>NC_087372.1:37304016-38547748 GCF_031761385.1 Necator americanus
CATAATGTTTAACGTATTATGTGAAAGAAGACGTAAATATTACTAAAGATGAAAATACATATATCACAGTTCACAGAGCACTTTTAATATATAAATAAATATGTGGGGATGAGTATATTATATTTTCACCTAAATTTTTCTGGACGTATTCCTTAATTTTTATTTTTATCGAAACATATAATAAGAAAAAAGTAAAAAGTTCAAAGTTGAATATGGATTGTTACATTTTCATCGAAATTTTATTAGTTTCTCCTTTTAAGTGCTTGAATTTTCTCCCTTGTACTTTTATTTTCCAATTTTTATCTGCTGAAGGGTAGTTGTAGCAAATAAACCCTTATGATACATATCTTATATTTACCAGTTTTTGCACTATTTGAGTGCCTATTTATAGTTTTATTGAAGTACGTTTCCTGAAATGTTTTTATGATCCAGTTGTAGTTTTCTGGAATTAGTTTTAAGTCTTTTATGGCAGTCTCAGCTCTGCCCGCTCAAGGTTTCCTTAAAGGCATCATCCCACGAATCTGGGTTGGTGCGGGTTTCAGGTAGGTTATGCCTATCCGGAATCGTAGATTATGGAGAAAAGGGTGATTCCGTCCATTTCTTCCCAATTGCTGTAAAAAAACGGCCCGCAAGATACGGCTTCAGGCGTCCCGGCGCGCTATTTTCCACAACGAGTTCGATTGGAGCGCGCCAGCCGTGTGCACACGTCGCATCTTCCGGGCCTGTTTTTTTACGACAATTAGAAAGAAATGAACGGAATCATCCTCCTCTCCATAATCTACGACCCCGTATAGGAACTCTCCACCTGAAATCCGTACCACCCCAGATTTCGGGGGTGGGGGTGCTGACTTGCTGATTTCAGGTGGAGAGTCCTATAAGTAGCAAGATTTTCTCTATAACATCCAGCTTCTTGCTTTTTCGAACTAGTAGATAATAACTAATAGATATTTTCTAGTAGCTTTTTCCCCGCTCACCATCGCTTCGTGTTCCTTTGGATTTATTCCTATCAGATAAGCAAATCTATGCAGATAAAGTCACCCGACGTTGCATCGGCCATGCCATTTTCTTGGCTACACTGTTCTGGCCCGTACAGTAAACGAATTATATATAATAATAATATATAAGAATAATAATATAGAATAATAATAAGAATGTAATCAATGTTAGGATGATATTTTTAGTAGCTTTTTCCCCGCTCACCATCGCCTCGTGTTCCTTTGGATTTATTCCTATCAGATAAGCAAATCTATGCAGATAAAGTCACCCGACGTTGCATCGGCCATGCCATTTTCTTGGCTACACTGTTCTGGCCCGTACAGTAAACGAATTATATATAATAATAATATATAAGAATAATAATATAGAATAATAATAAGAATGTAATCAATGTTAGGATGATATTTTTAGTAGCTTTTTCCCCGCTCACCATCGCTTCGTGTTCCTTTGGATTTATTCCTATCAGATAAGCAAATCTATGCAGATAAAGTCACCCGACGTTGCATCGGCCATGCCATTTTCTTGGCTACACTGTTCTGGCCCGTACAGTAAACGAATTATATATAATAATAATATATAAGAATAATAATATAGAATAATAATAAGAATGTAATCAATGTTAGGATGATATTTTTTAGTAGCTTTTTCCCCGCTCACCATCGCCTCGTGTTCCTTTGGATTTATTCCTATCAGATAAGCAAATCTATGCAGATAAAGTCACCCGACGTTGCATCGGCCATGCCATTTTCTTGGCTACACTGTTCTGGCCCGTACAGTAAACGAATTATATATAATAATAATATATAAGAATAATAATATAGAATAATAATAAGAATGTAATCAATGTTAGGATGATATTTTTAGTAGCTTTTTCCCCGCTCACCATCGCTTCGTGTTCCTTTGGATTTATTCCTATCAGATAAGCAAATCTATGCAGATAAAGTCACCCGACGTTGCATCGGCCATGCCATTTTCTTGGCTACACTGTTCTGGCCCGTACAGTAAACGAATTATATATAATAATAATATATAAGAATAATAATATAGAATAATAATAAGAATGTAATCAATGTTAGGATGATATTTTTAGTAGCTTTTTCCCCGCTCACCATCGCCTCGTGTTCCTTTGGATTTATTCCTATCAGATAAGCAAATCTATGCAGATAAAGTCACCCGACGTTGCATCGGCCATGCCATTTTCTTGGCTACACTGTTCTGGCCCGTACAGTAAACGAATTATATATAATAATAATATATAAGAATAATAATATAGAATAATAATAAGAATGTAATCAATGTTAGGATGATATTTTTAGTAGCTTTTTCCCCGCTCACCATCGCTTCGTGTTCCTTTGGATTTATTCCTATCAGATAAGCAAATCTATGCAGATAAAGTCACCCGACGTTGCATCGGCCATGCCATTTTCTTGGCTACACTGTTCTGGCCCGTACAGTAAACGAATTATATATAATAATAATATATAAGAATAATAATATAGAATAATAATAAGAATGTAATCAATGTTAGGATGATATTTTCTAGTAGCTTTTTCCCCGCTCACCATCGCTTCGTGTTCCTTTGGATTTATTCCTATCAGATAAGCAAATCTATGCAGATAAAGTCACCCGACGTTGCATCGGCCATGCCATTTTCTTGGCTACACTGTTCTGGCCCGTACAGTAAACGAATTATATATAATAATAATATATAAGAATAATAATATAGAATAATAATAAGATTGTAATCAATGTTAGGATGATATTTTCTAGTAGCTTTTTCCCCGCTCACCATCGCTTCGTGTTCCTTTGGATTTCTTCCTATCAGATAAGCAAATCTATGCAGATAAAGTCACCCGACGTTGCATCGGCCATGCCATTTTCTTGGCTACACTGTTCTGGCCCGTACAGTAAACGAATTATATATAATAATAATATATAAGAATAATAATATAGAATAATAATAAGAATGTAATCAATGTTAGGATGATATTTTCTAGTAGCTTTTTCCCCGCTCACCATCGCTTCGTGTTCCTTTGGATTTATTCCTATCAGATAAGCAAATCTATGCAGATAAAGTCACTCGACGTTGCATCGGCCATGCCATTTTCTTGGCTACACTGTTCTGGCCCGTACGCCTCGCTCTGCTGCCATATTTACCCAGAAAATTTTAGGATTTTTTTTAAACTACGCTCAAACTTACGACAACCTCTTGTAGTTCGAGTTAGTCAGCATCTTAAAACTATACTTGTAGGGAAATATTGTGATTTTTGGTTTATCTCAAGGATCAAATCAACAATGGGTAGGTAGATCATTATCGACGAAGTATCTTAATGGTGTCAAAATCCTCTTTTGATCCTAAGGCCAAGGAAAGGGGACTAAATTGAGTACGGATTTTCTTCTTCTGACTTTTCCTCTCAGAATTTCTAGAATTTTCAATTTCTAGAGAAATTTCCGAAGGTTTTGTGTAACTACAAAATTTAGAATCTATTTCGAAACTGAGATACCAATACCATCAAAAAATCCAGTCGTCTTCACAGCATTTCACTAATTTTGTGGACGATTGTAACATTAAAAACAAATAAATGCAAATAAATATGTAAATAAAATAAAAAGTTTTTTTCTTATTTCGCGATTTTTCTTCCTAGAAGAAAAAGGAGAGAAAAAAGTCACGACAGGTGAACTATCCAAGACCCATCTACGTGTAAATCGAGAGATCCGATTGGATTTGAACTAGTAGTCAATTAATCCTTTGGATTTATTCCTATCAGATAAGCAAATCTATGCAGATAAAGTCACCCGACGTTGCATCGGCCATGCCATTTTCTTGGCTACACTGTTCTGGCCCGGATGTGGACATATGAGGGATAATTGACATATGTGAACGCATACAAAGATCAATCTGATCACGCGATCATAAGATCATAAGGTCGCGTAGTGCTTCTGGAAATCTCAGTGACCGCCCCCGACCAGATAATTTTTTTGGGAATTTCGTGAGCCTTTCTTTTTTTTTCTCCAAAAAAAAGTTCACTTTTTCAGTGTTATTGAATAGATCCCATAAATATTGACTACTTTATGCTGACTACTGCTCATTCAGGATTCTATTCTTTTTTCTCTGTGTATGTCCTGAATATTTCATTCTTTTCACTTAATTTTTTTGTATTACTCTTTTTCTTTAGCTCTAAGCTTAATTAATTTTTTTTACTGAAGTTGTTTATTATTTATCTATTCTGTTGTTTATTATCTGCACGAAAGATTGTGCCATGAAAGATATTTGTGTGTTTATGGTATTCTTTTGTAATTTCGACAGCGTTCACAGATTCGATATCCTGGATTACTGTACTGAGCGAATATACCAGGAAAATTCTTCCCCTAGTACATAAGTCAGGAATATAATTAAGTCAGCAAAAGTGAAGAAAAGAAAAGAAAAAATAAAGGAATAATTTTAAATTTATTTATTTAAGAGCAGCGGCCCAATTCGAGAATATAATGGAACTTATTTCTTTTCCATCTTTGATAATTTGGTCTTTTTTTTCTGTGAATAGGCGCTAATTTTGAAATATTTTCCCCTTATCTATTACCATCCTCCTATGCAGTCTCCTTTTTTTTTAGGATAGTCTCTTTCTTTTCGCTCTTTACACATAATTTCTTCTCAATTATAATCCATAAATTATCCTAAGCTGGCTGGAATTCAAATGCCCGGCAGCAGCGCGTGTCTCCTGGAGAAAAAACAAGCGATTGTGGATCCTTTGGACGTCCTACGACAAGTTCAAGAGAAAATCACTAAATGGACATTCAAAACGGTACTGACGATCCTGACGATCTTTGATCTAAGTGATCTTTGCTTTCCCCGAATCTCCCCCAAACAAACGTTCGGATCAAATCGTTATCCTCGATGAGGTCAGATGTGTTTAGTACACCTACGTGATCGATTATGCCGGTGTCATATGACTTCGGATTATGGTATCCGAAGGTATCGAACCATTATCACCAAACTACGAAAGTTCCCTGAACGAAGAGTGACCAAATCCTTTCGAACGTCTCCATCGTTCTCACTAAAATTTCTGGAAGGTCTCAAAAAAAAAGTCCGTCAAGGTCATCTCGAATCTTTTTTTTTCTTCGATATGTCTTCAGAGAATAACAAGGAACTAAGTGAGATTTTTTCTCAGGTGACTTCTCTTCGATATCGTCCACAAGGACATTTTTATACACTTTGAGAAAGTACACCTGGAGAGAAAGTACACTTTAAGAAATTTTTCTTCAACAACAGGGATGATGATCAACATTCAAATTTGAATTCAAATATTTTAATGTTTTTTCTTTTTTTCGAAAGGTTTAAACGAAGGAAAATGATAGAACACAAAACTTCTTCAGATGAAGAAAGTGAGGAGGAAGTCGAGAGAGAAAAAAAAGAGAAGAGGAAGATAAAAGTATATGTGGGGAAAATATGCGAATAATGAACTCATTGTGAGATTCTGAACGCCGTTTTTGCAGTTCATCGAACGAAGATTGATCGGAAACTCGGATTCGGCCGATTTTACGGAGGCATGGAAGTTAAAATTTAGCCATGCGCCAACATGGTGTGATGCTGATATGTCATTACAACAAATTCGACGGGTAAATTTAATTTTATCGATTGCCCTGGATTTTTTTCGCTCTTCAATCCGTACACATGATTTTTAGGGTGTTGCTCGGGGAAATCGTATTGCTCTGTATTCGAGAAGTTTCTTTCAACACTGCCTATTTCAAATAGGTTGTTTCGTTCAACGATGGGCATGGTCCACAGTTGTTATTTCGTTAGTATTTCTTGTTGTTTTATTTTTATTTTCTTGGTTATTTAGAAAAAATCGCTTCCCTTCATTTGAGCGTATGTGTAATCGTAATATTTTTGTGCGACCTAGTGTCTACAGTAACTCGCCAACCCTCTTTTTTTCCTTTTCTCACACTCGCCCTTCCCTTTGTCGACTTTCACTAAAAGACACGATTGGCGGTTGTTCGGATAGTAGGGTCAACGTGAAATGAAGCTCGATGCAGCTGCGGGTTCCATTCGAAGCGGCACGGTGGAGCGTAGAGTTTCGATCGTGGTGGGACCATTGCTGACGTCACCCATCGCTGCAGTTCATGGTGGTCCCATCTCGGTTCCAACCGATGTCTCCATCGCCTCGTTCCGAGCGCAGCCGGTTGCGTAACTGCACCGTGCTTCATGTCGTTTTAACCCGACAATATAAACATAAGTTTTTGCGCGTGAAATACAAAGCACTTTGGTTCTGTGCCGTGCAAAACTTCTTAAAATGTACAGCTATACTATGATATAAAACATGCTACTACGGAATACTTTTTTGAATGATTCGATCCTTGAGTTAAACCTTATGAATGGCATGTTTGAATGATCGAATAATCCTAAATACGATGTCGAATTTGCTGGTTACCCACTTCTAAAGCGGTTTTCTCAGTTTCTTTCTCTGTTTGGACACAACACTCATCATTTTATAACATTTTATAGTCCATTCAAAACGGCATTAACCTCGGTCCATTTGCGTAAGCGGCTGGGCTCGAAGCGACGCGGTGGATTCGAGGTGGGACCATCGCGAACTGCAGGGATGATTGCTGCTATAGCAAGGGCTCGCCTCACGATCCTAACCGCGTCGCTTCGAACGCAGCCGCTTACGCAACCGCATCGAGCTTCTTGTCGTTTTGACCCTACTATACTGGCATGCGTATTGATTCGTAATATTATTATTGTAGATTGCTTCTTTATACTGCTTGCTGTGCTGGTCTTAGAGACGTTATCATCGAAACCGATCTCGTCAAGTTATGGGTGTCGCGTGAGTGGATTACTTTTCTTTTTTCTTCTTTGAACAATATCTTGTTTATTGTTTCCTGGGACCTTTTTTCTTGGAACACACTAAAAAGTGTTTATTTTGAGGTTATCTTGTCTAAATTTAAATTTCCTGAGCCAAAAACGTGATAACTTACTTCTTTTGATTGCAATCAGTGCGCAAATGTAGTTAGTTGGGTGGGGCCCACTCTCCCGCGCTAGGACCGGCCTGTGTTCGCGTAGATTTTGCGTTTGCGATTTTTTGCTGTATGGTCATTTTGCGCGTAGACTTCCACTGCGCGCAAAATGACCATACAGCAAAAAATCGTTCTTAAGTGACAAATGGCTTTCCCTTTTGAAAAGAACTTGAGAAGGCGATAGTTCGTCAATCGAAAAATCATCAATGGAAATCAATAGTTGAGTCAGTAGGGACGCTAAAACCTAAGTATCATCTTAGAGGATCCCGGACAGGCTAAAGCTACTAGGAAAGAAGGAAGACAGAACTACTACTGCTTTAACCTCATCAAACCTTGCAAACAAGCTCTCCAGGAGTGGATAACTGAGTTACATCATGTCTTACTTCCAAAGAAAAAAAATTGAATCGGAAAATTGGTTCCATAGCAATCCATGATCACCATCCATGCATGAAACAACTTTCATTCACATAATTTTCGATATGTATTCGCAACCTGGTGGCGCTAAAGGGGGCGTTGGGTTAGCCTTCATGAATGCCGTTAAAATTTGTTTGATTCGTGACTTTACGGGATTTACACAGTTGGGGCAAAGTGGGCCCTTCCACAGTTATCCACGATCAGCGAGCCAATCGTCAAATTTCTTCTTGGACTTCTACGAAAGCTCTGGACACGCAGTAACTAGGGTCAAGTCGCCAAGAGTCAGGAAATTAGCAGGAAAAACCGGCATGCGATTAGAACGGTTTAACGATGAGAATATTTTTTCTTTTTTTTCCATTTTCTGTCCTGTATGATCGTTTTGCGCACCGTAGGAGTACAGCTCGTCTACGCGAGCACAGGTCGATCCTACCGCAGCAGAGTGCCCCTCTCCCTTCCCCCCTCAACTATCTTAGCACCGAAATCCGACGTAATATAGTCCCATTGTACCCTCATAATTTCTGTACTTTTAGAGGGAGGTCGATTAAATGAAGAGCTCAATTTTCTGTCAAGAGTACAATCTGAGGCAAACAGGGTGAGATATTCTTGGTTCTTTTTTTCGGAAAGAAGTACAGAACAATGTTTTACAACATCTCTTTGTATTTTCGTTACTTCTCATGATTTTTCCGCGATCGATTCGAAAACGCGATGGTCATCAAGACATTCCATAGCTTTATTCTATTGCTCTCTGATGAGCTTTAATTGGTAACGATTTTATTTGTAGCACATTTAAGATATCAAAACGTGCTGCCGGAGAAGAACCAGTTGAAGCGGAAGTTCGGCGAGGACCAGAGTTACCGCGTGAAAATGGTCTGGGCGGTGGATTTCAGGTGATTTATTGTCAGACTTCCATAATTGCAGTTCCATAATTCAGTGCCGCTTCTAATCGGTACGACAGCCTTTTATGTGTTGATTCTTCGTATCGATTACTTGGTTTCAGCTTGTCATTCAAACTCCGTTCCATCAAAACGAAAATGTGTTATCTCAAGAATCCCTCCTGCGGCATGTGAACCTTATGGAAGAGATCTCGAAGTATGAGGTGGAGTTGTACGGCGAGTAAGTCTTCTTTTTTCTTTTTTTTTGTTTTGAAAGCTGTCTCATCACTTGTTTTTTTTTAGTTTACTTTTTTTTGACAAAACGACATGAAGCACGGATAGTTGCGTAGGCGGCTGCGCTCCAAGCGGTGCGGTGCGATGGAGACAGCGCTTGGAATCGAGGTTGGACCATGGCGAACTGCAGAGATGGGTGGCGGTATGGGGATCCCAACTGCTACGCATCATCGCTCCGCTTTGAGCGCCGCCGCTTACGCAGTCGTCCTTGCTTCATGTCGTTTTGACCCAACTATACTTGATGCTCTCGGCGTCGATAGAATGATACCATCTGGAAGAGTAATGTATAATGTATAATTTGATTTGCCAAATCCACCAATTGCTTGGTTCTTCCGGTTTCCACAAAACGATAGCTAGTTACTGTTTAACTCTATTCTACAAGGGCAACAGCGACAACAAAATTTGTACTGCTATATTTAAATAAAAATGATGAGAAAAGTACTAAATTGATGCATCTGGAAGTATTCTGCCACCTGAAATAATTCTGAATTGACGTCGAAAGGTTGGCGCATTCTAAAGGGATTCCAAAAGCGACGTCTCGGTTTGAATTCCGCTTAAACTTTATACTAGTGTTATAAAAATATAATAATAAGAATATAATAAGTAGGATCGGTTCGCGTTTCATTGAAATTTTAAAAAAATTCTTTTGCACAGTGTTGGTTGTGCAAAAATAATGTGTTCTAAAATAATTACTGATCTTTCCACTGTTTTTCGAAAGTTCTATTTTTTTTCCAGGAGATGGACTCTAAGTGACATTTGCTTCAAGCCACCAGGTCCAAATTTCAACACGGGGCCATTGGCTAAGGTTAGAAAATTTCACTATTTGCTATTTGATGAAGTGGTCCATATGGACCAGATCGTCTCCTAACTACGTTTTAAGCTGGCTGTCAGTCGATTAGCCACATTTCTTCAGGAAGTTAACGTTGTATTTGTTGTATTACACATGACAAAGCCATTAAGATATTACTTTAATTGGGTATTGTGTAAATGTCGTTACTCATCTTAGCATGAATTTCTCTTACTTTTAGTTGATGAATTCATTGCTGGATAAAATCATTCCCTGTATCTGGATCACTCCTATTGATTGCTACTGGGAAGGATCGAAACCGTTGGGACCAAACCCGCCCATAAATCTAGGGTACGTTGACCAGGTTGTTTCTGTATTTCTGCCTTCACTCAAAGAGAAAAACATCAAAGTAACTAGCATTGGCTCAATTCAGCTAGAAAACATTGCAAGAACATTCAATTATATGCACGTCTTTGCAAAGAAACATTTTATTTAGTTGAGACCTTGAAACGGTTCGGATTTGAGCACAAAACTATTTCTATCAGCTAAATTGCTTGAAGAAGAGGGTTGTTAGGGGTTTGGGGACTTGATTAGATATACTAACTAAAAATCAAGGCTTTTTGAAGAGTCAGCTATTGTTTGAAGGCATGGTATACAGTACTTTGCATGGTTTTTTGCGCTCACATAGGGATTTCTACATCTGGATCGCTAAGTAAACATGAAAATTTGAATCTTTACGGGCAAATTAGGTTTTTGCTATGGTTCTATTCTCAGTGACATTCCATGTTTTTATAATTAGTCCACTAAATAGTCAGGGATGTTTAAATACACATTGACTAACATGAGAAAGAAAAAAAAAACTGTGTATCCTATGAAGCATCTATTTCAGAGATGAAGTCAGCGCATTTGTCAGCTCCCTCCCAAAAGGTAATGTAACGTGGAAGAACCTTAATCCAACAGCGGTTATGACTGAGGTTGGAGCGTTATTTGATCTCGGTCCAATAGGAAACTTTTTCGAAAGGGTAGGTTTCTATTAGTTTCAAAAAGTCCTGCTTCTATTTTACCGTCATCAATTTCCAGGCAGGAATAGGTGCTGCATATCTTGATCGTCCGTGTATTGATCCACTCGATGTTGAATGTCCGAAAACCTCTCCGAACTACTTCAACAGATGTGCAGCGTTGGAAAAGTTTAACGAATGGAACATTGCGAAACATGATGCCGAAAAGGTTAGAATGATTTTTCTAGCAAACAATACGTTTTTTTTTTAAATTAAATTCTTTTCTTATTAGGTAAAGTACTGTTAGAACAATTGATTTTTGTATATTCTTTTTTTGCTTTAACCTGATCTCGTCCTCTTGCTTTGATGGTGCAACCTAAAGTTCTTAACACGACTAAAAAAGCCCCCAACTATTGTACAATAGCGTTTTAGACGCTTTGATGTTTCGTTCCTACTAGCTCTATATTTGACTTTTACTAGATCTCTATCTGACTATTTACTTCGTTTAGATTCATCTTCAAAAGAAAGAACTACCTGATGATGATGATTTGGATGGTCCATCAAAACTTACCGAATCATTATTGAGTGATTTATTCGGTAGGCTTCTTTCAAACCCTATTGATGTCCAAAAATCTTAATGATTCTTTGAGGTCGTAAGAAACGTGAAGCCACAAATAATAAAAAAGATGACGATTATTATGCATACGAAGAGTCTGACTATGATGTTACAGGCGTAGGAAACGCGACTAGTTAGTTTTATTGGATTCGTTTGGATTTATTTCGTTAATTAGAGCAATATGTATCTTGTATTCAGAATCAAAGAATAAGAAGGATCCCAAAGAAATCATGTGTTTGGAGTACGGTGAATCCCTGCTTCATTGGATGCGAGCTAATCCTGATCGTTGGGGAGAATTCCTAACAGAGAAAGAGTTCCCGAAGACACCAGACTTCAAAAAGGTTCCATATCTTCAATTTTTAAATGTTTCCTAGAATTACATGTTTTTGCATGTTATGAATGATGCAAATCTTCATTTTGTTGTGGTTTCTGAGATCATCAATTGTTGCAATACCGTTTAATCCATGACCCATCCATAACATTTTGCCGATACCCCAATTTTCAGGTGATGACAGGTGGCTGCAAAGGTTTTGGAAAGACGATCATGGAATGGCCTGAAGACCTCATTATTGGAGGTGCGTGCCATAACTCCACAAATTTTTTTCGTGGTGTTCTTTATTCCAGTGCCTCTAGAAAATTTCTTTGAATTCAACGGTTTAGGAGTTAAAAGAGAAGGAGGAATGCTAAAGTCCGCTGAAGCGTTACAAAGTGTTTTCCTCGTGGCTAGCCCCTTTGACGTATTCTTACGTTTTAAGGTTAGTTTCTTTGTTGTGTAACACCTTACAAATTTTTTACTGAATGCATCATACCTTTTTTTGGAAAATCATAATTTTAATTGTGACGGTTTTTTTTGTGGATCATTCCATTCTCATAACTTCAGCTTATGCTCTTAGCAAACTTAAGTTTTATTTTTCTTAAAGCGGATAGCTGGAGTTTTCTGTTATCCTAACCACCAACGGTGGAACACGTAGACGTATAAATTGGTAACTGCACGATTTTATTGTTTCTATATGTTTATGCTTTGGATATAGTGTGGAGTAGGTCTCTTACGACTTTTAGGAGAAGAAAGACTCTCATCCAAATCTTGATACCGCCATGTGGAATCCTGGATGGGCCGAAGACGTTGTATTTGCATGGCAGAGGAACTTCACCAGAAAGCTTTATGGACATGAGGCTAACAAAAATGTAGGTTTTTCTAAGTATTGTTCCAAAAAATGGAAAAATTTTAACCCCTATTTCTAACAACTGTGCTCTTTTTTTAAAAAATAAAATCTCTTGTGTAATATTCCAGCCTGAAGAAAACCGTGTTTTCCATCCATTGGCATCTACCTCTATCGCTGATATGCTTGAGGAGTTCTCACAATTCAATTACACGATCATTATCATGGGTTACGTGCTTATGGTAAGTTATTTTCCTCACATTGCTCTTTAAAAGAGTGATTAAGAATCTGATGAAAGAAAATCTTGAGAATTTTGCTCTTCTTTTTCTTTTTTCCTCTTTTCTCTTTTTCTTCTTTGCATCCGTCTATTTTGATTAGTTTCTTGCTCCTCTTACCTACTTTGTCATTAATCCTTTTTTCTTTTGAGGTGATCTACGCTGCGTTCACTCAAGCTCGCATTGACGGTCGATGGCTTGCAATCAAGTCAAATGTTGCACTCTCATTTGTGGGCGTGGTTTTGGTGACGTATTCTTCAATTTGTGGACTCGGAGTAACAACTGCCCTGGGGATTCATTTCAATGTTGCAACGACACAAGTAATATACATATACTGTAGGTTTTCCATTTGTTTTAATATGGTTTGAATATTTTAGATCGTTCCTTTCTTGTCGCTTGGTCTTGGAATCGACGATATGTTCCTTTTGCTGCATAACTACGATGAGATTATACATACTGCGAGAAGAGATGAAATGGGAATTTTGCTGAAGGAAACTGGTAGGCCATTCTGTTGTCCTCCTCGTTGTCATTCAGAATTGCAATCGGCATGAAAAAATAAATGTTTAATTTGAAAATGAAATTTGAAATGCTCAAATCTTCAGGAATGTCCGTCATGGTCACTTCCATAAATAACATTCTTGCATTCTGTGCCGGTTACATATTGCCTATTCCTGCATTGAGGTCGTTCTGCTCACAGGTGCGTATTTGTTTTCTTTTTTTTTTCATCACTGAAACTTTCTTGATCAAAATTGTATACGGTATCCTACGAAGATACGTATCCAAGTGAAGGTATACAGCATGTGTACTTAAAAATTGAAAATTCACTGCCTCCAAAATTGAATTGGTTTGAGGTGAGCGCTTGATTGCGAACTGTGAGGATAGGAATACTTGTTGCTTGATCTCATTACGTTATATACCAGCCAGTCTGGTGTCTGCTTGCTGCCTTTTGAGGGTTAAACCTCATTTAATTGAGTGCAGCCCTCATTTTCATAGTTATATAATTCTTTAAATACTTTTCGTAGTTCTTTGTGGTTCATTTTTATGATTTTCAAGGAGAATTTTCAAGAAGTCGTAAAGCTATAGATCATCTACGTGAAGGGAGATAGTGTAGTTACTGTCTGACTAAGAAATCTCTTCTTTGGCGATGTGATTTTCTTTCTCTTCACACCTAATGTATTTCATGACTTCCACTCATGAAAGACTATCTTTTTATTATTTTATATATCCAGTATGTTTCTTACTGATGTAACTGTTTAGACCGCCGTTCTGCTCGCGTTCAACCTCATTTCCTTGATGTTTATCTTCCCTGCTTTTATCGGTCTGGACCTTCGCCGACTTCGTGCCGGAAGAAGAGATCTGGTTTACTGCGGCCCAGGAGTCAGCGAATCTGAGAAAGAAGAGAAGAACTCGGAAGGAATTCCTAGCAACGTAAGAAATCATATATGCACCTTCCTGAAACTTCGGTTATCATGGAAACTGTTACGTTATAGTTTGAACCGGAGTTCAGTGTCATTCCTCGCCTTTTTATATAGGTATCTTCTAAGGCGGATCTCACGAATCCAGCATACGTGGAGGCATTCACACGTGATCAACCATGGTACACTGTTGGTGGTTTCCTCACGAATTACTATATTCCAGCGCTTAAGAACCCATTTGTGAAGGTAATCGTACACAATTTCACTTTATATTATCGCTTTATACTTTGAAAATGTGCTTTGAAAGGCTAATGCATGTTTCAGTCCTTGGTTCTGCTAACGACTCTTTCTGGAATAGGATTCGGTTTGTACGGGATGTACAGCTCTACGCTAGGACTTGAATTAGCTGACGTTCTTCCAGAAAACACAGCACCAGCCGCTTTTATGAGGTTAGTTTTGGTGTAGTTATTTATTGGTTATCATTTCAAGGTTCTTTTGAAAGATTAGAACTAAATATTGCAACTACCAGAGCTCGTGAGAAGTATTTCTCCTTCTATCCCATGTTCGCTGTGCTAAGAGGTAAAACAATAGATATTCCAAATCAACAACCACTTATTGAAGAGTACAGGGAAACCCTAGGTGAGTTATTGATGCTTTGCTTTTACCCTTAATCTTACTAATCTTCCACTTTAGTATAGATTTTTTTGATATTTTTGTTACTCTACATTATTATATTTTAGCCTTGATTTGTTCCTTTTTCCAGGAAATACTAAATATATTGTAAAAGCTAATGGAAATCTCCAACCGTACTGGATGTCAATGGTTCGAACGTGGTTAGAATCTCTCGACACAGCCCTGGAGAAAGAGTTGAGAGCAGGGAATTTAGATGCAATCACCGGAAAACCGGTGAAAGGAAAGGTAGTTGTAGGATTCGTAGTTATCGTAATAATTTCCCCACGTGAGAGTGTTATTTACAGGAGAAGCCGGCTCCCGAAGCATTAATTGCGCGCAGGCTGGTTTGTTCTTACGGTCACAACTATAATTGTACAGGAAGGGTGGGTTTTTTTTCTTCTATCTTTACACTTTTGAAGAAAGATATACACGAGACGTTACAATTTCCCACACACTCTTACGAAAGGCAAAATGTTTCAGGTTGGTCATATTAAGATGGTAGAGAACGGAATTATACGCCCGGAAAGTTTCTATAATTATCTAACCGGATGGTACAACGTGGATAACATGATGTACTACGTATCTCAGGCCTCATTCCAGCCAGCACCACCCGTTTGGCACATGGGACCGGTGAGAACGTTCTCTTTAATTATCCAATATCTTTTTTTTTAAATAAGAATTTTTATTCAGGCTGAAACAGTGGTACCACCAGCCCGTAAACTACTCTACAGTCAAATTCCTTTCTATCAGACGAATCTCACTGATACACCAGCTATTGTGGATATGATTGAGGTGGATTTTATGACACACACTACATATTTCAGTTCCATCAACGATTCATTTTTTTTTCTTAAATTCTGAACGTCAAAGAATGCATTTTTTTGCATGTACACTTTCTAATTCGTAGTTGTTTTAAGGAAGTTCGAGCTGTATGTGAACAGTACACTACTAAAGGTCTTTCCAATTTCCCATCCGGCATTGCGTTCACATTCTGGGAGCAGTACCTCTTTTTAAGGTTAGTTCAAAGAAATTTTTCTCAAATAGCTCATATTGAAAAATATAATTCAAAGGTGGAATCTCTTCTGTGCTATCTGTATCATTGCATTTGCTGTGTTCGCTGTCATTTCAATTATGATGTTCAATCCATGGGCGGCCGCCATGGTGAGTTCAGTCCATGTTCAGAAACATCCTAACGTTTACTACTAATTTACTACCTATATCGATATATTTGTGCCTTATTGCCTGACTGAACTTCCAAAAGTTTCATGTTTAGGTTATGGTTATTGTCGTGATTGTTACCATAGAGTTAGGCGGTTTCATGGGTATACTTGGAGTAAAGATGAACCCGATCTCTGCTGTCACTCTCATTTGTGCTGTCGGAATAGGTAATCTTCAGATTTTTTCATTCTTGCACAAGCCTTCAGTGGTGGACAAGGTTCATACTTGTGCATTAATTAGTTGGTTAACACTATTGTTTATAGTTGAGTGTGTAATTATTATTAGTTATTGTATGTGTAGTTATTTTCTTTTTCGAGATAAAGTAAAAGTTAGTTTAAAAATTGGTTTAAAAGCTCTGACGATTCGTGACCGCCGTCTCTACCAAGCGTGGTATGATTGTAGAAAACTCGCTACTCGAGTACGGACATGTTTATGTAGATCCTAGCAGGACAGATGTGATTTGTTACAGGTGTAGGAAGTAACGCACATAGCTTAAACTATAGTAGTTAGTGTTCTTGGAACGAATGGAGATCGATAGCAATATCTTAGAGTGATGCTATTGCGAGCCGGGTATAGTAGGGTCAAAACGACATGAAATGTTGCATTTGCCTAAGGTGCCGCCCTCGAAGCGGTGCGATGGAGCATAGCGGAACACGGGAACACGGAACACGAACTCGTACCATGTACTGCACGAACTCGTACCAAACTGCAGCGGTCGATGGTGCTAATAAGAGTCCACTTCGATCCTAACCGCTACGCTTCATCGTACCGCGTGAAGCACGGTGTAGCCGTTTACACAGCTACACCTTGTTTCATGTCGTCTTGACCCTAGTATAGATTGATGGTGAAGTAGGTCATATATCTCATATCACTTTCTAATTGAGCTCAGCAATTCAGAAGAGTCAAGAGAACCAGACCAGTTGAAATTCTATAAGTGGTTTCGTTTGACGTGATTCATATTCGCCATTGTTCACCCTGATTGAAACTAGCAAGGATTTAACAGCAGCGCAACCGCTAGTACAATTGCTCTAAAAGTCAGATCGTTCTGATCTGGGCGACGATCGAAAAAATCTGATCAACAGTTCCCCTTTGCACCAATAGTAACAGCATATACGTCCGTGTTGCGTTGGACTCCGCTACCTGCCGTGTGTATCAGCACTAATTTGTCAAATGGGCCCTATCGAACAAAAATTGTGTCAGCATTTAATGGTTTCGATTATGACCGCTGAAAGCTGCTCATATTTCTATTTTTCGTGACCATTCAAGTACTTCTTGAACGAAGTGTGCTCTATTTCATGTTTTTATCATTTTGTACATGTAGACGCAGTACTCGTTCACTAATCGACGAGATCTCTACCTTGTCGTTTAGTAAACAACTGAGTAACTTTTTCTGAGTTCGACTTTGTTAACAAGTATTTCTTCGTGGTAATTTCGGCGCCAACTAGCTGGCTTTTGAATTAAGATTCTACTTTTACACAGTGTACTGATATAAGAATTTCTTACAGGTGTTGAATTCACTGCTCACGTTGTGCTGGCGTTCTTAACGTCGCTTGGCTCAGTCGAAGATCGTCTCGAGTCATGTTTGCAACATATGTTTGTGCCGGTATTCCACGGAGCCATATCAACGTTACTCGGTCTGTATTCACACAGTTTGATTCCATTTTATTTTGCCATTCCATTTTTTTAAAGGTATCGTCATGTTGGTATTCTCTGAGTTCGACTTTGTCATCAAATATTTCTTCGTGGTAATGTCAACGCTGGTGGTTTTGGCCGTGTTCAATGGCTTATGTTTGCTACCGGTGTTGTTAACAATTATTGGACCAGAGCCAGAGGTTGGAAAACTGACATCTATTCGTCTATCTAATGATATTTCCTATTTTAATTTATTTCCTATTATTATCATCCAATAATTGTCTTCAAGCGGTAGTTTTAGTTAGTACCATTGGATGGTTCCTGTCGATTACCAGCCCCACCACCTTTAAGTGAGCAATACAAAAAGAAAGCAGCCTTTGGGATTGAGAACGGCTTAAGGCATCGGAAAGGTGAGCATAAACATTATTCGCAAATCAGACCAATGGTTTTTCTTTTCTTTTTCGATGTCGAAATTGGTCTAGATCTAGAAATTTCCTTCTTTTAGGTGCTGATGTAGAAATGTCAGCGAAAAAAGTTCGTAGCGAGGACAACAATGATTCTCCTAAGAAACTGTAGATGACGAGTTGAATATCTTAGGACAATTGTAAGAGTACATATTGATTGTTTATACAAAATTCCATTTGTCAATTACTTGCCTTTTTATACGTTTGCCAATGTATTTGCCTCCACGGGTAAAACTCAACTGTTGTAAATGTTTTTATGTTTCCAAAGAGGGAGTTTTCAAGTATATCACAGGATGAAAGTGTATGTTTCTTTTAAAAAAAACTAACTTGTAGGAACCAGCAAACTGGTAGTTATATATTTTCGACGGTGAATGTTGTTTGCATGCTGCAAACATTTCCTTCTGATTCATTTCACTTTTGATGATGATTCCATTCTATAGATACACCTCATTTGTTTGTTTATACATCGAGATTATACTTAATGCACTTCTCATGTGTATTTCCTCTTTCTCGTTAATGTTGTGAACGCATCACTTATTTATTGTGCCTTTTAGTACTGATCTGACGCTTCAAACTTGGCTTTCGATTGAAAAGATTCTTCTTGGAATAAAAAAGTTTATATGATGGGATGTAGGTCTTGAGAGGATGATTTTATATTCGAGCGGTCTAGCTTACAATGAGTAAGGCTTTCTTACTTGTAAACTCACACAAGAAGTTCCTTTCTATCTACTCGCTCATCTAGAAAAAATGGAAAATTAAATGTACTTTCCCAAGGATCACAGGCAAAGCGGCAGCATAGTCCGGTTGGGAAGTTGTGGTTGAAGATGCACGGTTGCTGTGGACGTGAGTGGTTGCTGGCAAAGGTGCGCGATTTTTCTCGATCGCAACTGTCCGTCTTAACCGTTACGGTAGAAGAGGTTGTGTGCATGCCTGTCTTGAGCTATAAGAGCTTACATTTATTGGAATGTAATGTATACTCATGTTGTTCATTCCAATGTTTTTTTTTTCAATCTAAACTGGTATGTTGCTTTCCTAATTTATACTTGGAAAAAAAAAAGCTTCTTCGCTCTTTTTCATTGTAAAAAAAGAATATGTTGCCCCCCCCCCCCCTACTATTTCCGTTTTGGAGAGATGTCATTTTTTACGTCAATATGGGGACCACGTGAACGACTCTGATTGCTACGTAATTGCGGCAGCCTGCTTGTACTAAATACAATCAGGCATCGTAACATACGCTCAAGGCACGTACGAGCTATATAACCTACACAGTTATGTGGAGGAAATTATGCAAAGATTGCAAAAAGGGGCTGTCGTCCAGTACACTGCCAAAGCCCAACCAAAGTAGGTCGAATTCCTGGGGGAAGCGTGAAATCTGGTAGTGGTTTTGGATTTTGGTAAAAGCTTCTCATTTCAGGGAATAATACCCACTAATTGAGTCACTTTCACACATAATTTCCACATCTAAGCAATGCTCAAAAAAAAATATCGAACTTTGGGTCTTTACGAGCGTTCTTCGAAGGCTAAGGTGAAAATGAAACGTATCTGAAGTTTTGTCACGTTTTCTTTTCAAGTTCTATCCCTTTGGCTACGTTAACAGAACATTAACGACATTAATATGACGGGACTTTGAAAACAGATATGAGGAGAGAAGATTCGGAGTTTATTTGGGTGCCAGCTATGGGCTAAAACCAAACACGGGAAGCATTACGAATTCCACTGAGGAATCAGCAAAAAGGGAAGTGAGCAGAATTAAATGAATATTAAATAGAAAAAGAGGCGGACACATAATGGGGTCGTTGCTGTGGGTTTTGAGAAATGTTTAAGAACAGAAGAATACTCTTCCTGTTCTAACTCATTAACGAAAACTTGATCGGGAGCTGTAGGTATTTAGGCACGTATGGCAATACACACAATTACATACGTAATTGGAGAAATCGGCCTACTACTGTATGACGGGATCTTCTCTACGCACTAGTTGCTCACCCAGACCAAAACTGGTTGCTACGGGGTTTGACGAACGCCGGTACATGTACATACTATCATTTGGGGTTAGCGCACGGGGACGCGTTGCTCCTGGCTCGGCTTGTTGCTAGAGCGCGCAATTCCTACACATATGGATGAGAGTTCCACTTCGGCTCTTCACGAGTGGTGTTCGGACAAGGATAATAAGAATTTTTTACTTCTATTGCCCATGTTCGACTGTCTTTGAATCTTCGCATCTTGAAACATAGTTTTTAATTGATTTTCTTGAGCTGTAGCCAAAATTAGTATTGATCTTCCTTTATTAAACAAAACAGCTAACGTTTCGGCGTTATCGCCTTAGTCAAAGCCCGGAAAAAACCAAAGCAATCAATGATTTATCCTCTCAGGCTATCACCCTACAGAAAGCATTCAAACGATAGGCAAACTCAAACAGCAACACATCAACTAGTGCTTACCTCATGAGCTGGACTTGGTACCGCAACAGACCACCACGTACCACAACTATGAGTCACAAGGGTTTTTTTAAAGGGCCCTATAAAACAGCGTTGACTGACTGTCACTGATGGTTTTGATTTCTTTTCAGGCTCTGATGAAGGCGATAACGTCGAAACGATAGCTGTTGCTTAAAGGCATCACCTCACAAATCTGGGGCGGTGCGGATTTCAGGTGGAGAGTTCCTACATAGGATCGTAGATGATGGGAGAAGTTCCGTCCTTTCTCCTTAAAAAAACGCTCGTCCAATGGCTCGTTGTAGAAAGAGCACGCCGGAACGTCAGTCGTATCTTCCGGACCGTTTTCGGCAATGGGATGAACAGAATCACCCTTCTCTCCATAATCTCGTCCCTTACAATACTCCCTGAAATCCGTTATTGTGGGGTTCCTTTAATAATGGAAGTTTACTTCTTTGTTATTATTACTATTCGTTAACTCTTCCGAGAGCCATTAAATACTAACGACGTTTGCAAACGTGAACACGTAGCAAACTCTATTACTATTATTGTTGTAACCATTCATAATTACTTCGTGATTGGTTAGTTGATTTATTCTAATGGAACCATACGTTTGAGCTCAAAAACGTTCATAGGGGACAAGAACCGTTCTTAAGTCACAAATGACTTTGCCACTTGTCACTCAATTATGGTGCCACTTTTCCATTTGAGAAAGGGAGAAAGTTTATCGACCGACTGGAAGTGACCGACCCAGCTAAGACTAATGCTCAGGTTTTAAGGCCCCGACTGACCCAGGTATTCGCTATTCACTGGAAGTGAATAGCTGGGTCAGTCGGGGCCTTAAAACATGAGCTTTAGTCTTCGAGGATCACTGTCATGTAGGCTAAAGAGAACACCTGAAGATGGAACATCGAAGTATCCAGTTTGTTGAGGATTTTGTAACACAACAGCATTCATAAAAGCTACACAGCTTAATCCAAAGGCTCTCCTGAGGGTCATAACGTTAGGGAGACAGATCGCTGTGAATAAAAGTTTCTGCATGTAAAGACATTTCAATTTTTTTTTTGCCGTTGGAAATACTTTCCTAGTAGCTTCATCCTGCCATGGGTCGTCTAAAACTAAAAAAAACACGATTTAGGGGCCCGACTGTTCCATCTAGCCACCTACTTTCAATAATGATCTGTCGATTAATGAACTATCGCCTCCTGAAATGCTTTTTCTGCTTCTTTCAAATTGGAAAGTCATTTGTCTCTTAATCGAGCGTTTCAACACTGTTCAACATTTTTTCACCAGAAACAGGACTCCATAACTATACATTCACAAAACTGTCCCCTATGAACAACTAAATAGAACAAAAACTTCCAACTTGATATAAAAATAGAAGGAAGGATAGCCATAGAAGGGCTGAAAAGCACATACTTGAGGATAGCGTTGATGATTTATCATGATTATATGACTTTTTATTCACAGGATGATTTACCCCGCAGGGTCGCCACCGTAATCACATTTAGGCGCCAAGTAAAATGTGTCTGTTTACACGCGGTATTTGGGATTTGGCGGCAAGGTGGATAATTACTTCTGAAGAGATAGATTCCAGCAGGAAAAGGAACCGGATGCGACAACTTGGCGCAGTTTAGGTGTGTTTTATTAGGTATTTTTACTCCAGGAGGATTGATCGAGAGGAGTGATCCTTGGTTCTCATTATTCTACTTTCTTTTCATTCTTTTGAAGGAAGCTCCATGTTTTGTCAAATTCAGGTATTCATCTGTGAACGTAGTAAATCGTGCTAGCTAAACAATTCAAGTCAATTATCATCTCAAACAAACTAGATCTAAAACTGAAAAGAATTAAACTTCTGGAAAATAAAGTTAATGGAAAAGTGTGCAACTCTTTGGCATTACGGTACACGCTAAGCATTGAAAACTGTCTAAACCTTAATTTTTACCCTTAATTCGTTTTTTCAAACTGAATGTGCAACTAGATGTGAAAGAGTAGTTGTTCTGAGGGCAGAATTCGAAAAATTCCCCAAGGTTTTCCCTTTCACCACACTTTTATTCTATTTTACTCGAATAGTATATTTTGTGATGTCCTCATAGGTTTTCTTTCTGCAATTCTGTACGAAGTAAAAGTGAAAAAAAGAGAAACCACTTTTCATTTGCTTGTCCAGTGCAGAAGAATATGGTTTTCAGAACACGTATGACAAATATTGTACAGTCGAAGGCGGATTTTTAATTGGCCCTTTGGCCCCTATCCACAGTTTGAGTGCGGCTGCAATGAACTACAAGCACGCGACACGCATATGTGCACCTGAAAACTTATCTTATTATTATTTATTTATTAATTATTTATTATTATTACTATTATTATTATTATTGTTATTATTATTATTATTATTATTATTATTATTATTATTATTATTATTATTATTATTATTTATTAACTTATTCCGTTTCCACTCATTGCTTAATGCTGTATGCATTTTGGGGAGGGAACATCTTATCTACATTTCATTTATTTTGTCACTGCATACCTCTACGCCTAGAGTGTCACGACATCACCGTATACATTCGTTACGGAATCTCTTGTGAAACTACAGTAGCTGAATTCTGTCTTAACGCCACTTATGACTAAGGTTTGGTTTTGGTTTTTAGTAATTGCTGGCCAGTTATCATGTTAATGTTAAATCCAAACGTCCTGAAGAGAGAAAAAGGTCATTAAACGTCAGAAAATAGTTAAACATACCGTAAAGGCGTAATACTATATCATTATTATATTAGCGTAAGTATATAATTACGCGTGGAACGTGAAAAAAACCTCAACGATTACGAATTCCAGTAAAACGCGTTGGCGCATCCCAAGTGGATTGATACGCCAGTGACTTTACTTTTTTTTTGTATAATTATCCACCTTGCCGTCAAATCCCATGTGTGGGCAGGCACATTTCACTTGACGCCTAAAAAGAGCAGTCGGGGTTGGGTAATTGAACGTTTATGTATATGCTTATATATTGCTTCAAATAAGCACGAATAAGATTAAGAGTATAAGCTTAAGGTCAGCAAAACGATCTATTGAATAACTGGTATAATAAGGTGAATGATTGATTCAAAGCGATTGAGCGAAGATTATCAAGGATGATCTATGATCCAGCTAAATGAGAATAAACTATGCACATTATGCGAATAATATAATAGAAATATAATATAATATAATATAGTAGTATGATATAATATAATATAACGAATAATATAATATAATATAATAATGTACAAAGGAAAGAAATCAGATGAAGAATAAGCGCACTTCAAACGAACGAGGACCAGCGAAGGCAAAGAAGATCAAGATCAAAGAAGGTCGTGAAAGTTACCATCTAACAGATTTGCCCAATTCGCATCGAATATATATATGCGAAAGAATGCATCTAATGCTTTTGAAAAACGGTGCACCCATAGGTACGTTAGGGAGGAGCCGGACCCTTCTCAGGTGAAGGGGGTTTAGTTCATGGATCCTTCAGCCAAGCGTCCAAGAGTGAAGGGGGTAACTTCGCCAACCGTTTAAAAGTAAACGAGATTCCTTCTCCAACCGTTCAAAAGTGAAGGGGGTCAGAGCACCGGCTTCGACTATCGCATCTATGGGTGCACCTGCTTCCTACCAAGCCATGACTCCTATCAGTAGTGAACGCGAGTTATCGAATCCTAATTACTGATGTAGCAAATCTGTAGACCAAACAATTTAGAAAATTTATACTATAAAATAAGATCACGACGTCATTTGTCGTCATCGCACAATCGAAAACAACCTGATCGCTTGTGTGAAAATACTAACCTCAGGTGTGAGAAATCGACCAAATTTGCAACGAAACCAATCCCATGCAACGTACATCCTGTATTAGCTACTTTGATGCACCATCGATTCAATGAAGGAACAAATTGACAATCGTATCAAAGCTGATGACAGCCACTTCGTTAATTCTTTGTAATTATAAAATGTTTTGGTTTATTGTTTTATAAAAATAAGCTTTTAAATGTATGTGGGGGGGGGGGGGATAAAGCTTGAACGTTTTTTATGACGCACGTAATTTTTCGCCACACTGTATTCGCTCCTTTGATAAATATTTAATTAATTACTGAGTATCGAATGAATGAAGAATGATCGTTCTGCGCTATCTATGCGTATATATAATGTCGACTCTTTCGAGTCTTTACAAAAATTGGCAGGGAGGCCGCAAAACAGTCATCTACAGAATAAATGACCGGACTATCGGTGCCACCAAGTGCAGCGGATAGTAAGCGGTACGATGTCCAAATATCTGGACATCGGTGTGCGGAATAGGGATAGATGTCGGTCCCATCGGGACGCAGCGATGGGCTGCAGCTGACCCGACATCAACCCTCGCCGTTCCCTGGAGTTGGCCGGCGTTCAACGAGGATCTGTGGCTAAAATTTAGTGGTGCGTTTCCGAAGTGCCGTATGTTAAACAGGTCGAACGTTGACCGTTCTTTTCTGGAGAGAGTTCCAGACAGGGGAGTGCTTTATGTCAGTGAATGTATTCCGTTGTAATGTTAGTGTTAAACTGAGTTGCACCACTCATTATAGAGCTTTCTGCTATCAAAAGTGTCAGCAAAAAGCCCTGAAAGAAGTGTTCCTTTTATAAATGATCACGGTGGGACCGTAATTCTGCAATTGCACTCATAACCCCAATGATCTTCATTTTTTTTTTAGTCGACGGCGTTTCGCACCATGTACAATCGCCTGATGTGTTCCTTGAAAGACTGAGCAATGTCTTACGCTATGGAAATAAACAAAACAAATAAATAAGAAAGTTAAGTAACTCTTTCTATGAAATTGGCAAATTTCTTTTCGAAAACAGTATTGTAAAATAACCATGGAATTTTAGACTTATTTTCCATTTTATTTTTTTTAAAACAATATTTTAAAATACTGTTTTCCGAGAGATTTAAATTTATTTTTGAAATTTTGCGAAGTCGCACACTTTCACCTTTTCTTTTCCCTTCTCTCACTTTTTTTTTGTCCCATTCTCAGTATCCTAGAATGATTTTGATGGGATCCACTGCTACAGACAGTGCACTACAGTTTAATAATAACTTTTCCTATGCTTTCTGTTGAAGGCGTGTGTATTGAGAGAAAAAAATGTTTCTCAAAGGGAAATCCCTTGAAGCTCTTGGAGCGTTGATAATACGTGTTATGTGGTAACATATTATTCAATTATGGTTGTAAACGTTATTTACCAGGCGGTTCCTAGAAATCCCCATACAAAATATGAGCGGATAAAAATTTTATTATTCAATTGATAATCTAAATTGCTAGTAGTCTTTCTTCTTTCAGTTTCGATTTTTTTTTCAAAGCTGTATAGTTTATAATATTTTTATAATAGTTATAGTATGAGTTCTTTTTGAATGCACTTTTGCTAAAAGTCCACTCCGATTTAATTAATAATCTTTTGTTATGATATATGTTTCTGTTATGTCCACAACAGAATGCGAAATGTTTTTTTTTGTTCCGTTTTCGCCTTTATCCGTGCAACTATTGATTGGACCCCAGTTCACTACAATGAACGTTCAGGCGCACTTATTTCACTGAGATTTCCATTGTTTGTGTTTCCTGACCATGTTTTTTTCGGACCTGAATTTTTATTTTTTTTTCTTTTTTAATTTGGAGGAAGAATCTTCTTAACCTATGTATGACCAGTCATGCAAGTAGAAAATTAAAGTACTGGTTATTTTCTACAGATTTATTTTGTTTTCTTTTTCATCTTTTCTTTTATTTCTTTCCTCACTTGTTCTTATATCTATATTTATTTAAATCCAGAAAACTCCAAAAATTCGAGTTCTCTTTCTCAAGAAAAAAAATAAAAGAAACAAAAACGAACTTACAGAAAAGCGAATAGGTACCGTTAAGAACCTGCGCATTGACAGTTGATAGTGATTGAAAAAAAACGTGAAACCCGTGACAGAGCTGATAAGATACGATGGGGTAAACATGGATCTGTTAATATTTTCAAGCTGTCGGATGCAAATATTAATAAATCCATGTTTGCCGCATCGTAAGATTCTCTTCGGACTCCGATTGAACGTCAATGAGTTCTGGAAAAAGGTCGCCTTATTGTTATAATTTTAAATCCTACTCTGCTCTTCTAGTTAAATTTGTTTTTTTCAATAGAGTTGTTTTTTTTTTACTTTAACGCGAAGTTTCTGGAGTGTTCTATTTCCAAAGAATGAAAATACGAAGTCACTTAGAAGTGTGTGTGTGTGAGCAACTGTTCCTTCTTTGCTCCTTTCCCCATTGATTTGAATTCCAGCGCCGACATCTTCAAGGAAGCTAACGCATCCAGTGTTTTTTGTTGTTATGTTCGCAGTGAAATTTCATCTTCTCCCGGATGTTTTCGTTTCAACAAACAACAACGCACGATTATTCTGCATGATTATCGTGGTCCTTTTCCGGTTTCCGGGTTTTCTTCTAATTTTCCTGCTATTTTTCTTCGATCCGTGGATGTTGTTTATCTCTAAATATGTCTATTAACTCTTTTAGATTACATTTTGGTTGAATCAGCAATAATCTGTGGAAAACATCGAACAATTCATAGTTGTGACGCTGCGTTAGCCTCGATTTATAATTTTTTTTACTTATTTTTTATTTGTCTTTAGGAAGAGGGAGGTGATTGGAGTTTTTCCTGGAATAAGTGAATAAATGAATATTTTTCATTTATTCTAATACACCTATAGCGCACAAAAAAACACACTTTGTCTGTGTCAGAACAAAAAAAAAATAGAACAGAATTTTCTTTTAAAAAATTCCAAAAGATATATAAATTTCTTGACCTTCTCTTTGTTCTATTCTTGAATTTTATTTGCTTCTCACTAATTTCCATAGGTAGCAAATTTCTCCGGAATTTTTATCACAGGGAATATCGAAAATATTCCCGATCATTTTGGGATTTATCCTATCGCATTACGAATACCTAAGCTAGCTATCCGGCCTAGGTACTAATTGTTGATTCTAACGAGTTGATAGGAAATTCTTGTTATGAATGACGCAATTAGCTGTGCATGATGAAAATATGGAATATATCCCTGAAAATTCCCGTTATTTGGTTAGGAAAATCTCCAATCGATGATCAGCACGTAGCACAAGCCTGTTTCGCAAAGTTTGCGGAAAGTTCAATTCAGATTTTCCCAACAACTTAAAAACTACGCGCCGCAATGGAGGCAGCAGAGAAATTTAAGCTGATTTCATGTCACAAAAACGTGAATTGTCATCATTATGCTGAATCTGTAGAGAGCAAACGTAATGGACGGCGAAAAACAGTTTCGATTTCCTATTGAAGCGGTTTTCGAAAGGAAATTATTGCTTTTTTTTTGGAAAAACTTCGAAAAAAGAACGGAATATTTTTGCAGTGAATCACAAATCAAATTCAATTTTTCAGAATATCGAGCGGAAATTGGAGCGAGATTGAAACAACGAAAAAAAAAATGGAGTATGAGATTAACAAATTATTGAGAAGAAATTTATGTATGTACATAAATCTGTAAAGTAATACAATAAACATGAAACAACTAGTTTCTTGATATTATTTATTATTATTATTATTTTTTATTATTTATTTATTTATCGCCGTAATTGGACACACTTCGTCAAAACCTCTTTTTTCAGGATGAAATTTTGTGTATCATGGACAATTTAAGAGATAATTTTGAATAACAATTTCTACAAACAAAAAAAATTATACAAACGCTGCATCTAAATGCTCTTGTTTACGTAATTAGTATTAATGAGAAAAATAGAAAATTTTCTCTAGAAAAGTTCCTGTAGACTAATTATTTTGACCAAAACGAACTCACATAACTGAGCATATGTTCTCGGGATATGTAATCCAGAAAACCATGGTGTGCTCCACTGGCGCTGACATCGTCCGTGCATGTGGCCGCCTGGTGGTGTCTGGGAAAATTTCTATGATTTCGTTTGATCGTTTGGGTAAACATGTGGTTAACAGAAGATACGCGGATCATAATGGGTCATTATGTGTTCCGGACAGCTGTCTGTTATCCTTGAGCTTATCCAGAAACTTGTTCTATATACGCAAAGTGCAGAAATTTGGGTCCCATCACATTTCAATAAAGAGCACGTTTCTAGCAGAAACGTACTTAATATT
Source organism: Necator americanus (assembly GCF_031761385.1). Taxonomy (NCBI): domain Eukaryota; kingdom Metazoa; phylum Nematoda; class Chromadorea; order Rhabditida; family Ancylostomatidae; genus Necator; species Necator americanus. The sequence goes on from NC_087372.1 coordinate 37,332,440, forward strand.
TGAAAATTCCCATGTCCCAGAGGAACAATCTCATGTTTTTCTTCTTTTCTTTTTTTTTCTTCTGGAGTTTTCGCACCTTTTCTAGGATTACTATTATATTACTCTTCATAATTTCTACTAGAAGTTACTAGAAGAATATTCCCCACGCGACCTTATTTTAAAACATATTAGGTTGCTGGGGGGAGGGGGTGGGAGCCGGAGCGCATACATAGAGAATCGTTCTAACGTTCCTCGTAGGAAGTAAAGCGATTCCCACGCCGTTTTCTACGAAGATTAGAGAGAGGTGAGCGGTACCACCAGTGCTTCCGCAACCTACAACCCCATCTCCAGCTTTTCCCGTGGATTCCTTCACCAAGTCAGATTCGTGGTATCCTGCCTTTAATCACAAATTTTCGTCCACATTCTCGAAATTTGCCTCGGAATGAGTCAAAGTCTTCCGAAGCAACAGACCAATAAATAAAACATATGTCAGGAAAGCATGCGCAAAGTGGGCGGCAACCAAAATAAATAGCTTCCAAGACGCTTAGATATCCTCCCTCTCCCTCATTCTTCTCCCTACGTTCTCTCAAAATGGAGCCTCTCGAATTTTTAAATCAAATAATTGAAATCGAAGTTATTCGAATTAAAAATACTTGAATTAAATTTTAAAACCAATTAAATCAATCAATCGAACCAAAAACTGGAAAAAAAAGTGAACTAAAACCAGTGCAATAACTGGAATATGACTGTAAGAATGGAGCTCTGAGAAAATCAGTGCAGACTAGGAGAGTTTTTAGAAAAAAAATTCCAGAAATAAATTGCTGGAAATTTCTAACGCTTTTAAATTGACTATATGATTTTCGTGCCATGTAAGATCAGTTTTCAACCGTACCTGTGCTTAATATCTGACCTAATGCTAATACGAAAAACGGCGGGAGATTGGCTGTTCAAATTTTTTACACGAGGCGATGTGCGGCCTTTGAAACGTTTTTTGTTTCGTTATGTGTATCTTTTGTTTTTGTAATAATATAATTTTTCATTTTATTACTTTACTAGTGTGTATTTACCCACTACTACTTGCTCAAAAAGTTCATTAACTACGAATTCTCCCCAGATAGAATTTCTTAGATAGAATGGTGGTTTTTTTTAGAAAACTAGGATTTTCGGGAGCAGATATATTGATGGAGGCGGAGAAAGTCTGCCGTTAATACTTCTTTTTTTTCCGAAATGCCCTCAGGGGAAGAAAGAATGGAAAGACACATGGCAGCAAAGAAATTAAGGGAAAATGTGGCTTGGGAATGGGCACCCTTTATTTCTCGAAGGTCTAACTTACCCTCCTCCTTAGTGACTTTAGTTTACATGTGATAGATCCTCTAAGAGTAATGCTTAGACCTTAGGTCCTCGATTGATTCAATTATTTACGTCGAGAAATAAGGCCACCACTGAGTCCCCCGCCCCTCCCAAACTACGTTTTACCCGGAAATTATACTTCCGGCCTGGTTAAAAGCCCCCGATACTGACTTCGTGGAAGAGTTCTCGATCCCTTCTTGTATGTATTGCATGTGTGGTAATTGTTCACTTTCTGTTTGTTCAGGAATTTTCGGGAATTTTTCGCAGGTGTTTCCCCGAATTTTTGTCAAATAATCCTTGCGTGCTGATTGATTGCAGTGAATTGTTGGGATTATATTGAGTCGGGTTGATTGCATCGTGATCTGAAATCCCGTTCAATTATGCTTGTCTGCTCATGAGTTCCACATAGGACCATCTCGTTAATTTCATCGCTATTTATTTGTCAGATCCTGACCATATCTCGAGTATCATTGGGCTGAAACTATTTGTGGTTTCCTGTATAACTGTCGGAGTCTACATACATTCTACGTTTGTCTTCTAGCACCGAAAACGTTTTCTTTTTTTTTTAGGATGTTTAATGTTTCTATGTGAGGTTCTTTTATAGGATACCTACCTATAATATTAATATTCTTTTTTTTTAATATTCTTTTTCTTTTTATATTAATATTCTTTTTCTTTCCTTTTATACTTTATTTTTTTAGTCTCTGATTTTGCCGCTGCGCTTTCATCTCCTATAGACTTCTGGATGGACTAGAAAGGACAGAAGGGGAAAAAAAACGGAGAATGAGTTGGGACTCTTTCATCATCGTCACCGCAAATTTCGAAGAAATATGTTTGAAAAAAATCTAATAAAATTTCTCCTCAATATACTCCTGAAGTCAAAAATCCTTCTTTACTGAAGAAAAAAAAACTTGGAAAAAACCACTGCATATGAAATTTCACCCTTAGCATCATGTTTCAAAGAAAAAGCCATTCAGTGACGCATTCATGTATGTCGCCCTTTTTGGAATGAAATGATTGAATGATGGAGTAGTGCAATTGCGGCCATTACGTTTTCGTTTTATTTTCTACGTCAAAGTACATTTTCTACGAAAATGAAAAAAAAATGAAAATGCGCAATCTTTTGAGCAGTAAAGACCAGACGGAGGAAACTGAAGAAACGTTCTCTGAAATCATTGGCAAGAGAAAACAAGAGAAAATTCTACTCGAAATTAATAATTCGCGTAAATTTTCACAAGTTACCAAGGGATTTCTCGTTATTTTCTTTGCTAAACTTTCATTACACTCAATATTTGCATCCACGAAGCAGCCACTACGCACACGGATGGGGAATCTGCTGGAAGCGACGGAAGAGGATTTTAGCTACACGTATCTACGAATAGTATTATGTTTCGCCGTCGTTCGTTTTGTTTTCGCTGTGGACATTTCTAGAAAATGGATCTCTTGTCAAGATAAAGTTACTTTGCCGTGAGAAAGACATTCACATGATTTGCGGTTGCCTGAGAAACGTTCAAATAGCGAGTAATTTATTGGTATTTATTATGTATTAGTTTATTATATATTTCTTATTATTTTATTTTTATTTATTGTATTTAGCGCTCATTTTAACAAAAACGTTCACCTGAAGCACTAGCAATCTTTGATATTTGATAATTTGCATAGTATTTCTCTTTTTTTTCTAACTAGTCTAGGACTAGGACTAGTCCACGGATAGGCGTAGACGAGTAGTCTACTAGCGTGGCTACGCTCAATTTTCGCTAGTAGTCCGAAAAAAGCGTGAGAAACACTCCTAACGTTTTGTCTTCCCAACGATACAACTTTTTACGGGTAATTAAGCGTGTAAAATTTGCAACGTGCCTAGTTTACTGCCGTGATCACGCCCACTTTTCGCTGGTAATCCGAAAAAAGCGTGCGAAACAGCTTTGTGTGACCCCGTCTTCCCAACGATGCAACTTATTACGGGTAATTTAAACGTTGCAACGTGTCCACGTTTATGCGGGTGAAGCAGTTCATATTGCTCATTTAAGTTGTTTCACTTGGATTGCGGTGTTGCTAGTTTTCTATCGCGTAATATGTTGCATCGTAGGAGAGACAGGACCACACCACAAGGAAGTCTCGCATGTCTGGATTTGTAATAGGAGAATTGTTGAGTGGTGATCTCTCTTACAATCATGAACTACATTCCCACCACTATTTAATCGTTCAGGGATCCGAGCAATATTTCGTGATATGTTGCTTTTTAAATATCTGGGCCACATAAGCTGTCTTTTTTCTTTTGGCATTTTTTCTTCTGTTCTGTCATTATGTTTTTCTGTGCGAGACCAACTACTTCTACGCGTTCACTGGCCTTTAATATTCGATATCGTTGTGTTTTCTGTTTTGGAAATGTCTCTTTTCCGTTTTGCGTGCACGAAACCGCTTTCTAGTTGCTTTTAGGAGTGATTCAAAATATTTTGGATGCTTGGGACTTGGATGATGGTCTTTGATTTAAGAGGAGCCATGGGAAAAGATTTGTTTTGCCTAGAATACATTTGAAGCTTTGTGTGATCCCTCTAATGCTATATTCTTCCTATTTTTTTCTTCTTTCTTTCTATTTTCATTCGTTTTCTCCATTTTTTGGAATGATTTTCGTCTTTCGAAGTTCAGGAATAGGATCTGAAAATAGCAAATCTAAATTATTGTTCTTTAATTCTTGTCATATATTTATTCCTCACTTTTAAAACAGTAAAAGCTAACACTACAAACTATACCTTACCTGCCTCCAGAGGTGAAAATCGATTTCATTGCTGGAAGTTTCACTTGTTACGTGATGATTTCCTATCGAAATTTAATGCCACAATGTGATTTTTAAAAACTTGAGAACCTTGAAAAATTGCCGTGCTGTGGTTGGGTTGTTTTGTAACTTTTCGGAGCTTCGTCTTGACGCTTGAATTTTAACTTTTGATTCGATTCGATTCGATCCGATTTCGCGTTTGACTTTCGGTTGCAGATTTGAATCACTGTTTGTGAAGAGTTGATTCTTTCGCAGAAGTATGAATATGGTGGTGAAGTTCGGCACCATACGGCGGGTGGGGGGGAATTTTCTAGAAACTGAACTTCTAATTTATTAACAACAAAAAAAACGTGTCCAATTCAGTTCGTCGTGTTTTTCTGGACTTCTGAACGTTCGTACTTTGATCTGTGAGCTAGGATTTTTGCGTTGCTAGGCAAAGGGTCACCCCGTCACAGATCCCGGAGATGGAGGATCATTGATGCAATGTTAATTAGCAGCCATTCTTCATTTTGTAAACATTCCAATCATGGATCATTGTATCGAATGTAGATGCACGTGTGCAAGGGAACACATTCGCAACAGCACATGCCGCCATTCGAATTTTATGACTCGAATATATATTTTGTATTTTTTTTGTAAAATTCGGAACAAGGAAATAATGGCAATGGATGAGATAATGATATAAACAATGATAAATCATTAAACACAGAGAATTCTTTTTTCTTCTGAAAAGAATTCGGAAGTCGCGAGAAAAGTAACCGTTGAAAAGTGTTCGGCTCGCCGCTGAACCACATGTCCCACGGGGAAAAATTGAAGGCCACACCGTCGTCACAGCGTTGTATCGAGTGGAAATGTTTTGTTTATTTGTTTTGTTTTGTTTTTTCATTATTTCGCATGTAGATGCACATATGTCGCTTAAAGGCATCACCCCATGAATCGAGTGTGGCGCGGGTTTCAGGTGGCTTATGCCTATACGAGGTCGTAGATTATGGGTAGAAGGGTGATTCCGTCCATTTCTTCCTAATCGCCGTAAAAAACGGTCTGGAAGATGCGGCGCGTGCACAACGCTGGAGCGCTCCAATCGAACTCGTTGTGGGAAATAGCGCCCCGGAACGCTCGAAGCCGCATCTTCCGGGCCATTTTTTTTACGGCGATTAGGAAGAAATGGGCGGAATCACCCTCCTCCCCATAATCTACGACCCCGTATAGGCATAACCCATCTGAAACCCGCATCACTCCAGATTCGTGGGGTGGTGCCTTTAATTATTGAATTCGCGAGAACACGTGCGCTTACCCATAAAAGTGGCAATCTAGGCTAGGAATTTATGATCCTTTGCCTAACGAAGTGCTCAGTGAAACGTTGAAGTAGCGGAATAATGCGAGTTGATTTGTTTCTCACATTCTGGCTAGCAATAACACAATTACTGAAGGTGTTTTTCTGCAGTTTCTCATTAAAGACAACGTATCACGAAAATAATGTAGTTGGGAAACCTGTGATGGAAGAATATAGAGTTCGGGGTGTAGATTGCGAATATATGCGTTTCAATTTCTCAATTTCTCCTAATCCTTCAGAAAAAATGCGTGGGAAACGACATTTGTTCCTACGAGGTACGCGAGAACGCAGCACTCTTGTGCATGCGCTGCATTCACTGGTGAACGGTCGAGAATCTATGAGGTCTCCTCAGTAGATCATACAAGTAAAACCAATAAGTAGGCAGCTGAGCGAACTGCAGCGGGTACACAGGGCGTTCTAAGGTATCTCGTAGGACCAAACACCGTTTTCACACCGCTTTTTCTGGACGATTAGGGTAGATTGAGCGGAGCTACGCTCACATTCGTGATTTATACCCTGAGCTTTATATTTTCCCACAGGTTCCCTAACATCGTTACTTTTATGATACGCTGCCTTTTACTGCAAGTGTTGGAGTTTTAATACGGATTTGATCGAAACTTGAAGCGAATCCACTACCGAATGAAGCGAATTATGATTGATCTCGAATGGTCGAGTATTCGAAGAGGTCGTGAAATTTGTGCACTAGACCAGCGGTGAATGTTATGCCATTTTTCTTTTACAACGTTCACTTTCTCCTTCTCTTGCAGGTTAAATGTTGCTAAAAACAAAACATGATCGATTGTTTTTCTTAGCATTGTTTACCAGTATCATCACAGCTGTTTTATGTCGATAATACCGGTTTTAGTCACGTTCCGTCCGCTTAGTGCTTATCACGTCGCCTGTTTCGTGTTGTGTTAATCGGTGGCGCATCGGGTTGAACTCTTCACCACGTTGTTTATCATTTTATTTATCTAATATTCAACGGATTTAATCCCGAAAAATTATGTTTTCGTTCCTGTTAGTGCCAGCCAATACTCCTAAAGTGGGTCCCTTGAATTATTCATGTTTTCGTCTCGTTCGTACTTAGTTGAATTGGTTCAGTGGTTCCCCATTGGTATTCTCGCTCACTCGGCACAAAATTTAGTTAGGAGAAGTCAGACAATTGAAACTGCTCTTGAATTTGTTTCATTCGTTTTAGAAACTATATACTTTATACTTTGATTTCTTGTTTATTTTTAATTTTTAAATTTTATTATTTTATTTTGTTTATAAGAAATTTGGTTGTGTACATGCGATAGTCGGACCCGGTGCTCCGAACCTTTTCACTGGTGTACGGTTGGCGAAGGGACCCTCACCATTTAAAGGCATCACCCCACGAATCTGAGGTGGTGCAGATTTCAGGTGGAGTATTCGTATACAGGATGGGAGACTACGGAGAGGGGGTGATTCCATTTCTTCCTAATTGCCGTAAAAAACGGCCCGGAAGATGCGGCGCCGCGCGAGCCTGGCGCGCTCCAGTCGAACTCCCTGTAGAAAATGGTGCTCCAAAACGCATGAAGCCGTATCTTCCGGGCCGTTTTTTACGGCAATCAGGAAGAAATGGACGGAATCACCTCCCTCTCCATAGTCTCCCATCCCGTATACGAATACTCCACCTGAAATCTGCAACACCTCAGATTCGTGGGGTGATGCCTTTAAGCTGCACCCCATGAACCTGACCTCCTTCACCTGAGGAGAGCCCGACTTCTCCCTATCGCACCTGTGTTTGATTGGTAGCGTATTTGTTGTTATTTTTTCCTTAGACAGCGGTCATCTAGTGTATTTTTCCCCACATTCGCCTTTTCCAGGTCTTTAATGAGGGCAAAAAGTGGGTGGAGGAGGGGAAATCAACGATCGTTGATGTTTCCCTCGTCTGCCTAATTTTCCCCTCATTAAAGCGCATGGCTAGCTAGTTTGATGCTGAAACATGAGGGCAGAGGAAGTTTTGTTTATTTACCCCTAGTAATCCCCTCCGTGATCCGCACACATAGGACAATGTTTATATGTTTAGAGTGGGCGTGGCGTGTTTGCGCCCGTCACCATTCTCCATGTCTCCCGCCATTGAATTTTTCAAAGGCTTTCTCTGAGGGCAACATACAACCATGTAAACGCTGTAAGGAGTCAAATTTCATATTTTACAGCTGTTCCCTTTCTCTTCCCGTCTTCGGATGACGTCATCCGCACGGAACCCACTGGCAGCTGATCTCGCGTCCGAGTTTACGTGATCCCTTGCGTGAAAGCGCCCGCCCGTACGCAACTCTGGACGTTTTTTTCGGTTGTTTTGTTGTGATCCCTAGATTTTTTTAAAATGTACTACAAGGGAACCGAACTTTTCCGGATGAATTGACGTCTTCGTATAGGGCTTGACGTTGGTGACGTCACACGATTCCATGACCACGCCCATTGCAAACCAACTCGTGGGCGTCCTTTTCATTCATTGTTGACGGATGCGTTGATGCGCGTTCTTTTGTTTTTGACAAATTGCCCGGCTTGTTGGTAACACTTTCGATGCTGCACTAGAATCTATTCCTATGATTTCTTCGAGCTATTTTTATAAATATAGTATAATCATAATACGAGGTGCTAACCATTAAAATTCATTAAAAGTCAGTTGAAATTCTACAGTTTAATGTCTAATGGTTCACTTATTATTATCATATTAGGTTTTCTCGGAAGTTTCTTTCTTTCGTCGTCAACCATGGTCGTCAACAAGAAATTCTTTTGACCTAGGTTACTGTGAGTTAAAGTGTCGACGAAAAATTCACAGCCAACCTGAATCCTAGCGGAAAAGAATCAACAATCTCTTTGCTTTCAAATTAAAAAAAAAACAAAAAGAAAAAGACCAGAAAAGTAGGAAGAAAACTTATGGAACAGCCTAATTTTAATGATTTTGTTAAGAAAACGTTACATTATATCACTTATTCATTCGACATGCGCTTCTTATTTCAATTAATTATTAATTTTTTGGTTGGTAATTTTTATTTAATTTTTACTGTTGATTAATTATTCACTATTCAATATGCTTTCTTTGCAATATTTGAACATAAATGTAGTTGAATAAATAATAAAAATAATAATTTGATTTATAAATATAATTAAGAGAGGAAAACAGTACCTCAGTTGATGATATTCATCTCATCCTTCTTGGTGTTGGTTGAAATTTTACAGTTTAATACCTAATTACTTACTTTTTTTTTGTTTTATTTGCCCAAAGTTCATGGATCCATCTAGAACTCCACATCAACTCTACTAACCATAAAAAGTTCGATCAAAGGCGAGAATTTTTGCGAAAATTTTCTTTTATTTCACGTTCTTTTCATTACTAGATATTTTTGGGAAGTAGTTTTGGGAAAAAGGGGAACGAAAATGTGAAATACCTTCAAGAAATCCCGGAATGAAAGGGCTCAATTCAAAAGTGAGACAATCGTCCTTGCTCAAACGAGTGTTGAAACAGTTTCAGCTCATTTCACATCTTTTACTTCATCAACGACCAGTAAACTATAAGAAGCTGTACCATTGAGTGATCTGAGTCGCCTCGTAGTCTTTAGACTTCTAATCCTCAGGATTTCCTTGGGATGCTTTGCGCTCTCGCCGCCATTCTTGCAAAATAAGCGCCGAGCGCCTCTTTCAAGTATTAGGAACCCAATATCCGGCATTAGTGCCTTTAAAGTGGTGCTAGGATCGATCAAAATGTGTATTAACACTCAATAATTCGCAGGTTTACTCTATTTTTGGGAGTGTATAAATATTTAGGAGGAAATTAAACTTTTCCGCCTGTAGTTTCTTGTAAAATTATTGTTCTAAAATTGATTCCAATTGATTAGCTCGGTCGGTTCATCAGTAGCTCACCTTCCGATTCTCCAAGGATTTGTTTTTTTCCCTTTTTGCTACATGTTTATTTGAATGTGTATACATCCAGGGATCTATTATTTCTTTGATTCTCTCCCAGAAAGATACACGTTTCTGTAATCGTACCTTTCTGTATAAAACTTTGGTGAAATTCTAGTGAACTCTGCTTTTTATTGCTTCTATTTTATGACACACCCATGGTTGTCTTCAAATAAATAAATAAATAAGTTTTTCTGCTCCACGTTTATTTATTTTATTTTATTTGTATCTTTTTTTTAAACGTTTGACGAGTATTAGAGGATCGAGTATTCAGCGCCGTGTCCTTATCCGAATATCCGTGTTGTTCTGGTCCCCTTGGAATATTCTCGTCACTTTGCTGCGTCACTTTACCGAAATAGCTCAGCAAATCATTCCCAATTGAAAACTTTTGGTTCTTGGTCCACTTTGACATCACACACACACACACACAAGGCTCGTGAATCTTCGGTTGTTTTTCACACTCACTGGATGTGTCTCATCTAGCAATCCGATGCTAAGAATCTGATAATCGGCATGGATTTCTTTTTTTTTGTTGGAAAAACAGTTGGTCAATTAAATAAAAAGGATGAAGTGTCTGTCGCTAATCGATCCGCTTGGGACCTTCCCCACTACGTTCACTTCAATTCAGAATCGTTTGAGATTTACGAACGTTAAATGGCCTATACTATGACTTGCGGGGGCTAGCCGATGTGTCAAGTCAGTGTTTTTTATCCTCCCAGACGAGTCTGGTACCAATTTATCGACCTCGGAGGGATGAAAGGCTTGGTGAGCACTAGGACGGATTCGAACCTTCGATCGATCGCGCAGGAAGTGGAACCTCTAACCGCTACGTTATACCCGCCCGTCAACTAAATAATCACTAACTAAATAAATAATGGTAAATCCTTCCTAGTAATTAAGAAAGGTTTTGTGGTCGTGCTACTTCGTAAAAAAATTATATTTCGTTTTTTTTTCATGACGCTCATATGTCCAGATATTTTGTATTCTACTAATGAGGTTTTCATCGAGGAAGTTTTGACGCTCAGCTGCCCATCTATGAATCGCTGTATTCACTAATGAAATTTCATTATCCGCTTCATTCGTTAATTTCCGCCTTGATTTTCCATTAGCGCATATGTGAATGCTAGATGCACTTGAATATGTGCCTTAAAGGCAACGCATCACGATTTTGGTGCGGATCTCGTAGCCAAAGCATAGATCTCGGGTGATAGGTTGCGGAACTCAGCGTGGGAACCGCTTTATTTCTTACGAGATACGTAAGAACGCACCTCTATGTGCACGTTCCGGTCTCCTCAGCAGCCTAATCATTGGTTTCACTTAAATAGGTCGCAGAAAAGACATCATTGATCTCTGAGAGCTCGTCGTGGACGCATCGCGTGCACAAAGGTGGCGCGTTTTTACGTGTCTCGTAGGGACTAAAACTGTTCCCACGCTATTTTCTAAGACGATTATGGGGAATTGAGTGGCACCACGTTCACATTCGTAATCTGTACCACGAACTCTATATTTTCCAGCCGAAAAGCGAACATCGTCAGTTTTGGGGTACACAGCCTTTAAATACAAGGGTCGGAGTTTTAGTCGGATCCTACCAAGACTTCAAACTAAGTCGACCATCGAATGAATCGAAGTTCGATTTGTCTTGGAAAGTTGAATGTTCGAACAGTTGAAGAAGCGAATTATTCAGGATATCGAACATTCGATATTATTATCGAAAGCGAAAGACTTGCGACTAAAATCGTCGTTAAAAAATGAGAGAAAATTCAACGGAGTTTCGTGCGACGATCAGGGAGAAATAAGCGGAATCACGCTGGAACCTGCAATCTACTGTCCGAACACTACGCTTTCGCTGTGGGATTCACACCACATCGAAGTCGTGATATGCTCTACCTTTAATAATTGCTCTATCCCTTATTTAGAACTGTAAAAGTCAACAAAAGATTATCCAGAGAAAATTTTCTGAGTTTTTAGTGCAGCTGGTGTCCTACTGGTTCCTACCGCAGTTCTTTTAACTGGATTTTTTCGTTTCCTTAGTAAATAAATATCTTTACAGAACTGAAAGCCGTCGTCTTACGAATTGTTTCTAGCATTTCTCTGGATTGTTCAATTCTAATTTGAAGAAATACGAATAACAAACTCCCAGAGACCATTGAAAGAATTTGTTGTCGGTTGCACGCCTTCTTCGATTGCCTGACAAATGAGTTAGTGGCGAAAATATTGCAACGCCGTCGATGTATGTATATCCGGAAAAGTATCGGTGTAGATCAAATAAAAAATGTTGTGGAATATAAGGAATTATGTATATTGTGTGCTACCAAGGTGGTTATCGGCCTTGCTATACCGATTTCTTTCCCGAAATCATTCTTGATCCCTCCAGGATATCGTCGAGTCTTTCTTTCTTCCTTTTTTCTTTTCTTTTCCTTCTTTCCTCATCGTTTCCTAGCGTATTACGTGGTTGGTGGTTGGAAGTGGCCCGTTGCTTGTTTTTTGCATTTCCTGAGCACTTTTAAATCTGCATCATACTGTAGTCATGCACTATGCGATTGTCTTTTTCGTAGGCGATTTTTTTGTGGGATTATTTTCGTAGACGTTTTTCCGGCAGCGATTTGAGAATAGCTGCCTTTCGCTCAGTGTTCATAGCCAATTGTTGATCAAATGTCATTTGGTTCCTTAACGAATGCACTTGTTGTGCTCGCATAATATTTAAGAATATTTATATTTATTTAAAATTATTTATTAATTGATTTATTTATTCATTTATTATTTAATTTATTTGGTTTATTATTTGACGTTTATTTAAAAATAAGTATGAGTATTGAATATTTGAATATACATATATGAATATTTATGTAGGTTACACCCTCCCATATTCTCTGTAAATAAACAAATAGATTTAAATTTCAAATTTAAATCGGTTCTTCTATGTTAAGTATCATAGATTTAAATTTCAAATTTAAATCGGTTCTTCTATGTTAAGCATCTTGGTACCTTGAAAATCGCCTACACCACATCTTTTTCGTCATTGATTTTTTTAAATTTAAATGTTTCTTCTTTTTATCGCAAAAAAAACATTTTTATCTATTAGTAGGTTTATTGCTGAATTCATTTAGAAAAAAAAAGTAAGCAAATTTTCTATGCATTAGTAGGTTTATTGCCGGATGTTGAGGTGCAATATGTCAGTATTCACCAGGAAAGGAGCGTCTAATTAAGTTTCGAGCAAAAACTACATAGGAGTGTTGCGGAAGGTTCGAGAAAATTGAATTTTATTCAAAGGAATTAACATCCCACAGGAGATTTTCCTTTTCCCCACGAATTTGTTTGAACTGAAGATGGAATACACAAAAAAAGTATGCACATACATTTAACGGACACGAAAAAGATAATTTTATTTTTATTGACGTCATTAAAAAGACGGAAACATAACGCAAACTTTCAAGAAATTAGGGACTCTGTAACCATTTTCCTCCTACGTTTTTTTCTTTTTTTCTTGTAGCATCGTTCTGTTTTCCTGGAATAGCTGGAATATGACAAATTGTTGGACATCAGTAGAATTACATTTCTGCGCTCCGAAATCCTCTAGAGTGTTCTAGACTTTGTGGTTACAAATATGGAAAGAAAAGCTTAGGGTGAAACAGAGCAACATTTTACATGCCTTCATTGATTTAATCTCAAAAAAAAAAATTCTAACATCTATGTACATACATTCCCAACAGTGCATGTAATTTGTTTACTTTGTTCTCTTTCTGGAACCTTGCCTTTTTTTTTTCAAGTTTTTTTTTCCTTTTTTGTTTTTTTTGAAGACAGTTGCTTATTTTTTTTTTCTCTAATAATCGTCTTCCTCTTCCTGCTCTTGTTCTTTTCCTTTCCTCTAAAAACGCTGAAATTGAAAAGATAATTTGACAGCAGCGCCTAGATACCTGAGCGGAAGGGAATTTTTCCACAAAATTGGGTTATTTTTGCCTCCTTGGCGATAACATAATAACGAGTTAATTACTACCTAATGATTAAAGAGGCTGAATAAAACAAAATAGCTAAAGAGAACAAAATTTACAGCGGAAAACATTGCGATTTTTGTTTTTGAACTAAGAATATTTTTACACTTCTTAAATAAAAAAAAACTTAGAGGTTTTCCTGCATATGGGCGTTAAGTCAGCGTGAAACGAATTATATGCTCCGTGAACTCGCTTAAAAATTTTTATTGTGCAAAGGAAATTCTTAAAATTTGCAAATTATATAGGGGAAGGAGCCACTCAGAAAAAACTCTCTTTACCAACATTTTATAATTAATATAATACTGTAATATATCATCAAAATGTTATTAAGTTATAATTCGCCATGTCCTCATCAAGAAATCGTCCTGTACTGAGAATAATGCAGCTACGCTGAGAAAAAAATGTTATTTTTCCTTGAAAAAATGGAAATTTTTGGCAATAATATGTGTGCTTCATAGTAAAGTTTCCTGAACGCTGTTTCCACATAGCACAGGGCAGTTTTGACCTTTGCTTATTAGATTCTTATGCCGAATAACGGGTGTAGCGCAGTTGGTAGGAGGTTTTGCGGTGATCGAACGATCGATCGTAGGTTCGAAACCGCTCTAAAGCCAGGCTAGGCACGCGTTCGTAAACTTCAAACGATTCTGAATTGAAGTGAACGTGGTTGTGAAGGTCCCAAGCGGATTGATCAACGTCAGACAGTTCATCCTTTGTGCGAAAAACAGTTTATCCAGCAATTTTAAGGCGTTAGATAAGGGTAAGGTTGTTCTTTGTCGTCCACGAAACAGCCCTTGAGTCGGGGTACGTGCGACCCTCACACTTAGCACCAGGAAGACTGATATTGGAAAAATTGGCAGTGAGCAAAAGAAGCAAGCCGTAGCAACTTTGGAGCAGTTGAATGAAAAAACCGAACACTTCTTAGGTGTCCCACGGGCTCGAAGTGCACTCCCGGCTTCGATTGCATTTTCTGTCGACATAAATAGACGCAGCATTCGAAAAGTTTGACTTTAAACGAACATCGGCATAATAAGATGTCGTATTGATTATTAATGAGCTGTACAGGAGGTTAATCAATTATTTTATTGCTAACAGCTAACATTTCGGTAAAATCGCCTTCTTCAGAGCCTGCAATCCGCGCCACCTCAGATTCGTGGGGTGATGCCTTTAAGTCACCAGAGAAATGCAGTTTAAAGCAACGATCTTGTCAATGTTTTCAATGAAAGCTGACCTAACGTCACTCATTCTACAAAAATCCATGGAAATTTGAGCAGCAGCTATTTTTCTAAACGTTTCTTTAATAGTAGGATTCCGTGTTGTGATTCCTACGAGTTCTCGAAGACAATCGCGAAACTTCAGTGAATAAAGAACATATAATTATACTACTACCTCTTGTCTGCCTCAATGGTTCGAAAATTGCCATGAATTGTCTTAAGAAATGGCTTGATTCCTGATCCTAAATATAAATCTGGACCTAAATGAACCTCAGTCCTTGATAATGGCTGAATTTGATCACTTTGATCTTTCTGAACTTCGGTTTTTTGCGTGTTCTCGTCTTCCTAGAACTCAAAAAATAAGATGTAATTTTTTTTAATTGAGTGGGTCTTTTTTTTTGAAATGTAGGATTTTTGAATTATAGAAAAACAAAATAGAAATCTAAATTGATTTGTAAGAAGCGGTTACTAATTTGCTACTAGTCGCCGGCTCTTATGTTCACTCCAATGACCGCGACGCATCGGCCGTAACGCAGTCGCAGCAGCCTCTGCCCAACATACACGTGTTTCGTGATGCACTGGAAGGCTCGTGGCGGTCATCTGAGTGGACAGAAGTCCCGGTGCTCGTACGGAAACATTCACGTATCACAGATATATCGTTAAGTACGTCATGAAAGCACATCGGATGCTATGCAATAAATTACATTGCCAAACAATTAGTATTACTTTGATAAGGATTATTTATTTACTTATTTATTTGCATACATACATGAACGGTGAACCAAAAAAAAAGAGAGAGAAAAACCCAACTCTCTGAGTCAGAACATTTTTTATCGGGATTTTTTGTCGGTGAAACCAGCAGACGCAGTCCTTTCCAGTTGCTGGCATCAGTTCGGACATAAATCGATATCAATAATAAGTAATTATTACTTATTGCTCTTAACCTAAGTCAGAAATATCCTGAATAACATTTGATAGGATTTGGTTTAAGAATATATGTAGTGTTGTTTTCTTTGCGATTTGTAGCAATTCTCCTCGTGATTTCGGAATTGTACTGAGATTCGTCGTAGGATATGTAACTTCTCCTGATGATCACGATACATTTGAGAGCAGCTCATCAAAAATCACAAAAACAAACACACACACACATCAAAATCGCGTGGATTGCAATGATTTGCTGTGAACGAACGGTATCCTAGACAAAGATTCATCGTATTAAAGGCATCACCCCACGAATCTGGAGTCGAACGGATTTTCGGTGGAGTATTCGTATACGGGGTCTTAGATTATGGAGAGGTGGGTGATTCCTTTCATTTCTTCCTAATTGCCGTAGAAAACAGCCCGGAAGATACGGCTTCGGGCGTTCTGGCGCACTATTTTCTACAACAAGTTCGATTGGAGCGCGCCAGCCGTGTGCACACACCGCATCTTCCGGGCCGTTTTTTACGGCAACTGGGAAGAAATGGACGGAATCGCCCCCCTCTCCATAGTCTCCCATCCCGTATACGAATACTCCACCTGAAATCCGCGCCACCTCAGATTCGTGGGGTGATGCCTTTAAACCAAGCTGTGGACTACACAATTCCAATTGTTTTTTTGTCCCGCCCCGAATGTAACCGCAATCCGGTTTTGCCCTATTTATTCATCCATGAAAGTCCAGTCTACCCAACCAGCCATCTCACTTGGATCTGTTGCATCAATCCTATTGTTTATCCAACAATTAACTGATATTTTCGTGCAAATTAGTTCGTTTTCGAATAAAATTGACGTTTATTTGCACTTTTTGTTCCTACTTTAACATCCATTATCTTTTGTTTCGCTTTTCCGATAGGAATCTTTAATTCCTTTTTTTTTTAAAAAAAAATACATTTAGGACTAAGCAACACAGACTCGTTCCCCATTTGTGACTACCTAAGTCTCACTGCTGTTCTTTCCTCGTTGTCCTTCAAACTTTATTATCCAACTTAGTTCTACATATAGCTATGTCTCTTCCCGTCCTGGATTTTCTTTTCTACTTCCCCAGTAGATAAACAGGCACGTGTACAGTTCCCTGGTTTTTCTTCCATTAAGAATCCTGATCCTGATTGTTCGATAAAGATATTTCTTCCATAAGTAGATCTTATTTCTGAACGAAATTCCATAAATGATAGTTTAATCGTCTCCTTTCTCTTTTCTAGTCTATGAGAATTATTATCAATTTTCCCCTCTTTCTTTTTCTTTTCTCAATGAACCTTTCCATTTCTTTTCGATAATAATATGTCCTTGACTAAATTGGTGCTTAGAGGTTCCAGAATGACAAGTCGGTTGGCGTTGATGGAGCTGCTGCACGTCCAAGATTGATGCTATTCACTGTTTTGTACTTGTGTCGCGGTTTCTGTTTTCAACAAGGTTACGGCTACGTCTTCTTCGGTTAATTCTTCTTCTTCTTTTTCTTCTTCTCTTCTCCTTCTCTTCTCCTTCTCTTCTCTTTTCCCTTCTCTTTTCCCTTCTCTTTTCCCTTCTCTTTTCTCTTCTCTTTTCCCTTCTCTTCCGATTTCTTGTCGTTTTTTTTTTCGATTCCGAGGAAGAGGAGGAAAGGAATGAACCTGAGATAACGTCAACTTCTTCGCTGCCTTCAAGCTGTAGAGTTCAACTACAGCCTTTCTACTTTTTACTCTAAAGTTTCTCGGAAACTATTTCATGAAATAAATTCCATTCCATTTCTTTCGGAATTTTCCAGCAGTGCTATGTGTATGTATTCGAGCAGAGATATATTTGATGGAAAAATAAGCGACACCTGCGAATTTTTTTTTTGTCTGAAAAGAAAGGAAATACCTGGTCACAGCTTTGCAAAGTGCTATCAATCATACAAAGGTTTGCGAGAAAACGAGTAGCGACGCAAATAATATCACAGTTCAATAAATAGCATTTACGGTAATTTTAATTATTGTTTTAAATTTAATTTGTAATTAGTCTTTCCTAAACTTTTCGTAAATTTTTAGCACTTCTAACGATGTAGTCCAGGATCGAAATCTGCATGAAATAAGCAGCGAAAGGATATTTCGAGGAAGTCTTCGACGAATTCCATGAATAACCTTAGCTCCCTTCTTAGTCTTTGTCCACTTTGTTATCTATTTATTATTTTATTTATTGTTTATTATTGCTAAATCTTCTACTAAATATCCATTTTTGTTCTACATAGCCTCGTTGCTTTCCTTTTTGCTTCCTATTTAAAATTATATGTTTTTCAGAGGAAAATTCTCAGTTAATTGTTAAATAACTCATTGTTCTGAATATATTTTTGCAACAGAATGAAAAACGCTTTTGGGAAATTATTTTTTTTTCGTTTTCGTGATTAAATAATATTGAAGAACGGAATTTAGAATTTATATATAATTAGATTTTTAGAAATATTATTTCATTAATTGAATTATTTTTATCTTTATATTCTTTATAATTGTTTTATTATCATATTATTTTTTACTTTATTATTTTTTTACAAGGCTTGGTAGCATGTCTTCGTATTCATGAATAAATAAATTTTATAATCTCTATTATTTTTATCATTCTTTACTACTATTTCTTACTTATTTGTCATAATTTTTAATGCTTTTTCTGCCTTTTTTAAAGTCTCTCATTATCATATAATTTACCAGTAATCCACTACTACAATAAGCTGTGTTACAAAAAAATTATGTTTGCATCTGATCAGAACTCTTTATTTGCGATGTCAGATCCATGTTTTATGGTGTAGAGCTCGTCGCTAAGGAAATGGAAGCCAGATTTGTCATCCCACATTCACATGAGTCTTGGATTTCGAAAACAACGTTACCTTTCAGCTGAAAAACATTTTTTCAACAGTAACGGCTTTTTTTCCTTTCCTTTCCTTAAAATGCTTCTGTTTGACTGTACAGGTTTTTGGACGAGTTTCCTTTTTCGCTTCAAGAATACATTGTGATAGGACGCATACTACTAGGCGATTGTACTGCTTATCTCAAAGTTTTACGAGTGCAAACGCTCCTCGATCGCCTAGTTGTTCTCACCATCAGATAAGACCCGAATGGGGTCTTCCCTCCCCTCCCCACCTCCAGACTCGTGATGCTCCACCAGGATTGTTAGGACGTGGTACAATTTCCTTGTACTTGGAAATCCGATTAACGTATAATCCGTCCTCTCATTTAATGTTTTCCTGGAAACATCCTCTAGCACCTCTTGGATAATTTTCTTAGGATGACTTCTGACTTTTCAAAGTGTTTCTCCACATCTTTTTTTTTGACAATTTTTGACAAGATCTAATTAATTCTCGAAAATTTTACTTATTAACCTAATTGATTCTCAAAAATTATTCAATTCAAATTCAAAAGTTTTCAAACTGATTAAACCAGCTGATCTTAAAGATGAAAGAGATCTACCCTGACTGGTCTTTAGGGATTACTAAGTTTCATTTGTGAACATAGTAAGTATTTAGTAATATTGTAGTATTGTTAGTACTTAACCCCAGTATCTTCGGACATTGTCGTCAATGTGTTAATAAATGTTCCAATAGTATTTCCATTCTTAAATGCTACTAGTAAATAATTTTTTTCTGGGAAAAAGTCAACCAGAAATTCAGGAGAAAGCGGAGCATTCGAACACTCAAAAGTTTTATTTTTATGATCGTAATCGTATCGTTTTTTTTTTTTGCCTCCCATTCTTTTCCTCTTTCGCCAATCGTCTTTTACGCTTTTTCTTCTCCTATTCTTCACTAGAGTAGGGAGCAGAGTTTAATTTTTCAAATGAGTATTTATTGCTGATCTTTAATAATTAGCAGTTTTTTTTAAAATAATTATTGAAACTACATACTCCATTCCATCCACTATGTAATTTGTAGCCGCCGTAGAATAAGCTTGATAGAAGACTCCGCGATTCGATTGATCAATATCGATGGATTGATTTGGCGAAGAACTATCGTGTACTGTACTTGCTTCAAATCTTAATGAGGTTTTTCTTCTTTTTCATGTCGTTTTTTAAATGGATCAAACCAATATTTGTTAAATAGATCACATTTTCTATCCCAAAAGCGTTTAGGATTCTTTTTTATGCAAAACTTAGAAGTAAAATTTCTTTCAATGACTTGGAACACTCGAGAGAAGCATTCGAAAGAGATTTCCTGCTAAATCTAAATTTAAGGATTAGATTAGATGTCTGGAGATTTTGTGCAGATCATTATCGTGACCTACGGATTCGATCTTGAATCGATTCATTGTCGCTCCGTCGCTATTCATCGTAGAGGCTCTTCCCACACATATGTACGTAATCTCGTTATCTTTTGCATAAAATTCCAATTAATTTCGCGTAAAATTAACAAATTTCATATCAGCGGAATTAATTCCTTAATATGAGTTATCTTCTCAGTTTCGTGGATAAAAACTTACGCCCAGATCTCAATGGACGAGGTTCACGACTATTCTAAACTTGATCTCTTATCGATCTCTTATCTCTCACTGTGCGTTTGGATTTTGAACTTTATAGACATTAATTTCCTAGCTGCTAACAATCTATTTCCTTCTTTTTTTTATCTTTTCCTGAATTTTCCTTGTGAATCTCACTGCTTCGTAGTTGTTTCTCTTTAAATTTTCAAAATAACACTTAATTCCCACTAGAATTTTTCACCTGTTTGTAAAACCAAACATTAATTATTAATAATCTTGCACAATTCCTTCTGATAATAATAAATAATAGTTCTTATCTACCATTAATTAATATTTATTATTATTTATTCCTTAATTACTACACTATTGTTATTTTATGATTAGTTAAATTAATCTAATTAATTCGTTCTATAATTGTTTTCTTTAGTTCGTTCTAATCTGCTTTGTGATTTTTTAGTATTTAATAAGTCATATTTGATATTTTATGTTGAATAATTTACTATTATTATTTTTAATGCAACTCTAACGTGCCGAAATGTCTCCAGCGCTTGTTAAAAATCTTGTTAAAAAATAAAAAACTGCTTGTTAAAAAAAAAAAATAAAATGCTAAAATCATTCTTAGAAGCTTCTATTGCAGAGCATCTCATTCAGAATTCAAAAAATTCCTTTAATTGTTTATTAGTACAGCAGCAATTATGTAGGTGTTGTGAACCTTTTTTCCTGATTTTTCATTCATAGGATCTCAGGATTCTCATTAATGACCACGTGTTTGTTCTTCGCACTCGGAGAAAAAATTGCTCATTTCAGTCCTCCCTCTTGTCCTCATGAATAAGTGAATTTTTTGAACGATGGTGCAGAATTTTAAACGGTTTATTCCAAACCAAACACCCACGAAACACTGCCGGCGGTTCCCAAAGCAACGCCGAAAATTTTCCCGTCCTTATCGATTTTTTCGACCTGCTCCTCTATGCGCACATTTCGATCTGGCTATACGCTATTCGGAATTGATTCAATCATTCACAAACATTCACTGATATCTGTTTGTTTGATTGTTCGAATTATTCACTCAATTAATGCTGCTCCAGTGAGGTATGATGTATAAAAAATACATAAAATAAAAATATATAATATAAAAATAAAGTAATATAGTATAAAAAAAACTTACGGAGGTAATAAATTCAAAAATATGAAAGAAAATTTTTTTAACTTTATCGCAAATCTTCGTTGGTATGTGATACTATACTAATATATAATATATTCCACTAAATAATAACAATAAGCTAATATAACGTTAATACAATAATGTAGTTATAGCCCTGAAAAACAAAAACTATTTTCTTATAGAAATTACGTTTACTTATAGCTCATAACTAATCTATCAGTTATCGAAATCGGCGCGGTAGGTCAACTGCTAAAAATGGAGCGAGGCATGGCTTGCTGTGATCTAAACGACGTTCATCCTGACGAATCCTTAGGAAAAAAATGTTTTCTGGATTTGCTCTTTTAGTTGCTGTCGTAAACCGTAATCGTAGTAGATGGTATTTGCGTATTGTGGCATTTTGACATTATTGGACTTCCCTTTGTTCTATTTCTTTACATTATCGTTATATATTGTTATATTCTATTATTCTTTGTATTATATTATATTATTATGCATATATTTTCCTTTTCTCCACTTATTTCTTCCTCACTTTTTCCTTTCCTTCTCTTTTTTTTTCTTTGAAGTTTTTCTTCTCTTTCTCTCTGGATCCCTCAGTCTATGTGCTTTGAAAGTTGCCCAAGCCACAGTTCGTGGCGAATTTATTAGGATCGTTCGTGAAAATTCTTAGAA
This sequence comes from Necator americanus, assembly GCF_031761385.1. Lineage (NCBI taxonomy): Eukaryota > Metazoa > Nematoda > Chromadorea > Rhabditida > Ancylostomatidae > Necator > Necator americanus. The sequence continues at coordinate 37,354,223 of NC_087372.1, forward strand.
AAATACAGACAAGACATACGAAGGTACGCATAACTAATATTTTATATTAAACTGGTAACTACGTGGTTACACAAGATTTTCTGTTAAATAAAGCGCATTTAGCGTAAGAAGTAGATTCAATGTTCTTGTGGACTTTTTAGCAACGACGGGGAACAAAATGATCTCACTTGAATTTCTAGGTTTCTTTTCAGTACTGGCTAAAAGTTTTGAACAATCTATCCGTGGAAAAGTTCGACTCTCAATTCACTCCGGCATAGTGAGATGTCGTATTGATTTTTAATAAGTTGTAGACAATTATTATTATAATATTATTATTGCTATTACTATTATTATGTTAGTTATTTATTACTATTGTTATTTCATAACTACTATTATTTAACAACCTTGTGTACAACTTAGTAAAAAATCAGTACGATATCTTACTCAATCCATCATTATGGAAAATTTTGTGTCTATCTTTTGGATAGTAACGCCTGCGATTTTTCTATTTTCTATCCTAGGATCAGATAGATTAAACGCATCCACTATTTCCGTTCCTCGCAATCATCGCTAAAAGCACACCAACGCTTCCTGAGACTTAGTGGAGTCCAAAAATCAACCACGATTACTCGGATGAATCCTATGGCCGCAATAAAGAGTGCTTATAGCCTTCACAGGGAATCGAGAAGGGTCCTGGCAAATTTTCAACAGAAACTCGGTCACTCTCCTCGGTAAAATCCGTCAAAGGATTTCTCTTATCTTCAATTTTTGTTGTTACGTGAAATCTATTGGTAATCTGCTGAACTCTCCGGAATTTCTGTGAATTTTATACATAACTTTTATGCGTTTCCGGATTTTCCAGGAGTATTCGAGAAATTAGAAAAGAATATTCCTCATGGAATCAAGATTCGTGATTTTGATTAGAATTCAAGCAAATAGTGGAAATTTTAAAATGCGTTGTCCTAGTGAAGGTTCTGAAGAGAAGTTTCCAATCATCTCTAGAATTTTACAAATAATCTTCAGATCATCGAATTCTACTGAAAAGTATCGGAATTTTGCCACAAAAATCAAATTTTTCATCCAAAGGATGGAGAGTTTGTACGACTTGGAAACATGTGATGTTGAAAAAAACTACATTTAAAAAAATGTTATTCTAAATAGTGCAGAGTTTTTGATCTCGAAATTTCTCGAAAGTTTTTGAACTCAAAATTTCTAACCGCTCTATCTCCGTTTTTCTCCTATGCGTACTCTAAACAATAGCTTTGACGTACACAGGGCTGTTGTTTCGATTGTTTCTTTTGTTTTCACTTCCTACCTCAATTTCCTCGAAGCGCTCCTTGGTTTTACCTTATAGCAACTACTTTCCTCTCTCTCTATGGTACTTTGAATACATTCTACTTCAGTCTGGAGAGTAAAAGATTTTATGTTGGTCCTCTTAGAATCTGAAAATTTTTGGAGAGTAGAGCAAATGATTTCCGGGTTATATCCGAATATATATGTATATGTATATTTTCCTCAAAAAAACTACCCCACAGTTATGTGCTACTTTTCTTTTCTTTCTTTTCGATCCCTATCATCTTATCTGTTAATTTGTGTTTTTTTTCTCATTAAAAATTCCTCTTTTGAAGCATCTACGAAAATCTTCTGATATTCTGAATTTTCCGCGATGTTTTCAGCTATCTCAGATCTGCGATAGTTTGCTTTGCATAAGGTTTAAAGAGAAATCTGAGGAGAAGGAATGCACACGACCTTTGATCCTCTAATTCTTAATTTATTTCTTTGAATTTCTTTAATTTTTCATGTAGTTAATAATTATTGTTAATAAAATTTATAATCTAATAGTTTTTTTAGTAATTTAGTAATTAAATTTATTCTTTTTTCTTCCTTTATTTTCTATAATGATCGTGTGCGATCTACACTCGGCAATGCTTCTGTAGCAGCGAAAATTCTTACCGTAATACCAATTCGATATCCTCATGGTATACGTACATATTTGAATAGATTTACATTAATTATAATTATATTAATTAATTACAAATTACTCCTAATACCTTAAAAATGAACGTACACACGATTTTCCAGTTTGTATTTATTATTTATTTGTGTATTCACACATTATTATACTTTATTTTTTTTTGTATTTATTTATCTATTTTATACTTGGAGAATATCAAAAACAAAAATGGGACGTAAACATCATGGGCAATGCTCCCGCTATGATGACGTACATTGTCAGAAATATCAATTTCATCGACTACGGGGTATTCCCACAGGGAATGTGAACGTTCACAAAAAAAAAACAGAGCCTATAAATTAAAAATGCTAATGATATTCCGGAAAAAGTGAGAGAATTCTAAGAAATTTCTCGCTAGCAGTTTGTAGTATAGTACTTGAATGATGATGGTGGATTACGGTCGATGTTCTGGAAGTACATCGCTAAGCGAAAACTTATTCGCATTACAAATTTGCAGGGATCTGAAACCGCCGTTTATTCATGTTTTTAGGACTATTCCATTCTGCTTTTCTTCATTGTGTATTTCCCTGCTCTTTTTGTTTCTTACATTTCTTTTCTTTCTTCTCTTTCTCCCCCTTCTTTTCTCTTTTCGTTACTTCTATTCTTGTTGCACGGCCGTGTTTACATTTCTTCTGATGCATATTATACATCATTGATACATATTATACAATTTATATAAACAGCGATATAAATATGTTTATTCATTGATTTTCCAGGAAAAACGTTCTGAATCTCATAGTCAAGGTGGTTTTCTTTCGGGTGTTTTTCACAAAAACAACATAAAATTCAGTACGCCCAACCACCTTCCTCTAACTTAGAAAATATCTAAATTTTCCTCCCACTATTACTCCTATTTTTTCGGGTATCTTTTTGACGTCTTTTCCTCGACATAGAGAATTTTCACTTTTTGTGGCGGACCATGAACTTATAAGTGTCGAACAACGGAGTTTTTGAGCTGAAAACCAGAATTTTCCTTAGTTTTTTTTTCTTTCTGCTGATGTTTCAACGTTGACGTAGTTCTTAGTTTCCGGAAGAAGTTCCATACAACTCAATTCTACCTTTTAATACATTTACGACTATTCCATTGTGCTTTACAATGCCACGAATCAAGGAAGATCGATCGATCGATCGGGACCATTCAAATGCGCAGAATAACTATTCAGACAATTTTGGCTTTACCTTTTCAAAAAAGAAAAACTTTGATGAGCATAAAGCTACCACCTGTAAATGACTGTTTCGGTGAATTCTAACAAAGTTTTTTAGATTCTCAGAAATTCTCAGAATCCAGAAAAAGTTTTCTGCGACTCAATTCTGTAATATAGTACTTTTACAAGTACTCCATTATGTTCTACAATGCCAAGAACCAGAGAGTATCGAACCCAGGAAACATTCAAGGATGTAGATAACTTTTTTGGACAATTTTTTGCGTTACTTCTAGAAAAAACCACTTAAAAAAGCGTAAAGCTACCAGTAAATGACTGCGCCAGTGAATCGTAACGAAGTCGTTGAAAAAAAATTAGCTCGACGACGGATCTCGCCAGAACCGCATACCGATACCTGGCGCATTAAATCCCGGATATGTTATGCCGGCGGCAACGGTGGCGGCGCCACCGTTGAGCTCTTACACAGCTGGCTGCAACTGACGTCGGCGGTAGCTCCGTCGCGATCCTCGTTATCTCAAGCAACTCTGGGATGGTGGCGGCGTCGGTTCGACGCAACCACTCGGAACATATTTCATGGATTCCACCAATGCCATCCACTTCACTGCCCTTCCCCTGAACTTTCACTTTTCTCCTTGAAATAACCTGTTTTTTTTTCCTTTGTGAAGAAAGTGAAAAGAAAAGAAAAGAAAGTTGCGCTAGCACCACGTTATCTTCGAAAATCTGATGTACTCGGGATTGGTTGATTTGAAAAATCGATTTTTTTTTCCTGAAAATTACTCTATTGTTGTTCATAAATACTACGCTTACTACTACAATACTATATTCTCGTCCACAATTTTTCTCCCTTATTTTTGATTTAAAAAAAATTCTAAACATTTTTGTGTTGGGACCATCTGAATATATGAATATATGCGCTACACTGTAATAATTGATATACTGTTACGGATCAATAATTTGATCAATAATTAAATAAATAAATATAAAATAATAATGAATAAAAAATAAAATAATAAATAAATAATAATTGATCAATCAATAATTTCATTGTAGCCTTCGTGTTTCATCTGTTCCTTATTCTTGATATCCCTTTGATTTTCTTTTCACTCATTGCATCCTTACACGATCAATCAATAATCTCTTTAATGATCTTCTGAACTTTGGTCGTATCGTGCATACCTTGCTCAGATCTCAAAAAAAGTTGTTATGGTGACTCTCAAGCTAACTGCGATCATGAGATAGGAAATAAATAAACAAAAACAAAACAAACTACCCAGCTGATCGTTATTCTGTGTTTGTTTCTTATTCATTTTTCTAGAAAAAAAAAAGTTCTCTGAAAAGAAAAACAACGATTTCATGTTTCATCTTGAAGAGAGTTGTTGTGTGCTTATATCTTTTTTTTTTGCATACTACTTTTTTTTGATGGTGACTAGATTTTCGATCCTTTCCGACCTTCTTGGATGTATCAAATAATTTATGTTAGTATCTCACGCAATATTGAATTAATGAATGAATTAAGAATGATGAATCTGTTCAGTCTGTAATTAATGCTTGAGACTCTCTCACTGCTACAGTAGTACCAAACTCTCGTCTTCAATTTTTCGTGTTTTTTTGATTTTTTTTTTCGAAATTTCATCGTTGGAACAGTCTGAATCGTCTCTCGTCTTCAATTTTTCGGGTTCTTCTCGATTTTTTAAAATTTCCTGTGTTGGAACTGCATGAGTAGATGTAACAATAGATAAAAAATGAAACAGATATTCCATTTAGGTTATTCCGAGCGAAAAAAAATGACAATCAAGTTTTTTCCTTTCCCCAGAATGATGAACTTTCCGTAAAAAATTCACGAAATTCGTGACATCATTTTTTTTGAAATCATGTCGGATGCTAATGAATGATGAACCCTCGAGAGTTTTTTTTTTTGCTAGCGAAAAATTTGAGCTGCGATGATTACTTGGCTAAAATTTTATTATCGGTCTTCGCTCTCCTTTTACAGGTTGAAAGTGTGAAATTGATTTTTTTTTTCGTTTTCAATTTAATTTAACTGGTTTTTTTTTCGTTTCCAATTTTTGTTGGCTTGGCGCTTGTACAAATATTACAAAAAATCTTATTGTATGCTTTTATTGCCAATAAGGCAAGCAGCAAGAAATACACCGTTACCTACGACGTCGCAACGGAATAGAAATGTTTGTGTAGGATTCCATTTTACTTCATATGAATCTAAAATTTAGCGGAATTTCATATAAATCTAAAATTTAACGGAATACTCGTAACAAGTATTAAGACAGAACAGGACATTTATTTATTTGTTTATTTATTGCGTAGGCATACGAAAAAAAAACTGTGTGATGAGGACAAATACAAAACAAATATAATAAATGTATAGTGAAAAAAACGGAAGATGATATCCACGTTAATTGATTGATTCAATTGATTTGATTGATTTTCAATTGTTTTGATTAATTGTCAATTAATTTAGGATTTTAGATTTGTCTCTGAATACATGTATTTGCCAAGGATTTATTATTTTCCCAGTCATTCCGAGTATTTTGTATTCTGAAATTTTTTAAAAATTTCCTCCAGGAATGCAAGAGAGATAAGAAAGTACGATGTGGTCGAAGATGTATGATGTGTGATGCATCCGCACAATGTTTGCAATGATTTCCGTCCGAACTGCTTTTTATCGATCAAAAATCACCGCATTGGAGGTCCCATTCGGGGTCCCTCCTCCCTCTTGCGGACATCATTAAAAAGAAGCATTTCCTTGACTTCACTGTATATACTTGCCGAGCCGCGTACCGTCTCCTACGATCTTTTGTTGACCTCTCGCTCTCATCTCAACTTCCGACGGCTCCCCCTCGAACTCGATTTCGGAGAGGGACAATGGAGCAGATTTTCTCCTCTACCTTTTTTTCTTCTTCATGGAATTGTATTCGTTTCCCGAAGAGTGTGGTGGAGAGGTTCTCAAAGTATGCAGTTCATGCAAGAAAACACTAGTCGTCAATCATTCCTATATAATAGTAGGGACATGCGGATGAAAAACGCCAGTGTTCGCGGATCGTGTCGAACGATTCGTCGTCGAACGTTTCCAGCAACAGCAAATATTACGTTCTACCATGTTCTAGAGTTCATTTTTATTCTTTTTTTCCCAACTTTTCCTTTTTTTTTCTACTGTTCTCCAGCCTTTTGTAAGAATGTGGTTGCTGTGTTATCATTACTGCAGAACATATGAGTAGAAAACAGAAAATTCTCAGAAAAATGAGGTTTAGAAGGTAAAAAGTTCAATTTTACGAGTTATTTCCACTATTTTCCATTTATTTAACAACCATCCAAGTCATTTGAGTGGCTTTTGAGTGCTTCACTGAACAGTTGAAAGAAAGGACATGCGCAAGGTATGACGGAATTGAGAACTTTTAAAGCCTTTAATATTTTGTGAAGCAAAAAAAAAAATTAGCTAGATTCTCTATGCTCATTTGACTTTTTTTTGTGCACCATTGCATTATTTGCTCCGTTGTCCGCAATTACATAACATAGTAATGTAACAGTCTTTGTTGTAGTTTTTCTGATAATTTGCTTCCGATTTTTTATCCGCTGTGAGCGATAAGAGGCTTATGGCTATTGTTTCAGACAAGGCTGCCATGTCTAGAGCATTATTCGCATCTCGCTCGCTTTCCATATTCTTCTTCATCGTACTTCTATATTTTGTATTATTTGTATTATTTCACATTTATTATTTATACCTCTATGTTTTGTATTATTTCACATATATTTATTTCGACATATACATTTATTTATTTGTTTATCATCTTATTTTATTTTCTTACTCATGTAATATTTCTCTCTTCCAGCCATCTTGGTAAAATCGAGGATAATGGGATTCGGATCGTTCGGGGTAGCTATATGTATCTGTATGTGTTTCATATGGTTGTTCTAGTAAGCGTTACGTCTGAAAAAGTCCGAAACTGTTCCGGAAAGTAATTTTCTTGATTATTAGGGTTTCATTTTGAGATAGTATTTCAATGGATCTCACGGAAAAAAAATCGGAATTTCAGGCGGGATGACCATGGTTTATTTATTTACTTATTTATTTATTTACTTGATTGTTTGTTTATTTATTACGGTTTATTACGCTCAGTGGCATGCCAAAAGGATGTGGCACTGATGAATACAGGCAAATAGAGAAATTACATAGAAATAGAAGAAAATAAGACCAGCGCCGTGTACGATTCCAGCCAATATGATTTAGTGACTCAAACGCGGCCAAAACTCAGGATCTTATGGAATTAAGACCTGAGGAGTTGTAAAAGTGTAGGCAGACTATGTAGATACTGCAGAATCGTTAATTCTTCGATAGAAGACGAAAAAGGCACGGTTTCGCGTCTTTTTCGTTCGAAGATATGCCATTAGCGGCATCCATTCTCATCAGCCAGCAAGATGTCCTCTTCATGGAATAGAATATGATGAAAATTTTTCCTCATGACAGAAAATTATGCGTAAAAAAGCAAGAAATATAGAGTATAAGTCATTACGAGTGTTTATTACGGTCCTGTAGTCATTAATAATGTACATATAATGATATAATATATAGTAATATAACATATAATGATAAAAAATATTATAATAATATTTTCTCTCTTCCATTCACTTATTTGTTTATTTATTTTACACATTCAAGGTGCGCGAAGAGCATCGACAACCAATCTGAGACAGGAACTGTGTATTTCATTATGAGATCAGCATAAATCAAATTTTTTGTGTGTTTTAACATTTTTATTTCTTCGTTTGTGTTTTTTTTTTCTGATTTTTTTTTTCCTTTTGATCTTCAACGAGATCGCTTCGATATGAATAGTTGGAAGATCCGAAGAGCGAATAGTAAATTATTATTAAACAGAACCTTATTTATTGTGGTTTGTGAAGTTCTTTGTTTTTTTTTTTTTGTTTTTGTTTTGTAGTTTTTTGTGTTTCTGTTTCGTGGTGGCGTTAAACAACATTAGATCTCCGTCAGAAACGTTCTGTTTGTTCCTCAGTCGATGCACAAATTTTCACATTAGCGCTCTAAATCCTCCCTCGCATATTCGATTCGAGGTCACATAAAATATGCCACAAGGACGCGCTGTCCGGCATCGTATCTCGGGATGTATCACTCGCTTAAGAGGTCACCCCAATCGTTGCGGTGCTCACCTCCTCAACTGCATCGCATTCGCTTAATTTTTTTGCTATTACTACAAACCTGTTTCCCATATTCTATAGCCGAATCGATCGAAAATCGATAATCTAAGATCCAGCGTTGTGATAAGTGGGATTTTAACTAGAAAATTGTCTTCGTTTCCCTTTTTCCGTTGTTTTTTCTACATTGATCGATCAACGCCATGCTTTTTTTCTCTAAATATACTTTCTTCCATTATTCTTCATTCATTGGCACAGACATATCAACTGCATCCAATTTGCTTGGATTCCTCCTGAGCGTCCCCACACATTTATTGGTTTAATGCCAGAGACACATCTCACACCTATTTCGAGCGCTAAAGAGGCTAATCCGGAAATTAAACCTCCTCCTCCGGTGCTTCGTTGCCATCACTCGTCATTATCTAGGACTTTCCTAAAATTCTACCCATGCGAATTGAATTTCTCCTGAGCCAGTGTCCAATATAACCTGGCCTTGGGAGGATAAATACGATGGAAACGAAGGCATCGGTGATTTCTTTTCCCAATCGTGTTGTCCAAAATTTTTTGGTCGGTCTGCTGACGCAAACTCGGTGCAGCGACGCTTCGCTGCGGCGGGACCTAGTTTGTTGCAGAAACATTTCCAATGCTATGTGGAGTGGAAACGTATTTCCGCTGCGTGATGCGTTTTACCGCGAACAATTTTTTTTTCATTGGATAGCAGTCTACCCAATCAAAGCACATTTTTCCGCCTAATCGCAATTATTCAAATGGAAAAATTTCATTAGATATGGGTTCTGATTTTTCCCTATGATCTATGCAATTTTTCGAAGAAAATCAGTGATTTGGAAGATTTTTGAATTTTTTCAAATGATCTCATAAATTCTCACCTCATAAGTCCATAAGTTCAGTTCATAAGTCCCTCTCATAAATTGAGGCTAGCAGTGCTTACCGAACGTATTAGAAAATATATGCAACATTTCCTAGGTTAAGGAAACCCTTTGTTTTTTTCCCCGAAATAACGTAAACTGACCTAATTTTTCTTCCAAAAGCTGGTCCCTGGAATGGAGAGAATCATGGAGCACTAGGCGTACTAACGAAGCATATTTATACCGGTAGTAAAAGGCTAGAGATCATGGAATATTAAGAGACTCATAATGGAGTGCACCAATTTCGACCCTTGTACTGTAGTGATTATGGCCATTTTGATCTAATTCTCTGGGAATATTTGAAATAAGTTTCTAACGATGTAAAATTTTTAAAGAGGTTTATTTTTTGAGAATGTGACGCCTAGAAAATGAATTAAGCAGAACTCAAACGCCGTTTAAAGACATGTCATTCCGGAGCTGTGAATAAGCGAAAAATCACGTCATAGATCCAGAATTTCTCTCTGTTTGAGGATGTAAATGTGAACAATTCCATGTTTTTCGGTCTCATCGTCTCGTATACGTTTTCTCGGTTATGAATGTTTTTTTTTCTTGAGACCTTAACGTTTTAGGAGCTTAAAAAATCTTTATGAGTCTTTTCGTGGCCTGCTGAAATTCACACAGCATATTTGTCCCTTGCGAGAGGCTTTTTTTTAAAAGAATATTTCCTTCGTTGGTCCTCGAGATGCTGAAGGAGACTTTGTTTTCCAGAAATTTTCGTAGTTCTTCGTTCTTCCCGTTTTTTCTCATGTCATTAAATGCCTCTTCCCATATTGACTACATTATTTCTCTTGTAACTCTGCGCTAATTACTACGCATAGTTGTTGTTTGCATCCTGAAGAATCAATCAATAATTCCGTGATCGTTCAGAAACGATGGCAACATCGCCGAAGAGTATTATGACACCAGCGCATGCTCATCATAAGAATCACGTCAAATTTGGCGAAGACGTTAAACCAGAAGCGGAATCAAAACCACGACCCGTATCTCCAGCACCGCCACCATCTGAGGTATTTTTTAATAGTTGCATGGCGTATTAATGCTCTAGGTAGAGCCTGAGGAAATTTTCTGTACAACTTTTCCTACTCCGCTAATATGTAGATAAGACCTAGAAATGGATTGTATTACAATTTCTCTTGAAAAAGCTTCATTTTTGAATTTTTTTTTTATTGTGAAGTTAAAAACATCCCACCAGGAGCGAAATTAAAACTACGACGTTGTGGAAACTAAACGGAGGTTTGTATCTAACATAGCCTTGATAGTATTTTTTCAAGAAAATAAAATTATTCAGCAAATAAAATTGTCGTCCTTATTGCCCAGGAAGGTTTCTTGAGAATATTTGAAAAAACGTGCCCTGAAATAATCTTGATGGCATTTTTTGTGGTTTTAGAAAAAAAATGGAATTAATCATTTAGTAAATGAAATTTTTGTGCTTATTGCCCAGGAAACTTTTCTGGGATATTTTTGGAGAGACATGATTTACTTGCACTTTAATTTTCATGTTGTCCCGTCTTTTTTTTTGTGAATAGGGACATTTTTCTTCCATTTCTCGATCAGTATTTTTCAACTCAATTTGAATTCATGAGTTTTTATATTTAAAAAAAAAAATTTATACCACATGTGCATCGCTCACATACAACAGAACTCGCTGAATTCATGTTTTTTTTTTGGTAGAAAATTGTGCCTCAGACTTATTTTACCCTGATTTCCTTAAAATGGTCATCTTTTCCCTTCTTTAGCTACTGATACAATTTTTCAAATCTTTTACTAAGTTTGCTCTCTTCATTCCCTCAACTTATTTTTACATATTGGAACTAGCATGCCGCTAATTTATTTCTTTTTGGGACTATTTCAGTCCACAGTGCAATCAACCATGTCAATCACCGTTTTCCTAACAATTTGCAACCACATCTCCTTTTTTCAGCTAAAATATCTTTTTTTTTGGAGGGGGAGGGGGTTAGAAATCAGCAAAAAAATAAACGCTGATTTCCATTGAACTTATTAATGCAGTTTGCTTTCTCGAAACACTAATTAGGAGCACAATTGATAATTATAGATAATTAGCCTTAAAGCTTAATTAAGCTACTTATATCTGCTCCTATGTTCTTTTTCTGGATGAAGGGAGGGAAGGTTGTCGAATCCTTCTTGTAGTGTGTTGCAAAGACACTTCTCTACAATGTGTCGTGAAAAACCTTAAGTTATTAAATTATTTTTATTACATTTATCATACACTAATTATATTATATTACATACTTATTTACATTAAATATTTGCCCTTTCTGACTATAATTTGACTACTACTATTATCATTGACTGGCTTTTGTCCTCCGAAAATTCGCCTACGACCCAGGAAAAAGTTGGCGAATCCGGGTTTCCTTTCATTCACAAGAGATCAAGATTTTAATGATCTTAGTTATAAAAGATGTCAACATACTCGCTTTGAAAATTTTTCCTGTGAAATTTCTGGTTCCAGTGAAAATAATGACTATTTTAACGGTTGTAAAGCGATCCAACTAGTGCTTAGTCATGCACATATCGTTACCGGCCATCGATCACTTGGGTCGCCACGTAATGCGCCATGCAACGCACCGGTCGGGGGACAAAAAACTTGCGAAAAACTGTAGATGCGGCGAAATTGACGCAAATATGCGACAACTGGCGCTGGGTATTAAATTTAATGGTTACAATAGTAATAAAATAATAATAATAATAATAATAATAATAATAATAATAATAATAATAATAACTATTTTAACAATTACAAGGAAATAATTGCGCTGGTAATTGAGGCTGTAATTCAATGAAGATTTTCTCATAAACCTGTGACCATTGTCAAGATTTTTATGATCTTAGCTACATGATGTTTTTAACAGATTTTAAGTAATGTTAAATAGGTAGTGTGCGCCAACTTTAGCTCAGAGATCAATGGAAAACTCGTCTTTTTAATTCATTAGGCTACCGTAATCCATAAAAGCGAAGCTATGGCTTCTCGTTATTGTTAAAAGCAGCCTGTAGATTATCAAAAATTAGGTTGATTATAACAATTTTCTTTGTATGGACATAACTATTAAATCAGTTCCTAGTGGACGAGTTTTCTCTCTTTTTTCACGCAAAATTAATTATTCAGATCACTGTTCCACCACCAGCAGTGCCGTGTAAAATCAAGGACGAAGTCGAATTACTACGTGCTGGACTCGTGAACAAACACGGTGATCATTTAAAGACACATCATGCTACGGAGAAATAAGCCGAAAAGGCTCCTCATCATTTTATTGCTTATTATTGATTGATGTATGAAACATTCCTAAACATATGGTATTCAAAGATGCTATTTCTATCTATCGCTATTGCAGTCATTTCTTTTCTTTAATGCGACCTTTACTTACTGCAATTTTTTATTTAAAAAAAAGGAGGCGGAATGTGACCTAAGGCAGAAATACAGGGATTATCGATTAGTAGAGGTTCTGCCTTGCCGAGCTTCCGACCACTGCGACGTCCCTATGCACTAGCGGGTTGATCGATTTATTGATTGAACACAATCGAAGGTGTTCGTATGTTTTGTTATGTTTATGTACACCTCAAGTATTTAGTGATCTTTCAAAAGTGATTTTTTTCCGGAATAAATTCTTTTTTTTCTTTGTGAGTAAGCCCATGAAGGATACGACCTAATTGTTGTTGGATTCTTCGTATAAATTCAATAAATTTGCTGAATATTCTTTCTGGATTTGGATTGGGTAACCTGAGTTTGGAAATATTAGGAATATCGTTAGGGATTATTGCTTCCAGACTCTGGGAGGATAAAAACACTGACTTGACACATCGGATAGCCCCAGCAAGTCATTGTACAGGTCAGTTGCACGTTCGTGAACTTCAAACGATTCTAAATTGAAGTGGACGTAGTTGCGTATCCTAAGCGGATTGATTAACGCCAGACACTTTATCCTTTATCCTTTAATATCGCGTGTACTGCAGGTTGGAACTTAGAAGAAAAGAAAAAGGAAAGTTCTTCTTTCCATTTTCTGCGTGCCATAAATCGCCGTTGAAATTGAAATTAAATATTTCCACAAGTTTTGAAAATGTTCTGCTACATATGATTGTTCTTAGTTTCGAAGAACTCGTAGTGAATATTTTTGCTACCAGTAAAAATGTAGCAGAATTGGTATATAGATAGATGAAATCACTTATTAACTCTATTTTTAATGTATGCGATTATGTTGGCAACGTTCTGAATTTTTCATGCAAGTCCAGATGTTTTTGAATTGTGCTGCGAATCGGGGTTCAGCTCATGGAGAATAGAGGTTACTGCTTCCTGATGTTCAGTGTTCCCGCTCTTTACTATCTATTTATGCGCTACCGAGGTGCTTCTTATCTCTGGCCTTGGGCCGCCTGTCTTTCATGAACCTTCCCCTATCCCAGCATCGCACCTTTGCCTGTTTATTATTTCCTCTATTATTGCACACTACAATATCTTCCCATTGATGGGAATTCATATGGAAACTACTCGAAGGAAAAAGTGTGTTATGTGGATCATGCCAACCAGCGCCAACCCCGTGCCACCAAGGCATACCGCGACGGCGTTGCTACGCTTTGATTCATTTCGCCCTTTCCCAAGCTAGTGCATTTTCCCAACACGTTTTGTACACGTGCGTAATATATCTATCAATTCGCCATACACAACGTAACACCACTGCATGCACTCGAGGTGGATACCCAGCCAACTGTATCACGAAATGATGAGGAAGAGAGAACAGACAGAGGCTGCTAAAAAGGGCTCCCGATAGCTTGGGCTCGAGTGGGCGGAGTTTCGCGGAAGAAGACGGCTCATACTCCAGATCGCTGATAAGAGCGCGCGCATTTGCCATTGAAATTGAAATCTAGCATTTCTACAAGTTTTGAAAATGTTCTGTTGCATATGTTTGTTCTTAGTTTTGCCATGGGTACCGGACGCGGTTAAGCAATGCTCCCAGGCAACCTTTGATTGAGAGGAGCAATGCGAGTCGTGACAACTTGAATGATTTCTTAAATAAACACTTCGGCTGATGCCATTGAAATAAATAATGTCTTAATCGTACAATAAACAAAACATTAAATAACCTGGTCAATTCAAGATAATATCAATTTGGAAACCCTGCACTAATTTCTAGGGTTTGTAGACCGACAATAGTGGTCAGGTACAGCGCAGCTGGTACGAGATTCTGCTGGGACTGGCTAAAGGTTCGAAACCACCCCAGGTCCAGCGAAGCATTTCATGCCTCCGGGATCGATAAATTAGTACCAGACCTGTCTGGGGAGATAAAAACACTGACTTGATACATCAGCTATCCAAGCTAGCGACTCCATTGGTTAGATACGCGCTCACGAAACCTTAGACGATTTTGAGTTGAAGTGAACGCCTTGGTACACATCCCGAGTGGAATGATTGACGCCAGACACATTATTCTTTATCTTCTGGACCGGGTATACCGAGTTTTTTCTTGATTGTCTTGACTACTACCCGAGACTGGTACTGGTGCCTACTAATAGCTAAGGTTTCGGTTCTAATTAAAGAGTTAAAAAAATAACAGAAACTAATAAATAGATTAATTAATAATAAAATTAATTAATAATAAAATAAATTGTCAATGAATGACAGAACTACATCTTACTTAAATTTTTTGTAACAGAATTTTACTGTTTTCTTTGCCACCCATATTCAATGTTGGTTGATACCGCTCTCTTGCAGTGCTATCTTCTTCATCAGAGCCTAGAAAAGGGCCAGGCATTAGAGCGTAGCGGAACAGCCTATGCAGAGAGGTCTACAAAAATGTTGGTAAAGAATCAGCAAACCTCAAGCGTTAATCGACAGCTGATACGTAATCGTATGCTCGGCGTTTGCATATCTCCCAACTGCGTAGTTTGCTGCCCATATGACAGAGAGTCTGATTGCTTGGCTCTGGAGCTGGTCTATGTGATGGGCGGGAAATAAGGCAAACGCAGCGCAATGCTCTGCTGACGCTACTAACTGCTGCGCAGGGCAATCAACTATCGCCGCTACCAGTCGTTTTTCCCAAGGATAGGTTGTCGCAGAGGCTGCGGGTACTTAACGATACGCACCACCGCACGCCGCACCGCGTAGTACGACCACAAATGTGTGCAATGTCCATGTTTGTCCGCGCGATGAGCAACCGAGTCTGCAGACACTGTAAGCGAAATTTCCAGAATAAGAACGGTTATTCTCACTATCCAATGTTTATGATATGTTTACGTTTTCTGTATGCGATTTTGATAGAAAAAACTTTAAAGTGAAGTGTAGTTAGAAGAAAGCAAACATGTCAGCTGGTGAGCTCGTATTTAATATTACGTTGGCGACAATTTAGGTTTGAATTTCAGAGAAAAAGAAAAGCGCACTTTCTCCATCAAATGCTCCACAGCATAAAAATCATGTAAAATTTGGCGCCGATGTTAAAACAGATCCAAAACCACCAAAAGCGCTTTCACCTGCACCACCTCCGCATGAGGTAAGGGTACGGAAGTCAATGAGAGTCTGATGCACATTGGAAAAATGGTTATAAAAATACTCTTACATTGATAGTTGGCCCAATGCCACGATTTGGGACCCTTTTTAGTTTCGTTACTTTGACTACAGGTGACTGCTCCTCCTCCATCAATACCAGGTGCTATCAAGGATGAAGTGGAACTACTACGAGCTGGCAACGTCAACAAGCATGGAGAACGTTTGAAAACTGGGTCCGCAGAAAAATGAGAAACTGGCAATACAAAAAGTATCTGTAGATGTATAAAACATTCCTTCAATTTGTTTTATGTAATAAAATAGTGGCAAAACTATTGCTGGTTCAGAGCAACATCACAGGGTCTGTAAACGTTAGGGCCAAAAAAAGAAAGAAATGTCACAAAAATTGAAATGTGCATGGCGAGACCCTCACTTGCCCCAGTCTTCGTTCCTAGCCCAAACAACCATGCTGCAGCGATACGCTCACAGTTACAGGTGAGCTGTTGGAAACTGACCTGCACCCGTTGGAGCCCTGTAGAGCCAGACAGTCAGGTGGTTTTGATCTGCATCTGGACTGCATTTTAGGAATTTGACCGAGATGATTCAAATGGTGTCGGATGTTCTCATGTGACATTTATCAAGACGTTCTCACAACTTTCTTTGAGCTAATACTCTAATTATATAACCGAAGGGTTGTCTAACACAATATTCTGATGTGTTCTTGGTGTTGCGACAACTGGTTTAGGAAAAAATCTTGACCGTTTTGGGTTGTGTTGACCTAACGATAAGGCAGCGATTTACCTATATGCAGTATAAAACTGCTAAATGTGGTTGCTATTTCCCGAAAATCTGTTAAAATCGCGAATTCTCTACATTTCTAACTTCCTGAAAAATAGACAAGTATTTCGAGTTTCTAGATTCAGATTTATTTCAAGGACAAAGAATTACCCTGAATATATAGTCAGAAATGAAAGGTCAGTAAATATCTAAATATCAGTACATTGAAAAAGACAGCAACATATTTAGCATGAGCAACAAATAGATTACTTAGCAGTATTAATGCAGTACTCCTACTATCCTTTAATAATGTAAAAATATTGAAGGAATGTTTTATACATCAATAGATACTTTTCCTAAGGTGGTCCTGCGGACATCCATTTTTCCATTGATGAAACTTTCAACCGCTCGTATTTTTTCTTTCCGGTTCCTTCTGCCGATCCCGATCCCTCTGCCGATTTATCACCTGTAGGTGAAGAAGGAGTCGCCTAAAAATAAAGCGAGCTGTCTACGCAAAACAAACCCCAGACCTAGGTGTTTAGCTGATGTTCGACATATCAGTTGTTTTTTTTTTGGGTAAAACTTTCAACACCTTACTTCAGGAGGAGGTGAGGAGCTTTTCGGCGACGGTGGTTCTGCTTTGACGTCTTCTGCGGATTGCCCACCTTTTTTACGTAGTAGTAGTGCTTTTTTATCCTGCTCTAAAATCTACACCTGTATTACTCCTCAGATAATGATTAAATGAGACCTCACCAGCTGACATGAATGTTCCCTTTAGAATGAACATCATTTCATTTCTTTGTCACAATCACATCGGAACTTTGCTACTCTCGCAATCTTTGACCTTTGATTATCACGAATGCTGCTTTCTTTCTATACACTATCCTATATACTAGTTATTTTCACATTAAGTTCACAAGGGAGGTTCATAGGAGAGAAGCCGTTAGAAAACTGGTTAGCTTCCTTGAATGTGCGTGTTTACTTGCGGAGTGGGATATGAGAGAATATGTGGTATCGAAAACCCAGTAGTAAAAACATCTTAATCCACTATCTTTCAGCTCATCCCAACAAAATGAAAAAGTCTGTTATAGGTAACATTTACAGAACGGCGGCAAGACTCTCATCGAGTAGTCAGGAAAAAACATGGTCTGTAAATCTGGCCCATAAAGTGGCAATATCCAATGGGTACCCAGCTGAAGACTGTGTTGCTCGACAAGCACGACAACCTTCTCGAAGATCCAACGTAGTGGACGGCCCAGGAAAGATCCCGTTCTGTTTACCTCACATATCTGATGATATGAGCAGAGCGGTATGGAGCTGTCAGCGGAAGGCAGATCTTCAGAACGATGTGAGGGTTGTGGAAATACCACAAGAAAACCTCAAATGTCAGCTGGTGCGTAATCGTGCGTATGACCAACTCTGCGCAACCTCCCAGCTGCGTGATTTGCCCGTATTGCAGAGGGTGATTGCATGGTATCAGGAGTAGTGTATCGTATCACGTGCAGGTTGTTCGGTGACGATTATATAGGGGAAGCGGGACGCTCACTGTGCGTTCGGGTTAAGGAGCATCTAGATGGACTCGCCAAATCTAAACTCTCCACCCTGCTCGGAGCACACTGTAGAATAAGCCATCAAAACTCCGAGATAGAGGTAGAGGTTACCATAATATCGTTCGAGTCCGAGATCATAGCACGCAGAACACTAGAGGCCTTTTGGATAACCGCCAAAAGTCCAAAAATGAACAAGAAGGGTGAGTCCATTGCGATCACAAATGAACTAACCCCATATCAAAATCTGTGCGGGTTTTGATCTACGGGGCGGGCCGTCAGGTCCCTATAAAAACCTTTGTGGCTCGTAGTTGTGGTACGTGGTAGTCTGTTGCGTTACCAAGTCTAGCTAATGAGATAAGCACTAGCCAATGTGTTCCCGTTTGAGTTTGCCTACCGTTTAGATGCTTTCTGTAGGTGATAATTGAGAGAATAAATCACTAATGACTTTGATTTTTCCAGGCTCTGACGAAGGCGAAAATGCCGAAACGTTAGCTGTTAATAAATACCAATACTAATCTTGGCCATAACTCATGCAAATCAATAAAAAAAAAACTGCTTTTTTCGATTTTCAGGCACCTATGCACTAAACGCATCACTGCTATTTGATGGATATCGATAGAGGGAAGTAAAAAATAAGGTAGGCGGGAGAAATCAGTCTGTTACAACACAAAGAAAGACAACCTGATCTCTTTTGTAAGGATACTAACCTCTGGTGTGAGAATTCGACCAAATCTGCAACGAAACCAATCCCGACGTATATCCACCGGTTTCCTGAGGCGGCTTACTCATTAGTTTTATTGTAACAGGCTGCTCAGGAAACTGAGTGAACCCACCACCGATTTTCGTCTCGACTATACTGGTTGTCTATAACTTTTCTTGTTTTTTTCTTTTCAAAAAATCGAATAACTTAATGTTATTTTGATCCTCAGTAAGAAAACTGTTACGTGAAGGAAATTTCGCAGCGAGAAGGTGCTTGGGAACAGCTGTACTTTTTAGTCTAACTCCCACACATTTTTGTACAATTTTCAATTCAATGATCATCGGTTTTTCTTTTGAGAAACAAGAGCAAAATTATCTTCCACCGCATCAAAGTCGAAGAAAACACCACTGTCATGAAAATCTTGATGCAATGGCAGAAATCAGGAACTCAAAGCAATTTAACATTATCCAGCGCTTACTTCACTCAGGTAGTGGGAATAAAATTTTCAAGATGAGAGAAAGGGAGGTGGCACACCAGTTATCCACCGATCAAATCATTGGTGGACCGGGACCGGCACCGAATCCACGAGAGCGAGCGTGCGGAGCATCTGTATGGAGCACGCTCAATCTTTCTGTTCATTTCATTATGTTTTCCTCCTACTGGAGGTGGGCCGATCCCTGCAGCAGTGCAACGCTGGGCCGACCCGTGATGAAGTGCGAGCAAGCTCACTGCTTCATCCGGTCCCAAAAATAGGTTAACCTTAACGAGACTCAATTGAATCTCTATCGAAGGTTAATTCGATAAGAACAGAAACTAAACTTTGATCTTAGCCAAAAGGCCGAGAAGCGATAGAGAGTCTTCTCCCAGAGTATTCCACATTTTCAACTGCGCCGTACGGTAACTAAGTTAGCGCGCAGAGCTCGCTCTCTTCCCATGATGTACCAGACGAAAAAGTGATGAGGGAACACTTTGACGATGAATAGACACGTTACTTTTAGTTGCTAGTGCATGCTGTCACGTGAGAATCTCATGGAAAGAACTATCATGCCATGTAACAACGGGATCGGCCTCTTTTTGCGAAATATGTGTGTTTATGTCTGTGTGCCACCAAACTACTCTTTGCGGTTGAGCAAGTTCAATTCCATACAGGTGCGCTTTTCCCAGACTGAGTTAAACAGCGTCTCAAACTAGTGCGCCCAAAAATCACTAATACAGTGCGACGCAAAATCTTAGGTCCACCCCTAATGTTCCTAGTTGCAGCCTAAAAACGGATTACCGGAAACAGGCAATAACACGTCCGTATTTCTCACCTGCGAAAACCTCTATACAAAGACCCTTGGCAGGATACGTGACCAGCGCAGGATGCCACGAACTTTTGTTGAAAAACAGGCCGGTGCAAAATCTTAGGTCCACTCCATAAAAACGGTGATTTATTACAAAAATAGGGTCTAAAAGGCAAGTTCATACTTTGTTACATTGCCTCTGTTGTAAAGAACATCAAAAGTTCGGCATACTACTGAGAGGATATCATTAGAGGTTTGCTCTACATTAGGCCATGCAACAAGTATGGCGACCTTCAGCTCAGGAAGCGAGGAGTAAGGGGTTCTGTTCCCATACACCTTCTGTACAAGAAGGCCCCACAAGTTCTCCATGAAGTTACGATCTGGGGAACAACTTCGCCACCCCTGAAATTTGATTTCTTTCGCATTAAGCCAATCTGTAATTGTCTTTGACACGTGTGGGGACGCATTAACTTGTTGGAAAAAGTAGGTTACGCCTACGAAATCTTGTCAAATATGGCACTAAATGACCTACAAGCACTTTCTGATAGTTGTCGCAGTTCATCTTACACGAGCCGAACTTCAGCCCAACAGGTCCGCGTTTGGAAAACGAGGTCCAAACTATAAGATCAAACTATAAGACTTCCACTACCGAAGAGTTAGGCCTTAAAGGCATCACCCCACGAATCTGAGGTAGTACGGATTTCAGGTGGAGTATTCGTATAAGGGATTATAGAGAAGGGGGGGGGGGGGGGGTGATTCCGTCCATTTCTTCCTAATTGCCGTAAAAAACGGCTCGGAAGATGCAGAAGGCTGACGCGCTCCAGTCGGACTCGTCGTAGAAAATAGCGCTCCTGAACGCTCGAAGCCGCATCTTCCGGGCCGTTTTTTAACGCCAATTAGGAAGAAATGGACGGAATCACCCTTCTCTCCATAATCTACGATCCCGTATACGAGTACTCCACCTGAAATCCGTACCGAGAAGTCCTGAGTAGCGGAATCGATTAGTCATTGAATAGCTGGTGTTGCGGTAGAGGTCACGCGCAACATTTCGCAATAGCCAGGAGTAGCCGGATTAGGACCTGCTAGTGGTGTCACAGCCGCATTTACCATGCGTCACCAATCGGCACGACCCTTAGTGTTTACACTCGTGTTATCATTGATACTCATCTAATCTCAGTGCATTACCACCGCCTCGTTAATCTCAGGAAGTTGCCATAAGATACTCAACGAGTTATTTTCCCTCATTTGTCCTTAATTGTCATCGGTCATTTAAAGAACATATTATTCGACTGTGTGGTTACTGAGAGCAACGGTCTATATCGAGAATATTTTCCGTCGTGTATCTTATTCGTGTAATTGTGGGATTACAAGCGATTAACGCTGCAGTAAGCACCCAGTTCCATCGAGAGGTACGCGCTGTATTTAAGGTGAGACTTGTGGTCTGCAATCCCAGAGTACTGTCTGGTCTAGTGGCATTTTACATTTACAAGGTCACATAAGGTCACATATACTTGCCAGATTAGCTGCAAGAGTATCTCACCTTTGTCCTGTTCATGCTCATGTGTGCGTGAGCGAACCTAAGCCTTAAGCATACTCTCGAATGCAATCACCCTGTCCACCCTCCCATTCCATCTCCAACATTGCTGCGATAGTTCTCGGTTGCTTGCAATTTAACAAACTGGAAGTTCCGTGTGTTTAGAAAAGCCAGAATCGAAAATTAGCCGGAGAACAATGGAAATTTTGAAATTCGGTAGCTGGCACATATGAAGAAACACTAAGTTATAGATCAAGCAACTTTGCTGGAATGTTGTTCAAATATTGGTATTGAAATACTTTCATTTTTATTCTAAAGTCTATTAAATATTTTTGAATACTGACTAAAACTTATTAAGATTTAAGTAAGGGTGAAACGCAGAGGCGAGTTGCGGTAGCCTTGATCGAAACGCATAGTACGACAAAAAAAGAGAAGAGTCAAGTTCATAGGGCAAATTACAGAGGAACGATGAAAGAGAAAACGTAAAAATCATTTTTCGACATTGTGATAATGGCACACAGGTTCAAAACCCGCTGAGTCAAACTTTTGCAAAAGAGTTAGAAACTTGAAACTACTTTTAAAACATGAAGAATCTAATTATATGCAGTTTCAGCAGTTTAAAAGTCGTTTTTAATAGAGTTTAATAGCCAAGAAAGCACAGGATTCGTGCACATTGTTAGGGCAGCTGTGTATGTCATCAAGACTCGTAGACTGGCAATGTGACCAAAAAGATGAGAGAAAAAAAAACTGTGTGTCCTCGGAAACTTCCCAAATAAGTTCGAATTCCTCTGAAGGGAGTATTTAAAAATATTGTATGAATGGCGGAAGCACTTGCCTAGTCCTTCAATGAACACATCGGACGATTGTACATGATGCGAAATGCCATCGACTGAAAAATGAAGATTACTGCAGTTATGAGTGCATCTAGAGAATAACGGTTCTATCGTAATCCTTTATAAAAGGAACATTTCATTCGGAGACTTTCGCTGATACTATCGATTGCGACAAGCACAACACTAAGTCGTGTAACTCTTTAACACTAATATTACAACGGAATGCATTCACTGACACAAAACACTCCTCTGTCTGGAACTCTCTCCAGAAAACGTCTGTCAACTTTCGACCAGTTTAACATACGCCACTTCAGGAGTACGCCACTACATCCTACCCAAGAATCTTCGTCGAACGCCGGCCAATTCCAGGGAACGGCGAGGGTTGATGTCGAGTCAGCTGCAGCTCTGCTGCGTCCCGATGGGACCGACGTCCATACCTATTCCGCAGATTCGGTGCCCAAAAAAATTGGGCACCGAATCACTCACTATCCCTTGCGCCTTCCGGCGCCGATAGTCCTGTCATTTACTCAGTAGATGACTGGTTTGCGGCCTCCCTGCCAATTTTTGTAAAGACTCGAAAGAGTCGACATTATATATACGCATAGATAGCGCAGAACGACCCTTCGTCTTTCATTTGATACTCAGTAATTAATTAAATATTTATCAAAGGAGCTAATACAATGTGGCGAAAAATTACGTGCGTCATAAAAAACGTTCAAGCTTTATTCCCCCACCCCCATACATTTAAAAGCTTATTTATATAAAACAATAAACCAAAACATTTTATAATTACAAAGATTTAACGAAGTGGCTGTCATCAGCTTTGATGCGATCGTCAATTTGTTCCTTCATCAAATCGATGGTGCGGCGAAGGTGGTTAACGTCCAAAGTGGGCCGGAGCCCAATGCTGTTGAAAGATAAAACTGGGATAGTTTTGCTTTCTTGGCACCACCGCTTTCTTGAGGATATTTTCTTAATAGACCTTTATTAATTTTTAAGTTTTTATCAATGTCGAAGATGGTCGGGGCTAGAGTTAATCCGCACGAGGAAATGCCACCTAAGCCACCTAAGCTTCCGTCCGCATCGATGGTTCATGCCTTACATCGCGGGGACGCCTGTTTGAAAGCCCTAAGGCTGGCTACCGCAACGCTGCTCTGCGTTTCGCCTTTACTCTCGCTTCAAGCCGGGTCGTACACTAGGCTTTAGCACTAGGGTGGTAACAGTGGCCGCTGCTCTACGGGCGCACGTGGCCGGGCTCATTGAGCACCTTCACAAAACACACACATACATTTAATATACGTATGGATTGCTTCTCACTCTCTTGTGGCTGCTGTGTACTGGACTGAGTACCTAGTCTTCGTCCCATATACATATATAGTATACATATTCAGTTAGTATACGTATACATTGAACGTAGCGAACGTAGCGTGAAGAAAGCGGTTGGAATTCAGGTGGGACAATTGCCATATACAGCGAGGAATAGTGCCAGCAAGGTTACTTTCTAGATTCTAACCGCTGCGCTCTGCCGCTCTGCTTCAAGCGCAGCCGCTTACCCAACTGTATATGTATACGTATACTACATGTATACGTGTACACGTTTCTTCACGCTACGTCCGCTGGCGCTTACGCAACTATGCCGTGCTTCGTGTCGTTTTGACCCTACTGTACACTACAATGCAAAATGGCCGGGGCCTAACAAGCCATTCACTATGGATCCGGCAAATACAAATCCCCGGACGTATGAGCAAAGTCTGGATGCTCCACTCCGCCAGACAGCCTCAGGGACGCCGGTTACCTACAGCTCGTGTCAGCTCCTCCTCCTTTTGGCAGGTGGTATTGCTCGAAAGTTGCGTCGCCGTTCTTGACTAATCGATCGCATCCGCTCCTTAAGCTCGCTCCGGTTTGTCACCGCTCGATGGGAATGATGGTGTCAAATCACACAGTGTTGAAACACAGAGTGGGTCCTTTCATGGATGCGAAGTGGGCGGAGCTCAAAGCGCGCGAAGCGTAGGAGAGCTGTGAGACCTTATCGCGCCATAAAAATAATGGTGCAAATAACGCGCCATAAGGACCATAAAAAGCCTTAATACTATAACGAAAATCTACGAGAGGAAAAAAACTGCAGCTTACAGTTGTTCTAGTGAATACATTCCTCGAATAAAATGAATTGCCCATCGGGGCGTCCGAATGGATTCTCGACGAATCGTGGGCGGGGCGGGGCGCAAAGGTGGCGCGTTGCAATAGAGGACGACAAGGAATAAGGAACCGCATTCCGAAGCCGTCTTCCTACAGTTATACAGGAAGAGACGAGCGGAACCACCTCCGTATTCTTAATCTACGATCTGATACGCTTATACTCGAACGAAAATCCACACCACTCCAGATTCATGGGGTGATGCCTTTAAAAGAGGAAGAGGCACAGTTGGAAAAGAGTGCGAATGCGTTGCCAATGGTTCGAAGCCGCTCTTGGGCCTAACCACCGTTCAATCCTTCAGGAGAATAATTGCAACTGTATTACAGTAAATTTCATGTATAATGAAATATTTGCGAGAGATTTCTCTTCTCCTCCTCGTTCTCGTTAGTTTCCGTCTTCAAGAATGTCTAATGCTTATACATCCTTCATTCGTGTTTAATAAACCAAAGGTTTGTGTAATCTCTCCATTAGCTCTATAACTGACCTTAGATGATTTTTCGATTATTTCACAAACAAGTTCCTCAAAGCATTACTGACTCTCCTCCTTAAGATTCCTTAGGGTTTTAAAAACCTTCAGACATGTTTGTCTTCTACGATCTCACGCTCAAGTTCAGTAATATGGAATAGCACATCAGAGAGAGACTTGCTCTCCCTCTTTGTTGCCTAATATACAATTGAATGTTAATATCCAGTTCATATTAAATAAATACATATTATATATGACATAATACATTAGAATACATTAAATATTAAACATACATCAATAATCCTACACAGCACAAGCTACAGGGCCTTCTCAACTTTTCCTGCCTAGTATCCTAAGACTGAACCTCCAACATGAGTAGAATAACCCAGAAAAGCGTACTCAACGAATACGCGACATGGTTGGAATGCATTCAGACGTACACTAACGTTTTCCCTGTAAATACACACATTACATTTGTTCACGGATATAGTTCTTGTGTTTACCCTCGCTTTGCGGATGTACTCTTGTTGGATGATTGTGGTCGTTGGAGAGCTCTGCTTTCTTGTGTCATGGGAAATTTTCCGTAATTTAGTTGATGGTTTTTTGTTAACAAATGTTAACAGTTTCCTTTAAGACTTGGATCGGGCTGCACAGTGGAGTCATTGCGTCCAAAGAGTTCTAGTTTTTCCTAGTTATGACACGGACCTGTCCGCATTGCGGCTCTTCTGATATCGATGAAGATGCTGGAAGAGGTAAGCGAAGTTTCTTTCCAATATTCCTCTTCCTTGTGTTTATAGGGAACATTTTGGTCCATTTTTCATACACGAATTGCTGATCTTTGGCCGTTTTTAGAAGAATTCTAGAATTGTTTCCTTGCTTATTACAATCACAATGTTCTAGGTGATGCTACTTGTATGGCATGTGGAACTGTACTGGAGGAGTCAATTGTGGTTTCGGAGAATCAATTCCAGGAACGAGCTGGTGGCTCTGGTCATACCCTTGTCGGTACGATTTCTTCTCCTCCTTTGACTCACAGAGGGCCACCGCAGTTGCATTGAAATACGGCATTTCGATGGGTAGTTTTGCAGATCATTTTGTCCTTACTGTGGTTATAGTTAATGAACGTTTGTTCCACTATTTATATTCTAATACTTCACTTTTGCTCATTTAGAGATGTTTTTTTTTCAAATTCGTAGGTTCATTCAGGCCTAGCGGGTGGGGATTTGATCAGTATTCAGATCACTTGCATATTTCTGGTTCACCTTTGTGGATTTTCCATGCGTTACTTCATCAAAACACTTCCTGTCTAGATCCCTCGAAAAAAATCAGTTCTTGTAATAATCACAAAGATCATGCAACCCATTATCTGCTCTAAAGCTATGATTTTCTTTACAATAATCCTGTTCTTTATTCTACAGACAATCATGGCCAAAAAATGTGTTCTCGTTTAAAGTTTTCGTCTTTGAGAAGATCCTGAGAGGAATAGTTCGTATAATGGGGTTTTCCTAATTATACAGATACTAAGGACATGAATTACTCCTTTTCTGCGTTGATATAGCAACTTTTTCCTCACATTTTCTGTACTCAAGGATTTTCTGAAGCATGGTTCAATGTATCTTCTCCCTCAACAACTTTGGGGTTACTATAATGTGTTAAAAAAAAGAACGAAAACGGTTTTAGGTCAGTTTGTATCCATTGAACGCGCTCAATCTCAAGCGCGAGCGGGCGGCGTCGTTTCGCAAGAATCACGGGAAGTCACCTTTGCGAAAGGACGGAAACTAATTGAGGAAGTTTGTCTGTTGTCTGTGCTTCTGGAATGTTCGATTTCTTCCATCGATGCTATTTTCTTATAGATTGCTAGTCAACTTCGCATTAATCAACATTGCATTGATACAGCGTACAATTTTTTCAAAATGTCTGTGAGTCGGAATCTCACCCGTGGTCGAATACGGTTAGTTCTAATGTTTTTGCTTTCGAAATTATTGAAAGAAAGAATTGGACGGAATTTTGCAGATCTCATGTTGTTGTTGCTTGTTTATATATGACATGTCGATTAGAAAATACTGCTCATTTGCTTCTTGACTTTAGTGATATCACTCAGGTAATTGGATTTTATTTTTAACTTTCCATCTGAAAAAAAAACAGGCGAGATTTTGCAGGTGAATG
Organism: Necator americanus; assembly: GCF_031761385.1. Lineage (NCBI taxonomy): Eukaryota > Metazoa > Nematoda > Chromadorea > Rhabditida > Ancylostomatidae > Necator > Necator americanus. The sequence continues at coordinate 37,381,455 of NC_087372.1, forward strand.
TGTTCGATCTCGGGCGCACTCTCAGTTTTTTGTCGCGATCGCTACGAATCAATTTGCCGTCGACCGACCCATGTCTTTACATTATGCGTTTTGCATGTCTTTTGGAGTTTGGAGAGAAGCAGAAGGAGGTGAAACATTTTTTTTGGCAAAGTGTGGCTGGAAGTAAATGATTGAATCAGTCGGGGCCTTAAAATCTAAGCATTAGTCTTAGAGGCTCCATGACATGTGAGGTAAAGGTACTAAGAGAAAAAAAGAAGGTAGTGCTTTCAGAAATAAGAGCGCGGTAGAGTGCCCTCCCTCAACTATAATTTTTCTCTTTTTTAATTCGGCTTTGTGGTCGTCATTAAAATTACCTATTTTTCTGACTTGTTGACTAGCTCTGCAGCCAATTAGGTTTTGCAGATGCAGGATTTAAAAAATAAAAAGTAGTGAAAATAGAATAAAAACTTTCAGATTAATTGCCACTTGCCGAGCAATCTTATTTTCTGCTGTGTTCATACATTTGAAACCTTTTTTTATGCTTTCTAAAGTAAAAGTTCTTTCTTTCATAGTTGACTTTACAGTTACATCTACAGTTACTGTCACAGGTAGTAAATCTGGCTACTCGGCTTGTCCAACGAATGAAGCGCGATTGGATGTCAACTGGTCGTCGGCCAACTGGTCTGTGCGGGGCAGCCCTTTTACTTGCCGCAAGGTTATTCGCGGTTTCTTTTTTTTCAGTGAAATGGTTTAAAATGATTGTTTCTTATCCAGATCGTTCAATTTCAACCGAACCATTGGCGATGTTGTAAAGGTGGTCCACATCAGTGAGTCTGTAGTTAGAAAACGGCTGGAAGAGTTTAGTCAGACCCCTTCTGGCGCGCTAACCATAGACGAGTTTTCTACCATAGACTTGGTTTGTCCATTAGTTTTCTCATGTCTCTGCTTTTGAGTTGCTTCTAGTTCCTTTCTTTTTTCTACGCTCATTCTATTCGTGCTCAGGAGCATTGCGAAGATCCACCAGCATTTCGAGAAGCTAGAAGAAAAGCTCGCGAAGAGCAGCTAGCCAAGGAGGCAGAATTGGCAGCAGAAATGGAGAAAGATGTAACGAGACTACTTTTTAATCTGTTCTAACGTTACTACTAGTCACATATCCGTCTTTTATAGTTTTCACTGGTTCCTACACTTTTTCTGTTGTATTTCAATGTTTTTAGTGCCTGTAGAAATTGCTTCAGGTACTCCCTATTGAGGAGGAGTTGGAACGCGCGCTAGAGAAGAAAAGGAGAGAGAAGTTCAAGCAAACTCGATATGCTAAACTCGTGGCTGGTGAATTAAGTGAGGATTCACGACATCTTTTTTTTTCCTTTCCGCGAAAACTGCATCTCGGCACAGATATTTTTGGAGACCAGTCTTTTCCAAGCATGCTAACCTTCCATCTTCTGAAGACTGCATACTGCTTAACCTAAAGGCATCACCCCACGAATCTGGGATTTCAAAAGGGCTGTGCCTACACGAGGTCGTATATTGCTGGAAAGAGGGTGACTCCGTCTATTTCTTTCTTATTGCCGTAAAAAAAGCCCAACGTTCCGGGGCGGTATTTTCTACAACGAGTTCTATTGGAGCGCGCTAGCCCTGTGCACGCGCCGAATCTTCCGGGCGGTTTTGTACGGCGATTAGGAAGAAATGGACGGAATCACCCTCTTCCCCACAATCTACGACCCCGTATAGGCGTAGCCCATCTGAAACCCGCGCCACCCTAGATTCGTGGGGTGATCCCTTTAAGGGAATCGTGAACGTTTAGAAGTAGAACAACTGCAGTCTGGTTTTGGAACTTTTGTTTCTTTAGTATTAGTCTGATGTTGTGGACTGGCCCAGATTGGAAAGTGTAATGTTGTTGGTATTTTGGCTTCGGAGCACTTTTTGGGGACATATCTATGGTATGCTTTTGTGCGCCGATATAGTTAGTGTTTCACGTGCTCCAGAGAACTTAGATAATTTTTTTTGGCGAGAATTAAAATTGGAAACAGAGGTTCCCTATTGATATAACATCTTCCTGAAAGATTTTTCTTAGGTATTGAGTACAATTTATGACCTTAGTTTTGTTGAGGAAGATATCACAAGCTATCATGCTCTTGGAAGCCTCTTTAATAAATTTTTAGCGTTACTTGGAAATTATTTGTTTTAGAACTACCACTATAGCGATTGCATTGAAACCTTTCTGTTTCGGCACGCGCAAACGTTCTAAGGTTTCCTCCGATATTGAAAAATTGGAAATTTTCAACAACAACAAAAAAAAACACAAGACTTCTCGGCAGTTTTTCCATTTAGACGATCCTGAAGTAGGGACAGCTGAGGAGGCCCTTGTCCGTGATGAGGTCATGGATACGGTATATCAAGCTGTTGACGAGGAAGAAAGGTATTCTAATTTCAAGCAACTTGCGTCGCTTTACTCGAAATAATTTCTGTTTATAAATTTGGATAGATTCTCGGAGTCTTCCCTCACCGACTCTGTAATATTCCCATTTTACTTATTCTTTAAATTAATCAATGTTTATGGTATCTACAATTGTCTTTCATTTATTTTTCAGATCGGAAGGTTCCAACTACAATCAGTATGCTCCATCTCTACAGTCGCTGGGAATCACTCAGTCGCCTGTCACTGCTAATGGTGTGATAACATCGTCCTCAGCACCTCTTCCCTCACAAGATCGACCTGACGGATCACTTGACCTCACAGGTTCCTTTTTTTTTTAAAAAAAAGTTTCCAAATACGTGTTTTTGTATTTTTTCATCAAGAAAACACTTGTGGTTTAGGTATCGATGATGACGAAATTGATTCCTATATATTAACCAGCAAGGAGTCAGAGGTGAAGGAAAGGTTTTGGATGAAGTTGAACGGAGAGCACTTGAAAGAGATGGAGAGGAGGTGAGGTCCATATCAAAACATTTATATAGTATTTGCGAGAAATGTCGCTAGTTAGCGGCCAACTTTCTCATACTTGATTTTGTAATTTATCTGCTAATTGCACTGTAGCATTGTAGTGTTGCTATGGAGAATGTTTAAGCTGTTGTGATCAAATTTTATATTATTATTATATTTTATATTATTAACTAAGTACAATTTATTAATTCTACTTAATAAGTTCTCCGTTTGATGTTCTGGTTTTCAAGGCGAAAAGAGCGTGAGGAAGAAGAGGAAAAAGAAAAGGACAACCCGACCAAGAAGAAACGGCGCCGTGTTTTACCACCCAGGCAGAATCTTGCATCTAATACAGCTATTGAAGCCATGGAAAAAATAATACATGTATGCATAAGAGCTCTATTAAGTAATATTTTGAACCAAGGATGCAAGAAGAAAGATTTTATTGATCTCATTTTATTTTCAGGAAAAGAAGCTTTCTAATAAAGTCAACTATGACATTTTGAAAGAAATCGAGCACACTACAAGTGGTATGGACTCAATCAAGAAGGAAAGAAGTCAGACAGTAATTGAGGTGATTCTCCTTTTTTTTTGTGGGTGGGGGTCTTAACTTATTAGAAGCGACATTCATAGAAAATTTATCCTTTCTTCTTAATTTCGAGGGTGAGTCTCTAATCCTTAAAAGGCCACCATAAACTTATAATATGTTGCACTTCTTGCTACAAATCGATCAACAAATTTTTTTGAGAAGTCAAGTTTTTTTTTTTGAAACTTTTTGTGGTATCTTCATATGAGAGTATCTAAAAATGGAAGCTGCTGAAATAAACTTACTTTATACTACTACTCCGTTTATCGAGATGTGCTTCTTGCTAAAAAAAAAAGTGTGCTATACCTTGGTGATTGGATTTTGTTGAATATCGAATTTGCTAATTTGATTTTATAAACAGTGTGATAAAGTCTTGTGTAGGAAGTCTTTTTTTTCATAAAATACTATTTCTTTCAGTTTCTAACGATAATTCAAATAATGCAAGCAAATGATAATGCAAGTAATTTTAGTTTTAGTGTATTATTCATTTAATCAGTCTTTCTTGTTTCATCTCTTCTAAAACTGTCTTAGTGGATATTCAGACCCTTATGTTAGGTGTTGCCCTATATTTTGTTTTCTATCCAGTTCCCAAGGTTCACTAATATACATTAAATCATTATTATACTGTTGAATCTTCTTTTTTCAACAGTCTTACCTGGATATCTGAGATATACATTTTTTAGAATGTCAATGAACTTGTGTCGACACTCGGAATGGACGAAGCGATCTCTGTATGTTAAATCCTGAGTCTTTTTCGTAATGGGTCTCACAAAGATTTTTTAAAGGATGTCAGTGGGCCTACTTCGAGTCGAACTGTTCCTTTGACGCCAGAAAATATGACGCGGAGGGAAAGGGAAATCAGCAGACGCAACAAACCATTGAAGAATTCATCAGCGCTGCGGGTTGCGTTCAAAATCGAACCTACAACTTCAGTAAGCACTTCCAGTTTCTGAACTGCCTAATGCTCCTGTTAAATTAGGTTTTTCCATTCTATTCGAATTCAGACTGATATGGAATCTCAATCGCTCGACGTAAAAAGACCTATTTCTCTCAACCGGTTCGTAGCATCCACTTTTCCATAGTGTTTTTTTTCTAATTTTATTGGTTCCGTTGATTTTTAAAGTAGTAGGAAATCGCTCAGTAACACTAACTAGTTGGGATTTGTTCGTTCTTTTCACAGGTCTCGGTACGGTCGAATAGGTGTTATCCGCCCGAATCTTGCCAGTGCTGGTGTGCATAAGTCGGTCGTGAATAATGACTCCGCAGAAGAATCCCCGGTGACTGTTAATGAGGTTCGTTTTTTTTCTTTCTTTCAAAACCTTGTCTTGTGTAGTTCAGAATAAAACAACCGGAGTTGTTCTACATCCTGATTGTTTCCTTTTGTACGGGTAGACGATGATATCAACCATTACTTTCTTCAAAAACTGACATGCCGGCTTTCTTTTCTGTTCAGGTTTTCTGTCATATTGTTCAGGAAGAAGGCCAGAATCCATCTAAACCCACTACATTGGTTCCGGAAGCTGAGACGTCCCCTGATGTAAAAATAAAACTTCAAATGGGAGGAGTGGAACGTAGTTTGAATGACGAACCGGTGAATTGTTATTCTCCTCAGTATTTCCTACATTTAGCGTTCGATTGATTTTACGTGTTACGCTCGTAAAATGGCCACTTATGTACATGTTTTTAGGAAAGTTCTTCTTCTGGCGCAAACAATGAAAGTATAACTTCATCAGCATCAAATGATGATGTTCCTTCTCCTTCGCTTGCTAATAACGTTGAGGTATAACTTGACTTTCTGCTCACTTGTTTATTCTTTTTATTTTCTGCTGGTCAAAGACATTTTCTGGCTTGTTCTAGAACACAAAAGAGGTGCCCATCATACCTGTCGTAGACGGATCAAATCTGCTAACACGATCGAAGCGGACGAGAGGTAAAATTCCAAAATCAGCCGAAACTTTGGAGCAAGCAAAACCTGCTGAAGAAATAGCATCTCCAAGTGATGAGGTATTGTGAAATTCATGCAGTTTGAATGAATACAAAAGTGAATTTGGATTTGAATTCGTAGAACTTTGTTTACTAGAGATGATATTCTATTTAGGTGCAAATAATGGAGGACACAACACCTCCCATTGAAAAGCCAGCTGATTCTTCCACAAATCTTTTGAGACGAGGTCGACGGCCTATGGTCAAACCACAAGTCCAGGAAAAGGTGCACTCACCGGACTCCAGTGGTGCAGAAAAACAGAAAGATGTCATCACAATCGACGAGGTCTGTCAAATGTCCCAAATTAAGTATTTTCAATTTTGTAGGAAAGCATAGGTAGAAGTCGTTCAGAGTGTGTCTGGGAATGATGCAGCAGGGACATCTACTGGAGTCGCTAACTCAAATTTACTAAAACGTGGACGACGACCACTGGTGAAACCAGCAGTCGCATCATCGAACGCAAAAGTGGTCAATTTGGAGTCGTCTCAAAAGGTTAAGCTTTCAAAAATGTCATATGCATTATTTCAAACAGATTTGTTTCAGGAGTCACTTGCAAACGAGTCCCAAGAATCTAAGGAAAAGAGCGGTCCAGATGAAATTGTCCTTCAGCGTGGTCGGAAATCACTCTTAAAACCGAAATTAGCAACTTCTTCTTCTGAGCTAAAGAATGGTGAAACTAGCAAAAATAATGCTGACAGCAATGCGAACACTAACGAGGTGAAGTCGTTTTTTTTTTTTTGTTCAAAGGCTGTATATCCTTCTCTTGTACCACGATATCTAGATATTTTTTATGAATTTTTGCAGCAAACTTTTTAAATTCATTCTCAAAACATACTTATTGTTCTTGGAAAAGAGTGAGAAGAGATTTTCTGCTCTAAAAAAACCATATGTTCCTTACATTATAGGAGGGATAAAAATGTGAGATTAACCAAGTTGTTAATTTTGATTTCGTATTTTTCCACATGATGTTTTTCAATTTCGTGTGTTTTTCTTTCTGTAAGCAGCTTACTTGGTTTTCAGCAATATACAATACGAAATAAGAAGCTTAAGCTTTGATTTTTTATGCGTTCCTCGCAATGAGTAGCGGTGAAGTCATTTCCTTAATCAGGGTCACCACCGCGCAAGTTAGTCGCCTCAAGGCTGCTGGGATGAGGCTACTCTGGTTGGTCAGGGAAGGTTAGGAATTTACAGGCAGCAAAGCCGTGTGCAAGTCTCGCAAGGAACAATAATATTCAAATATAATATGTCTACGGTTTTCTAGATCATCCATAAGGAAGATTTCTTTAAGGGTATGACAACAGACTCGCAGTCTTCAGAAATGAATGTATCCTCCAGGACGAGGCGATCTTCTGAAGCGCCATTGTCTCCTCCAAATAAGGTGAGCAGATATCCGACTTCAACATACAAAAATCTTATGCAAGTGCTTGATAACGGGTATGGTAGGTCAACTTGAAGCTTCCTTAATTAAGTACACGAATTTTCGACAAAAGTCTCAGGAATTGTTTATTTATTCCACTACTTCCACTCATTGAATGTCCGTTTCTCATTGTTAGCTGCTTTCATCTCCACAGGTCATTGGATGTGCTAGAGTATTTAATTTAGTTTGATCCATAACTGAACTCAAAGCGCTCTACCTATTCACCATCGTTTTGACTGAAAGTTTACCTCAAATTTAGGTCCGATTTAAGCAGTACTGCTGGCACAAGACAAGAGTTTATGTGGCTACGCTGATTTAAATTTTAGAGATTTGAGTGTTGAGACTCAGAAGAAATCAGTGATAAAAATGATCTTTGATTCAACTAAAATGGAGCGCTTTTTTCACAGAAATATTAGGGTGTTCGGAAAGTATCTGCCGAAATACGGCAAAATTTCAAAACAACACAACTTTTTAACAACATTTTATTATTCGACGAAATGATCTCCATCAACATCGACGACCTTCTGCCAACGTCCCACAAGATCACGGATTCCTATGGCTTAGTACTCCGGTGACTAGGAGGCGAAGAAAGCCCGAAGGTCATTTTCGAGGTGGTCACCACCATAGTAGCGCTACTCTTCCAGGTGATGCTGAAGTGATCGAAAGAGGTGGTAGTCAGTCGGGGCCATGTCCGGGCTGTACGGTGGGTGCAGTAGAACTTCCCATTCGAGCTCCAGAATTTTCTGGAAAGTCTTCTTCGCGATGTGAGGACGCGAGTTATCGCGCAGCAAGCATTGTCGAGCTTCGGGTGCTCCTTGCGGATTTTGTCGGCCAGTCTTTGCAGTTGAGCGCAGTAGACCTCGGCAGTAATTGTCGTGTTGTCCGGCAGCAGTTCGAAACGGTAGATTCCATTAACTCCCCACCAGACGCTCAGCATGACCTTCTTCTCATGGATTTCACCTTACACGAAAGGATCCGGCATTTCATCGCCAGCGCACCACGCACGTTTGTAGGTGTGGTTGACGTAGAGGACCCATTTTTCATCTCCAGTGACAACGGTGTCTAGCCAGTCGAATCTGCGGCTTCTGGAGAGCAGATGTCCAGGCGTCCTTGGCTGTTGCCGTCGCTCAATGCATGTGGGAGCCCCGAGTTTTTTCACCATTCCGAGAGATCGCAGCCCATTGTTCACGGTGGACAGCGAACAGCTAAGATTGGCAGCAAAATACCGCACACCTTCATACGGATGCTGCTCCGCCAGATTCTTCAGTTCGTCGAACGATATTGCAGTCGGTCGACTAGAGTGAGGCTCATCCTTGAGTTTCGTGTTTCCGGCTTTGAAGCGCTGGAACCAGGCGCGCACAGACCGCTCAGAAGGGGCTTCAGTGCCAAATACTTGACTAAAGTTTCGATGGCCAGATTCGAATTCGTGAAGGAGTACGTGTCGAATATGGGTGGAATGTTCGGCCATTATAGGATGAAATAGGCAAGGAAGAGGGAGCCAGATATGTTATGTGTATAGCAGTAGTTTCCTTATATAATATATTTAGAACGGGAACTTCCAGAACATATCAAAAAAATCTGCGCTACTACAAAATTTTTGGCAGATACCTTCCGAACACCCTTATAAGAATTGTGCTATGCTAATCGCACTTGGTATCCACTGACGGAATAACTTCATACTCCTTCCACACTCGTTCTGTTTTCTCTTCTCTGGTTCTTCATTTCACAACTTCCTTCAGTTATCTCATTCAGAAAGCTTCATTAAATTCATTTGACAACTCCGAACCAGTGACGCTTACTCGTCCTAAACCAAGATCTCGACCCACCAGGGGTGCTTTAAGACGGTAACTTTTTCTATCTCCTTAGTGCATTTATCTAGTGTGATATTACTAGTTGTTGAATTGTTATGTTTTTATTATATGTTATGAGCTATGTTTGGATGAGAATATCGATTGAAAATAGTTGTTTCATGCTGTGATTCATTGCAGCGATTACAGCCAAATGATAATCATTTCTATTGCTTGTAAAATTAACCTTGGCATGATCTCATCCGCGTTCTTCTCGTAACCAGGAGGATACTGTTTTCTATTGTTTTAGAATTTTGATAGATTCCATAGTGCGGATCAAAGCTCTAGTTGTTACTGTTGGCAACATGCTTGTTACTGTTGTTGCGAAAGAACTTTTTTTGATGTAATAAGGTTTTATATATTTGTGTCTGTATTAAGACACGACATTAACAAAAATGGACGAAAACACTGTAGTAACCTATATGAACTTATTGGCTAGAGCTAAAACTTTAGCAAACTGTGGTTTATCTTTCTTCTCCAGAAGTTTCGCAGGAATTGGTGCAACTATACGATTCCCAAGAGGATTACCTGAAGTGATGAAGAGCATTTCGTAGTCGAAATGATCAAACATGTCATGGAGCTCACCTTCTTCGTCTAACAACACAATGTTATTGGTGTCCGTAACTGGAATTCCGTGCTTACGCACATTAACATGGGTATTCGCGCCCACAACGTAAGCTTTCCGCATTTGACCTCTAATGGCGACGAGGATCTGGAACTGTGCTCACTAGAAAGGTTCGATAACATCGCCCAGTCATGCTACCTTATCGCCAAGTGTCGCGTGGGGCATATGCTTTTTTCGCCGACCCTGCTTGTACACGTCGATACAGTAAGCTCGCTTCCCTGATGTATGAGCCTCTTTGCCAAGGGCTGAGTTGTCCACGACATTGCAACGGGTCCGCCGATGGATGCCCATGCATGGTGGGCGAGTGCGATGCTTCGACATTTCGTACCTAAAATGAATATTGTGTTCCCAGATAAATTGTCTTCTGCAGCATTAAAACTCCTACTCCGCCTTAACTAACATTACCAGTGTCGAACCTTATGCCGATGTTTAGCTACCTCCTCTTCAGAATCCAATAATTCAAAAACTATGGAGCATGAAGAAGAATCTTCATCAAATTAAATCATTTACTAAGTACTGATGGATTTTTATTTCGTAGCGATTAAATACAATTCAATTACTTGCGATATACTCTATCAGACAACCTATTTCATGGCAATTTTCAAGTACACTACATTTCAAAAACACTTCTAGCATACTTTATTCTACTCTTTTCTATTATGAACAAAAAAAAAAAGAACAATTTCTTGCCTAATACCCAAAATCAACAAGGAAACAATCGACAACACTACACGTAGAAGGCACCGTTCCACGCTCTCTTCTTTTTCACATCATCTTTAGCATTTTCTAGCTTATAAGGGCAGTGCCTACATCCATTCCCACAACATGAGCCCCTATACAAATGATGCGAAACGGTAAACACTGTATAGCCTGTGAACGGATCCTTGTAGGTCAACTTGCGTTCCTCTATCGCCTTCAGATGTGTCATGTAGATTGTGCGTTCATCTTTCGTGAGTCTGTCGTAATTTTCCCACGAAACCTTTGCTTTGTCCATGGAAGCTTCAAAAAGCACATAATTCGCTATTTGTTCGCCGTCTTTGTAAGGCACGAGGGCGAATCCCGTCTTGCCTTCACCCTTCGGTTTGTAGTAGATCGGGGCCGCATCTTCCCTTTTCAGTGTTACATCACCATGGGAGGTTGACACGACAATGTCGGAATCCGTAGATGGTGCTTTCGAACTCATGTGCATCCGAGCGCTAAAACAACCCAATGTGGAGACTTTTCGACACTTATATAAATATCTATGCGACATTCTAGACACTAAGAAATGGTTGTAAAACAAAGAGGTCAGCAAATACAGTAAATCACATTTGTGCAAACCAAAAGCACGTAAACTAAGTGAACGAAGAAGCTGCTTTGTGAAAAGTAAGCGGTCACAAGAGCACGAGAATAAAACTGTTAATCACAGCATTTCTACGTAGTCCTTACACTGGGCTTGTGAGATCGTATTCTATTTTCTAGAAGTTACCACGAAAACTACTCTGAATCGTAGCTGCTAGAAAAGATGAACTGCAAGCAGATCCTATCCCAGCTATCAGGAATTACATCATTTTGCCGACAAGAACAAATATTATATTATACGAACTTCAGATTTATGAATACGTCCATCTCACAGAAGTTCACACCTCAGAATACACCGAAGACGATTCACTAGCACACCATCAAATATAATAAGAACGGTGGAGCCTCTTGGCTACTCGTTACGACCACTTTTTTGGTGCTCCCACAACTTTCTTTTCCCAAGAAATTGAAAAACAAGTAACATTGAAAATGCATACTTCAAGATGACGCTAAAAAAAAAAACTCACTGAGGCTGAGGCCACCACCGTCCTGAAGCATGATTAACGGATGTCGTAGACGGTTTATAAATGTTGCTTAGAAGTTTCGTTGCTAGACTATTACATCGTACCAACACATTGGATAGGTTCATAACTGTAATTGTGCTTTCCAGTTTCAAATAAATTTCTATTTAATAAAGTAGAGAAGAGAACGAAGGATTTGATAACCTACGAAGGCAACATCCATAAGCATATCGGAAATTTTCAAGTGAGCTGTTTCATTAATAAAAAAAACTGACACACAAACATCACCGCACAGTTACATGTAAGCGGTGAGGAAAGAAAAGAAAGGACTTTAAAAAAATGAATTAAAAGAAAGTAGTTCCCCAAAATCCGTTTACAAATGATGACAACGAGGTACGGCCATAGTGACATCGCTACACGTAAACTGAGGTGGCTCCCATTATTTATCATTCGTTATCGCTAACGTTTTAGAAACATCTTATTTATTTTTCATCTTATTATGGAGAAAGTGAGCAAAATACTAAAGCAATTTTAAGAATTAAACGTGCAAAATCCACATTCCATGAAGATTCCTGTTCCTAAGAATGATGTATTCCTAAGAACTAATTAACTCAAAATAACAAAAAATTCCTTAAGACCTAGTGTATGTCTAAATGTGAATATCTCATTCGAAGAGGGTGAATTTTAAAGTTCAATAGTTTGCTCTTTGGAAGCGAAGTCGATCGGACGAAGAGGTTCAAAACACCAAAATTTAATCTTAATAAAGCTTTCTATACAGTAAAATAGAAGAGTAAGGTAACTTAGAGCTTAATGTTTCCAAAAGAATCACATTTCCACCTCACTCGATGCAGAACAGCTGCCGATGTTCACAAACGTCGAGAGATCTATCCGTTTGACCGAGAATTTCAAAAGAAACCCTGACAAATGTGTAGCGAAATAGGTTCGAACAAGTCCACGCTTGATCCTCTCCTCAAATCAAATCATTTCCTTAAAGGCTTGTGCTCAAGTAAAAACTGAAATACAAAAACCACATAAATTCACGCTCTGCTAGAAAACTGTTTACTTCAAAGGCAATCACTGCTACTACTTCAAAATTGATGCCACAGCTTAGTGCTGAAAATTGTTAACGGTTATGGAAAAGAGATGAACCGTCCCAATCGCAGAAATATATCCGATTTTAGGGAATAATTTCAAATGCAATGTATTTACACACCAACTATGTCTCTGTTTTTGTCAAATCTTCAAATCTTATCACGGAATTTAATTGTGAACAATTCTTTCCTGAAACTCGTGTGAAACACTCTCTTAACAGGCACCACTAGGAAAAGTCCAGGAACTATGGACGAATACGTAGCACACAGATACTGCCTTCAGACAGTAACATGAAAATGAAGAAGCAAAGAAAAACCACAAGGAAAAGCTGGATAGAATGGAAAGTTGGCAAGAGCACGTCCCGGACACCGAAATAACGCCAGCTTTACGCCGTGCATCTGTTGGCGCTTCTCAAGTTCACTCATCCGCATTTTGATCTTGTTGATTTTGATCCTGTTGTTTGACTGTTCAATGTTATTTTTATTGTTTTTTTAGTGGAGATCAGAAGAGAACAGAAAGTCCATGTCTGGTTACGGTGTCTCGACCAAACGTACCGTCTTAATGACGTTGTTTCACAGGATTCTGGGGCAACTCCACTTATATCTTTTTTTGAAGGGGTTCCATTAAGCCCTTAATAAGGAGTGGATATATTCATTTTTTTAAGTTAGGAATAATAAACAGTAGAAAGATTTTAGTTCTAAATTAGGGAGCAACTCCCATTTGTCATTTGTCCCAAGAATCGAAGGAACAACATTTATTCCCAGGATTATACATTCAATTTCTATGCTTATCAATGATTGTTACGTTTTGCGGAATTTCTTTCTTTAAAATCTAATCAGTTTCCTTTCTGAGTGATCGCTTTTGCCTGAACGGTTGTTTTTGGAGGCTTCACTTAGTCATATGATTTAATAATTGTGCGAAAATCGCTTCATTATTCTATTTTATGTTATATTTGCATTCACAGGTCATATGTTTTCAGCGTATTCAGGTAATATTCTGAACAAAGAATGACTTTTCTAAGCAAGATGAGCCCAATAGCGGCTCGAGGTCTTCTGAAACCTGCATCGTTCATGATGCCGGCACTTCGCGAGTCTCATGCAGCATTATTCCGCAAGAGACCAGCTCAGCTTATCGTGAACCGGATTAAGGTACTGTGTTATTTTTACTGGAAATGAAATTCACTTCCTGTCTTCATTTTCAATTAACTGTTTTACTTTGTCAATTGGAGCTGAATAGCATTATTGAAGTTCGTGACTATACGAAGAAATATTACAAATGTGGTGCCATAAAATTGAGATTTAATTTAATTTATAATTTTGACATAAACATCAGATACAGTCGGGCTACTCATCGCTGCAGTTCGCGATGGTCCCACATCGATTTCTTTCTAGCTCCACCGCAGCGCTTATAGCGCAGGCGCCTACGCAACTGCACCGAGCTCCATGTCGCTTTGACCCGTCTTTGTGCTATTTCTAGGATTCAGAAACATAGAAACTAAATGCATGTGAGATTGGCGGCTTAATCTTTGTGAATTTATCCAAATTTATCGTGAAGAAAAGCACTCGCTGTAAAGAGATTTTCTTTCTGAATTCTATGTTATTCGTTTTCATTTTTACTTACTTCACATGTAGTGGTAAAACAACTCAACTCAAAGTAAACATGTAAAATGAGGGCAACAAATATTGATCGATTGCTGAGCGCTAACAAGTCGCACTGAAATAGCAATAACAGTCACTTGTCGAGTTAAAAGATAGTACATAGAAATATCGGGTAGATAATGTTGCTCTTCTGTCATTTTTTTATCGTTTGATATTGGAATTTTAGCAACATAATGTTTCGGATCAATAATATTTCGCAGAAGCCTTTAATTATACCGTAGGAACCTAATTTTTGTTCCTATGCTCTATCACTATTTCGTTTTTCTGCTGTGAAGAAATCTATTGTAAACTGCAATAAACATAGAGAAAAGAGAAAAGGAAGTATCAAAACAACATTTGCAGCTTTTTTTTTCAAAGTGCTGATAGTTTTTCCCAGATATTCGAAATCATCTTTCCAAGTTTCTTATCGTAGAGATATTCATTATATTGCATGTTAGAGAAGAACGGAACAAAACATATGAGTTTGCTGCTGCTCAAAAAAAGTAGGTTGCCGATTGGTTGTATCACAAGCGACGTGATAAATAAATTCATACTTTGCTCACGCTCCACCATCGAGGTGTTTTCGTCCACCCATCGCCCAGTCAGTTCTTATCAAAACAGTGAACAAGTTTTTGAAAACTGTTCCATGCAGATCGATACGAACGCTTTGCGGCACGCTGGAATTTTTGTGGTTACGACCAGAGAAATGTCTCCTTTTTTTTAAATCGTGTCGAAACTTATAGTCGAATAAATATTGTAATCATTTTTAGGATATCTGCCACTTCTATTTCATTGGAATTGGCATTCTTCCTGTTATTCTATGCTTAACGTACAATCATATTGTGTACGGTACATGCGAGCTTCGAGATTATCCAGAGGTAGTTTTATTTTTGTGTTTGCCTTCAGATGTTTTATTTCCCCACGATGGTGTCCTTGTGCTGCGTACAACGAGATACTTGTAAAATTTCCGTAGTCGATCTCATTTTTCCCAGAATTATCTCCAGTATACAGTTTATTCGATTTCCCCCAATGTTTTTTTTTGACTATTTTTTCAAACTCTAACACTTAGAAATACCTATAGTTTAGATAAATTTGAACGGAAATTCAAGTTATACCTCATATTTCATTTATCTTCTATAACATAAGTACTTAAAATTATTGCAATAACGCAAATTGTTCCTCTTCTTTATTCACACTCTTTCTTTCCTACAACTTCACTGAAATGAAATTCGGATTGTTCTCACGTGGTTAGACGCATTCGATTTCCCCCAATGTTTTTTTTTTTGACTATTTTTTTTCTACAATCCATCCAAAGTGAAGGCTTCGTTAGATGCATATAGTTGTTATCTTGGTTTTTTTTTTGCCTTTATTCGTTACGATCCCCTTTTATGGTCTTTTTATTTTATGGATAAACCAAACTTCACTGAACCCTTGTATTTTTTTCTTCTTGTAATTTTTTGTAGCTTCCTCCGAGGAACTGGCTTCTTTAATGTTGGTGTTTTAATGATCTTTCACTTCCTTTCTGTTGCTTAGCGTTATTAACATCTTCACGCTGTAATGCCTAAGCAGTAAACTGTAGTATGTGAAGGAAGCCTTTCGAATTCTCGGAATTTTCAACGAAGTTGTGCAAGATTTCCCGAAGTAGGTCTTATTGTGTCCGAACAGCAAGTAAGTGGTGCTGCATTACCGTTAGAATAAACACAAACTTGTTCGCTTAGATGCGAAATAAGTTTTATTTTGAGTAATTGACACTTTTTTTGCAATGCGATTTCTGTATTGACTGCGTCAGCATCAGAGCAATTAAAGAGACTGCTTATGATTCAGGTTTTTTTATTGCCTTGATTCGTTTTGCCATTTTATAGCATGTTGTTACTTCAATTTATAGAAATTGTTGTTGTTTTCGTTTTATATACATCATATGTGACCTCAAAATTGTAGGGCGAATCTCCCCACTATTGGCAATTCGAAAGAACACCTGTTCGTCAGTGGTGGGCGAAATGGTTCGGCGTTTCGGACATCGAGCATCATGAGCGAAATCTCGCTTATTACGAAAAACTAGGAATTCAGGCTAGATGGAGGTGCCCAGTTACGTGTATTCCACTCTTTTTCAGTTACAAAGCTTCTTATGTTACAGGCAAATCGAGCAACGTGTGAAGCACTTGGAAGGAGAACGCTGGGATTACAAGGCGTGGAGCTACCAGCCAGTGTCTTCCACTTGGGTCGACTATGGTAGATGGCATGCGTTGCGCATCCGTGACCAATACGAGCAGCATGGACACTATCCACAGTAGTGCATTAGGTGAAAGTTTTAGCCTTGTTCTGGCGCACGGCCATATGACGTCGCCGAAACGATATCTGATCATGCAATCGCGGCCGGCAACTGAAATGCTCTAATTTCCAGGCCTGCGCTTTTGGGTGTCTTCGAGTGACTCCTTCGGATACCAATTCTTTTTTTTTCTTGGAGTTGATGTTGTTTATTTAGTACTTTGTAGTTGTATATAGGAAAAGATAAAGTTAGTAAACTTTTATTGATGTGCTTACTTCTTTAAAACTTTGGTTCACTCCTTCTGAGGTATCTACAAGTTGTGGTTTGGGTTCAACTGAGTATTTTATTTGCTTCGGTATTTCAGTATCCTTCGATTTTCTTCACTGTTGCTTTGTCATGCCATTGTGGATGCATCATCCAAGTTTATGAATAGGTTAGCTTGTTTAGTCCAGATTACTTACTTGATCGGTGGGCTGATGTTATTGTCTGGGCGGTTGCACGCGTCTTCGCCTAGATGTGTGATTCAGAATCAATTAGTTCTTTGCCTGTCCGTGCTTTAAGCTCAAAGCTTCTTTTTTTGGCGACCTTTTTCTGGCGGTTCATAGTATCCTCCAGGGGTTTAAGCTGTCAGATTGTGAGCTTCCCTGGTGCTGAACGGCAGCACTTCCTTGTAGTATTTGATAGTTTTTCACCATGTAATAAAGCAGGGTATTTGTCTGCTATTCCCGCAAAGGGTATATTTGAATGTGCGATTGCGTTCAGTAAAAGCAGGACACACATCTCTAGGTAAGATCCATACTTGTATACTGGGCCCTTTATTCAGGCCGTCGGGGATTGGGACGGGGCGGGGTGACCTTTATTGCAAAGAACGGCCCAATGGCGCACTGGCGCGCCCACAACCTGTAATGGTGCGCCAGAATGAAGCACCCGGCTTTTAGGCAATTGAATGGACAACTCCCGTTCCTCCGATACTCCCAACTCACCCTCTTTAATAGTAGCTTGTTTTTCGCCTAATAAAAGACTACTTGGAAGTAGAGGTCGGAAATTTACAACGACTGTGTGATTCAGTCTTGGCTGCTGTGAAACCATGAAGAATCCATTATACATATCAGGGTTTCAATTTGTTTATTGATTTCCAGGTTTGAGCAGCTTATTTTCCCTAGAAAAGAAGGAAAGAGTTTTACAGTCAAGTTGTTCTTGCTGTTGTTGTTGGTCACTGCGATGCGTCCTTGAATTAAGTAACCCTTAGTTAGGCGATAATGGCGATGGAAAATTCCGTTCCGTTTGTTTTTAC
The DNA here is from genome assembly GCF_031761385.1 of Necator americanus. Lineage (NCBI taxonomy): Eukaryota > Metazoa > Nematoda > Chromadorea > Rhabditida > Ancylostomatidae > Necator > Necator americanus. The sequence goes on from NC_087372.1 coordinate 37,398,904, forward strand.
ATTCATTGATTGTGTGATGACAATAAGACGGTGTCTTTCTGCCAGTATGGAGAAGATCATACGCTAGAAATGAGTTCATTCCTACAGAATAAAGTTCTATCTCCAGTTTGTCGTTGCCAAATTCTTTAAAAAATCTGAAAAAAAATGAAAAGAATTCTTATTCACTTGTTTCCTATATTGCTGATATGGATTTCGTTCCATTTAGGACAAAAAAAAATGTGACTTAGTGCTGATTCTCACGTTTTTTTTTTTTTGGAATGTACTATTTCATCCATATTTAATATTACGGTCTTTAAGCAACGTTCTATACTGTTTTTGATCGCAGCCGTAAGAATCACAATTTCAGTTCTGAAAAAATATTTGTATCTTTTATTGTTTCGCTCCTTCTTTATGTAAAACTAGCACTTCTGATTCTAGGACCTCGTTTCCGTAAAAGTTGTTTCATTTTCCTTTGCAACGTTCAGCATTTACAACTTCCACGATAAGAGTTCCCTTTACCAGGACATAAAGTGACCTCATCTTTAATAGACTGGTTTTCGAGACGGGGATTTTAAGTGATAACTGCACCTCTACCAGTTATTTTTTGTGACGGTTGCGAAGAAGTAATAGTGTTTGAGCGAACATGTTCCTAATAACTAAGTACAGCCTTAGTTGTGCATCTTTTTCGCTCCTTTAATAGAATTTGAAGGTAATTTGCTACTAGTAGATTTTATGCACTTTTCTTTCACTCTTTGGAAAATGACTGCAATAACCCGGGAGGGAGGGACGTAAAGTTTCTGGAGGTTGCAGTGCTGGTCTTTTGCAATAGGGAATTACATAATGGCGATTTACTAACTCTGCTTAGAATTCCGAAATAATAACACTAGCTCTTAAGTTGACTTGAACTGACCGCAGTGGGAGTGAGGAAAAGATTCTTATGTTGCTATAGAGGTGTAGCTGTCGTTTTGGCAAAATTGGTACCGTGTAGGATAGATGTAGCCTAATGTTACTGAAAATATAATAGCACTCTTGTGAACTGTGTTACTTGGCAACGAAATAATCCATATATTGTAATTTCTGCCCTCAAATATTAGAATCGGAAGCCGTACATAAGCTGTATAAACTTTGTTTGTACAGTATACACAAATTCCAATCAAATGTAGAAGAACGTCGGGCAAACTCACTTGTTGGCTTGTTTTCAGCTTCTAATCAGCAATGCTCGAAAATATCGTTGCATGGGTGCTCAACAACTACATTGGCGAATACCTTGAAGATCTCAACACTGATCAGCTCTCTGTTGCTTTATTATCAGGTAACATATTTTGTCTAGCTTCTTCTTCTTAGCGAAGAAAATTTTCTTTTTTTTTTGTTTTAGGTCAAGTAGAGTTAGAGAATGTGCCATTAAAGAAGAGTGCATTACGGAAGCTTGATCTACCTCTTGAAGTGAAAGCTGGCTTGTTAGGCAAGCTCACCCTTTCTGTACCGATAACACATCTAAGGAGCGAACCTTGGGCATTAAAAGTAAGTTTTGAATAATTTTTTTAAAATTTAAATATTGACCTCTCTTCGTTCTTCCCCTTTTTGTTAATTTATATTCTTTATCATTTCGACTACAATCCTGAATTTTGTATTATTTCGTACCTGTTTTACAATTGAATGCGTTTTCTCAGGAAATCCGTCTGTTCTAGTAGTTTGCTTGATAGAACAGCGTTTTACAAAGTTTTCTTTTTTTTTTGAAGAAGTAGTCCCTCTTCTTTTCGATTTCTTTTTATCCTAAGCGCATTGACAACAACTTTTGCTTCTCATTTACCCATTTTTCGATTATTTTCCTTTACACAGCATTATATCCTGATGTGCACCGTCTTTAAATTTGTTGAAATTCTTTCTTGTAGCCTTACTTTCTTGTTTTTTTTTAAATCTTTAGAATTACTCATGCTTTAGCTCAGTGATGTACTCATCATTGTCGGTCCACCAACGCCTGACCGCAGGTATGATGTTGAAGCAGTGGAGCGTGTGGAACAGCAAAAGAAGGAGCAAATGCTGGACGAATTGGAGAAGAAGCACACGGTAAAATATTGCTGTAACCCATAACTTCTAGCAAAGATTTGGAATTTCAAATTTAGGCAGAATTATTATCGTTCCTTGGGTTAACTGTTCCGACATCGCAAGACACATGGTGGGGTGCTTCATTAATTTCAACAGTGCTGAATAATATTCAGGTAAGCGTATTTACAGTGACACTTTTGTGAAAATCTCCATTTTCCTTTGGTCAGAACTACTCAACTCGTGTAGCCTTTTTAAACAAAATTCTTCTTTTTAAAAATGAATTCCGGCATTTTTTTAATCACCTTTTTGTTCAGCTGCTCTTTTCTAACCTTTTTTTCTTTCAAGTATTACTTTCGATTTTCTGGTTGTTTGGTTTGGAATGATTTTGTTGTTGGTTTTTTTTTTGCAGATGTTAAGTCACTAAAATAGAGTACTTTGTCTATTTATATTACTGCCACTTTTTTTTTAAGCTGATTCTTAACAATGTCCACATTCGTTACGAGGACAATCTTTCATTGCCTAATGGGCTGGTGTTCACTTGCGGAGTACGAATACAGACGATGACAATGCAGACGACAAATGCAGCTGGGGTACAGTTTTACACTAGATCAAATCTCCATACGCTTTATTTATCCTGTATGGCCTCAAAACGCATAGTTTCTTGCGCTGCTTCGAAAAATTGTTGCATTGTTGTTTAGAAGCCTGGATTCGTCGAACCTCAAACTGGTGTAAACATTTTCAAAAAGTTGGAACTGAAAGGTTTCAGTCTATATTGGAATTCAGATCAAAAACTATCAAAAGATATAAACACGCCAAAGAATTTGCGGGTAACTTTTTTTTGCTTGAGCTGTTTTTTTTTGAGTGATATAATAGTAATTATACCTATCCAGGACATTCTTGCCCCAGAGAATCCGGATAGTGCCTTTATTATTCATCCATGTAGTGCTGAGCTTCGAATGGAGCGTAATTCCAGCAAGTTCCCGCTGAAAGGCCAAACTCCTCGGTTTAAGGTAGTTGCTTTCCTTTCTCGTCTAGGGCATGCATTTTTTTGTGACTGTAATTGCTCTAAGTAGAATTTCAGCCTTTTTTCAAAATTTAGTTTATTCTGCGACCAGAAAAGATCACTGTCGAGATGACTCGGCGTCAGATGGCAGAATTACGGGCATTGAATCGGGAGTGGGCTCGGTTTGAGCGAGCTCGGCAGCATAGAAAATGGCGGCCTTTGATGCGAATTGGAGAAAAGTGAGTCTAATGTATTGTTTTATAATATTCTTGTATTATGGTTTGTGTAGGTGACTCTAGTTATGATGATTTTTCTTCTCGAGTCAGTTAATGTCATTTCTGTCTGACCTTATCCTACAGATTTTTCCATAACTTGTTACTTTTTGCAAAAACACAATAGGGAGGTCATTCTCTTTCTACAGAAGGTGAGAAATTCTCACGCGAGTTCCTTTTCTCAAACTCAGAACGATACAGTAGACAGTTACAAGGGTTTGGGTGACCACCTAACCCAGAACATACGAGTCCTTCAGGGGCCCCGGGCGAACGGGTAAGGGGGTGGGATCTCAAGTGGATGGGCTCAGTAACTGTACTATCATTGAACAGCTAACCGTCACTGGGAGAGAATAAGGACCAATTGTAGGGGAAAATTCGAAAAAGAGCATATCAAGGCAGAATTCCAGCTAGCTATTGTCATAAAAGAACAACAGAAAAAACTAAAACTATGAACTAAAAACACATCTCAACCCTATGCTTATTGTAGTCGTTGTTAGAAAAGGAGCCTGCTCCACGTCTCTGAAACAATGAAATTTTAGGCCTCGCTCATACCCAGAATAGTAAGGACATTCACTTTGAAAAGCTATTTTTTAATATCTTCTAGTTTGCATTAGACATATTTACAGCAGGGAGTAAATTAATCCAATGCAGAGAATTTCACTGCAGAAAAAAGAGTGGAACATAGTTGAGAAGAGTTCTTGTCTGAGTTTAAAATAATGCAAATTGAAGGTACTTTTTCTTCCGTTTGTTAGTAGTAAAATCCAATGCTTGCTTTCCTTTTAATTTAACTTCAATTCGTAAGACGAAATCCCAAAAGCAAACTACTCGTCTGTACTTCAAATCCTCAAATTCAAGAGGTTAGGTCAAATTTCATGCGAAGGAAGTGTTTCAGTGTAACCCGGACCGGGAAAGCATCTGTTATATAATAAACCTGTCTAGTAAAAATTTGTTGTACTTTTTCCAACTTTTTGATATCCTTCTTTAAGAACGGACTTTTAGTATTACTACTCAAATATTAATCCTGCTTTAGAATTTCTTTTTCAGTGCAGCCGCTTGGTGGCGATTTGCTTATGATCGAGTAAGCGATGACGCACGTCGAGTGCAATCCCGTCGTTCGTGGCACTTCGCCTTGACACGCGCCCGTCACTTAAATGCTTATTGTAGAGCGTATCGACGACGTCTCTTGTCGCTGATTGACGATCCGACGTTGTGAGTGTTGATTTTAGTTATGTCTTATCAATCAACAAAGAATTCTATTTTGGCGTCACATATTTACATGTATTTACACATGAATTGCCAGATTAAACTTTTGACGTTTCCAGAAGAACGGCCGTAGATCATACAGAAGATGATAAAATGCAGCCATCACCGGGTAAATCGGGCACTCCGACTCCTGGATCGCACGACGACGTCACCATCATGAAACAAATAGAGCACGATTCACAATACACCTACCACGTGCGTCTTTACTGTTTTAGCCTATTAGATTACGGATTTACTATTCACAGCGTTAGTTTAGGAACTGCACCTATTTCGTGAAACCGTATTCCGAAGGATTATGCGCGAAAAATACAAAGAGAAAGGAGTGGATACCTCGAAGACAAACGATGACTTATTTGAGAATATTGACAGTCCTGTTGAGGAGATACCATCGTCTGAAATACTCCATAGTATGCAGAAGCAAGAGGGCGGAGGTCTCTATGGGTGGATTACGAGTTTTTTCACGCAGGAGGAGAACAGTTAGTTTTAAGTCCCAAACTTTTATCCATTTTCATGGTTACCATACGTTTTCAGAGATAGAGAAAGATGAAGCTTTTGATTTTGGGAAGTTGGATTTGAATGAGTTCAAGGACTTACCGAAGTCATTTAATGTGAAGGTAAGTAATCTTGAATTATTACTGGTGTGGAATCTCATTCGGAAAAGAATCCTTTCTCGATTTTTGTTTCGCACAAATGAACAACAGCGTATTGATATCAACAAATTAGTCTGAAATTTGAAGTGCTACGGGTCAAGTAGTGGGCTCATTTTCCACTTAAAGATCGCTATCTAGTTATGGCTTCATTATTTTCCTACTTATTTTGCTTATTGACTTTGTACTCGTTTACCTTATTTTTCAAAAGGATAATTAAATCTAGGAAAATATATAAAAATTTCTCAGGAAATGGAAGAAGAAATTCTCGATGTATTGCATGAATCGTGGGACGACTCCACCTTACTCAGGCGTGATATGCTTTTGGCAGAGATAGGAATGCGTCTCGAGCATATGACATTACGCTTCATTGACAATGTGGTAAGTTTTAAATTAGACCCTGTAACTCTTTTTTTTTTATCGCTCATTTTGTTCGAACCTGATTTTTGTTTGTCATTGGGTTTATCGATTTAATAAATCTTTTATTCATATATTATTTTCTCAACTGACTTTTACCTTATCTTTTTGTCGTATTTTCCGATTTTTTTGTTTTTGAATAGTATTCTGTCTTCTGAGAATAAATCTTTTTAATCTTTGCTTTTATAGAAGCTCGGACAAGCAGAACAACGACGAGTCCTTGCTATGGATCTTACGGGTGTAACGTCCCGAGTTGAACTGAGTCCTCGTCAACATTCTCTTGTAGTTTCTGTAGCTGTTCACGACATGACCATTCAACGACTAAGAACAGGACATCCACCGCCGAAAGTAAGTTTTCTAATAGGTAAATTGCTTCGAAGGAAATTTCCCTGTGACACTCTAGGATGGACATTCCAACGATGATCTGGACGAATCGTTCATGTTCTCCATGGCTGAGTCGACAAAAATTCTCTTGGCAGTTGGAAGGAAAGACAGTGTCGATGATAACCCTGATCCGATGTTTAGGTTAGCATTATATGCTTTCATACAAATTTTCTTAATTATCGTTATCTTTCCTTTAAATAGATGGCTAAAAGGATTTTTTTTTACGTGAGAGATGCAGATTGCAAGCTTCAGGATGTTGTATCGTCGTCGTTCTCCTCGGCTTACCGTACGCCATAGCATTGAAGGTACTTTCCGCCCAGTATCCGTAATGTATGAAGAGAATGCACTGGCTGGACTTTCTACACTATTCGCTGATGATCCTGATTTGTTCAGCGCGGTAAGTTGTTAGAATATCAGGAACTTGTGATGATCTAAGTGGGAATTTTTTTACTAAGTTTTATTTTTGTGAACCACCTTTATTATTAATAATCGGAACTACTAAAAAGACTTCTCATGTTGTACATGATGTTTGATTTTTTTTGTTTTGTCTCGGTTTCTTCTGTAATCATTTGTTTATAGTTTGATTTGCTGCATTCATCTCATTTTTTGGTCTCATCTCTGTTAATAATAATACTCCACTAATAATAATCAATATTATTAATAATGAGATCTAATATTTTGCTATTTGCATATTTCAGGCTTATAACAGTGTTTGATGTTTTATTAAAAATTTTCTATTTTTTTTTTTTTTTTGGTTTCACGTTTTCCGCGTGTATTATTCTACTTCAGAGTGCGAACGTGGATGCTGACGTTGACCTTTCTTCTGCACAACAAATTTCTACCATAGAGTCGCATGTATTTGTGAATTTGCACATACCCAGTGTAGGTGTTGTTATTTTTCTAATAATTTATTTTTTTCACGATGCTATTCTTTGTTTTCTTCCAGGTAACAATGGAATTACGACGTCGAGGATGGGGAGAACAGAGGCACGTCTCTCCTGAATGGGAAGCTGGAGATCCGTTTGCTTGTCTCACTGTACATAATGTCTCTATGGGTTATGTTACAAGAGAGGCGCATATATCCAAGGTAGGTTCATATAAATGTACCTGGGATAAAGGATTAAAAAGGAGTTATTTGCTCATGTAACCAGATCAAACTCGGAGTTGGCCATTTGGAACTTGCTGATCTTATGGAGCGCACTCCACATCCTCTATTATCGACGGGGAAAGGATTGCATGGAATATCGGTTTGGGTTACTTGCTATTTTTATTTAGACTTGAAGTTATACACATATTTCTTGCTTTTTCTCAACTGTCTTTTTGATTTCTTTCCCTTTCAATCCGTTTTTTTTAGAAACAACTATCGTCTTCTTGTCCAGATCTATCTAACGCGCCTATAACAGAAGCGAATATTTCTTCATCGCTTCCAACTAGGACGGTTTTAGAAAGTAACAATTTCTGAATTTTTTTCGTTTTTTTTTTCTGGAACATGTGTAGTGTACAGTTGTAGTACAGTAATATAGGGACAGTTGGTTGATCTCGGATTTTAATTTAGCGTTCCCTTCTGTTCATACGTCTCGGAAGATCAGCACAGCTGTCGATAGCAAGAGAACAATGGAAGAAAGAGAAGCCACGATGTTAATCACCATTGTCGATCCAAAGCACCCACAGTTCGAGTCAAAATACATGAAGGTAAGCGAAGTTGCACTTTGTCTCCCTACGGGATTCTAGGGAGCTTAGTTCTTGAAGGAAAATAATGAAGATAAGCTTATTACCGGACAATTGAATCCAAAATCTCACTAGAAAGGATTTCTAAATGTTCGACTATGTATCGGGGCGTCGTAAATTCACGAAACTATGTTCTAAACTATGTTCAGAACAAAAATTAGTTCTATGTAATTATTTGCACGAGAACTAGGACTTTATAATTAATTCATAATTTGAGACCAGTTCTCGTTTTGTATTGCGCGTTCTCTAAAGTGGTGGTGGGACCTGCTTTCTTTGACGGCCAATGGCAACTCTTAGTGGAGGTAATTCCGGAGAGGTTATCCACAAGAGGTCTGGAACCACAGATTTGAATCCGGTAAATGAGACTGAGAATGGAAATGAGGTAAAAATGAGATTTTCCTCGCTTACTATTCATCTACGCCCACTTGACAATCACCCCGTCACCATTTCGTTTAATTTCTTAGAGAAGTGGCAGTACATGGTAAATACACAATATGACACATAAAGACCCTGGAAACAAATTCTCTCTGGAATTGATTATTCAAGCAACTACCAAATCTAGACGAATTGGAAGCTATGCTTTTTTTCTGAAAATATTCTCTAAGGTAGTTATAAATTTTCTTAATTTTTATTTGTGAGAAGAGAAAGATAATCGTTTTCATCAGGTTTAAACTAGCTCTTTTTCACCTATTCGTTGCTAGCGTCGAAAGCTCATGTTTGATTATTCATGGTGTCGTAAATCAAATTTGTGTGTAGAAAACTCTCTTGTTTTCTCGTTTATTCGGTTCGTAAGGTTTTCGTTCCGGTTGTGGTTCTAACGAGCGTGTTTTTCTTGTGGGATTTTAATATTTAGTGAGGTTTGGAGATGAAATTTAGATGGAGAGTCCTAATGTGTGTCTGGATACATCTATAAGGGGAAAGTAACATTTTTCATATGTTCTGATTTTATAGCTTCTCCAATGTTTAGATAGCAGTGGTCATTTGAGTATTTGTGAGCGACTAGACATTCTTCTTTGCAAATTGTTGGTCAACATGGTGGACTTGCGCAATTTTATTTTATTATATTATTTTCTTATTTCTTTCGGTCTTACTTGAATTACTTCTGGTGATAGTATATTCGTGTAAATGTGTGATGTAATAGAATATTGTAGAGAATGGTAACGTAGATTCGATTGTTGTCCACTTGCCGGGTGTAAATGCTTGAACGAGCAAATTCAATATCAAATTATCAAGAATTACACACTTTTGTCGTCTAGAATCACATAATTAATCCAAGCAGAAGGTTTTTGGTTTCAAGACGAATGATCAAATTGTAATTTTTAGAGAGAATCGCTAAAACTAGCTATAGTTCTGGTCAATTTTTACCAACTTGCTATTTTCTACGTTTACGAAAGGAGTTAACGAGGGAACGGGATGATCACGTGATTTAATTGGTAGAGTCTGGATTTATTAGTGATTGTATGGGCACTTTTAATCAGACATTCTGGTTTTTTGCATAGCAAGTAAGATGTTCAAATTCAAAGTAACCACCATTTAATAAAATGCTGAAAAGTTAATTTTAATATAACTTGTAGTTTGTAGTTAATGAAAAGCTAATTTGAACTAATTAATGTAGCAGAAATCGCAGAGAAGAAATTCTATGCGCATTCCTACTCCTTTCTTTGTACATGGATATGATTTCGTTCCTCTGAAATAGCTAGCTGGTTGTACCAGGTTCCAACAACGAAATACTTTTTACTAAACAGTGGTTACTTTAAATTTACTTTGAACATCTTATATCTTATGCAAAAAAAAAAACAGAATGTCTGCTTAAGAGTGCCCATACAATCACTGATAAATCCAGACCCTATCAATTAAATCACCTGATCATCCCGTTCCCTCGGTAACTCCTTTCGTTAACGTAGAAAATAGCAAGTTGGTACAAATTGACCAGAACTATAGCTAGTTTTAGCGATTCTCTCTAAAAATTACAATTTGATTATTCGTCTTGAAACCAAAAGCCTTCTGCTTGGATTAATTTAATTATGTGATTCTAGACGACAAAAGTGTGTAATTCTTGATAATTTGATATTGAATTTGCTCGTTCAAGCATTTACACCAGGCAAGTGGACAACAATCGAATCTACGTTACCATTCTCTACAATATTCTATTACATCATACATGTACACGAATACATTATCAGCAGGAGTAATTCAAGTAAGACCGAAAGAAATAATGAAATAATATAAAATATAAAATAAGGTTGCGTAATTCCACCATGTCCACCAACAATTTACAAAGAAAAATGTCTAGTCGCTCACAAGTACTCAAATGAGGAGTGCTGTTAGAAGATTGGAAAAGCTTTTAAATCAAAACTGAGGAAAAATCCCTCCTAAAGATGTATCCAGACACATAAGGATTCTTTATCTAAATTTCAAGCTTAATTTTATAGTATTAAGGAAAAAAATTGTGCTGAGGAAGAAAATAGCTGCGCAGTACAAATATAAAAAAAGAAAGTCTTGAAGATTAATGTGTCTGGCGATGCGCCACCGCATTCTTTTCAATTCAGAATCGTTTGAGGTTTACGAAGTTGTAACTGGCCTACGCAATCACTTGCGGAGTAGCCGATATGTCAAGTCAGTGGTTTTGTGCTCCCAGACAAGTCTAGTACCATTTTACCGACCCCAGAGGGATGAAAAGCTTGGTTAGCAGCGAATTCGAACCTGCGATTGATCGTGCATTTATAGCCGGACCTCATACCGACTACGCTACATCCGCCCCGGTACAAATATACATGTTAGTCATAAAATTAATGTGGTAATAATAATAATTAAATTTCTGATGTAGACGAGTAGCAGCTCAGCAAGTCAAGCACCGGTTGAAGCAAAATCTGTCGTGGTCTTCCCCGGCGCGTTGATTTGTTTATCAAGTCAACACCTCGTTCAGATATTTTTACTATATAATAAATTTGACCCATTCGAGTTTTTGATTTTTGCTTGGCATGGAAGGTCAGCTTAGGTTTTTTAATGCTCATAGAGTAGAGGGCTGCTAAATCTTAGTTAAATGGGCTCGAAAAAGATTTTGAATGTTTCGATTAATTTTCAGGGCCGCTCTTTACATTCTTTATGATGATATTTGAACTATCTTGTTGGTTTTTATCTAGAAATTCTTGTTTTTTTTAAAGCAGTTTTTCCAATGAGCTATTATAAATCTGGGGATTTCCCCGAGCTTATGAGCTAATTAACTGGCTGTTGGTGTTCCTCTCTTGAGGAAGCTCAAGTTGAGGAAAGAGGCGGCTATTGCTCACATTGTGCAGTAGATAATGCGACCAATCTTTGCATCCAATTTCCGGTCATCTGAATCATAACTGACGGAGCATCAAAATATTTTGCATGAAAATTTGCCCGACGGATCACTTCCTAGTGACGTGACGTGATCAGTTCCTAGTATATATTGCAATACTTGAAAATTACAACACAGCATTTCTTTGTGATTAGATTTTTCCGCAACAAATCATCAGGAGTCGTTCGAGTGAATACTCGTTCATTCATTCACGTGTCAGTCATGTATTCGGGGTGTTTTCGATCATTCGAAATAAAGACGCTGAAATTTTTTCTTAGTTTGGTGATCACATTCGGATAAGGGATCACCTGTATTTTATATATAATATATTTTATATATTTGTCTTTTATATTCATATATCTGATTTTTGCACATTATTAAATTATAATATATTTTTATTTTTCGTACCACTTTGTAGTTGTTTTCCCGTAATGAATTTACGTTCTTGAAGAAAAACCATTAGTAAAAAAAAACTAGATTTTTACTAAAGAAGAGAAGCGAATACACCTAAATGGCATGGCGATCGAAATATTAGTATTTTTTGTACTCACCAGTTTTATTTTTGCTAATTTTTCGATGAACATTTTTGTTATCCATGATGAAGATTGGCTCATAGGGTCTCGCTCGCTCGTTACGATACTACGTTTTGATAAGTTACGATAAGGATTTAAATAATGTCACATCAACAGGTATGCAATATTTTCTCGTCGGAGGAAATTCACTGTCAACAAGATTATTCTATTGTTTGACTTCTAAGTTGAATACAACTGCGTGTGAATCCTTAAAAAGAGAAAATATCATGTATTATTTATTTGAAAAGACTAATACATTAGGGAAATGTCGATTACATTTGTCATTGACGTGGCACTCTAGAACAAAAACACATCTCCTACGGGTTTTTTTTTCCTCCAACTTCTTATCACACGCCAAACTTTATTCACCTTCTCGGAACAAGATGTTCCGACTGATAATGTAACGACAAATGAAAATTACTACCGCAGACGGAGAGATCTGAATGTGTTAAAGTCCGGAAAAAATTTAGGCATTGTTGAGAATGGTTATGTGACGATCGACGACGGCTATAGCTGCTGTTGTTGTTGTTGTTGATGTTCATAGGCATCCAGCACGACGGCAGGAACAAAATGCAATGCGTTTCCTGATCGTTTTCCAAATCTTAAATAAGTTTACGATGGATTTATGGCTATAGTTAACTAGGTATAGGTGCTTTAAGATTCAAATGTTTTGATCCAAAGGTTTGATAGCAGTTTTTGCGAATATTTGTAAAATCTTCGGTTCTGAACGAAACCACTGACATATTAAAATCACATATACTTCCACATATCCATTATAGATAATTATTCCTACATTTTGGATAATGGAACAGTTATGTGAGTTAATGCGTCAGTTTCACGCTGAAAAAAGCTCTGGTTTAATGGAAGTCTATTCGCAGTAGTCCAGAAATTCATTCCAGCAAAATGGCAAAGATGGATTATATAGTTTTAGTTCCATATAGTTTTTCCTTTAAATTAAAGATCACACATTAGCGTGCATTAGATGCAAAAGAGCACTGAAATTGCAGCTATTAGCTAGAAATAATGTATGTTTTTTTCCCCAGAGGAAATTATTTATATGGTTTTTCTGCGTGTTTTGCATTGAAATTGAACACAAAGCACGAACCTCATTCGACCTCCCATGGTCTTTCCTTTGAGTTCGGAGACGATTTCACCATACGGGAGAAGATCTCGTCGGTTCATGAGAATAGGTCCGTACTCTTGTGCCTGAATGAATTAAAATTGGGGAAGCTAACGATGGATTCAGAGTTATGAGTTAAGTTTTCATTGCTTCATCCTCTCACCTCAACAGTAGATGGAATAAAGGCGGCGAGAACGAAAATTGCTAGCACCGTAATGAGTAGAGTGTGTTGCGGCTGCATTTTGCTTTGACGTTGACGTGAATAGGAGACCGTGTTCAGCGTATGAGTTTCCGTAGGGGCGAGGCCCATTCTATGAGGATACAAATACTCGATCAGTCAGTCTATCCTATCTTCGCTGATTCCGGTGAACGGAAATTGCACGGCAAATTGTAGGCGACACGACAAACCCCCGTAACGGACGCCGTTAATAGAAAAAAAAACGAGATACATGTGAGAGATATGAGAATTGAATGGAAATAAAACTGGAAATGAGTTGAAATTGAATAGCTAAAAAGAATAGTTTTCCGTAAGTCAATTTAATTGAATAAGTACATTGAAAGAAATTTTTGAAGTGTTTCATGGTTGCTCAATGAAATTCAAAGTGACTTAATTCTGAATTTCTCCATAGAATTCTCATCATTTTGCAAGATATAGATCCTATTCAGTTTTTTTTCTTCTCGTGTTTCCTTTTTTTTATGCATTTCTAGTTCTAATTTGCAATTTTTATACATGTGACGCGCAATGTGATGGAAAAACGTGGCGGAATATATTGACTTCTTAACAAGTAAAAATTAGGGAATATAAGATGAGGTTTCAGAAAAAAATTGTTTGTACTTTTGGCAAGAAAATGCTTTAAGAGAAGATTTATGAAGATTTATTCAAGTCTTTATTGTATTTCAACGCATTTGTCTTTGGAAAATAAACCACTCTTGGGGAGATTTCCATAAAAATTTTATTTTCTCTATCCTTTTTTAATCGCGTATTTTTATCTTTGTGAAATTTTCCGCTCGTAATGACGAATAACGTCATTGTACTGTTATGAGAGGGATGGTGAGTGATTTATTCCTATGTATTATGTAGAGAAAAAAATTGTTCTGCTCCAAAACTCCGTTCTAAAACCGAGTGATTTTTGAAGTCCTAGGAGCACGCTTTAGCTGATACGGTATGAAAAACTTATGTGAAGTGATTTAGTCCGTTAGCTTCGTCAATTCATTTCCACTGTTGTTTATTCTATAACTATTCTATAATTTTCTACACTAACTGAGAAGAATCCTTGAAGTGCTGTTTTTGACTAAAAACTTGGAAGTTTTACGGTTTTCTTCTTACTTTTCCGGGCGCCAGCTCCCTGAAATCTTATTTATATTTATCTATATCTTCATAGCAATTTTATTGGCTACTGGTTACGGGCTCAAAGAGGGAATTGAAGAATGTGTTCGGGATATTATGGATCGCTGGATGATGCATATCCTCTACAAATCAAATATAAAGTGACAGGGTTCATTCGCCAAGGGACCCGTTTCACGGCGGGCTATTGTTGGTTGTATTTATGGAATTTTCCTCAGGATTGAAACTACGTTATGCAGCAGCTGGGTAGCTAGCTATCTGGAAGATAAGTTGGGACTTATTTTCGATGGGAAAAGAAACTTTCTAAATAATTGCTGCGGATGAAAGCAGAAGAGATAGTAATTTAGTGCTAAATTATCGAGTAAGATGATTAACTTTTTTTTTTCTTTTTTTTTTCCTGAAGAAAAAGAGTTGAACATCGTCAGAGAAAAATTTGAATGGTTCTCTTTTGGAAATCAACCTTTTCTGGAGAATTTTGATCAATTTCTTGAAAATGAAATGAAACTGAAGTTTTTAAAATTGTTTCCTGGCTGAGCTGAAGTATCTTCCTGGAATTTCTATGGAGTGATAGTGGTATTTTGATCTGCAGCTTATTTTCGATGTTTCCAAGCAGGAAACAGGTTCGAATCAACTTTCTTTTCGTCATACATGGACGGAGGTGAGGTGTCTCTTTAGGAGGTGAAAATTTCTTGTAGTAGTAATTTGGAGTGAGGTTGTAGGCATAGAAATCAGAAACAAAGATAAGGGACCCCATTTCTAATTTCGTTATCATATATTTTCTCGGTTCAAGAAAAAATCCCAGGAACGCAAAACCTAAAGAAGAAAAACAAGCTGCTGCGGAAATATTCAATGTGTTTATGCTTCGACGCAAATGAATGAAAAGAATCAAGTGCTTTTGAATTAAAACAAAAGCCGTTAAATTAGCAACGCTTAGCTGGTTACTCGAAATGGCCGTAAGGATTATTTTGAGGATTTTTAACGTTCATGCGTAAGAACTACAGAACGTTTCCACTGAATTTTTAGTACTACCCAGCAGAGGATGTGGCCTACAATCGTACTCCTCCGATGTGGTAGAGGATACGGTAATGGGACAGCTGTTAGAGGTTTTCGGTTAGAAGAAGGATTTTGTGGTTTTCATAGGAGATAGCTAAAAATAGCCGTAAGAACTTCAAAATATTTTTCTTCACAACTAGGAATATATATATATATATATATATATATATATATATATATATATATATATATATATATATATATATATGCTATTAGAATTGGAGTGAAATTTTCATCGGAGACCATTTGAGGAGTTACTGCAACTGCTGAATAGATGAAACTAAATGGATGCTTAGAAAGGTGACATATCATTTGCAGTACTAATTAAATAATGTGTCCAAGTAATTTTTTTCTCAAAATTACTTGAGGATATATAATCACTAATGCAAATGATTAGATTTTTTTGAATAATAAAGTGGTTATTTTGCAATTTCATTTGCAAATATCCCAATGAATAGCTGTGTCAACATTAGTTGCAGGATGAACTGCAACTGAATGACACATCCCGAAATAAACGATAAAGAAATTCGCTAAAATTTACGAAGTGCAGTCAGTTAGAAGTTCCGTTGCCTGCATGTCTGATCGATCGGAGGTTCGAATCCGCCCCGATGCTCACCGAGCGTTTCATCCCTTAGTCGATAAATTGGCACCGGACTCGTTTGGGAGGATAAAAACACTGGCTTGACACATCGGCTGGCTCCCGCAAGTCATTCTACAGGCTATGGAAGCGCGTTCCCGAACCCCAAACGATTCTGAATTGATGTGAACGTGGTGGCGCATCCCGAGCGGATTGATTAACGCCAGACACTTTATTCTTTATCCTTTATATCCTTTATCCTTTGTTTATGGAATACTTCATGAGGACAAGGAGGACTTAATGATAACCTCATATAGGCGTCAGCTGCACTTTCAATGACATTAAACAAGATGATGTGATCGACTGTCTATTTGATTAATTATTTAAGAAGCTAGTAAATGTCGTGCTAATTTTTAAGCGAACTAACGAGCGATGCAGTTTCTATAGTGTTAAAAACTCTCGTCTGATCTCACTGAAAGTGTGAAGTTCGAAGAGCAAATTCTGAATGATTTTTTTTTGGATGAAAGTTTTAGATTTTTTCTTCTTAAAATGTGAGAAATGATTATGATCTATGACTTTCTAAGAGACTACGTGGAAGAGTTTGCGAAAAGTCATATCAAGTTCTGCATTAACGGATTTCTTTATGTGTTGCATCTTTATGTCATTTATCTTTATCTTATTTATCTTTATTGGATTATTTATGTGTCTATGTGTTGCAAAAATGAGATTTTTAAGCATAGGAGGATTTTTTTTCCATGATTTCACCTCCCACAGTCTCTTTTCAACAGAAAAACAAGCGAAAGAAGTAGAAGTCGACAAAAGTTTGAGATTACAAAATTCGATATTGCCGCTGTTTATTTTAGTTTTTAGTGAAACCTTTAAGGGAGACTTGCAGAATTTTTTCTGGACATTTATAAAGTACAAATTTTTGAAGTTGAAATTGAAGTTTTTAATGTTCTCAGCAAGTTGAAGTGACTGATATGATTTAGTACTAGGTTCAAAAAAAAAGTAACAGAGATGTAGGTGTACATTCAGGTCTGTCATAGTGGAGTGCTTCAAATGTACAACCAGTTTAACATCATCTCCTCATTTGTTCGAAATATGCTTATTCTTTTATTCTTTTAATTATCTTTCTTTTAATTTTCTAAAATAGATAGATTACAGTATAGTATACGTGAACGCCAAGGGCGGGTATGGTAGAGCCGTCCGCTGCACCCACACGGTCGGTGGTTCGAAACCGCCCTAGGGCAAACCAAGCCTTTCATCCCGACGCGGTCGACAAATTGGTACCAGACTTGTCTGGAAGGTTAAAAACACTGAGTTGATGATCGCCTGGCCCCGCAAGTTATTGCGTAGGCCATAACGCGTTCCAAAAAAAAAACTCTTAAAGGCATAACTCCACGAATCTGAGGTGCTACGGATTTCAGGTGGAGTATTCGTATCTGGGATGGGAGACTATGGAGAGGGGGGTGATTCCGTCTATTTCTTCCTAATTACCGTAAAAAAGGTCCCGAAAGATACGGCTTCATTCGTTCTTGCGCACTATTCTCAACAAGAAGTTCGACTGGAGCTCGCCAGCCTTGCGCGGCGCCGCATCTTCTGGGCCTTTTTTTTACGGCGATTAGGAAGAAATGGACGGAATCACCCCCCTCTCCATAGTCTCCCATCCCGTATACGAATACTCCTCCTGAAATCCGTACCACCTCAGATTCGTGGGGTGATGCCTTTAAGGATTACGAATCGCAGTAAAACGCGTTGGCGCATCCTAAGTGGATTGATACGTCAGTAACTTCATTGTTTTGTCCTTTTATACATAAACGCTAAATTTCGTGCTAAGAATTTTGTGATTTAGAGATGTGATATTCTTCAGAATCGCTATGATATATTATTTTACTGTGAATAGATTTCTAGATTTGTGAATTACTAAACGGAATTAATAGCTAAAAAAATGTCCCAATAACCGGTGAAAAATATGTAGTAGTGGAGTGTATAGTATGGGATTATTTCCGAGTTGGTACGGGCTACAGCTGGCTGAAATTTATTGTTGCATGATTCATTTATGACTTCATTGAATTCCCGGATGAAAAATAAAATCGGATTTTGTTTATGGTAATCTTGATATTGACCCAGCAAAAAGGACAAGTGGAGGGAGCCATTCATTTTGATGATGTTACCAAGGTCCTGTTGGACTCAGTTATCCTAGAAAGCTGAGAAAATCCCAATTTATCCCATATCTTAGGAGCAACGACGGCGCGAAATCACATTTCTCTGCATGACGTTGTCCGCTTCGCTTATTATAGCCATTATAACATGTTGAATGAGATTAATGAAAGAAAATGGATTCAAGAGAATGAGACTTTGCAAATTCTAGGATAATCGAACTGAGGATTTTCCTAGAAACCTCCTAAAGTAACCAAAGTGTACATATCTGGCTAGAATTTTGGTCAGCTGCACAGTTTTTACCCTTTTTTTTAACCTGTCATTAACCCGTACAGTATAGTGCTTGTTGTGTTTATTTCTACAGTTTAGCACAAATATGAGATAGTAGAAGTGTTCTCTTATGGAAATTGAATTATTATTATTATTATTATTATTAATTATTTTGTCTCATCGAATGTAAGCAGTTGATCAGGGCCCGTGTTCTAGTATCAGCATATTATTTATTTAATATTTACTTATTTAATTTATTAATTTTTAAATTAATTTATTTATTTAGCTGAATAAATGGATGGATCCGATTCCTATGCACATATTGCTATCCAGTAAAGGTCGGTACGCAGAGAATGTCCTCACTCTATGGAGATGGCAGAGATCTTGCCGTTTTCTAATATTGTATATGTAGATATAGTTGGGTAAAAATGACATGAAGCACGGACAATTGCGTAAGCGGCTACGCTTGAAGCGGTGCGGTTTAGCGTAGCGGTTGGGGTCGTGTGAGGACCTTATCCTCGTTACCGCCACCCATCTTTGCAGATAACCAAGGTCCTAACTCGATTTCAACCGCTGCGCTCCGCCGCACCGCACCGCACCGCTTCGAGCGCGCAGCCGCTTACGCAGCTGTCCATGTTTTGATGTGCTTCATGTGTCCATGTTTTGACTCGACTATATGTACGTGGGACGATTAGGTCTCGCAGCGATGTACCATTACGCTGAGATTGCGCGAAGAAAAAAACTAAATCGTTTTTTAAAGCACAGTTGGGAGAATAACATTTCAATCGCTTCATTTCTACCGTATCTTTTCTTCAGAAGACTTCAATGTTTTCATTGTTTTTCCATTGTATTTTTTCTTTACCAAGGAAAAATACAATGGATGTGAGTCGTCCCGAACTGTGCTTGCGCCTTGAGATTACCGTTGACATAAAATTTGCGTTCGATGCGACGAATGATATGTTGGTGATCGGTGAAAATCGCAAGGTAATTTGCACGGAGTTTTAAAATATTTCTGGAATTTCGCAAAACACATGGAATTCCTAGAATTTCACAAAGCACAGTATGGGCAGAACACACATCCAATGTATTTGTCCTCGGTTAACAATTGAGCATACAACAAGAAACGCAATGTAGCGTAAAGAAAACCAGAGGAAATAATTCCTCTTGTTTTTTTTATTTACGTTACATTGCATTTTTCGCAGTTTCATAGCGGTAATCATGTAAACAAGGGAACGGGATTTAAGTATTAAATTAGCGAAAATCGAAGAACGAGTACACAATAAGGACGCGTCCTTGTTTTTCCTCATGAAAACTTGTACTACGGTCTTCAGAGGTGGATACGGTATTGGAATACGGTGATGGTGTATTTCTGAAATTTGTCAAAAGTTCAGAACCCTTGTAGGATTGGTCTCGTATAGTGTAAGCTTAGCTGTGCAACGGAAATTGTTGATGAAAAATCCCAAGTGAGAGCTGAAGAGCTCTTCTGCGAAGCGTGAAGAGTTCTGTTGTCTCTTCTTTTTTCCTCGAAATCTTTTTCTCAACGTTTTTTTGAACAACGACAAATTTAGAATTCTCACTGAAATTCTTACTTTGGAGTTGTTTTTCTGCTGTGGATGAAATTTCCCAGGATTTACAGGAATGAATTCTTTTTTTAAAATGATATTTTGTGGTGCATTAAAGCAGCGAAACATGGTAAGTCGCGGAATTCCGTGCCTGAATGCTATGGAAAGCGCTGCGCTTTTTTCAAACATTGTTTTAATTTCGCTAGAAAATGTGGTAAATTAGATTCTTGCGCGTAAATCTGGTTTGTAATTTTTATTCGAAGGAAGTGAATTATTCAGCATTTCCCTGACTGCTAGTAATTTTTCCATGACATAGAAGGGAAAAATCCATAAGTTTGCATTAATTGCCCCCTCCTCTCCCCCTCCCCCTGACTGGCGGGAATTTTAGCGAACTGGCATTGCTTTCAAAAAAATTTTCTGATATTTTCACATTTGTAAGGAGGAGGCGGATTCAGACGGACGAAAATTTATAGCTAGCCGAAAGTGCATTGGTATGAATATTCATCTGTTTTTTTTCTTAGTTCATTGAAAATAAAAATGAATAGTTCGAAGGCGAATTTTCGTCCGTAAGCATTTTTCGTTTGAGATCTTAGATCAGGGTTTCTTTTTCTTTTTTTTTCTTGTGAAGAAACGTGGATAGCATCAAATTGTTGCTGTAAATTGGACATTTTTAGTAGGAGATGCACATACAGATAGATTTGGCACAGCTAACGAATTTATATAGGAAGGATAGACGAACAAAAATCTCATATGAATGGATTTGTCGTCGGCTGACCGAGACCACGCAAGCTGGTGTTAGACGCTAAGGATGTGAGTAGTAGAGCAGAATGCCAGGGCGTGATTCCGCTAGTGGGCGGGAATTGGCGGGGAAATGTTCTTTTTCGTTTGGCAAAAATGTGTAAAATTGACGAGCTGTTGAATTCGAATCCTTTGAAGAGCTCATAGCATTGAGGGGAGATATTTTTTTCTAGAATTTAGAAGAATTTCCTGAAAATTCCCCGGGGGAATTTTCACCCGCTTTCGCAACATTAAAATCAAATGGTAACACGTGATAGCGCGCTGATATAGACGGAATGTGATCACAAAAAAAAATAGAAGAAGGAAAAATGTGATTGGTGTCAATAGCGTTCTGTACAGTATACAGTAAGGTTTATTCGCCGAATAATTCGTGGAAGTAATCAATCACGAAATCCTCTACGAATTGAGCTTATAAATGACATTCTATTAGCATATCCTGGCTAAGAATTATTGTTTTGCACTTCTATTACTGACTAATTTCTTTTTGTAGTATTCCAACTAAACTCTCATATTTCCGCTGTCGTCTGGTCATAGGAAAAATTGTGATAACGTGGAAAATATACTTATATATGGGAGTAGTAGAAGCAAAGAAGGTGAATATCACGCCGATAGAAAAAAAACATTATTGGGGTCTGCGTACTTATTTATGAGCGTATTCCAGGATTTCCATGGACTAATATCTTTTTTTGGAGTAATATCGATTAAAATTAGCAAAAGAATAATTAAATAATCTGTTCCCACTTGATAAGTTGCCATTATGGATGATATTCCATGAAATCTTTGAAAAAAAAAATGAAAAAAAGTAAAACCTAGAAAAATTCTATGTACCATTTCTTCTGCTTGATTTTGAATCTCTATCAAAATACATAATCATCATGTGTACAGGGGAATTTTTGTGGAATTGCAGAAAAATGTAGAAACCGTTAAGAACACATGTGACAAAGTGGGGTGCGTGCGTTTTCACTGAGCATAGCATGACAATAGAAATTTAAAAAATAAATAAAACTACAAAAAATCCTAAATTTTTACTATAGTTTTGTTTATGAATTGCTGAATTTTTGGAAATCCAGGAATCAATAAAAAATCGTTGTACATTTTTCATTTGTGATTGAACGAATAATGATTTTATTTCAAACATCTGACGAAGAAATTTAAGCGTTGCCTAGTTTCTTGAATTGATTACTCCAGAATAGTTTCTATGGATGCGATGAAGAACGTTTAACGTTTTCAGTTTATTTTTCTTGTGGTTTCTGGCGATTCCACATAAATGTGACATTAGTGTGTGACGTTAATGTTGGAAATTGGTATGCTAAAATTGCTTGACATAAATTTTCCAAGGGAATTTCTACCCAACTTGGAACAAAAGTGTACGACTTTAATTTATACTCGTGTACTCCTGGAAGTCATTGAAATCTGTGTAATTTTACTCTCCTTCTGAAAATCTCCTTAAAAAATCTCCTAAAAAATTTTACCACTGCTTTTAAATACATTTGTATGATTCACTGGAATTTTGTAGTATCGCAGTAATTTGTACCATAAGCGATTCACCAAAAGTCACCAAAAACAAAAAAAAAAGGTGATTTTTTTCTTAAAAGTAAGGCTATGTGGATATTTTGATGCCATTACTGACAAAATATTAAATTTTATAAGGTATAATAGTCTCGCTTAAAGGTGGTGTATAACGATGTTGAGAGGTGCGAGTATTAGATTTTTGCTTGGTATGCAGAAGTCCCCCAAATATCTGCAGATTCCCGGACTTGGAATGATTTGCGTACTGTAGCTACTACAGTACCGCTAGTAACTTGTGTCCAAAAATCGGTTTCCGACGGATTAATCGGTCGAAATTATTGGAAATGGACAAAATTAGACTTTGGAAACATCAGTGGAAAGCAAATGAGCTGCTGATTTCAAATTCATTTGGAGATTTTAGTTTATAAATATAGCCCGAAAAGCCCGAAAATAGGGAAAAACTTTTGCTATCCTTTTTTTTAATTACTTCCACCACTCCGTAATCCTGGGGTTTGCTTATTCCTCGAATACATATCCCCGATGATGGAAAAGGTGTTCATGGTATTCGCTTTGTTTCCTCAACATTGAAAAAATTCCTAACATATTAGTAATAGGAAGATTATTTAGAACTTTTTGTAGAAAAAAAGTTAAATTGCATGATGAAGGATATTTTTTAAAAGCAGACATGGTGAAATAGATACTGTAAGGAGAGTTCTAGGAGCAGCACTAACAATTATTTAACGATAATGAGATAGTAGTGAGCTACTGTAAAATCATTTGTTTTTAGGGTCTTTTTAAGTAATTCTCTTAATTTAAAATTAAATATTTGAAGTCGTCCGAGTTTTTGAAGTGCCTTCTTTTAAAAATGTTTTATGCAAATCGTTTAACATCATCTGTTAATTAGTCTGTTTAATTTTCACACCACAATAGATGCATTATAGGAAAAAAGTAAGTGATACCGTATTTATTATTTACTAAACAGTATTGAATTTGATTTCATTCGTTAAAGAAATATCGAATTTCAAATTATAAACTGGAACATTATAAATTAATTATTATAAACTGTTTATTATAAACAATTGTTATTGTTTATTAAAAACTATTATAAACTGAACAAAGGAAGTTTGTTTTTTTTAATCTCATCATCAGCATTAATGAGATCCAGTGAAGATTCGTCTGGACGTCTATTAATAGAAAAATTTTGCATGAACTTGAAATTCAGGCAAAGTGGCGGTCTCGAAAAAGTTTCCAGCAGTCCTGTACGAATGTACAGGAATGGTTGAACGATAATAAATGTTGATTCATTGGCCTCTTTTAAGAAACCTAAATTTTCAATTTCTTTGGAACAAATAGGCTCGCTTGAAATTCAATCAAGAACGTCATTCACCACCACCTGTTATGGAGCAGAACATTAACTGTTCCCTAATGTTCCTGATTGAGTTCCGAGCGTAGATTATGAGAGGAAAAGCTTTACGGAAAGATGCTTGGTTATTATTTTATTTCTCGCTTATACGAACAGCAAAATCCAAGAGATGCAGATCTCGGATGAAAACCGCCGTATTGTTTGAGTTTGGCATCAGAAATTCGTCGAAATGGAAGGAAATGAAAATTAGCTGACTGAATAAGCTATCTGGACCATGTCTCTGTTGTTTAAAAAGAAAATATTGAAACTTGGCGAGGTGCCACAAGAATGAAGCTGGATTCCACACCTTTTTTGTGATATCGATGAGATTCAGATACTTTGGGATACTCAACTGAACCCTAATTATTTATTATTACAAATAATTAATAATATCCAGTTACTGTCATGAGGCGGGTATAGCAGAGTCGGTTGCGATGAGGTTCAGTTACGATCGAACTGGTTGTTGGTTTGAAACCGTTGCTCAGCCAACTAAGCCTTTCATCCTCCTTCCCCGGATCGATAAATTAGTCCCATACTAGTCTGGGAGGATAAAAACACTGACTTGACACAGCGGCTAGCCCTCGGAGGTCATTGTAAAGCGGCGGACGCATTCATAAATCTCCAACGATTCTGAATTGATGTCGAACGCATAGGCGCACTTCCGTAGGGATTGATTATTGCTGTGCAATTTATCCTTTCTCCCTCAAGGACTGCTACACTTTTAACTCAGAAAATGAGTTTGACTTAATCTCAAGGATTTAATCAACATGTAATAACCGACTTGTAATTAGTCCTTTTGTAAGTGCAAACTTTCATTAAAGAATTTCATAGTTTTTGAATTTGTCGACGACGCCAATGAACATCACTTAAAGGCATCACCCCACGAATCGGAGGTGGTGCAGATTTCAGGTGGAGTATTCGTATACGGGATGGGAGACTACGGAGAGGGTGGTGATTCCGTCCATTTCTTCCTAATTGCCGTAAAAAAACGGGCCGGAAGATGCGGCGCCGCACAAGGCTGGCGCGCTCCAGTCGAACTCCCTGTACAAAATAGTGCGCCAAAACACCTGAAGCCTTATCTTCCGGGCCGTTTTTTTACGGCAATTAGGAAGAAATGGACGGAATCACCCCCCTCTCCGTAGTCTCCCATCCCGTATACGAATACTCCACCTGAAATCCGTACCACCTCAGATTCGTGGAGTGATGCTTTTAAATTTTCATACATTTTCGAAATGAACATAGAACAGATTTAAAATTTAGCCATTATTAACTTATAGATGAGACGTACTTATTTATCCGGGACCCGCCTTATTGTTTTCTGGATTTTCGTTGAATATACATGCATATACCAGTCTGGGCGTCCGACTAAAGCCGAACTTCAAACTTTTTGTGGTGTTCGCTTCGCACGCCTTTATTGATCAATAAAAACTGAAAGTAGTGGGATTTTAAAAGGATGGAAAGAAAAAGTCCTAGGAGTATCAATCCACTAGGGATGCGCCACTGCGTTCACTTCAATTCAGAGTCGTTTGGGGTTTACGAACTTGTAACTGGCCTATAAAATGACCTGCGAGGGCTAGCCGATGAATCAACTCAGTGTTTCCATCGTCCCAAACAAGTCTGATATCAGTTTATGGACCCCGGAAGGATGAAGAAGGGTTTGTTTGACAGTGGAACGGTTTCGAACCATTCATCGATCGTGCAGTGAAAGCGCGACCTCTTATCGACTACGCTACAACCGCCCACAGTCGAATACAGTACATTCGAAATATTTCGATCGACTCGACAGCGCATTCGAATATTTTGAAGATAATTTTGAAGTGGGAACTGGTCTCCAGATAGCTCTCTGTCAAGAATGACAAGGACAGTAAATCTTTGGCCTAGAAAAAACGTAGGAAAGAAACGTAGGATTTCCACGAAATACAGATCTGAATGGAATGATTTCTGCAGTTAATAAAGCTGTTAGCTTTTTTTTTCGTCGTATCCTTTTTTCTACGACGGCGTTCTTCTTTGGCCAACTGATCAAGATTCATTGCTATGATTCGATTAGAGAATCTTCTTTTTTTCTTTTTTTTTTGAGCCATCGGTATCCCGTGGTGAAGAATGGCGGCTTCTAATCAAGTCATAGCAATAATAATTGATGAGTTGGCTAAATAAGAACGGCAGAAGCTGTCGAAGAAAAAAGGTTATGACAACATAGAAATTAGTGACCGATCAGATGAAGAGGGAGATGACAGGAAGATAGGCCTTTTGGAGTTATTCGATCCTTTCAGTTTTGGATCTCTTGATCCAAATCATTTGGGCAGATTTGTCGTAGATTATGGAAAGAAAGATGATTCCGTCCATTTCTTCCTAATTGCCGTAAGAAACGGCAGAAACGGAAGATACGGCACGTGCACAAGGCTGCCGCGCTGCAATCGAACTCGTTGTAGAAAATAGCGCCACGTAGCGCGCGAATCCGCATCTTCCGTGCCGTTTTTTACAGCAGTTAGGAAGAAATGGACGGAATCACCCTCCTCCACATAATCTACGACCTCGTATAAGCATAACCCACCCAAAACCCTCTCCACCCCAGATTCGTGGGGTGATGTGTTTAAGTATATTTTTCTATGATGAAGCAAATTGTGTTAAAACACTGTGAAAAGGAGTAAAGCGTAGGACTCATTTAACTGTCGCAGAACTCATTTAATTTGATTCATAGCATTCCCTGTGTCTTGAATTTAAGATTAACCCAGAGTTTGGATCAAGATCATATTTAGAAGTAAATGTGACAATTAGTCAAGTTTTTAACTATTCAAATTCAAAATTCCTGAAAACTTCATTCAGAAGGTTTTATTCTACGAAGACGGATTTAGTATTTTCTTTTTTTTATATTTCTTTAGAAACAAAAAAGTCAAGAATACATAAAAGCCTAGATGGGAGCACGGAATCCAGGAAAACTTTGCGCCTCTGCATCAAATTAAAGGGAAATATAGCGAAATAGATCAGTGGAGTGATTACCGAATATGATAATTTCTCGTTTCACGTCAAATTACGTAAATTTCCTACTGATCTGATGTTGTTTTAAGAATTTCGGAACGCTATTCTTTCAGTAATGCTTACTGTACTGTGTGTAATTACAAGTTGGCAGGATATAATCACATATAGTATTGGAAATTCTGGCGCTTCTCGTAATAGTAATGTTAATGATGATGTTTTTTTCTCCTATTATGGTGATGGTTATGGTACGATCGTAATGGAGAAGTATTATAACGTTAGTACTACAGTAGGAAATTCCCGAGGCAATATTTCGGAATTCCATCAGCAATCAAGCAAAGAGTTGCGTTTTCGGTGGTCTGATCTGATTTCCGAATGTTCTGGAAGTGTTTTGCTGCCATTCGTAAGAACCATGTTGTGAACGCCATCTCTACATGGGAAGAATCAACCCACTATCGAAAATTTCCTCGAATATGCCGGAAAACCCTCCGGGGTCGATAAATTGGTAACAGAGTTGTCTGGGAGGATAAAAACACTGACTTGACACATCAGCTAGCCCCCGCAAGTCATTGTAGAGGCCAGATACACGTTCGTAAACCTCAAACGATTCTGAACTGAAGTGAACGTGGTGGCGAAGGTCCCAAGCGGATTGGTTAGCGCCAGAAACTTTATCCTTTAATGTTATCCTTTATACCGGAAAAGAAAGAACCACCAGAAAAGAATTAAGAGCAGGCCAGTATTTGAATCGAGCTTGGTTTTTTCTTTGGTTTTTTTTTTCTCCTTTTTCTTTTCTTGAGCTGCTCACAGAAATGTTGCCTGGAATTCTTTGTTTTTGATTGATTTGTTCGAGCTGTGACCAAGTTTGGTATTGATTTTTCTTTACTAACTTCACTAACAACTAGCGTTTCGGCGTTATCGCCTTCGTCAGGGCCTGGAAAAGTCATAAAAAGCTATTAGTGAGTTATTCTCCTAAGCGCCCCATCACCCCACTGAAAACATTAAAACGATAGGCCATGACGATGTATGGGAAGAATCTTCTTGGAAGAATCCTTAGGTAGCGGATGCATACAATGAGACTTCACCTGGGGGAAAAAGTCGCCGATATCAAACAGCGATGAAAGTTAAGTCCAAATTTTGAAAAAATAATAAAAAAAGCATCCATATTATAAAGCAGAATGTGAGAGTGGTGGATTGGGAACGTAGTGATGTTTGTTGTTGATGAATTTCTACCTGAATTTGTTTGCTTAGAGATCTGATTTAATCTAATTTCCACGAAATGGGCCAATTTTTTCCCACGGGTAACCAATACGTAACGGTGCCTTCATTTTTATATCGAATTTAAATTGAAAGTCTTCACATCTACGTGAGATGGGCATGAAATTCCCCTGTATATCTTTGAATTTCAAGAAGGTGAAGAGAACTACATACATCGGCGGGAATCGTCCTAAATTACAACCTTCTCCTTATTATTATAAAAAAAATACTTAAATACCAAAGAGAAAAACAAAACATCTTCGCTACGTGTCTTGAAAATTGTTATTAACACAACTGTAATTTAATGTTACTATGACGACATGAATTTATCTTTTCTGGATGGAAAATTCTCTTCAAGACGAATGGATTAATTATATATGTCCTTACAGTCAGAATGCGTCGAGAGAATTCAACGTTTGAATTTCTTAGAAAAGAAGAAAATGTTGTTGTTAGAAAAAAAAACAAAGAATGAAAAAGAAAAATGTTAGAAAAAATAGAAAAAACTTAGATAAATCAAATGTAAATAGCTACATACCATACATGCGTAACATTTATTTTTACATTAAAATTTCATTGCGCAATTAGACGATGAAAATGGTAGCACATCCCGAAAATGCAGCAGATTTTTTGAAGTGCAGAGAATGTGCTCGCTTAGTGTTTTCAAAATCGTGCAGTAAAGATAAATTGCTCAGCTAGGTAAATTCTAGTTATTTGGATAAACGAATGTGGACAAATTCATCATAATAGCTCAGAAAAATTGGAAAAATGAAAAAAAAGCTCTGACAAAAAAATCACTACTATCAGCGAATATGGTCACTTGTAATCCTGCTCTATTCGCACTTGTAATCCAGAATAAGGCGAGTAAAACAGCATTGGTTGCATATTTCCTACGATGCAACTTGCTACGGGTAATAGAACACGAGCAGCTCGCAACGTTTCGGCAGTTGTGTGGGTGAGGCAGCTTTTGCTCTCCTTTTGAGTTTTTTTTTGGTTGGATTGCGAACGTTGGACGATGACGGAGATGCCCGCATTCTGTCGCATAGTAGGGTGCATCGTTGAGGAGAAGGGATCACGCCAGGCTGTTCCGCAAGCCTACTTCTGGATTACTGGCGGGAATTGGGAGTGATCGCAAACTTCATACTTCATTTATAATCGCGAACTACACCTTTGCCGTTATCTATTCGATTGGGGCGATACCTACATCGTTAATTGATACACTGTCTTTAATTTTAAGGGTGAGTGTAGCGCAGTTGGTTAGAGGTCCGTTGTAGCCAAACTGTCGAGGGTTCGAAACCGCCCTAGTGCAAACCAAGAAAACTTTCACCCCTCTGGGGTCGATAAATTGATACCACACTTGTCTGGGAGGATAAAAGCTCTGACTTTATCATCGACTGGCCCCCGCAAGTCATTGTATAGGCTAACAAGCGTTCCAAAACCTCAACGAATACGAATCAAAGTATAACGCATCCTGCAACGCTGTGGCGCATCCGAAGTGGATTGATACGTCAGTGACCTTATCCTTTTATCCTTTATCCTTTAATTTTAAATTATTTAAATTTTATCAGAATATTAGATGCTGAAGAAATAATGTGTGAAAAATCACAAAAATGCTTATTCACTCCTACTTCTCACTCACTCCTTTTTTTCTCTCACTCCTTTTCCTTACGCAGGTGCAAACCACTCAGCGCATCTCTCAGCATTATAGTGTTTTCATCTAAGTGCAGGTATGGAAAGTCTAATTTAAAACTCTAATTCAATATATTTCTACTCAAATATCATTGAATCTTAGTAATTTATTTAATTTGAAGACGGCATTTTGAAAATAATTAGTGTCAATTTTTTTTTGTCAGACGAAAGATTCTCAGAGATGTATAGAGAAATAATCGGTTAACAACTACTTTCACTGCAATAAAGTTGTTATTAAATTATTGTTAATTAGATGACGTTGGGCGTACAAAGCCGAGTACATACTTATTTCCCATGATAAAGCATTGCACGAACTCATTAACTCATAAATTAAGGACAACATATCAGGGAATTGGCGATGTTGGGGGTCTTTGTGAGGCAGTATGTGGGGTTCGTGTTGGAGATTATGTATGGATAAACGTGAGCGCGGCCTCCCGCTCAATTCTCCCTAATTGTCCTGAAAACCGATGTGGAAACGGCGTTTATTCCTACGAAGAAACACATAAGAACGCGGCTAATTTTTCGTTGTACACGTTTCGGTTCCCTCATCAGCCTATTCATTTGTTTTAACTGAATAAGCTGCTGCGGTGATCTCACTGAGTCTCGATCGTGGATGAGGCATGGTGTATAAAGAGCCATACAAATTTTGCTAACCTTCCCTCTTTTTTCCTCGGGTTCTAATATGTTGCTCGGAGCATGAGTGAAGAGAAAATGCGCCCCTGGTAAAAAATAATGACAGACTCAGAAAATTCCCGTCAAAATTAGAACAACGAAGTGGTCTTTGAAGAACATTGACTTGACACATCGGCTGGGCCATTATTATAACGGCGACCATTCACGCGGCCATAATCCTCAAACGATTCGGAAATGAGGTGGAACGCGTTCGAGCATCCGAAATAAATTAGTGGAGACCCTTTCTTGACCGAACCCTTTGTTTATTTTTCTACTTCATCTCTTATTTTTTTCTGATTTCATCTATTTATATTTTTTTCATCATGGCGTTCGCGCATCCGAAATAAATTTGGTAGAGACCTTTTGTTTAGCCAAACTCTTTGTTTGCTTGTCTACTTTATCTTTTATGAAGTTTTTTTAAAATTTTTTCTTAATTTTTATTCCTTTCCACCAAGTAAGGGTGAAATTTAACCACTTGGAGTTTGCATCTAGATGTCCTCGCACAATTATCAGGTTTGGAATAAAAAAAAAACTGATTACTATGTCCAGGTGAGAAGGAAGAGGTAGGCCAAACAGAGAAGCTGTAACAAAGTTAAATATCATAAGGTGAAATCAGCCGGAGAACAGCTTTTGGGCCTCGTATTTTCAACGAACGTCGCTTAAGTAAGTGACGCTTAATTGGGTATCTTTAGTAAAACACTGAGAGAAATATGTAGTTGAACAAATTGTTAAATTATTTTCTGAATTTCTTTGCAGCGTTTTACGGCTGCTAAGTTTATCATTCCGAGTAGACTTATGCTTAACTTGTAATTTATGGGTGTTCTTTTCTCGTATCAACTTAATTACGTACACTAATGAGGCTGCATTTACACAGTACCGTGAACTTCGTTAAAGATTGCTCCTTGAAGGACATGCTTCGGGTGATGAACAACAATTTTTCAGAACTGCTTTGCTATCTGTAATTTTTTTTCTACGAAAACTGATAAAGAAATGTACAAAGGGACCTTTTTTTTCTAGAAAAACTACGATGTCGACATTGAGCTGAATGAACTGGACATGGGAATGAACAGAAGAACATGGACAGGACTATTGGACTTGGCTGGACTATTAGGTGTTGAAGAAACGGACGACGATATTGCGAAAAAGCCTGAAGCTGATCAAAGTGAGTGTTGTGTAGTAGATAGCAGTTTTAGAAAATGGTGGAAAAATTCTTCACTGTCAATGGTCTCCACGTTGACGTAAGCAACCGCGACCTCTATTGCAGCGCGCCATCCTTGCGCCCTCCCGGCGCCCTTTTCCGATTCGTCGCAAACCCATTCGGACGAATCGCAGGGGAGGCAGGCCGCAATGGTTGCGAATTGCAGCAGAAGCTGTCGTAAGAAACAGCGTTTCAGGAGTCGCCCGTTTACACTGATACAGGGAAAGATGAACCTAATCACCTTCTTCCCCACAATCTACCTGCCTTTAAAGGCATCACCCCACGGATCTGAGGTGGTACGGATTTCAGGTGGAGTATTCGTATACGGGATAGTAGATTATGAATAGGGATGTGATTCTGTCCATTTCTTCCTAATTGCCGTAAAAAACGACCCGGAAGATACGGCTTCGGGCGTTCCGGCGCGCTATTTTCTACAAAAAGTTCGATTGGAGCGCGCCAGCCTTGTGCACGCACCGCGTCTTCCGAACCGTTTTTTTTACGACTATTAGGAAGAAATGGACGGAATCACCCCCTCTCCATAATCTACGATCCCGTATGCGAATACTCCACCTGAAATCCGTGCCATCTCAGATTCGTGCAACGATGCCCCTTTAACCTGAGATTTTTCTAAAGAAATATTTCTCTTATATCTCTTTAGAAAAAGAACTGTTGAAGATTACGTAAACTTCCTTTTCTTCTTTTTCTTTTTTCTTAAAAGCGGTTCTACATTTACTATAGATCAATATTTTAAACTGTCTTTTTTTTGGATATCTCGAAGAATATCCTAAACATTATTCATCACCACAATTTTTCTTTTTGAGAGTGCACTTTACTATAATGTTCAATCTTCTAACAACTAATATACAACAGAAGAACATAGTTTATGAATTTATATCTTTTTCTAGCTATTTTTCCTCATCTTTCCATTCGTTGTCTATATTATTAAATCTATTATAACCAGACAATAATCAAAATTCACTTCTTTACGAAACGATTGGAAGATAATTTTGATTTTTCTGTTGGCAAAAAAAGAAATATCCAGTTCGTTTGATCTCGTCTTTGGAGATTTTAGTGATTTGATTAATTAAGATGAGAAAATTACTATTTTAAGACTTGAGAAAATAAAATTATTATTAAGAAAATTGAATAGTGCAATCGACAGAGTGGTTTTTTCTTGCCTTGTTTTGCTAGGGACCTTCTATTGTAATGATTTGCGGGAACAAATTAGCACAAGGAGGGAATTGCATTTAATGAGAGATATATGCGTATCGATACGCGTTGATAGAAACGAGTTGAAACTGAAATTGGAAATGGAGAATGAGTTAGCTGTGGAGAGCGAAGGAAAACAGAAAGAGAAGGGAAACGAGCAAATTCGCTACGAAAAAATACACATAAGATGTCAACAAAAAGAAATCATGCAGAGCTCGGTGAGAAATTCGCACATGTTCCTCTCTATAAACCCGTCCAGACGTAGATTTACTGATCGACTTCGGTTGAAGCAAGTGAAGATGTTTGTTACATGTGATCTATGAACACTCTATGAACACTCTTTGAATATTTGGATGGAACACTCCTCTTTGAATCTTTTGGATGGTGCTAATAAAAGCGAATAAACAGATTTTGTGAATGAAATATTCACAAAATTAGCTTCATTGGTTTAATTGAGAGCTATGTTATTTAATCTGCCGAAATTCTTACAGTTTTTTCTCACCTACTGTTCTTACAGTCGAAAATGAGCGCTTCCATTTATTAATTTAATTCGATTTAATTCGATAAACAATTATAATTAACAATTAGTAACAAAACAAAACAAGCATGTGGATTTGGGGGGAGTATGCCTTAAAGAAGGGGCGGATGTAGCGCATTCGGTAAGAGGTCCCGCTGTATCCGCCCGATCGATAGGAGGTTCGAATCCGCTCTGGTGCTTACCAAGACCTTCATCCTTCCAGGGTCGATGAATTGGTACCAGACTTGTCTGGGAGGGCAAAAACACTGACCTGACACATCGGCTGGCCCCACAAGTCATTGTATGGGCTATTTACATGCCCGTAACCTCAAACGATTCTGAATCGGAGTGAACGTGGGGGCGCATCCCAAGCGGATTGATTGACGCCCGGGGTTTTATCCTTTATCCTTTTAATTAGATAAACAATCAAGAACAACTAATAGCAGAACAAAAAGGTCTACGGTTATGCCTTAATAAGTTTAGGAACTTGGAAGAATGAAGTAAGTAAAAACTTGCTTCATTTGTTTGCCATTTTTTAAATTTTTAAAGTTTTTTTGCCCAAAAAATTACATCAAAGTTCTCGATATATATATATATATATATATATATATATATATATATATAATTTGTAATCGCTCATCTCTCCTTACCGAGTGAATTCCGAGTGCAGTAACCAGCAGTA
The DNA here is from genome assembly GCF_031761385.1 of Necator americanus. NCBI lineage: Eukaryota > Metazoa > Nematoda > Chromadorea > Rhabditida > Ancylostomatidae > Necator > Necator americanus. The sequence continues at coordinate 37,432,524 of NC_087372.1, forward strand.
CTCGATGTTTATGCTGTTTTTTTGCGAAGTTGCACGAGAATAAATAAGTTTGTATTATTTATTTATTTATTTATTATGCTCAATGGCGTGCAAAAAGAAAGAATATTGCAAGGGCATATACAAGACAAATACACTAAATACATAGTGAAAAGGCAAAAAAAAAGAAATGAGCAAGGTTTCGTGTACGATTTTGGACTAGCTTCTTTAGTATTATATTCGTATTACATACTTTATTATTGCGAAATTATTATTATTATTATTATTATTATTATTATTATTATTATTATTATTATTATTGTGTGATGTCGCCTACGAATAATTTGACTTTGAAATAAAATAATAATTTGACTTCTGCCAATTACCGTACTCATAATTCAGATCACCACGAGAGCTACGGGAAAGTCTAAAATTCAATTATCTAATTTTTGCTTGTTGTGCTACAGTTATGAAAATGCGTAAACGAATGTAACGTAACTACGTTAATTGCCAAGGTGACACTAATATCCTCATATATTCTTAGCTTCGAAAATAACGTTCGACGTTAATAATAATAGTAAATGTGGTAGTCATTACCTTCAGTTAGGGATTTAGCCAGCCGAAAAATGATCATTTAACTTAAGAGGAACCAATTTTTTTGTTGTTGTAAAATGAGCACAAATAGTAAATAAATATTCAAATAGTAATCGTAAGCGAGTAATAGGGATCTTTGTGGAGAAAATACGAAATGAAATGACGGATGTGCGCTGTCCTGAATCATGCTCCAGCTCAATCATCTATGATAGCTGTCTTGCGCAGATTATGATGGGAATTACGCTGCTCAACTCACATCGAATCTGTCAACTGACATCAACACCCTATAAGTTGACTCATCCATCTTCTTGTGAAATTTCTAGATTTTTTTCCAGATTTTTAGAGGCTCATTTAAGAAAAAAAACTAGGTATTACATTGTTTGTACATATTTTTCTGCCTCATCACATCTTGTGATGAAATTTCTAAATAATTTCTTTGAGGTTTACTTTAAAAAACGTAGATATTACATTGTTTGTCCATATTTTTTTTAATTGAGAAAACTCACAATGGCATTATTATTATCATTTTTATTACTGTTTTATTATTATTATTATTATTGTTATTATTATTATTATTATTATTATTATTATTATTACTATTATTATTGTTAGTATTATTATGTATTATAGTATTATCAATATCATCGCTGTTATTATTATTACTATTACTATTATGGTTACTATTACTTTTATTATTATTGTTACTATTATTATTTTTTTTATTTTTTTTTATTATTATTGTTATTATTATTATTGTTATTATTATTATTATTATTATTATTATTATTATTATTATTATTATTATTATTATTATTATTATTATTATTATTATTATTATTATTATTATTATTATTATTATTATTATTATTATTATTATTATTATTATTATTATTATTATTATTATTATTATTATTTTTTTTTTTTTTTTTATTTTTTTTTTTTTTATTATTATTATTATTATTATTATTATTATTATTATTATTATTATTATTATTATTATTATTATTATTATTATTATTATTATTATTATTATTATTATTATTATTATTATTATTATTATTATTATTATTATTATTATTATTATTATTATTATTATTATTATTATTATTATTATTATTATTATTATTATTATTATTATTATTATTAAGATGACTTATTCTTATTATTATTATCATTATTATTATTATTAAAAAACTTACTATTATTATTTTATTATTATTAATCCTGAAATTACTTCATTATCATTATTATTATTATTATTTTTGCCATTATTATTTTATTACTTTCTCCCATATTATTATTAAATTAAAATAATTATTATTAAAATTATTATAATCTATTATTATTATTTTTTTTATTATTTTTTTTTTTTTTTTTTTTATTATATTATTAAACCGTACTGAAAAATTATTATTATTAAATTAGTAGATATTCGCCAAAATGTGCCTGTGATGTTAATCTCAAATTTTCAAAAAAAAAGAAAAAAGAAAGTTAGAATAAGAAGTAGGATGTTCACTTGCTGAAATTACCTTGGATTTCTTGAAAATATGTCCAAGAATAAGGCGCTCTTTTTACTCTCACAAGCTATTTTTCGTCAATTTACTTCTTCATACTGCGATTTTTTTTCGATGTTTATTGTTTTAGATCGAGGACAAGTTGAGGAAAAGCCAATGATGATGATCCATAAAGTCATCATAATGAAAAATAATATTAGTTTATCCTTGGAAAAATTTTATTGTTTCTGATTTGTGCTGCTGTCGTTGTTCAGAGCCGAACGCAAGATTAACCAAATCTTTTTTTTGCTGATGATTCGGTACGTTCATCTTCTTTATTGCTTAAAATAGTGAAATATACCGTTGTATCTTAACAAAATTTTGTGGAATTCTTGAAAAACACGGTCTATTCTATTTATTTGTGTTCTAACTATCCTAATTTGCTTATTTTATTTTCTTCTTTATGGAATTCATTTTTTTCAAATTTATTATTCTTATGATGAGTCCATAACGATACGCAGTGCGAAATGCCAAGCGTTTAGGGTGGACCATGGTCATTTTGGTTCAAAGTATAGGTGAAATATTTTTAAAAAATATAAAAAAATAAACATAAAAATTATATGATAATGAAAAATGCAAATAAAAATGTATGAAAATATTAATATAAAGCAATAAAAATAATATGATAATATAAAGGATATATAATAAGTGAAATGTAATAGAAATTAAAGAATATTTGGAAAAATAAGAATAAAGTTATAGTAAAGTGATTGTAAGCTGTACATTCGTTATACCTGCAGATTATTTGCTGCTCAGAAGCTGTTCGAGCTCTAGACTATCGAAAATATTTGCATTACGATGTAGTTAGCTAATATGAATCTGAATTTTTATGCAAAATATAAATTTTGGCGAATAAAAGCATGAAAAATCTCTTAATCCCAACTCTACTGTGAATTTTAACCGTTCATCAGTGTTTTTTTTCCCCAGATCTTACAATCAAACCGAAAATCTGCCCATTACGTGTTGGCTGCGCTGCACGAGTACGATCCTGGCGTATTGACATGAACTATCCGGCGAATTCAACGCGGTTAGGAGCAATTCGACTGGAAAACGCTATGTTAAATTCAACAGTGAGTAGATTCAACATTTAGTTTTTTTTTCTACCAAATAATAATGTTATTATTTATTATATTATTTGTATAATTATTTGTTTATTATTACTATTATTTCCCAATTTCAGCTGAAATTACATGAAACTGTAGAGACGTTATCGATAGCGTTACTTGTTGACGGGCTACGGATTGACGATCGCACACCATTCTTTTCGGAACTGTATCCGGAAAGATTAGTGTTATGTCATGGTGGTGCAAGCGTTTTACCTAGTCATGCGGAGGTTACAATTCTGAAGTACGATGCTTTTGATGGAAAGTAATAATTTTGTAGGGATAGAGCTTATTTTTTTCTTCCCTTAAAGGTATTTGGGCGAAGACAGCACCAGAGAATGTGATCTTCGAGTTGGTATAGTGGTACCGGAGACGATGCAGTTGTACTATGTTCATACGCACAGGTACCAATTTTTTCTCCACTTTCTGTTTTTTTTTTCAATTTTTCCCTTTTTTCTCTTTCTATATTTTGATCTCTCAATGTTCTTACGTTTTTCGAACCTTCTGTTCGATGACTAACTTTTACTTTTTTTCAACTGTATGTGTTATTCAACATCCTTACTTGACGAACCATCTATTCGGTAACGGTGCTTACTTTGTTTACTGCGTTTGAAAGATTTGTCTTTTGAATACTTATTTGAACGATGCCCAGGTGTTGTAAATTTTTGATTTGAAAACGGATGCTAACCTCTAGAAAGAATGTACAAACGCTAGTAAGACCTGTTACTGTATTTATCATTGAATTTACTTTGGGATGTTAATTGTTAAATTAAAGGCATCCTGAACTCATTGGCAGATACTACCATTACCTTTTTACAAGTGATCTAGATCCAACAATCTTAGTCCAACGTTCCAACAATCTCTTACAATCGAGCAACAATCTTAGTATTTTATTTTATTTTTTTTTTTTGAAAAAGTATTCTTGTAGATTCTTCTGCGCTTTGACGGACTTTTGGTTGCAGTTCAATGAACTTCAGGATCAAGTAGCCAAGAGCAAGCGGATCTACGTAAGTTTCGAACGTCTGAGATCCACTTGAATTTGTGTATCGCCTACTTATGAAGGTTGTCGATGGATTGCGTTCAAAAGTCGCCCTCGATGTGGATGTCAAATGTCCAACGAGCATTGTACTTCCACTGAACCAGTGCAGTGATCAACTTCTTGTTCTGGAATCAAATGGACTTCGATTACATAACGCATTCAAACCGATGAGCCATGTGGATGATGTGTTCCAGAAGAATTGTGTTGATAAGGACTATGGATACGGTTGGTTACTGTAACGAGGACACGGTTTTTCCTCTGGGTGAGATGTTATGTATTTCAGACGCTTCTGTTGATTGTTTGCTGGATTGCCTGAAAGTAGTGCTGACTGAGTTACGAGCTTATGAAGGGCGTCGTGTGGTGACACCTCCCAGAAAGGATGACACGGTGAGTGATGTTTGGGGAATGATTTAAAATGGTTTACAGTAGTTAGGTGTTACATTTCTGATTAATATTGAATTCGTTGGAAGTTAGAGTGTCAAAAATCATCCATCTAAAGGTATCTTAAAATTTTTCTGTCAGAATAAGGAACAAAGCTAATTTCCTTCCATTATTTTTAATTTTAAACTTTTCAAAAAAGGATGAGTTGGCCACTTCCACTTCCACCTCGAAGCCACTTCCACCCATCTTATGACCACCTAGGTGTTGTCAAATTAATAAACAAGCACTAACTTATTTATTGTGTTTTTGGTATTTAAGTTTGGTATTTAAGGTTTTTAAGGTACTGCATGCTTCAGTAAACCAGTAAACATATACTTTATAGAGTGAAAGTAAAAAATGTTACAGTAATAGCAGTTCATTTCTGACACGATTGTAGCGTTGTCTCATCTACCATTTAAGACTGTACGCATAATTGGTCGCGGAGCTTTTGATTCGTTTGCGATGGTTAGTTCGATGGAATCAGTGTTTAGTCGCCGCTTCGACCTATTCGTTGATGTTTTCCGAAATCTGGACGGTATCCGATCGCATAACGGTAATTTCTTCAGTTTTATTTAGTTGTTTCTTTTAAATTTTATTCATGGAGTTGTCTGTTTCACGTGTTCATTCTTCATTGGTACATTTTAGTTCTATTTCATGTTATTCCAAGTGTGTTGTATCTATCTATTCCTGTGTTTTTAGCACCTGATTTGACAGTGCTGACTAGTATAAGTAAATTGACGTGGCGAATGACATCGGATTTCTACGTTTTGTTTCGTGGTGTGCTTGAGAAAAATTTTGGTGATACCTTGATCCCAATTGCTGAGACAATTCCGATTGAAATACTGCAAAAACCGACTACAGGATGTGTGAGTTGCTGATTTTTTTTCAGTTCGTTTTTTCCTTCTCACTTACCACATACCACTTTTTGTGAACGCAAATTGTCTTTCTTTGCGGTAAAAACTCCCAAATTACACGATTTATTATGAAATGGAGGGAGATTCTTTAGAGAACTGCAATAGAAACTATAGCTATTTCTAAAACAAAAGTTTGACAACACAATGTTGTGGGGAAATGCAATATTCTCACAAACGAACTGTTTTCTGGTGGCTCCTAAAAATTTGCCATTTTTATTGATCCATTTCAGGAAGTGGGTTCCGATTCCAAATATGCCACGCTTTCGTTTCGTTTGCTTTTGGATGAAGTGCAGCTAGATTGTCAGGTTGGTATTGGTGAAGTGTGTATTTTTTATCCATAGTTACTGTACCTCTGTTCGAAACATCACAGTCACTTTGCTATCGTCAATTTGATCAGTGGACTTGACGTTCTACCTTTAATATGATACTTGTCGTTGAATGCATTCATGAAAATTCTTTTGTCCGAAATTTCGAGATTTCCGCTTATTTTGGTGGTCACAGCTCTTTTCACTCATCACCGTACGAATCTGAAGTGGCGCAGGTTTCAGGTGGAGTATTCTTAAAAGTGATAGTAGATTATGGAGAGGAGGGTGATTCCGTCCATTTCTTCCTAATTGCCGTAAAAAACGGCCCGGAAGATGCGGCGCCGCACAAGGCTGGCGCACTCCAGTCGAACTCCTTGTAGAAAATAGTGCGCCAGGACACCTGAAGCTGTATCTTCCGGGCGGTTTTTTACGGCAATTAGGAAGAAATGGGCGGAGTCCACTCCCTCTCCATAATCTATTATACTATCCCGTATACGAATACTCCACCTGAAATCCGTACCACTTCAAATTCGTAGAGTGATGGCTTTAAGAATTAGAAGCAGCGAACTTTGTTTCACTTTGTACCCAAAAAATTCAACGATCTGTTTGCTGTTCTTTCAAAAATGACTATCGAGAAGCTGTCAGAATTAAAAACATATTACCAATAATATCAAAATATTATAGTACAACATTACAAGAGAACAAAAATTTGTTTACTTAACGGGAAGAGTTCTACAGAACGAAGCAGTGCTTAGAAGAACGGAAACAAAAAATTCCATTGGCGAGAAAGTAATTCAAGACCCTTGAAGCTTAGTGATCAGAAGGACATACTTCTGAAAAATGAATGATCCAGAAAGAATATTGATTGCAATTGTTAGGGAAATTCGACCACAACAGTGACGAGAACGCGTACACAAGGACAAATTCAAAGCGTGTGATCGAAATTTGACTTGTAATAGCTCTGAACATTTGCTATTTTCGAATTTTTCACTGTTACATACTGCCTTGTGAAAATCTCCAAAATTTCCCATTATTCGCCAATTTCTTTTTCTTAATTTGTTGACTTCAAGTTCTTGCCAAATACTGGTCGCAACTCGTTTTAGGTCCCACTGCAAGACTTTGGCCCGTCGCCTAATACTTTGTTTGGTCAACGTTTCACTCCTTTTGCTATCATGCAGCTTCAAAGTGCCCGTGTCAGCTTCGATGTTTTTATTGACGGTCAAAGCGAATTGGATTTGGTTTGTGAGAAAAGTCACCTACTGGACAACAGAAAAGGTTTGTTCCTCTTCCGTGATTATCCTGCATTAGAAAATCTCGTAGGTTCTTTTACTCATTTCGGCATTGAAAAAGGTTTATTTTAAGTTCAACTTGGTAGCGGAACGAAGAATTTGTTCACTACAATCCTTCAACCTCGTGAATCTACGGGAAATAAGTAATTGTTTTCAATTTTCCTTTTTTTTTTCTTGTGAGTTTCAGCTCAATTCATCTAACTCCGATGTTTTTTCTCAGTTTCCCTTTGATGTCCGAAGCTCACATAATGATGCGGAAAGATGAAGTCCCGGTGGTCACACTTGTTCTGATGCACTCGCGTGTCTTACTATTGTACGACTGGCTGAATGATGCGAAGAGCTTCATTATGCTTAGCACGGACTTTGTTCCAAAATGTGAGTTTATCTTGATGCATCCGCACGAAATAGTGGTCACTCATTGTTGATGAATTCCTCAAAATTTTTGCTAGCGGTGGTTTTATGTGTTTATGAGATGAAATTGTTAACAGTCTTTATTATGGAAACGTTTCGCTGTCATCCCCTTCGTCAGAGGCTGGAAAGTCAGCACATCCTCATCTATCTTCTAAAATACTCCATCCGGAACAAGTTACCATCCCATAAGAGGTTATGCCCAAGACGAAAAACCAAAAAAGTCCAAATCGTTGTGTTTATCCAAGTAGCCGCGGTGTTAGTGAACCTCCGCTTGATAGAATCGTTCCGCTAATACCGAATAGGACCCGACTCGCATTTGAACCCGTAGATCAAAAATTCCGCAAAAGTCTTGATACAGAGCTTGCTCGTTGGTCACGGCTACTGCACTCTTCCTTCCTATTCATTTTTGGACTTCTAACGTTTGTCCAGAAAGTTCCACGAACCACAATTTCGAGTTCGAACCGTAGTATCGTGACAGCTTTGCAGACGGAAGCATTTTTTTTTTTTGCTGTTGCTGCTCTTATCTTTTTCATGGAATATAACCCCAAAAATTCAGATATTTGTGTAGTTGTGTTGCACAACCAAACCAAAAAAAAGGAAATCTGTGGAAACAGCTGTTTTGCTTCTCAATCCATCCTTAATTCTCAGTTTCAGATTTGCAAGTTTTTTTCCATTATTATTTCGCTTTTCTTCTTTACAGTTTATTTTCATTGTACTTTGGTTTGATCCAGTATAAGAGTTCCACTTCTTTTTCTCACGCTCCCTGACTCCTCCTGTTTTTCGTTTTAGCTCTATTTTTTGAATTCCTTAGAAGGTTACTTGCGCTGCATTAGTTTTTGATTTTTATCGGATTTTTTTGAAGTAGTGATAAAGTAGTGATTTTAAGTAATGATCTCATAATTTCTACCTCAGTGATCTTATCTTAGCCAGATTCTTCCAATTTAATCTTGTAAATTTACTTTTGTTTGAGATCGAGACGATCCCGTCCGTTACGTGGCAAACGGAGGAGTGCTGGCACGAATGGGCAGCGCCCCACTGGAGCAACAACAAACTGTAGCACTGAAAATTACTATAAGGTAACTAGTTTTCGGTTTTTCTATTGTATAATTTTGATATCTTTGTCGTCTAAAGGGATTCGGATCTCTATTTCCTGGAAAACCCAAACCTGGACAACAGTTTTGCCGTGGTAGCGACCACTAACGCTGTCTTGAACCTGAATGACACTGGCAACATGATTTCGGCTAATTTGGAAATACAGGTAGTAACGTTTAGAATTACAATCTTATTTGTTATTTTATTTGTTTTACCTTAAGAATATGGCTGTCGCATGGTGTTGTATGAAAGATGAGAAGCGAACGTTGAATCAGTGCTCGAATGAGTTCAGCATAGCGGTAAGTATGGCAATGACTGACCCGGTTACACCAGCAACAGAAGCACCGCGAGGTTTGCCTTCGTTGGCTATCAAGAGACATTCTTTAGAGGTGAGGAAGTAAATTATTAGTATTACTCCTTGTTAGGTTTTTTCACCTTTGTTTTCGTCACTTTAAGAGAAAGACGTTTTCCTCATTTCAGATCGATATTAATGGGATGATAGGCAGGCTCTCTTACAAAGATATGCGAGTTTTACGTGCAACAGCTGATGGTTTCATCAAAAACTTCTACGAGAATTGCTCAAAGACGATGGTTCCAACCATAGGAACACCACCATCACCAAAAAGTACGGTTTGAGATTCTTGGAGTGACGACATTTTTTGCTTTCTTCACGAATTTGTGGCTTTTTTCTCTTATTTTTTCCTTAATTCCATTTCCACATTGCCTTTTTCGTCTATATTTGATTATTTCTTTCCTACGTCTTTTTGAATCCATACTTTTTGATCAACATGAAACAAGGTTTACCACAGCTAGACCATTTCTGTTAGTGGCTTTATTTATTGTGTTTCTAAAAAATTTCCCACCTAGAACGGCAATTTGAAACGATGAAAAGAAATCTTTCGCTGCTTGATGTTTTCGTTTAACTTTTTTCCTGTCCGATCCCTTTACTCTCAGTCTTCCGATTTCTTTGTTGAGTTTTTTTTTGTTCTTCCAAAATTGTGTATGTAAAATTTTTTCCAAAAATGTGTATGTAAAAAAATTGGCACCTCTCTTTTTTTCATCATCCAATATTTAGGCATCGAAATCGGACGAGTTTTGCTAAAGACTGCACGTGCAGATCTTTGGCTACTGGACGATTTTCAAGGCAGTTCAATACCACTGCTGAGGGTGTCATTGTCAAGTAAGGCTCCTTCCCAGTTAGTACACAAGTGTTCCTAAAAGTTTTGTTCTTGTTAAGACCTATCGATCGATCGGCAGTCGGAAGACCGTTTGGTGTCGAATTTCGCTTTATCGGCTGATTACTTTAATCAACGAGTATTTGGGTGGGAGCCAATGGTTGAGAAATGGTCGGTGCTAAGATTCCTCATGGTGAGGAAGGACAACACACAAAATGTGGATTTGGTGGCTGGTGAGTTGACTCTCTGCTCTTTTTTGCCTGGGAGGGACAAAAATATCCAAGAATTTCTGCTTGTTTTTTTTCCTTCTTTTCTAAATTTACGTTTCTAAGTGGATTTTTCACTTTTTCCATGTTTTCGCATTTTCTACATTGTGTAGGTGGGGCATATAGGTTAGGAGTTTTTAACTGGCTAGAAAATTGATGGAAACAAATGCTCATAAATATCCATATGTTGTGGAATGCAGAGAAGCTGACTGTATTTTCTGTAAGTTGTGTTCGCACAGTTTCCTGTCTAAAAAATCACAAGCATTATTACTGTATGGTTCAAACTAATGATTTTTTTGTTGTTTTTTTTTTGCGATTTTTACTTCACAATCTTTGCAGTAGTTTTTTTTTTACTTCATTTTTTTTCCTTTTTTTTTTGGAAGCGAGTACTCGCAACATACACCAGGTGTTTAGAATCAAGAAGTACGTTGGACATCAATATCACCCAACAACTAATGCAACAAGCGGTGCAGTTTGCTTCAAGATGGCCAGCAATTCGTGCGTCGTTCGAGCGCGACGATTTCCGGTACGGTAATTCATTTGACCAGAAACATTTCACAGATGTAGGTAGTTATGATTTCCCCGAACATGTGAGATTCTATTCATTTGAGGAATTCGTGTGCACGATCGCGTTCGGACCACTTGCCATATCTCTTCAAAAATGAGACCGGTTGTGAGGTTATGTTCAGTACTGGTGAGTTTGAAAGTTAGCAATTGCATGCCCATGAAACAAAGTCAAGCTGAACCGGACAATTCTCACCCAAAAATCCATTATTTTGTCAAATTTCCTTCAAAAATAGGCATCAAGTTAAAGCAAGGACTAGTTCTCGCGGATCACTGAATAACTTTTCGGTATTTTCACTCGAGAGGATACTGTAGGCAATGGAAACTGGCGCTAAAAAATTGTCTAGATAGGTCCAAATTCATAAATTCGTCTTTGTCAGCGTCAGTTTTATCGGTCCTTGTCCCGCTTAGTCGTTACTCGAGTAAAATTTATGATTGATATTTGTACCAGCTTAGAAAGTTTTTTAGGAAAGCTTATTTAAGTTATTAGGAAATTCCAGGAAGATTTTGTTTTTGTGAATGTTGTCTCCGCGTTAAAGGCACCATCCCACCTATCTGGAGTGGTACGGATTTCCGGTGGAGTATTCGTATACAGGGTCGTAGATTATGGGGAGGAGAGTGATTCGGTCCATTTCCCCTAATTGCCGTAAAGAATGGCCTGGAAGATACGGCTTTGAGCGTTCCGGCGCGCTATTTTCTACAAGGAGTTCGATTGGGGCGCGCCAGCCCTGTGCAGTGCCGCATCTTCCGGACCGTTTTTTACGGCAATTAGGAAGAAATGGACAGAATCACACCCTTCTCCGTAATCTACTATCCCGTATAAGAATACTCCACCTGAAATCTGCACCACCTCAGATTCGTGGTATGTTGCCTTTAAAAGTTTTGGTAGCCGTATAGATCGTATGAGTTGTGGAGAGGAAAATTCTTAAAGTGTATTCAAGACCATTTTTTACTTATTTTTAAGATTTATACTTTTTAAAGTGTTCCAGCTGTCGAAGACATCCAATTAGCTAGGAATCAGCAACGAAGAGCAACAGTACGATGGATTACTGTCCCCAAGGACAAGGAGCATACATTTGAATTTCCTGCGCGATTGCTACTTTACTCGGTAAGTTTCTGTATTGTGATAAATACCTTGTCCTAAAGTGGTTCCTTCAAGAACAAGTAAAAAAAAACCAAACGATGACTAAAAAAGGGAATAAAATTAATAAAATTATTATTACTATTTATTAAATAAAAGATGAAACCTAAAAACGTTAGATTGGTCGAACTCGGATTCTTCTATCTGTAGACAAATAAGTCATACTTGTGGAGAGCGGGAGAAAACGAGGCAGGGCTGATTAACATTAATTGAGCTTTACCTTTTGGCGTTGTGCCTGTTTTTTATTTTATTTTATTGCTTCTTTGTTCTGTTTTTTTGTTTTGTTTTTATTTTATTGAAAATATGAATAAAAAATTCGTACTTTTTTATTTTTCACAATTTTTATAAACTTAAATCTTCAATTTCAGTTGTTAACAATGTTTTTTTTTCAAATTTCAAAAGTTTCATAGAGTTTAGAATACGATAATTGTTGAATTTACGGCGCCTGCTACTTTTATGCAACTGCCGACTCTCTTGTTAGAGTTAATGACTAGAAGAAAAGTACTTTTGCTTAAAAAAAATATACATGACAAGGAAAACACAAATACGTTCGAAATAGTATATTCTGGATCGATTTATTTATTTATTTATTTATCGATTTCTATTTCAGCATTCCGAGCGTGAACCTCCACGTCAAGTAATAGTGAAAGTGAACGGCTGGGATGAGATTTCACCTGTTCACGTGGATGCCTGTGGAACATACTTTAGGCTTGTTAAAGCAGTGAAGGTAACATGATTTCTTCAGTCAGTACTGAAACGGTGGCTACTAAGGAAACTTCCAATGTATAGCTTAAAAAGACCGTGGTTGTAGGATCTGATCAGCGGTTCACTTTTTTCCCTTAAACCATAGAATTTTTGTGTTGAATCACTTCGACACGGAATAGCATAGTAGTGTCTTCGATTTCTGTGTTTTTGTGAAAAACATGAAGAAAAAATGTTGGAAATAATGCAATTCTTCTGCAACCTTTTTTTTGTGAGGGTTTAGATACCGTGATCGGAAAGGCTCCAGCTAAATCCTTTAGATTTTTTTTGTGAAGCTTCTGGTCCTCGAACGAGCAACGGGAAAGTAGGGGAAACTCTCAAATTTCAAGATTCGTTCTTCTATTTCTGCCGCTATTTCTTAAATGGAAAGAATCAAAACACTCTAAACAGGACCTTTAAATCCCGGAAATAATTGCACTGATGTTAAAATTCGTAGCGTTGCAGAAAAAATTCGTTGTTACCTTCGCATCATGATTGACGGTTTCGAAATGGATAAACAGAGTGTGAAAAAGCTGGAAAAAGTTTAGCTATATGATGGATGTTAAATATTCCATTCCTAATGACGATTTCTGGAGATTGATAGGGGGGACTTGAGTGATACTAGTCCTTTATCGATTGAAAACTATCTTGTTGAAGAGAAGTCAAGTTTTTTTTCAAGGTGTTTATTGTCAGAGTATTAACACACCTTATGAAATTAACTTTAAAACTGATAAACCCTCTATAGAAAGGTATGCCAATGGCAAGAGTAGTGATCCGAGTGACGATGGAAAAAGACGGGAAAAAGGTGGTGGCGGTGAGATCATCGATCGACATTCATAATCAGCTACCACATCAGTTGGCGGTTTTTAGTGCTGAAGACGGAAAAGGTTTGATTTTTCACTCCTTTCTCTTCTTTTTTGTTTCTTTCTCTGTTAATTTCTGTTTTTTTTTCAACTGGATTCTATTCCATTCTAATAGTAGATCGCTTAGAACTAATGCTCGTTGAGCCGTCACAATCCAGGCCAGTTCCTCTACAGTTCGCTCATTGCCAGTTTATGGTGAGACCAGAGGGCTGTCAAGTCCACGAGAAGGTAAATTTCCCAATTTCATTTGGCTGAATTAATTTTCTTTGATAAAAGCTTTTTTTGTAATAGGCGGAAATAATCTGGAAAAATGTGCGAGTAGCAGGCGAAACGCTCAATAAGACAGAATATTTGGAAAGTTCTAAGAGTTACTATAACTACTGGTGAGTTTTTAATGTTTTTCATGTGCATTATCGATTGAGTGATGCGCCTAGATCTATCCATATCTCAGGATGTGCACATCAGTTCGTCGCGAACACTATCCTGACCACGAAGGTTTGCCTGGTCATTCAATTTATGTGGTAGCACCACTTACAATCCAGGTTAGTAGAGCTTCTCCCTTACGTGGGGGTCCAATTTTTGATTGGATTCAGTTAATCAATTGTAGTACAAAAAGAATGTTTATCTCTTTTTTGGAAAAAATTCCCAAATTCCACTTTTTTGTGGAGAATCCTGGCACCAATTAAGATTTAAAATAGTAATAGAAAAGAAGATTTCAAATTCAAGGAAATATTTCAAATATGACACAAAAATACAAATATCAAATAAAATTCGTCCTCTACATTTCATTTCTATATAATTAAGCGTGATTTATTAAATAAGCTGGTGTAGTGAGGAGAAAGAAATGGTAAAGAGATCATATGCACCTTCTGTACAATGTTCTAGGAAATCAATACGAGTAAAGGAAGTCAGATTTTATTTCAAAAGAGTTAAATGTAACTAACTGTAAAGAAAATACAAAATCAGATGTACAAAATAATAATGATTGGCTTTCGCAGTCGGTGATAAGGGAAGAGGACATGTGAACTGAATAGTGACCACGGAATGATCCATAGATGTTTACGGGATCACGACTGACTTTCGATGGATCTGTTTGGCGGGTCCATTCGAAAATTCGAATAGATCCCGCTGGCTTTGACTCCAGATTTTGATCTGTCACTCTTATTGATTCTTTGTTGTCCTCTACAGTTCATTTCTACGCAAAACTCCGTAATTTATGAGATACGCCAGTGTAATGAGATAAAAGAAATGCTAATGAGATCATAAATGTTTCAGAATCTCTTACCGATTGATGTTGAAATCCATATTTTGGATCATGTGTTCCCCGTAGCGGCAGGAAAACTGCATATGATAAGCATAGTAAGTCCAGAGATCACATTTGGTTCACTATGAGGACTTTTCCATGGAAATAATTCCATGTTTGAGGTTGACATAACGAAAACACTTGCGATACGTGTAGTCACAGATCGGCTACGGACCGTTCAAGAGTGCCACATATCAAAATCCAGCATAGGAGAGGGACAGCTTGTGTCGTTGAGGTACGGGAAAGGTTTTTTTTTAGTTTTTTTTTTTTGGTTTTTGTTGTTCAATTATTCTCTGACCATTCTGCTCGTGTTGTGATCTTGTCTGTTGAATGAGAATTATTTTTGTGTTGACTTTTAAACGGTCATTCATTGATCATCGTTAGACAACATATTTCTTTCGTTCCATTAATTTTTTTTCCTGAAGATTGTTGCTGTGGTAGTGGTCTAAAGGCACCCTATCACGAAATTGGCGAAGTTCAGATCTGTCCACGAAAAGATAAAGTTATGGGATCAGATCACGAGTATGAGAGCGATCAATTGGAGGGAGGGAGGATGAGCGTGATCGTGCTTATACTCGTGATCTACGCCCCAACTCCTATGTTTTCACGGAGAGATACCGAGTCGTCATTTTCGTGGTATACTCCCCTCAGGCTACCGGTTCTATCTCTTTGAAGGTTTGTGATGTGAGCTCATTAATCTATTGTATCTATTATCATTATTATTTATTATATATTATTGATGCGAACATTGATCTATTATCTTGCTTTGAGGTTTCAGCTACTAGGAAGTTATAGTATAGGCAAAACGACATGAAGCACGGTACAGTTGCAGTACAGTACTGCTTCCTCCACCGCACCGCTTCAAGCGCAGCCGCCTACGCATGAAGGACGGTGCAGCCGTGTAAACGACTGCGCTCGAAATGGTGCGGTGGAGGAAGCGGTTGGAATCGTAACTGTACCGTGCTTCATGCCGTTTTGACCCTATTTTACATAGGAAGCAACCCTGACCAACCAGATTTGTTACATCTTCTTCCTATTCTTTTTCGTCTTCTTCACAATTAGTGTCTTTCAGAGGTTAATTCGGTGCGAAAACTAGTAACCACCATTTACAGGCTACAAGATGCCAACAAACGTCCGTTGGATATGTATGGTAACGTTCGACTTGGTGTTGGAGGCTCTATCTCATTGTCCTTGTGGGTCCCATATTGGATAGTAAACAAGTCAGGTAAGCTTCTCTTTTTCATGTCAGTTCAAGTGTATTGGAGCAAGACAAAAAAATATTGGAGAAAAAATAACTATGAAGTAGATAATTTCAAGAAGTTAGTGTGTGCAGAGAATTTAACGTATACAAATTTTTTATATTAATAAACCCTTTAAATCTAACCCGTGCTGCTTGTTTCCTGCTTCTTTTCGGACCTGCACCGGAACTTTCTTTTGTTTTTTTTTAATTAACTTTTTTTTTATTAAGCGTAACCCACTGGTTTACTAACATATTTAACGATTTGAGGTATTCCTCTAATTCTCAAGCAAGAAGCTGCTGATAGCGAAGCAGCTGGCCAGATGGCTGAGCATGAGCAGGCTAAGGACCGGCATCCGTTGATGTTTAGCTTTGCTGACGATGGTTGTCCGAAACAGTGAGTTTTGAATAGTTATTATTATTTATTTGGTTGAATAATTAGTGTGGGACCCTTGTAACAAAAGATTTTGTCATTTTAAGATGCGTGGTACGAGTTGGACATGGTCTTGCTAAGGAAGCAAACTACCGGCCACGTTACAGCCACAAGTTTGCCTTAACTCCTGGTGTACAAGCACTAAAACTTAGCGTTGTACATGAAACACTACCAACTTTGTAAGTTTAATTCTTTTTTCGGCTTTTTCCATCATATTTCGAATCTTGGATAGAAACTAAATTGTCTCCAGGTACTATAACATTGGTGTGGAGGTCCGTGCTGGAACGGGGAGATACAAAGATACTCAAGTAGTGCTGTTAACTTCTCGCTATGTCATAAGTAATCAGTCATCGTTCACGTTATCCGTCTGCCATCATGATCTCATTGATGTGAGTGATTTTTTTTGGATATTTTTTTTGTCTGTTTGTTTGTTGTTTTTTTTTTCGAAGTCGTATGTCCATCTTAGGGATACTTCATTGACTTTAATCGTGTTTATGTTGAATTGATATCTAAGAAAATTTGAACAAGAAGAGAGGAATGTTCAAAAATTTTCACTGTAATATACGTGCACTATTAAGTATAATATAAAATTTATGTTACTATTTTATATATTACATTATTTGTACTATATTATACGGGATTTATTTAATTTATTTTTCCCTCATTCTTGCTATTTTCCATTATTTTCGCAGTTTTCCAAATATTTCAAGGCATTATTCACCCGTATTAAATTTAAATTTCTCGATTGCTGCATCATTTTGTAGGACAACAGTGTCAAACTTATATTATTTTCTCGGATTCTGACGTTCATGAATAGCAGATTTCTGTAGATCTTGCAAATTCTGACCGTAACGATGTTTAGCGAGTATCTGAGCACGTGCACATTGCATCACAATGCAGTTTGGTATGGAATGAAAATTACGAGGATTGTCGACAGATGTGTGTACGTAGAAGCGATGTACGACATTGGAGTTGTCCTTTTCGAATAGATCGGATAGGATCATTCCATATTACAATGAGGTACGGTACATTACAGTGCAGTTCAAGCAAACTCTAAGAAATCTAATGTTTTTTGTGTTGTCCAGAGATGCCGATGAAACGCCGAGATTTGTTCGCGTTGAGATAATTCTGAACAGTGCCGTTTTTTGTGTAACATTCACGGATGCTGATTACTATCCGCCGCCTATTCGAATAGAAAATCAATCAGACGTGAGTGACAATTATCCTACAACATTTGTACGAACGGTCTTTGAACCTTTTGATATCCAGGTACCTGTTTTATATCAACAACAATCAGAGGGTCCCATTGGCCAGCATCTAAGAACTATCTGTAAAGCAAGAAGTCACATTGACTACGCTTGGGATGATTTGTACGGAAGTCGAAGAATGGTGCTGCAGGTAACGTTTGCAAACACTCACTCTTGTTTTTCTCGTTGTGGAATTTTTTTTTAGCATTGTCTCAATATTTTAAGATCTCTCTTTGAATTATCGTTTTGAATTTTTGCAGTTTTTACATTTCTAAGAAATAAAAATATCCAAATAAATGAATGTTTTCAAAATAATAAATAAAATAGAAAAATTTAAAAACATGCATACATTTCTATAGCTGCTTTTTCTCCGTTCAGACATCATTCCAAGCGTTTACTTATGTTGCTACTCACCACCTGACACCTGTATATACTGTTTTTTTTCCTAAGTCTTGTTTTTTTCTTTTCCTCCATCTACGACGTCAGTAATTTATCTTTCCAAGTTTTTTGTAAGTGTCGAGGAGAAATCATTAGGCGATGGAGATCTGATTTACAGTATTTTTAGACATAAGTTTTTGGTTCATGGAATTCATGTTTTGCAGACTTTTTTAAGAAAAATTATTACATCGATGTAATGTTACTATTTATTTTCTACAAACAGCGGGATTTAGCAATTGAAAGCAGTGTTCGACAAAAGATCTTCTCTTGAAACTTCTATGTTCTGCACTTCCCCGTCTTTTTTATAACTATGAATTACTTTTGACTTTGTTTCTGATTTTGTTGTATTTCAGGTTTATGAAAACAAGAGCCATGTTTACGATCCGTCGGTGAAAGGGATTGGACCTCAACTTGTATACGAGAATCATATCTACATACAACTAGCGGCTTCATTTAACAAGTACGGGCTGTTTGAAATTTATGGTTTTTGCTTTTTGTAACTAGTTGTTCCTGAATTTATGGTCTTTTCAGTGTTTCGAGCTCTAAAAGAACGGAAGAGAATGAATTAGTCCTCGAAACCCTTCAAAAAGGAAAGGTGATCCTGAACAAGCAGAACAGGGTGGATGCGAAGTAAGCAACTGTATAATTTGACTTCCTACCGTAACCTGTTATTACTTTAAAAGCAAAAAATTTGGTCTTTTAAGCAGCGGCAATCAACTTTGGGTACTGTGTAAGGACGGGTGCATAGAGAATATAGGAATGTCGTATAGATCTAAGACAAGAATGGTTAGTTGCTCATTTTTTTTTCGATTTCGTATGATTTACGGAATTTTCTTAAGGTGCTGGATGTCCTGGAACGAATGGGATTCCAACTGATGATGACGCCTCGGCAATCCTCTCGTGATCGATTCCAGAAATGGAAGTTCTCATCGGTAAGATTATTTTACTTTTTAGTTTTAATCTCTTTCAGTGGAAATGTCAGGTAGAATCAACGTTAACGTTGTTTTTATTTACATTTCTCATTTCAGGATGGTCGACTGTATTGTCAAGGTCTTTCCAACATGGCCGTTACCCATCGATCGCCGGAAATTTTCATGATGAGATGTGAATCAAACCGTGGTGACGTAGTGGACCCTTCTTCTCAGGTTAGTCGCTCTGTAATGTTGTAAATTCTCGTGTAAAATTGAAAACTTATGGGTTGTTTGCTTTGATCCTTTTTTTAAATGAAGTTCATTGGGTAGGTCTGGCGCGTACAACGTCAACGGCCAGGTAGCGGAACGTTAGAGGTCGAATGCTTGCATAGTGGCCCAACTTTGGTGAGGGTTATTCCTTGAAAGTGACAATTTCTATACAAATCTTCTTGTTCAGGTAGTACGAATAACTGACCGCGAGGATCGTTTGAGATGTACGTCAGTGCCGTCCATAATGAAGTCGATAAAGCCAGGTGTGATTTTAAAATTTTATTAAATTTTGAGTTTACCTCTTGTGAAAGAATGCAATGTATTGGAATCCTCGCGAGAGGGAAATCTGCGAAATTTCTTAACAAGACTGAGATAATTTCTTCTTAAAAATTTTCACGGATTCACGTATTCATCAGCATTTATTCTTTCGTGTTTTTTTTTCTTTTTGAGGTTTTTTTTTAAATTAAATGAATTTAAATTAAGCTGGCCTGGAAATGAATGTCACTATGAGAGCTGGTCTTGGTATATCGTTAGTCAATGGATGTCATGAGGAATTGCTGTATGCAAGATTTGGAGGAATCGTCCTAAGCGCAAAGCGACTGGAGGAAACTTATCTAATGACGGGAAGTGTGGATGTGATCCAGGTGCTTCTAGTGATCGAATAGTTTTCTCTTGAATTAATCCAAATGGTTTTCGTATTTAATTGTGAGTTTTGCATCCAGATTGATAACCAGCTACTGAATTCGGACAAATGGCAAGTGCTTCATTGTCAACCAGAAACAATTGGCGCAGATGAAGATGGTTATGGGAGTTACGTCAATGGGGATCTACCACCTGGTGTAAGTAATTGGCTACTTTGTGCTTCTTTTTCAGCGATTTTTTTTTCGAAATGTCTTTAATTTGCCTATTCTGACTATATGACATTCTTATTCGAATGTGCGACGAAGCTCTCACAAAAAAAGGCTTGCTATTTGTTGTTTATTTTTTCATATTTGTATTTATAATGAGTGTTTCTGCTTTTCCAATAACAATCGGCATTACAGTAGTTGTTCTCCAGGTCTCAGGAACGCCTCGACCTGCTTTAAAGTTGGAAATGAACTGTACACCCATGAAGCATTACGACGCTTTCGACGTTAGTGCTACTTTAAGCTTTGTAATTGCTTTCGAGTTGTGAGATTGTCTTGGAAAGAAAGTAGAATATTTATTATTGTATGGTTTAAGAAAATTTTTAGTGTTTCCGGATAAAGTTGTGTGATCTTGATGTACAGTTAGACGAACTACTTCTTTGGAAACTCGTTCAATTTGCTCAAGCTTCAGATGCTGCTTCAAGTGTTCAGCAGAAAACGCTCAGTTTGCCGCCAAATACTGAGTGAGTTATGGAGGAATTCCACCTTGATTAATTGATTGATTCCACCTTGTTGCAGAATGTTTGGGATCTGTAGCAGCCCATCGTTTGTTATTATTAACAGTTTTTGATTTGATTTTCTTCACACCGTAGTCCTGTAGTTATGAAAAATTCCCAAGATACGATTTTTTTCGTGCATTTCCTCGTTTTTTTTCTTCTCTAGTTTCTTAGAAACTCCCTTTCTGGCTTTTCCTTAGTGCTCTAAATAATCGTAGGCTTGAAAAATTATTTCAGAAAAAAAACTGAAAGGGATCGGCGTCTCAGTCTCCCTAGAATCGAAGACGTTCTTGGTTTTATTTTTATCTTTGAAAGAATTATTTGACGAAGTCTTTGCAGCTTGGAAAGACCGGATCCATTCCGAACGAGAAGATGGTACTTTGGGACATTGGTTCTTGAGATGGGTCAGATCTCCTTAAGTGGTGAGTGTTTTCAATGTGTACTGAGAAAAGAGCACGTGTGGGCAGTGTTATAGTTGCCTCAGTTGCTATAACAGAAAGAGGTTGAATTCTGACGCCACCTTCAAGTGCAAAATTAAGTAACTGACTGAGTGAAAAAATGACTTGATCCTTTCTTTTATTAGGATTTTGTACCTAACTTTGTCAGATTAATTTGGACTTATTTTTTTTTCTATTTACTTGTTGTCTTCCTAGAAAAAAATGTATTAGCCTCACTCAGTGCGTGTTTATTTTAACTCGTTTCCGGAGTTTCTTGAGCATTTTTATTTCGCATTCACTAGTTACCAGCAGCTGTTTCGTCTACCGCTTGTGTTTCCTATACTTAGCTATCACCTACCGTTTCTATATTTATCTATCTTCAGTGTGATATTTCTATGAACGAATTAAGGTTGAAGTGACGAATTCATCGTAGTTGAAGGTTACAGGTTATACGGTGTAAACATACCAAGATTTTTCAGTGGTGACCGTTTCAAAATCGAGCCTTCCACCGGAATGTCGACAACTGAAGCAGCAGTTCAACATAAAATTAGTTTCATTCGAGAACGCTACCGTCTCGCTGCCGCCATTCCGTCAATTCCATTACTTTGAAACGAGTTCATTCCTGCTGGAAAGTTTGCAGAAATTCTACTTTGGTAAGACATTACCTAACAGATCTTGCATTTTATGTACAATCTGCTTTTGCTTTTCATTTTTGCATTTGAAGAATTTTATTTGCAGCTGAATTACAAAAGCAAACATTGAATATAGTAGTGACGTTGGACGCATTCGGAAATCCACAAGGATTGGTGACAGATTTGAAGGATTCTTTCCAGGTGACGTTCTTCATACAGTGTTGTTCAAAGATCGCTTCCGACCGCTATTTTGTTGTTTTTTTTTTCTTTTTTTTAGATGTTTACTCATCATCCCTTCTTTATATGTAGTAAATCTTCCATTCCATATTTTCTTTTTAAAAATTCTCATTCGCTTACTTGATTTTTGGTCTTACTATTTTACATTTTCATGAGTAAATCCACTATTCTTTTGGACTAATCCAGCCTTGGAACTGGAAACTTCTGGAAAATCGTAGCGTAGTTAAGGAACATGGTAGAGCTTTATTCCAAGTTTCTGGATTATTTTTCCACCTTTCATTTTTTTTTGGCACGAAAATGTAAGTAGAAAGGCTGCAATTCTGGAGCATTATTTCCGTTCCTTTCGAATTTGCTTTTAAAAAAATGAGATTTGATTTGAAAGAAAAAGTTGTTAAACTGCTGAGGTTATTCATTAGTGAAGCGTAAATGTTATAATAGTATTTGATTTTTCTAGTGTAGTAATATTTTCTTGGAAATATGTGTACGTTAGAGATGGTGCAGTGCTAAATGTTGCTAAATTTTTTTTATATTAATCATTTCTTATTAGGGTCTCTTTATCGAAGGCGACTTGCAAAGATTTGTTGCTGGCCTCGGATATGGCGTATCGAACAGTATTTCCAAGGTGGGGATATTTTTGAGGCTGACTGAGCGTTATATGACGTTTCATTCCTAGATTCTTCAAAATTTGTTTGAGTTTAGCTGGCCTCCTCTGCAGCGTCTGGAGTAGGAGCGTTGACGTTTGATCAGGAGCATGAAGCGAAACGCCGACATAACATGATACGATCACACAGGTAGAAATCAATTCTAACCCTGGGTTTGTTCTTATTTCCTGAGATTTCTTGAGTGATTCCTTCTTAGCACTACAACGACACCGCTGTCCCATCTGTATTCTGGCGTGAAGGGACTTGGCGTTGGGGTCCTCGGTGGAATGACCGCAATTGTCACGAATACTATCGCGGAAAGTCGCAAAAGTGGAATAATGGCTGTAAGTGTAAACGGGAACTTTTTTTCTATAGTTTGGCGCAAATGTGTACTTTGTTGTTGTAGGGTGCTATTCGTGGAATCACTACAGGAGCTGTGGATACGGTAACAAAACCGGTGCAAGGATTGTTTGATCTAGTTGAAGGAACAGCGTCAGCAATGAAAGAGTTAGCTGGACCTTCCACAGGTAGTGGACGAAGATCAGCAGCTAGCGGGTAAGTGGAAGGCAATTTTTTTCCTTTTTTTCAGTTTTTTTTCTGTCTTATGTTTTAAATTGCTCCATTTAATGCAAGAAGAGTTAGTGCTTGCTGCTGCGCAGAAGCAAAAGCATTTGCATTTCTATTAGTTTTTTTTTTCAAAATTTCAGTAGAGTGCGACCACCACGATTGTGTAGAAATCTTTACCATCTACTCCCACCCTACAGTCTACAGTTGGCAAATGCTCAAATGGAAATGATGCGAATAAATGGTTACTCTACGAAGGAACGGTAATTTTTTTTAAAACTTTGTGGTCAGTTTGGGGGTACTATAAATCGCTCCCACTATCTTTACGGCAGCATCAGTCTGCGCGAGAAATGTTCCCCAGTGCTCTTTCAACAGGAAAGATTATTATTGTGATTATTATTATTATTCTTTCTATTATTACTATTACTAATATCGTCATTGTTATTATTATTGTTATCATTGCTATTATTGCTTTTATTACTATTATTACTGCTATTAATATTATTATTATTGTTACGAGTAGTATTATTGTTACTACTAGTAATGATATTACTATTACTGCTGTTATTGTTAATATTAATATCAATATTGTTATTGTTATGACTAATTTTACTACTTTTATTTCTGTTACTATCATAATTGCTATTATTATTAGTTGTAGTATCATTACTGTTGTTATTATGATTACTCTTATTATTATTTTTGTTATTTTTATTTATTATTGGCTA
Organism: Necator americanus; assembly: GCF_031761385.1. Taxonomy (NCBI): domain Eukaryota; kingdom Metazoa; phylum Nematoda; class Chromadorea; order Rhabditida; family Ancylostomatidae; genus Necator; species Necator americanus. Next base: position 37,456,450 of record NC_087372.1, read on the forward strand.
GCTTTTTATTTATGTTATTATTAGCGAAGAATCTGATCCAGATTTTTCGTTTCTTTCACAACGAAGTAACAGAGATTTTTCTCAGATTACTCGATGTGGAAGTGTGCCTTGAACAGTTCAAAGGCGAAGACTTGATACGACAGTATGTATTGATCTCTACTAGGCAGTGTTATGTGTGCAGACAGGTAGCGTCAAGCGTTTATGCACTTAATTCTGTCCCACTCACACGCTAACGTCACGTTATTACGTTTTTAGGTGAATGCAGAACCATCCAGCGTGATTTTCCGGATCCCCTACAAATATCTTAGGAGCGTTCAGCCTCGCCCAGAACTCGAAAACTCACTTGCTAGTCTAGGTGATTTTGGGAGTGTAGGAGGTTTTTTTTTATGGTAGCCAACTATTGACGTCCGATTTTTTTTTACAGAAGTGATCCTGGATACCGATGATAAGAGAACTCATCCATCACATATATGGTGTGGTAGATTCGAGGTGGCAAGACGGTTGGCGGAGAAAACGATGCGAGCAAAGCATGAATACGATCACAGTAAACGCACCCTCACCGCTCAGGAGTACGAGACTGGCTGAGCGTGGACACCGTAGCAGCGGGAACACGAGGACGACATGAGAGGTGCAGCGGAAGCGAGAAATGTTTCTAAGTTATAAAGTATGGGATTTTTGTCAATTTAAATGGGTGGAGTCGTCCCATTAAATTGATTTTTTTCTTCAAGACATCCGCGCAAAGTTCGTTCTCCTATTTAATTACGTGCTTCTTATGTGTTTTCTGCCACAATAGCCCATACTTGTTTCAAATACTGTTTAGTATTCTGTCATTCGTGTTGTGAATAGTTAGAACTCTAGTGGAAATTCATTGAGAAACTGAGAAATTGTGGATAAGTAGGAAGTTGAAGATGTTTCCGAAGGTAGAATCTAACTTTCGTTGTCATTTCTTGTTCTTATCCGATTTTTACTCCATTTTTATGTTAAGTGCAACATTTGCTTTACATATGCCCTGTCTTCCAAGCCTCTAGTCATCTTCACGTAGGTTACGGTAATTGTGGTAATGTTTTTTTTTTCTCTTCTTTTCTTGGAGGAACGAGTTCTCCCTTACTGTGATCGCATTTACATTTGACCCTTGGTGTTGTTGTAATGACTTCGGTATGGGTAGATCAAAGAGGGTTTTTCTTTTCTATCGATAATATCGCTCCGGGAATCGATCTATGTGTATTTTACTGACGTGGCGACTTATTCATTATTCAGTGCATTATTACTTGCTCATAGCACTCTAATTATACATATTGCTACCGTCTGATATGCGAGTTTAGCATTGAAACTTCCGATTTTCTGGCACTTTTACTGCTTTGATGATCAACTGTGATAGAATGCGTACTTTCTGTGTGTTATTAAAGTTTTTTTCTCGTTTTTTTTCGTCTTTTTTTCTTTTTGCTTGAAAAAAGGCAGAAACGGTTCAAAACCTTCTCTTATTTAGTGGGAATTTTAATGTGTATTAGCTGATTGCATAAATTCGTCCCCGATCCAGAGGTAGACTGTTGAAATTTCAAAAATATAGTTTTATTAATCAAGAACCTATTCTTCAGCGTTCTTTACAATTGCCAACCTCTGAGCAATCTCATCGGTTGTAATACTTGGGTTTTCTTCTACTAAGATACTCACAATATTCATACTCATAAATGTCAGAAGTCCGTCCAGAATGGGGGTTGATTTTCCAACGTAGGATTTCCATTTCGAAATCTATCAAACCTTTTTTTTAACGCTCTGGAGAGCACGTGTATGATCCAAGTACATTTGAAATGTTTTATTTTTCTTGTGCAGTCCAACAACACTAACTCCTTTCTGAAATACGTGAAGCGTTGCATGCTGCAAAAGCACATTTTAGTTCTTAGAAAAACTTGGATTTTAAATTGGAAAAAAATTTGGAAACATTTGGAAAAAAAATTTTCCTGAAACACATATCGACTTATTTGAACAATGCGTGGCAAAAAAGTGATGCAAGACACTGTAACCTTTCAGTATATGCGAAAAGTAAGCAAAAATACTGGTGTTTAATCACATTTTACATTTTAATGCCATCAATGAAAATAGAGCACGAAGGTCGGTCGGTTATGAGGTCGTCCAATACTTTTAAAGGGAGACAGTGCTCGAGTACGGTAATACTTGAACTCTTTCATGATTCACTCATATGACCCCACCTCAATTCATTCACTTTCGCAGCATCTAGCGAAAAAGGACCGCTGGTGCCACATTATGTTGCGCTCAGAAGATTTCTGATGAAAAAAACTGTTTGGATTTGTTTGGTTCGATATTTAACCAAACCTAGAACGAATAATCATAAATAGAGAGGCATGTTTTGTGCTGTTTTTGATCTATAGTTGGGTCAAAACGACATGAAGCACGAACAATTGCGCAAGCGGCTGCGCTCGAAGCGGCGCAGTGGAGCGCTTGGGATCGTGTGGGGATCCTCCCTACTGCTACCCATCTTTGCAATTCTCCACGGTCCCACCTCGATTCCTACCGCTGTCTCCACCGCAGCGCTTCGAGCACAGCCGCTTACGCAACTGTCCGTGCTTCATGTCGTTTTGATCCGACTATACATGTGCGTTCGGAATCGATCTGTTAGAGTTGCTTCTTCGTCTTCTGCACCTTATCCTTATCCTAATTATCCTTAGAGCCAGTTTGGTCGGAGGTAAGCATAGGTGCAATGCAATCTGCGTTGATCATTTTTACCATCCATGTTTTCTTGCTGAGTTTGTTTCGTGACACGTTGAAGGCAACATGCCACGAAATTTACGATGTTGGTATCATTTTTAACGAGAGGACGTCCGGAGAATTAGCGCAGAATAGAAGACGTCGTCAGTAGCTCATTATTGCCCGTTCACTCGCAAATTTACGCTTGCACTCGCAAGTGTGGCACGTTACTGATCGTTTTGTAGGGAAATTCAGTCGCCAAGCCCGTTTCCCACGCCATTTTTCAGGATAGTTGGGGAAAATTGAGTGTGATTGCTTTAATACTCATGATATACATCGCTAACACTATTATGGTCGTTGAATGGTCCCAAAATTTCGTGGTTTGCTGGTTTTAAATCTTTGTCTTTACTGTATGAAATTTGAAAGCATGGCTCGAGACAACCGGAGCTAGTATTGTGCTGTTTCGATGATTTCTTCATATATTCTTCATGACTTCACTTCAATGCAAGTGCTAGATATAAAATAGACTCCTAATGTTATTAAATACAGAGTTTGTATGCTTACCATTCTCGTTATCTCTCCGCCGGAATAATATCGCAAATTTCAGATTCCTCTAGTCTTAAAAAATTACGGTTAATGTCGTTACCACCGAAGAAGCAATATGGTTTCAGAGTTTTCGTATGTTCCTGTATTTTTACGACTGTGACGATAGGTTTGTTTGAATAATTATGTGTTTCTTCGAAGTATTTTCGAGCACGTTTTCTATTCTGCCAGTGCTTGCCTCCTTCCCTTGGAACTTGTTATGCTTTTTTTTCTTCATGGGCTTAGTTTTCTTTGACGCTTAGTTTCAAGAGAACCATTTTGGCTGATCTCTTTCATAAAATTAGAATTAGACGATGAACAGAATTTGTTTATGGGGTAATATTTTCTTGCAGCGCTTGTTTTGTGGGATGAACGACGGCAACGCGAGAGGCGACAAGAAGGAGTGAAGTATAGATTAAAGTCGATCCAACAACAACAAAACATGCAGGAATACGAAGAACAACGGCAGAAATATGAAGATTATAAAAAAGCTCATTCTTTATGATTTCCGTAAACTACTACAATAATATTTCCATTTTTGGTGGAGATTTAAATTTTGTTTTACTTTGTAATAATTTGTTCTTTGTTTTAGCGCTGTTTTAGGTTCTGTAGAATTAGTACTAGGATACTACCTCTTCAACGTTAACGTCGTCTTCACGTGGTAAACGTTGCTATCGTTAATACTCTATTCATAGTGGAATTTTGTTGTTAAATGTTGTAAATTTCTATACGCTCAGTTGTTACTCTTTTAAAATAAAATATTCTATTTTGTTTAAGCTTGCGATGCTTTCTTTTCAAGGTAGTACCCCTTTTATTCTTCGTTTCATCCGTATTTTAATTTTTTTTTCAATTTTCTTTATTTTGCTTTTGAATATTTGTTGCTATTTGAATATAGTTGGCGCCGAATGTGTTGAATCTACCGATCGCAGTGCGCCTTTGATTAAAGCGGGCCAGTGAGAGGGGAAATGTGAGGCAAACAGAGAGAGATAGAGAGAAAGAGGAAGAGAATGAAAGAAGGAAGGAAGGAAGGAAAGAACGAGCGTGTTCGGTACGTCGCCGTTCGGTGCTGACCGCACAAAATAATAAAAATAAATTTAAAAAATTTTGAATTTAGGGTCAACTATGCTAATCACAACGGGTTTGATGGGGGGTCGTGGAACTGTTCGGTTAATTGCAGCCAAGCCGACAATGGATTTGCTGAGGTTAGGTTTGAATATGGTATATTCTATTTTTTTAGTAGATTCTGGATGATTGGGGTTCTACGATGGTATATTTCCATCTGTTATCGAGTATATATGCTAAAGAATGATGAACATAAGAGCGTTTTTTTTCCTGGAATTTACCAATAAGTTGTTCTTGCAGGTTCGCTGGTTCATTTCCATTGATTAACAACAAATGGAAACCAGATACCGTCTATCTCTACCAATTTCCACGTTCACCAGTTCTGCCCAATCTTTCTCCTTTCTGTCTTAAGGTGGAAACGTTTTTACGAGTGAATGGCATCAAGTATGAGGTATCTCTTTTTTTTTTCTTTAAAAGAACAAGTACTGAGAAATTTTTCTACTTCCATATAAGACTTTTTAAAACGCTGGAAATTAAGAAGACACCATTTGCAAGGCATTTTGTATAAGATCATCATCATAACTTCCTCTTTTTTCTTATTTTCCTATTGTTCTTTGTGATTCTATTAATCCTATTAGCGTTTTATTCAAATATTTGCCATCAATCTTCTTACGGGACGTGTAACGAGCAATGAACTTCTGAACTATAGCGTGAATTTACCACTTTTCGATTTATTGCTTATTATATTTCATTATTAGTAGGAATACAAGGAATAATATCACAGATATAAAGTCTACCGTTGCAACTCAACTATTTCTTGCTGGAAGAGGTACCGGCCTCATTTCCTCCCTAGATAGCAGAGATTGGGCTGTAAATTGTTCGCATGGGTCCTATCATCTATCTTTTTTTTTGTTTGTAACATTTTCCACTCAATTAACTCTTCCTCACTTGTTTGAGTCATTCATTCTCTTCGTACTCATTTATCATGGATGATTTTACCTATAGCAATTGCCGGGATTGATATTGCTCCTGTCAACATAGTTGAGTGTGCAGAGGATTTTGACTCGTGGTCTTGTAATCCCCAGTTTCTGCCAGTTATTGTTGATTAAATGCGCATATTTATGATATATTCAAGGATAGCGGCGGTGGCAGCAATCATTTATCGTCTGGTTATTGCTTATGATTGAGACTGATTCATTTGTTTATTTATTACGGTCAATGGCGTGCCAGAAAGAATGTGCCAAGTACAGATACAAATCAAATACAGTAAATACATAGTGAAAGGCAGAAAAAAGGATAGAACTATCAGTTCTGTGTATACGATTCCTATTCTAGGTATCTTTGTACTTAAACCCACCTATTGATTGTAGTGAGTTCGCGTAAAACTGAATTATTTATCCGTGTTTGGCTAAAGAATATTGAAGAATAGATTCGAGAACGTCTTCGCTGTTATCAGTTTCCACGTGTGATCCTTCCATGCAGCCATGAGCCACTGATGAAGGTTCGGGAATACCACGTCGTCATTGGAATGTGTGATTCATTGTGGTTCACGTCATTCAACGTGATTCACAGCGAATCCACTGTGCACACCTCTAATTTCGTTGAAGTGCTGTAATCGCAACATTATTGTCGTGATAATCTTTTTTCTATACTCGCAAAATTGTCAGGTGTTTTATTCATTGAAAAATAAAGGACATATTGCTACGAAATTGCTGTTCAGAACACCTTTTTCCTTATCTTTAAGAGGAATTCCAGGATATAATATTTCTTTGAAAAATCTTACGATCAATGAATGACTCCTGATCTGTTTTTTTTATTCAGGTCATAGGGACATTTCGCAAATATCGCTCATCACGTGGTCTATTACCATTCATTGAACTAAACGGCAAAAGGATTGAAGACTCTCAAGTGATCATTTGGGAACTGCAAAAACATTTCAAACTTGAGGTTGTACGCTGAATTTTCTTGTTCGCGATGATTTTTTCGCGAAGGCTATAAGCTTCAATGATTTTTTTTAGGATGGGCTTACTGGCTCAGAACGTGGAACCGCACGTGCCTTAGAGCGTATGGTTGATGTTAGCACATTCTAGTAGGTGCATTATATGAATTATGAGTTTCTTGAAGGTAAATTCTATAAAATTTGTTTCTTTTAGCGCAATGTTGTACGATAAGTCGGTGATAAATGCACCAGCATTTATGAGTCGAGCGGTGACTGGTATACCGTTGCCGGCGTTTCTTTCGAATTGGTTGGCCAAAAGGTTCTCGGAGACGGTGTGTTTGATCTTCTGTTATAAGTTATAATTATATTATATATTTTATCATTTATATCATTATTATTTTATAATATTATATATTTTATCCTCCCCTACTACCCTCTTTAAACGAGCGAAGATGGCTACACGAATAGAGATTGCAAAGATGAAAACAGAAAGAAATTTATTCTGCATTGTGTACTTACAGTTAGGTCAATGCAGCCTTATTTGTAGTATAACTGCGTGAGTAACTGCGCCAGTGGTGGGACCCTCGGAAACTCTAGTTACACCGCAGAGCGATTGTCCAATCGTGCCACTTCCAGCGCAAGCAGTTGTATATTTGTGACTTTGATTCATTTTTATTTAATTTCCCGCAGAGATCCTTCTAGCACCGATAGAACACATTTGCGCAAATCCAACTGATTGAATATGGACCGTGGCAGTGGGTTGGCAGCAAAAGGACGAGTTTGCAGCTGCACAGAGGTACCGTAACGGAGGACGATGGGGCAGGATGCTAGGAATAGAGCAACTTTCTTGACATTTATGTATACTAGATTATTTAAAGGTTACTGTCAAAGGTTCTATTGCCTTACCGTTACGACACATAAATCGGGCTGGTGGAACTTCTTACTGTATCGTTAGAATTTGGTAGTTTTTCGAGGTGGTGGCGAACGCAGTGATTATACCTTTTTTTTGTGGTCTTTTGACCCGCGAAAAATCCGCCCAAATCTTCCGCTTCCACTACATTTAGTAATAAATTTGAAAGAATTCTTAGAATTTCGAACTCATATTATACATTTGTTGCCGTCTATGCATACTATTGTAGTCATCACTTGCTTTTTTTTTTTCAATTTACGAAGTAGGAATGTGGTTTGAAGACATCCTTTTCTTGGATTACTAATGTTTTTTTTTAGCTAAATTGATTCTGCAATAATTTTTTCGTTCTTTAAAATTCTAGAGTCTCACTTGTCTTATTTGGTTAAGTTTTGTGTCCCCTCCTAATATTTGTAATATTGCCTTAATTTTTACCATTAACTAGTTTTGTCAAATGAAATCAAAATAACTGTAATATGTATAAGCGGTTAGGAGATGTTCACTTGATTGTAGAGAGAGCTGGATTGACAGTAAACTTACCAACGATGAAACTAACAAAAAAACTCTGCTTCCTGATTGCTAATCAATATTTTTATCCGTCTGTTTCAGATCAGAAAGCGGGTCAATGGTGTTTTGGGTGGACTTCCAAGAGAAGACCTAAAGGAATTATTACGGCGGGATATTCGAGCGATAGATGATATTCTTCAAGACAAGAAATTCTTGTTTGGTGGCAAAATGACTGTGGTACGTTTTGTGTTTTTCTTTCAGTTTTTGAAAGGAATTTTATTTGTATAATTGCCGCAATGACCAATATTTCTATGTATTCCTCACTTGTTTAGTTTCTTTTAATATTCAGACAGACTGCGCTGTATTTGGTCAACTTTCAACTACGTTTTTTCTTCCATATCGACAACTGATCACGGATCTGCTCGAAGATGAATTCCCTCGTGTTCGACATTATTTGCAAAGGATCCGCCGACACTATTATCCTGAATGGAAGGATGAGTAATCTCGGACTGATTTCATATTCGCTAACCTCGATTGCTGTTTTGTTCCTCGATTTATTGCTAGAAGACATTCAAAATAAAACCTATCTCCAATTTTTAGTCAAATCCAGCTTGTACTACTAGGATGCCTCAGATATTTTCGAGCATTTTCTAGATTGATTAGTTTGTATTCGATTCCCGTTTTATCCTATATACTAATATATCAATACTGACGTTCCTGTGTAGTTGTACATTTTGACCGAGTTACACGATAACTGCCAATTATTAGGATTACGAATAAATAGATGCTCATATCTTCGTGATATGGATTTTTGCTCATACGTTCGTAATACGGAATTTTGACAATATCTGAGGGAAATTTCTGGAAAGGTAAGCGCGAAAAATTCGGAAAAAGGTGTTTGTTTGATAAGTTAGCTATCCCGTTCCCGTGTATGCCGTGCTGCTGTCTTTGCGATGAAAATAATCCTTGTTTTGTGTTTCTGTGGGTCGCTGGACTCGTCAATTTTGCTGTGATTATGTGATCTGTGAACACGATGAGGTGAGGTATTCCTTCATTTGATCAAAAAATGAGGTATTTTTTTTCCGAAAATTCCATAAATCGTATTATAACATAGGCTGAACGCTGTACTGATATGGTGGGTAGAGGTTGACGGATGGAGCGTTAGCCTGCTTCCATTCGGAAAATTCTCGCTGAAAAACATCGAAATTGATTTGTTTCGCGTGTGTAGGTCCTGAAGCGATAGTGACAGCGGCTTACCCAAGCGTTCTGCTCGAATTGGTGTATTGTCTCCTTGGAGCATTTTTTTGCTAATAGGTCACGTTTCCATGGTGGTATATCTGGTGCTGTGAACTGAAAGTAGCGGAAATCGGAATATTCATGAAAAAATCCAACAATCGTTTAAAACTACGCTCACCTTCGCTTCCCTGAAATATTCCGGACTGTAGAAACGCTTTGCTTCTTCAATTCTGCGTTCGGTCTTAAATATTTGTGTGTTGAGGATAATTTTAGGAGGAGATCCACGGATATAGTTGGATCAAAAAGTGGCGGGTGCGCTCGAAGCGGTAAGGTGGAGCGTAGCGGTTGTAATGTAGGAGGGACCCTTGCTGAGATGGTCCCACAACGATTCCAACAGCTGTCTCCACCGTGCTGCTTCAAACATTGCTTACGCTTACACAACTGCATTGTGCTTCATATCGTTTTGACCTTTCTACGGAGTATTGGTTTCGGAACTATTCAACCTATGGTATCCAAACCAAATTTTTCCCGATTACGGTGCTTGAGTGGGTTTTGACCCCGCTGATCACGAATAGAACATTCATTTGATGGGAAAAGTGTTCTAAGTACAAAAAATCGACAAAACTAAATTAGCAATGGAATTAACTGTCGTTAGCGTTTTATTGTAGTAACAGAACAAAACAACGGAACGAGGATAAAGTTTCGTTGGGGGCCCACTCAGTGGCGCCCTTATTTCTCGAATTAAATAATCAAATCAATCGTGGCCCTAAGGCCTAAGCATTAGTCTTAGAGGATCTATGACATGTAAGCTTAAGTTACTAAGAGAAAAAAGTAAGTTAGAGCTTAGGAAAAAAAGAGCGCCACTGAGATCCCCCTCCCCTTAATGACACCCCGGAACCAAATAAATACCAACTGAAGAGAAGCAACGTAAACAGTGAGAGTGTTATTATATTAGAAATATAATAACAATATTAGAAATAATATTAGAAATCGAGAATACTAGAAATAGGACACGGGTAAAATGTAGTTGGGAAGGACCATTTAGTGGCAGCCTTATTTCTCGACGTAAACAATTAAATCAGTCGGGGCCTAAGGCCCAAACATTAGCCTCTTAGAGAATCTAGGACATGTAAACTAAAAGTAAGTTAGAGCGTTAGTGAAATAAGAGCGCCACTGAGTACACCCCGTACTACATTTTCCCCCAGGGACATAATATTAGAAACTCAATGGAGGATTTGAATAACGTTTTCATGGTGGTTTCTAATAAAGCCAAAACAAATAACACACCACACTAATAATAACATGCTCCGCTCTAGGTCCGTCTCAAACGGGAACCGCACGCGTACGCGACGCGCCGGTGATCGAGTGGGACGTGCTGACCACAACGGGTCGCGACAGTAACTAACATTGAAATTTTCAGTACCTAGAGCGGTTTTCGCATGAAATGAATGTTTTATTCGTGATCAATCCGACCAAAAACCTCTAAGGGCTCTCCCTCATCGGTGAAAAAATTGGGTGAGGTACCATTCCTCAAATAGCACCGAGGTCTGTTTTCTCGACGATTAATTTTAATAACACGTAAGTATACGGGAACTGCAAACCTCTTTGTACTTCCTTGTTACCATCGCCTTCCGGTGTTCATTGATAACATGGACGTCCGCACCGTGACTGATACTGTAAACATCAGTGTTGATGAGGGTCCATTGATAAGGCGGATTGTTGTGCTATTTTTTCTCTCTGCTTTTTTTCCCTGCCGGATTGATTTTTGGTGAAGGAGAGAATCCATGGAAAATTGAGGATTCTCATAAGAGCAATCTCACTGTACGAGTAGTTTCAGAAGAAAAAAAAAACACCTGAAGCCTGCTGTAGCTGCGTAAGCAGCTGCGCTCAACGATGGTCATCATGCTCCAGAGACTGGAATATTCCTAGTTATTTTTCTTTCGTAATTTAGATTTCTTTAGAATCGCTTGAAATGGTCTTGCGGGATTTTTTTTCGTCTATTAGTAACTTAGGTAACGAAATTGGAATTCAGAGCATAATACTAATAATTAGAAAAAAAAACTTGTTGGCTAGCAACAGTGAACTGACTGGAAATTTACATGGTCTTAGTGTTGACATCAGGAGCAAAAAGCAAAGCGATAACTCCTGAAGCGGTGGGGGGGGAAGTGGGGAAAGGGAAGTACATAGTCTCCGAACATTCAATCGAAAAAAATAAACTCTAGAAAAAATGACAAATAAAAAGGAAAGAAATCTTAACAAAATCTAGGATCAATAAATAATTCGGAACTCGTCCAAATTCTACGATTTTTGCAATGCTTCTGGTTAAGGTAGCCCTATACCTATCGACTAGAGAGATATTAGAGGGAGAGAGAGACGTATACACGAACAAAATACGGATTTTATGACATTATTTGTTATTTATTATTTTTATTTATTCATTATTTTTGCTCCTCACCAACTCCCTTCCAATTGAAATTTATTTTCCGGGAATAAATACTTATAATAAATAAATAAATTAATGAATAATAAATAAATATAAAAAATAAATAATAAATATATTCAGAAAGAAAAATGTACCAAATCGTAATTGATGTTCGTACCTTCGTAAATCTTCGATAATAGGATCGCTTAGAACCGGTACAATCGGTGTAGAATTTCGATTACTCGATTGTGCTCTGGCTTTTTCCAGCGAGGATGTTTTTCCTGGAAGAAAAAAAAAACGTTAGGTTTCATTTAAAAAAAAAATCCCTCCAGAATCGCTCAAAAATTTTGCTATTCGCTAACCTTGTGGTTTATTCGTGGATTGATAATATTCAACGTGGTCAAATGCTTCAGCAGGATATGGACGAAGTGAAATCCCCTTAAAAAAATTCCATCACATGCGTTGATGAATATTTGTACACATTTTGTAAAAATATGTCGGCGATTACTTCAATTCGATTGCGTCGTTGTTCAAATGAGAGCACCTCATTATCCAGTACCGTATCCAAATCTTCCAATACCATTGCTGTCTCAATTTCAGCGTCATGATTTGCTATTCTTCCGTAGGCGCCGCTGTTTATTCTGAGGAATATTTACTGTTTAGAGATTTGTTTATTTTAACACCGTTAAATCTGGATAATGTTAAGAATCGCCCACTCTGTAGTATGTCGTCTAGGCGCTGGCATAGGTTTTGACCTTGGATTCGGGTTGGAAACCTTTAGCTTCGGCCTGAAATCTTTGATATTTCCCTCCATATTGATATTTTCGGATTAGAATTCATGGAACCGTCTGTAGTTTAAGTCGAATAAAAGCAAAAATTCTGTCAGTAACAATGAAAGGTTTTTTTTAGTCGTAGGAATCATCATAATCCTCATTTTTCTCAGATTTTCCACTTGAAAACGTGACGAGAAGTTATATCTTTTCACAATATTTTGATATATTATTATTAACTTATATTTTGATGTGGTATAATTTTTTCGGCAATATTTTTTTGTTTGCTGTAGGGTTAGTAAATATAAGCTGCCTGTACTTATATTTACTTGGGTAACCGTGACGCGGCCGCTGCGACCCACGCAACTTATCTGCCGAGCAGCTCGTTTGCGTGAAACCCTGCTCTAATCGAACGCGCACGGCGGCCGCGAACATAAGTATCGACATCCAGATGTTTAGTTTTCTTGAATATTTCTGGGATATCTAATGAAAAAAGGAATAACAGTAACGGTAATAGCGCACCTAGACCTATTTGTTCAATTTTTAAATAAATGGAGTGAAATTTAATGGATTCCCTGGCCATTATAGTCAATTTTAGTCGGGGGAATTTTTTTGAGGAAGCATTACGATTTTTTCTTGAAGTACGTTTGCAGTGATTCGATGTGCGAGTCGATCTTACCAGTATTGTGGTTCAGGCGGAGGACGATAGACCGAAGGTTGAGGTTGAGGCTGAGGTTGCGAAACTGGTTGCTGATTATTCCTCCATGGAATCACATTTGATGGGCCTAAAATTGCCGTAAGTGATTAATTTTCCGGACGACTTGTGGTTGATTTTATTTTATTTTTTTCGAATCTGCAGCTTTGGCTCTTCCTTTTTATGTGGGAACTGAATTTTTTGAGAGAAAATTGCATTCTTCACTACCTAAAAAAACACTCAATTTTTCCCCCGAAAAGAGTAAAATATTAGAGCACGTATCAGTCATGAGCTATTATTATTAGCAGAGGAAGAAAAGTCTCATGTCTCGTATTATACTCATTCATATCTTTTTTCTTTTTTCTCTCTTCTTTTTTTTTTGAAAATCATGAAGCAAATTTTTTTTTGTGGTAGCCTATTGTAAAATTTTTATGCGTTGCATGTGTTGCACGTGCACCGAGTTTGACGGATCGAATCGGGTCGTGTGAGGAACTCGTGACTGTATGTGAAGAAAAAAATCAATAAACAAAAAGAAATTGTCATATGTACACATGATGACAGTCGCATTCCGGATAGTTTTTCGTTTTTAGTATGAATGGCAGTTTATGAAGAAGCGCTTCCAGAAAAAAAGGATGTTGTGGAGATAAGAATTATGTATTCATGTCAGGATCGTCCTATATGTGTAGTGTTTGCTACCCTATTGTCATATATGAAAGGAATCCATCGCTTTTTTTTATATTTCTCGTGAGAACCGAAATGTCATAAAAAGTCACGATGGGAATTTATTCCTACCTATCCTATCGGAAATTATTCCTACCTATCCGTCAGGGATTTATTCCTAATTTGTTAAGAATAATGTAATTATATAAATTATAATGTTAGTTGTTTAATTCCTTCTCTAATCTAACTGTCTTATTCTTAAATAATTTCTTTATTGTAATTTTTTTTAAAATTTAATAACATTATGTCAATTATATCATTTTCATAATTTGTCATTAATATTAATCTTATTGTATATTGTTATTATTATCTATATTGTATTAAATCTATGTTGTATTATTATCTATATTATTATCTATATTGTATGAAAGGAATCCATCGTTTTTTTTTTGCATTTCTCGTGAGAACCAAAATGTCATTAGAAAAACCATGTCAGGAATTTATTTCTACCTATCCGTGTTGATTTCAACAATTTTGTCAATAATAATATAATTGTATTAATTATAATATCAATTATATTAATTCGTTCTTAACTGTCCTTTAAGTTGTAGGAGAATTTGCTTTGACACTAATTTAATTTTCTAAATAAATGGTGCAACTACTATTATTACTGAAATTGTTTGTACTACGCATGCTATAGAACGCTAAGGGTACCATCAATGCTTTCTACAGTACTCCTATTTTTCCATGTCATTGATAAAGTATCACATCGTGTAGATTAATTTTATTATTTTATTAGTGAAATTGTAATTGAATAATTTATGTTAAATGAAATTAAGTTATTTTACGGTATAATTCTGTTAATTACTCAATCATGAATATTAAATTAAATCCAATTCATTACAAATTCAAAAATTTTTCAAAAGTGATTTTCACTAACTTTTATGAAAAGGTAAACTTCATGGTAGGTTGTATCGAAACTTGTATGCGGAAATAAAAATTAAATTGGACAAAAATTGTAGTAGACCGCAAAGTCGCAAAAAATTGACAAAGTAAACAATATTTGCGTAGATTTTTTTACAGTAAGTGCTATCATACAAGTATATCTTACTTCATGCACTACTATTAACTCTTGTTAAATGAGAAAAGTTAATGAACTTTAGTGTTTTTAAGTGAAGAGATTTCATTGTTTCTAGAGATCCCCATCAAAAGAAAAAAAAAATAAACGTATGACATTCTTCACCTAAAAAAAATTTTCTAGAACTTTTTGACATAAATTTGTGGAAATACATATTTCCATATGATCCACAAAATTTCCATACAACATAAAATCTAGGCGCAAAGACGAGAAAGTGTGAGCTTTTTTTAGCAAAAAAAAAAAAAAGATAATGTCCCAGGTAAACATTTTTTCGTTTCAGCTACCGTACCTACCTGGTTAGGTGGGGGATAAGCTGCCCAATGGTTGCTGAAGCCAGGTATTCGAGCTTCATTCTCTCTCTCATATTTATTTATTTATTCACAAAGACCAAAGGTAATAGAAAGGAGAAAGCTGATTTTTTTGTCGAAAGTCAAAACAAAAAGGAAAAGTTGTGCGTTTAATTTTTTCGTGCAAAGAAAACTGGCGCAGTAATTTTTGTGGCAGATAAAAGTTTTCTGCCACTAATAGCGTGGCAGAAAATACAACCGTATTTTGTTCGAGTCAGAACAAAAAAAAAAAAGAAAAAAGAAAAATTCAGCACTTTGTATTCGTTTTGCAAAGAGAATTGGTGCAAAGCAAAGCAAAAGCTGTTATATGTTTATATGTTTATGTGTATTATGTATGTATTTATTTTACACAAATACGCAAAATACTGTATTACAGTACCAATCGCTATTTGTACATACTGTATCATTCGCATCACTTACTATGTAATTTACTATTTCTTTAATATCATATTACTAAACTACATCATATCATATTATTAGTTCCCATCAATTCTTCTGATCTTTTTCGGTGTCCTACTGGTTTTCTAACTCTGGGAGGTAATTTTGGGAAAAACGTCTGGAAGGTATGTAATTATGGATAAACGTACCGTTTTGTTTTGGTTTATGTAAGGTGTAGTCGATCGGTGGATCAGCTATTGGAGAATAATGTAGAACAGATGAGGATTGTCGCATAGCACTTGTAGCCGATGACGGAAACACTCGGATAGCGAAATCGTCCATTTTTTCCCGGCGTCGCTTCGTGCTTATATGTGTTTGGCGTGGCGATGATTTCACTGAAAATGAATCAGCGAAAACGTGAGGATTTTCAAATGCGCCACGAGAGAAACATAGAACGAACGCTATCGCTATTGTACTAACAAGAAGTCATATCATATTTGTTTATTTATTTATCTATTTGTTTATTTAATACTCTCAATGATACGCCAAGAAGTAGTTGTGGAAAGGAGAAATAGAAAATAAATACAGTTGATAGATAGTGAAAAGACAGAGAAAAAAGAAAATAATGAGCAAGGATCAGTTCCGTGTACGTTTCCGGCCTTTCCGGATAAGTAACAGTAGTCAATGAATTTTTTAAAAAATTTAATACTAATTAAATTAATTCATTAAACTTAGTTTTAATTTAAAAATCAATAATATCGTTGGTTTAATTAATTCATTCATTCGTTGAAATTAGTCCTAATTTAGAAGTCAATCATATCATATGTTTTCTTCTTCATTAGAGTTAAAATTAAAATTAAGTTAAAATTACTGTAATTTTGTTGATTAGAATAGAATTTACGCTTTTCTTCACTTCAAAGTTGTGATTTATAAAGTGAAGCGAAAAATAAACAATAAATAATCATAGGATAGAATCATCTTCGAATAAAAATGAATGATTGAACATCAAAAGATTATTATCAACAATTCCGTTACAATAATAGCCGAATTCCCTTGAATGTTCCCTTTCGCTGTCGAAAAAACATTTTTTAAAATTTATTTTATAACAATTGCTGAATTTTCTTAAATGTTTCCTTTCACCGTCAAGAAAACGTTTTTTTTTAATTTATTTTACGATCATTTTAAATGCAGGATATCATGAGTCTGACATGTCATGGATTTCTCATGGAAAACTTCTATACGAGGTCGTAAACTGTGGAAAACCACGTGGCTCCGCTCACCTCGCCGTGATCGTCGTCAGAAAAGACGTGGGAATCGTTTTAATCCCTACGAAGTGCATTAGGACGCTCCTCTATGTACATGTTCCGTTCTCCTCAGCGGTCTATTCATTAGTTTAACTTGAATGGGCTGATGAGGAGACCTTATTAATCCTCGAAGGCGCGCTTGTTGATGCGGCGCGTACGCAAAGGTGGCGCGTTGCAATGCAAGTCGTCGTAAAAAAAAACGGCGGCTTCCGGGTCGTTTTTTACGACGAGTACGGAGAGATGAGCGGAATCATCCTGGTTTTCCACAATCTGCAACCATCTATAGAAGCTTTCCATGGGAAATCCATACCGCGTCAGATTCCTGGTATGCTGCCTTCAACCACCACCGCATGTATATTGTAAAGTGTGCCGGGAAATTTTATAGCTTTTCATGATAAGGGTAGAAAAACGGCATGTTAGAATGATAAGGCAGGAAAACTCTGTTCTACCGAGATTATAATCCTGAAATCTTTTTCCTGATCATCAGTTATTTAGGGCTCTTAAGCAATTTTTGTTAGGAAAACTGTTAGATTTCACTTTTTCGAGGGAACCATCCGAGGACTTCCGAAAATTTTCTCGTTAGATCGCTTTCGATCCACAACCTAAGTCTGAGCTGTGAGTTAAGAAGAGAAAAAATCAAAAATATACTCAATCGATAAGTGAAGCTCATTGAATATTTAGTGAACAAATTGTTGATTGAAATAGCTTGGTTGGATAGAAATGAAATAGAAATCAAAAATAAATTATATTATATGAAATAATAACAAATAGATGAGAAGTACAAAGATCAACACATTTCGTTGTACTGGGTTGAGAATTAATCGAAATTTACACGAAGTAACTACTTATAATCCATAGAAGTGCACTTTTATGGTAATTTCCACAATGGTAATTTTTGTTAATTAAAAAAGTTGTCTGCTTCCTAATTAAGGCATTTTTAAATGCAACAGAAAAGAATTAAGTAATAATACGTAGCAGAATGATGTTAACAGCAAAATTCTGAAAATTAGTAGCAAAATTCTGGAAAATTATCCACTAAACTTATCAATTATTCACTCAACTTTCTCCAATTCTCCAACCATATGTTTGCATCTCTTTTTAGTTACCAATGACTGGTTTCTGTCTTTTAAATGTACGGTATAGCAATTTCTACTATTTATTCTTTTTTTTAATTTAATTTAATTTAAATTTAATTTTTAATTTCTATTTTATTTTCATTTTTTTTTTCGCAAAGCAATTTCCGGATAACACCCTTGCATAGTTATATTAAATTTGCTCGTTTAACTCATTAATTTCAAATTTTTCGACGTATAAATTATCCATCGCATGTTTATTTCCTTCATACCGACTGGTCCACGGATGCGTTTTATGCTCCAGAAAGCACTCGAAAAACAAAAATCAAAACAAAAACACGTATGCATGCGCATTTCATGTGTATTTTCTGATTACAAAGACACATGTCAATTAGAAATGTTGCGCTCTTTTTTTGTTTACTATTTTTGAGAGAAAATATGTCGTCGCGATAAGCAACAACAGGAAAAAACCACAAAAATTGTGGGAGAATTGAATTTCTCACATCAATTCGACATCATATTTAGGCCATTCGAAGGCAGATTCTACATATTCCGAGCGAAAACGACCCACGGATGGATACGGTACGCATCGCATCGCGTATAAAATAGTACGTGGTTACGTACCTAGTCCTATTCCTACACTATTACACGGAGAAAAAGATGGAGAACTACTAAAAACAAGAAAAACGTGGCTCCTAGAAGAAGTCGTCATCGGAGACAATGGGACCTATAGCTGTCGTATGCGAGAGATGAAAAACTACGTTCTGGTCCCATGTCCATGAAAATTTAAAAGCGTTGTCGATGTGTTAAAACAGCATCCAAGGAAATTTCCGATGTTGGGATCTGTTTATGAGTAGATAAGGGTAAAGGTTTAGTTCACGAGAATTTCTCCTTGGAAAGTCCAATCGCGTACCGGTTGCGGATTACCCGCGTTCTATCGCGCGTAATAAGTTGTGTCGTTGGAGAGACAGGACCACGAAGGGTAGCTTTATACAGATTCAATTTTTGGATTGCTAGAAAGGATTGAATGTGATTTTTTTTTCGAATTTATGCCTTTATACTTATGAACTACACTAAATATATCGCTATGTATTTGCACAGATATTCCAACATAAAAATTTTTGTGATACTGTGTATTTAGATGAGAAATGTATGGGAAATCACCGGCGGGGTCATCGACGTAGTATAAACATATCGATGGCGTTAGTTCACGTCCTTTACGCTGGTCTTTATACATCAAGCGTAACTCAAGGAAGGGTAGAGCCATATTTTGGCCCTTCGAAATGTTGCTTATGAAAAGTTCCCTTGAAACGGCTACTGAAATAACTCACTGGGAAAAGAACTATGAGAAAAATCTTCTCCCGAAAATTTCTGCTACACTACAGCTAAGGCAAAGGTTGGCCCATTTTTCTTGGATAACGTCAAATTTTGAACGTTGGAAAAATGGAGCACTTGAAACTTTGACGACGTGTTGAGGAAGTCGACAAAAAATCGTCTACTTTCTTGAAGGAACAAAAAAACCCATGCCAAAAAAAAAGTACTCAGATACGTCAGTAGAAATTTCCAGAGCGGTTCTCATCTTATCTTCGATCGCATTTACGAAATGACGTTTTTTGAAGGACACATCATTGAAATGTTCTTTTCACATTTCTCCTATCAGCGCTTCAAAATTTCATTGCGGATTCTTTTACGTGTTTTCAGGAAAAATTTTCTCCGAAGTTTTTGAAGCTAAGTGTTTATTATCTTTTAATTTGACCGTTTTGTCGGCAACTATCTCGTGGAGAAATCCGTGCAGAGTCGAACAACTTTACGATAGGTTTTTATGGGCAGCAGAGAACGGGAAGAGCTCTCGTAATCAGCAAAAAGTGCTTGGTTACAAGTAGAACATGACAATGATAAAAAAGAGGAAGAAAAAGGAAGTAGAACAAAAAAATATCCGAAGAATATTATATCCGAGGAATTGGTTTTTAATTTCGAAAATTTAAATTTTAAAAAACCTTGAACCTAACCTGGAAAAAATAGACAGCAAAAGCAGAAACATTTTTTTCTGGATTTAAAAAAATTAAAAAAATGAAATAAAATAAATGCAAGCTTAGTCGACCACGAACATCGCTTTACCATTAGATCATACTACTATGTAGATATACTTGTTAAAGATTTTGTATACTTATCCGAAGAATTGGTTTTTATTTTCCGAAAATTCAATTTTAAAAACCTTGAACCAAACCTGGAAAAAAAGACAGCAAAAACAAAAACACTTTTTTTTTGGAATTAAAGGGGCTGCTTCAAAATTGAACCGCTTTCCGTTCTATTTTCTTAATTTTCAAATTGAAAGCGTGTTGACCTCAGCAAGCATTTCAGGCTTTGTTCTTTTCTGGAAGAACAATAAATATTATTGACAAAAAAAAACCCGGTAAACAAACAGTTGTCGAAGGATAGAAGAAATCAAGAAAAGAAATGGAATCTTCTGCATTTAACACACCGATTGGATCCGAATCTAACCCGGAAAAAGATAATTTCTTGGTGTTTCTTGATATTGTAATCCGAGCGTGATAATAAGGCGATTTACGTGCGATTAAGCCCGATAAGACATGCTCTTTCTGGAGAAAAAAATAATCTGTCGGTCATAAGCTCTCGGTAAAGACACTTTTTCTGGACCAGTATTATCGTATCCAGAGGAGAAGAAAGAAGAACGAAAGAGAAGGATATATCCTGATTTAGAGCAGAGCGGCACGATTGTTAGGAAGAACACCCACTGAGATTTTTTCTAATAAATTTAACTTTTAATTTTTTCCATGATTTCAAACTTTTGTAGGACTCGCACTCAATTTTAATAAAAGTCTGTATGAAAAGACCAGATTCAGATGTATAGTAGAAAAATATTCGAAGAAATACATTATGATTCGATTTTCCATTTGTCGATTCGATTATTCGAACTCTGATGTTCAAAGAAAGAAGAAAAACGAAATTTAAACACCAGTGTGTAGATCTTCCGAATGGTTTGAAAAGCCAAAAAACTCGGCATTCCCTACACTCATAACATTCGAAGTTTCTCTTGCGAAAGCTTGAATATTCGACTATTCGAGAACAGAATTGGAATAAAATCAAAAACAAATGAAAGTACACACAACAGCTAGCGGTACTAACCGTAGGCTGATTAATCTATGGATAAGTTTTTGGATGTGTTCGTTCATCTATTTCCATTACGACACAAATTAAAAGAATAGGAATGCCATAAAAAATCGATAATAATCGATAATAACTTGTGACGCAAATGGCGAAAACTTAAAAAAAAACATTCAAAAATTTCCTATAACAATAGAGATTTTACGAGTCACAGCAGTTTAATCATAATTTCACAAAAAAAATTCCCCTCAGAATTTCGAAAAAAAAGTTTATTCAAAAAGCCTCTGGGCACGCTTTTGAGCGTAATAAATAAATAAATAAATAAATAGAAAGACGTTCAAAAAAAAAAAAGGTTTGAACAAGAGATTCTCCGGGAAAATCTGAGCTCAGTCCAATTTGGAGCTCATGCAGTGATCGTTGAAACATTGCTTTTTTGTCGGCGAATGAATGGAGCGCGCTCGGAGAAACTCAAAGATCTTTTTTTTTCAAATCGTGATGGTGCGATCGTTGGCGATAAGCGGCTTTATGACATTTACGCTGATTCACAACCTCCAGGCATCGGTTTTCAACCTCAGCTAAGGTCGCCAAGTCCAGTGAGGGCTATAATTATGTGTGGATAATGTCTATCCCTTAATAATTATGAGAAAAACTATGACAGTCATGAAATCATCATGGAGGGGCAAAACAGAGTAACAAAATAAAAATAATAAGGAAATTGTGTAAGTTAACAAAAAAAAATTGAAGAGTATTGAAAAAAGAAACTGAAAGCAAATAAGGAATTGTTTACAGGAAAGTGCACAACAATAAACTCAAGAAAAATTGGAAAAGTTGGAGAAAAATTAGTTTTTTTGTTAATCAGCTGCTGAGAAGGGACCTTTAGAGTTGGAATAAAATGATTTTTTCCCTAAAATAAAAGCTTACTTTCAGTCGTTGCACTTAAATGCGCAACTACAGAAAAATTCAAAGATGTACCGTAGGATAAAAGAAAATAAAACAGAAAAAAAAGATGGAAAACGACTTTTTTCTGGGATCTTCAGGCATAGGTTGCCGTGAAATCTCAGTTTTACTCTTCATTGCTAGAGTATTTAAGGAATAATTTGCCTTTCTATTAATGTCGCTATGAATTATTGGGGATTTTTGCATTCTGGATAGCTATACAGTCACGATATTCTTCCTTTATAGGGCCAAATATACCTCACAGTTACCGTATTTTTTTAACTAAGAAAGTCAGTCTTTAACTAGATACGGTTGGATTTGTTCCATTTTCTTACGTCCTTGAAAAACCTTAGTGGAATCCATTAAATTTAAGTCCTAAATTTAAAGATGAACAGGGACACAATGATACAATGTTGCTATATGGCAAAAAGGTGGACGAGGACGAGTGCTATCGATCGATGATCAATGGGCTACACGAGTTTTTCCGGTAATTTTAAAGGGTTTGAGGTTCATTTCATCTTAGTTCTTTTCTTTCTTCTTTCTGTTTCTTTTTATGTCCTCATTAGTTTCGCTTCTCGTGGTTTTCCGCGGTACGAGTGCAGTATTTCATTTTCTACCCGTTATTCACCCCGTTTGTTTCAAACCATACACCATTTAAAGGCATCACTTCACGAATCTGAGCTGGTACGGATTTCAGGTGGAGTATTTGTATACGGGATGGGAGACTATGGAGAGGAGGGTGATTCCGTCCATTTCTTCCTAATTGCCGTAAAAAAACGGCCCGGAAGATACGGCTTCAGGCGTTCTGGCGCACTATTTTCTAACAAGGAGTTCGGCTGGAGCGCGCCAGCTCTGTGCGGCGCCGCATCTTCCGTCCCGTTTTTTACGGCAATTAGGAAGAATTGGACGGAATCACCCTCCTCTCCATAATCTACTATCCCTTAGAAGAATACTCCACCTGAACTCTGTACCATCTCAGATTTGTGGGGTGATGCCTTTAATCCAACAGAGATACCTCGGATATAGCCCCAGGACAAAAATAGGTATGAATTAGGTAATAGGCTCTGCGTTCGAATAAAAAGTTGAAAAAGTAAGTGAGGTAGGATTTTGACCTAGAGAAAATGCGAGTAGATACAGTAGGGTCAAAACAAGATGAAGCTTGGTGCAGTTGCGTATGCGTCTGCGCTCAAAGCGTCGGTTAGAATCGAGGTGGGACCATCGGGAACTGCAACGATTCGAAGAGTGGTGCTAGCAAGGGTCTCCGCCCGGATCCTAACCGCTACGCTCCACCGTGCCGTTTTGAGCGTGGTCGTTTACGCAAACGCGCCGAACTTCGTATTTTGTTGTTGTTGTTGTTTACACCCGACCACGTATGTTGGTCCAGACGACAGCGTTCGAAACAGTTTCAGTTTTTCTCTGCTTATAATGCTTATTCTTTCCGTTTTTCGTTCAATCTCAATTAAACGCTAATTATTCTCGTTATAAAAAAGAAATAGGTCAGTGGGCATGAAAGAGTGGAATTTAAAAAAAGAAAGAAAAAAAAGAATGAAGAAAGAAGTTTTCGGGGAGAAAATATAGTTGGGGGTTGGGGGGCTGCGAGGACACTCCGTGGCGGCTTTATTTCTGGACGTTGGATTTTCTTTATTTCTGGATGTTTCTTACTTTTTTCGCTTGATAACTTTAACTTGCATGAACTTTAGCCTCTAAAATTTAAATTACACTTACAACTTTAAGTTGCTTGAACTTTAACCTCTTTAACCTTCTAAGACTAATGTTTAGGTGTTAGGGTCCCGTCTGATTTAGTTACTTTAGTTGGTCCCCCAACTACATTTTACCCGCTTCCGGTCTTATATTTTTTACGAGTATACTTTTTACGTGGGAGTGGAGTGAAAGGTGATTTTAATTGAGTACATTCTTAGAGATGTTACTAGTAGTAATGTAATATATGGTGCTTAACGAGAGAGAGAATGATAATTGCATTTCCTGTCCTTGTATACAATGTGAAGAAGAGCAAGAAATTACGTTTAATTCTTCTTTTTTTCAGACTTCCACTAAAAAGACAACGAAGTACTCAGTGGAACCGTCGTGGAGCGAAAGCGAAGTGCATTCCAAGAACTTCCGCTCAACGGACGAACAGACTAGAGGTGAGTTTCATTGAATTGTTATTTTTAGTTGCTTTTCATTCACCGTGGTGAAGTTCTGACTTTTTTTTTCGAAATTGGCGATGCTTGGATGTTCTTTTCTCTTTGTTGTCTTGATTACGTACCAGCGTTATCTGACATCAGTAGTTAAAATTGTTGTTAAATCGTTACTTTAAGCAAAAAATCGAAGAAGGTAAGGTACTAGGAGATTCTAGAAGTTTCTTTCTATAGATTTCGTCATGTGATTTTTTTTCCATTGCTTTTCTTTTATTTTACTCGCATTGTTGCATTTATATATTAAGTTAATATACGCCAGGTTTGTTTTCGGTGATGAACACTTTGATTTTCCAACATTTTGTTGTTCTGTGGCCCTATTTTATTGAAATCATCGTTGTTTTCACACTAATTCATCGTTCCTTGAAGTGATTGACGTAATTTTAAATTTCTTTTTATGAATTGGTGGGTGGGATTTGCTGGTTCTGTGATAACCTAGTTATGGCCAATATTCTTCATCAAACCTTTGAACCATCTTTCTTTTTAGACCCTAAAAATGATCGTTAAAGCATCTCGGGCTGTAACTCGTTCCCATAAGTCCATAAAGATTGTGCGAACAAAAAGACTAACGCTCATAAATTGGTTCGATCAATGAAATAAGGAAAGCGAAGGAGATTTGGGAATTTTTCGAGGGAAAAAATAAGTGAGAAACTTAGCAACTGCACAAAAAATGATAAATAGCAGCAAGAAAAAAGTGTTTACACGCGTAGATGGACAGTCAGCTGATCACAAAAAGTCTTGTGATAACCAGGTGCTGACATAAGGGATTTTTATCTTATCGTTGTGCCGTTTTACGACAGTTGTAGAATTGAATTGAAAAAGGTAATGCAATTAGTCAAAACTCGAATCGTGAATTTATTGAAGACATCGTCGGAAAAAAATTTTACCTCATCTTAAAGGCATCACCCCACGAATCTGAGGTGGTACGGATTTTAGGTGGAAAATTCTTATACGGGATAGTAGATTATGGAGAGGAGGGTGATTCCGTCCATTTCTTTCTAATTGCCGTAAAAAACGATCCGGAAGATGTGACGCGTGCACAAGGCTGGCGCGCTCCAATCGAACTCGTTGTAGAAAATAGATCGTCCGTTCGAAGCCGCATCTTCTGGGCCGTTTTTTACGGCAATTAGGAAGAAATGGACGGGATCACCCCTCTTTCCATAATCTACGATCCCGTATAGGAATACTCCACCTGAAATCCGTACCACCTCAAATTCGTGGGGTGATGCATCTAAGATGAGGTCAAATTTTTCCCGACGAACGCATATGATGGCTTAATGATGATGATAGTCTCCAAAACCAATTTTTTTTTGACAAAACAAATTTACGCAAATGTAAGTCTCTTAGCCTTAACCAAATGTGTTTTGGAGCGTAGATTTTAGCAAGTTTTTTATAGCCATCTGGGACCTCTTTATTAAGAATTGCTCTTTAGACGCACCCAGCGACGGTTAAGGTAACCAGAAGAATTTGTTTTCCAGTCCTAGCTCACTGACAATCGGTAAATAACTAAGAATATGATAGAATAAATTTGTTTTTGCCACAGTTGAAAGTATTCGGAGGGAAAATATGAATGAGCAGAAGGAAAAGAAACTTAATACTTACTACAACTTATTTATATTCGGTAGTCGAAACGACATGAATTTCGGTGCAGTTACGTACACTGGAAGCGGTGCGATGGAGATTTGAAAGCGTGGTTGGCTGGCAACACTGATAGCTGTGGTACACGATGGTCCCACCGCGATCCCAGCCGCCAGCTCAACCACGCCGCTTCGAGCGCCGCCGCTTACGCAATTGCTCCGAGTTTCATTCATCTTGGTCCGATTGTTTTTGTTTTCGCTTGAAACGATTTGTTTTTTATTTAACTCTTCCGTTTAGTGAATTTGTGGAGGTTAGGTGCTTCTTCATTGAGCGTTAAAATTTGTATATATTCATAGTCGCTGAGCGATAGGAATTTCACTATAACGCCTAATTCTTCTTTGAGTTCGTACTGCTGTCCCTTTATTGTTTTCCGGTCCCCAGGAATACTGAAACCATTCATAAAGAAAAGGTTGTACATTGAATTAATGCAAAATATACGACTAGTTGGAAATAGAAATAAATATATGATACTGCGTGACTAATCCATGTTTCGTCGAATTTCGTTGATTGCCAGGGTGCAAAATATACTCATCGATCTCAAATACGCTGAATATCGATTGTTATTTCCTGTGTGAGTAATGTAAAGCGTGAGTAAACATTCTAGAATCAATCCAAAAGCGGATTCACATAGATTGTTTTTTTATTTCTTTTTTTCTGTTTGTTATTTTCTTTTTTTTCTGTGCGCTGATAATTTGGTGATATTTTTTTGTCGCAAACGCTGTTCAGCTCCGTTAGGGTGAATCAATCACAGCAACAGGGAAACAAACAGATAACTGAGGTTAATATTTCTATCGAACCGATATTTCAACTTAGTATTTACATTGGGCAGATAGTTCAGCAGCTTAAATAGGTTGTATAATTTATGGCTACATACCCTTAGGACAGTTTCTCGTTAGCTGATTCCCGATCTTGTACGTTTTACGGTCAACCGTTTGCAAGTTTCCTTGGGAAATTGTCGAAAGATTCACAGTCATCGAGGAATTTATCTGGTTTTATTGATATAATTTTAATTCCAAGGCCGGTTTGTCATTAATATTTTTTTTTTTTAAATAATACTTTAACTTACCAACTCGTTTTAAAGTCATTTAGAATGTTGTAGCATACTAAATTAACTAAACACGTTTCGTGGAAATTATTCACATCCCTACGCCTAACAATCATCGCTCGGTGAAAAAAGATTGCAAATCGGTACGTCAGGATTTTGCGAAGTAATTTCCTTGAAAGATGGTTTGAATGACCTTCGTGCTTTGACGTTTTTTAAACAATTTTGAACTTACGACTAAAAACAGTGCATCACGAAACTGACAGTTCGTGGGCAAACATGGAGTTCGGAGTGTAGATTACAAGTGTGAGCAGTAGAGTGTGTGGGCCCGCACAATCCCCTCTAACCATCCTGAAAAACAACGTGGGAATGGCGTTTGTTCCTACGAGACACATTAGAACATGTCTCATTGCTCTGA
The DNA here is from genome assembly GCF_031761385.1 of Necator americanus. Taxonomy (NCBI): domain Eukaryota; kingdom Metazoa; phylum Nematoda; class Chromadorea; order Rhabditida; family Ancylostomatidae; genus Necator; species Necator americanus. The sequence goes on from NC_087372.1 coordinate 37,483,527, forward strand.
TCGCTCTGGCCCCCTCAGCAGACTATTCGTTGGTTTTTGCTTGAATAGGCTGCTGAGGAAACCTCATTGATCCTCGACCTCTCGCTAGTGGATTCGGGTTGTGCACAAGGGTTAAGGGTTTTCGCATACCTCATAGGAATAAATGCAGTTTCCCACACCATTTTTCAGGATGATGAAGAGGAATTGAGCGGGTCCACGCCCATAAATACAATCTGAACTCTATATTTGCCCAGAGAGACCTCATCACCATCAGTTTTATGATATGATACGCGGTCTCTAAAATTATGTAGGAAGGACAGACGCTACCGAAGACAAGATCTTGTCAGCAGTGGACGCAAAGTGCAGCTCGGCGCCGCGCCTTTACGAGTTCAAGAAAAAAAAAAGGACAAGGTTATGACTAACTTCAGCAGCACATTCCACCGAGGAATTTGTTGAAACCAACGATACGATGCTGTGGAGACGAAAAACGCAATATGAGCGCACTTATCATGTTTTTGTTTTGGAAGTCGTACTATACTTACGTTTTTTATTGCCATCGTAAATCTGTACCCCCATTGGTTTCACCAGCAATGTCATTGGAATCTGGGGAATATGGTAGGGATGACCAGAACGCTGAGGAGAGGTGCACGATGTTTGGTCATGAAATACCGCTTACGCTTCTCGTCTTCAGCATTGAGAAACTAGTCTGGGACACTGGGACCCTTCCGACACACGTTCATGACAATGTGCTGTCTGAGTGTTGTTTCCTCCAAGTTCTAGGTGTGAGTGACTTATTTGAAGAGGCATGGGGGATTATCTGCTCTAGTGTTTACTTACCGAGACCTCTTTGAGGTTCCCTTTAACCCTCATTCACTGACTGAAGCGGAGGAAGGTTGAGGAGGTAAATGCTCTAAGGATCTTAAGTATTTATACACTAACTGATGTGCTGATCGAAGCGATACTTAACAAGGGTAAATCAGAAGCAAATGAGGAAATGAATACAAATTACAAATTACAAATGAGGAGGAAATGAATAGTTTGAGAAATAAGAGAATATGAATAAGATATGTTAGCGAAATTTGAAGTTTTAAGCCTATCATCGATATATTTGAATTGATAGAAATCGATGAAAACAAAATTTTGAAGCATGAACTTCGAAAGCTTCAATCGGGGACGAGAAATTATTGGACGTTCGGCGAGATCAATTTGCAAATATTCTATTTCTGAACACGGGGGAACTGTGTCCAATGAGTCATACGTTTGTTAGATGAATTAATTTCATAGCCGAAGGAATTTTTAAAGAATCCATGCACGAATGTTCGTGCCATTTTGAAGCCATTGACGTTAATTCAAATTCGGAAGCTTTCACTACAGAAATAATAAGAAGAAAACAAAGAAAATAAATAGAAAGAGATGTTGCATGAGAAATCATATGGAAAACCTTTCCTTAGGTTAGGATCTTCCTGGGAACAGCGGACAACGCCCTTAATGCTAACATCCAGAATGTGGTAATAAAATTTGGCATTCAAGAGCAGAATGTGTTTCGTGTAGGGGCCTGATAGTAGTAGGTCGTGTTCTGCGCTTGGACACCACAACGTCGTCGCGAATCGTTTCTTCTTATCTATCCATGTAGGTGGCGGACCGTATGCAAACATATTTGCAATGGGTGGAGGACCGGCCCCAGCGATGGGCATGGAGCCATGGAGCCGGGCAAAACAGCACCGGTTTGGCGGTGGTAAACATTCCATTGAGCACTGATAACGGTAGTGAAAGCGCTCTTTTACTGTACTCTTACTGTTGGGCAAAGAACTAATGAGAAAGCCATGAAAAAGCCCAAATTCTCGTCATTTTTAAAATTGGACCCTGTACCCTCTATCACGAATATTGGACCCTATATTAGGTTGATGCATTAGTCATGGCGTTTCTTTTTTAAATTTGAACTCGCGCGGAGAAAAATAAGAGAGTTTGATAAAATCTACCACGTTATTTGAGCGAGCATTTCTTTCTCTACAACATAGTTTTTGTTTGGTTTTTTTTATGTAGATGTAATTTCACTTAGTTTTTAATTCAATATAAATTAAATTATACGTTGTCCCATAAAACCTCAAATCTTTTCGGAATGGTCCTAGCAGGTGGACCAATGTTTACAGAAAGATATTATTCACGTCGTCTTCTGAGTGACGTTTACTGAGGCTGAGTTGTCCGTGGGATTTCAAATTTCATATAACATTTATTTTTTTTGGGAGGAAAAAAGGCAAAAAACAAAAAAAAAAAAAAAAAAAGTAAAAAAAAAATATTTTTTATTATTTCATTTATAACATTCTCAATTTTTTTTTCATTCTCGTTTTTTTTCTTAAAGGCATACCACGAACTAGGTGTGCGATTTAGGTGTATTGTATACAGGGGGGGCCAGGAGAGAGGTGATTCGGTCCATTTCTTGCTAATTGCCGGGAAAAGATGCGGCCGGCGCACTTAAATGTCGAAAAATTCAAGACCTTCCATGTTGCTACTGTTTCCACCCAGATTCGTGGGGTGATGCCTTTAAGAATCCGGTCACATACAGTTCTGTAGAATTGTAGCTTCATTGCCAACGATCTGAGCACTCTGCGAGAGAAATGGGACCCTCTTTCAAATCTCTTTCAAATCAAATCGGAATTGGAAGTTATTCAGTACATATAGCTGCGTGTCAGTGATGTTTTCGCAGCCACCTGCGGATGGTTTCAAAAAACTGAGCTGTTTGTGCTGGAGCCAGTGCCGTCAGTCATCATAGGGCGAAAAAAAAAAAAACCCCCCCCCCGAAATTCAATTTAGGGCATTTGTTTAGAAGATGAAAAAAAGAATTTTGAGAATTTCGTAACCGGAAGCCGAAATTCCGCTCATCGCGAGGCCAGTTTATGAATCACTGGAAGTCGTTATGACTAGGGTTTATCACCGTGAACTTTGCTCCGTCGACGGATACAGTCAACTTGTATGAAAGAGGACAAATTTAGCCACATATATGTATATCCCGTAAACTATTTACTTATTTTATTTATTTATTATTTTCTTTATTTTACTCTGTACATGACGCGATCCGATCAATACATATGCTCATTTTGAATATTTTTTTTTGTCTTGGAAGAAATTGAAGTAATTTTCTAATATTTAAGTTTTTTCTCCTAACTTTTTTAAAACTGAGAAAATTTTTATGAACTATTTCGTCTTCCTCTATGCAACTACGGTCTATTTGTTTTTGATTCTATTGTCCTCAAAATCCTCCGATGACATTTTTTTGGAAATTGGCAATGTACAACCCTCTACGACACCATCATCTCAGGGAGATTCGTCGTAGAACCTGTTCGGATTATGCAGAAAGCTGCTATAGCTAACTTAATGATTAAGAAACGGCTTTAATGGAACAGAGATACGAGGTGGTTAGGTGATTTCTTCGGATGGTTACGGATGACGTCTTTAGCTAAGCTAACGTTCAGGCTTTGTCGTAACAGACATAAGCATTGCAAGTATTTACGGATGGATGGAAGCCGCTATGTCGTGAAATTCGTTTTATTTTTTTTTTGATTTTTATATTTATTTTGTTATTATTTCATTGATTTTTTATTTTATCATTTTTTATTATTTTATTAATCAATTATACTATTTTATTGTTGATATTACCATACATATTATATTATTGCATCTTTTAAAATTGTATTATTCTTATTTTATTACAGTACTATTCATGTTAGATCATATTATCATATATAGATGTACTATTCCTATTTTATTTACGATTTTTTCCAACCTTTTTTAAATCCATGCGACATAGTAATTGGAAAAAGCGTACCAATATTTATCGCTGATATTTTTACGTGCCGTCATCAAGGAATAAGGAATTTTTACGTGCCGTCATCAAGGAACAAGGAATTTGTAAACATGGCATTGTATGCCTTGCAGTGCCTCGCTTGTTTGTCCTCAAAATGTACAGCCCGGGCATACAATGAATTTATTAATAAAAAAAAATCATTCAAATCTATATTTACACTGAGCAATACTACAAATAATCCGCTTTACATTGTTGAATTTTTGGCTTAATGTTGACCCTCATTGTGCTGGTGATCACCCGTCGAAGTTCAGGATTGCAAAGCTGAAAAATCCCAATTTTTAGGCAGAATCTTTCATATTTATTTTAGCCAGTTTAATTTGAAATTCATAAATAATTCAAAAAATTCAATTGAATTAAATTAAATTCATAAAATTCATAAATTTCATATGATATAGAAGTTAGAAATGTTTGGAAAAAAAGCTAAAAAGTTAAAAGTAGGGATTACCATGTAAATTGGTAGCCGCATGGCACAGGCGGTAACAACTAGTAAAGATACTAAATCCGTAGAGAACATATAAAAACCGAAGAATCTGAAATCAGAATAGTTATTTCGGATATTTTAGGCCGTCATGGTACGGTAGGGCAGATAAAATGGCACATAAAATCTCTTAGTGGACTCACTCTGTCTGCAGCGAATGCATATCGATAAATTCCCACGCTGTAACGATCACATTGGGCAGATTTGAGAGGAGATACAGTAGGCATACAAGTAACAATGTCCATGTAGCTGATCGTACTTTACTCTGAAAAGACGAGGAAATTTTTGTGGATTTCTTTTTTCTCGATGAAGGAGGTGCTATGAAAAACACTGAATCTAATGTTCGTTCTATTTTATTTCCACTGGAAAAAGGAGATTGGGTGGATATAGAAGCCGAAGAGGGTTCAGCATGCAAAGCAGTAGGGAAATTACATATAGAACACAACTAACACGTTTTTTTCACGTGTTTACCTCACTGTCTGCGTCTCTTTATGTTTTTTTTTTCTCATTTTTTTCACTTAAAAAGTATTTGATGATGAATTTGATGGATTTCTACAGGGATTTCACACCAGTGGAAGACGGATCTTCGATTAATGGTGGAAACTTGACTTGAAACTTGACCGCTAAATATTCGCACCTACATATTTGCATTATTTTAATTTTCTACGAAATTTTCACTTGAATGAAACTCTGAACTTACAAGTTACAAGTCTGAACTCTATTTTTGTTATTTATTATTTTTATTATTTTTCTCCTTGACATTTTACCTGTTCCGTATGGATTCTTCTGAATGAAATTTTCAGGTGTATTAATTAACTTTCATTTATAAAAGTGAGGGAAAGAATCATTTATCTATTAGGAAATAATGAGAAAACTGGATAGTTTCTCATTCAGGAGAAAATCTTATAATTTCACTTTTTTCTTTATTGTACAAGACCAGTACTTCCTGAGAAAAGATATTCCTGTACGCTTTGATGCCACCTGACATAGATTTCCAGAATTGTACGAGAAATTCCTTGTACGATTCAGTACAAGAGAAATTTTCCAGGGCAGCATATCACGAATCTGACGTGATGAGGGAATCCGCGGAAAAAGCTAGAGATTGGATTGTAGATTGTCGGATCTCGGATGATTCCGCTCATCTCTCCGGGAGTAGAAAAGGTTTCAGTTGCTACGCCACCTTTGCGCCGCATCCACGTGCGAGCGGTCGAAGATTAATGAGGTGTACGGAGAAAACGTGAGTGTTCTGACGTATCTCGTAGGAATTAAAGCAGTTCCCACTCCGTTTTTTTACGACGATTAGAAGAGATGAGCTAAACCACCTCAGATCCCGCAGTCAACAACCTCATCTCTAGCTTTTCCCGCGGATTCCCTCACCACGTCAGATTCGTGGTATGTTGCCTTTAAGGTAAATCAAAGAAATGGAAATCGCAGTCATACTGAACCATTCGGTGCAAAAAGTTTAAGTTATGACTTTTTTTTTGAGGGGCGGGAGGGGATTTTTTTCACTTCTCCCTTCGTAGAGGCAATGGCAAACGATTTTAGTATTTCATTATGTTCTTCTGAGTTTAAGGGAAAAAAGAAAATTTGGTTCTGAAAAACAGTTTTCTACCAATTTCTCTCGTTTTCTAAGCTATATTTGTAGTATGGACTAGAATTAATGATTGATGGTCGCGAAGCTTTTCATTATTTTTTTTTGTAGTTCAACTCTAAGATTAGTTTCTTACCTTAATTTTTATTTTAAAGCAGTAGAAAATAGAAAATAGGGATAATAGTCGGAGAAGTAGGTTTTGATAGAACTGTAGAGAACTGTAACAAAGACAGAAAATATCGAAAAATATCGAGAAGAGTGCATCCAGAAGATGTGCCAGAAAAACGTGTACATACATATACACATAGGAGTAGTGCGCTGTGATCTGGATGATGATCCAGATTCGGACTCGGATTTCGACAATCAATCGATATCGATAACTTACAATAATTCGCACTTTTCTTATAATGCTCGAATATGTCGTTTGTACTATGGATTCGAATCGTAGCGGTATATAAACGAGTGGAACGAAATTTTGTAGTTCCGTTCCATCCTAGAATTAGAAGCGATGAAGTACGGTGATTATTTTGATCCTTGTTTGTTGCGCACGATTTTTGCACGATTTGTGAATTATACACAGCACGTATAATGCTGAATTTCTGTAGCGAATCTGCGAAATTTGCTGCAAATTTGGAGTATAAACAATTAGAATTTTCGTTCGTCATTATAAAATTTCATTAGAATGCTATTTACAAGAATAGTCCGGGATCTATTCGTTTTTGATGGAAACGTGATGCAGTATTGCTGCAAAAATCATCCTCTGAGCTGACAAAAACGTCTTTGTCATTCTATTGCTAGTCATTTTTCATATTTCATTATTTTTTACGTTAGAAAACAGTTATGTAGAGAATTAGCGTCATCACTACTTGTGAACAACTCAGGATGATACATAGAGTGAGACAACTTGTTCTGAAACTCGAAAACGTTTCGGGGAACTTGTTTTTTCTGGATGCTTGAGCCTTAATCTCCTAAAGCTTAAATCCTAGGATCTTCCAGTTTTTCTCCACCCTTAGAAAAGTAACAGTTCCCTAAAATAAAAGAAAAAAAGAACAGGTGCATTTGCAGCTGATCTTCGGTAGTTTTTAACCTTTGTTAGATGATTTAGACTTGATTTGGAATCGATTGATTTAGATGTATCCGTTAATTTCCTTGAACAAATTCCTTTCAAAAATTCAAAAATAAAATCTGTACACGTGAAGAATTTTTAACGAAGGTGAATTCTTACAAAATCCTTGTTTATTTAATATTTATGTCTTTCCCGGGGTTTTTTTTTTCGTGATGCTTAGATGAAAAGTTAGTTTATGGCTCTCTATCCACTGCTCACTTAGTCCTTTCCGATTTTAAGTTCTTTTAATATGGTCAAGCGTTTCCAGTTTAATGTTTGTCGTTGCTCAGTCACTAAACGATTAAGAATGTTTTTTTTTCTGGAATTTCTTTTTTTCTCCTTGATTACTGCCCTATTCTCGTGGACGGGGAGCAGTCCTAGAGTCTGTGTTCAATTGGGGATTTTTTTTTTGGGACGAAGTGTGTCCGAAATTACTTCACTACTAGAACCAGTAGGAGTTTAGAAGTGAAAGGATAATCACTAAATTCCTACTTCATGAGAGAAAACAATTTTTTCAACAACTTTGTAGAGATTTTAAATGTTCTTTATAACCTACATTTGGTGTATTTGTATTTTATTTTGTATTCTCGTGATTGTATTTGCTTCCGAGAGAGTGCGCTTCGCAGTTTTTTTCTTCTGAATGTTTTCAATAACAGCAGTGATTCCCTCAACGAGGAAAAAACTAAATGGTGCATTTAAATTTAGTAATTTTAAATTACATTTAATTTAAATTATATATTTTTCTATAATATTTTCTTTTTTCTTTATCATATTTTCTTTTGAATATGTTTGAATTAAAACCTTATGATAAATGAATTTTTCGTGGTTTTTGACGTAAAATCCTCCTCCGCCACCGATCTATTAAGATCCCCCTACGCTTCGTGAGAACTGCTATTGAAAGCGTGCAATCACACCCGCGCCAGGCGACGTCTTCCGGCTAAGGATAACCAAGCGCAAAAAGAGTCAAAGAGCAAAAGTCGGCCGACTGCAAACGCACGCGTACGCATGGAATTTCGTGTGATTTGTCCGCTGAACTTGAAGTTCGAGGATTTCGCGATGGTTTCTGGATGATTCGCTTCCATTCCTTTGAGATACAGAAGTTTTAGACGCAATTTTGCCAAATTAGTGTTGTGGAAGAGATTTTCCAGCTTCACTCAAAGACGCTGGATTCAATTTTGGCGCAGGAAAGCGAATTTACAGATAGCTATGATTTAGATTCTTTAGATTTTCATTTGAAAGAAATTTCTTACTTAGTGAGAAAACGACTTGAATGTTTGGAATATTTTTATAAATACTTTTTTTTATTTGATCGGATAATGTAATGATAATGGATGTTCGATTCCATTCCTTCAGGCGTTGAAGAAGTGGAATTCGCTGAAACATTAGCGAAAAATGAAAAATTATTAGGACTGAAGGATAGGATTATTAGGATTATCAGGATTGAAGGATTAGGAAAAAGTCTGCGTTTTCCTCCACCTAGGACGACAAATACAGTCTGAAAAAATAATTTCCAAAAAAAAATTGGGAGCTCGTTCTCCCCTCTTCCCCTCCCCCCACCACCAGATTTTGACAGCTTAGGTTAATTTTCAACGCGGTGTTAATTACTCAACCCAAACACATCACATCGCACCTGTTCGCTGCTCTCTCCCGCATTCATCCACGATAACATCATGAATTAATTAAAGCATCCAGAATAGATGTGTAACTGAACTGAGTCATCAGAAAAATTGCGTGCGGCCGAACGCGAACGACATTCATTTTGGCGCACAAATATTTTGAATATAGCCATATAGAACTCGAAAATCATTTTAAAAAAATCGGATTTATTTTATTTATTTTGTACATACAGTCATAAACAGCCTAAATATTCAGTTATAGCTATTGCGGGTCATACGTGACGGGTCCTAGATTTCATTATTATTTTTTTATTCTTTATGTAATATTTTGTTGTTATTTTATTGCTATTTTTTTCCCGTGAATGCATGGAATGTTCTTTGAAGCAGTAATATTCTGCTTTATCCTGAAAGAATTTTTGAGCGGCTAGGCTGACCCCTTCACGAATTTTCACATACCCGGTCAGATTAAATCTGTTTACTAAAAAAAAAGTGATAGATGCAGACTCGTTGAAAGTAAGGAAATGTTCACGAAATGGTGACCAAACTGAGATCAAATGTAGTGTTTGGATAAAACTGAACAAAATCTGGAATCCCAAAATTTTTCACTTTGTTTTTATCCAATTAACCGATTTTTGCTATCTGATCAGTTGGAATTTCCAACGAATATTTTAGAAGTATTGATCCGATCCAGGTGTAAATTGTTTATTTGAGAACAATTTGTTTTGCCCTCTGCGCTTCGCGCTCTCTTTGCTTTGCAAAACGAACGTTGAGTTTGAATGGGATGATTTATTGTCTACGGTATCCCTAGTTAGTAAAGAAACTGTTTAATTCCTATTTTTTTAGTGGAACAGCAGAGATCAAATTTTTGGTACCTTAATTCTTGCTATCCTTTAACGGCTAACCATCACTAGGAGAGAATAAGGACCAATTTTAGGGACGAATTTGAAAAAGGGCACATAGATGCGATAGTCGGACCCGATGCTCCGACCTCCTTCACTTTTGTGACGCTTGGAGGAGGGACCTCCTTCACTTCTGAACGATTGGCGAAGGGATCCTCATCACTTGAGTATCACCCTATGAGCTAGACCCCCTTCACCTGAAGAGGGTCTGTCTCCTCCCTATCGCACCTATGAAAGAGCATATCAGGGAAGGATTTGAGAAATGTAGAGGAGGAGTGTATAAATTGATTCTATTTAACTTTATAATTAATATTATTTTATTAAATGGGTTGGTGTTCTACGCTTCGGCTCATCGTCTTTCGGTTACCACATCACAAATTAAGTATGACGAGAAGTGTGCCGATGTTTGAAGACCTGCTCAAACCTTCGCAATGAAGGTCAGGTCCTTCTGCTTCTGGAGCTTTATCCGTTAGAAAGGTGTTCACAGATGTGGAAAATTACCTTATTCTCAACGCGAACCGAAAATTTCCGTTCTCCTAGAGTTAGTAGTGGCTAGACCTTCTGAGTTCTTTCAAAGATATGTGATACGATGCACAATTTAATTGCTATGGTTTTTCAAATTGCTAATAAATAATATATTTTGCAAAATAACTTTGGTGAGGTTCCAAAAAAAAAAATGCCTTGGTTTGCAGATTGAGTATTTTTTATAGTTTATTTTCGGAGTTTAAGCAGTTTTTCCTTGCGATTTAGACCTCGGAAATAAATACCTTCTTTTTTGAAGCTTTAAACCTTTTTACAGCTCTGATATTGTTGTTTTCCACAAGATAAGTTTAGAAAAAAAAGGCGTCGAAATTTTTCAACCAGAATCTATTTCCTCTTGTGACGCTTCTGCTTCTCTTTAGATCAGTAACTGGATATTTAGTTTATTTTGGAGGTGTTCTGGAGCGCTATCGCTTAGGTACTAACTACTGTAAGTACTGACTAAGCCAGAAAACTTACCTTATTCTCAACGCGAACCGAAAATTTCCGTTCCTCTTGAGTTTTCGCTTCTCTGAGTTGTGCCTTCAATTCGACGAGCGTTTTGAAGTTGATCAACGTCAACAGGAAGAACGGGACAAATACGGTCACGATATTCCGGACCCAAAACCGATACACGGTCCCGTAAATCGGATTCGAATTCACCTCGGTCATATCGACGAAGTACTCGTGTACAGTATCCTGGAAATGAATTATTCATTCGCCTAATAAGTGCAAGCCTAATAACAATCAATCGGCTAATTCCTGGGAAAATTTGTCATTAATCAAGGAAATAGAATTCATGAGAATTTTTATGTCAGTTGTCCTGCATAGCTGGGACTTCGCTAGGAAAACATGAATGATACATAAATAAAACACCACGACGAGCTTCGACGGACTTTTTTTTATTGAGTCACTTTTTTGAAATGAATTAATCACGTTAACTCATAACTCACTAACCCGACACGATTCGTCCTCTTCGGGGAAAATATCCAGCTCGAAAAAGATTCCACCTTTTGTGATCAACGCGATGGCGAGGCTGAGGAAACAAGCCATGGTACGTCGTCGTTGGAAAGCCTTCAGACGGGCGGATCGTATAGTGATCAGATATCGTTCGAGTAGAGCGCAAATTAGTACGAAACTGAAACGGACGAGTTTCTCTGTTGGAAGGCAACCTTTGGACAACTGATACAAAGTATAAACGGAACCATTCTTGCCTTTAAAGAAAAGTTGAAAGCTGAGCACTGACACTTATCGTATGGAAGTTCTTTTTTACGTTATATGTTCTGTTTTAGTTTATTTTATTTTTAGTTATATATATATATCTTTTTATTTTATTTTTTTTTATTTTCATTACATCTTATGTAGGAGAACGTGAAAAGGTTTTTTTTTTTTGTAAAATCCGATTTTTTTGACCTAACTAGGACTTCACCTTCTTCCACGATCGATTTTTGGAATAAATCGAACTCTCGAAGAGGAGAACACCCATAAAAATAATCCCCGATCAGGTATATTTTGATTTTGAGTCGTAGTTTTTTCCATTTGGGTAGATTTTATAATTGCCTCGCAGTAGCACAGTTTCAAACGGAAATTATGCGCCTCGTTTGTTTTCTTTCATCCCTCATTTAAAGTCATTTATTGTTGAAAATCGGCTATTACATTTATGGTAGCTCGGTACGAATATCTATTGAATTTATTGGACTATTTATTGGATTACGTCCGCTTTGAACTGCGTTCAAACCAATGGGGCGAAAAGTTTGACTGTAAGATAAGCAGGGAATAAAAAAAAACGATGCTAAGAGACTCATTCCTTACGCCAAATTTAACAGGCAATGCTACCGTAATGTGGTTGATTACGGTAGCGTTTTGGCTGTTAAAGTTACGAGCATGTTTTTTTTTCAATCCTGCGATTCCACTGAATGTATCTGTACAACAATGAGCAGCGAGAACTGGTCCCTCAGCATCTGGTACGAGCGACTACACAGATGGGTCGAGAAGCATAAGAGTTCCAACACTCAATGCCGCAACGTTTTTTTGAACTTTTTAGCGATGTTCTTTAATCCCCCGGTTTAATTTCTGAAAATTTTTGAACCGAAATAAAATAAATTGTAAAATATCCAATTTTTTTTTGTTGCAAAATTGCCTAGGAATATTTTCTGAAAAAAGCGTTTATGGTCCGGATTTGTCGCAGAGTGAGCCAGAATAGAATAATATGTTTGGTAAAGAGGCTTCCACCTCCCAAGCTGTAAAGTAAAGTGAAGAAGCCATGAGTGTCCTACTTATTTTTTAATTTGTTAATTTTTTAAAGCGTTTTTATTTATTATAATCAGAGAGAAACGTACATCTCGAGAAGCATACACAAAAAGTTTTAACATTCGATCCTACAGAGTTTTTTGAAGATCTTTCGTGATGTTCTTTAATTCCCGGTTCCCGATCCCCATTTTCTGGAACAACGTGACGTAATTTCCTCTGTTTGTTAGTGATAGTTTTTCAAAACAAATTTTATGTAAGTGTTTTCTTTTTTACTTTTGCTTTAGACGAATTTTGTGAGTCGGTTTCCCTGAATGGAAGTATCGATGATCACCGAGCGAAAATGTGCAGAAAACAAAGCAATAAACCGCTACTCATTAACGAGGTCCTTGTTTTTTTGGGCCAGGAGCGATTCTGGTTCGATATCCCTCATCCTGAACATACTGGGCATCCGATCGAGAATCTTTGTGAAATCTGAGTGGATTTTTGCCGGGGTCCAGAATTGTGTCTGGGCGCAGTCAGGCGTGCTCTGATTTGATTTACTCATAATCATTTCACTCAGAAAAAGTAATTTGATTTTTTATAGTTTTTTTTTTCTAATAATTAAATTTTCTAATTTGAACAAGTAGTAGATATAACACAGCTCGTAACGATCAGTGAAAGGATTATGAATTATAAAACGATGGGATTGAAATCACCTGCTCGCTTATTACTGTAAAGTACTGTATAGGATGACGTCACCCACCTTGCCGCCGTCATTGAGACATGAGTGAGCGCGAGTAGGTAGACGAAATAGCTCCACCATAGTCTGGCGAGAAGTATTGAATTCAACCAATCCTAGAAACTATGATATTACAGGATATTTTCAGTTTCTTTTCGGTAAAATCTTCACGTGACCATCAGGGGATAAATTATAAAATTTCTGAGACTTTTTACAAATCGAGAAAAAAGCGCCTGATGAAAGATTATTTTTTCAAGAACAAAAACTCCGTTCCATGGGATGGCTTATCTAAAAATTAACAAAACAAAATAAAATAAAAACGTAAATGTAATAATGCTATACTATAAATACTATAAATAATACTATAAATAAAACACTACTATAATACTTTAAATAAAATAAAAATGAAATAAAATATATAAAAATGTATAGAAAATGAAACGAAATATGAATATAATTCAATATAAATAAAATATAAGATATTTGTAATTATCGTAGATAAAAAGTTTGAAGTTACTATTTTCTTTTTTATCACTTAGTACACTGAAAGGATTAGCCGTAAATTTCAACAAAAAAAAAAATTAGATTAATTAAGATTGAGTGCTGACTTCAAAACGCTTACCTTTAAACTATCGACAAGGATCACAGGCACATAACACATAGAAATTATCCCATCGAACAAACTCAACACGAGTAGAAACTGAAAAAGGAAGTTTTTTCATTATTTATTATGCTATTTTTATTTATTATATTATTTTTCTTATTGATTTATTCGCCAGAAATGGCTTCAGCACTCAGCTTTAAAAATTGGGAATGTTCACGTTACCAAAGTGGAGATTTTGGTAGTAAATTTTCTGTTTCCATTAGAGATTTCAAAAAAAAAAACTCTTGTGGCACCAATTTTTCATTCCTTCCCCGGGAAAATATTTACACTCTTCACATTTTAGCTACATGGAATGAGGAATTTTCCACGTTTCATGTCTTTCCATCCTTAAGACTGTAATTTACCTCTGCGACATATTTAGCTTCTGAGAAATTCGGAAATGTTAAAGCATAAGGCGTGACTTTTTGTTTTTTTTTTTTTGAGCGACAAAATATGGACTTTGGAGGATTTTTTTCTTGGCAATTTTTTCGAGGGGCTCGATGATTTAGTAATTTTTTTTTGAAATAGGAACCTAAGGATTTCAAAGAAAAACTGTGATCAGTTTCCTTTTGTTCTGCTGCGTAAACTCAAGGAATTAAAAAAATGCAGAAAAATCCGATCAGTTTCATTTCGACGATACAGTACCCCGCCCTTCCAAGATCTCTATGTTATCACTTTCCTGAGAATATCTGGAAATAGTTTTCCGGAAATCTCATTGTACGTAGACATGGGTTCAGATTTATCGTTGTGGATGAATAATAGTCAATTTTCAATTGTAATTAACTCCTGTACTTTGCCGTAAGCGAAATGAAAGCAAACAAATGACCGGCTGACGAGCCCGTAACGTTCCTTTCCGAGATCTCCTTAGTAAGGCCGATTTTTCACCGCCAACTGATTACTAGTAAATGATGAAGATATACTACTACTGTACTGTACTAGGAAACAGTCGAAGGTTATCAGACTGTTCTTAGTGAGTAACCTCTTGGTAAGAGGTTCCGCTTCCTGCATGATCGGTCGGAGGTTCGAATCCGCCCTAGTGCTCACCAAGCCTTTCATCTCTCCGGGGTCGATAAATTGATGCCAGACTTGTTCGGAAGGATAAAAACACTGACTTGACCCGTCGGCTAACCCCTGCAAGTCATTGTGTGGGCCAGTTACACGTTCGGTGGACCTTAAAGGCATCACCCCACGAATCTGAGGTGGTGCAGATTTCAGGTGGAGTATTCGTATACAGGATGTAAGACTACGGAGAGGGGGGTGATTCCGTCCATTTCTCCCTAATTGCCGTAAAAAACGGCCCGGAAGATACGACTTCATTCGTTTTGGCGCACCATTTTGTACAAGAGGTTCGATTGGAGCGCGCCAGTCTTGTGCGGCGCCGTATCTTCCGGACCGTTTTTTACGGCAATTAGGGAGAAATGGACGGAATCACCCCCCTCTCCATAATCCACGATCCCGTATACGAATACTCCGCCTGAAATCTGCACCACCTCAGATTCGTGCGGTGATTCCTTTAAACGATTCTCAATTGAAGCGAACGTGGTGACGAAGGTCCCAAGCGGATTGATCAACGCCAGACACTTTATCCTTTCATCCTTTACTTTAACAGTTGTGATACATGGATAGTTTGAACTCATCTGATATCATATCTATTATCATATATTATCTAAGTACATTTTTCCCCAATAAGCAGGTGTTCTAGAAGATTAAGACAGATTTTCATGAAATACGTATGTAGTTGACCATAAATAAATAAAATTGAAAAGGATAAACTGAACTATCTCTACTAAGATGTGCTTACGCGTCGGAAGACGTCAATTCAGAATTGTTTAAAGGCAGCGTATCCGAAATTAACGTGGTAACGTGGTAACGCCAGGGAAAAGTAGAGTTAAGATTATAGACCTGGCTTCGCTCAATTCCTCCTGGTCGTCGTCCCAAGAAAATCATACTCCGGTCCCCTCAGCAGCCTACTCTCATTGGGTTTACTTGAATAGGCTGTTGAGAGTGAGGTGAGAAGACCTCATTAATCTTCGACTCCTTGGATGTGTACACGTAATTGTGCCGTGTTGCAACTGATTTTGTGAGAAAGAACGCCGTTTTTACCACGATCAGCGGAAGATGAGAGGAGATTCAGTAGCTCGTTTCCCTAAAGGCATCAGGTGGAGTATTCGTATACGGCATCGTAGATTATAGAGAGGTGGGTAATTCCGTTGATTTCTTACTAATTGCCGTAAAAACGGCCCGGAAGATACGGTTTTTGGCGTTCCGGCGCACTACTTTCTACAACGAGTTCGATTGGAGCGCGCCAGCCTTGTGCACGCGTCGCATCTTTCGTGCTGTTTTTTTTACGGTAATTAGGAAGAAATGGACGGAATCACTCCCCTCTCCATAATCCGTATACTATCCCGTATGCGAATACTCCACCTGAAATCCGTACCGCCTCAGATTCGTGGAGTGATGCCTTTAATGTACAATCTTAACTCTACGTTCCCCCTACAATTTCTTTACCTCGTCACTCTCGTGATACGTTGCCTTTAAGGTCCCACAAACGCATACAATAGCTTCTGGGACCCTGGCCGATATGTGATAAGTCATAGTCGGATAGTTTTTATCATGCCAGAGGAGTGAGAGAGTTAGAGCGGAACCTCTTACCGACTGAGCTACACCCGCTTCCCTTTATAAGCTGTTATTTAAAGGTCCCATATTTAAATATGCATGTATGCAGCCATGCAACCAATATATAACGTCGAAAACGATACGGAAGTGGCGATGTCCTTCACAAAGCCATCAAAATGCAAAATTTTATGAGATGATGTCAACGGCTGTCAGGTGCCTTACCGACAAAGTGCATAATAAGAAAAAACGAATAAAATCTCATGATGAAAAAAGAATTCTCAATTTTTCAGACAGATAGATAGGAAAAGGGTTAAAAAAAAGGTTCTATTCAGCCTTGCACTAACCTGGAAATAACATTGAAAACATTTTTTGCTCCTTATCAGACAATAGAATAAGACACAGTTGTTAATCACGGACGAAATAGAAATTCCGGAACCTGAAAATTATTGGAATTGTTTTCAAACACAGACAAATACTTAAGAAATATAAGAATGAACTTTCTAAAGATTTTTTTTTCATAAAATAAGCGTCACTTTCTTCGTTTAATATTCCATTGTTCTAGAACGAGGTTCGGTTTTTTTTTTCTCTAACGGAAACTTTCAATCGAACACTTTACACGTCATAGCTCTTTTTTTTTGGAATTTTCTTGGAAGCGCTGCAACAATTTTGCTTTATTTTCACAAATCTTATTTCTTCTTTCATTGCTTTTATTTGTTTGTTTGCTTGTTTGCCTTTTTTGGCCTTTGGTAAGAGGAACTCAAAAAAACAATAGAAAGACGCGAACATGCCATATTTCTGGATTTCAGGTAGATGGGAACTTAAATCCTACGAACTTTGAGAGCTTTCTGATTTCCTGCTTTTTTTTCGAAAGAAAACTGACTCATAAAAAATTATTTTTTCTTTGAAAATAGATTTGGATTTTGGATAAACGCCACTAAGCCTTCAACAATTACTTTTTTTTCAAAATTTTGCTCCAAAAATATGTCCAGGAAGGATCATAACTTGGGAAAACAATGAGAGGAAGAACGTTACGGAACATGGTGAGGATTCTTATTTGTTATTTGTTTTCTATCACTTTCAAAAAAAAAGAAAAAGTTGATGAGAAGGGAACGGGAGAAGGAGGTGTAGGACTCCTAGTTAGACCTCCTATAATTTACTATAACACTAAAAAAAGTAACTTTTTTCCAGAATTTTTACCAGTTCATGGCTACAGGGTCCCGCATAAAATGCTACATTTAACAGTGAAAGTAAGGTAATTGAAATGAGTACAAATTCGTTTACGACGACACAATGAGGGATAGATTTAGAGTTTTTCCCTCAAATTTTTGTCAGCACTCAAACCAGTGATGTCAAGAAAAATTGATTTTGATGCAGTTGTGTACTTACAAAACTTTGCAGAAAGTGATGTGACGAGAAGTTTTATGAATTTCTGGAAGGAAATTTAAGGAGTTATGGGTGATTAATTACATTTGCTATATCCACGAGAGCAGTGACGTAGTGTTAGAGGGGAAAAAATCTAAATATTTGCGCCACACGTTAATACGGAACGGGACATGACAATAAGAAATGCATTGCGTCGAATTTCTCTGTGGGTTTTTTTTGCTATGTTTTAAAACCAGAGGTATTTGGCTTTTTTTTTGGGCTACATACTATAAGAGATAATTTTTTTGAACAAAAAAAAACTGATAAATTCTTAAAGGGAAAACTATCCGGAAATTCCTCTACTTCATTAGAACTGCACATAGAAGGTTCGGATATTCGTCTAAGCACATACGTTTTACAGAAATAAAAAATAGTTTTCTTATCAGGGAACGCCAAACTTAGTCAAAGGTGTTTTTGTGGAGTTCTATTGTTTAAAATCTCCAAATTCTCAAAAATCCGTCAATACTTTTTTTTCTCTCTCGAGTTCTAAACTTTTATATAAAAGGTGTTGAATCAGGAAAAATCCGAGAGGAAAGTTAACGAAGGCCCTTAGGCACCCTAACGCCGTAACCGTAACCTAAACACCTAAATCGGCCATAAACAAACCTAGGATAACGGCTAAAACTGAGCCGACGGTTCGTTCTGCGATCGGAGGACACATTGCGATGCGAGGCCACGCCCACTTGCGTCGAAGAAAGAGCAGTGGGCGGAGCCTGAATGGAAATGGATGGTGGAGAAGTTCTTTCTGAAACGTAGGGCTTAGATTCAGGATCAGCGCAATATTTATGGTTTTTATAAGGGTAAACATTGCAAAACGAGTTTTTCGACATGGTAACAGGCTGATTTGAGAAGAAGATATGACGAATGAAAATAAATGGAAAAATGAGGAAAATGAGTGGATGAATGAGGAAAAGGAAAATGAAAGATAAGAAGTAGACAGTAGATAGGAGTCCATGGGATAAAATTTAGCTTTGCTTAGATTATTATTTTATTTAGATATTTTCCTTTAGTTGAAAGTTCTAAATATTCTAAAATCTAAGGTATTTATAATAAATGAACACGAAAACAGCACCAGCGCAAAAAAAAGCGAGAAAATAAACAGAACGATCCTTATGTATTGAATCAAACTTCCACGGTCTCAGAGTTTCCTTCTGGACATCGACAGAGCTCATCTTTGCACCAAAATCTCAACGAATGGGACATAGAACCTCGATCATTTTGAAGAGTAGAGGAGGAATAACAGAAAATTAGAAAAAAAAGAGCAGGACAAGGAATCTGTAGAAAGTTTGAGATAAAAATATGTGACTATAAAAACTGAATGAAATATTGAATTTTGCAAATTTTAGAGGGCTATTTTTAGAAAAAAATAGAAAAATGCTAGCCAACCCTGAATCATAATCTCAGTTTACATTTTATATTCGGTGAAAATTCAAAGAAATGAAAGATGAAAGTCGATTTACTTAGTTGTTGGGGCATGGAATTTACTAATGTATGTCTCAAGCGACATCTCCTATAAGGCAATAAAGATTTTTTTCTAACGACGGTAAACGAACACGAGGATTCTCAGCAGAAATTAATGGAAATTTTCTAAGTTACAAGGAAATGACGTATGAGTGTAATAGAATTCGAGATACACTTCCTCCTAACCCCCTATCGATTCTCAAAGTTTTTATAATAAATTAGGAAATTTCAAATGTTTTTTTAGTCATGGTAAAGCTTTCAGTTCCGATCAATTTCTGGCCTTAGGAATTTTTCTAATCGTTGTAAATAAATTTATTACAAAATATTGAATCAACAGAGACCTTGAAATCAATAGCGATTTGAGAATCCTTATGAATCCTTAAGATCCTTATTTTGAAAAAATTTTGGTATTTCTATTGAAATTTTTAATGGAATATATGACTGTGAATTAATTCGAATTAAATATATGACTGAGAAGAGATGATGAGTGTAGAGGTCGTGACCTTTTTCAAATGAAAATTATTTTGATGAGTGTAGAGGTTGTGGACATTTTTCTTAAATTAAAATTATTTTATCTTCTTTCATCCAAAACCATGAAATGGCAATGATAATTCCTAAACAAATGTATTGAAGGAACAGATCCAGAATTAGGAACAGTGAGCGTGTACGACCAGAAATGTGCATTATAAACGAGCGTTTCCGTCCGTCGCTCCGCCTCCGTCATCCATACCTCAGCTGCAAATCACTTATATGGACATTTTTGATTTTACGCTTCGATAGTCTAACTTTAGAAAGGAGAATATTTTTTTTCACAGCCAAAGTGCTCTTAACAATATGCTTTTATGACGTAAAACTGACAGGAAATGGTATGCTGACGGGAGAGATGGAATCGATTTTTTTTTCAGGGTTCGGGAAAACTTCCACGACCTATACTGGCTCTAATCCTTATTGTAGATCTGTTCACTTCAAAAAGAAAAAAAAACTTATGGATTTCAGACTTATAAAAACTTATAGAAGACTTATAAATTATAGACTTATGGAATTTGCTAACTTATAGACGTAGATACACATCAGAATAAAAATATTACTTAGTCAATTTTTGCAAAAGCAATAGGTTTGGCCATAGGTTGTTGTAGCGCAGTCGGTAAGATGTTTGGCTGCGAATGTACGATTGATCGATGGTTCGAAATCGTCCTGGAGCCGACCAGACCCTTTGTCTCTCCAGCGTCGATAAATTGGTACCAGATTTGTCTACGACGACTAAAAAAACGCTGAATTGACACATCGGCTCGCCCCACAGATTACTGTAAGACTGCAATCGCGTTCGTTCGGATCTCAAAAGATTCTTAAATAATGTCGAACGCGTTAGTGCATCCTCATAGGAGTGGATCCACGCTTATCCCTGCATTTCATCCTTAATTTAAAATAAGTCTTTGGAATCAGTGGATCACCTTTCTTCACGGTCCCTAACACATAACACTAGTTCTGAATTGAGGATTACAGTACCCCTCTCTCATATTTCTTTCAATTCTAACCACTATTTATAGTTGTTTTCGTGTCGATCTAAGAAAAGGAGAAGTTCGGCTCTTGTAGAAGTTTTTTGTGAAGATTTTCTTAGTATTCCTATTACCTTTTACTTTTTCCTATCACTTATTCTATTACTTCCTGTTACTAGTAATAGTTTCTGTTCTCAGAACTTTTGCGGTCCTGCGGTGATTGATACTACCGTACTTTGTCACAATTACCCTTTTTCTCCGTGCCCATAACCGTAATCAAATCAATGCATGATAACCTGCACGCATGTGAATGTCATTGATAAGAAAAAAGAGAAATTTCTATTAGCAGAGCATTTGCAGGATTTCTGAGAACACACGGCGGGAAAACGGCGCTAATCACCTGAAATCGTAGATTACATTTCAATACAACTCAAAAAAAAATTCAAATGCATAAATAATTATGTTTGTGGCTGCAGTTTTTTTTTGTTTCCCTTCAATTGCATAAATTTTGTGCAGACTAAATTTCAATTATGTCTGCATTTGCACACGAGAACTTTGATGCTTTTTCGCAAAAATATGTAAACATGTAAATAAATGATAACAATACTAAAAATAAATAAACAATAATAAATAGATATCTAAAAATATGTGATGTGAATCTGTTTGAAGAAGAGCTAAAATAGGAACCATGTTTTTTTTTCCGACATATATGTGAAATGTGAAAATCTCCTTATTTTCACATGCGCATATATGTCACTTCTAATCCGAGAAAAAAAAAAGAGAAATAAAGTTCTTCTGCTAAAAATACGATTACACCTTCTTGGTCGACGATAATTTCGTTTATGATTTCTCGGATTTTTTTTCGGAAAAATTGATCTGCGCTTATCTCGATAACTCATAGTGCATAATACAGAAAATGTGCAAAAGTTCTGTTTTCTGCAAAGCTTATTTTCAAATTGGAAATTACCTAAAAACAGAGGAGGATTTCAAAGCCACGATCCAAGCAACGGGGCTAGATGCCAAAAATGGTGAAATTTTTCTCCTTCAGTGCTGCGCCATGCGAGTTTTCAGGGAAGCAAACCACATGAGAATTTCAGAACTTTCAATTCTACTGAAAACACAAAAATAGTTTCATCTCTTCTTTTTGCCTCATGACATGCAGAAGATACGTTATTGAAATAATTATAGAGTTAGATCCGTCTTTACAGCACCCTGGAGCATTGACGTTAAAAAAAAAACTTGTGATTACTTTTTTTAGTGCTCAAAAAGTACAGTAATGTGACAGCGTATCCGCTAAAAAGTTAATTGCATGCGGTGCGGTTACTGTTTTTTTCTTTTTCTTTTTCTTTTTTAGAAGAATTACATCGTGATTATGTGGTATGTATGATTCGTAAGTACAAACAGCAAACAGAATGCTTCGTCGACTTTTTAAGAGCTTCTTAAAAATCAAATAAACTTGAATAGATGTAATTATTCTGTTCCTCGAAGGAATCCTTATTTTTCCGATGGTGAGATAAGGTTTCTTCTCAAAAAAAGTTGAATTAGCCTTGTTAACCTATTCAAAATGGCAATTCTGTAGAATTATAACAAGCAATCTTCGGATATACCTATAAACACGTGATTTTCACTCGATTCATGAATGACTTTCAGTAAGGATGGATCCGTCGTCCTAAGAAACTAGGTTCCTCCTCTTTCTTCTGACGCTTAGCTTTTGCTTTTCGGTTTCGGTTAGGAAAATGTGCACTATTAAGTAGGATAGCAATGGGAGCCACAGATGAAAACTCCTTCACTGGGACCAGTTCTCGCAACTCTTCTTAAAAAGAACAAGGATCAAATGGCAGGGGATGTTTGGGCAATGTTCTGTAGACATTGTGAAACCATAGAGATTTCCGAAATTGAATTGAAATAGATGGATGATTTTGTCTGGAATATCTGGAGCTAGCTAACCGATCACTAACCCTACGGAGTCATTCAACGGGGAAAAATTCCATCGAATAGTTAAACAGTCAATCAATATGATATATTTTATTTTGATATATTTTCATGTAGATCAAAAATACTATAGTATAATTTTATGTACAATAATATATGTTCAGTCATTATACATAATGAAGATGTTATAGTTTGAAGCAGTACTCTAGCATTAGCATAGAGTTAGTCGATTCGAATATTTCGAAAATATTCGATCAACTCTTCAATTCGCCGATTGAAATAATCAAAAATAGACAAAGAATTGTCATAACGTTTGTTTAAAAAAGTTCATTCAAACATTTGTAAGCAACAAAAACCGTAGATGTCATGAATTCCCTGTTTTCCTCAGGTGGTGGATCCTCAGAAGGTCACCAATCCTTAAGAGAAAAATTAAAAAAATAAAAAAAATAATAAAATTAATAAGAAATTGTTGAATAAATATTAAATATGTTGTAATGAGTACTAAATAGTAAATACTAAATAGTAATGAGCGTTCGTTTTTAGCTCTCAGATAAACTGAGGACCTTAACGATATCTTCTTCATAGAACTTATGTATTTTCACCTAATTACCTTACAACATGGATATTTTCAGTTAAGGAGGGAAAGGTCAGAAAAATTTTCATATTCTGAGAAGTCTGTGTCGTCTAAATAGATACATTTCCTCACCATTTTTCTAGACAGAACGTTCCAGAAGCAGCGAACCTGGGGAGATTCAGATTTTGTGTGGATATGTATTTCGTTTTGTTTGTATTTTTGTTGGTGTTTTTTTTTTCGGAGGGGGTGGGGGTAGGGGGCACAAATCTTACCTTTTTCTAACCCCGTTAGCAGCGTGGACAACGGAAACCGAATAATTTTCGTTGAAACAACTCTTTGCACCTTTGTACGCGAGATGTGTGCATCTGTGTAGTTCTGAGGAAGCTGTTTCCATTGAAACGATCCTTGAGAAAGAGGTTCAGCAAAACATCCCGTACTCATAGGTGAAAAACCGCAAATCCGCGAGAATTCCCACAGTCACGTCGCCGCCGTTGTTATTGAAAATATACGGACAGCCATCCTTTTGGATTGAATCTCATCGATGGGTACCATATCCATGGAATTATGGGAGAATCTCGTCATTGAGGAGTGCAAGAGGATCAGATGAGCGAAATATCTGTGGATATGAGATTTTCCGTTCTGATTTCTGCTCTTCATGCGCCTTAATTCAGCAGAATTTATTGGATCATCGCGAATTATGAATGAAAATGTTCAAAATCAGAACTTTATTAGGATGCTATGTACACCTTTGGCAAATGAGGGAATAAATATATGTCTCATTGGGAAAATAAAAAGTAAAAAAGGGATACTGTAGCCAGTAAACCTTTGTCCGGACAGCAAATCATTAAACATAAACTTATATGTTCATATTTTACTCATATTTATTCATTATTTCTTCATTATTACATTCTACTTTTTATTTCCATTTATTATTTAATATTTATTATTTTTTCATGACTGTCTAATTTGTTCAAAACCAGATCGAAAAAATCCAAATAAATGGGAAATTTTTCCGAGTCAGTTTGAATGACATAAAAGTAAATGAGCCCAGATAAGTGGCCCGAGAAATCCCGTAATCTTCAGCTATTCTGACTAAGTAAAATATTTCTACTAATGAGCCTAGCTTAAGGAGTTATACGGTACTCAAAAACACTACTCAAAAACACTAAAACCTGTTTGAAGAATTTTTTTTTAATCTATCTTTAGAACTAGTTCCAATAATTTTAATTTCTAATTGGTTTCTAATTGTTCTAATTTTATTGTTCACCTCCAATTTTTTTCCACCACACGCTATAAACAGAAATAAAAAGATAAATAATAGAATAAAAATTAATAGGATAAAGTAATAAAAATGGAATTAAAATAGAAAATAATAAATAAATAAAAATAGGGATAGATATCTATTATTCTAAATAATCCAGCACTCTAATGGAAATAAATTGAAACAAAATGTACAGGGTGGCCCAGGGAAAGGGAAAATTTTGAGGTAATGGCAGACCTAAGAAGTTGCTGCTTGTAACACTATAAATAAGGAAATAAACACATCAGAACACAATGGCTCACTGCTTATTGTTTTCTTCGCTGAAATAGGGATTTTTTGTAAGAATTTTCTGAAATTCCGCTACTTAGCACATTTTTTTCCTGAGAAGTTTTTTTCACGAATGCAATTGCAAGTGGAACTAAGCTTCTGTTTTCTTACAGTGCTTAGAAGCACAATTTTCTTAATTGTACATATAAATCCACGAAGTTGTACGTGAAGGATTTAAAGAAATTCTCAGAGTGGAATTCGCTAAATCCCTTCATAATCCTACACATGGAATTTTCTATCATCAAAAAATCAAAATTAAAATTTTCATTGGGAATCAACTAGGATGCGCTCGACGCACCTTTATATTTCTTTATATTTCCTCGTTTTCACTTTTTTCTATTAGTTTCTGATTTTTTTTTTTGTATTTACTTCCTCACTCCTTGCCAGCTATTCCTGGAGGATTACGGTTGGCAGAAATTTCAGGAAACGAAAGCAGAATGAAACAAAAAAAAAAAGCAAAGTTGTCTTTCATTGCTGAATTTCTACACTTGGGAATGGTTCTCAATTTAACATTGAAACATTGTTCTATGAAATTTCCCAGAAAAACACCATTGCCTTTCTCTTTAATCAATTTTGACAGTTATAACCTCTTTTGCCGTAAATTGATGTATAATGGAATTTTAGTCTAAAGATAGATTAATTCGTTTTGGGATCTAATTAGTTACCTATCATAAAGGGCAATGACAGGAAGGGGAAATCAAATCAAAACGCAAATGGAAAACACGTAGCAGGGTTGTGGACAACACGTATCGAGCATAAAATGTCACACAATGAAGAGAACAAAGTTTTACTGGGAATCTCACACGAATTGTACCCCGCTGAATCAAAGAATTGTGAGAATAATGTTGTGAGAATTACGTTCAAGATGAGGTAATATTGCTTGAGGATGAAAAAGTATACAGAGGAGAGGAAAATGAGGAAAATGACTACAAAACATCAAAAGTTACATAGAAACAGCTAACTGACTACTAGTCTTTTTCGTTACGATTTTAATAACATGAATTTTTCATGGAAATTTATGAAAATTTCAATGAATTAATGAATTTTTAATGAAATTCAATGAATTAATTAATGAGGATCTATTGAAAATTTTCAATAGATCCTTATTAGTTCTGGATCTCAATAATAAGGGTTTCGAGTGAACGAAATGAAAAATGTGATCAACATCGATGATTCTATCGATAATACAGTACCCCCCGCCTCTGCGGCTCCCTGCAACAAATTTGTTTTTTACTAGAACAAATCGCTCCCTGCTTGTCTCTGATCATTTCCTCCTCCAGAATTTTTGCTCTGTACCTCATTAAGGAATAAGTTTTCCCGTTATTTCACTCATTCATGGGGATGAAATGGTTGAGACCAATCATCTAGATGTTTTTTTTTCCTTCAAATCAAGCCTTGTTGTTATCTTTAGAAAAAACTAATCTTACCTTATCCGGAGTTGATCTATAAACGTAAACCTATTACTACCAAAAAAAGCTAGGAACATTAATCATCCATTCGTCTTAGATTTTAGATTTCATAAGAAATAATAAAAAGACAAATGAATGAAAGATAATAATCACATTGATTGAGTGAATGATTTTTCTCGTTCTTTTTCCGCGTTTTCATACTAAACTTTAGATTTTAGACTGTTCACGCGTGCGAAAATAAGAGAAAAATATTCTCACGAGCATAGATTCTGGAATGGGATTGAAGTTTTCTCAGTCGCTCGGCGCTCCATCTCTCTCCTTATTTCTTTTGCTATTAATTAATTTTTCATTTCTTCACATGTACTAGTTGTGCATCAAAAAAAGAAGAACACACCCACCTGTCTGAGTGAAAATATTTTGGAAAAAAAAATCAAAATCAAGGCAAAATTAATGCCAATGGAACCTGGCGTAGTGCTTTTCGTGGCGGATAACACATCTCCTAGTCCAGAAAGTGAAGAGCTCTGTCTCCATTTATTTATGTTATTTATATTTTTATTATTGGTATTTACATTTACACTATGATTTATATATTATTGTTTATATTATTATTTATATATTTATACTATTGTTTTATTTACATTTTTTTCTATTCTTCCTGCCTCACATTTAAGAAGTGAGGTCAAAACAACACTCGTTCTCGAAATCAAAACAAATCTCATTCGAAGAAAAGCCTAAGCCGTGATAGTGCACTCTGTGAGATGAAAAAGCGACGGATTTAGTTCATGACTCTTCCGAACCTCCTTCGTCATGCGTTTTACGTCGAAAGAACTTTCTATTCATATGGAAGAATCCATTCAAAAGCAGCTTTCAGGGAAATTATCTCTCCAGTATTCGGGAAGATTCGAAAAGTACTCTGCAAATATCATCACGAAAGCACGCACTATCCTTGGAATCCAGAAGCTAGATGAATCGGGAACGCTAAGCCAGGGGTCAATTTACATGACGAAACAACTCTTTACAGCTGTACGAGTGTTGAAATGAAGAAGTGTAAATGGGAGAAGCGTTACTCGTATAACTCTGAAGAATTACTTTGTCTTGCAGACTTTGATGCTTCGGATCTGTCCAGTTGACCTGATTTCAGGATTTTAAGGAGATGTTTAGCGTTTTTGTTAGGATACTTGCAAAGTATTATATATCTCGAACTCTGCAACTAAAGAAAACGCATTTTCGCTGGAAATTTCTCCGCTCGCTGCCTTTCTCAGCCGTTCCCGGAATTTGTGGAATTTCTCTCGGTCCAGGGAAGAGTGGAACAGTGCAAGACATTCATAAATTTTTCATTTTCATTTTTTTCATCCTTTTCATTTTTTTCATTTTTCATTTCATTGGCATAATGACAATGGTGCAAATATCTAATCAAGGGCCAAAGTGAAAGTTGTGAGGAAGAGTGCGAAAATGGAAAAAAAGTTGAAGAATTTTTTAAAAAAATTTAACCGTGCGATGAAGTGTCTATGAGGTGTTTTTTCCCATTGCAGACTCTCCGGACGGTATGGAATTGTGACTTCTGATATTTTTCCACTTCATCTTTGATTTTTAGTGACATTAAGGAAATGTGAAATATGTGAGAATTAATCCACATTCGTTGAAGTTTTTTTTTTTACTTATTTATAAACCTAGGAAATGAAAGTCAATTAGAGTGGTTCTTCAGATATTTGTGAAGGAGGCATAGTAGATATCGGTTTTTTATCCCTGAATATTCCTCGAAATAAACGTTTTTTTTACTTTATTTATTGTTCCCTCTTATTTAATTTTGTTCATTTTCTTCACCGTTCTCTTCATGTTTCACAAGAGGATTCGGAAATTCAAGGCTTAGCTCTGGATTTCTTTCCCACAAATTTTTTTGCGCTTATTCTAGGAAGAGACTTTTTTCTTCAACAGTTTAGTTTTGTAGAGCAGTACATATTCTTGTAAAATCCGTAGAATGTTGCCATTCAAAAGTAATGTAGGCAGGAGGAAGCAAAGACGGACATTCCGGAACTATCCTGGAAATTGGGCAAAAAAACTTTCTTCTATCTAAGGATTTTCATTTTTCGAAGAATCTTGAGCGGTTTCTCTTCCCCTCTAGGATTTTTAATTTTGAATTGAATAACTTTGCTGCAATCTATCCAATTCACCTGTATATTTTTTGAACTTTTGAATGTTTTGCATCATTTGAACATGATATATCCACCTAATGAATGTGATATCAGTTGATTTAATAGAACTGATAAACGTTGCTATAGAAGCACAACGAAAAACCCGAGAGAATTTAATAAGCAACCAAAGGACACGGAATTGTTCCAAGAAGCACACATACACTGATTTTTTTCTTTGAAATTTCACTAACAAATTTGTGATAGAAATTGTTTTCGATTGGAAATTCGTACATGAAAGTGCAGCAATAAAATATGTAGTAATTGATGGAACTAAACATTTGTAACGTCATTATTAAACTCGTAACGGATGACGAAAATAGAGAGACAGTTTTTTACGTATTAGATTGATTAAATCGTTTGATTTTAATATAAACTGGTTAAATCGATTGATTTGAAATTGATTAAATCGTTTGATTGATCGTTTCAAATTGATTTTCTTGAGCTGTAGCCAAGATTGGTATTGATTTTCCCTATTAAGTTTAAGCAAGTTTTTTTCATACTTTAAGCGATCAGAGTGTTTTCCCCTATACACCTCAACAAATTTATTTTCCGATATTATTACTTGTAAAGAGCGGGTGTAGCGCAGTCGGTAAGAGGTTCGACTTTGACTACACGATCGATCGATGGTTCAAAATCGCTCAAGCGCCAACCAAGCCACTCACCCCTTCGCGATCGACAAAATTGTGTCGGACCAATCTAGGAGAACAAAAAAAAAATAAAAACACATTGGTAAGCTCCCCCAAGTCATTTTAAAGACAACGTATCGCGAAACTTATGATGTTGGGCAAATATAATGCTGGGTGATAGATAACTAGTATGAGTCCCCGCGCAGATTT
The DNA here is from genome assembly GCF_031761385.1 of Necator americanus. Taxonomy (NCBI): domain Eukaryota; kingdom Metazoa; phylum Nematoda; class Chromadorea; order Rhabditida; family Ancylostomatidae; genus Necator; species Necator americanus. The sequence goes on from NC_087372.1 coordinate 37,512,713, forward strand.
CCCTAATCGTCCTGGAAAACAGTGTGGGAATGGCGTTTGGTCCTACGAGACACTTGAGAACGCAACACCCCCGTATTACTGAGCGAGCGAAATCGAGAGCGGTCTCCTCAACAGTCCACTGAAGTAAAACCAACGAATATGCTACTGAGTGGACCGGACCGTGTGCAAGGGTGGCACGTTCTTACGTACCTCGTAGGAACAAATTCCGTTCCCACGCCGTCTTTCAACGTGATTAAGAACAATTGAGTGAGGCCACGTCCGCACTCGTAATCTACACTCTGAATTCTCTCTTTGCCCACAGAGACCTCAACATGGTCAGATTCATGCGCATCCACATAGAAATCGGTCAGCGGCTCGCACCTTTTCGTTTTTATCCTTTATTATACTCATTATTCTGTCGAGAAAAGATGTTCATTTGATCCTCCTTTGAGAGTACAAAAGCTGAATGCGTTCAGTTATTAAATTCACTATTACTGTAGATGATTTGAACTTATGGTTTATTAAAATAAATGAACTGAACTCCATAGTTTTTCGAGAAATGAGTTTAATAATTAAGTGCGGCTCCTTGCGCTTGACTCTCAAATGAAATTCACATGAATATCTGCATTGTGTACTATAAATGAATAAAGGAATTCGATATCAGACTGTGGGAAAAATTAATGTATGGAATAGAAACGATAGAACTGAATAATCGCTGACAAATGAGGTAAATTCGAGTGGGAAGAGAATCGACTGTGACTCAACCGCCCCTCTCCGTCCTCTTCCGATGCTTCCCCAGTGGTATGGGGGAAAAAACCCGACCAAGATACTGTGAAATTTGCTCAAATATTGAAAAAAATTAAAAGCTGGGCGAAACTAAGGAATATCGTAGAACAAGGGAAATTTCTAATGACTATGAGCGCATGGGGGGGGGGAGGGGAATTGTGATCTCGTTTCCTCTTCCCCTCCTCTTCCGATAGTTTCACAGTGGATTTTAGAAACAAAAAACTTTTAGAAACAAAAGTCAAGAAACTGAGGAATCTCGTAGATCAAGTGCAATTTTTAATGAATAAAATTTCCCTGAGGGGAAAAATTGAAAATGAACTTTCTTTCTTCTTCATTCTCAAAATGAATTACCAAGAAAGCCACTATAAAAATAAGCATCGAAATCAGCTACGAAGTAAGAAATCCAATTTGTGAAAAATAAATTTGTATTTTGAAGTATTTTACCACGTTTGACGCTTTGTATTCGCTCTGAGATTTGTAGTTTCAAGAAACTGGAGACACAAACGAAAAAACAATTCGAATTCTTGTACTTAGGAAGTGATAACGGCTGATTTATTTTAATCCTTTGATTATATGATGTAGAAGAACAAAAGTACAAATTCAAAGATAGATAATAGGTAGAAATTAATTTAGTTGATTTGATTTATCGATTTAAAAAAATAGTTTATTAATAACTTAGTAGTAAACTTTAACTAAATAAACAACAACTTTTGCTTCTGCCACCCCTAGAAATTTTATTTTAGTAGTGAAAAAGCGATGAAATGTGGGGATTTTTGCCGGAAAAATTCACATTAAATGAATTTTAAGAAGAGGAAAAATCTTAGAAAGTTCTAGGATCGTTGTGAAAATTCTGGCATCTGTGAAAAGCTGTTGACAAAATCTACTGGACATGTGTAGTCTCACAGCTAGGTGCTCACATTAAAATTTATGAGCTGACATTGAGTTCCTCTATAAGTCTGTTAAACGCGTTCGATATTTTGTTAGAAGACAGTTTTACACCCCTCTCCTTCCCCCTAAAAAAAAAGAGAAAAGAGAATTCTTGACATAATCCCTATACTTCTTGGAAAAAACTTTCTTTTTTTTCTCACCATCAAAAAAAAAATTCAAAGAAAATTCGTGGCATTGGCCTTGTACTTTTTGGGGAAAAATTTCCTTTTTTCATCTTGAATAGAAAACTAACCGACTGTGGAGTATAGATTGGTAGCGAAATTAATTTTCATTAATAAATTCGGTTTTTTTATATTTATTTTTTCGGTGAAAATTCTTAATTTCATTAATAAAATTAGTAGTCATAAAATTAATGAGATTAAAAAAAAGAATAATAAAATTAATGAAATTAAGAATTTTCACCGAATTCTTCCCTCGGATGACTATTTTTCTTTTATTGCCTTGTGTTGATTTTTTTTAAGCAAAACGTCACCTGAGATGAAGCCTTTTTTCGGACATTTAGCTGTCTTCCTTTAGGTACATACGTCTTGGGAATCATCAAAGAGTCATTTCATCCCTTTTTCGCAAACGGAATGAGATGTAGGCGATTTCTTGGAAATTTTCGTCACTTTAGTTTATGTTTGATTTTGCAAACGACGCGTTTCTATTCACAGTTGTTTGTAAGGGATTTGTTTTTATTTACCGATCCATACATAAAACTAGAAGGGGGATTTTTCCAGGCAGAAACAATTTTCTAAGGAAACCCGTCTACACCCCGTTATCAGACTATTCATACACTTATTTATAAGGTGCGTTCAAGATTAGATTTTAAAATTTGTAGCAATACAGTACGTTACAGTACAGTACATTCAAAATTAAATTTCCAAAAATCTTCAGAAAAAGTTGGATTTAGGTTCGGAAGAAGTATATGATGTCTGACACCTGGGTGTAAACGATTTTCCTCAGAAAATTCTTTGTGATTGGAAAAATCCACCGTCTAGTTTTTTTCTTTCTCTCGGATTTGCAGAACGTGTTAATTTGTGCTATTCAATTTTGCTTTTTCTGCTATTAGCACTTGCTTCGTTTGCTTAAACTGAAATCCCTGATAATCAGTTAAAGTTCATGCGAAATCATTGCAGCGGTTAATGTGAAGTGTCTGAAAAAAGGAAAATCACCTTAGCGCAGAGTTTATGGCTCCATTTTATCTGAATTCTAAAGTTTCCACTTAAAGGCATCACTCCCCGAATCTGAGTTGGCACGGATTTCAGGTGGAGTATTTGTATACGGGATCGATCGATCGATTATGGAGAAGGGGGTGATTCCGTTCATTTTTTCCGAATTCCCGTAAAAGGCGGCCCGGAAGATACGGTTTCGAGCGTTCCAGAGCGCTATATTCTACAACGAGTTCGATTGGAGCGCGCCAGCCCTGTGCACGCGTCGCATCTTCTGGGTGGTTTTTTGCGGCAGTTACGGAGAAATGGACGGGATCACCCTTCCCCCATAATCCATGACCACGTATAGGCTTAACCCACCTGAAATCCGCACTACCCTAGATTTATCGGATGATGCCTTCAAGCTAGACTAATGCTCCCCTCGTTAACGCGTTGGCGACAACGTATGGACCACATCCACATGTGGGCTACACTTTTTTGGCCGCATGGGACCGTGTAGTCCACATGTGGACTACAGTTGTTTCTTTTTTTTTCTATTGATTTAGTTAAGTTTCTACTTTTTTATAGGTTTTTTCTGGAATAGTTAAATTAGGCCCAGTTGAATATACTGCGTGGTCCCGAGAGATCTTTTGTTCTTTCGAATTTCAATCATTGTACCGATAGTACGCGAGGGCTTGACGATTTGTTTCTACTTTGTTGCAGGCGAGAAAAGAAGACCCCGGTCCCTCATGACTGATTTTTTCCCTTTCCAGAAGCCGATCGTCGTCAACATGTCGTCAAGCCCCCTCGCAAAACTTACGACCATAGTTATATTGCCAATCCTACATGTGACTGAATGTGGTGGGGAAAAAAACTTCGATTCTGTTGATATGCACGCAAATACGTTGAACGTTCGATGTTTCCTACTTCATTTTTTTTTTCTCCCCTGAGAATTTTCCACCTGGAACATTACAGTAATGTGAATGTATGTATATTTTACATATGTACATCCACACTTCTGAGTACATTCTAACGTTCACGTCAAAATATCAAATAATAGCCTATTAAATTATAATTAATTACGTGATGAACTTGTGCCCCGCCAAGACAGCGTTTTCTTATGAAAAGAAGAGGTGGTTGTGAGAAACGTCGTAGTTTTTTTTTCTTACAGTGACAGAGTACATACTTTTGATTGTTGATGCTTGCTAGTTTTTTTCTAAGAGCATTTAAGTGCTTTGAAATATTTATTTAAAGAATTAGAAAATATTTTAATTTAGGGAAAAAGGAAATATTTTATATCGGGGAATATTTTAAATATTTTGTGCTATTTAGAGCTACAATCAAAAGTTTGTACTCGGTCATTGGGAAAAAAATATCGCGTGCTACAAAAAAAAACTATGACATTTTTCACAAATACCTCGTCTTTTTATATGAAAAGCTATAAATGATCACCTAAATTATCCCGACTTTCAAAAAATCTCGGGATAGTCGTATTGGATTTTTTAAATGAAAACTATAATAAAATAATAATATATAAATAATAAATAGTAATAATAATAGGTAAAATATATAAATAATATGAAATAATGAATTGCTGCACAATAAGTAAATAATAATATAATAAACATGAAATAATAATATAAGTTAATATGCTCGGTACTGTTTTTAAGTCAGTAATCTTAACATTTTCCTAGTTTTCTTATTGTTTATTAGTTTATTCGTTTGTTTTTACTAGTTTTTGTATATTAGTTTTTTTTTTCTTAAAGTTAAAAAGAAGGACCAATCAAGTTACTAGTTATATATATAGTAAAACAAAATGCAAAAGAAAATTTTCCCAGATTCCATGTGACTTTTCCCTTCTATCAGTTCATTTTAACGATAGAATTAAATTATTAACGGGAATTTTTGAGGATTATGAGAATTAAGGAGTGGATAATGGAGCTGGAAAATGGAAAAAAAATCAAAATAAAACAAAGAAAGACTTTCTATCAAGAAATAAACGCTAAGAAATCGAACCTGAATAAAAATTAGTATTTTTGAGAACAAATATTTGAAACGGCGATGGTGACATTCGATGACATATTGATGCTTGCACTCCTATGACTACAACATCAATTATTCGGAAAATAAGCAATACATCATGGGTTTTTTCGTTTATTTTGCAATTTTTCATGGTTTGCAGTTATTTTTGTAAAAATCATAGCAGTTAATAGAAGAAAGGTGCAAATGATGCAATGATTAATATTAAATAGCATGAACCCCATTGCACTAGGTCAGGTTCTGACCGAGGAGCACGTTTTTTTTTTGCCAGCAAAATGAACGTTTATGTATTTTAATCAGAATAGAAACATTACTTAACTGACATCTAAACTTAATAAGGTTCCCTCGAGGTATCCAGGCTTTCCTTTTCTCCAGGGGTTTTCAAAACTTTAATTCCTTAAGGTTTATTGGACAATAATTGAGTAATAAATAATAAAAATAGGAAAAAAAGCAAAGAATTGAAATTTTAATTTTGGAATTATGAAAGCAGCAGCAAGCAGCAGATGATATTGCACTTTTTTTTCAGACAATTCTAATCTAACGCTAAAAACAAGAGTTATTCGTGACAGTAAAAGTAGAGAAATGTCACCCGCGAGCTTTTTTTTCACGTGGACATAAACGAAACTAGGCAATATACGGGGAAAAACCCCTACATATTGGTTTCCTTCCAAATCGTTTTTCAAATCCTTAACCGGAAACAGATAAATATTAACCTTTTTGAATTCCGTCGTCGCCGTGCATGCGACATTGAAAATATGTTGGAAATAAATAGAAAGAAAAAAAGGAATATAAAAGTAAGAAATTTGAAAATATGACATGCTTGTTTAACTTATTTCGGCGCCTTCAGCAGATAAAAAAAAAATAAAATTACTTCATTCTTGTGGTTTTTTGCACTGCATCTTCACTTTTTCTCGCTTTTTTTTTACTTTATATATCTCGAAAAAGAATGAAATAGACCGTGTCGTGTGTTGAAATAGACAAAAAAAAAGGAAAAACGACCCGAAAGTTGCGAGTTTTCTGATAATTATCCTGAGAATCCTTGAATACATATCGATGATTGCTTCCAAAAATATTACGCTTTAAGAAATTTCAAAATGAAAAACCAGGATTCTGTCACAGGCGTATCAGCATTCCACTTTGGATGCGTCAACGCGTTTTACAGCAATACGTTTGTACATCCTATACATTCGGAATAATCGACAAAAAAAAAAAACGAAACATTTCAGCACATTTTTCACTGAAAACCCAATATTAATAGAAAATAAAGCTGCAAACATTGTTTCAATTTTATTGGGCGTAGATTCAAATTCAGCGCAAATCCCGTTCGTGTCCCTTTAAACTAAAAATGAGTCTCAGTTGAATGCTACCGTATGAAATCGGATATTTCGCGAAACTTCCAGGACCGCAAGGATAACCGTAGTCATTGCATTGTTCATAAAAAAAACCAAACAACAATTACTTTACTTAGTAATGCGCACAGGGTCTCTCCGGGCACTACTTTCCGCCTGAAAGCCTATTTGTGCCTACTCTATTCATTTTTGTGTAAATGCACTCTAAACAACGCAATAGACGATATTTTTTCATACATTACCATTACCAGCAGTTCATTTCCGGCATAAATGGAGTTTTTACGGTAGAAAAAACGACGCCACATCACATGCGATGGGAAGAATTGTTCCAGATGTTTGAAAAAAAAACAATGAAATAAATTTTCCGAGGGAAGAAGAACATAAAGAAACGATAGTGAAGGGAAGGAAATGAGAAAAGAGCGAGTGAGTGAACGATTATAATGATTAGATGGAGTTTGTGATTGTGGAGTTTTTCTTTTCCTCAATAGGAGTCATCTCAGTCTCACGTTTATCCGGAGGAGGAGCAAAGAAGATTAGGTGTACATTCTAAATGACCAGTTTAGGATAAGGAATAATAGCACCTATTAGAGATGTTTATGTTTAAATTTATTATTCTACAATGTAGCTAAACATATAATTAACTTTTCTGCGATAGCTCACTGATGAGCCGCGTTGTTCTCTTTTTTTTTTTACTCGCTTTTTTTTCGCTCGCGTAGAAAAATGTGGCTCATCGGTGAGCCGCACGCTTTTCAACGATTATTTTTCATGATTTTCTGATTTTTAAAATTTTTTTCTGGATCTAATAGGTTTTTTTTTAATATTATTTATTGTCTTCTTTTTTTTTCGTCCAAGCATAGCGCGTAAAAGTCAAATGGGAACTTATACGCAAAGAAAAAAACGCGCTGTTGTCAATGGGTTGAAGCAAACTGATTGTCTAGAATCCAAAAACCATAACTAAAATTTTGAATCCGGATTCTCCGGACAAAAACGCTTAAGAAGCTAAGAAAAAGTTCAAGAGAAATGAAGAAAAATTAATGATCTCTCATCGACATCCAGGACTAGGATACGTGAATTCGAATGGACATATCCGCTATTTTTTGAAATTATTGAATTTTATCTGTTTTTCAACGCGGTGGGAGGTCAGCATAGGTGCGATAGGGAGGAGCCGGACCCTCCGCAGGTGAAGGGAGTTTAGCTCATGTGGTGCAGCTCAAGTGAAGAGGGTCCTTTCGCCAAACGTCCAAAAATGAAGGGGGTCAGAGCACCGGCTTCGACTATCGCATCTGCTGTGAAGGTCAGGCACGAGGTTTATTGGTAGAGTGTGAATTTAGTGATGACGACGCCAGTAAAGAGGAATCCTTCAGCGACAGCGCGACACATGTGTCAATTTGAGTGGGGATTGGTGAGAAGTCTTGTGGGATGGTGGCACATGTGTCGCATGTAATTTCAAGACTAGAAATCATTTCTAGTCGGGACGCTTCTCACAGTAAATCGCTGAATTACGACGCCTGTCAGGTGATTCCGTTGGGTCCTGGATAACTGAGAAATTTTCTTCAAAGAAATACATAGTACCGGCTATCAATAACAAGTGAAACCCTCAATTAATCCCATAATTTGCTTTTTATTTTTTTTTATTTTTTTTTCCAAGGAACTAATATGTTTGTTCAGTATATTTCTCTAAGAATTCTTGCCAAGCGAACGAAAAAAATTCGAATTTGAGTTTTTTTGGAGTGGTAGGTAAATCCCAGCAATTTCACCTGAGACACCTCATCCACCTGTCCCCGTCAGAACGAGCAAAATTCATCATCGCTTAATATTCGCCCTAGTTAAAGTGTTATTTCTTTAAAAAAAATTCGATATTGAGACATTTTGCGCAGTTTATAGATAGTTGCCGCGAGAATTAATCATATTTCAGCTACAGAGTAGCAGAAACAAAAAAAACTTTTCTAAAGAAAAACTTTTGGAAAAGCTAATAGTAGCTATCCTACGATTATATTAGGTTGTACAATACGTTTCGTTTCACGATCGTCTACATCTTCTCGTCCTCTGATGACTAAATTTAATTTAATTTAATCTGTGCAAATTTCTAATTTATGACATTTTTTAAAATATTTAATACTTCTGCGTTTTACTTTCTCTGCTACAGCATGCTCCCTTTTAAGCTAAAATCCATTATTATCAGCTTAAGGATGCGAAATCAAAGCAGTGCTTAACGTTAAGTGTCTGAAAAAGGACGTGTCGCCTTATGCAGAGTTTATGAGCCTCCGTTTAGTAACTTTGTTTTTTTTTCTTCCTTTTTTTTCCTAAGATTTCAATTTCCTGGCTCAAAAAATTCAATAATCTATCTATCCATCTGAACAAAGAATGTTGACTATTCTGCTGACTATATTATTGATTGGAATGTCTTTGCTGTTCAATAAAAAATACGAAAATCTCAGAAAAGTTTAGAAGAAACTCATGGGACAACCTAAGACATTAACTCTTAACGAACAGTGCCTAGCCGCTAGCGAGAGGAGAACGAGCAGGGAATGTCGGGAAGAAGTCCTAGTTACATTAATTAAAAGTTATTCTGTAGACTATAATAAAGCTTCTATAATCATTGACATCGATGTAGTTAATTAGATGATAGAATTTGCTTGTATTATGCTATAATTATCTAGGAACTAAGAAAGAAACTAAGGAAAAAAGTTCTCCTTTTTCGGAGTTGAGGAGGGAAAGGAATAAAAAATTTTCTCCGAAAAAAGCTCGTGCCATCTACGAGTAGCAGTTTCCCGGCCAAAAAATAAGTTAGACAACGAATTAAATTTTCCAGTAACAGAGCAAAGGTCGTTCAATTATTTCCTCCCACTCCAATCTCCAATCCACCTGGATTGCTCACAATTTTCCTCTTCGACCGATGACCATGAAAATCACTGACTCGTGCATTACTATTAAAAAGATTAACAGGATTACCCCTTTTCTTGTGAGGGGGCGAGGAAATTTGTGATAGGGTTTTTGAAAAAAAAATGGTTTTTTTCGAAAAATTGTGGTGTTCACAAAATTTTGAAAAATAATAAGGTTAGGAGTGGGCGGGGAGATAATAAGGTAAAAAAAAAGAGGGAGGGAGACAGTAAGATAAAAATGTAGGAAAAATGCCTGACAACTGGTGCTGGTTACGTTACTGAAGCACTGAAATGATGATAGTGGACCTGTTTACGGTGGATTTATTTCCGCAATTATTCGGGAGGAGAGAAATCTATTTTAGACCTTATAGATCAATATGAGTGCTTGTGGTCCTGTAAAGAAACAATGTGTGCTAGAAAAGTTTAGAAGGAAGGAGACGGGGGGGGGGGGGGTCAAACCTCTTCCTTGACTATTCCTATGTATATCAAATTTCTAATTTTCCTGTGCTAGTTTTTTTTTTTTGTAGGACACAAATCCACGTCGTGATCCATTTTTCATGAAAAACTAATTGAAAAGAGCTCTTCTTGGGCCCATACTCATAATTAACCCTTAGACGACTTCGCGACTCAACGCCTTTTTTTTTTGTTGCGCGGGGCAATGCGACTCAAGGCCCAAGCCGCACAATTGAACGGTTATTTTCCATGATTTTCCAGTTTTTTTTCCAAATACTACACATTATATTTTGTTATTAAATATTAAATTTTTTTTACTTGAAAAAATCGACTTTCAATGAACCTCGGCATAGTTGAAGTTCGTATCGATTTTGACAAGCTGCACACGATAATGTTAAATAATTTTGTTAAATAATTTTATTTTGGCTAACGTTTCGGCACTATCGCCTTTTTCAGAGCCTGAAATAGGCGACTTAATCCACAATTTAAACGACCAACCTTTCCATAACTAAATATTTTATTATATTATTATTTTATATTTTATTAAATATTTCATACTCAATTGATTTATTATTATTCGTTATCATTATTTCCTTGTCCAAATATACTTCGTAAGAGTCGATTGGGCCCAGAGACGCCAAAAAAAAAATCCGCTTTCGACAACGGAACCAGAAGATGTGAATCACGAGATGTAATATGCTGTACTGCTGACGAACACGAACTATTTTATTCTCTTTCCAAGTCATTGATTACTATTGATCTAGAAATCGTTGGTGTAAATCAAAGCAAATCACTAACCGTAACACACCTTATCATTAATGGATTCAAATGAAATGGATAAGATCATTGTTTGGCAGGAATTGTTAGAGAGACACACACTAAACAAAAGGATGAAAAATGTCGACGATCGTAGAAAGAAACTTACGAGAGAATCTAATTTACTAAGACTGAATCTATTTTTCCGAAAAATTGGGGATTTTATAAGGTGGGACCTAGCTTATGCTACGGAATGTTTGGAACATTAATCTGATTTTAAATGGAGATCCGACTATGGATTTTTTTATCAGCGATCGATCGACAAAAACAGCAAAATCACATCCGTCCTGTCGCGCATACGAGAAGCGTTGAAAAGCATATTTCCAAAGCTATTAACACTAGAAGCGTTCCCGAGATTATTTGTTATTATTTTTATTTATTATTATTATTTATATTACTATTACTATTATTTACTTTTTTGAGGAACTCCATTCCGAAAACATGGCTACTGTCAAGTTATTGAACAGAATTCCCTGAAAAAGTACAGTAAACAGAGATTCATAAAAGAATTCCGGACCGGAAAGATTCAGGGACTCGGCGAAGGTGCAGTTTGTAATCGAAAAGGTGGAGAATAATGATTTAAGGATTCTTCTTTGGGTAAAATTCGAAACAAGGAAGAAATATTCATATGAGCAGCTGCAAGTAGCAGGAAATGAAGAGGAATATGTGGAGAAAAGTGCAATTCTTGTAAAAACTGTCAGTCGTTGAAATTACATATGTACATCCATCCGAGAGATGTCAAATATACGTAAGTGCTGAGGTGAAGTCTGACGAAGTTCTTGACATTCCCCAGGATGTGAACTTATGTATTTCCTTATTCCTTCCTGTATTAGGATGTATTTCCTAGCGGGGGCGAGCGGAAACGAGTGAAGAAATGAACGAGAATTACCCCTATGTTCCTCTTTTTTTCCGTCTTATTTATTTATTTACTTGTTTATTGAACTCAGTGAGTTTCCGAAAAAAGAAAAGGATGTGGCAAGGACAAATAAAAAAACAACTACAGTAAATAAATACATAGGGAAAAGATGGAAAGAACTATACAAACGAGCAGGGGGCAGTTTTGTGTTTCTTTATTGTCCTATTTTTCTTTTCATTTATTTCTTTTTTTTAATCTTTTTTCCTGTCTATTATTTTTTTTTTAATTTTTTTTTTATTTACTTGTTTATTGAATTGTCATGCACAACAGTAAAATTTAATTACAAACAGCGGGGTTTTTGTTTCTTTATTGTCCTATTTTTCTTTTCATTTATTTCTTTTTTTTATCTTTTTTCCTGTCTATATTTCTATGAACTTATTCATATCATTTATACATGAAATTCTATTTATTTATTTTTTGTTCAAAAAGACGCTAAATGCGGCTAGAAGCAATACCGGACTGAGTGACTTTCGATTACTTTTTTTTTCAAACAGGAGAAATTTTTCCTTTTAATGATGGCTTTGATGGCTAGCGCAGTTCGGAACAAAGCTTGGAATAAGGGAAATATTTAGCATGAGAGATCTGAGGGGAATAAAAATATTCAGGAAAGAAAAGTGGGAGAAATAAAATCATCTTTAAAAAAATGATGGTGAACGAAATATAGTTCATGTGTTGCTGTTTATACTTTATTTGCTGTATAGGCCCACGCATTAGAAATTCTTTTCAAAATATTTTACTGTGCTTTTTTTTAAAACTTCTTGCTCAGCAAGTAGGCTATTCCACTATTTTCTCGGCTACGGTATCGACTGCAATTTTTTGAAGAGAAGTATAAGAAAAAAGTTGATTTTGAATGTGAAAAAGGGATTGGAACTTATAAAAAAAGTGAGCTTGCCTTGGCTTTTTAGGAATAAACGAAATGAATGAACTTATATTACTTATTATTATTATTGTTATTATTATTATCATTATTATTATTATTAATTTTATATTAAATTAATCACTATTACTCATCAACAGTGCGCCCGAAATTCTGGATAGTTTCCTGTTGATCTATTCAGAAATTCTGGAATTCCGGAATGAATACAGGGTATGAATTCAGTATTTATTCAACAAACGTTACACCCTGCAGCTTACACCCAGTAGCAAACAAATGTAAGAAACAATAAGAAAAAGTTATTGAACTTTCTAGAATTTTTGGAAAATTTTACAATAAAGGATGAATAGTAAAGTGCAGAATGTTGATTATTCCCTACGGGAATGCGCCAACGGGTTCTGCTGCAATTCTGTAATGGCTGAGATTTACGAAAGTGTAACTAGGTTACACAATAACTTGCGGTTGCTAGCCGGTGTGTTTCTACCCTCCCAGACAAGTCTGATACCAATTTATCGACCCCGGAGGAATGAAAGACTTGGTGAGCACTAGGGTGGATTCGAACCTCCCGTCGATCGTGCAGGAAGCGGAACCTCCAGTGTCCAGTGCCAATTTATCGACCTTAGAGATATGCAGCGCTTAGTTCGCACTAGGACAGTTTCGAACCATCGATCGATTGCAGAGTCACAGTCGAACCCCTTACCGACTGCGCTACAACCTTCCATCTCCTTAACTTTATCCTTTTTAAAATTACCTTCAGCAAATTCTCAAAAATATCATTTAATGTCACGTATAGTTTTTTTTAGACTGTGAATGGATCATACGAGAGGTCACAATGTTTTTTGTAACAAGTGGACTTCAGGGAGACAAAGAGTTCAGCGTGGTTCTAGGGTCTACATAGCTTTATAGAAATATCAATATTTGAGGGGGAGAGGATGATGACGAGGATGATGCTGGCTGGAAGCGTAGGATATTGGAGAGAATGATTGATGGTTTTTATTAATGCGGTCTCGTAAGGTCCGTACAAAAAGCCGGCCCGGCATCGAATCAGATGCGATACGGTAGGAAAAACTGACGGAGGCGTGAGGTGAGGAAAAGGGAGGGAATTCGCTGAAGCGGAGTGAAACTGCTGTTAACGAATGCAATACCTACGGTCACCGCATGAACACGATTTTTATGTCTCTAATTCGGTTCGGAAATGAAGCATCGATAAGTGCTTGCTACGGAAACGGGATAACATGGATTATATATGTGGGGTAGCGTGAAGGTGTTGCAGATCTAATGCATCTATTTCAAGAATTCCCGTGAATTTCTCTTTAATTCCCCCGTTGTTACGTCAATCCACGTTGAGTTTACTTTGATTTTAGCAGCTAACTCTTATTTACTCTTATTTTTTTCCATCCACATCTAATCCTACGATTTATAATAATTAATGTTTATATTTATATTTTTTAAAATTAAGTCCGGAGGCTGTGCAAGATTTCTAGCTCTTGATCACAACTTGTACTATATTATTTATTCTATTGTTATTTTATTTATTTATTTATTATATTACATTACGTTATCCTATTCCTACTTATATATTATATACTCTTTATATACTTTACTCTGGGAAGATATTTTATTAGTTTTATTAAATTGGATTTAAAATTTTAAAAAAGGAAAAAAATGGCAACTTTGTGGATTTAAACGCGGCGAACTCAGTGATAAATTCATTTCCAATAATTTTACAGTTTCCACTTGTTCGAGAGAAAAAAAAAGTGGTTTTTAAATTGTTCACAACAGCCGTCATACTATCAGGGAACAGCTGCTAAACAGGTGAAAAGGCAATTTTATTGAAACAACTGGAAATCCTCAATGATTGGATGGAAATTCCTAAATACTAGCAAAGAAATTGTCGAAAAAAAATTCTTTCTTTTAAAAAAACTTCCTTAGCTGATTCGAAAAAGTCTTTAAAAAAAATGAAAATTTCATATATTTTCTCATTAAAAAGATTATGTCCCCCGACTAGTCAGCCAGATGTAACCGAATGACTTCTTTACTCACTGGGATCTGCTCCATGTAGGCTAATCCTATGAACACCTATTGTTTCCCCACAAATAATCTCAATCGTAATCCATTCAGGAACAACATTTATCGTTTTCTTTTGTATGACGCAGACGTACAACTAATAATCTCTTCTTGGTAAAAAAAAATATCTCGCGAAAATAGCGACTCGTTCTCTTTGTTGTCGAAGAGCCGACATTTGGATTACTGTAGCTGTGAGGATTAGTATTAAGGAACTGAAACAACACCTATTTCCTGAACAGATAATGCATACAGTAACCTAAGCACAATAATCTTAGCTTTCTCGGTTTGTACAACGTTTGCTTATATGATAATTATGGATAAGTATAATGAGTATTAGTTTTTTTTTTAACGCTTATTTCAATTTTTATGATTCGTGAAAATTGTTTGGTTCTTGTCGTCGTCCCTCTTGAAAGAAAACTGCTCCTTCATCTCAAAACAGGTATTTGCTCACACCCTTATTTCACTCAGAAACATCCGATGTTTTCCAAAATTTTCTCCTCCTGATGTGTCATCGTCAGAAACAAAAAGTAGGATTAAAGGATCATAGGTGTTGTGGCTGTAGATCAATTTTAAGAAAATTACAGTGAGTACAATATTCAAAGATTCCGCAAAAATTAACAACTTCAAAAGGAAAACAACAAAAAAAAAGAAATAATTTTTGCTGTTTCTTTTTTTTGCTTTCTTTAGTACTACGTTTTTAAGAAAAATATATGCTTAGAATCATTACACCATTTCCTTTTTTGGTTTCTCTCCAAATTATTTTTGATTTATTTCTTCGAGTTTCTCGGTAAGTTCTTTTGTTCGAAAAAAAGAAAAAAAGGTTTCCTTCGAAATCCTACAAAGTTCGAAAGAGTAATCCTATTTAAAGAGCAGATATTTCTAGTCAAGAAAATGTTCGACGAATATTTTCAAATTTTCATTTGTGTACTGCAAAAGGAATTTTTTTTCCTCGTAAAAAAGGAGAACAATAAATGGGATATAAATATGTAGTTCTGCGGTTACATAGTTGGTCTGAAATTATCCTTGAATGGTGAATGGATGATGAATCTGGAATTGTTAGCGGTCCGGAACGGAAAATTACAGAATCTTAGACGTGAATGTAGGCGATCCGTCCGGGGTATTCGGGTGGAATCCCGTTCTTATTCAGAACTTTACGAGGTTAGCGTTGAGTGAGCAGAGGAACAAACACAACAACTTTTCAATTCACTCGAAATTACTGGAAGTTGGTCGCAATCCGTTCAAGCGAATTCACGTTAAATCCCTGGCTAAACGAAATTTTTTCTTTCTCCTGAGCGCTTTATCCACGAAAAATTGTCTCCAAATCGTCTTATTAACGAAATTTTCACAAGAGAAAAGGGTTGTGCTTGAAATAATCCGGGTTTTTTTTTATTATTGGGAAAAAAACACTGTAAAACCATAGAAATAGGTGCAAGATTCAAAAAATAAAACAAAAAAGAAGATCGTCTAGTGCCTCGAAAAAATTCATTTTGCATGGTTGGATCGATGGTCACAAGTGGATTTCAAGTGTGAAATTGTAGGAATTAAATTCTATTATCTCCTTTTTCACAATTTCATGCGATTAAAAGTTCTTTTTCGAGAAAAAGAAATCTAAACAAATGCAACTTGGTAATCTTATTCATTAATGTGCAATCCACGAAAATATTACAGGAAATTTTGAGAAATTTGAGGACTTTTTTGCGGCTAAGATTTGCAACGAAGAAAAAGTCCACAGACCATGAAATATAATAAGTGACAACGGCACGACAAAATTCCTTCACGTCGCCGCTGGCGCGTAATGACGCGGGGCGAAAGATCGTAACGTGATTTTCCGCGATATGTTCCGGATTATTAGCTCATCTAGAGATTAGAGTAGGCGATTTTTGCGAGCCCAACGCTAAATTGCTTCCTATTCCGGCTAATAAACAATGTTCCGAGATGCGTGAGTGCGCTCCTTTGCTTTTGGCAATCAAAAATCTCAACTCTCTCTAGGAGAAAAAAACGAAGGAAAGAAAAAAAAAACCGAATGCGAAATAAATAGCGCAAGCTCGCAAAATGGGGTTGAGACATCACATTTCTCACAAAAAAAAAACGTTCTCTGCGCCGCAAAATCAGTTCAAATTTGTTTGATTATAAACGAAATTTTGAAGACTTTTTTTTCTGGAAAAGTGTGAACGATTGCTGGGAATCCACGAAATCTATGCATATTTGGAGAATAGAAAGACAAGAATCAAATTGGAATCAATAGGAATAAATTATATTAGATTATCTACAAAATTACTCTGGGATCCAACAAACATTCCAGTAACGAACAAATGACTAGATTAAATTAAATGGCAATATATTCTTATATATTGATAACGGCTCGTTTATTTAATAAATGGTTTGCCAGCAGTGTATAAAAAAACCCTATTGCCTGTAAATCTGTAATTGCTCTGAAGTTATCGGGTGAAAAACGGAGACCAAAGAGATCAAGTATTTTTTCATACCGTAAAGTAAAATAACTTTATTATTGGACTTTTGTAATACTGTAAAGTAGATTCGTAAGGATTAGGATTACTGTTATACTGTAAAGCAAAATAAATTTTATGAAGATTTGGATTTTCGTCGTACCGTAAGAAAGTTTTATAAGGATTAAGATTTCTGTCATACTGTAAAGTAAAATAACAAAAACTGATATCAAAGAGACAAAGCATTTGCCGATACGGTGAAGTGAAACAAGGTTCAAAGCGATTTGAATTTTTGTGGATTTGGATTTTCGTCCAGAAAAAAAAGAGAAAAAGAGAAGAGATTCTCAGAAAGCGGAGCTGTGCAAAGTCTCCCACCAGCAATTCTCCATGTGGATGGAAATCTCACAAATCCCGGAACTACCGAACAGTTCCGGTTATGTTTACATTCTCATGGGGAAGGTGGTGACACATGGATTTCTCACAGTTGTTTTCTGTTATTGGTATGAAAAATGGAAACTTTCTCTGAGCTACATTACTTACATAAACTTCCGGCCGTTGTAACATTAATAATTCGTTCCAATATGTGATGGTTACAGTAAATTTTAGAAAAATCACATTACTATTATTTACTCTCTAAAATAGTGCATTTATAGGAGTTAAATGCACTTGTAGCGTCCGGTACATATGTAAGGAAATTATGAACTTAGCTCTTTTAAATGGTACATGTTTATTTAAGAGGATGTTTGGATTTATTCAGATCATATGACGCAGCTATTTATTTATTCTTTAAATTATTGACCTTAAATTCTTCAACATAAACATTTTCTGAAAATAGTTCTTTCATAAATATGGGAGCTGCGAGAATTGGTTGATTGATTGATTTATCAATTATTCCCCCCCCCCCCTCTAAACTTGTCCTCCTTTCTCTAACGGACCCCCTCCCCTAAATTCCCCCTTCTATTTCAAAGGAACCAGTCAGTGATTTAAAATGAAAAGGGGCATGAGTTAAAGCGCAATGATTTTTTTTTCTGGAAACGAAAATCAACTACCAAAGAAAGTATTCAGGTATCCGGAGCACTGAGAATGAACAAATCAATAAATATTGTTATTGTAGGATTATATTATACTAATACTTATATTTATATTATTATATTTATCTGTTTTAATATTGAATATTGTGTTACTCCTGATAACATATTACTAGTATTGGTAGTATGAGAAAATATCCCTACCAGGGCTGGATTGTTTTTTTTTTCTGTGTTTTTTTTTCCCTGATAGGGATATTTTCTTATAAAAAGTCAAAAAAATCAAAAAAGAAAAACAATCTAGCCTACCAGAGACATTTTCTTCGGTACACTGATTGGTTTTTTTTTTTTTTTTTTTTTTTGAAAATACTGTTACTGTGCTATAATAATTGGCAACTAGAATGGAAAACTTCTGCAAAACCGATCATTTTTACGTTTAACTCACATTTTTTTGGTTTTTAATGTAATGACTGTAGCCGAGAGATATATGTCATGTTTATATACTTATAACAAATTTCTTTTTAAATGATTTATGACCAGAACAACTGGCTAGGATCCATAAATAGGATCCAGACATTGACACAACCTTCCTTTTTCAAAAAAAAAACATTTCAATGTTTCCTCTAGAGTCAATTTCCGAAACCTTCTCAATCAAGGAATATATAGGTTTCAGATTTTTTTTCATTTTCCCAGTTCTCAGCGTTTTATTGTTTCGATCCTTTGAAAGTACAGAGAGATATTGACTGGCAAAATCACCAACATTTTCTCGTAAGCAAAACAAGAATAGAATAAATCCAGTGCATCCACAAATTCAGCCAAGGTTTCAAGAAGAAAGCACATGCAGATTATCCATAGATCAAAATTAGCAAGCATTGCTCAACTGTAACAAAAATCTATCGGACTTTTTTGTCTCGGCTCTTCAAATATTAAAAAGAATTTCAAAACAGAAATAAAATACAGTTCGAGTGTCAGGATTTTGATTTTTTATTAAATTAATTATTACTATTAAATTATCTATTGATTTATTAAATAATTCTCGAAATAAATCGATTCTACCACGATGTTCTTTCGGCTTGGAGCCTATGTACTTACGCATTATTTGGACAAAAGTCTCTCAAATGAAGCGGAATAAGCGAAAATGCAAAGTGAAAGGATAGAGGAAAAATAAAAGACATGTGTTTTTTTTTTTCTTCTTGAGTGCATAGGACTTTTATTTCCCAGGAAAGTGCAGCAGATGTTTGCCGTTATGGAAAACCACCATTGCTTTATGAGAAAAGAAGTTCTGAGAAGCATAAGTAGGATTTTCTTTCCCAAATTGTGAAATCTTCTGGAAACTGTAAACACCTGCAAAATCACACAAAACTGTATGAAAACCTCGCAAATATACAGAATACTGGTTCCGCATCAACAAGATTCTGTGGGAAATTTACTCAGTTACCCCAGTCTTGAGAAATTGAGAAAAAGTGAGAAAATGGGGAGAAATTGATCGGTTAATTATCACAATAAGGATTTTTTTATAGAAATGGTTTTTTGGAGGATTCCTCTATAAATGATGTTTTTTCCTGAGCACAGGATACATGGTGACTAAGAAATTTTGAGAAAAAAAAACCTTCTCGAAGTCAAAAATAAAGGAAAAGCTCATGGACAATAGTATGTGTATGGAAAGGAGATTTCGCTTAGAAACTATTTTCTGATAGTCTGATACGATAGTCTGATACTTAAAGTTGAGCACGCAAATAATTAGAATTCCCCGAAATCCTGGTTTTTTTTTACGGTTGAAATTTAGTGCTCCAGACGTCGACGTGCATGTTTTCCTTCAACTATGTATTGAATAATTATTGCTAAAAATTTATGTATATGGAAAGGAGTGTCTGCTTAGAAACTGAATTTTAAAAGTCTACGAGTCTTTGTTTTTGAATTTTTGAGTAAGTAAGTAACCAATTTTCTTTCCAAAATCCCAATTTCTTAAGTTGAATTAATTTAAACTGAATAAGATTTAGTAACTAAGTAAGAATAAGAAGAATAAGAAGAATTAAGAATAAGAAGATAAGAATAGAGAATAAGAATTAAGTGAAAGTAAAATAACTTTTGCATGCATGCATCATGCAAGTTTAACTACTGAGTAATAAAAATCAGTAAAACTTCCACAATTCGCGTACACAGTGCAATACTACCTCAAAATGGACAAATTCTGGACAATTATGTGCAAGAAAGTAATCGAAATCAGGAATTTCCTATCATTTCTGATCTAATGAGCGTAAATTTGTACCTGAAACTCATTGCGAGATTTGGAAACTTTCCTGATGACCTTCATATCTTTTCAAGGCTCGAATTCATGGAAACTTCTCGAATCTTATGGAGAGAAATCCTACCTAGGGCTTGAATCCAGCACGATTTTATTTTTCTCAAATAGTGAAGCTTTTAGAGAACTAGGTTTTAGTGGTCGAGTGAGTGCTCAGCGCTACGCTGCCTCGAGCACGTAATCACCTCCACAAGTACCTCGTTTGTGATCGCTTACAAGCACGATGTTTTTCATGGAATCAATTCGTAAATAAATATGGATTAAGGAAAAAAAGAGAAAGAAGAATAATCGACACAATAAAACAGTTGGTGCCATTTTTCGAATCGCATTTATGGAGAGAAATCCTAAATAATTGAGAATTTCATGCCTATGTATTTAGATCCTCAATCTGTGCATTTACATTTACCCGGAAAAATCATTCAATAGATTACTCGCTGATTTAAATGATAGTTTTTTTTCGTTCGAGACCTTAATTAAATAAATACAAATAAAAACCAGTAGAAATAGAAATGTAAATAACGGTATCTAATAATTCTCCAAAAAAAAAAGCTTCTATTAACGTATCCAACAATTTTTACATTCCACTTCACAGTTATAACTAACGCGCTCAAATCCATGCGGGATAATTTTAGAACGTCGGTTATAAGAACGGTAATGATTTTATACACAAAGAAGCTAGACATGAGATTGTAGATTGGGGGATCCGCGCTGGTTCCGCTCATCTCTTCTTCTTAATCGTCGTAAAAGTGGCGTGGGAATGTGCTTTAATTCCTACGAGGTACGTTAGAACGCGCCTCCATGCACACATTGCTGTCCTCCCAGCAGCCTATGTAATTGTAGCTTTGTAATTTATGAGAAAAACCAGGATGTTTGTCCGAATTACGGTGTTCTGACAAGTGTCTATATCAATACCGGGACCAAATAAGTCGAAAAAGAAGGAGAGAACGGATAGAGTTAGAAAGTAGTACGGTATATGAAGTAACTAGTTTATATTTGAAGAGAAAACTATTGAAATTTCCTTTCTACCAGAAATATTACTATAATTAGCGTTAGTAGTGTTAGCGGAACGATTTTATCACGCGGAGGTCCGCTGATATCACGGCAATGCGGCTACCTGGGTAAGCACAACGTTTTGGGCTCTTTTGGCTTCGAATTTGGATGTAGCATCCTAGGGAATGATGTCTTGTTCTGGATGATACATTTGAGAGGATATATCACAAATGATCTGACTTTCCAGGCGCTGACGAAGGCGACGACGACGAAACGTTAGCCGTAATAAAGTTTGTTAACAATCTTGGCTGTTGCTAAATTGACTATCGACATAATGCTATAGTATTTGCTTACTATTAACTTAGAATTATATTAGAACTGGACCCACGATCTGGAGAAATATTCTTAGATCCAGACCTAACAGCTGGTGAATTTTTCGTTGAAGGGATGAGCATGCACGTGATAGGTTTGAGTAACTTGAATGGTTATGACGGATGGGGACGTAAAGCGCCATCGTCATGTGTTGCACCGACGCTTTGCGATGCATCTAAACAACAATAACAGATTTTTCGTGTCATCCGTTTAGCAAGTGAGTAGCAAGCCCTGGGAGCTTGAAGATTGATCAGTTAATAAATTTAACCTAATATCTGTAAATAACGATCTGTAAAGATCGAGAACCTTCCGTTTAGTGGAATCCATTTAGTAGAAGCGAAAATCCATGTAGTTTTTGGTTGCCGAAGAAATTCCTGCGATTAGAAAACTTTAAGAAAACCTACGAAAACACGTTTTCCAGAGAATTTTTGAACTTTTTGTTCTAGAAAAATGTAGCAAATTTCTATTTGAGCTGCACACTAGTAGATAACAATTTTTTTTTTGCCTAATCGTTATACTTCAACTAAGGTGAGAGTATAAGCAAAGACCTGCTCTTCTGGAGCTCGGTTGTACTTTGAATTAACATAAAGAAAGAGGGACCTAAACGGTGGAAATGATATCCCTTCTTGGAATCCTCGATAGAATCCGGAATGATAGGCGTTGTGTTGAGAACGTTTTTGTACAGCTCGTATCCTTTCTCTGGGATTCTTTACTAGAAGAGAATAATTTTGAAAAACTTGTGAAAGAAAAATTCTCAGGAACTCCAGAAAAATAGAGAATAGAAAAGTAGTAAAAAAAATTATAAAAAAAGTAAAAAATAGTAGTCAAAAGTAGTTTAAAGAAAGTAGAAGTAGTAGTGAAAAATAAAATAATAAAATAGAATAGTAAAAGTTTTTCTATTCCTGTACCTTAAGGAATGTTCATATGAAGTGATTACCAGGATAAAGTGTGTTTATCGGCTTGAGAACGACACTTACTACGATCCTTTGCGATCTTACTTCACTTGCTCCTCTCCCGCTTTCTCCATCATCCAAAAATTGACCAAATATCGCAAAAGGTTTAGCTGGATCGTCACTAGATCCTGGGAAGGAAACCACCAGAATTTTATCTCTCTATCATATTCCTTTACCTGGCTATGATTCCAAAAGTTGCCAGGTCACCGTACCGTTAAATCCAAGTAGTATCGCTAAGATATAAATAATTATATAATCAGTCAAGGATAAAGGATAAAATCACTGGCGTATCAACCCACTTGACCCAAATTCTTAATTTTTACTGCAATTCTTAATCGTTGAGGGTTGGGTACTCGTTTTGGCCTATAAAATGACTTGCGGGGGCCATCAGCCGATAATCAAGTAAATGTTTTTATGCTCCCAGACAAGTCTGGTACCAATTTATCCATCCTGGAGGGATGAAAGGTTTGGTTTTCCCTAGGGCGGAACCATCAACCTTGTGGCTGGGTACAACGGACCCCTGCCCAGCTGTGCTCCAACGTCGAATCTAGGTGTTCAGCCTTAAATATAAAACTTAAAAATCGCAATAAATAAGTCGTCTGGGAACTAAATTCTCTCTTAATATAACATTTCTACATTTTTCCCAGAAAAAAATCTAATATAAATAAATATAAATATAGATAATAATATAAATATATTAGGTTGTTCGGAAAGAAATGCGCGTTTGAGTTAAAAAATTTTTTTATTATAAAAACGAAATTAAACAAGATTAATTCAAAAGATAAGTCTGCATCGACCGGAAGAGATGGTAATCGGATGATGCCAGGTCTGGGCTGTATGGCGGATGAGGCAGGACTTCCCAGCCCAATTCCTCAATTTTTTCCAAAGTGATTTTTGCGACATGCGGACGTGGAGGAATTTTGTCGACGTCGTTTCGACACCTTGACGCAGTGCTTGATCCACGCGGTTCAATTGATCTTTGTAGATGTCCGCCGTAACTGTTTGACCCGAATCCAGTACTTCAAAGTACACCAAACCTTTGCTGTTCCACCAAACACAGAGCATCACCTTTTTCCCCTGTTTATCCGGTTTCGGAGATTTCATTACCGTTCTTGAAACGCTGGAACCATCGTCGACACTGGCTTTCTGACAGGGCTTCTTCGCCGAATACCTCAGATAGAGCACGATGAGATTCAGCAGCCGATTTGCCTTGCTTGAAGTCGTACCACATGCAAGGTACCTATTTCTTTCTGAACGACCTAATAGGCTCGCATTCGAAATTTTTGGTCACGCATTTCCTGAACTTTTTTTTCTTTAAAAAAAAAACAAAGTAGACATAGACAAAAATATATCAAAAGATGTACAATAAAAATCTGTTTCTAATAGACAAAAACTGTTTTAAAAAATCTTCTATAGTAGAAGAGAAATAAATGGACAAATTCAACGCGCATTTCTTTCCGAACGACCTAATAGATAATAAATACATATTTAAATATGCAGTATTATTATCATATTTTATTATGAACATAAGCAAATGTAAATATATATGAATGTGAATCTGGACGCATGGATAATTCAGTTTCGCAGATTTTCTAGTTCTTTTGGTTAGGATAAAAAAAAATGCGATTATCCGTAGAAGTGTTTTTTAAAAGCGAAAAATTTTATCCCGATTGGAACCGAAGAAAGGTCGGATCGGTGCTGCGAGCTGTGATTTCTGGAAAATAAGGCGCCAAAAAGATCTGTTTTCGAGAAAGAAATAGGTTACTCTATTGTCCTTGGAAAAGTGTTTCTTCCGATTTAGCCGAAAACAGCGACCGTAAAGGCTTCTAGAAAGATACGCAGAAAATTTGTTTTCTTGTTTTCCTTCATGACCCTAAACTCGATTTTTTCTGCGACATCAACGCTCAAATTCGATTTTTGGCCCTGAAAATCAGGTTCGCATCCGTCATCACGAGGAAAATCGCACTGCAGTCCATCTAACTTTAGAATGGAATGCTTTGAGAACGTACGGTGAACTGCAAAGTGAACGAAGAATGAAAAAAGTCTGAGGAATTCTAATTTTTAGTACCGGAACTTCTGATATTTCAATGTTTCGAACCGGGAAATTCTTTAAAAAAAACACAGTAGGGCTTCATTCGAGGAGGAATCTTTTACTGGATATCCCTACAAAATGAGCATTTTGTGGGAAAAATGGCTAAGGGAAAAACATGTACCGTCATCAGCAAAAGCTGTACATTTTGAGAAAAGACTGCAAGAACTGTGGTCTCCGCCTCTACGATAGAGCAAAAAGTTTCATAAATTTAATTAAAACTACGGTGCTACGTGCGATGAAGGTCGTATTAGTCCGGAAAAGTGCAGGGTTTTTTTTCTTAAATGTTCCAGCACTTCTTTTAATGAATGTTCCCGTAGTTAGTTGAAATCTTTGATGCAACGGAACAAATTATTTTTTTTTTAAAGTTTGCAAGCTCCAGAATGTAAGTTCACATGAATGTCAAACGAACGATGACCTTAGTTGGGGAAAATTCCAATTAAAAACTTTTAAAAGAATTTGAAAAGAAAGAAGATAAGAAAAATTTTAATTCTAAAACTAAAAATAAATAAAATAAAATAATAAAGTTAAAAAAATTAAAATTTCAATTAAACGACGTTAAACAACCCCTCAAAGAAGGAAAAACTGTAGGAAAATCAGGAAAACAACTTCTGCCGTCTAGGATTTTTCTCCAGAACTCTTCAGTACCTACTCATATTCTTATACTACTGAATTCATTACTAGAATTGGTATAACGACGTTCTATCTCTTTCTTTTTCAACCACAAAAATGGCCAGCTAAGCGAAATTTCCCGCTGAACTATGGATTTAAGCCAGATTTCCAAACAGTTGATGGTTAAAAGGAAATCGATTTTTTGAAATAATTTTAAATAAAAAATAAATGGTACAGTTTATAGAAATGTAGGAATTGTAAAAAAAAAACGTTTTCAATGGATGACGCTATGCTTTTATTCCACACTGCTAGAGATAACACAATATTAATGCTTATAATCCTAGATTTTTTCAACTACTTACTTTACTAATTGATTGTTTCGAGTGGTATAAAACATTCCAGGTTACAAAATAAACACAAAATATGTAAATATTAAGAGAGGTATAACGAGGAGTGCAAACACCCTAAAAGCTAGGTAGCTTCTTGTGTGAAATGGGATACACCTCTTCCAGAGAATGGTGTCTGGAAGTAAGTAAATTATGTCTCTGGCTCTTTTAGCGCCTTCTTACAGAATTATTTACGATCCTCCTAACAATTCTGACATGACTATTTCAATATTTTTGTATTCAGTGTACTATTTGATCTTGAGGAATCCAAATTCTCTTTAAAATAATGCAGATCCCGAAAATTAATGACTTGACAGGTCCCTGACACAAGACATAAAATGTGCCACAGAATAATTCATATGATTTTACCATTTACGGATTTTTTTCCATTGTTTTTGTTTAGCAACATTTTTTCTATTCATCTAAATGTTCAATGAACGTTGAGAATGATGGCAGGCCTGGAAAAATATCCATGAAAATATTTGGAAATGTGATAGTGGTGAGACAAGACACTCTCAAAGACGACGACGTTATAAACATGGTAACGAGATCCAATGACGAGAAACAAATTCTTTTATGCCTACAGGAGGAACGGGAGGGATCTTCTTTTTCTGGAAATTTTCTTGGATATTAGAGATCAGTAGATCACAATGCTTTAATTGATCAGTCGCGGATTATTTAATTCTTGGGTCATGTTAAATAAACGAAAACAAATTGGATTGATCTACAGTACCTTGACGTTAGCGGGAAGACCTGAATCAGTGAATTATAAATAATACTGAATATATTTGCATACATTAGTTCAGTAGAGCACCTAATTATGTTGTTTTGATTTTATCCAAGTCAAAATCAACGGTAAACAAATGTTATTTTTTTTTCAGATCGAAATAAAAATGTTGTTTTGGATGTTTTGAATCCTTTTTTATGGTTGAAAGTAGGTGTCAATGCACATGAATGTTGTTTTGATACGTCTGTCGCCGTATGTTTATTATGAGTTTTCAGAGGAGTGTTTTCGGATTATCTGAAGCATGAAATTGTGGACAATAACTTGCACGTAAATATTATTATTATTTATGTATTCCACACGGAAGAAAACATCGTCGATGAGCTTGCTTGAGAAATTCGATTCAAATGTTTTTCTTTCTTCCTTTCATTATTTTGTAAAAACATTTATTTGAACTTGGAATGGTGGATTTATTTATAAATGAAATCAAATAAGAGTTCATTGAGATATTGAGCAGCAAATAGCAGAAAATAATAAATGTAAATGGTTTTCCAACACCGATAATTAATCAAAATGAGGTCAAAACTTTGGTTTTTTTTTTCAAAAAGATTCTAAGACTGCACTTTTTTTTTAAAAGAGAATTGCACTGTAAAAGCTGTTTTAAGGTTCTTGAACGAATTTTTCACTAAAAATTAAAGAAAAAATTATTTAATAGTGATAATTTTGTTGTAAATGTAGATCTAAATGAGTTAA
This sequence comes from Necator americanus, assembly GCF_031761385.1. NCBI lineage: Eukaryota > Metazoa > Nematoda > Chromadorea > Rhabditida > Ancylostomatidae > Necator > Necator americanus. Next base: position 37,539,606 of record NC_087372.1, read on the forward strand.
TGAGGAAAATTAATGTTTTCAGTGAACAGTTGAGAATGGCACCTGCAGAAATAGACGTTTTTTGTGCTTTCAAAGCATCAGAATTAAAGATCTCATAAATGGCATTTTTGGTGCGTGCCGCTTCGTGTCATGCTATGGAATTTAAGGATAAATCGAATAAAAAACCTGTCCTTTATATATTTACATATTTTCTTTTAAGAGATCCAACCGATGGGGTTGAGACTTGGTCCCCAGGTGGCGTATAAGTGGCTAAGCACGATCGGAAGTGACCTTGTTCTTTTCCGGAAACATGTCTCGACTAAGAGGGATGAATTTCCTTTCTGTGCTAGAATTTACTTATATTTCCCTAGGTTACATGCGCGTATGTACATATGTGCCAGATATGTTTGCAAGTCTGCACCTGCAGTAAAATGGTTTTGAGGTGAAAGAAGAAAGAAAAAAAAGATTTCAAGTCCTTCCCTTGTATTCCTAACTGGCCAGATATGGACGGGATGGGGTGATTCCGATGTGGTGTGACCGTAGACGATTTTGATTTTCTCCAAAGTTCTGCAGCTAAATATTTAGAAGTTCAAATTAGCTTCATTGGTGACTTTTCCATACGATCCACAGCAAAAAAAAACTTTAAACATCTCGGATACCGTAAAATATTGAAGTAAGTGAGTATAGTCATGCAGCATCTATAGAACCATTCCACAATCAAAATTTCTTGAAAGTAAGATTTAAATCAGATGAAGGAGCACGTTTTTATGGTCTAATTTCTATTTTTATAATTTCTAGCTTGGCATCCTTTGGGTACCGCAACAATAGAATGATCTGCAATCTGTTCGCTAAACAAAAAACCTCAACACCTGGAAAATGCAAAACTTCTCCCCGGCCGGGAATTGAACCCGGGTCTCGCATGTGACAGACGCGGATACTCACCACTATACTACCGAGGATCTGGGGATATGGCGACCCATACCCTTTAGTAAAGATCTCATCTGGAATGCAGAGATATTTAAAGGCATCACTCCACGAATCTGAGGTGGTACGGATTTCAGGTGGAGTATTCGTATACGGGATCGTAGACTAAGGATAGGGGTGATTCCGTCCATTCCTTCCTAATCCCCGTAAAAAACGGCCTGGAAGATACGCCTTCGAGCGTTCCGGTGCGCTATTTTCTACAACGAGTCCGATTGGAGCGCGCCAGCCGTGTGCACACGCCACATCTTCAGGGCCGTTTTTTTACGGCAATTAGGAAGAAATGGACGGAATCACCCCCTTCTCCGTAATCTACGATCCCGTATACGAATGCTCCACCTGAAATCCGTACCACCTCAGATTTGTGGTACGCGGCCTTTAATGAACACATTAATTCTTCTCTGCTACCGTCACTGAATGTCTGAATAGGATAAAACATTCTCCCCGGCCGGGAATTGAACCCGGGTCTCGCATGTGACAGACGCGGATACTCACCACTATACTACCGAGGATGCGTTTGAGTGTCATCGACAAATCCTTTAAATCTAGCCGCAGCAATAGTTCTACGATGTGGAGGTGGCTTTTAGTTATGCTCCTATGGTTTATGGAGGTATGGATATTTCAAATAGGTAGATCAAAGGATGTTATCAATCCACGCTAACAATATTGGGCACGTTTGCATGGTAAAATCACGCAAAAACAAACTAACCATCCTCTTAAATGCTTCTAAAACACAATTACACAAATTCTTAGGAAGCAAAGATGATCAAGCTCATACTTTGCGAAAAAAAAAACACCGATATTTTCAAATTGGACTTACACCGTATCTGCAACACACATAGAATGTAATATTTGTTTGAAAATATCATGAGAACATTACAGAAACTCGAATAGAATGAAACCCACCTAATCTTCTAATTTCCTTTTACTGGACCAAAAAACCCATTCCGCTGTTGTTTGAAAGGAAATTAGAAAATTGAGAAGAAAATGCGTTTCTCAAAAAAATGAACGAACTAAACTGAGCACAGCAGTTCGAATAAAACAATAGGGTAGTGGGATTCACGAGGTAAAGTCAAGAAGACAAATTTCCAAAGTGTACGCTGAATCACGTAGGACACGTAGGATTTTCTAAGGAACAGAAAACATCAGTAGAATTTTATTTACCCAAACTTTGAACCTAGACGGAAATTTTTCGAAGTTTGACTCACTTAATTCAATTCAGTTAGCAATACGCCGCTTCTGGACTCCTCTGATACGCTAAATATCTCACTATCAGAATCTCAGTGTCCACAGAGCGACTGTACGCAGTCAGCTTACAATTCAAAATTTTTTGAAACAGTACGGAGGGCGGGTTTCCGAGAAATTGGAAAACAGGAAATCCAAAAATGTTAACGTTTCTTGGTTAATGTCATTTTTTTTACGAACTCTTCTAACCGTTGAAGAAACACATGGTTGGGATTTTGGGACATTTGAGGTGAACCGTATTTCTCCATGGTACCATGTCCGTAACAAAATATTTTTTAACTCCAAAATTCCCTTAAAATAGTATTTACGTACTTAAGGAAAGGACGTAGCCACAATGTCGGTTAGTACTGTTTATCATGTTTTTTTCTTCGGTAAATCCTCGAAGTTTCCATCCATATTGTTCTATATCTACAACATACGGATATCTCACTATTGTTTTTCTGTTTTTACGTTAATACCGAAATGAAAAGATGAGAAAAAAGAATTTAATAGAAAAGAAAATTGCTCTACTTTCACTTCTCAATGACAATAAAAATTCTAAAGGTCAGAAAATGAAGTTATTGAGGTAAAATAGTTGCAGTAACTGGTTAAGCTGAGGTCGTCTACTTTTCAAGGTAACTCACACATTATTCCTTCTTAAATATTGTATTATTGAGGATAGATGCCAATTTTCGCGCATCACATAATCACAGAAATGCTGAGGCAAACCTATTCACCTGTTCATTCATAATTAAGTCATTATTGAGATTAATGAGGAAAATAAATAAGTAAAAAATAGTAAATAAAATGTAAAGAATCTTTGTTTTCTGTTATGAGTTAGAGTGATGGGGGGAGGGACCCTAAGCCGTACAAAAATTTTGTTGATGTGAACATATGTGAATATTTTACTTTATTTACTTTATTTTACTTTATTTACTTTTTTTCTTTATTTTATTTCAACTCAAATTCACTCTTTGAGTAAGCAAGTAAGTATCCTATAAGTGGAACCTATTCATCTTTGATGCATATCTCTTCGTAATTGCCTGTCAGATGCCAGGAACCGCGGATGTGTTCCGGATTTGCAAGGTTCATGGCAGTCTAAAGATCAGCGTTAGCATCTAGCATAGCGTTCTACGTGCGAGGTGCACGCCTGCTTTCACAAACGCGGAAGCTGAGCCTATCTGAGGGAAAAAAAGCGATTCGTATTCTATGAGACTCTAATTACATTAGATCTCCAGAATACGTATCGCTATATAATTATTCTTGCAATTTCTAATTGTAGCTCTGAAACGGATATAGTTGGATTCAATCAAGCATCAGCGGAAAAAAGCGTTTATTTGCGTCTGCGGGAGAGGTCATCGAATAAAAAAACTCTTGAATAAAAAATACTCGTGAAATAATAAGAAATTCAAAGCGAAAATAACAACAATAATAAACAACATAAATAATAAATAGAAAGATAACAATAGTCCTCGGAGTATGGCTAGAACAAAAACTGAAGATTACAAAGGTTGGGGTTTAACATTTGACGAATCGTTCGACGCATTCTGTTTTTAGGTTCAGGTTCAGGAAAAAAAAATAAGAAGATGGAAATTGAAAAAAAATGAAAATGGAAGAAGGAATTCAAAGGGAAAAGAAATAGAAGGGTAGGATTAGTTGTCGAAGTTCCGCAGGAACAAAATTGAGGATCGAGAGGACAAAAAACTTTTAGAAAAAAATTTAAAAAAATAAAATAAATGCAAAAAAATAAGAACTTAAATTGAGGCGATTTATTTATAGAATTTTTTTAGAATCTTTTATAGAATTTTTTATAGAATAGCAAATAATCTGTGGAAAGCGATTCTTTCGATGGTATTTAACATAAACAGTAGGAAACATGAACCTAAACAATCTAATTTCTAAATAAATCCATCCAGCCTTATCCAAAACAGATATGGGTGTCGATTTGGTTTTTTCAGATGTCATTTACACTAAACCGCGCACGCCATCCTATAAGAACTAGGAACAGATTTCGTGCGCAAAGTTATGGTAACTAGGAATTAGCGTGCTAATACCTAATTCCAGTCAAAAGTGCAGAATCATTCCAGAGTGTTCAGAACCTAAAAAATGATAAACAAACTTCAAACTCCTCCTCTCTCCTTCCCGAGCTTCGATATCGTTCTAAGTACATCACGTAGGAACTCAAAAAGGGAAGCAAACTGATCAGTCTCACCGACTAGCGGGACTGGTTCTCCAGAGCGTGTTTATCTCAAAATTAACCATAGGGATAAAGTAAGGATAAAATTTCTGACGTTAGTCATTCCGTTTGGAATGCGTCACCGCGTTCACCTCAATTCAGAATCGTTAGAGGTTTGCGAACCTGTATCTAGCCTATACAAAGAATTGCGGGACCCACTTATGATCAAGTCAGTGTTTTTATCCTTCCAGACAACTCTGGTACCAATTTATCGACCCCGAAGGGATGAAAGCCCTGGTGAGCACTAGGGCGGATTCGAACCTTCGATCGATCGAGCAGGAAGCGGAACCTCTAGAACTTGTGGCGGTATATGCATGACAAAAATTCCTGGTACGAATTCATGGATTCACATACATGGATTTAAGATAAAACAACTTCAAGCAATCTATTAATTGCTAACGCAATAATCGCTAGCATATGCAACCAGGAATTTTCGAAAAAAAAAATGTAGGAACATAGAAATTCCTCCAGATTCTAGTTCAGTTCTGGTGTAGATTATGCAAATACGATTTTTTTAAAGCGATTAGCTTTTCGATTGAATCGAAGGTATTATTTATTATATGGCTGACATTTCTTGATTCATTGCGCGATCATCAGCACTGAAAAATAATCTGGAGGAATTTCTACGTTCCTACATTTCTTTTTGCAATTTCTAGCCGCATACGCTAGCAGTTAATCCAGTCTCAATCGCAGAGTTAGCAAAAATACGACCAAAAACATCTTTCTTCTCGTAAATGTTGAACTGGGCTTTTTCAAAATCCAACATCCTTCACAGATTATTTTTTACGAAAAATTCTTTAATTTAGTTATTACTCCTTAACGTAGTCATCAAAAACCACGGAAGTTTTCTTCATCTAACTACATAGAGCTAAGAAGCTTTTTTTTTCTAAGATAAAACCCAGAGAAGGGGTAATATTTGATAAATTTAATAAATATATCAAGAAATATTCGCTATAGAATTATTCTCTGCGCTTTTCACTGGAGTATCAATCCACTTGGGATGCGCCAACGCATTTTACTGGAATTCGTAATCGTTGAGGTTTTGGAGCACGTATTGGCCTATACAATGATTTGGCGGGGGCCAGCCGATGTGTCAAGTCAGTGTTTTTATCCTCCCAGACAAGTCTGGTACCAATTTATTGACCCCGGAGGAGGCTTGGTTGGCAGTGGGGGTGGGGAAGGGGGGGGGTTTCGAACTATCCTATCGATCGTTCAATCGCAGCAGAACCTCTCACCGACCGTGCTACACTCGCCTCTAAAATTGACCAACCATATCCGAGAGATGAGAAAAAATGGTTGTATGTTGATCAAAAATTATAGTTTGTTTTATGACTGAGGGTACCAGATATGCGGATATTTTCGATAACGTCGGAGCATTGACATAAACATTGCATACACATTAGGTTTTTATTCCCTACAGTACTTCTCTCGAGATGTGTTGTACTTCTCATCTGAAAAAATGTCCCATTACTGTACCTGAACAACAACAACAACAACAACAATTCGTCTACGTCTACTACTTCATTCCGCAACTTATAAAACAAAATTTCGAGAAGAAAAAATTGTTCAAATTTTGTTTATTAGGAGTTTTTGTGGTGGTGACGGTGGATATCTTATTGCTGGCGCCGAAGGGAATTGCGTTGAAGTACGGAGCATACGGCTGAATCTAAACTCGTCGACGGAAAAGTACTTGTTAAAAGTTCCAATAAACTTCAGAAATGTACAGATGCCTTGAATAAAATGTTATGCTTCACACCTAACTACCCTGATGTGTGATTTTCCTTGGATCAGATAATTTGTCGACTTTTCTCGCACTCAAGTCTACCATTTTTGCCTCGTGGACGGAGACTTAAAGGCATCACTCCACGAATCTGAGGCGGTACGGATTTCCGGTGGAGTATTCGTATACGGGATAGTAGATTATGGAGAGGGGGGTGATTCCGTCCATTTTCTCCTAATAGCCGTAAAAAACGGCCCGGAAGATACGGCTTCGAGCGTTCCGGCGCGCTATTTTCTACAAGGAGTTCGACTGGAGCGCGCCAGCCTTGTGCACGCGCCGCATCTTCCGGGCCGTTTTTTTTACGGCAATTAGGAAGAAATGGACGAAATCACCTTTTTTCCCGAATCTACAACCCCGTATGCGAATACTCCACCGGAAATCCGTACCACTCCAGATTCGTGGGGTGGTGCCTTTAAGCGTAATCGGGTCAAAACGACATGAAGAGCGGTGCAGCTGCGTAAGCGATTGCGTTCGAAGCGGCGCGGTGGAGCTAGCGGTTGGAATCGAGGTGGGACCATCGCGAACCACAGCAATGAATGGTGGTAGAGAGGGTCCTCACTCGATCCTAACCACTACGCTCCATCGCACCGATTCGAGGTGTTCTGGAAGTTACACTGGAGAACAGAAAGTTTATTTTATAATTATAGATAAAATTAAAGATAAAATTAGAAACAAAATATTGCAGGAAATTTTCATGCAAGGTAACAAGAAAAAAGCACGAGAGAATGCGCCGAAAAACACGGATGTGTTTCGGAAAAGCAACAGATAAAGTAGGAAGAAATCGAAATAATTGCAGCTGTGCAGTAATTTTCATACAATATTTATGAAAGTAGGGAATTCAAACCCGAGAAGTTCCCGAGAAATTTCTTATCGAATTTCCGGGAGAGAGTGCTCTTCCTCGCCATCGTTCTCGACCTGTCATTCCGGAAATCCTGCAGAATTCAAAAAAAGTGAATTATTCACATTAAGCAACGCTGGAATTTGTATATTTCGTATAAGGTGGTGGATCCTTCAGATTAGATGGTGCACATCGCATGGTGGTGCTTCTCGTCAGTTGTTTTGATCGGGGTTGGCGAACTTAAAACCTCAATTTCTCAAAAATAATAAATGAATAAATAAATAAATAAATAATAAGTAATAAGGACCTAGTGTTCTATGCAGTTACGTAAGCGGTTGTGTTCGAGGAGGAGCCGTGGACCTGGTCGTTGGAATCCATATGGGACCCTTGTGAGTCCCACTTATCGCTGCAGTCCGAAGAGAAGCCTAGCGATGGCCACACGTCGATCCGAACTGCTAGCTCTACGGCGCCGCTTCGAGCGCAGCCGCTTATGCATCTGCTCCGAACTTCAGGGCGTTTTGTCCTGACTATATGAGGTTGGAAATGCTCCGTACTTCTGTGTGAGTAATCCGCTGCCATAGAATTTTAGTTCTTTTTTTTTAATAGCAACCAAAGCAACTGAGCTGAGCTTCTTCATATATTCCTGCTTGGAAATTTCCGAAAATAGCCATGACAAACTCTGTTGGTTACCCGCATCCGATTTCTTCAGTGTTGCAGGACCCAAAGTCGCAGGTTTGACCGTCCGCAGAAGTTCCATGTAGCTCATTTACCTGATGCTCTCTCTCTCTCTCTCTCTCTCTCTCTCTCTCTCTCTCTCTCTCTCTCTCTCTCTCTCTCTCTCTCTCTCTCTCTCTCTCTCTCTCTCTCTTTCTTTCTTTCTTTCTTTCTTTCTTTCTTTCTTTCTCTCTTTCTCTCTCTCTTTCTCTCTTTCTCTCTCTCTTTCTCTCCCTCTAATTTTTTCCCAATGACTCTCCTTCCGCCCCAAGCAGAACTAAAAAGCGACTTCAGGGTCACCATTCCGAGCTTTTGTTGTTGAAAAGGACCATTTTTTGGACTTCATTGCTCTTATTAGTGGCTCAGCGAAAAAAAAAACACTTGAAAACTCTGGCTTTATGGGAAAATCCATGTCGCTGAATGAAAGAGAAGTCTACAGCGATGCTAATCTTGGAAAATTACTGTACAGTATTGATGAAATGCATCCATGCTCGGGGTAGAACGACATGAACGACGGTGCTGTTGCGTAAGCGGCTAAACGCGAAGCGGTGCGGTGGAGCGTAGCGGTTCGAGTCCAGCTAGAATCCTTACCAGCACCATTCTTCGCTTCAGATCGGAATGGTCCCACCTCGATTCCAACCGCTAACTTCACCGCGTCGCTTTAAGCGCGGCCGCTGATGCAACTGTTCTTCATGTCGTTTTGACCCGACTATTGGAGTGTTGGTGAAGCGCCAGAAATGGACGTAAACCACCGTAACGAAAGATCCGCGGTTTGAAACTTCGTCAAAAGACTAAATAGATGAGTACGGGTAGTCGTAGTACATCCATCAAACGAAAAATCAATCACCAAGTGATCGCTTATCCACTAAGCATCGAAGACTAGCAAAAGCGCGCTCTATTTTGTCAATTGCGCCCCAGGGCCAACTTCGAAATAGGTTCTTTTTTTCATCAGCTGTTCCACACAGCTAAGTGTTATTTATTCATCGGTTTGCTTGTAAATCATTTTCGTTTGCATTAGATCTCTAATGTTTATGCAAGCGAATACTTCTACTGGGATTCTTTTCAGGGTAAGATGGATCGCCGTCTGAACGCCGACTTTTATAGTTTTATTTCTCCGGTTATGGATTTGCGGGAATTTTTAAACGAGGCTTTCACCAGCAGACAAAACATGAACGGTCAGACTTTTCATTCGTAAAATCGCTTTCATTTTTTGGATTTGGCATTTTTCTTTTGTATGATTTTTTGAGTTGTTCATAAAGTCCGCATCTAATATAACATTCTAACTGTAATCAAAATATCTTTATATTCTTCTGCATTACGTTATAGCTCTTCAGTAATCCCGGTTTTTTGCCTTTTAAATAAAAAGTTGCTTGTCTCGATGGACCTTATCTTCCAGTTCTTAACTGTAGTCAAAAGTACCATTTTTGATTGATCGATGGTGCACCAGATTGTTTTCAAACTTCACAGAGTACAGTATTTTATATATTTATCTATTTGCTGCTTGTATAATCCTATAAATATATGTATATATTCTCTCAGTTTTCCTTATGTCGAACATTCGCTACTGTTACCGTTACGAAACAGAAGTTTGCATGAATTAAAACTTCGATTTTGCTAACATGCTGCAAATTCGCTTGTTTTTAGATTTTTTTCTACTTACTGGACGAATTTCCAATTCATCATCGATGAAACCAATGGCTAAGTCCGAATCTCAGGACATCGACTGGAAGCGGGACTTTGCTACCATAGCAAACTGTAAACCGTGGACGGCAAATAAGATTTGTGATGGCGATTTGCAGTGAGTTCTTCCTCATTTTTAACTTATCTTCGAAATTAATTCCTAGTTATCCCAATCCCCCATAATATGCAGATGCTTCAATTTCTGCTTCGATGCTTGATTTTCTTTTAGACCCACGCGTTTTCTTGCTTTTCCCGACCTACGGTCGTTTGAAGAACTTAACGGTCTGAACAACATCCATCCGACTCCAAAATTAAAGACATTACAGTTAGTTGGATTTTTCGTCAATAGCTGTCCCTATTATTCTTATTGATTTGGTTCTTTTCACTTTTTTTTTTGTTAAATTCGACTACTATTTAGACTCGCTCTTGAAAGGAACGGAATTGCAAAAAATCCGCAAAGGAAGTCGAACTATCTCCGCGATTTGAAATACGACAAATATGATACATGTGAAAAGGATGTGAGTGATGCAATATAACACTTTAAAGGATAAGGTTTCTGCCGTTAAATAATCCGCTTAGGATGCGCCACCAAGTTTACTTCAATTCAGAATCGTTTGAGATTTAAAAACGTGTCGGTAAGAGGTTCCGCTATCACAGCATAATCGGAGGTTCGAATCCGCTCTGGTGCAAACCGAGTCTTTTATCGCTCCGCGGTCAATAAATTGGTACCAGCCTGTCTGGGAGGGTAAAAACACTGACTTCTGTTGGCTACTTATGCGTTCGTAAACCTTAAACGATTCTGAATTGAAGTGAACGCGTTGGCGCATCCCAAGCGGATTGATTAACTCCAGGCAATTTATCAGTTATTCTTTATGACACTCAGTACCTTTTATAGCACAATTTCCCGCTTTACTTCACTTGTGCTGTAAACGGCCTTAATTGAACCTACCTTATCGATTTTATTGTATACGTGCACTTTACACTTCCTGATGTATGATGATACGCTCATCCGGTTGGACACATTCAGCGCAGATTTTATGTTTCATGCATTTTCCAAGAAAATATGTGATTTTTTAAATATTATATTTTCGAATTCGAGAAAAAAAGTATGTGTCCTGCTTTCCGCTATCTTTCCTCACTTAGTTATTTCAGTTTTTATTGTCACTTACTTTGATTTCTAGTTTTTGATAAGAGATGCCACCTTTTAAGAGTAGCCCTCGCCCTATTTCGTAAAATTTTTGTTGTATGCATATTCTATCTTCTAGAAATTGATTTATGGATGGTGTGGTAGCCCGCGCTTACTATTATCGTAATGAATAGGGATAATTTGCCATAAACTAGACTCCATCAATGCGTGCAGTTAAGTAGGCATTTTTCTGGTTGCCAGTTAATCTATACCAAAGCTGTTTCCAGCTACGAAGAAGTCATAGCAGTCCTATTTCTCTGCCGTGTGCTAGAGACATTGTCATCACGTGTACCGTCGTTGTACCACACAACAAGATTTTATCGCAAGAAGAGACGAGAAACACAAGGCTTGTGAGTTTTTTTTTTCCGCTGAGTTCAAGAGTTGTTGGCTGTAAATCACTGCTTACATTATTGTATCTCTTCATTCTAATAGATCGACAGTGATTGAACAGCCTTCTTCTCTAAACGGCATATATCATTTTCAGCTTTTAGCAGAGCGGAAATTGATGCTTCGAGGAGATTCTACGCTGATGAGCTTAAGACAAAAACTCGTACGTGATTTCCCATGTTTTTTTCCGTCGTTAAATAAGCCTCTTACATTAATGTTTTCAGTTGTGTATTTGCGACTCTGTTGTAGAGTTGGAAGATGGTAAAGAATTGGAACCAATCGAACAAGAAAAGGTGAAACTCTGTTACTTAACCTTTGCTTTGATTACTCACAGTTATTTTAACATTTTCCGTATTTTTTTCCGTAATGAATTAGTAATTTAGACTCATATGGTGTTATATCCTTCGTCGTTTATTTTCATCCATGATACGTTTTACGTGGATTATTCGATACCTAACTCAAAGGATATTTCAGCGTGGGTATCTTTCTCCTCTCGTAGTTTTTTTTTGTGTTTAAAACTAGAAATCCGCCTTAATGCATGTCTGCATGCTCCGTATACAAATTCTAAGGATAGATTTTACCGTGACATATACATTGCACTGATATTCGCTTCCTGAAAATCGTTCTAACCTGCATTTAACATTTTTGTTCTTTCGGGGACCAACACTGTAGGATGGATCGGTGCCTTCTGTTCCCGAACGTGCTATCCAATATTATTTGGTTGATTTTCTTTCGCAGACTCGGCGCAGTGTTGCCTCAGTGCTTGAATTAACCATCCACAAAAATGTTCGGCACTGATATGGCAGAATATGTTTGAATCTGTCGGATGGTTAATGGAGAGCAACATATACATCCAACATTAATTCGTCATAGCATATTCGCTTGAAAAAGTAATGTTAGATCTAGGTCTGCGCTATGCAGAAGCTTCTAGATGTGTGCGTGGCAATAATTACTTTATGCGAGATTATATGTTTTTTCTTGCGACGATTTCCAGGCAAATTCCGAACGAAAACTCTCATTTAATAATTCTTAATTTTGTTGACAGCTCAGCTAATAGTCATTTCATAGATAGTTTTGAGCTCAGTTTCTTTTGTTTGCAAACCCCTCCTAAACTATGAGAGCAGCGCCGTGAAATCGCTTTTGGGAGGGAACCTCAAGATCTACAACCTCTTTTCAAAACAGTGCATCATAGATCGACAGTACATCATAGATCGATCTACGTAGATAGGCCATATAGAACATGATTTCTGAGCATATTCCTTTGATCTCATCAACTTCTCCATCTTATCGTTTGATCTGACATTCCTTCACTTCTTTTACCCGTTCCGCATTAATAATAAAGTTGTCCTCTCTAAAATACCATGTTTGCGATGTTACCATAGTTCTCTTCAGCCCTATACGCGAATTTATGGGAAGGAAGAAATGTTTTGATCCAGTAACATCGCGCGACATTGAAGGAGTAAGGATAATTGACTTAAAACTGCGGTGTGTTTGATTTATTTGTTGCTTTTTCAGTTTTTATTTTCGCGTGCAATTAGTATTATAAAATTCATATATCTTTTTGAACATCAGATTGCTTCGTTCTGAGTTTCAGGTTAGGACAACCCTACGTTTTTCAACACTCAGGAACATGCGAACATTTATTAATATTTCACGATCTGAGGTTATTGGAGAGGACGGATGTTCAAGTGAGATTTCAATGGTTGTAATGTGTTAATCTGGTTGATTTCCACTTATTGGTTCTTATTTTTCTTTTTTTCCATTCATAGCTGAGAAAATCCGCGTTCTTTTCCCTGTTCACTTAGAAATTTGGTGACCTCAACTTCTTTTGAATATTCGATGCAAATCCATGAAGCTTTCTTTTTGATATGAAGATTTTGGAATTCGTTCTTTTGAAACAAGGTTGGGTGCGAAGTTCAAGCCACTAGCTGTGTAGGTTCTATCTGCTTTTGAAATACTCTTTTTGAATGGTCATTGTTTACTATTCGAATAATTATATCAGCTAATAATTATAACCTGTTCATTAAATAGAGATAGAGACTAGACAACATAAATTCGTAGGATAATGAATGCTAGGAATGAAACTTTTACAGGATTTGGAACGATATCCAATGGTGATTTATGAGAAGAAAGGTGACGTTCGCTGTTCCGCGTGTAAACGAGGCTACGCGGCGTGAGTTGTGTTACATGGCTTTGCTTAATTATTTATTTTGACTGGCTAATTAGTGCACATTCCCCGAAGAGATTTTGGTTGGTAATCGGTATTAGTAATTAAACCGTTTTAATTGAATGGACGAAAATTTTTCATAATTTCAAAACGTTTGTTCAGATTTGTTCATAAAAGTCTCTGGCATTTTCGTTCAATGATGTTTTCAAAAACCATCAAGAAAAACATTTTTCAGGTTTGTGGTTGAGGAATGTGAACGTCTACCGTCCCCATACATGATGTTTTGCGAACCATGTTTCCGCGAATTCTTTTTCTTGCACGGTCACAAAATCGGTCGATTCCGTGCTCATCCGTACATGCCGATCAATCGTTTTACAATTTTATAACCTTTTTTTATGTGTTTTTAAGACGATCGTTTGACACTGTATCATTGCGGGTTTTCATCCTTTCATCAATACTTAGATCTTCTCATTTGATCTTTGTACTTTGTCCTTCTTTTCTATCTGATAATACATTTATTTAATCATGTAGCGTCAGATCTAGTGTCTATGTTGATCCTTATTTTGTGGTCTGGACAGTTGTTATTGTTTTGCCTCAGTGATCGTTATGTTTTGTGCCTTCTTCTATGTTCCCATTCGGTGAGAAAATTTTTAAAAGTTTTGCAAAAGGTTAACGTGTAACGTGTCAACGTCTGGTAAAAGGACACCGTTCCATATCTGTGGTCTTTTTATGCACACTTTGATTCATTTTTCAGCGTAAACCAGTTTCAGAATAATTATTACTTCATGAAGACGTGTAGTTTAGAGTTTAGATAAGGAATTAAGAACAAAGACATTGGAAGCTGTCTGGGTTGTTGGCATCCATATTTGATCCGGAATCCTTTAAATGTTGTAAGTTAACCTTCCACTAAATACACTGTTTTGAATTTACAAGCTCAAAGCTCTCATTTCGTTTGATACTGTTCTGCTGGAGGGTAGACATGAAACAAGCTTGCTAAAATTTATAGGGCTATTCTATTTATCTGTCGCTATGAGATTGCTCAGTGCTTCAAATAAGTAACGGTTCCAAAAATATTGGAGTTCTCCATCCCAGGGAAATGATCTGAAGATGGAAATTGTTTTTTGATGCTAACGTACAGTTTTGTTCGCTACATTTCTCTTAAGTTTAACTCGTACAGGTGCTTTGGGTACGTGTAAGTTGGGAAGAATGTGTTGTGTCACCTGGATTTACCGTTTTTACTTATTTCTTCTCCGCAACACTGATCTTTTTGTTTGCTCTTATCTGACCGATCGCAACAATGGAATAGAATTAAAATTAAATTAAAGTATAAAATTACAATAGAAAAGAGTGGTGTCGATATATTCTCATCATTTTTCATGTTTTTTTCATATTTTTAAAATTTATGTTCTTATGTTGCACTGTTCATTATTGATTAAGCTAACAGCGGTGTTGTGCACTCGGATCAAAACGAGTGAGGCTAGTTGTAATCCGTAAGCGTTTGCACTTGAGGCGGAAACGTCGTAAGATCAAATCGGACTGTAGAGATGAGCGAAAGTCCCAGTGTCCCACATGTTGGGCAACTAACTACGGAATCGCACCAAGCTTCAGGCCGTTTTGACCCTTTTGTAATTCATGAATCGTAGAACTGAAATGAGCATATCTGGTATTTTATAAATATTGTTTCAGCCTAAAACTTTCTAGATAAATCACGACTATGATTCTGTTACGATTTCCTCGCGTAATTACGTATGCGTCGCGTTCGATTTCAACTGCAACAAGAATGCAGAATAAGTACGATCCACGATTGTTCCGAGATCCAGTGACTGATATCGAACAGGTGAATTCGTGGTGCTGCTTCTCTTCGTCACTAACCTGATTCGGTCTCATTCAATTTTTATACTCTAGATGCATCAACCTCTTGATGAGAACGATGAACGCAATTTTTTATTCCTGAAAGCAATGAAAAGCGATGAAACACCCGTCATCTACAGAGATCATACGGTTAGTGTTCCGTGCGACCAACTAATTTGGAACGTTTGTTTTTTTTTTCAGAACTTCTTTGATCAGTTTATATCCTCCTTTCATTTCCTTTTTCAGGTCGACAAGCTAACACGTGTTATAATGAACAGCGGCCGAAAGGAAACAGCCAGACATCACGTTTATGCGGCCCTCGAAATCATTAAAAGGCGACAATATAAAGCTTGGCTCGCAGCCAAAACAGAGGAAGAAAAGGTGCTTATCTCAGTTGAAATGTGTCGTTTTTAAGTGGTTTTGAAAATTTTAAGGTGTAAAAGATGATTTTAATTTAAGAGTAAGATCGAACTTAATCCATTTGTGATAGCTCGCAAAGCGATTGAAAACTGTCGTCCTCTCATGAAGCTCCAGGGTGTCACTAGAGGTAAGACCTGAAGTTTTATTTCTGTTTGGGTCCCCAATAGTGGCTGTACAGGCCATAATTGTCGTAGTTATGAATTGCTCTGTTATTTTTGGAAAGTTTGAAGTTTTTGCATGTATTTGAAGCATGATAATTTCAAATACCAACTGGGAAGGGGTTTCCAGTACAGCATAATTGACACCTTCCGTTTTTTTGTATAAAAGAAATTAGTATTAAAGAGTGAGGTTCTCAAATGATTGAAGCAAATGTCACGCACTTTGTAATTTCTGTTAGTTGTGTTAGTGTTGAAAGAGATCTGATCAAAATGAAGATCCCTATTGCATACATGTTTAATCCTACGCTCATG
This sequence comes from Necator americanus, assembly GCF_031761385.1. Classification (NCBI taxonomy): domain Eukaryota; kingdom Metazoa; phylum Nematoda; class Chromadorea; order Rhabditida; family Ancylostomatidae; genus Necator; species Necator americanus. The sequence goes on from NC_087372.1 coordinate 37,555,519, forward strand.
TCCAGAAATCGATACTACAGTAAATAGAATCTTAGAGCGCTTGTGGAGAATAATTATGAGCAGAAAAAACGAGGCGGCGTATTCATTTTTCGCGTCTTCATGAAAGAACCAAACTATTCTCGGCGCTATAGTATCTTATATGAATGTTGTCATCATTCGCATACTTCTCTTACGTGTTCGCATGCTCAAGTTTCTTGTAGTTTTTGAATGCTGCGGCGTAAACTTGGAGGAAAATCTTTGTTTGGCCTTGTTGGTTCAATTTAATGACGCACATGTATGCAGTGAGATAATCATTTAAACAAATTATCAGATCATTACTGTTGCTAGATTGCTGCTGTTATTACCAGAGCAGATTATTTACTATTTAAGGAGGTACAACTTATCAAGTTCCTTTTCCTATCGAGAAAGAGGAAGCAGAATTCAGAGCTATGAAGATGATGCGTGATATTTGCCGGCAAAAAGCTGCTCATGGCGAAACACATTTGAAGTAAGTGATGTTCGAGGGAACGTATTTGCGTTTCTCTTTTTCTTTGATTTTTTCCGTTTTCAGAGATATATTGGCAAGTGAACTGTTGGCTGCTAGTCAAAATGAAGGCCTAACTATTCAAGCTAAACAAGAATTACATAAAACATGTGAAGCTAACAGAGCATATGCTCATTATAGGTCATAAAACTAGATGATATCTTTGTTAAAGTTGTTACAGTTGTACGCCACGAGTTCGATGTTATTATTTGGACGAAATGAATTATTTGCAAATTTCTGTGGTCTCTTAACGAACTGGTTTCTATTCACAGCGTACCGATTAAGTGAATTTTTGTTAGTAACGAATTTAGCTCATGTAAACTTACAGATGTCGCTTGCCGGCATGGCAACGACGACACTTGCAGAGTTCGAGCAGCAGTATTCACTACAAACAGCTGAGGTGGGTTTGTATTAAAACACTTAACGTTTCTTTTTTCCTCAATGGTTCGTTTCCCCTATTTATCTCGTTTGTATTTTACTTTTAATTTGTGAAGTTATTTTTTTTACGTTCGATATCAGCTTTCTGTCAAAGTTGCAGGATGATCACATCCATACACCTATTATCTTTTTCCTACAGTTCCTATTGTTTGAAGAATATAATAGCAATTAGAAGTACAAAAACAACTATGTTGGTGGTCATGCGTTTTCCGCAAAAAAAAAAAAAAAAAAAAACTTTTCCTTCTAATCTTATCATTACAAACTTTTCCGGTACTTGTTTGGAATGAGATTATCTGTATCTTTGGAGAAAATTTTTTTGAACCGAAACCTGATCGCATTTTACCTTTTTTGAATCGTTCGAGTGCTCAGTAAAGCACTAAAGCATCTGCTGTGTATTTTCACAATTTAAAAGTGAAATAAAAGCAAGTTAAATAGGGGAAACGAACCATTGAGGAGAAAATGTATTTTGTAGTAGTCATAATTTCAGGTGACCGCAACAATAGCTCGTCTTCCATCATTACCAGCATCAGATAGACCCGCTAGCGTACAATCAGTGCAGAGGGTTCTTAGCGATGTTGCCGATCTCCTTGAACAGATGGAATTAGCAGTACGGGACTTGGCCTCTGGAAGGTTTGAATAATTTTGGAATTCCACATAATGCAGGTAGCTAAAGCTAACTTGTAACTTTTAATTTTCAGTGCTGAAAGGAGCAAATACGAGTTGAGAGTACGCAGTTACCGCAATGATAAGCGACTTCTGGATGGAGAGCTTGAAAAGGCAGTCAAGCGTTTGAGAGAATCAGCTGATCGAGAAGAATTGCTTGCATACGACGAGGCAGTAGAAATGGACCAGCAGGTGGGTCTAAGTACGCTTTTATTGATCTGCCTAAGTTTGAGCTTTCTTATTCAGGAAGAGCAATTAATAGCGAATACGGAACGTCTAGAAAGATCGTCACGAAAAATTCAGGATGCATATCGTATGGCGGTGGAAACTGAACAGGTAGTTATTTTCGTTATCTTACAATCTTACAATCGATTTTCAAATTTAAAAACCGACAATTTCGTTCCTATTATCTATTCCGCTAGTATGTGTCACAATCAATAGAATTTCTTGTTGACTTTCTAAGATGGTTAGAAAATAAAAAAAAAAGTGAAAAAATCAAAAAACTATACTTATAATTATTGCTGAAAGCGTTTAACAAAGTTGATGGATGCAACGCGTGCGCAACGAATAAGGAAACCAGAGCAGAATATTAGAACCGCGAGACTGTGGTCGATCAGTGGGTTCATAAGAGAGAGAAACGTAACTATGTACGAACAAATCCAGGGCATGCATCACAATGCAATAACTTAACAAGTCTTGTAACTTCTTGTAACAATAATAAATTTTGTTTCATTTTAGGATTTAACACCGGGAACGCATTAAATCACTCTCCATTTTCATTCACATCCTTCAAAATATAGAGTTTATCCTTACAGATTGGTGCAGAAGTGCTTGGAAATCTTTCTTCGCAAAGAGAGACAATCGGCCGTGCACGTGATAGAATGCGTGAAGCGGACGTTGAATTGGGTAGAAGTAATCGCCTTCTAAACACAATGATCCGTAGGTAAAGGGCATTACTTGGTTTCTTTTGTTTTTCTATTTGTGCACAAGCACTGAAACATCCGGTTAGGCGCCATCACATTCCTCGTGGAATTCTTCTTGTGAATTTTTTTTTGCTATGTTTCTAGGAGATTGAAGAATGAGTGATCGTAACCCTTTCAATTTCATAGAAGTTTTATTATCAACTATATTTTTCCTTACTTTTTTTGCTTACCTTTGTCTGTTCACAATTTGTCCGCAAAAAAATTCGTTTGTTTCAGAGTAATCCAGAATCGCCTATTACTACTTGTTGTTGCCATTCTACTGATGTTTTCTCTACTATTCTTAGTTTACAAGTCTCTATAATTCACTAGTAATCATTCGAGTCTATTGGTTCTCATAAAAACATGGACATGACGTTGGGACTCGAACCATTTTGCATTCCTCAGCACAGGTAGTCAGGTCCTATTTTTTGAGAAATCGAAGATGATTATGGTGCTTTAGTCGTGTCAAAACAGCTTGAAGCTCGGCACTGTCGCCTGAACGGGAGCTCTCGAAGAGGTGCGCTGGAGCGTAGCAGTTAGGATCGAATGAAGCTTGCTAGCTCTACTAAGCGCTGCAGGTCACGATGGTCCCACCTCGATCCCAACCGCTAGCTCCACCGCACTGCTTTGAGCGCAGGCGCTTGCACATCTGCATCGAGCTCCATGTCGTTTTGCCCGGACTGTATCACATTTCCTGGCTCTGCATTTCGGTGAAAATGCGAAAGATCGCAATCTATTAGTGCGAATTTGATCAATGTTCACGAAATAATTTTTGTAAATATCCATTTAATTGAAATTTTTGCTTACGTTTGTCTCTCCATATGTGCAACTTTAGTTTTCTGTCAAGTTCGACATATGAATTTTATCTAAGGTTGGATTGATATTTTAGCCCCGCTGTGATGTTATCTGCTTGTCTATGAATGTTCTGGTCGGATTTCTCAAAGATGAAATATTTTTGAGAAAAAAAATGCCAGTATTTAAATATTTCTAGTCCGACCATTCAAATAATCCGTTTCATTTGTTGTCAGAGATTTGTGCAGTATATGGCTACGCCTTCTACTCGTGTTCTATTAGAACCGGCGCTCTTGTAATTTTTTTTTGTCTTCTGGAATTTGATTACACGCATGGCATTATTTCAGTAAGAATTCACAATGATAAAATCGGAGAAAAACTAAGGAATTCATCCTTCTTGTGATTAGATTTTTTAAAATTACGTTGATGCGATCGAATATCACTGATAAATTGGTAGAAAAATAATTCTGTTGAATTCCCCTTCTGATCTTTTTTATTCCGATTTTTTTTTTGTTTCTGTCCATTCATATCGTCCGTAACTTTTCCAGATTTGTGTGCATTACTCTAAATAGTTTGTAAATAAATATTCTGTATTGAACTTGTGTCTTTGTTGAAAAGTTCATCAATCTATTACTATTTAATCGTGTTAGAGACACCAATTGTGATAACAGTATTTTTTGTTGTTTGATCATCTGCTTATTTGGCAGTCTAGAAGGAGTATCAATACCAGTTAGCTGTAGTTTGTTCATTAAATTTGTTCAAGATTAGGTGCGTGGTACGGGGATCCAGAAAAGTTCACGCCGAAGAAGTTTGTAAAACACTAGAGGCAGGAAATCGTTTTTTTTTTATATTTTCGCTGTCCGAAAGTACGAAAGTTCTGGTGCAGCTATCGCGAACACTACTTTTGTTCAAATTTGCAAGAATTATTCCTTATAGAGATGTATTCCTATCGGAGACCACCGCAGGAACCAACACAAGCAGATCTTATTGTTATTCAGTACCCGGGCATTGTTAAAAATCTTGATCGAGCATTGGAAACACTAGGGGGATTGTCGAGAATTTCGCAGGTACAGAATTCGTTGCATTATTTGATACACTAGTAGGGTGGTGCATGCTCGTACTAAAGGAAGTACCAAGAGGTGGTGCCATATGTAAAACAATTTTTCTGGAATCAAGAATTAGAGATTCAGAGGACGCGACGACGGAGGATTTAGAGGTGACACAACACAGCAAGGAAGTGATATCTCCTATACAAAGCGTAGAGTTAGAGGCAATATGTGCAAGGAAGCACATATTTGAAAAGTGACAACCATGACATTAATTTCAATGCTATATTTTGCTCTCAGAGTCATTTTTCTGGTCATGCGCTCGAGCTACGACATACTCCAGAGAATCCATACACTAGTGCATCAATTTCGGAGAAGAAAAGTGACGTTAACGTAATTGTTGCTTTCGATTGGAAACTATCTACTTGTTTCCTATGCAAAACTTTGTAATATCTAAAAAAAAAGATTTTTCAGGTGACTTCTGGCACTTTACGAGTTGTGATGGAAATCCGCCGTAAAAAGAAAAAACCGGATGTTATTGAGACGAAATTCTTGGGTTTGGTGAGTTTTTGATCCTTATTCTTCATCTAATTACGCTATAGAAGGAGACGGAGTTTTTACTGGATCCTATCTATCGGTATCTTTTGAAATGAACAACTCTTTCTCAAAGTTTATTATATTTATAGTCGGGTCGAAAAGACAACGGTCAAAATGAAACACGTTGCAGTTGTGTAAGCGGTTGAGCTCGAAGAGCAATTGGAATCGAGATGGGACCGATCGAAATCGCGAACTGCAGCAATGAACGGTGATAGTAATGGTCTCCACTCGATCCTAACCGCTACGCTCCTCCGCACCGCTTCGAGCACAACCGCTGACGCAACTGCACCGTGCTTCATGTCGTTTTGACTTTACTACACGTACTTATACTTTCGATATATCTACTTCAAATAATTTTCAGTTCAGAATATTTCATTTTGCCTCCCGGATGTGTTTCTAGTGCTCTAATTTTTTGCGCGATTATTTCAAAATTCTTTGAAATCCTCCAGTTCACAGTTTACTTGATCTGTCTCCGTCTGAAAGTTGAAAGACTTTTCTCTTTGGAAACTTCCTCTACCATCACCAATAGGTTCCTTGGGAAATTCTAAGTTTTCCATCCGCTATCATAAGGTCTCTTCTTTATCATCGACCCACATTTGTTCTCAATGCGTTAGAATTGGTTTTATGCTTATCAACATGATGCTAATGTTTCATTCTCCTCCCAAAGAAGTTTGCGATTATACTGTAGCTGAGTAGTGATTCTCATTATCGTTCATCTTTTCTTCCTTTCGTAGCAACATTTTTCTTTAACTGCTGACAGTAATAAGTAGATATCAACTACGCAACCATTGTATAGCTCGACGTTATTCTTTCACTTTCTTTCCTCTTCTTGCCAACAATTTCCCTTTCTTCCGTTCCTAACGTGCTGTTTTTTTTAATGGTTTCCTGTAACTAGCCATTATCATATACATAGTCTAAACTGCTTCTCTTTACCTGGAATTAATTAATCACTGCTTTGTAAATGATTGAAAATTTCAACTCCCATCTGAAAAGGCTGTAATATATGTTCAAATGGGTTATGCGTACTCATAGATATCCCGTGTCCTATTCTTGCGCAGTATTAGAGCTTATTTTAAATTTTTCTTCTCTAAACGCTTACTTTCATCACATCAGTCATTTACAGGTGAACTACTTGTACACATTTGATACGATATGTGATTTTCAATATCTACCATTGAAGAAACGGGAGGAAGATGATGCATTTGACGATCTTTTACCTCGTCTCATACCACAGGATCTTCCGACAGCTTTGTGCTGGTGAAACCATTTTGTTCCTCCCACTATAGAGTTGAAGATATAGAAATTCGTTCATTTTTTAGGTGGGAGCGACCCGATCCATCTCCAGACTACACGCCACTTTATCTTCCGCCTTTCCAGTTCAGTCGCTATAATACTCCATCAAATAAACTCCTTTGTCGTGAAACCGATTTCGCCGAGGAAAAAATGCGTAGGAAGACTGGACACGGACAAAGTAAGTGCTTCTATGAACACAGTTTGTGGTAAGCGGTTCATCAAAATGTTATAGACTTGCGAGTAGAACGAAAGGCGCTCTCCGTTACCGTACAGGCAGGTGATCCGTTCCCCTCTGCTCCCACTTCTGAAGCGGTTGCTGATGCAAATTTCAGGTTTTCAGTTTCTACTCATTTCACTTTGATCTGCTACTATTTGTCTATCAGGTGAAAAAGGAACAGTTGTTTGCTTTAAGGTGCAAGAATGAAGAACCGCACAGAATGTTGTCGCTTCTGTTTGATGAACGACCATTATGGACAAGAGTCGGCATCGCGTACAAGACAGGGCTCGACGATAATTTACTCAAGTAGGTGAAATGAAGAGCAGATTCTCCGAAAGATGATAAAATAGTCTGCTGCCAACCGTTAACAAACAATACTCTTCAAAATTTTCTGCAAGACCGGTTCTCCATAGCTTCTTCCACCAGGATATTTTATAAAGCTAACGCTTATTTGCTACATATTATCGATTTTTGGAGATGAGTTACAATGAAATCCTACGCGTTATTAGCCATTTCATACAAAAATGATGGAATTCATTTTCTTCAATTCTGTAACTTTTTGACATATTTTGGGCGCAAATTCATGCAATTTTTATTTTGACAGTACTTTGCTGCTAATCAATAGTGAGAATTGAAAAATTAAAATATTCGAGGTCAAAGTCAGCTCAACTTGGCTCATAATTGCAGTAGCCAACAGAAAACGAGTGTACATCTGCAGCCACTGAAACGTTGCGTTCGTATCCTCTAGCAGCATAACTTAGCGTTATGTACTAACATAATACTATGCACAGTGAGCCTTCACAGTTTCATTCTTGCGAAAATCTGAAAAATTAAGTTCGAGCATTGCTTTTGAATTGAACATCCTAAGTTTCTGTTTTTTTTTCATGAGAAACTAAAATGAAATTGGTATGGAATTACACCGGATACCAACATCATACTAGTGCTCCACGTCGGGTTAATCCTTGAAGCTTTTCTGATGCTCGGAAATACTCAGAATAATATTTCTTCTCATACCTGTACTCCAAATATATTATTATTTTTGAAATTCCCTCATTCTAGGACAATTGTGCATTTTAGAACTCTTCTGCAGAAGTTTGCCTTCTACATTCAATCCGGACCGTGGGGAAGATTGTGGTGTAAATTTGGGTATGATCCACGAACAGATCCTGAGTCGAAAAACTACCAGACGCTCATGGTTACCTTTAGGTACATCTAGCACTATTTTCATCTTCTTTGCATGGTTTGGTAGACAATTTGTAGTCGAATAATGAAATTTTTAAGGCAACATTCTAAAATTCCGGAAAGGCAGCGCCTTAAGGTGTCAGCGGAACGCGGCTACCAGTCAGATAATTCAACTCCTATACATTTTACATATCAGCCAGGTTCGTGTCACCTTTAATGTATGTGACTTATTGATAATGTCAATTGATCAGCATGGAAAAATATTAGACTTTTATGTAAGAATTTAACTGGAAGTGGAAGGTGGAGTCGAAATTTTTGTTGTTATATTCATATATTATAGTAAAAAAAGGGATTGCCAAAGAATTCTAAGATTAGTCGTTAAAAAAGTTTTCAAGTGCTAGACTTACTTTTTACAGGAACAGGTTTTTCTGTTTATTATTATTATTTTTATCGCTGACAAATTTTAAGGTCGCTTGCCAAGAGTACGACAAATGTGGTATAGCCTTTGTGATATAAAGTTGCCATTTGCGGAGGCGATGCTCAGAAAGGACCACAGTAAAGCACAAGAACCAGAAGTTAACGGATGGATTCATGCGGTGAAAAAATTCCGAATATATTTTCGCTTTATTTTTCACAAATAATCGATTCCATACTTGTGGTTTTACTATGGAATTTCGCGATTCTACCACTTTAAAGCGAATATCGTTTTTATTGTTTACCCAATTGTTTTGTTTTTTTTTTAAACTTACTCCTAACTTATCAGAATCTTACTCATGTCAACATTGAGAGTTTCTACTCATATTAATATTATTGTTAGCTGTACAACTTTATTTGTTAAAGGACTTGTTGGAAGAGCTGCGTGAACTCATCAAGGAAGATGTTAAAAAGACGAGTAAGGATATGGATGCGGATGAGGAAATGGAGACTGGTGACGACTTTTAAACAAGATAGAAACACTAGAAAGTAATTTTCAAACGATATGATCTTGTCTAAGGTTTCTTTTTTTCTTACAAGTTGTCATGTAAGCAATGGTTACGATATTATTCCCGTTCGAATTTTTCTTTTGAATTTGTGTATATATGTGTTCCTCTGATAACTTTTTGTCTCCTCACCTTTCTATCGATCAAAGGTGTTTTAACTTGTTTTGCCTTATTTAGGCATCACTTAAGAGAAACTTTTGTGACAGTTGTATGACATGGGTGCAGTGTTCGTTGTAAGTTTGTTGCATATTGCTGTTTTTTCAATGTTTACCTTTCTCGATCTGATTTCTCAAGAATACAGTATTACATACAGGTACAATATGAGTGTATTTCAAGGTTGTGATCACCAAACTTTGTATTGAATTTCATCGTTGTCGTTTCTTGATTACGTGATCTCATACTTGTATGACAGTGAGCTATTTTATTCTATTACAGGTGAAGAGCTAAATTTACTTCAAATCTCCGAGCTCCCGCAAGTCTGGTGACGAATGTTCCTTAAAAATAGGACAATAGAAGTATTAAGGTAAATTAGGAAAAAAGATTTATTTCAGACACAAAACATCACATTTAAGAACTCAGCAGATATTGTTGCAGCTTATTTTCTATAGTGTTTTGAGTATCCCTGGCATGGACATCGTATATTTTGGGAAAACTTTGACCTCTTTTTCACAGAAATCATCAAGAGATTCTAAAAAGCGGTTTTACTTCAAGCGCTTTACTGTCCGTCAGCGATGCATTTTATGATGGTAGCTAAGGACACTAAGAATTTATTCAATCTCACATCCACATTTTGTTGTACACCAAATACACCTACGGACTCCGCCAGAATTCGATCTTTCTTGGCCGTTGTTTTGTGCATCGCTGCAACACGACACTGCTCGCGTTTTGAAATGTCGGTTATTTTCCACCGTAACGCCAGTACTCAAAATAGTTTCTCAAAATCCAAAATAATAATAATACGATAAAGTTAAAGCTATGTTTCAATGATTTCGACCACTCTCTAATGCCCAAGGAAAATCGATATGAAATGAGGGCTTGAACTAATCCAACCCAAATTTTGAAATGTGGACACCGCGGGGGCAGTGAAGTAAGTCGTCAAATCATGAACTTGAGGAATAAAATGTTACTGGGAGCTCACAGTAAAAAATAAAAAAATAAATATGAAGATCTGGAATGACAATCAGATTTCGACTGAAGTCTCGAAGCCTGCGTTCTCCGTGTCTTTCTTGTATCGATGGTTCATAAGCGTCACTTTAAACAAGAATTGCCATCCATGGATTAGCCGTTCCGATGAACCTCAACAAATTAGGGGATTATACGAGAAGCGGAAACCTGCGTCCGCTTCCCGTACTGCCTCATTAATCCCATGGGATCTAATAGCGCGTACATTCCGATGTCAATAGTGCGGCACATACTCAAGTCGAGTCTACGAATTGATTTCAATTGCAAAGCTGCTTTTCATTTATTTTATTGTTTACCGTTTCATTACATTTGTAATGGTGTTCTTTCTATTACGAAAAGTACATCTCTTACGGGTTTAGGCTAATTTGAAGGGAATTCCCAGATCCCAGAGAAATGACGCCTTCGATCCTTGACCGTTGGTGGTTCCGAGCGTTTGCTGCCGTTGCACTATTCTTTCTATGCCAACTAGGTTTTATTATTTCTAAAGTGCAAAATCTGGATGAAGAGAAGATTACGCTGCTAGCAGAGGTTAGACCCCCTGTTTCCTCTTCTGTCCACATGTTTTTTTTTTCGTTTTTTTCAGTTTTGCTGGCAGTACGTTTGATGTTTTGTTTGTTTGAGATCCAAACATTGGAACGAAAAAGGGATGGACTACTTCTGGACATCTCGAATAAAGAACGTGAAATTTATCGACTAGACAGAAGAGAACAACAATTAGAGGTCTTGTGAGTTTTTTCTTCGTTATTCCATTTGTTGTGTGACGTCGATGTTGCCCCCGTTTTATCGCGTAACAAGTTGCATCGTTGGGGAAACGAAGTCATGCCAGGCTGCTGTACATGCGTTTCTCTGGATTACTAGTTGTAATTGGGCACTTCATACTTGTGAACAACACTCTCACCCCCTACCTGTACCTCGAAAGATCCGAATAAATTATATCTGCTGCATGTAAGATTTTCTCCACGTATAAGTGATTTCTATTTGTTGACTAGTGCTTAGCTGCTGACAGAACAGCGGTGAAGAGGTCGAAATTAAAATATCATTTTGAAACTTGTAGATAGGTACGGTACTGGGAAGATATCGAGAACGTCATTTCCGAGCACAACGTTTTATTGGTGGTGGTTTTTATTGCTTTCTCGCCTCTTTTTTTATCTTCTTGGGTGAAGTTCTGAACAGAGGCGGTTTGTCATTAGTTACTGAATTCGACTGTGTAGATTGCTACAAAACAAGATCTTCCCTATCTTTTAAGAATTTTTATTGTATACCTTCCAATACTTCGTTACTTTATTTCTCAACGAGCTTATGGTCCAACATCTCAGATTCGATATTGTAGAGTTCGTGATCGTTTGAGTCTTGTGGGTCCGGATAGGAAGAATGCTCCTATGATCTATTTCGTTACTCCTACCGCTTTTCGACCTGCCCAAAAAGCTGATCTCACAAGACTGTCCTATGCTCTCTCCCATGTTCCAAACCTACATTGGATAGTGATTGAAGACGCAGATTCCGTTTCGGATAGTATCGCGAGGATACTGAAACGGTAGAGTATTAGATTATTACTTTACACATTGACTATTGCACATTAACGAAATCTATACGATTGTACAACTTATTTTCATTGTTTGTCATGTTGCTGTGTTGCTTCCTGTTTAAATTCCTAATGCAAGACGTGAATTTAGATCCCGATTGCCTCACACTCATCTAAATGTTAGAACTCCGACGAACATGAAGATGAAGTTTTCTGATCCAAGTTGGTATTTGCCTAGAGGTGTACCTCAACGAAATGCTGCCTTGTCTTGGATAAGGTGAAACTATCGTATGTATTTTCATCGAAATTGGTTCACATCAACTTCGATTCAATATTATTAGTTTATACAGTACACATTATGAGTTTATTTAAAGGACGCAGCTCTCGCGAGCAAAGACGGGAGCAATTTATTTCGGCGACGATGATAACACATATGATTTGCGATTGTTTGATGAGATCCGATCGATAAAAGTTGTGGGAATTTGGCCGGTTGGCATCGTCGGAGGTTTGGTGGTGGAAAAGCCGTTATTAGCTGGGAATGGTAGGTTGTGCAGATTTTGCGGCTCGCCTTTAGAACGCGGATATCATACGACATTTCTGTATACTACAATAATCTAAAGTTATCGTATCCCTAGGAGAAACTAAAATAACTTCGATTTCATTTCTTTAGGTTCAGTAATAGGATTTAACGCTGTTTGGAAGCCGGAACGTCCATTTCCCATCGATATGGCTGCTTTTGCAGTAAACCTTACTCGTGTTATTGCAAACCCCAAAGCTTCATTTTCGTATGACGTAGCAAGAGGCTATCAGGTTTTCTAGCATATTCTCTTCTGAAATAGTAGAACTGTTGTGATGTTTTTTCTTTTCAGGAGTCGAACTTTCTGACCGGTTTAGGACTATCACGATTGGATCTGGAACCGAAAGCGGAGAATTGTACTCGTGTTTATGTGTGGCATACTAGAACCGAAAAGAGCAAACTCTCAGAAAGTGACTGGGCAAGAATATCATCTCAAGATAGAAATTTATTCGACGACTTAGAAGCTCATAGCTTGGGGTTGTAGCCCAATAGCTCATTAAGTTTTGATGAAATTCCAGTAGGAATCGAAGGAAAATTTCTATGATAGCTTTTTATCAAATGAAAAAGCGTTCCCCAAACTTCTGCTTCATTCTTCCTGTAATCTCTTCTCCCTCAAACAAGAGGTTAGTTAGTATCTCATTCTCGATTTTTTTTTTTGAACTTCGAAATTGTGTTTTATCTGTGTGTTAACTGTGACCGGATGTACATGAATTTCTCACGAACTCATTTACTTTACTTTGTTAATCTCCAGTATTTTCGACGATTTTGAACAGTCCGTTCAGAGAATTCTTTGAAGAAATGTACATTTATAGTTGTGTGCTTTACATATGTATTGCCCAGTTTTTTATGCAGGATACATTGATACAGGTATTTTTGCTCGCCATTTTATTGGTTCTGATTGTAGTCTACAAGGTTTATCATTAACTAATGCATTCTGCCATTTCTATTGTTACAACTACTCTAATTAGTTTTGTTTGTTGATGTTTGAATCGCCATATTGCAAGAGATTTATACGCTTAAGCATTCGTAAACGTTTTCTATAATTTGCATCATTGTCGTAACATTTACGGGTAGAACAGGAATGTCACTTTTGCATAAAACATCAAGGTACATTGTTCATAATTTAGTCTTAGTTTATTTTTCTTGGTGGCTATAAAAACTTCAGTATTTGCTGTTCAAAGTGTTTGTGAATGGTTGTTTGCCTTATAGATATCGACGACCACTATTTATTTATTTCTGATAGATTTTACGACTCGTACGGTATCAAACGTGTTTGTTTATTATAGACGCAACTATGGGAGAACGAAAAGGTCAAAATTTCTACTATCCACCGGATTTTGACTACAAGAAGCACAAAAGTTTAAATCGATACCATGGCACGCATGCACTACGTGAACGAGCTCATAAAATATCGCAAGGGATTCTCATTATTAGGTTTGCCATATTTTTATACTTCAGTTAAATATTATACATGCTCTTTTACATTATCAAAAAGCATTTTCTTTATTCAGATTTGAAATGCCATTTAACATATGGTGCCTTGGTTGTAATAACCATGTTGGTATGGGTGTACGGTACAATGCGGAAAAGAAGAAAATTGGAATGTACTACACAACACCATTGTACGAATTTCGAATGAAGTGTCATTTGTGCGATAATTATTTCGTTATACGAACGGACCCAAAGGTCAGCTCATGGACCAAGTAAATAACCACTAAGACTTGAAAGAAATAGAGCAATTGAGTGCTTTTTTTTCAGAATTTTGACTATGAATTAGTAGAAGGATGTTCACGGCAAGAAAAACGATTCGAGCCATCGGAAATCGACCAAATTGATACTTCGGATAGCGACTTCAGTCACAAATTGGCTGCGGATGCAATGTTCAAGACAGAGCATCAGGAGGAGGTACATTTACTTAGCTTGATAAATTTTAGGTTGAGATTTAAACGATAAACCAAATTAAAAATATCACTTGCGCTCGGGCATACATTTAGATCTATTCAGGATAAAGGCAAAGCGACCAACGAAGAATCTCGCATGGAAAAAATTGAATGGGTTCAAGAGAGGCTTCGAGATGATTTTGCTGCAAATCAAGCTCTGCGAGCACAATTTAGGGTATGAAGACATTTAGGTCAACTACAGTTTAATCGAAACTATATTCTTGAAGTTGTATAGCAGAGATCCAGTTAAAGGCATTCTAAATGAATATTCAAACCGTTCATCAGCTTTCTTTTTATAGCCGGTGGAGGCAGAGAATTTATAGAAGGGTAGAAACATTGTAGACAGATTTTGTTTCGTTTCAGAAAGAGAAGAAGGAACTCACCGAAAAGCGAGCTCGCGACGATGATCTCCGCTCACGATGTTCTCTGAGCATTCCTCTCGTTCCAGAAGATCCACATGATAAGAAAGTGGCCGAGATGCTAGCACGATATCGAACAGTTAAATGTGAGCATTTTGATCTTCTTCTATTATAGGGGATTTCTTTTTCCATGTGACATGAGATGTTTGTCTAATGCCTTCTACAGCATATGATGAACGTAAAGAGGAGCGACGGAAGGAAATCACTGCAAAACGGATATTCCCATCAACTTCTGGACCATCGACATCATCTGCTGAGATAACCACCCCTTCTTCAATCGAGCGCTTGAAAAATAGCATACGACGAGATCGTGATCGAAGAATAAATGATAATGTAAGTGGAGGAGGGAGTTACGATATTTCAGTTCTATTTTTTTTTCAAATCTATACCAAGTTTTAGTTTGAATCCGGACCGACTCCCAAGAAATCGTCTTTGTCGCTCGGAGTTGTACGAAAGAACATAAAAAGGGAGGTGGACGAAGATGAGGAAGACGTGATGGTGGATAGTGTTGTGGCCGTGGACTTGAAAGATGCTAAGAAAGAGGAGAATGGCACCGTCTCAAAGAGTGGCCTCGTTGCTGATTATGACTCATCAGGATCAGAGTAAATTCATGTATTCACTTCAGACATATAATAAAAAATAGTAAACTGAACAAATCAACAAGCAAAACTCAACAATAAAGGACAACAACGGTGTACCAGTCAGTACTGAAGTTATTTCTACTTTCTGAAAAACAATCAATCAATCAGTGACTTACTCAATCATACTTTCTTTATAACAAATATATGCTCGGTAAGTGTGTTCAACGCGAGAGATCTGCTAATGAACGACGGCCACATACTTTCGACCGTCCAACGTCTATTTTCACTTCTTTTTTTGTGAAGTAATCGCAGTCATCCGTCGAATATATTGTACCGACTCAACATATTATATCCTTTAACTATTCACTTCCAGAGCTCGATGATCTACTGCCAATTTTACAAAAACATAATAGTTTTACGTCCCCTCCTAGCTGCGCCCGATTAGGGTTATTTCGTAGTCACAAAGACAGCAAAATCACTGGGATGATAATCGATGCAAGCAGATCAGCACCATCTTCAAATGAAACGCAATACGTTAGGTCGACACAATATGTTCAACGGTGACTACTTAGTACAGTTCTAGTTCTAGGAAATTTACCTTACTCATCCTCTCAATTAAAAGAATACAGTCTCCTCAAGTCATTTACAGTTACAGTGAATAAAAAAACTAAGGAGGTGTACTTATTGGAGAGAAAAAAAAATGAAAAAATACAGGGCTATGAATGGAAGTGAATACCGGCTTTGTTGAAGGTGAGAAGAAGAGCAAGAAACTGCTCGATGCTCATTTTTCTAGCACGTTTGTCGGCAAACCCTCCTTCTGCTAGGGTGTTTTCAATTAGCTTCTTAACGTCAAAGTCTTTAGGGATTGGCTGAAAGACAGAAAATTTACACAATGATAATAAATCCATCACTGTGAAGAACATTTGATTTACTGCAATAGAACATATAGAGACAAAGGGAGCCCATCGGTAACAGTATTTAGAAGAAAAATAGCAATTAAAAGGGAACACAGACAGAGAAAATGCAATATTCGTAGCTAGGTTGGTTCTAAAGTCATTGTATAGGCCAGCAGGCGTTCCAAAACCTCAACGATTACGAATTGCGGTAAAACGTGTTGGTGCATCCTTTGGACATTTGGATCTAATATAAAGTCCACAGGTTTGATACACCAGAGACTTTATACCAGGTCCAAATTCAGGTTTTTCATTATAAAATAGAAAAGGTATTTCAAGAAGTTCGAAGAATCCAAACTACCTAACTTACCTTATTTAATAAACTGCACAACTTCTGGTAATTTTTCTCTATCAGCTCAGCTACATTATTTTGTTTGAATATTGAGAGCAACGTTTTGTTTTTCCTCAGGAAACATAAACGAAGCATGCCTTCCCATTCCTAAACAAACGTATCGGTACTTATTTCGAAGCAACCACTTTTAATCATGAAAATAATAAATTTTACATCGAAATTAATTGGGGGTGGTGGATTTTTTGGCGCAATACGTACAACAGCAGAGTCTACTTTCGGTGGTGGCCGAAATTCAGTTCTTTTGACCTTCATGAGGTGCTCAACCTGCAAGAAATCATAGAAAAAACCAATGAAAATGAAATCATAGGAATCAAAACTATTTCTAAATGTTGGCAAGAACGAAAATTATTACGAGGAAAATCAGTAGAAACAAACTTTGGCAAGAAGTTGGACATTAACGGATAATCGGCAGTAGTCCTTGTCACCAGGTTTTGCTATCAGTCTGTCGGCAAACTCTTTTTGGAACATCAAAACAGCGTATCTGAAATCCATCAGAATGCATCTAAGGCACTATATCTGAGTAAAAAAATATGTTATTTATATAGATGCTCCAGCAGAAGCGTCGAAATATCTATTTTTATCAAAAGAAGAAGAAAACAAAAACTGCACAATAATGCTTTAAGACTTTATATTCCTCTGCTCAGAAGCCCCTAAGGTCATAACGCAACGGTACTACTAAAAAAAAAATGAAAATGTGGACGACAGACAAATGCAGACAAATGAGTTATTACCTTGGCAAAGGCCTTTGCAAGAGTAATTTGAAGACGAATGGAGAAGAGATCTGATAAGGTAAATTCGCTACACAAACATCGAAAAATGGCCATTCAGTCTTCATGACATCACCAGGACGAACTTCGAGTTTATTTTGAAGCGGTCTATAAAGTGAAAACTGATACCTAATCATCGTATTAATTAGTTAGATAGTGACTCACGTAGCCATAACACGTTTCTTCAATTCCGCAATCATTCGAGGGTCAATCTCACAAGCGATCACCTTTTTTGCGCATTCAAGCATCTTCACCGTCAAATTACCAGTTCCAGGACCTACTTCAAGCACAGTATCCGTTGATTTTAGAGCGGACTGGAAAGTGTACGATTGTTGAGGAACTAATTGAAAATGTGTGATGACGTAGGAGTTCCAAAGACCTTCTCAATTATTGAGTTGACGATTCCTGGATTTTTAAGAATGTGTTGACCTTTGTCCGTATTGAAGGGAAGTGCTGAAAAAAGACTATCTGTGTTTTATTAGGCTTCTCCGGAGAAAATTAAACACCTTGTGTGTTGAACGCAGCAGTGGGCTTCTTCGTTTTCTTCACTTTCACCATATCTAAGTATTAAATAACAGATTACAAAAACAAAACCTTCAAGCACAGTTCTCTTAACACAGAGACCGAACGAAAAATCGGAGAAAGCAAAGTGTCAAAAACAAAAGCTAATCTTAACTCCGAATAAGATCGCGTCTATGGATTTTGCGTCATGGAGTTCATAGATAGTTTCCAGTTTAGTTCCAGTTTATCAGCACAATCATTGCAAAAACAATGAAATAGACAGTTTTTCGACGAAATAGCTGATCTTTTTCTTCCACACTGTGCAGTCGTCGCGCGCTTTATGTGAGGTTGCGTCCTACATAAAAATTAAAAAATCATTCAAATCATTTCATTTTATCGCTGTTTTATCCTCTCTCTTTGCGTACTTCATTAACGTCTTATTCTTGTTTAAGATTGAAAAAATGGACAATATACATCTTCGAATGAATATGGCAGAAATGGCATTCCAACATGACGAAATCATCGATGATATGGAGTTTGCGATTCGTAGATTCTCGGAATGGTTAGATCGCTAATTTGTTTTCTTCTCCTAGATTTATTTACTATATAGGAAACACTCGCCACTTCCTTTAACTTCAGTTGTGATCAGTTGGTCCCTCATGTAATACGTCTGATGAATTCACCCATTGAATCAATACGCGCTTCGGCTTTTGGATTTGCTCTTGAGATTATCAACCAGAAGCCTCAGGTATTTTTATGGTTCGTTTGCACCTCGTTCTGGTACTTTTTGCTATTTCTGGAGAAGGATAGCTTTTTCACCGATATCTGATATTCTTTTATATTTTTGTGGTATAGGGGAGTCAATACGACCCGGAACCTGGTACCGATTTAAGTCTAAGACTACTTATATCCTATAATTTCTTATTTATATCCATTTAATGTTTGACTTTTGACGTAAGTTTTTTTTTCAGTGCTAAAGTTCAAGTCTTTTTTGCAGACCCGTACACAACTCAAGGAAGCGTACATAAATAAAATACAAAGCAACGACCTAGATGTTTCACGTCAAGCTATCACTTTTCTGCCAGATTTCGTTAAAAATTGTGTCGGTGAGCAATATCTAAGAAAATAATTCTTGTACACATTTATTCCTTCACGTATTGTCGCTAGAAGAGGCTTTTTGACGAAATTCTCATTTGAAATTTTCCAGCCTATGCCGATGAACTCATTGAGGCCGCCGTGAACTGCAGCACACGTAGAAATGCCCTTAACGATGTGAATGATTACATAGTCGAAGCAATGACCGTATTAGGGCAACGAAGTGAAGAGGATGGTCAAAACGCTGATGCGAAGAAGGAGGGGAAAAAAGGAATTCATGAGGATGGAGAGATCAGCTAGAAATTACTGCTTTCGTTTTGTTCTTCTTTCTAGAATCATGTACGGGTACGAGTCATAATTTCTGCCCCTTCAATATTGTTGAACATAACTTTTCAAGTTGAGCTTTACTATTTGAAAATGTATCATATTATATAATTATGCTTCTTAAATTTTGCACCTCACAATGACTACCTTGTCTTACTGTCGGGTTGAAAGTGTTAGTTTACGGTGCAACATAGCGTAAGCTGTTACACACAAGCAGAGCAGTTTTCAATCGCTCGCAGCTGAATCCGAGTGGTCATTGTAGCGCAGATGATTGATGGCCTCCAGCCTAATTGCATTGCAGACTCAAATTAGGGTCCCGTAGTGCAGACCCCTACTGTGGATCCGTCGGAAGCACGACAACACAGCAGCAGTAGGAGCACTCCGGATTCTGAAAGGGAACAGAAGCAACAAAATTGAAGTGTTATGCGACAGCTGTTTCAATAAGTACGGGGGCAGTTCAATAAGTACGTCATAGTATTGTGGCATTTCCTATTAATACAGCTGGAAGAGAACGGGTGTAATGCAGACGGTTAGAGGTCCCGCTGTCTGCACGATCGATCAGAGGTTCGTATCCGCCCTAGTGCTTACCAAGCCCTTCATCCCTCCGGGGTCGATAAATTGGTACCAAACTTATTCGGGAGGATAAAAACACTGACTTGATTCATTGGGTACCCCCGCAAGTCATTGTATAGACTAGTTACACGTTCGATTCTGAATTGAAGTGTACGTGGTGGCGCATCCCAAGCGGATTGATTAACGCCAGACACTTTATCCACATTTTATACAGCTGGAAGATGATGCAGTTTTTGCACTATTCGTAGCGTATAAACTGTTTCGTAGGAGTATTACTTTCAGATATTTGATTTATGTTGTATAACTCCCTAAGAAAGCCGCAGCAAGGTTCGTTAGATCATACCCTTTGCTTTGATTTGAATTTGTTACCGCTAGAAAGTAATGTTTGCAAACAATTTCAAGATATGGAATTTTAGGACTATGCTGTCGTAGCAAAGTTCTGTGTATTATTTCTTTAGGACAATTTCCGTATATGTTCAAGTAGGACATTTGATTTTAAGTGTGTGTTGTGATAAATAATATGAAATAATAAGTGGAAATGTTGTTAAAATTTATAAAATTGGAGACTGAAATCTTTGTAGAGATTTTACGATCTCGTACGAGCCAAACTATTCCTCTTTATTTGTAGCTATTTAAAAAAAGTGAAACCGCTGATGATTTCTTCATAGTGTAATGTTTTCAGAGATAGTTTTCCTAACATTTCTTAGTGCTATGACATATATATGTCACCTCGTTTTCCTCTCACACATTTTTATTTCTTACATTGAAGTTTGGAGTCAGTACAAAGTGAGCATAATGTATTTTATAGCTTGAGTTAGTAATGACATAGACGTATAGTCCTACTATACATCTATATCATTACTAACTCTGGCCAGACAATACTATGCTTATGCTGAATATGTTTAACGTGGATAGCACGATGCTGCTTGTGGGAACTTCTGAGGTGAGTTTTTCAAGGGGAGAAGGAGCATTCGTCGATTTTTCCGCTGTTGAATAGATTCGGTATCGACCGTACTGCAGGTAAAATGATTCATATTTTACTTTTTTTGCGATTAGTTAAAGAATTCAAACGCTATCGTTCAGGAATCTTCCATGAATTCATAGTGGTTCTTATGTCGCTTTGATTTCATTTGTGCGAAACTTTCGGGAAGTGTTGTCGAACAGAAACGTTGAACGTGCGAAACCAGGCGGTACACTTGGACAATCAATCATCACATTTTTCTAATTGATAAATGATGTATGATTTTTGGTGGCTAGCAACGAAATATTTTTGCTTACTTTAGCTGGTACTGACATGAACAAACACCGAACTTTAATGGAGACAAAACGATAGATGTGTAATAAAACCAATAAAGATTTGCGGAAATCTCCGCTGAGACATTTGATTAGACACATTTGATTACTGTGAATTGAAGAATCTTTGGCATTTTTTGTTTAACAAGAATGATGTTGATGTTAACATCTCTAGTCAATCGTATCGCGGCAAGAAATTGCAAATTTATTGCTCGATCACCATCAGATTTTTGTGCATCGGCGGAATCGTTGCGAGAGTGCAATATTGCAGCGAAAAGTTTGGTGGATTATGGATATGATTGATCGTATATCGTGTCTGTTTGTTTGAGTTAAACACAGGTGGCAGTAATCGAAAGCAAACATGTAGTCCGATTATTATAGTGCTGCATTTATTACACCGCTAAGAAATTTGTGGATAGTGAAGTAATCAGCCAGGACATAGTTTTACTCTTTTCCCATCTTTTCTATTGCGGAGAATATTCTTAAAAGATGTGCAGTGTTCATAGAAGAATGCAAATACATGTTTTTGGCTACGAAAAGGAGAGAAAAGAGCAAGGGAGGTTGCCTGATTCTCGAGAAATCCTCTTAGATATGGTTTTTTTTTTGCTGGTCATCTTTATCTGGAGTAAGATCATCTACGTTTTCCATGTAAGGATGAACAAAAAAGAACCCATGTGTGGGAAGTTTTCTCGAGAATCGGGCAGCAGCAGTGTCCTCTTCCAGTGACTCCCTTTTCCCCAAAACACTTGTGAGTTCTACAAGCACCACCGCTTGGTTTACGAGTTTGTCCAAACTTGTCCATCCTACGTTATTTTTCAATCATTTTCCATGGATTACAGAATTAAGAGTTTATCAGTTCACTGAAGGTCTTGAGTAGTTGTAGAAATAGTCTACATTGGAAGTAGTTCTAGCCGTGAATGCCTTTACCTCAAAAACTGATCCAAAAGTCTTAGCTTTAAATCTAAAACATAGTAATCAGTAGGAATCACACAATCATTTCCTTCCAAATTCTCAGTGGCAAAATAACAGATTGGAGAAATGATGTATTATCCATTTCAATGGCTTTGTGCGTAGGTGCATATAGTTGGAATTCACTACAGTTCGAGAAAATCATGAATTAGGTAGCTACGACGGAGAAAAAAGCCAAATTAGACAAAGGATACCCATCCGCTAATCCTCAGTGCAGAGAATATGGAGTATGTCGAGGCGACAGCCAATTCAGCCCTCAAAATTAGCGTCTGTTCGGACACATCCAATTTATTTACGACATATTTCGTATTTATTTATGTGCGTATGCACTCAAGGTGCTTCAGAGCATTGGATAAAACAACTTAGAAGAAAACAGGACAAAAAAATGAAAGAAATACATATATGTTGTGCACAGAAGTTTACCAACGGACGAGGAAACAGTCTTTGGATTGAAGTCCTCATTTTAGAGTATTTAGTTTTATAGTAGATAATTAATAATGAAACATACCAGAGAGTATTCCAAAGCTTTATCTACAAACCCCCCCTTTAAAAAGGGGGGGAAAATTTTAGGGGGGCGGTCTTATTTCTGGAAGTGAATAACTAAGTTAGTCGGAGCCCTAATACCTAAGCATTAGCCTTAAAGGATCTATTGCGTGTAAGCTGAAGCTATTAAGAGAAAAAAAGAGAAGATATAGTTTCCAGAAACAAGAGCGAGGCCAAGTACATTTTCCTCCAATAAGAGAAATGTATTATCCTACAGACGGAATACAAATTGGGGAAAATGTAGCTGGGGGGACTCATTGGCGCCCTTATTTTCCGACATTCTAACTTACTTTTTTTCTCTTAGTAAGTTTAGTTCAAATGTCATAGAACCGGTAAGACTAATGCTTAGGCTTTAGGGCCTCGATTAATTTGATTATTTACTTCGAGAAATAACGGCGCCACTGAGTGTGCCCCAACTACATTTCACCCATGTAAGTTATGTGTTTGTATTGTATTTTATGAACAATGTCCACTTTTCTTAGCCGGGTCCCATAATATCCCGAGAACTCGATTAATTTGTTGTGGTCGACGCGCCTTCTGTCATGGCAGCTGCACCGGGCCGCGCGTATCGATCGGGGACTGGGCGTTGTGTGGGGCGGTCGGCCTCACTCTTTCCATTGACTTCCACCCGATTCAGCGAGTTTCTCGCCGGTGGTCGAGTATCGTTCTCATTTCCTTTTTTCTCTGTTGCTTATTTGGCTTTATATATTTCATCTACGGTAAGTACTAATAATAAGTAATAAGGTTAGTTAGATGGGATTTTTCCTAGACAGAACAAGATCTAGTACTTTCAGAGATCTGTGATGAAACGATCACTAGAACTAATCTGAATCTAAAACTAAATCTTTCCTTACTAACAATCTGTGGTGAAGCAAACAGACGTCTTATGTGTTTTATTGTGGGTCTGTAGCGGCGGTAGCAGAATTTGTTTCATCGGGGAAAAATTCCGTCTTACTCACTCCTGCTAACGAACCCAAACAAAAACGTCTATTTCCACGTTTCATTTGAATTTACATATTTATACGCGTCACCGTTCGTATGGAGATAAGCTAGGTCAGATAAGCGAGAATGGTTTTCAAGTATTTTCAATGGTAAAACGCTCTCAATCAGACATTCTACTTTTAGGGTAGGTCTTTTGACGTTAGTATTAAGTTAAGGGTTGTTGGGATAAGAGATTAACGATGTTGTGATCTCTCTACGAAAGATAAAGGTAAATGAGTGATTCAGGAGCTTGGACGTGATGATGCCCAATTTCTTCTCTGATAATCTTGAAAACGCGTGTGAAGCAGCCTTACATGAACCTCTTTCGCAACTTACTAGGGTTATTCAGCTCTCAGTATATCCACACAACGTATTAGAGGTAGAGTCGGGTCAAAACGACATGAAGCACGGTGCATTTGCGTACGCGCTCGAAACGGTGCGGTGGAGGCAGTAGTTGGAACCGAGTTGGCCGCTACGCTCCGCCGAAGCACCTCGAGAGAAGTCCCCTACGCAATTGCGTACGTATTTCATGTCGTTTTGACCCTACTATATAGCCGTTCGAAACGACATAAAGCATGGTGCATTTGCATAAATGGGTGCGCTCGATACGCCGCTGTGGAGATATGGTTGGAATCGACGTGGGACCGTCGCGAACTGCAGCAAGAAACGGTGGTAGCAGGGGTCCCCACTCTCTCCACCGCACCGCTTCGAGCGTAACTGCACCGTGCTTCATGTTGTTTTGACCTTACTATACCCTAGCTGATTGGGTGCTGCCGAGAAGATAAGACTAGTTAAAACAAGTTATACAAAGGTTGACCAAAGGTCAAGGAACCCTAATGAAATGAGTGACCAGAAAACAGCTTGAAGTCAAGCTTTCACTCGTAAGAAAAGAAAAGGAAGGACATTTAACGGTAGCGCTCGTCGATAGTGATTGTGGTGATATAACTACTAGGATCCAGTTCTTCTTTAAAATCTAGTGCTTATGTCACCGAAATCACTATCAACGAACACTGCCGTTAAATGTCCTTCCCTTTCCTTTCGTTCGAGTAAAAGTTGGTATTCAAGCTTTCTCTGATCATTCATTTCGTTGCATTTTGGAGTTCCTGGATCAATGGTCAAACTTTGTGTTTTAACTAGTCTTGTCGGCTGCAGCCACACGATATGCGTCTGTATTAAGGTCACAACTGTAGTCATATATGACTGCGACGAGGTGCTGAAAGAATCAGAAGAGAAAAAAACAAAACAAAAGTTGGTCATCACCTTCGATGGCCGCTGCGTAAACATTAACAGCAATGACGCGTGCTTTACGTCAGAAGTCGTGTTTTCTTTTTCTCCCGCTGTTCTGAACAATGCGATCGAGAGCGAAGAACAATTGTCTTAGAGGACAATTTATGTTTCTTTCCAGAAGCGGGGCTTGAGTGTTCTGTATAGAATTGTCATCTGTTCTGGTTAACCTTGGTACATCGCAATTAGGCTGTTACTGAGACCTATCGCTCGTATGGTCATAATTACTCTTGTGTATCCTCCCTTCTAGTTTCATCTGGTGTCGTATTTTATAATGAAGAAGCCACTTTATAGTGAAAGAATCCTCTATTGAGTTTCTTATATTGTATGCATGCATTTTTGGGGGACTTCAGCCTGCCTATCCTATGAATTTTATAGGCATCCTGTCACGAAATCCATGATGTTGGAATCCCTGCTCGAATAAATAGAGGTACTTCGCAAATTTGAGGGTGTTCACCTTCTCTCAGCAATTCACAAAAAGGAGCGTGAAGCAGCTTCGTGTGACCTCGTCTCCTCGACGGAAGCTTTGTCTTCGTTCAACGTCCTCAATCCAACTGAAATATGCAGCAAAGACTGCCCACACTCTCACGATCGTAGACGACTGCCGTAGTTCTATTGTCCGTAATAAGTAGTATCGTTAGGGAGATCACAAGTTAGATGTTTAACACGTGTTCTTCCGGAATACAAGGGGGAATTGAGCGCAATCTTGCTCATACTCATGAACTACACTTCTCTTCCCACCTGTTTCTGGAGAGGTTCTAACATTATCATTCTCCCGATACGCTCTTTTATGTTCAAATTAAAAAAAAAACGGGAGAGAACTTGAAAGGGGATCGCTTTTAAATGTGTTCAGATCAGTTTTGAGTTTTGAGATGGAGAAGTCGTTTTAGAATAGAGAGATTCGTTGTTTTAAAAGGAGTTTTTCTTCTCTAGCTTGAGTTTATATATGAGTAAGTCGGGATTGAATGGATTTGGTTAAGTTGAGTAAGAAACATCTGGATAATACTGCTTGTCCCATCTCTGTCACTTGAGTTAAAAATCGCCAAATCTATAAGGAAGCTTACCTTAGGAATCGACAGCTACATCGAGTTACCTAGGAAGGTCTCTCCGTTTGTCACTCAACTTACTACCTAACTTCGTGGTCAACATTCACCGATGCGGTATCCATGGAGAGCTGCAAACTCGTCTTTTTGTGTACGCTGTGAAGCCACTGCGCACCAGTCGATATTCAACAACTAAACGCATTGACGTATTTTGCTGATGGGACTCCGTGGGCAGTTTAACATATAATGTAATATATGTGTTCATTGCAGCAGCGTCCTGTTTGTTCTCTTTCCTCTTTCGATAGTGTTTAGTGGATGTGAATAGTTTATGGTGAAATGTGGAGATTCTAGGACTTAGTGCTGCTCAACCAATATTGTAAACAATCTCCTCACTAATCTGCTGAATCGCACTCTATAATACACATGATGGAGGGACTCATGGAATGAGTTACTGAAAAAATGTCGGATCCAAGCATATCGTCGGCAGTTTGGACAACGACCGATTCGAAATCCAAATAGAATAGATGACGTGTATAAGCTGAATGGGAGGTGGATGGACGAGTTCGGACATATCAAACATATCTGGGACAGTTGAAGAATATTGATGTTCTTGCTGGTCATAGCGATAGCATATACTTCTAATGCGGAATGTGCGAAGGATTACACTATCGTCGGCACTTGACTTCGCACTTGTCCGCCGCGCATCTGCTCTTGTCTTCCTCTTTAATCGGGTCAAAACGACATAAAACTTGATGCGGTTGCCTAATTGGTTGTACACGAAATGGTGGAGTGAAGCTACAGTTTTTGATCGGTGTAGGATCCTCGTCAGCTCATATCGACTCTGCAGGACGCAAGCAGAGTTCACAGCGGCGCGATATTGCGGCGGTCAACGTTCACGATTGAACGCTCAATAACCACCTTCGAAGCCACAGATCGCGCCGCTGAGAACTCCGCCGGCAACCTGAGTCGCTGAGCTTCAGGTCCCTCTGACCCGATTATATCTTGTTCCAGTTGTCGTAGGCCTTGCAAACGTAGCTAGAGACCTCGGAGACGTCTACGTACTATTTCTTCGCTATTGTTTATGTGTCTTATTTTTACCATTAGTTAAAAATCGCTGAACTTCCAGTATCGTGTGAGATGAACCAGTTCTTATTGTGTTGTCGTTCCACAAACATCCACTTTAAACTTCGTTTATTAATATTACTGTTGCTTATTTCAGAACAATGGGTGATTCTTCTTCTTCGACGGGAACGGGAGAGAAAAGAGCGCATGAAACTTCATCAGACAGTCCGGATATTAAAATTGAAGCGGAATGGAAGAGTAACTCTGTCGAACGGTCAGACTATGTTGTTGTGGCCGACAGCAGTGGTAAGTTTCACCTTCACTAACCTTCTCCTATTTGACTGTTTGTTGGTACAATTTTGAATCTTAACTTCAAACATTGTAGGTGAAGCGATGGAATTACCAACAGCACCGGATAATTCTTTATATATGACTACACTTCAAGCCACCTATCCTGGTGCAACGGGAATGAAATATAAGAATCCTAAAACGGGCGCTTTACGAGCTGTGGCGTAAGCTATTCATTTTCTTGAAGTTTAAATATCTGTCTTTTCTATGTAAAACGCATCTGGATCTCGTGAAATTGTTTCACGTATAGAAGCCTGCACTTATATTTGCCTGGAAGGGCACAGTGCGCATTCAGTTGACGTGCATTAGGAGTGCAGAGGGAAGAATTACTTTGTGTTAAACAGAGAAGATGTGTTGTATGCAAGAATTATTGCGGTAGATGCGTCGCTGTCGCGAGGGCAAATATAAATATTGGCCTACACTTGTAAACTTTGTGATCATATTGCTCTTATCAGGGTTGATGCTACGGGCACGAAACTTCTACCTCCAGTTGATGGTTGGGAGGATAAGGTATTCACTGTGATCACATCAAGCTCGCGCAACGATCGAGGTCGGTGAATTTTCCTTGGGAAATTTTTTTTGCATACATCGTTGCTTTCAATGTGTACGAAAGGGTTGTTGTAAATGTTTTGGAAGTGTTTTCCTTGAAAGAAGTAATGCTTCTATTCTTCACTCTCCCCATAGAGATAGGAATGTGTGCGGGTCTGTATGTTCTCGTTGGCGAGCAATAAGCTTTGCAAAAATTATTGAATCATTAAATATCCAAGCTGAGAGTTCCCGAAGATAGTATTGATCTGAATCTTGTTTTTTGTTTTTTTGAAAAAGAGCGCGTGCGGTGAGAAAAGGTGGTGTCTAGGATCGGATGTAAGTGTGAAACGTCGGAAGATTGGAACAAGTGATGGAGAGTCCGACAGTGACGGTGAGGGTCGAATTGGTCGGAAACGTGCCGCGGACTCTCGAGAGACTGCGGTCGCCGAACCACCGCTACCACGCCGACCCGTTGATCTCATCGTACTCGGCGTGAATTACAAGACAACTGACGAAGGATTCAAGTCCTACTTTGAAGCTTTTGGTACAGTGGTGTTTTCTGAGGTGAGTGTGGAAACATGAATGTGAGTTCCGGTGTATTGTGGTTTTTTATTGGCAAGAGTTTCGTTCTGAATGTGTTTCGAAGCAGTTGTACGAGGCCACACGTTAGTATTTTGAACAATATATGTGACAGTTTCTCACAAACACTTTTTAATTGGAAAGTGCCATGATCCACTTTTGACTGTAAATTTGGTTGCGGGAACATTAATGCGGCAGAAAGAAAATGTACTGGACAAGAGTTTCTTTTTTTATGGCAACCGTTGCAATTCGTGTCAGATCTTTTTTCTTGGGATTGCGCAATCCAGTTTCTTAATGTTCACGCAGAAGTCTCTCTTGTGCTTCTGTGATGATATGTGACTCGAAAAAACCACGCTTTAAAATACTACATGATACTGATTGTTTTGAGAAACGTGATCAACTCAACTTATTGTTCAGTCTTATTTTTGGAATGGGACACTGAAATTCGGGAAGAAGCACATGTAAAGAGCTAGGTGTTGGGTTTTAGGAATGTTCCTTCACAGCACAAATTCCAATTTAAAAGTGAGAGAATTATTTCATCATCAGGGGATTAGAAACTGGATGCTTTTTTCGACATGGGAGCTTGAAATGGGTGCGATAAAAACTCTCATCGATTTACAAGATATAAACAGTATAAATTTTACCACAGTCCCGAAGTAATTGATGAAGCACCGTACAGTATGTGCTTTTTGTTTGCGCTTTCATTTTAAAAGCACTTCGTAGAAAATGGTGGAATGAATCTGAATTGTTAGGTGAGGTATGAGTGCGACTTGTACAGCTGAGTCAAGTGTGTGTTAGTTGCTTTGGAGTTAATTGCATGTTGTTTGAGGGTGGTAGGATTAATAAGTTCATGGAATTGAGGTCCCTGCATTTAGATCAAACGTACCCCAGAGGGTTCTTCCAAAGGTTTTGGCTTTGTACAGATGAGCACAGTAGAAGAGCAAGATAAGGTTCTTGCGACCGCCAGTCACATGCTAGACGGTCGCCGATGCGAAGTACGAATCCCTGATCAGAGAGTAAGTAATTTTACGTCTGGGATAGAGACTAGGAGTCATTTTTTGAAAGAAGTCCAGCGAAAGTTCTGAATTTCAGCACGATATCCATGGAAATACACCTGGTGCTAGCCGTGCAGTGGTTCCATCGAAAACGCTTGTGAACAAAGTGTTTGTTGGACGCCTTTCAGAGAAAATCGAAGCGGATACCTTGCGTAGCTTTTTCGACAAAGAAGCAAAACAAATCGTGGAATCTGCATCTGTAATTTATCTACTATCATTAATATTTTTACTTCCTTTCATCTATTCTCCTAATTATGATTTTCTTCAGGTAACCGACGTATTTATACCGCATCCGTTCCGAGGTTTTGCTTTTATTACATTCACACATTCCGAAGTGGCTGATAGACTGGTGAAGTACGATTCCTGTTCCGATATTTTCTGCAGTTTGGTGTATTCGACAAAGTTCAATTCTAATATATAATTATTTAGAGCAAACAATTTTGTGATTGATGGAACATCTGTGAGTGTTACACTAGCTGTTCCACGAGAAGATCCACATCAAAACGCTGCCGGGTATTTCAATGACTTTGGCTTCCCATATGGATACGCTAAAGGCGGTGCTGGATTTGGAGGAGCAGGAATACCAAATAATGGTCACTATCCCGCTCGGGTTAGTTGTGCAATTTATTTTTTCCTTAAGATATTTGCACAGAGGTAAGAGAACGCCGCCAAGAGGTGGTTCGCGCGATGCAGATGCCGGTACAAAAATACAATACAATATAATAAATACATAGGGGGTAAAATATCGAATTTCTTAGTTGCGGCAGTGTTTATGTGATTCCTTCATTTTTTATATAGCATGAAAATATGTGTTATAGGAGGTAGCCGTATAAAAGGTGCAGAAATTTATTAGGGGTGCATTCGCTACTCTATGATTTTGGTGACTGCCGACCGCAGGAGCCGCATTCACAAAGCTTAATCAATAGTCACGCACTGCCGCTTACGCAGTTTCACCGAAAGTATTGGTCTTGCATCGAAGTCGTCTTACTAAATGTTTGAATGTAAAGCTGAACGTTTACTCTCTGTAGAATGCGAATTCCGTCTTCTTCCTACTGGAATAATCCACTTGGAATGTAGCCGAAACTATCCACATGGTTTCGACCGAAAATAGCATACTTTGGCGACTCAAACTCGGTCTTTTTTCAAAAAAAAAAACATAAGTAATGGGAAAGTTAATTTTTGTTGTAAATTATTTAAACTAACAAGTTGAAGTACTTTCCAGGATGTGTTCGGGTACAGTCCTCCTCCAGGAGTGTATAGCCGTGCTCCATACGATGGATGGGTTCCACCGCCGTCTATTCAAGGCACACCTCGATCAAGCCGAAATGGACCACCCCTTGAACAACCATGGTATCGTATTATCCGCTAGTGGAAATCGGCCTTTCTCACACGTATCATTTCATCATCACCTTTTTGTTGCACTCGATTTCGAGTTATTGTTTTTGGTTGTCATTTTACTTGTTTTGAGGAAGAATCAAATATTCGTATTTTCTCTCTCTAGTAGATATGCGCCCACAAAAACTGTAAAGTGAGTGTGCTGTGGTGGGAAGTGAGGAATTGGGGACAATCAAAAAATTGAGCGTTTGCGAGCGAGAGAGAGAATTCGAATCAAATTGGTTTACTATGCGGTTGTTGCTGGTGTTTGTATTAGTGTCAGTGTTAATTAAACAGAACAATCAATTATTTTCTTCGTCAAACCGAATAAATTTGTTAAGAACAGTTTTTATGGGCATATATTTACACATCATGAATAATAGAAGTGCAGATACATATAAGTTTAATAGCCACAATTAAATTAAAGCGTGCATAGCAACAAAAATGGCGGAGGATAACTACTGTAGCATGAATATTTTGTATCTTTTAAGTATTGGTAATAGTGTTGTGCTTCGAAGTGGTTGTGCGCAGCGAACACGAGCACTAGCGAAGAAATACTTTCTACAGTTTCAAGTGCGACAAGTGCTGAAGAGTAATGTTTAGCCCGTGTTTGAGTCAACTCCGTTCTAATGAACGAGTAGTTAGTTTAAAACAGCGTAGATGAATTGTCCTTAGCATGCCTACCTTTAGTTTCTTTTCTGTTTTGCTTCCAAGAAACATCACTCTCTATTGGAAATTTTTAATTTGGTTCATTACTACATCTATATTATCAGCTGCTGTTGCAGTGGGTTTGTTGTTAAATGAAAATGTGAGTTAGAGTTTCATGAAAAAGGCGCCGACTCACTGGAATCAGAGGAATTAAACTGAACTCTTGCTATGCTTCTTTGTTTGGTGATGGTAGTTATGTGAAGGTTTCGTCCAATTCGTTTTGTGCATCCTCTTTGTGAACTTGCGCATTGAAGTGTAGATTTTTACTCTGCTTATTCATGTATCTAACATTGGAAAGAGTTAGTTTTTTTTAAGTGTACGAAATCGATATCATCCATCTATATCGAAAGAAGCAGCTTTCCCTGGCCCCGTACCTCCCCAAGGCCCATCACCGGTTGCTCCACCTCCACTAGCATATGTTTTCCATCAAAG
Organism: Necator americanus; assembly: GCF_031761385.1. Taxonomy (NCBI): domain Eukaryota; kingdom Metazoa; phylum Nematoda; class Chromadorea; order Rhabditida; family Ancylostomatidae; genus Necator; species Necator americanus. Next base: position 37,587,197 of record NC_087372.1, read on the forward strand.
GGATGGGTGAGTAAACTGCTACTCCTGTTTTGTCAGGTTTTAGAGCTTTATTAATGACCGAAATGTTGCAGATTGACGGGCCAAGCAGCTTCAAATCAAATAGCAAGTGGTTTGGATGCGTTAAATTTAAATCAAAAGAATCCAGAATTATTAAATGGTTAGTTTAATGCTGATGAATTCAATTCAAATAACTAAGTTCTTTATGTTTTTTGTTAACTAATGTTTAGTTTTTTTTTTCAGCTGCATGGAGTGCGTTCTTCAGTACATTAAATAACGGTGGAGCTTCACCGCAGCCACGAAAGTGGTAGATTCATTCAGGGTTGAAAAAAATATAATTTGTATTTTAATAAGTGTTTTGTTGTGTTCAGTGGACAGTACATCTCAATGATAAATAAATATGAAAGAATTCCATTGTTTGTTTCCACACGGATTTTAATTTTTTTTTTAAATGAGTCTTGTATATGTATTGCTCTAAGAACATGAGTATAAACACACTCGACGGCAGTACAGTCGAAAGAGTTCGATTTGTAGAGAAGGAAGCAAACAAAAACAAAAGAAAAAAGAAATAGAATTAGCAGTTACGAGCAATTTGATACAGACAGTTGTGTGGAAAAAGAAAAAAAAAGCGGAGAGAAGAGCTAGATCCATATTCTTCCGAGTTTTTCCTGCAGAGCAAAGATAAGGGGTCGATAATGTTGCCATTTTCATAACATTACTTACTTACCATGGAGCGCCGAAGCGTCTTCTGAAGTCCGGAGCGGATGGATGTCTTCTCAATTTTAACAACAAGCCTTACTTACAGTGGACTTGCAGGAAAGTTGACTCGCAGTAACGTACCGGACAGGAGATCGATGAAGAATTTTTCGACTGGGACTGTCTTGGTGGTTGTGGATGCAGGAGGCATAACGTCCTCACTGATCCGTTACGCACATGTAGATCAAACTTTGACTGGCGATAGCTCTGTACATTTGCTGCTTTTGTAGATTTCTTGCTGTCTTGTAGAAGAAATGAGGTACACAAAAACCTAAAGGGCCTTCAGGGCGGAACTCTCTACGAATGCCGCATTTACACCTAATTCACCTATAATTGTAAGTATTCTGATTGAGATGATGTATGGATTGATTAATGAATGAATCTGTCGACTGTAGATCATTGAAAGTACGAGAATTTCGAAAATGTCACCTTTTTATCTGGTCATTCACGGGACAGGTCCCATCCATTGTTCTCCGTGTCGGAGTAGCTTTGTTCAGCCTGTATTTGATAATGCAAACTCTTTTCATCCATTCCGGATTAGACATATTTTGATCTCCAATAAGTGGGGTATTGTTGTAATATGGGGATTTATGATCGCACCTTCGAACACGTTGTGAATTATCAACGGGTAGGTTTTTTTCGTTAATTTATAGTCTAGTTTCTGGAAAAATGAATTTAGCTGTTTTTTTTTAGATTCTAGCGTAAAGACTTTACCAAATAAATTTCTGTTTATTCCAACTTTTCAAGCTCGGAAGAAGGCAAATCCACCGAAACGTCAGCCTACTGAAGATCACATCGACCCTGTGTTCGATTCCAAGCGAGGAAGACCAAGGAAATCAATCCTTCAGGCCAAGGATCAATAGATGTTGTGATGGGACCTTGCCGTGCCCTTTTCTAGAGGTATGTTGCACAAGCCTCATTTAAAAAAAAGGCACTGAGTTCATCTCCATATGCATGTTAGTTCGCATACTTGGCTTAGCTCAATTGTAATCGATTAGCATGAAAAACACTAGACTTCCCATTTTTTTGAGACACAATGGATTGAAGGGTGGTGCGATGCAATCTCAAACTCTCTGGATTTTGAGATGGACTGGGAGCGGATAGGTTTTGCACGTAATTCGTAGAGGTGTTTTTAATCCTGAACCACCCACCAATACACCAATCAATATGACCTAGGATCATAAGAAAGGCTACTCTTGTTCAATAGCGATGCATTTCAACGTTACAGGTTTTAAATGACGTGGGTTAAGGGAGAATTTTCCGAAAAAATAATCACATTTAATCTGTATTATCCCGCCTATCTACTTGTTAATATATTGATCACCAAGAGGTTTTAATTGGTCTGAGATATAGATCCAGAGCGTTATTTTCAATCCCACTCATCCTGACCACCCACGTGTCATCTTGTCTCCCCAAAAGTAACATTTTCGTTTTATCTATTTTTCTTTGTTTTTTTTAGAACTTAACTTCAATTAATTTAAAATAGTGAACGAATGAATTGGATAACGTACGTAATGTAACGTATACTTATTTACGGAGCCTCAACAGATGCTAATCTAAAATGGGTCGTCTAGGTAGAGGTGGAACGATCCACCCTTCCAATTTTAGCTTCTAAGCCTAAGATTTTAGCCTCCTTTCTGTTTTTTCGACTTTTTTTAGTCCTACGCGTAAGTAGATCCTATATTTGGAGTTGAAACGACCTAATGCCTAGCCCAGCTGCGTAAGCGGCTGCGCTTGAAGCGAAGCGGTGAGGTCAACGACTGCGATCGAAATGGGACCTTAGTCATCTCCGCGGTCCGACTGCAAAAGTCGACGGATCCTGTCTCTCTCACTCTGATCCTCTCCTCACCGCCATCTCATACTTTTGGTATCTTCGCCTCAAATTTATTGAATTTACCCATCCGAGTCCACAGAATGCGAAAAGAATCTGCATGCGAAGGGATTCGAAAGTGCTGATTGTAGATATGTCGGTACCTCATGAATAGTAACTTTAGGAAATCGTCCATATTGTTGACATTAAACTATTTTTGCTCTGGAGAAGGTGGGAATGTGACAGTATGGTTTTTTCTTTTGAACAAACATATTCTCATCACAATTCCTAAATAATACCAACAAACTTTCGGACTTCTTATGGTAATGTAGAGCCTTCTTCTGTGATTTGTTTGTTGAATTTTTTTTCTTAAAAACATGCATTATTTCCTATGATTAATGTTGTGCTAGGAAATTCAATCGGTGCCACAAAACAGACCCGAAGATCGTGGATCGTGGTTAGAAGTGAGGTGGGACCCCTACCGTCTCTACTTATCGCTACTCTCCGAGTGAAGCTGGCGATGGTCCCACCTCGACCGTACCGCCAGCTCAATGCCTCGGCGGTTCGATCGCAGCCGCTTACGTAGCTGCATCGATCCTCAGATTGTTTTGATCCGAGTGAACCTGCGCGAGAGGAGGGGCAACCCTGTCGCTTGTGCTGATGAGTATGTAACTGGACAGAATCTTCTTTGTCGGAATAAGAGGAATTTTTATGCAATATCAACAATAATAGAAACGCATCTAAACCACAGAGTAGAAAAATTGTAGCAGTAACTCCCAAAATTGTAAAATGTTTTGTCATAAAGATGATAACAAGGTGATTCTTACGAAATAAGAACACATCAAAACAAAAGGAAGATAAAATGTTGATGGGGGCCCACTCAGTGGCGTCCTTATTTTTTGAAGTAAATAAGTCTTGAAGTCTTGAAATAATTAAATCAGTCGGGACCCTAAGTCCTAAGCATTAGTCTCATGGGACCTATGACATGTAAGCTAATTCTACTAAGAGAAAGAAGTAAGAAAGAGCGTCGAGACATAAGTGCGCCACTGAGTGCCCCCGTCATCCCCACACTATGGTCCCACCTCAATTTCAGCCGCTATCTCTACCGCGGCGGTTGGAGCGCAACCGCTTACGCAGCTCCACTGTGGTTCATGTCGTTTGTTTCGTTTTGACCCGACTATAGTTATAGTAAGGTCAAAACGAAATGAAGCACGTACGCAATTGCGTACGCGGCTTCTCTCGAGGCGCTTCGGTGGAGCTTAGCTGCTAGGAGCGTGGTGAGACGTTTGCTATCACTACCCATCGCTGCAGTTGCAGCGACGGTCCCACCCCGGTCGCAACTGCTGTCTTCACCTTGCCGTATCGAGCGCGTACGCAAATGCACCACAACTAAACTCGTGATTAGTGTCGTTTTGACCCGACTATAGGTGAAGGATTGCTCTCTTTGACTTGTACTTCTGCGAGCAAAAAAAAAAAAAACGTCCATGGAGCACTAGGATCGTTCTTTACGCTCAAATGTTCGTTTTTTTTTGTCTTTTCCCACTTGGGAAGCATTTGAGAAAAGCAATAGTTCACCAGTCGACAGTTCAGGACGAATGACCCCTTACCCTATAGTCGGTACACTCTCATTCGTTGATTTCAATCCTTCAATCATCAAAATTCTTCCTGAACTTAAAGATGCCAGATATTTTATTAAATTCAGATGGACAAACTAGGACAACCTTCTGACCACATATTCTTCACGGGACTCGGATAACCTTACGGGATCCCCCACCAGAAGAGGCCGTAGAATGAAACCAGTGCATGTGCCATGAATCCCATTTTTTGAAACTGGGACTGCGAAGAAATGAAAGAAAAGAATCGGAAATACGTACACAACAACAAATATTAAAACTGATTGGAATAATAACATGAATTGCGGAGAATTCGATAATCAAACGAAGAAGAATGTCTACTGGTACATTGCCATAGACGTCACCAGGAATTCAGGTCGAGGATTTAGTTCCGAAAGTAGGTAGTTGATCAATTGCTTTTCGACCACAAAGTAAAGCGGGGTAACCCGAATTGCAACGGAAGTTGTCGTTGAAAATGAAGATTATTAGCCTAAACAATGGCATTCGTACGAGATTATTCAAAACTTTACATAAACAAATTTAAAGTGTAGTTTATTTCAGTTTGACGCACATCTTCCTTCACCGGGAAGGACAAGGCTGCGACGCGGACACGTCGCAACTTCCGGCTTCTGGATTAGAGTGCGCTCCAAACAAGAAAATTGTAACGAACATATCGCGATTGCTGAAGTTGGGTCAAAATGACATGAAGCACGGACAGCTGCGCAAGCGGCTGCGCGCGAGGCGGCGCGGTAGAGTGGGGCGGTTCGTGTCGTGTAAGGATCCTCGCCACCGCCACCCATCTCTGCAGTTCGCCATGGTCCCACCTCGATTCCAACCGCTGTCTCCACCGCATCGCTTCGAGCGCGCAGCCGCTTACGCAGCTGTCCGTGCTTCATGCCGTTTTGACCCGACTATATGTGTGTAACAGAAGCAGAAAGTTCTACCTCACAGCTCCATGAAAAGAAAATAGGGGTGAAGTGTCGTTGTTCGTTGGGGGATGGGGCACTCAGTGGCACCCTTATTTCCCGAAGCTTTTTTTCTTACTTTTTTTCCTCTTAGTAACTAAAGTTTACATGTAGTAGATCCTCTAAGACTAATGTTTAGGCCTTAGGGCTCCGACTGCTTTGATTACTTACTTCGAGAAATAGCGGCGCCACTGAGTGCCCCCCTCAACGACACTTTATCCGAAAATAAAACTCACCCATTCATACAATGAGCCATTTCCCATGTTAGTGTTCTTGTCGCAAAAAACTGCCATTTTGTCGTTGTTAACTTGGAGAAGAAGAAATAGATGGAAAGAGCGATAACAAAGAGAACAGCTTGGGTACAACTCTGAACAGCAATAATTGGCAATTTCGGCTTTTTTCATCATAAAGTAGTTTTTACCCACTTTAGAACTTATTTATTTATTTATTTATTTGAAATCACCTTTGGGCGTGCATAGACAGATAAGAACAAGCTTTTATACAACAATGTTGGGACTTTCTAGCATATTATGGTTATTTTCTTGCTGACTGGTTATTTTCCTGTTACAGAAGATGAGAAATCCTTAAAGGCATCACTCCACGAACCTGAGGTGGTACGGATTTCAGGTGGACTATTCGTATACGAGGTCGTAGATTATAGAGAGGGTTGTGATTCCGTCCATTTCTTCCTAATTGCCGTAAAAAACGGCCCGGAAGATACGGCTTCAGGCGTTCTGGCGCACTATTTTCTACAATGAGTTCGACTGGGGCGCGTCAGCCTTGTGCGGCGCTGCATCTTCCGGGACGTTTTTTTTTAATGGCAATTAGGAAGAACTGGACGGAATCACACCTCTCTCCATAGTCTCCCATCCCGTATACGAATACTCCACTGAAATCTGCACCACCTCAGATTCGTGGGATGATGCCTTTAAGCGATATCCTTTCGCTAAGCCCAGAACGTTGCAGTAGAAAGACGATTACCACGGTTAGGATGATCAACTTAAAAGCAGCACACCACGAGACTGACGTGGTAAGGGAATCTGCGAAAAAAGCTAGAGATGGCATCGTAGAATGCGGTATCCGTAATTCCAATCATTCCTCTCTCTAATCGTCGTGAAAAACGGCGTGGGAACCGCTCTAGCCCCTAAGAGGTACGTCAGGATACTCCTCTATGTAGACGTTCCGGTCCCTCAGCAGCATATTCATTGGTTCCACTTAAATAAGTTTGTGAGACCTCATTGATCTTCGACTGCTCGCACTCACTTGTGGCGCGTGCGCAAGGGTAGCTCGTTGTAAGAGAACAGTGTCTTCAACGCGGTGGTTTTTTTTGCGACGATTAGGGAGAGATGAGCGGAGCCACCCCGGATCCTGCAATCTAAAATCCCATCTCTAGTTCCTCCCGCAGATTCCGTTACCACGTCAGATTTGTGGTATGCTGCCTTCAGCACAGAACACACGAATCTGTCAAGGGGACCCTCGGCGAACGGATGGTTGATCCCAGGCGGAAGGGCTCACCAACTTTGCTATCTTTGAACGGCTAACCACCAGTAGCAGAGAATAAGGATCAATCATAGGGATGAAGTTTATTTACGCGAGTGATTGATTCAACTCTGGATTTGAAACTTTTCGGTCGCCGCATTCAGTATTGAAACTCTGGCTTTTTTGACAAATAACCTATAAATATCCCCACCTGAAGAAAAAAGTTGAGGTTTCTCCTATGCATATTCGTCTCCATTTTTTGAAATACGTCACTTACAGATGATAATTTCTGTAATGGCAAGAATATGAGATGTAGGTGCCCCCTTCAGCAGTTTGATACAGAATAACTCAAAGTGATGTACTTACCCTGGTGTGTTTGTATAAAACAATGAATGTAATCGTATTCAGAATGATTACAGTAATGCAGATAATTGTTGCTATAATAAATTCCAGATATAGCTCAATAAACTCGATACAATCAGAGCCTCCAGCTTTCCATGTGAAAGAGAATGAATCGTGAGTTATTTCACAACCACCTGAAATACTAGGATTGTATAAATCTTGCCAGGGAGTTCTTGTTTCTCGTGCGAGCACAAAAAATGAGAGGAAAGGAGCACAGAACTCTTCTTTTACAAAATTTGTGGAGAAATTTGGTCATTCCGTGGTCAGTGGTCTTCCTTTAGTGCGTTCAATATCGCGTGGAATCCAACCGCTTACAGCTGTAGTCCATAGGTTGCCGTTGAAACGCATCATGTGTCTTATTCATCCATCTTGTTTTACTTTCCTTGAGATATGTGTGGGGCTTCTCCGATCTTTGATCGTTGAAGTAGGATGCAGGTCGAATCCTTTCTTATAGTTGTTTAAAGCGGGATACTCCTAGCGTTAGCCCTCGTACAGCATTTCCTGACGCTGAACGAATTTTTCTCTCTTTTCAGTGGCGTCCTGATTTTGAGACGTAGATCAGGTCATGGATTTCATTTTGCTCGATTTAGAATGACTGCAAGTTTCAATGTAGAGTCGTTTGAGATTTGTTAACGAGTATGTGCCTACACAATGACTTGAAGAAAAAGTGGATGTATCAAGTCTGCTCGTCAATGACCCCGGACATCTACCGTGTCTCGACATAATCTCATTGTATACATTGTAACGAAGATATCGTCGTGACATCGTAATTACCATTTTAGGAAAGAAGCAACCATTAGTTGACCTCAGTCTATTGTTGTCGATATTGGTGCACTATATAAGAGTCAGGGCGGTGTGGTGCTGTCGGTAAGAGGTTTCGCTGTGGCCATAATCTAATAGGAGGTTCGAATCCGCCTTGACACAAACCAAGCCCTTCATATCACGGGAGGATAAAAATACTGACTAAGCACATCGGCTAGCCCTCGCAAGTCATTGTACGGGTACACCATGAACCTTCATAAACCTCAACCAAAGTCTGAGTTGAAAACGAGCAGGTACATCCGCATGGAGATTGATCAATACCGTGCATTCTTCTTTTATATAAGATCCAGCATACCAGCTGACCTGAGTACGTATTCGTGTTAGTGCCTACTCTCTACGCTGTTGTTATTTGAACCGTAGGTGCTAATGCAGAGACAGATTTACTAATGAACCATCCTATATCTACACACGGCAATACACAAATTCACTGTTTTTCTTCTCTCAGACAATCCTGGTATAGTCGCGTCATAGCAATAGGGTGCGTAGGTAGCTACGCTCGAAGCGGTACGACGAACCGTAGCGGCTGGATCAAAGTGGAATCCTCCCCAGCTCTACTCATTTCGAAGTGAAACTAGCAATTGTGCTATCTCGATTCCATCCGCTTCATTCATCCGAGTGCTTCGAGCGCAGCCGCTTATGCAACTGCACCATGCTTCGCGTCGCTTTGACTCGACTACATCTCCCCCGGAGGATGAAGCGCTTTAGGTGAGGTTGACCGCTTCGAACCGTCAAACGTAGGAAGGCAGAAGAAATCTCCAGTCCTCCTAATTCGGCAGTGATAACAACAACTGTAGCTGTCCTGAAAGTGTTATCGTAACTCCTTTTTTTTGTCTTCGGTTATCCGTAGGATGGTAGTCGATGCGGTGGCGCCGATAATGCCTCTCGCAGCTCATTCCTCTCCTCTTTAGAAGTTTTTTTCTTCTTTTCGTTGGTACACGAGTAGGAGTACTGCATAGCCGTAGCGGAGTCTTTTTTTTCGTAAGCAAAGCCGTCGTCGCTCGATCGATTATTCTCTCATTGATCGGCGAGTGCAGAAAGGAAGAGTGCAAGTCTTATATTGCGCAGAGGGCGTAAGGCGCTAGAATGATGTCCGGCGGCAACTGTACACGGATGCACTGTTTCAGTTCAAGTTTGAGGAACTGAATGAGTGTACGTGGAAAATTGCGCCCGATGGACAAATGTTACTGTTTCTTTATGTTTTCTTGTTATGCCAACGAGGTTTAGGTGGAACTTTTTTATTGGGCTGACGTTTCGACAAACTCGTCTTTTTCAAAGGCCTGAAAATGGTTCGAGGTCTTTGATACCATGCATATCCCATCAAACTCTTCCTCTCCCCTCGCCAACCCTCGAGACTTGGAGATTGTTACTGTTTATGTTTACATATTCATTATAAATTGTAGTATGATGATACTCACCTATGAAGTAGACGGTGCAGCGGAATAGACCAATAACCCAAAATAGAGCGAGAAAAGAAACTGTACGTCTAGTAGAAAACAGAGTGCTAAAACAAAACAAATTAGGGAGCGCTGAACTCCTTATTTTTGTTCTCTGTCATTTCAGATTTTTCATTTCAAAACATTTAATTTCGTTGCGCTAATTGGTTCTTGTTAAATGGTATATCGAAGGATATTTAAAAGTTTTCATAGTAAATACCTGCTCTACACACTTCAACAAAGGGCTACAAAGTGCAGTTAGTGCATATTGATCGTTGCAAATTGTGTGGTGGGATGATTTCCGTAGCTAGGGCAAGCCCTTGGGCTCCGCATCTGATATGGTCGAGTCAAAACTACATGAAGGTCGCTGCTCACGCGTAAGCGGCTGCGTTCTAAGCGGTGAGGTGGAGCGTAGCGGTTAGGATCGAGGAGGGAGCCTTGTTAATACTGCTCTCGCTGCAGTTCGTGATGGTCCCACCTCGGTCCCAGCCGCTAGCTCCACCGCGCCGCTTCCGAGCGCAGCCGCTTACGCAACTGCACTGTGTTCCGCGTCGTTTTGACCGACTATACCCGCCGTACACGGTCGGGTACGCGTCAACATACGGTATATGTCACGAATACAAACGTATCGTAACATGACACGTCGTCAGTGAAGGCGAGCCTTCTCTGCCGTACGCAAGGAACTCTCTGGACTTCTTTTCTCTTCGTTTTTTGGAGTTTTTCATGTAATAGTAGATAATTTAGGTTATTTGATCTTAATGAAGCCGTTTCCATCATTTTTACCGTTTGCTTTGCTTTTAGGGCGCCTCTAAAATCTTCTCTAGTAGAGATCTAAGTTTCTAAGTTTTTCTGTAGTTCAGAAAGCTGCCGGAAATTCTCTCTGGGTCCTCAGCAGCACCGGTAGCATCTTTGCTTTCTGTCCTCGAAAACTAGAAAAAAAAACATGGGGATCGGGTGTTTTGATCCGTTCGTGAATGATAGAGAAGTATTTGCACTCAATTCTTTTGTTTTATCAAAGAAAAAAAAAACTTCTGGACTACTTTTATCTAAAAGACATCACTCCACGAATCTGAGGTAGTACGGATTTCAGGAGTATTCGTATATGGCATAGCAGATTATAGGGAGGAGAGTGATTCCGTCCATTTCTTCCTAATTGCCGTAAAAAACGGCCTGGAAGATACGGCTTCGGACATTCTGGCGCACTTTTGTCCACGAGAAGTTCGACTGGAGCGCGCCAGCCTTATGCGCCGCATCTTCCAGACCGTTTTTTACGGCAATTAGGAAGAAATGGACGGAGTCACCACCCCTCCACCCTTTCCATAATCTACGATCCCGTATACGAATACTCCACCTGAAATCCGTACCACCTCAGATTCGTGGGGTGATGCCTTTAATGAAAGGAGTTTAGAACGGCTAAGATTCTCAATTCTCAACTTACTTCTTCTTTCTACCACTATCCTAATGTAAGGCTAATCTTCTTCCATGTTTTGTATTTCATTTGATCGAAAACAATCAATTCTCTACTGACGACTCTACTACATCCACATTTAGATCCATTACTATTACTGTAGGGGGAATAGAAGTAGAATACGGTATTATACATCTAAATACACTTCACTTACCTGTATGACATTGGTGCTACGACGGCAACGAAGCGATTAAGTGCGATTTCCAGTTGACTATAAGTGGAAACACTACAGAAAAAGACTAAAAGTTGTCCAATAAGATCACCATAAACTGATATGGTCAGAGAAGGAGGCCATGCACTAAAATGGAGTAGATTTTTTCACACATTTGTACTTTTTTCACTGTTGGTACGTTCAGTTCTTAAACGCCATGGTTTAAACGTACAATATTTCCGATGGTGCAGCCCAAAAAATATGTGGAAGAAGGAAGCCAATATCGGAAATTATATGTGAAGCACATAAGATTCCGAAGGAGTTGTGGAACATTGGTGAACGATAGATAACCATAAGCGCTGAGATGTTCACTGCTCCTCCGACTAATGCAATCTGAAAAAAAAATGTGATAGGTGGCAGAAGAAGTGTTAACGACCTATCCATAACTCATTGAACTCATTGCTATAGTTCGGTCAAAACAGTTTGAAGGCCGGTGCAGTTACGGTACGGTACAGGTACGTGGGCGGCTACGCTGCGGTGCGGTGAAGCCACCGGTTACGCTTGAGGTTGGACCATCACTAGCGACTGCAGCAATAAGTGCAACTAGCAATTCCACCACGAAATGAAGCTCGGTACAGTCGCGTAAGCGGCCGCGCTCGAAGCAGCGTGGTGGAACATCGAGGTTATTGTTGAGGGGTCCCATTGCTAGCACCACCTTTTGCTGTAGATCATGATGGTTCCACTTTGATTCCAACCGTTTTCTCCACCGTACCGCTTCGTGCGCAATTGTGTACGCAATTACACATTAATTCAAGACATTATGACCCTACTATACTGAATTGCGATGACGCATATAATGAGATATATCGTCAAAAAAAAGTCTATGCTTTTTTTTGATGACCTCAAAAACTCAGACCAGAACAAAAGCGTATGAAGTAATGCTAACTCACTGCTAAAATAATTATTCCAGCAATAATCTGATCAAGACGATCACGATCCGTCTCCATCAAAAAAGGGGAAAAAGGTGCCTTTTCAAGATCTGAAAAGGAAAAAAAAATTGCCTCTGATTGAGTTATGACTCTAACGATGTTGCACTCTGTGACTCTACCTAGAAAACATTCAGGCACTAATCAACAACATTTTTCTGTTCCCGGGAATAAAGTGTAAAAATAGTGTTAGGAAAATAAGCATGTGAGGATACTAGAATAAAAAGTAGAGAAGAAAGGAGTTCGTTTAACAAAAGAAAAAAGAAAATCTCACGGGGATATCCATTTGACATATTGAGTTATTTAAATTATTCGTTAAAAGGGATTCATTAGCAAAAAAAAAACAGTCACAATTACATATTATGAGCTTTATTTATTTATTTGTTTATTTATTTATCTATTTGAAAACACCTATAGATGTGCCATGGAACAAGGTTCACTAGAATTTCACATAAGCTCTACTCAATAATGTTGACCTTTCCGGAATAATGTGTGGATGGACAGGTCATTCTCTTGCTACAGAATATGAAAAATCCTCACGTGAGATCCTTTCCCCAAGCCCAGAACGCTACAGCAGATAAACGTGGTTACCAGGGTTTGGGTGACCAACTCAATCCAGAACGGAGGAATCCGTCAGAGACCCTGCGTGAACGAGTAAGTGGTCCTCGAGCGGAAGTGCTCATTAAAGGCATCACCTCACGAATCTGAGGTGATGCAAATTTCAGGTGGAGTATTCTTATAAAGGATAGTAGATTATGGAAAGGAGGGTGATTTCGTCCATTTCTTCCTAATTGTCGCAAGAAACGGCCCGGAAGATGCGGCGCCGCACAATGCTGGCGCGCTCCAGTCGAACTCCCTGTAGGAGATAGTGCGCGAGAACGCCTTAAGGCGTATCTTCCCGGCATTTTTTACGGCAATTAGGAAGAAATGGACAGAATCACCCCCCTTTCCCATAATCTACTATCCCTTGTGAGAATACTCCACATGAAATCCGTACCACCTCAGATTCGTGGAGTGATGCCTTTAACTCTGCTATCCTTGAACGGTGTATCACCGCTAGGAGAGAATAAGGATCAGTTTTAGTGAGGAATTCGAAAAGGAGCATATTAAGGCAGAATTCCATATAGCTAACGTCATAAAAGAACATTAGGGCAAGGAAAATAAAGCTATGAGCTAAAAACACGGATCAACCGAATTCTTACTGTGGTCGTTGTTAGAATTGTGGATTTACATCCGAGAGTTACGGTAAAAATTTTGAGCAGTTCATCTAATCGATCTACTCTGTTAGGCATGTCGAGAATATTGTACACTGTATGAACTGCCTACGAATTACTTTGTATTTTAATGAAATACTTTACTTATACTTACTTTATTTACTTACTTACTTTATTTACTTATAGCGTTATAAAATCGAACATCGATCCATTTTGAACAGAATCGTAGAAAACAACAACGAAAAAGCGTCAGAATTCCCCTCAACGTATCCTACGAGGCCAAAAAAATTACGGTTTGAAATACTGTCGGAGGCGTTCTGACTAGCTGCTCAGCAAATTCCGAATTGAATGAGGAGGAGGAGAAGGAGGAGGAGGAGCAATGCGGAGTCGTGTTCAATGATTTGACTCAAAAAACCTGCGTGGGTTGCGATTTCTTCTGTGAGTTCGCATGGATATAACTCCTAAATGTGTCTGAGCAGAGCAGCTACACTACAAGGTGATCAGTAAACAAAATACCACTACGGCGATCTAAAAGAGTCGTAGGAATTTAGCAGTTCTCGGCTCAGCTTTGGATTTGTTTAATCTTAAATTTAAATTTATTTAAAAGATAAAGAAAGTGAAATTGCTGGAGTATCAATCCACTTGGGTTGCGCCAACACGTTTTTACAGCAGTTCGTTATCGTTGAGGTTTTTTTCTGGAACGTGTGTTGACCTATGCAATGACTTGTGAGGGCCAGCCTGTGATCAATGTAATTTAATAGTTTTTAACTTACTTTTCATTTTTTTTTTGAAAAATTTTTATAATTGTAATTGCTTTTTATAATTTAAATTTTTATTCATTTTTTAGAACTCCTTCATGAAATGATGCCTTTTCCAATTAATATAATATTTAGATTATTTATTACTATAAAGGTGCAACCACAAAGGATCTTTAACCGACTGCACCACATCTAGCAACCAAATAAAAATTTATTTTTTATTCAATGTAAAAAATTTTTCACTTTGTTTATTTTCTATTTTTCATTTGTTTTTTTTTCTTTTAAATTTAAACTTTACTTATTTTTTATAAGATAAAAAATGATTCTCCTTCATAAAATGGCAACTTCTCCAATTAATATAATATTTATCTTATTTATAATTATATTTATAATTATTATATTTGAGAACGTAGATCATATATGATGTACCGGCGCAAGAGCAGAGCTTAGTGACAACACTGTAAATACGGTAGGGCGTCAACGATGAGGATGTGAGGATTGTTTACGTGGGCTGTGGTGATGGTGTTTACGTGTACACTAAATGAAAAATTGTATACATAATTGTAATTGTTTGTAATTTCCACAAAAAATTCAATTTATGCTAACAAAATATAAATTGTTATTTCAGAGAAATAACTTACTCTTACTTTATTATTGTTTTGTTATGTGTTCGGGCAATCTGTCGGAGAATGTCTGATAATATCGTCTAGCGGGGAAATTGAACATAGCATGCGCACATTAATCTTCCTTATTATTCGTTTAGCTGTTTTTTTTTTCATCCCCACATTTTTTCATCCCCAAATAGGGCAGCTACAGTAATCGAAGAAAAAAATTTCATTCACTTACTGTAATTACCCTATGTATTTATTCATGAATAACTGATAAACGAATAACACGATATACGTAGAAAAATTTCTATTCCCAGCCGAATGTCGGATAATCACATTAAGGATCTGATGGTATTTGCTCTGGAGAGACGTTGTTGCAGACAGATTATCCAGAAAAAAAACACATGCCATATGTAGTCGAGAAATTCGTGAAAATGTTATCTACTAAGAAGTTCCTGGAATGTTAACATGGAATATATTGTGAGTTATTCTATCATCTATTCTATCCGTAGTACGGCTACACTTTTGCTGGATTCTACCCCCTTTAATCCCCGCTGTCTTTCTCCTACCCAGCTCATGTCGGTCGTCACGACTGTGCACACCTCGAATCCACGAGCCAACTGCACTGCTTCGTTCCCTAGGTGCGTTTTAAGGAGAAAATTTCCTTATTATTCAGGAGCTTCTCAGAGGTGAATTGAGGTGAAATAACTGTCGGTCGAGGTGCTCTCAAAGGTAATGAAGGTCTCTGGGCACGGGTGTCCAAGCGGGACCAAAGCAATCGGTTAGGAGCTAGGCCTGGACGAGTTTACTGCACTGCACCTCATCAGATGTACATCTCTACGCGCATGTATCCGCACGTGATTATCATGTGGACAATTTTGGTAGCGGTTCTCTTGCACTTTTAACCTGAATAGATCTAATGAGTATTTGTCGTCGTAGATTATCCATACAAATGAAAAGTGCTTTATTTCCTGAATAGTACACATTGCGAGGAAAATATTTGTCCTCCGGAATCTGTAGTTACTACATATGTATCTTAGGATTTGTGAAGAATTAGTGACTACAGCTAGTAGAATAACATTAAGCTTATGAATAAACGATGATGATTTTTTTTTCCAAAATTCTTAACTTTTGAATTTTAAAACTCTCAACTTTTTAAGTTCTAAATTCCACTCACGTGCAAAAAAAAAATTTAGCGTTATGTGACACGTTTTTTCTTTCTCTACAAGATACTTTTTTTCCGTCAATATTTAATATTTATTATTTTATTATTTTGTATTTTTAAAATATTTTATTATTCAATATTTAATTTTTTTTTGAAAAATAATGAAGTTTTTCGTCAAGATAATCGCTAAGGTTACAATTAATTTGAGGCGAAATACATATGAATAGGGATCCAGAACCACGTCTATCAGAGCGTCTTCTTTTCACTGTTCTGGATTTTTTTCTCTTGTTTATGTTGATGATCTACTTAGGTCTTATTTTGTAAACATTTCACTGCATACTAAAATAAATCATCATCATTATGCGCATATAACATGTCATAGACGTTTACTAAGCTACATATATTGTTTATGCCTGTTGTGATCTTTCGAAAAACAAATAAGAGAACGTAATTTGTGCATAACGCGAATAAATCTAAACATCTATAAATCAAGGAAATTAATCTCAATAACTCGTAATTTACGATCACTACAATTTTGATGACTAAAAGTAGCGGGAATTCTCAAGGTGAACTTCCTAGTATTAGTAGAGGTGAAGTAATTCGTAATAAGAACAATAAAAATGAAATACTCTCTCTCTCCCTCTCTGTACCGTTCTAAGAATCAAAAAACTCAAAAGGACGAATAGAGTTCAGTTCCTAACTCGTACCGTAGTTACTGTAGAAAGTAATACGGATATACGGACACAAAATTCCTAGTATTTTCCAAGATTTATGCACTAATCGTTACCAGATCCTAACTTCGAATTGATGACCATATCCAATAACCAATAAAAATTTTAATAAGAATAAAAATCCTAATAAAAATAAGTGGATAAAAAATGTTGGGATTCTTCCACGAATCAGATATTACTGACGTTTTGGAAGGAGTAGTTGCTCGTAAGTAACTATGGGTCCTTAACGTCTCTTCACGATTTCAATGTCTATCGATTTGTAAGGGTTTTTTTTAATATTTTTATTTATTATTATTGTTTATTTATATTTTGTTTTGTTTGTATTTGTTCTTATAGAAAACATCGGCCTATATCAGCCTAATTTGCACATTAAAATCTAGACTAATCTAACACATTAAAATAAATCTAACATCTAACGCATTAAAATAAATCTAAACATTTACAAATCACAAATACTAAACTAGTTCCTAATATACGATGACTGCGATTTTGATGACTTGAAATACTATTTCGAAGATCTTTCCGTAGGTTGTTTTTTTTAAGTGAATATGTTTGTGGTTTCTGAAATTAACTAAAAGTTATTCAGTTTTAGGAAAGAAGATAAAATTAAAAGTCCGAGAAATGGTGAAAAAAACGGGGTTATGCTCGGGGAGTTTGGCAAATCCCCTCAGAACACCTCCATTCAGTGAATGATACTGATTGGGTGAACTTTTGTGTAGCGAAAAGAGCAATTAAGAGCATTCAAGAGATATTAAAGTAGATAGAATAAATACAAATAAATAAATAAATAAAACGGATGAAATGATCTAAGTGAAGAAGAGCATTCACGATTGACGCGTTCATAAAACCTTAACAACTCCGAACTACGGTCAAAAGAATTGGCGCATCCCATCTCGCATCCCATCGTGTCCCGGATTGATACGCTAAGGACCCTATCTTTCTATAGTCTAGACGGAAGGGTAGATCATGTCCATTCAACGTTTGCTCAAAGCAAGATCCAAAAACATACGGGAGAAAGTTTTGAGGGAGGAACGCGTAAGGAGCTTTCCATGTAAGACGAATATTTTAAGGTTAAAGGCGGCATGTCACTATTTTTACATTGAGCGGAACCCACAGTAAAAACGTAAAATTCCTGTAGTACAATAAATTGCTGGATCAGGGCTGGTTTAGCTCATCTCTCCCTGATCCTCGTAAGAAATGGCGTGGATGAGGACGTTTTTTTTTTACGACGATTTCACTTCCAGCGCCCCACCTTTGTGCACGTGCCACATTTACGTGCGAGCGGTCGAAGGTCAATGAGGTCCCTCACTAGCCTGTTAAAGTAAAACCAATGAATAGGCTGCTGATGGAGGGACTGGGTCGTGTACATAAAGGCGTGCTCTAACTTACCTCGTAGGAACTAGAGCGGTTCCCACGCCGTTTTTTTTAAGACAATTAAGGAGCAATGAGGGGAACAATCCCCGGATCTGGCTATCTACAATCTCATCTCCAGCTTTTCCCACTGGTTCCTTCTCACCACGTCAGATTCGTCGTTTGTTGCCTTTAAGATCACAAATACTGAATCATTATGGCTAGGTTGATTGAATGTCGTACTTGGGAACTTCTCCAGGAATTCGTTAATTCTGACGAGTTTATGAGATTTTTCCTCAGGTAGGGTTCTTCAGGACTTTTCGCACGCTGATCTGCTTCGATGTTTCTCTACTTTCGTCTACAATTGAAAACACCGAAATTTTAGTGAAAAAGAAAAATTTTTAAATGAGAAAACAACAAACATAGAAGAAGTATTAAACGAGCTTGACACTTATTCATGTAATTATTGCTTATTACTATTATCTTTTACTGCTTAGTTCCTTGTTTTATAGTTACTCATTCAATTGTTATAACTTTTTACGATTTAAACGTTTAATAAAACACTAGAAACTTGCAGATAACCACGACAGCACTTTTTTCATGCTCTTATGAAGGGTTTTAAAGGAACTATTTCACATTTTGAATTATTGTTCATTTCTTGCAAATATCCGTCTATCTGATAACACCACACATCACTATAATTGCTTTGATGAGGTTTGGTCTATGATTTGATATGATAACGTGCAACGAACTATCCCATAAAATAAAAACGCTACCTATAGAAGTGCGAAAAAGTTCTTATTCACGCTACCGGTTCTCTAATGAACATAATTCACCTCTATCTGCTGAATTAAGGGAATTTCCCCATGGAAACGCGTGAAATGGAGCCCACTCAGAATCCTCCAATCCGTTGAATAATGCGAAGATTTAGTGAGAAGTGTGATGGGAAGTGATTGGATTTAAATGGACGATTACAAATAGTCCGCCCGTTGTGCCTTCACTCCTTTTTTCTCGAGCGGGCGCCACTAATATTTCCATTTGTCTCGCCTTAACCTAATTAACTTACTAGGCTGGCAACTAATTTCTGTTACACTTTAGAGATTCCGCTCTAGGCATTTATTTAGTTAACCTATTAGCCTAATACTATAGATTATTGATCTATCCTAAGTACTCCATATCGTAAAGCCAAAGTTACCCTTTGATGTCTCCTTCTGGCGGTGCTATTCCTCTGTTTCGTGAAGGATGACCAATAGTCCAGACCGGAGCGGAAGAAGATCAAGTCGTGTAGTTGCTGGAATGCTAAGGGAGTCATTCATTGGGAGTTTCTGCCACATGGTTCTACTATCAATGCTGAAATGTACTGCAAGCAGCAAGACAGCGCGGCTGCAAAGCTTAGAGGAATACAGAGGTAAGCCTCTTTCTTTAATGATGACGCGCGACTACATGTCGCATGTGGAACCGCATGTGGTTCACGTCGTTTGCTGCGAGTTCAGCTGCAACGCGCCACACTTGCGCACGCACTGCGCCCACAAGCGAACGGTCGAAGGTTAATGAGGTCACCTCACTGGCCTGTTCAAGTAAAACCAATGAATGATTTTAATTTTCCCTCAATTTTGAAGGAGTAACGCGTAAGGAGCTCTGCATGTAAGATGACGGATATTTCAAGGTTATGGCGGCGTATCACCATTTTGACGTGGTACGAAAACCGCAGTGAAAACCACAGGGAAGTGTTCGGACAGTAGATTGCGGGGCCGGATTGATTCCGTTCATCCTTTCCTAATCGTTATAAAAAAAAACGGCGTGGAAAGCGCTGTATTTTTTTACGATTTCAGTTGCAACGCGCCACACATGCGCACGCACTGCGCCCACAAGCGAGCGGTCGAAGGTTAATGAGGTCTCCTCACTGGCCTGTCCAAGTAAAACCAATGAATAAGCCGCTGAAGGGGGACAGGGTCGTGTACATATAAGCGCGTTCTAACGTAGGAACTAAAGCGGTTCCCAAGCTGTTTTTTACGACGATAAGGGAGAGATGAGCCGCAATCTACAACCCTATCTCCAGCTTTTCCCGTGGATTTCCTCACCACATCAGATTCGTGGCATGTCGTTTTTAATGCAATGATTTGCACCGCCATCGATAGTGGCTAAAATAAGTCGTCTTCGCTTCTTCGGTCATATATTAAGGAGACCACCAGATCGCCTTGTTCAACAAATTCTGAGGAGTTTGCTGGGTTCGAGCTGGAAGAAGCCACCTAGCCGAAAACGGAGGTTCTGGACTGACGTGGTGAAAGAGGACCTGAGGACACTCGGCGTGGATAGGCGGTTCAGGCGAGACGTAAGGTTTCGCAGAATATGGAATAGCGACGAATGGATTGATTCTATGCAAGTTCTTGCAGAAGATCGAGAAAGTTGGGCAGAGCCATGTTCAAATAGGGCACACCTCGACGAAGACACGGTCAATTACGTCAGGCTCCAATATCAGTCAAGTAAATAAGCCACCAGTAGTTCACTAGAATGGGCTTAATTTAAGTTTTTAAATTGAAAAAAGATTTTATCTGATAAAGTGGACGTATCTTGAATGATTACTTATTTATGGAATCTTTCAAGAAAGAAAATGATTCGGTAAACTGGGCGAAGCTAAACTCAATGAGGTAGGTAAGAAAACGCAAAAGTCTATTGTCGTTACACGATCAAAAGCCTCCATTATAATATGGGCGGAGCTTTAGTTGGATAATTGGACTAACCAATTATTTAACAATCAATTTAAATTACACATCTATTAGAAGCAATGACCACTGCGACGAAAATATCTCTCATCTTGCAAAATCAAAATCTTTCTAAATCTCGGAAAAGAGAAGCCGAAGAAGTCTGATGACAAGAAAAATATCTGAACTCCCAAACAACAATCTGACCAAAATCCATGAGCCCGTGTCCAACAGAATCCTTCCAGTTGGATAAACCCTTCGATAACGATAAAATTTGCGTTGGTTGAATATATTGGTATCCAACAAAAATTTCCTCGCAGGCAAACGCACCACGCTGCTTAAAGGCATCACCCCACGAATCTGAGGTGGTACGGATTTCAGGTGGAGTATTCGTAGATTAAGGAGAGGTGGGTGATTCCGTCCATTTCTTGCTAGTTGGCGTAAAAGATGGCCCGGAATATGTGGCGGGTGCACAAGGCTGGCGCGCTCCAGTCGAACTCGTTGTAGAAAATAGCGCGCCGGGACGCTCGAAGCCACATCGTGCGGACTGTTTTTTTTTAACGGCAAATGGGAAGAAATGGACGGAATCACCTCCTCTGCTTAATCTACGATCCCGTATACGAATACTCCACCTGATATCCGTACCATCTCAGATTCATGGGGTGATGCTTTTGAAAACGTTTCTACGCCTTTTTGCACTGAATTTTTTTTTAAATAGAAAAGACGGTGAGGATGGTCCCGTGGCGACTTGCAGTTGCACCGAATATGTATATATATATATATATCTTCTTTCCATGAGGTGTTTAGAATTTTTTTCCTAATATTTGCTAACTATCATCGTGACAACTCAGAAATATTAAATGGATTGAGAACGAGATTACGGTCGCCACTTATCTACAAGAGATTAAGTCATAATTCGTATTCCCTGTAATTTTGTTACGTTTTCTTTCTGATATAATTTTTCATGAAAGTTATCAGAATGGTGTGTAATGAAAGAATTTCATTATCGGACATGCATGTGAATGGATAGAAGGAGAGGGTTTCATTTCAATGGAAATCTCACAAAATAACATAATAATTCTATACATTTCATGCATATTCTTATTCCCATTGAGAAATTACGTATAAATGAAGTGTGCACTAGACCGTGAGCCTTACAATGGTGGTTTGTTAAACGAGTTTGTTATATGTGGTGCTGCCACTGTATGCGGAGATTAGCGAAGAAACCAATGAGCTGATCTCTGACTACCGAAAAACATTGCCTAAAGGCATCAGCCCACGAATCTGAGGTGGTACGGATTTCAGGTGGAGAATTCGTATACGGGATCATAGATTATGGAGAAAAAAGTGATTCCGTCAATTTCTTGCTGATTGCTTGCGTAAAAAAAAACGCCCCGGAAGATACGGCTTCGAGCGATACGGCGCGTTATTTTCTACAAGGAGATCGATTGGAGCGCGCAATGTGCACGCGCCGCATCTTCCGGGCCGTTTTTTACGGCAGTTAGGAAGAAATGGACGGAATCAGCCCCCTTTCCATAATCTACTATCCCGTATAAGAATACTCCACTTGAAATCCGTGCCACCTCAGATTCGTGGGGTGATGCCTTTGACGAACCTGACCTACGCAGAGGCAAAAATGAAGCATAGCGACCTTTGTAATTCTTCCGTGCTTAGGCGTGCGTTGCGGATTACCGAAAAACACCCTGAACATGACATATGATGAATCATAGGGATCCCATCCAAACCAAGGGTCCATCGTCGATCCAAGATTGCCACGCTCCAGGGCACCGCTACGAGCGCAGCTGCGTGCTCAACTCAATTTTCCGTTTTGAGCTCATTCTCTTCAATATGCCGTCCTTCTATGTGATGAGATGATGAGTCGGAAGAAGTGGTAGTCGGATGGAGCAATGTTCGGACTGTATGGTGAATAGGCGACGATGGCCCAGTCGAAATTGCGCAGCTTTATTTGAGTCAACTTTGCGACATGTCGTTGTCGCGCAAGAAAGAGACTTCCCCTTATGTCCCTATAGGTTTTGCAGCTGTTACTTTTCAGTATTGGTAGTAGAACCACATGGTAGAAGATCCAAATGAATTGACTTGAAACCTTTGACAATTCAGCAGCAGCACAACATAACCTCCTCGGACTGCGGACTGGGCTACTGGACATCTCTCACAAGAAAGAGGAATAGCACCGCCAGAAGCAGCCATAGAAGGGGGACCTTAGCGATACGATATGGAGTACTTAGGATAGATTAGAACCATGTGGCAGAAGCTCCCAATGAATGACTCCCTTGACATTCCACCAGCTACACAACCCGGTCTTCTTGCACTCCGAACTGGACTACTGGTCATCCTTCACGAAACAGAGGAATAGCACCGCCAGAAGCAGCCATAGAAGGGGGACCTTAGCGATACGATATAGAGTACTCAGGATAGATCAATAATCTGTGGTATTAGGCTAATAGGTCAACTAAATAAATGCCTAGAGAGAAATCTCTAAAATGTAACAGAAATTAGTTGCCAACCTAATAAATTAATTAGATTAATGCGAGACAAATGGAAGTATTAGTGGTGCACGCTCGAGAAAAAAGAAGAAAAAGAACAACGGGCAGACTATTTGTAATCGTCCATTTAAATCCAATCACTTCCCATCACACTTCTCACTATCTTCGCATTATTCAACGGATAGGAAGATTCTGAGTGGGCTCCATTTCACGCGTTTCCATGAGAAAATTCCCTTAATTCAGGAGATAGAGGTGAATTATGTTCATTAGAGAACCGGTAGCGTGAATAAGGACTTTTTCGCAGTTCTATAGGTAGCGTTTTTAATTTTTGGGATAGTTCGTTGCACGTTATCATATCAAATCATAGACCAAACCTCATCAAAGCAATTATAGTGATGTGTGGTGTTGTCAGATAGACGGATATTTGCAAGAAATGAACAATAATTCAAAATGTGAAATATTTCCTCTAAAACCCTTCATAAAAGCATGAAAAAGGTGATGTCGTGGCTATGTGAAAGTTTCAAGTGTTTTAATAAAGGCTTAAGTTTAAAAATTGTAACAATTCAATGACCAACTATAAAACAAGAGTGCAGGTAGAAGAATTTTTAAGTAATAATTACTTGTACAAGTCCTAAAAACCTAAAGAACTCTACCTCAGGAAAAATCTCACAATTAAGGAATTCCTGGAGAAGTTCCCAAGCAAAAGCAGTTTCCTCGCCATGATGATGATTCAGTATTTGTGTTCTTAAAGGGAGCACACCACGAATGAATATGACTTGGTTAGGGAATCCGTGGAGAAAGCTAGAGATAGGAATGTAGATAGCGCGATCCGGGATGGTTCCACTCATTGTTCCTTAATTGTCTCAGAAAGCGGCGTGGGACTGCTTCAGTTCTTACGAGGTACGTTAGATTGCGCCTCCGTGTACACGTTCCGGTATCCTTCGCAGCCTATTAATTGGTTTTACGTGAGTACGTTGGTGAGGAGACCTCAGTAATCTTTGACCGCTCGCATGTAGATGCAGACCGGGTACAAGATTTTTTGTTTGCAACTGAAAAAGGCCCTTTCCACGTCGTTTTCTTACGAAAATTTTCCCGATCAGTGAAGGATGACTGGAACCACATCGGATCCTGGAATCTACATCTCCATCTCTAAGTTTTCTCGCGGATGCTCTCGACTCGTCAGATTCGTGATATGCTGCCTTTAAGTTCAACCTGACACGACATTGCTATAGCTCTTTACTACTGACCAAAATTTCAGCGGTTTCACCTTCTTCTGAGCCTGAAAAGGTGAAATCGAACGTGAGGTAGTGCGTGGCTCCCGTAGTTACAAGTGGAAGTGTAAATCGAACCTGAGGTACGATTTGCGCTTTTATTTGTAATTATAAGTCCCAATATACGGTACGGAATATACGGAATACGGAAAGGAACCCGATCTTCGTAACAATATCTATGTTGTCATCGCGCGAGATTTCATTCTTACATTTTAAAGAAGGGTGACTTCACATTTCTATCTTGTGGATTTTATTATTTTATTATTTGTACCATTGTTTCGCTTAAGGCTGTATTCGTGTTGTGTGCGTGTTCGGCTGATTATCGTGGTGTTTTCATGGATTTAATTATCCAAGTTTGAGGTGACGCATGGTGGCGATCGTGAACCACCGAAAAACACTTCATCCAACAGTAGGCTTAAGATCTTGTTTGTTGAACGATTAGGGCGTTCCATCGGATAAATCACGTCCGATTCCACTTTTTCAGGATCTGAAGAAAGCGAAGGCGTCGAAATGTTAGCCACGAATAAAGAATTATATCAGCCTCGTATCAGGCTGAACTTAAGGACACAAATTTCCAGCGAATTTACATCAACCTATTATATGCGTACATAATTAATTATTCTGAGAAGCTTTGAGCCCAAATTACCTCAATTAATTATTTCTTGTAATTGGCGCCTCTAAAAGGTCACTTTTTTATATTGGCAGATGCATTAGCCTTAAGTTTGCCTCATTTTAAGTCATTCAACTTTGTCGCGTGTTTTCTAGCAACCTAAAAATGTTTTTTTTTTGAGGATACTACTTCTTTACTTTACTAGGATAGTAGGAGAAAAAAGGAGTGAACTCTATGAATGAAGCCAGTTAACGCAATTCTATATTTAAACACAGAAAATTCTACATCTACTCATATTTTATGCGTCAAAATGGGATTTTTTTTTGCGAAAATTTAATCTTATATTTCATTAGTTGGTAATGCAGTAATCAAATCACTAACTAATTCAAAAACTTGCTCCTTTTCTATTCAATAATGGGATAGTTTAGCGGGAATTACTGGGATACAGTATCCCTCAATTAAGGTGTTATCCATTATTATGTTCACTCACAAAAGTAGTACTAACTATTATTTTTATTATTTAATTATTTGACCTTACGCTTAGGTGAGGCTCAATTTTTGGAAGACTTTTTTTGAAGTTATGCTCTATTACTCTCAATTATTATAGCATATCTGCCATTTGTGATAGTCTAAATCTGTAAATTAAATTTGAAAATCAAATTAAAAATTAAATTTATTAGAAAATTAAATTGAAAAATTGATAAAAAGGATAAAGGATGAAATCACTGGCATACCAATCCACTTGGGATGCCCTAATGCGTTTTGCTGTAATTCACAATCAAGTCAGTGTTTTTATTATATCCTCGCAGACGAGTCTGGTACCAATTTATCGACACCGGAGAAATGAAAGACTTGGTTTGCACTAAGGCGACCGTGTGGCTACAACGGACCTCTAACCGACTACGCTACATCCGCACATAGATTAATAATTAAATTAAATTATAATAAATAAATAAATACATGCATAAATAAATAATCTACATAAATAAATAGATAGATGAATAGGTAAACGAAGAGATAAAAAAAATGAAAACAGGCAAAAATAACAGGGTACAAAAGTAGTGAATATGATTTCAAAGGGATGCCTACAGAATGTAAATGTATCCGAACTTAAGACTTAGGAGAACAAAAAAAATTCAAGCTTAACAAAAACTTCGAAGTAAACTTTCAAATCAGGCAAATCCACATCCTTTCATGTGTACAGATCTATTCAGATCTGTAAAATTTGAGAACCTGTACTATCTCAAAAAAAAGTGGAAGAAAAGAATTCGGATGAATCGGAAGGGTTGACTCAGAGGATCATGGAGCTCTTTCCAGGCGTTTTACGGGAATAATTGCGCTGCAATCAGAACATTTATCGAATTAAAATTAAAATTAATTGCAGCGCTAGAAAATTAAGCACTTGTTTGTAAATATCATCAAACACCTTCGAATACGTTCTTTAAAAATTCACTACGTTGTATTGTTATGGTTAACCACCGAAACAAAGATATTCAACGGTATTATGCGTACACGGCTATGAGTTTTGTAACAAAATGTAGATTTCAAACTCGTAAATATTATTTCATTTCGCGAACAAATTATTTAATAGGAATTAGCGACATTAATGGATAGGTTCTAGAAACAATCCGTGTTCGCTGCCGTCAACGAAAATGAAAATAAATGAGCTCATAGCGCAAGGGACTTTCGGCGATGATTTTTCTAAATGTTTCTCACAAATCCTTTTCTTCGTCGCTGAAAAAATCTCATCATAAGCATTGCCTACGCTCGCACTAAGGATAATTCCCATGAGTGTGTCATAATTATGAAACCGAACCTGACCAGGTTCTTCACGTCATTCATTTTTTTTAAAGCTAAAGAAAAACCGTTATTACGTATTTTCTGTCTTTTTTCCTCAAATAACTGAAATAATTGTCGTTACTCGATATTATTACCACACTCGTATGACTTAATTCCTTCATTTAACGATTTGCTCTGGCAGCAGAGGCGTCAGGTTTAAAGAAGACACGAAATACTATTCTATACCGTTTAATGTCCAGTTTTGATGACAGCGTATCACTAAGCAGACGTAGTTGGAAATTCTATGGGAAAGTATAGAGTTCAGGGTGTAGATTACGAATACTAGTGTGGTCTCACTCAGTTTTCGCTAACTGTCCTAAAAAACAGCGTGGGAAACTGTGCCTTTGTTCCTACGAGGTATGTGCAGACGCCCCACACCTGCGTACGCGCCACGCCTACGAGCGAGCAATCGAAAGCTAATGAGTTCTCTTCACCAGCCCACTCGAGTAAAAGCAATGAATAGGATGCTGGGGGGACTGGAGCGTATACAATGGTGGCGCGTTCTTGCGTACCTCGTAGGAACAAACTCCTTTCCCACGCTGTTTTTCAGAACAATTAAGGGGAACAGAGTGGGGGCCACGGTCACATTCGTAGTCTACACCCTGAACTCTGTATTATCCCAGATGTTCCCAACTAAGAACTGAACAGAAAGTTCCGGTCCCAATCAAAGTCTTTTGCAGTCTAACCAAAGGTTGGAATCTTTTTTTTGCTCCGGTCGTTACTCCGTATTTTCTGCCTATGAAGCAAACAAACAAAATGCGAAGGTCCCACTGAATGGATTTTACGAGCAAGAGCGTCCGTTTCTGGTATTTGACTTTGGTAGAGATGTTCCAAGAAGAATATCTGTGGTCTCTGACACATATGTTTTCCTTGGGAGCCGTGACGTCTCTACAGCAGCTCCTACGTCCCCTCACCTTGAAATTTTTGCATGAAATAGACTCCCTCTGTTTTTCGGTTTTGATCCTCGTCCAGTCCAATCCCGTTTGGACTGGCTCTATATCCAGGCGTATGAAGTATAGTAAAACGGCCTGAAGACCGATGCAACTGCGCAAGCGGCTTCGATCGAGGGATGGTCCCATCTCGATCGCCACGTAGCTTCACCGCGCCACTTCGAGCGCAGCCGTCTGCTCAATTCCATTGAGTTCAGGCCATTTTAGCTCCATGTCGAGATTCTTGGGATACTATGAGGTCAAATTTGTCTCTGGTTGCTTCTGTGTATCAGTTGAAATCTCTCGCCAAAATACCTTACTGTAATTTCTCTAGAAAATGTGCCACAAAAGGCCTAACCGCAACCGAACCGGTATCCTGAAGTCTCGAGCGTTGCGCTACCCTCGGGAAGATCTTTATTATGCAAATATATGGCAGTAAACGAAACTGTAATGTTTTCTATAGCCTCATCAAACTGAGTCCCAATGAGACGAACGGCATAACCGCACAGTAATAAGTTGTGTAGGATCCCTAATGAAATAATTTACAAATATATTTACTATATATATGTAATAATAAGTAGCAATGCTAGATAAGTAACACGTCCAAGAGCTTTAACGCCACTAATATCAGTAATTTTAAAACGAACTTGAACATATGACGCTCGATCAGGCAGTGCCCGCAGATACGGAGAAATGTTTTCGGGCACGCCTAAATTACTGTCGTGTGCGTCGCCGGTTTTTGCCATCGGTTTTTCCCGGGTGGGATCACGTGCCTGTTCCCACTTCGATCCGTTAATGCTTAGGATTTCATTGTCTTCTCTGTTTTCTCCAACTGTAGTGTCTGTGATTGTTCATTGTCCTTCTTCCTTTTATATCCTAACTTTTGATTCATCCTCTTCTTTATTTACCTCATATTTCTCTTCTAGACACGTGATGGGTAATAATCAGCCTGGTGGTATAAATAAACGTGATCGTCCCGGAGATGGTTTCTCAGGTTCGCAAAGATATCCATTTAATAAAGTGACATTTTGTGATGGGTGTGGACATAAGTAACAACGTTGCCGAATTCACGCGCTGATTTCGATGCTAATTAACTTCAAAGTGGTCTGCGTCATTGCAACAACTTGCGACATGATTCAAAAATTAGATCTGTCTACACTAAAACTCAATCTTTGTGGAGAATATGTAGCGTTATTCAATTTTTCTCCACTAAATTACCTCATTTAGGAGGTGTAACTACTCCTGGGCGACATCGTGTTTTCAGTGGAAATCCTCAGAACATTTCCAATCCTGAGGATGGTTGTCCTGTTCAGGTAAGTGAAGCTATCATATGTTTTCGGCTTCGAACCTAGCGACAAGACAATTTCTTATCAGCAAAACCGCGCCCTACTGGCGCAAAATAGATTTGCTTGCTATTGCTCGCAATACTTAAGGTAAAAATCGCGAAAAGCGATGACGATATGGAAGGTGGCCTAGCGCCGACCGTACAGTTTAAAGAAACGAATGAGTATCCTGTTGTTTTCAAGTGGCATTGCTCCGCAACGAGGTTGGTTACGTTCAAATCGATCATTTGTGCGAATCGACGCCTTATGTTTCTACTTGTGGACTTTTTCTTAATGCATAATGTTAGTCTTATAAGATGTCAGACAAACTATTTAATGGTTCTATCAATACATCTTTTAAAATTATCTTTTGTCATTTTATTACTCAGAAAGAAGAAGGCTAAGTGGGGAAATTTTCAACTACATGTTTAGAGTCAAAATTCTGCTGTAACAACAGTATTGGAAGTACCTGAAATTGCTATTTTCGTATGCTACGTTTCATATGCTTTGCAGCACTTAAACTTACTGTCTAACCTTTTTAAAGTTGTTTTTGCACTGGCGAAGGTCTAATCCATCTTTATTTTGGAGTTCTAATCAATCTGAAATTTTTCAGTCAGCCACGTTCTGTGTATATTTGTGGGTCATGGGATGGATGGCGTCAAAAAATCCCGCTAGTAAAGTCTGCAAACGATTTTAGCACAATTCTCGAACTGACGCCTGGTAAGCGCTGTTATTTTTTTTCTAGCTGACTTAATTCAGTTCCTTTTCGCGTTATCACGGAACGCTCACTGTTTGCTCTGTAGTGATTATGTCGAAGTCCGCGTAGTGTAACGCCTTTCACGCTTATGCAAATGTTCAAGGGTTGACGCAGTTTGCAATATCGATCGCAGTTAACTGCTTGTAATGTCGCTGTATAAAGCGTATTAGAGCGTGGAAGCAGAGGTATTAATAGTTTTTTTTTGTTGCAATTGATGTTCAGGCCATCACGAGTACAAGTTTATGGTGGATAATAAATGGGTGGTTGACGATAATCAACCGAAAACAAACAACAACTTAGGTGGTGAGAACAATGTGATGTCGATTGATGAGGATGATTTCGAGGTAACGGTTTTCTTATCCACTTTCAGTATCTGGTAACAGAAGAGGATCATCCTCAATATTTGTCTTTCTGTACGATATAATGATAAGGGTAAAATGCTTCCCGTAAGCAGTATAGGTATGGAAAGTGCTGTATGACGTCGTTCCTTTGATGCGTGGACTTTAATACCTGCAATAACCGCGTAGGTACTTGAAACTTTTCTAGTACGTATCCATAGCGAGTAGAGGTAAGTATGTAATGAACGGTGATGAAACTTCATGCGCTAATATCGAGATCTGGAGCGTGCATTTCCGAACTCGCTTAGGCATAAACACGCCCGCGCCGGTTGCACAGATCTTGTCCACAAAGAAAAAAACAGCAAATGTCTGTTGGATTTTAACCCGTCTTTATCTTTCAGCGTGTTGATTCTCAGAACGGTAGAATCACAATTTCGTTTCAAGAGAAATCATCGAAGAAGAGGTGTACTTCATGTTTATCCTGTGTGAATGGCATTGAAAACAACGCTAACGTCGGCAGTCTTTTCTGAATTTGATTGTAGTTTAGGCCGAATTTCTATGAATTTGTTCATTGAATCGATCAGGTTTCGTATGATTATAATTTATGAGGAAGTATGGCCTCCATCACTCTGTAGCTGGACATAAAGAGTGATAAAGGGTTTTCTTGCGCTGGCAATAAAACTGGAGCTAATAGACGGATTGAAGGTAATGCTGTGCATCACAGCCTGGGTGATTCTGGATAATATCCGATGTTGCACTGGTTAGAACAGTGTGTGAACGAGATAGCATGTGTTATGACGCGATATAAATAGGATTGATGATCCAGATCAGATTTGACAACCTAGAAAATTCGCCACCCCCTCTAAACTACACTCCCATTGGCGCATTCACTCGTTGAATTCATCCTTAATGTCGTTCATTGACAGAAAAGTCCGGGTGACGAAGCACTTGTTGGGGTGAATATACTTTTGTTTATGCTATCACTTTTTACTTCAGCTGATACTCAATTTAACCTCACTAACTCTCTGATGGAGCTGCCTAATTAAAAAAATAAAAAGTTATAGATAAATTCCAAATATAAAATAGAAAGACATTGATGTGTAAATTTTGTTTCACCTTCAGTAGGTTTCCAATTCACGTTTTTGGTCCACAGAAGTATGGATAGAGTTTGAGATGTTCATGCTTGTGATGGTGTTTTGTAAAGTGTAGGAAATATTCAGGTCTTCGATGCACTAGACAAAGATTTGGCATCGTCGAATGCAGGAGAGGCTTTGCGTGGCGCACCAAACCATCAGCCGTCTCACGATACTCCCAATGATCGGTTAGTTTTAGAATCAAATTGAGTTATTTTTTTGTTTCAGCACAACCCCTTTTGTAAAAACTAGAATTACGTTTCGGTTCTCTTTTTTTTTTGAGGCTATTTTCGCAAGTTACCAATGTGATTCAATTTTTACTAGCACAGCAAGCATAGAAGATGTTCTTTTGAGAGCATGTTTTCACTGCAAAGTTTCTGACTTTCACTAATCAGTGTTTGTCTGATTAGTGAAAAGTTTTCTCTGTCAATGCAAACGCTCTGCAATGAAAATATTTTCTCAAAAACGTAGTCAAACTAAGGTTGCTGTGTTTAGTTTTCTTTATTTAGTACCATGTACGTAGAATAATGGTTCAGCTTTTCATTTTGAAACATCAATGTCTGTCTAGGGAGCTGGAAAAACTGCGCACTTTTTCACAAGACATCCCTGATAGAAATGAATTTGCCAAGGCACACAATCCACCTGCACTTCCTCCGCATCTACTCCAGGTAGTTGTTTGCTTATCACGTATTTTTTAAAGCTTGTGTGAACATTCTGTGCATTTAGCAGATTTCATAGTTTTCGCCTCTACTTTGTGATGTGTTTTACGTGGGTTGTTCAGGTCATTCTCAACAAGGACACACCAGTACAGTGTGATCCTAATGTGCTACCAGAGCCAAATCATGTGATGCTCAATCACCTTTATGCTCTCTCGATCAAGGACGGGGTGATGGTGCTTTCGGCGACACATCGGTAAGTTATTTCATGGGATATAATACATTGCTGTATTGTAATACACGGATGTGCAGTGCTCATAGTTCTACCTTATGTTTGATCCACTTTTTCTTGCCATCAAAAATCTAGAGTCAGTGTTTTGAGCTTCTCCGGAGCATAAATCCTTTTCTAAAAGATTTTTCACTTTTTGGATTTTTAATTCTGAAGTGCTTTTGAAGTGGAACATTTGCAGGGCAACAATTTTTGAAAATTTTGCTCAAATATGTTTGCCGATTTATTTATTCGTAATTCTTTTTGACTATTTGTCGATGTACCAGTGTACCTTCACATGTACTGTTTTCGGCATCTATTTTTTCGACAAATTTCCTTCGAAAGTACCATCGAGCTTTTTTCTTAAAGACTAGTGCGTTTTTGTTCATGCCTCATTCGGCTTTCTCCTGTATTTTTGCTGATCTTCTTTGTTGGGTGTGTTCGGCGATCGCCGCTTCGTGCTCAAATTTTTTTTTAAAAGACCGTTTTATCCTTGTCTTTCATCTATTATTTTGTTCAGGTATCGCAAAAAGTATGTGACGACTTTGCTCTACAAACCGATTTGAATCCAGTTGTCGTCTAATTTGAGAATGTCAAGAAATCGTACCTGTGCTTAATGCTGATGACGTATGCGAAACTGCTTCTCTTTCGGAGTCCACTATGCGCCCATTACGGGTGGTGTTTTATTTCCAGGCAGAGAAAATATAAGTTCTATTGTTGTGGCCTCAGCTTATTTTCCATGTCCTTGTGTTGATGCGTGCTAGTTGTTTTGGTAGTAGATGTAATAAAATGTTGGCAAAACTGAGTAAGAGTGATGTTTTGATGTACGTTCCGGTAATTTGAATGTGTTCGCCTCATAGTAGGCCAAAGAGTTCGACGTTCAATTCAATGTTTGTCATATTTTCACTTTTAAAACTTTCTTCTGTTATCGTAGATCCATTGCTGCTCAGTTGTTTTTATTTTTCTGATTGTCATCGTATTTTCAGTCGCTTGCTGGTTATTTTGACAATTTGAAGTGAGCAAGTTTTGTACTCTGTTTTATCTGTGTATAAAATGTATATAAATGTGGTCAGATTATTCTGAAGTTGAAGTTGTATTGGTCAAGTAGTTGATATTACTGTTTGAAGCAGCCGGAACAAGTCCTGCATTCCTAGATTTGAAAAAAAAATACAAAGAATTTAGAAATGTTAGGAGTTTTAGTGATTATATGGTGAATGTGTGACTAGTATTTCATTCGAGTCAGAGGGGCAGTTTCTTGTGCGTATCTGCTTTTATGTGAGCATGATTATCCTGTAGAGAACAATAGAAGGATGCTAATCATGAAAGAATCAGAATTTTGGAAGAACAGAGATGATAATGTAAGCGAAAGGTTGCAACGGTCGAAATTTTACGTATTTAAACATTTATTTACAAGATTTTCAAACACAGAAAGTGGTAAAAAATGACTGGTAAGTTCCGCAACGACAAGGAATATATGCATTTTTATTTCTAAAGCATCTGAAAAGAGAAGAAGATACTTTCTGCTGCGATGATCATTTACAGCTTCATCCTGCGAGATGAGATTTGTGGAATGGTCTATGTTCATGCTGTTGTTAGAACTTTATTACTCTGAGTTGCACCATGCCATACGTCTGGATATTTACTTTTGATTTTTGCTGATATATGAGTGCTTAAGTGTTTAGGCACTACTTCTTTCACTAAATATATGTGCAGTAGGGTCAAAACGACGTGAAACACAGTACAGTTGCGTAAGCGGATGCGCTCGAAGCTTCGTGGTGGAGGATAACAGTTTTTTCTTCTTTCTTCTTCGCTGCAGTTTGCGATGATGGTCCCGCCTCGGTTTTAACTGTTTTCTCCAGCGCGCAGTTTCCAGCGCAGCCGCCTATGCAACTGCACCGGGCTTCATGTCGTTTTACCCGAATAAAATTTACTGAATTACACTGAATTTATTACACTTGAAGTGATAAGTAGTTTCAGAGATGTCTGAGTACACTACAATCATACGGTCGAATACGAAGAAACGTAAATCTGAAGGGAATTTTGAATTGCTGACGCTGGAAATTGAGGTGATTGGAATTATTAAGGTTATTATTATTGAAAACTGAAGTTGTTTCTTGATTAGATTGAAAGGAAATAGTCACATGTGTAAAATAGGAATGATTTTTGATAAAAAGAAAATGAAATTGACATGCTAGAGGACAAGGTCACCTATTTAAGGTCCAAGAACTCGCTGGAATGAACACTGTGACGGTTCGTATTCTACCGTTGGAATCCACAGAATGTGCGATCTTAGTTGATTATGTGCTCACAATTGATAAAGAAACAATTGAGGTGAACTTATCGCTTATTCCTCTTGCAGCTATTTTTATTTTTAAAAATTTCAGGTAAAAAGAGATTTATGGGAACCTGGCAAAGTAGTACTAGAAAAACACACAGCTAATAATGGTGCTTTGGTCCTCATGGCATCGACCATCCAGCTTTTATCACCTGTGGATCTGAGTCGTCCAAGTGCTTATCGAAATTTTGAAATTCGAGTAAGTATGAGGTTTTTGCTTTAGCTGATACTGATATAATTGCAATTTGTTCAATTTACCATTGTAGGATGGTGTTTACTTTTGAATTTTCCGTGGAATCTTTTTTGAATGAGGGTTTTATAAGGTTTAGTGAACGAAAGCATGTAAATAGTTTTTTCTTGTAGTTTTGCAGTGTTTATGATCGTTAACTTTCTCAAAATTGGTCCATTTCAACACTTGTTTTTTCTCAGTTTTACCAGATTAAAATTTCTGCTAATATTTTAGTGTGGTCCATACAACTTCCACGTTGATCTTCGTCTCCTAGCAGAACTTGGCGGTCCACTTTTTACGAGTTGGAAAGTTAAACAGGTTCGTCTTAACAGTGAATCACACTAGAAAAGTATCCATTGGGGATTTTATAGGAAGCTGGACTGGACTTCGTAGAAGTTACAGATATGTCGCCTGAAGATGTGAAAGTATTATTGCACGCTACGGCTCGATTCGGATCGATAATCATACACAAGTGTGTGTTTTTCTTCATATAACTTCAATATTTTTCCTATTCTTCTCAATTAAGGGATAATTTCCTTCTGATGAGTATTTTGGCATCACAGTATCGATTGCTTACCGTTCTTCGAGAGGTCGAATCGTATTTAATAGCAGCGAAAATGCCGCTAATCCGAAAGTTAGAATTTGCGGCCGAACTTCGAATGGCGAGGTTGTATGATATGACAATGAGAGAAATTGGACCAAATGCTGTGGAGGAGGTACGTTTTTTTTTCTGAGGTCTCTATTTTCTGCTCCAGTTTAACCCTTTGCACTCCTTTGTCGCCCGTACGTGCGACGTTAGAAAATATGTGCTTTAATTCCACTGTCGCTGTGGCTGCGACACGCTTGTTTAGCTTATTTCAGTCAGATGGAGAATTCCGAGATGATCGATCAAGACCATCAACTTCATCTGAGACCAGGCTCGACAAAAAGCTTCACATATTACGGAAAGGAAAGAAAAGAGACTGTATCGTATGTTCAAACAGACATGAAAAGGGAAAACGTCGTGAGACTAGCGAGTTTTGTGATACTTGTCCTGGGAAACCTCGAATGCATATGGGTGACTGCTTCCTAAAATATCATACTTTGAAAAATTTTCGAATATAAACAATTTATTTCATTACTAGTTTATAAACTAAAATTAGATAGTAATGGTGTTTAAAACAAATAAATAGTATTGCGTTAACTGTATTTTCTGCTTCATAAAACGTGTGACTTAAGATTCGGAAAGCGTTTGTTACGAAAAAATGCTGGATTTGCTAGTGTTCCATGTGCTTGACTGGGCTGGAGTGCAAAGGGTTAATAACCTCTGATTGTCGTTTGTTATATATTCAGAAATGTACATCTCAAATAGGTTTTTTTCCTTATTGGTGAATTATTGCAATTTATATTCATAGTAATGGTATGCATCATAGATTAATACAGATATTGAAAATGTGTTAAGTTATACGGTGGACCTATGCTCAATTCCACATCTTGACTGAAGTTAGCGAAGGTCTTACCACGAACGTAATCGCGTATGCAGTTGCTTCAAGAGACGGGTCGTTTTGACTGGACTGTATTGTCAGTTTTATTTAATGTGAGCAGAGGGTTATGCGCTTAGTTATCATATCCGCTAAATAGGAGTTAAGATCCTTAAAAAAACGCTTAAACTAGTTTTCCCAAGGATGCTAGGGGCTCTTGGGATCCTAACCTAAGAAAATATTTGTGTTTATGGACGTGACGTGGCTGAAGTTTATGTTTCCCATAGCAGCTTTCAAATTTACGATCGCCATATTTTGGCGAGGGTAAAAAAATTTACTGAAAAATGACTGATAGTTGATCTCTGGATTTAAGCTGCATCGATATTTGCGAGACAATGGCGATCGACTTCAAGATGTACATTGGATGTTACGATCGGCTCTAGGCCTCAACAACGATTATGTTTGTATTCCTTGGTAGTTTTTGTGGAAGACGGGTTGTTGTTAGATCTTTCCTTGAATAGCTATGCATTGATGTTAGACGATTCATTCTTGTATAATTTTGGAATTTTTGCTCACTAGGGCTGTGTGGAAATAGGGATTTTTTTTTTAAATCACGGTTCACAACTGGTTTGAAAAAACTGGAATTGTAGCGCAAGGAGTACTTTGAGTAAAGTTAGGAACTTAAGCATGAGACATTACGGTATCAATAGAAATGTTCTTGTGAACTCAATCTTCTGGATGGAAAAGTTCACCGTGAAGAAATCTCTTTTTTTCCCACTGAAACCTGGTGTTAAGGCCTTCCCCTTTCATCTTTCGATCTGGTGTGTGTGTTTTTTTCCTCCAGTTGTACAGGGACCACTGAGTATAGCTCAAAAATAATAAAACATGATATAATGTTTATCGGAATTGTTTCATGTACCGAATCAAAAATGAATTTCTTATACTTAAACACTCTTGTTTGTACACGAAAATAGAGCATAACAACTTTGTCCTCAGAATATTTAATGATCATTTTTAAGCACATTTATTGGGATATGGAAACCTTTCCTTGTTTTTATAGAGGATTCCTGGGTTTTTTTTTGTGCGTGGGAGGGGAAAATAACGTTTGGTTCATTCTTAGTTTTCAATTTTTCACGTAGATTTTATTTTTGTTAAGAAATGTACAAGTCGAAGGGAAGATTAGAAGACGAATTTATTGGGAAAAAAGTTGAAACCTCATCTCATACATTTATAGATATCCATGCTTGATCTCTAGGAATTTCTTGGATTCATTGATTAGGATGTGTAGTTTTTTTTTCATAAAAGAAGCTAAAACATGGTCATTCAGCTGTTTTGGTTCCATTGCGTACATATTTTTTGTCTTATTCAATGCCTAAGTGGAAAATCTAATAATAAAAATACTTAGAAAAATAAATATAAGATGAATTTTGATGCTGATTCTTAAATGAGCAGATTAATGAAATGAATTTTGAAGGATATCACACTTAATATATAAGTTTTCTTCTTCGAACAAAATAGTATTCGTTCTCTTTGATTCTCGAAAATATCTTCATTTAAAAAAAAACCTCCTTTAACTTCTTCCTTCCGTTGTTTAGTTCTTTGTTTACGCTGGTTTTGAATACAATACATACAATACAATACATATAAATACATATAAATTAATACATATACATATAAATAAAAGAAAAATATATATAAAAAATAAAAGACATATAAATAAACATATAAATAAAAGGTCAATACATATAAATAAAAGATCGGCAACAAAGTTCACCACGTTTACGTGTAAGGTAACTTTATTCTCATTTTCGTTCCGAATTGCGGAAAATTAAAAAGAGAAATCGGAAGTAGAAAATAGAAAAAATAGAATAGAAAATAAATGAAAAAATCTTATTTTTCGAGATCTCACGGTATTTTTGAATCTCAATACTGAGCTCCTTTTTTTTGCTGTTTTGAATACTGTTGTAGGTTCCCAATAAAAACTTTATCATACAAACCAAAATATTCATGATTGTTTATCGTATAGAACACAAATAAATACACTCGTACAACAAATAACTAGATGAGGATACTCGTAAACGTAGGGAACTGATTCGGCTAAGCGCTTCGTTTAAAAATACGCTGCATTGCAGAATATGTTGGTAATTTCGGATAGTGCATCCTGTGAGGAAGCTGAAAAATCTAAAAGGGCCATGGTTACACTAGGAAAAACGAAGTTATTATAGGACAATGAGGATATATACTCTGCAGGTTTTATCTAGAAGAATAAAATAAAAATTTACGAATAATATGGAGGATCAGGACGAATCCTTGTGAACGTTTTCACATCAGAATTACCGTTTAGCCAATTTTGCCGAGAAAAAAATCTTTGAATCAATTTCAATAGTCATCTAGTCCATCTAATCTTTTTTTTTCTCGACAAAATTGCTACAGTACGATGAAGGATGTGGCTAGCTACAGAGTATTACTGTACAACTGTAATACGGATAATATCACAGATATTGATTTGATAAATGCACAAAGAATAATCCGTATGGATGAAAATAGAATGGTTATATAAGTTGTGCAATGTGCGGCGATGAACTGTCGATGATTTGTGGTGGGGAGAATTTTTTTTTGTCTGTGTTAAATTGAAAGGACTTCCACGATTTGGCATCATAGTTTCATCAAGTTAGTGGATTTGATAGGAATACAGCTAGGGAATATTTAGCATTTTCTCAGGACATTTTCTGTTAGAAATTACGCTAAAGCTGAGTTTTTTTTTGTAGGTTTTCCACGGAAAAAGAATCTGATTTTTCTTTATTTTTATAACAAAAATTTGATCAAGCAACCGTCTTCGTAGTTTCTTCTTCTGCAAGAACTGAGCACATTTTTGGTGGTGAATTCGAAAGAAAAGTCTTTTTTTGCGTACCGTGTGAAAAATTCGATGATAAACGGTGTGGTGATGGTGAAAATAAAGGGAGTGTGAGTATCAAAAAGTTAGCGAAATTGGAATTTTATTCTGTTGAACGTAAGAGTTAAGAATTTTTTTTGTTAAACTACTGATATTTTCTTTCAAATTCATAAACATATTTTCTTTTAAATTCATAAACAAAGAACCTTATTTTTTATTTTCCAAATTAGTTCTAATTTTTTTTTCTCGCATTTTTTTTTCCATTTACAGGATGTTTAGTAGTTTTCTGTCCAAAAATTTGAGGCTAAACTATTCCTAATGCACCTCCTTTCGTTCACCTTCGTCAGAAATCGGTCTCGGCAACTATCCACAGTTGTTGTTTTTTTTTCTTTTTTTTTCTCTCTCGAAGCAAAGTGGAGTAATAGATAAAATTTTTATCTATGAAATCGTCTCTTTCGATTTCAAGGAACTGCTCGAGACATCTCGAGACCCGTTCTATACTTTGTTAACACCTAGAATGCACCATGTTCTGGTTACATATATCCAGTTTAACGCCGATTACGCTCCATCCATGAGGCTTAGCTTATTACTTAACGAATAAAGTTATTAATTGATCTCACACAGAACAGCTCAACAGGTGATCTGATACTATAAAAAAATTGGAAGAAGACATTGTAGGCCGCGTTGGAATCCGTAAAATATTGATTGATCACCGCCTTCAGTACGACTTAGATGATCTCCGCGAACCATTCAGCCTGAGTTTTCTCGCATGCTGGATCAACGCTCACCATATGTAGATTTGGATATACGAGGAAGTAGAAAAGGCAGAAAATAACGAATCCAAAGAAGAAGAGCATCTAAATTAGAGATATTAGACGTGAAGGCAGTGTTCAAAAAAATATTTTTTTTTCATTTTCTAGTGTCTTCATCATTGCCTGGATTCCTAAAGTAGTTATAAGGAATCGCAGCAGAAACACCACCCAGATTCTGGGCATCTGAGACTCGTTGCCCCTAGGAGCACTCAAGGACCTTAATTTCCCGACAAGCTAACTCCTTAGATCTGTACGAATGATGAAATTGACTTTATACGCTTGTATTTCCTCATTTTTATGAGTGTAAAGAGTCGCCTTGTCGGAAAAACTGAGATCGTTGAGTACCTTTGAAATTTTCTGATTTTTGGAACAGTAACGGGATTATTTCCCGATGTTTCCGCTGCAATTTCTGAGAACTATGTACGTCCCGAATCCTTGTTTCCCGTCCCGAATACTAGTGGGAAGAATTTTACATCAAAATTTGACGTTGGAAATTTCTGCAAATCCTTCCTTTACGCGAAAAGGGTGAAATAAAGTAGTTATGGTTTTTTTGAAGCCGAGACGTTCAAAAAGAGAACGGCGTGTAATCATATTTGAAGGATTTTGCACATGACATACCTGAGAAATCCACTGAAATCTGTGCATAGTTCGTGGTGTGAAGTGGAAATCTACGAGTTTGAGCATTTTATCACCTGAAGAGGAATTTTTAGAAGTATTTAAACTTTATTAAATGGGTTTAAGTTTGTTTTTTACTTGGGTTTTTTTTAAATTCTAAAACATCCATGCTCACCATATTACTGTGTATGTATTATATGTCCAGATTTTCGATTTTCCATCAAATACTAAGGATTTATTGTTAAATTCTCGCTGTCTGCTTCCGAACGTGGACGTAAATTCAACAAAGAATGAATTATTAGGAATTGCGCGCCATCTTTAGATTCATTTTCTCTCGGACCATTCCTTTATTTTTGAATTAGTGTTAAAAAAAAAAGAGGGAAAAAATGTAGAATGAATGTAGAAAAAATGTAGAAAAGAGAAAAAATATCATGTTGATAAAGGTAATGAAGCGTCAGACCCTTTAAACTAGTTTATAGAGGCATCCATAGATCCATAGATCTTCAGGATTTCTTATTAGTGGTTTTGAACAAAAATGACATGCTATGAATGATAAAAGTCGTAGGGAAAGAGGAAGGATGTACGGGAAAGACGGTGATGATGAAATAATAGTATTTATTATTACGTACATTATTATTATTATTATTATTTCACCGCCTTTTCCCATATTCAGCTATAATCTGTTTTTTTTTTTCTAATTTCCAGCAGCTTAGTTACGATATTGTGTAGATTTGCGTGGAACTAGGAAGAATAAAAAAAACAGATGAATTAACCAATCACGGGATTCGTAACACACCCCTTTTTTCTGCCCGGGATACTCCCAATCTTATGCAAAGAGCGGAGAATTTGCGTGCTGCGTTGTGCATTAAAAAAAACGTATGAGCAGTCGCCGGGACTTATGTTTATCCGGTTTGCCGCGACGTGTCTGTAGCAACTTATGGAGTTTCTTGGCTATACACGGGCATTCTTTACCCTCTAGCTACCCCTACGGTTCACTCTCTACCCTTCTATTTTTCACTAGCAGTCCTTCCACAATTCAGTTTTTTCGGAATAAAAGAAAATCGCAGTTTATGAGGAACTGCTCCCAATTTTTGTTATTGGTCAGCAGATAACTATAATTTATTTTTAGCAGATAATCGAATGAATTTCTCCCAAGTGTAGAACTGAAACAGTTACCAAAAGTATCTTTGTTCCCGTCTGGAATATAGGAGTCTTCCACATCCGCAACAGGAACCGTCACATACTCGTTATTATATCTGTAAATGGTCAGCGGCATAAAAAATGGGCGGAGGAAATCAATAAATCAATAAACAGAAATTTCCTCACTTCCCATTGCGTAGCACAAGATTAGCACCGGTTCTCGGCGGTAGAATCCCATTTATTGGTCGAGTAGGTGTCATCACTGCGCTCATCGATTGGAAACTTTCACTAAAAAATCTTTTTTTTTCTCGCATTGATCGATTTGAAATCAATCCTAATTATCACTAAATAATAAGCGAATAAAAATATAAGTAATTAGGTAATAACAAGTAGATAATAATAACAGTTAATAAATTAATCAATTAATAAATAAATAATAACAATTAATTGATACAAATAAAAAATAAATAAACAATAAATTACTACTTGATACGTACCTTTCTAATTTGATTTTTTGTCGCATATACTTGACAAACGCCAGTTTTATTAGGGATAGAAAGACGATCATGAAACATACACCTAGAACAAGATGTAGATTAATTTTGATTGATTGGGATTTATTTTAACTTATTTAATTTTGATTTTATTACATAATACATCTTTACTTTATTGTTTGATTTTAATTTATTTCAAATTTTTCCCTCACCAAGGTAGATATCCATAGCTTTGATGTAGCTGACCCGTGGCATCATCTCGTTATAGGAGAAGATCAAGAAAGTGATGGCAAGAATAATTGATATCATGTCCTTAAATATTAATTGATTAAGGATTAGTAAGAGAAAGGGGAGAATTTTGATGAAAGGTGTTGCTGGATAGAAAACGATTTTTTTTTACTAGTGATAAGTCGTTTTAGAAAACTATGGACGCAAAATTTGGAGTTACTGTAGCCGTTCCATACGTATATAGTCAGCGTAGGATGTGTTCAACCGGGTGAACGCGACGCTTTCGCGCTCTCTTTCGGCGCACATTTCTGGGGAAATGTTATAGCTGCAGCGACAAAACGAACAGAAATCCTAGGTTTTTGTATTTCATGACCCTCCAAACCTCAATACATTCTTCACCATTGATCCAGTAATTGAACTTCCGAATTTTTACTCTAATTCGTTCGAAAATGGGCTCGGATTGAGCTGTCATTGTGTTTATTGATGTTATCCACATTTTTTATTCTTCTTTATTGATTATCTATATTCTTTAATGACTACTGATCCATCCTAAGTCGTTAAATTTTACTTTCTTATTTAATTTTTTTTTGAAAAAAAATTTCAACTCATTTACTTTAATTTTTTCGTCTTATACGTACGTGTGTGAAGTTTTTAACCCTTCATTGACCCTATAAATATGTTTCTTACCACTGATTAGTTCACTGATTAATC
The DNA here is from genome assembly GCF_031761385.1 of Necator americanus. Lineage (NCBI taxonomy): Eukaryota > Metazoa > Nematoda > Chromadorea > Rhabditida > Ancylostomatidae > Necator > Necator americanus. The sequence goes on from NC_087372.1 coordinate 37,630,151, forward strand.
ATACTCAGATTTTTCCCACGTTCTTAATTCGTTCAATTCGTTAATTATGAATAAGCGTTTCTCGGTACCTGAAATTCCGTTTCACTCTCCATCCATAATGACACCCATGAAGTAATAACGACAGCTGTGGATGGGATAATGAGTTGCAGGAAACAGAATCCGGATGAACGAGAGAACACGAAGCATACGTAAAGCCGCGAGTAGTTTCCTAGAAACATCATCGAGAGATAATGAAAAATGTATATCCGTCAACAGTAAAAAATATGGCTGTATTGTGGTGTTTAGTATATGACAGTATAAGTGTATAACGAAGAAAATGAAGAAAAGAAGAAAGGGGGAATTTTCAATCTTTTTTCTTATCCGGGAGAACAAATTTAGATTTTTTTCGCTCATCGTTGCGGCATGGGATGCGTAGGAAGCGAGTATTCTGCTTAAAGGCACCATCCCACGAATCTAAGGTGGTAAGGATTTCAGGTGGAGAGTTCCTATACGGGGACCTTGATTATGGAGAGGAGGGTGATTCCATCCATTTCTTCCTAATTGCCGCAAAAAACGGCCAGGAAGATGCGGCGCATGCACAAGGCTGGTGCGCTCTAGTCAAACTCCTTGTGGAAAATAGCGCGCCGGAATGCTCAAAGTCGTATCTTCCGGGCTTTTGTTTACGGCAATTAGGAAGAAATGGACGGAATCACACTTCTCTCCATAATCTACGACTCCGTATTGGCATAACCCATCTGAAACTCGCACCACTCCAGATTCGTGGTGTGATGCCTTAAAAAAAGAGAGGTCATGTTGAAGGTTGCTTTTTTTAGAGGTTGTATTCAATCTAAACAGTAATGCAGTTGCGTAGAATCTAGAACGTAAGATCCATAAAATTTTGGCAAGAGATCAGGTTCTCGTTTTGCAAAAGAGGAGAGTTCCACTTCGATTCTTTTTGTGTTCAACAGGATCAGATACTGAAGGGAATGGGTGGGACCGAAAAGGATTTATGGACTATTTTTTTCGGGAAGAAACGGAAACGAGGAACAAAAATGGAAAGGCTACTAGGAATTCTGTGAAAGAATGTTACTATACACATAGAAAGAATAAAGGATAAAGTGTCTGGCGTTAGCGAGTCCGCTTGAGTTCCGCCATCACCATAGCCGATGTGTCAATTCAGTGTTTTTATCCTCCCAGAGAAGTCCGGTGCGAATTTATCGACCCCGGAGGGATGAAAGGCTTGGTGAGCACTAGGGCGAATTCGAACCTCCGATCGATTGTGCGGGCAGCGGAACCTCCAATCAACTGCGCTACACCCATCCCATACACATAGAAACAGTTACGAATTGCAGTTCCTGGACTAATTTTTTCCAGTCCTGGTGTTAGTTGTATAAGTATTTCGGGAAATTACCTGTTGCATATGCTTCCATTTGATTCGTTACGTATGCCTCTTTGATGGTGAAGTCAGGAAGACGGATTTTATGTAGCTTTAAAGCAGGACGCGATCCTGATGACCATTTATAGACAACTTGATCGGCTGTGTAACCATCTGAAATTTTTGCATATCTGGAGAGAAAAATATTGACAGATATGTCGATTTTTTTTCTGTAAGTGAGTGCACTTGGAGTAATTTGCACTGGGTTACAACTTTTCAGAACGTTTCCTGCTGTCAATCGATTTGAAAAAATTCTTTCTTAGGTTTCAAGAATTTGACTCACAACTTTCGATGCCCAACTTGCAGATTTGTTTGTCAAATGGGAACAGGGTTAAATCCATTGCTGAAAAAAAATCAAATAAACAAGAGAAAAATGTGAAAAAGAAGTATCTGTGGACGATCTTCACTAGGTTTTTTTTAGGAAATTAAAAATGTAACAGAGTAAACGTAGCCGTAGAATTTTTTTTTTTTTAGTAAAAACCCATTATTGTGCTAAATATTAATTTCTTCCGAAGTTTTGTCAATTGATTTCGAAAATCAGGTCATTCTATGCTATTTTTTTCATTAGAACAAGTTTTTCAAATTTCTAGTTACTAGTTCAAGTAAGTTAGAAATGGCGGCATTTTCGTGTTTGAAAATTTTTGAAGAAGGAATTTGAGGGCTTAAAGCGGCCCATGTCGACGAATATTTATTCTCAAGCTTATAGCGTTTGGAATAAAAAGTAATGAAAAAAAGGATTAATAAGTTGATTATGGTACTATCTTTTACTAGTAATAAGGGAGAAAAAAAGGTAAAGAAACAAGTTAAAGAACTATAAGGAATTATTTTAAATAAAAATGAAAATTGCATTACTTGGTCTTTTAGGTCTTAGATTTTTTCGACGAACCGACGTTTTTCCCCCAAGGATTTACTTGGTTTCAAACAGTAATATTGTCCTTCTTTCCAGGGATAATGTACATTTATAAAAGTGTAAATATTTCAATTTTCATCCAATTCAATGAATGTTGTCTTGGATATACCTTTATAAAATTATAAATAAAAAGTAGTCACTCACTGCATTCACAAACTAACGATATTCGACGACTGTAGAGCAATTGACCATTGCTTTCGAGCCTGAAAAGCATACTTAGCCAAAAGATTTTTGAAATAAAAGGTTATTTTTCGATCCATTGAACATCATATTCTATTTAATTTTAACTGTTCAACACATGACATCGAACTGTGAATTAAGTTATTTTTTTTTATTTTCTTAGAATTATGAATAGCTAATTTTTTTAAAATCAAATGTGGCTCATAATCTCACCTCAACAAAGATCTATGCGAAATGCTATTCCTCTGTGGATTCTTCGATGCGATAGCATTTGGCACAAATGTGTCAGGAAACCAGAGAAAATTTGTATAACTTTCATGTAAGGCAAGTCTTGTCTTATTCTTAAAAAGTGAGGTGTTGAATTGAAGTCGTTCATCTTGCCAGGATTCACGGTAGAATAACTCCAAAGCGTAGTCCTGAACGGATATTGCTGTTAAAAAGTCAGAGGATTCTAATTATTTTTTAAATTTAGACAACTTGATCGGCTGTGTAACCATCTGGAATTTTTGCATATTAGGAAGAAAAGTAGATAAATCGACTTTTTTTCTGTTATGGGTGCACTTGCAGTAATTTCGATCAGTTCATAGTTTTTCAGAACTTTTCCCACAGTCCCCTCGATCTGACAAAAATTCCAGGTTTTAGGTTTAAAAAATTGACTCACAACTTTCGATGCCCAACTTGCAGATTTGTTTGTCAAATGGGAACAGGTTAATATTATAATATTCAGAAAATAATAAGATTTTAGTGGCTGTACAAGGCTACCCGAGGCATTTGTGGATAAGTTCGGGAATTCTAGTAAAATTGAAGTTAGAGGAGTAAATAGTGTACTTTCTTGCGCTAATAGCGAAAAGAATACTTCATTTAGTCGAAAGATCTGGTCATTCAGAAAACTTTTTTATTTATTTATATTTCTACTTATTAAATATTCATATTTTCATTCAACTTTGCAATTTTTTGTTTGTTTATTTTCCTTCAAAAAACAGAAATCCTGTGTTGTGCATCGCAGTTTTTTTGAACGAATTCTCACTCGTAAAAGTTCTTCAGAAAATTAATAGATGAAAAATTGGTGAATAATATAATTATATGAATAAATACTATTAAATAAATAATACAATAATAATTAATTTATAAAATTCCCTAATATTTCTTTGTTTACTTCATTTGTTTATTCCATTGCATTTATTTACTTTATTATTTCTTCTCTATGTATGTACCGGATAGATAACTCACCATAGTGACCTCAGATACAGCTCGTATGTTGCTGACCACAACGGAAACCTCGACTTGAACAGCTGAACGATCAATACTTATCTGATACACATATCAAGTCCAAAAATCCATAACCATAACGCTTACCACCAGCTTTATTCTCTGGACATTGCCTATGATCATAATTGATACGTCGAAGAAAATGTAGAAAATCTCTTGTCTCTCTGAAAATTTTTTCATAGAATATTTTTTTATTGATCTTGTCGGAAAATTCTCATAGCTATGGGAATATACGAGAAGCCGCAACACAAACTATATAGGCAACATGCTGGCAGCATGCTAAGCTAAAGCTTTAGTGGATTACTTTGAAAATAGAGTGAAAATGTCTACACATACATAAATATAGCAGTAGTTACGAAGTTATAAGGTGAAATTCCATCGAAACTCACCCATACTCTACAACTTCTCTGAAATAAAAATCGATTTATCGATTTTTCCACGTTTTTCTAGTGATCGTATTCGAAGGAAATCTTTTGTTTTCATTTCTTTTTTTCTCATTTTTTTCCTTTTCTTTCCGAGAGTTGTGTTCTTTCACATCGTTTGTTGCTGGCTGACCTTTAAAACATATGGTGGCAATGAAATTAGGATTGATTTGTGTGACTGAGATATTTTCGCACCGTTTCAAGAATCTAATGGGATTTTTTTTCCCTGACATTTCTAGGAGTGACGCGTTTCGGATGAGCTGTGAACCAGATGTGTTACGGAATTAGCTGTACTGGAAGTGGATTTCCACACTATTTAATGTCGGAAAGGCTTCAATCACTGGGAACCATTCGAACTTCTTCCGTTCGTCCTTTAAGAAAACAAAAACTACCATTTATTCTAATGAGTACATGCTGACTCGATCCCTTTTTTGAAGGAAAGTCTGCCTGAAGCACATTGATATTCTGGATTATGCATAGATTTGCATAATATCCAGTTTGACTCGCAAGTTCGTACTCAAAACAAACTAATTCTACTCTAATTAGAACTCCTAGGATGATTTTTAGCTTTTGATTCTTAAGAAGTACAAAATGGTGGAAAGTTGAGGTCTTAGGAACTAACACTTCTCAGGAATTGTATCAAAGTGAGGATTCCACAAATCCGACGTAGTGAAGGACTCCGCGAAAAAAGCTAGAAGTGGGCTTTTTGCTTTTAGTTTTTTAGAATGGTAGAAATCCGGGGTAGATCCACTCATATTTCCTTAAAAGCATCAATCCACGAATCTGAGGTGGTAGGGGTTCCAGGCGGGGGGTTAGTGCCTATACGGGGCGCAATGATTGCGCATTGCAACAGAAACCGTCGTAAGAAACAGTGTCGTAAGAAACAACAATCACACTGATACAGGAAGAGATGAAGGGAATCACCCCCTTCCCCACAATCCACGACCCCGTACAGGAATTACCCGGCTGAAATCCGTGACACCCCAGATTCGTGGGGTGATGTCTTTAGTCGATTTCATTCGCAGCTCGCCACCCTTGCGCCACCCGTGTCGCATCCAAGTGCGAGCGGTCGAAGATCAATGATGTCTTCTCATCAGTCTATTCAGGTAAAACCAATGAGTAGGCTGCTGAGATGACCGGAACGTGTACATAGTGGGGCGTTCTAGGGTTACTCGTAGGAACTAAAGCGGTTCCCACGCCGTTTTTTTTTTACGACGATTAGGGAGAGATGAACAGAACCATCCGGTTCCCGCAATCTACAACCTCAACTCTAATTGTTTCTGCGGATTCCCACACCGCGTAAGATTCGTGGTAAGATGATAAGATTCGTGGATTTGTGCCTTTGAATCACTGGATTGGCTTCGATAAAGTAAGGATAAGGATAGGTCAAAGAAGTTCAGACTAGTACACATCTTGTTTTTTTTTCCAACGAAAAGTTTCTGGAAAAAGCTATTGTAATAGTAGAATCGAACGAGTTTAAAAGTGAGTAGGAATAAACTTGTCGAGACAGCATTCCATGAAATTTAGGGCTATTATTATACTACTAATATGATACTGTACTACTATTATTATTAGTATCTTCGATGTTGATGGTATTATTACTGCTAGTACTAGTATTACTGCGAGCATTACTATTGCTAATATTATTGTTTCTAAGGTAGTAATTTTGTAACACCTAAATTCCCTTTGTAACGCTGATAGAAAGAGAAACTGGTTTCAGCAACGTATTTAGAGAACAGTAATCTGAAATTCACTCTCAATTGAGGGGAAAGAAAAAGACTTTTGGAGATCGGTAATGTTTCTGGAAAGGGTCGAAGTTATTTATTTATTTATTTATTTATTTATTCAAACACCTGAAGATGTGCCATTAAACAGAAAAAAGAACAAGATGGAACAGAGTTCACTAGAATTTAGCCTGAATTTTACACAACAAGGCTGGCCCTTTAAAGCATGATGAGTGGTGGGTTGGCAGGTCATTCTCCTGCCACAGAGGGTGAGAAATCCTCACGCGAGATCCTTTTCCCAGACCCAGAACGCTACGGTAGATAAACGGATACCGAAGGGGTTGGGTGGTCAACTTAACCTCGAACGGAGGAATCCGTCAGGGACCCTGGGCGAACGGGTGGGGGGACCTCAAGCGCAAGGGCTCACCAACTTTGCTATCCTTGAACAGCTTTCCACCACCAGCAGAGAAGAAGGACCAACTGTTGAAGAAAAATGTCGTCTAAAATTTTCCACAGTTTCACAACAAATTCTCTATATTTTACCTTTTGAAAGGAATTAAAACTGGAGTAATTTTTAAAGAATATCATTTTCTTTTTTTGGTGATATTGATAGTTGCCGGCCACGGTTTATACTTCAGTTGCGCCGGGGCAACAGTTTCAGAAAAAAAAGTACAGGAAGTGATAACTGCTTAACTGAAAACCATAACTAATTGTGATATCGTGTCAGGGTGTGATCGAACCAGATTCCAATATCCTATGGATAGGGTGAGACTACTGTGTGCATTCCGTGTTTCATCTACCTACAGCCGTGCTCAACAATGTTCCTCCTCACTCAATGAGTTTCCGATCGTACTGTGACTATTGTGCAGGCACGTGCATGCGCAAAGCATCACACAAAACGTGAACTCGGTGATATTCTCCTCACGTTAAATCATAAGAACATAAGACAGAATTTACCTGTGCGCCATTATTGACCCTTTTTCTAATGGAGCGCTTCTTCTAAAGAAGGAAGAAATTAGGGAATTCTTAATGTGATAGTATTTTTCAGTAGTACTTCTGAAACACATTCAACTAATATTTTTTAAAATTATTTTTATATTGATTAGCTCGAGCTATTCCCGAGATTGGATTAGTGTTGATCTGTCTTTATTAACAGCTAACGTTTCGCTTTGGAGTTATCTTCGGTATAGCTTAAGCAAATCAATCAAAAAAAAACCTCAACTCAAAAAGGTCACTGGATTAGTTGGGACCTTCACCACTTATAGTATATTTAATTTTACTCATCACCACCAACAGTTTTTGGGGATTTTTTGTTCTTTTGCTTCGAACAAGGAAACGTTTTTTGTGTGTTGATTTAAACTATGTAGTGCCTCTAAAAAAGCGTTCAACACTTTAGATATCACATCCCGCTTACAGTGTACACTTAAAATTAGTTGAACTTGATCCGAAAAGTTGAAATAGGTTTTCTGCTCAGCTAGTATTCGCTCATAAATCAACCAACGACACTACAGTAGAGGTCGAACGCGAAAGATAAAGAAAAGAACGGGATGTGAAAGTTCAAGAATAACGTCCTGAGGTAATACCTTACTACGGAATTAGAAAAAAAAATGTGAAAAATTCGAAAGCTCGGTCAATGTGTTGAAGGTTTCCCCTAAAAATTGCTACTTTGTGGAAGGTTTTCAAATCACCAAATGAGGGCGCTTGCATGCGAGAGCTGCGGTCAGATTTTAAGAGAAGAAAAGGTGAAATTTACTGAAAGTTTGTTGGTTCGAAGAATTCTACACTCACTAGCTGAAGCCATGTGGTGGTGCTGTATAATCTCCAACAAATTAGGCTAGGAATAGGCCTTGTTGGAAAAATCATGATTAGAAAAGTCTTTTTTGAAACCGTCAATTAGCGTTCACGTCTATACAGTGATTGAATATAAGAGAAAAAAAAGGATTTACACACATTCTTCTGCAAGGCTGTGCTTTGGTGCGTGGACGGTTTTCAGGGCGGATACTGTAGTTCACATAGTGTGCATATTGTTTGTGTGTGGGGATAAAGCAGCGTTTGTGCGTGCATAACTTGGGAAAAGAAGCGAATTTGAGAGTGTGTGAGGATAGTAATGGAATGTGAGAAGAATGCAGGACAGATTTTGAAAATAAGGATGTAATGGAAAGGAAATACGTTGGGGATTTCCGACATGGATAGATTCTTAGCCGTAGGGTGAAGGTTAAGCTCGAGAAAAATGTTGTTTTGAAAATTAGACAATACTTTCTCTATTCTATACAAATCATGGGCGTGTAAATTCCAGAATTTTCCTAACTTTCTAGAACTTTTTCTTTTCAAAAAAATCCTAGGAACTTATGGAATCCAAAAGAAATTGAGATCAAAAGCATGCAGATTAGTTGAAACTCTATTCGTCTTATGGTAGGAAAAAGTGCTAACTTATTTCTAGGAGTTCCACCCATCCAAAAATATCAAAAATTCCCAAATGTCCAGAAATATTTGGGAAACTGTCAGAAACCACAAAGTCACCTTATCAGTATCAGCTAGATCACTTACCCTTGGCTGAAGATGGCCCCGTTAGCTCCCGGCAGAGGTGCACCACCTCCGCCCTCGTCCCTCATCGACGTTCGCATTGGTGTTCCACTTCGTCGATGACCATGACGTCCGCCGGTTTTTCTAGTCTCTTCCTGAAATTATTGGGTGAATAGAACCACTAGCAGGTTAACAAAACTGTAATCTCTGGTGGATTTTAGATCTCGTGAATGTTATTCGTTTAAATTGAGTACAAGGTAATTAATCTATTCATTTAAATTTGCGACCGGGCACGAATACAGTAGTTCATTGTTTTTCCACTGCTAATTCTGCTAAAATTCGATTTTTGTTAGTCGGAAATTGATTTCGGAAGCAAAACAGAGAATGTGGGATTAGCTTGCACTTTAATTAGTTAGTAATAATTTTGGTGGGAGCACAAAATATCATTTTTGTCGATTAGGACGTTCGAAACCCCCTTGTGTGAGGTTCTTTGTAGCAATTCTACGAATTTATTCAAAATAAATAAATAAATAAATAAATGTCTTATACTAAATTGATTTATTGCTTGGAAAATCTCCTCACCTTCTAATTTATTTGTGATTGTTTAAAAATTTCTTCCAGTGAAGGAATAATTCTCCCTTTTAAAGGTTGAAGTTGTTTTTTTTTAAAAAAGATTTTTAAAGGTTGGCATGCGGTCATTTAAACCGTAGTGAACAAAGGTGTCATTAATTAGTACATAAAGGCGCTTCGAGAGTTGAGTACAGTAACTTCACGACCAGAATTTTGACATTATTACAATAATATCACAATTAAAATGAATTGATGGGTTCCTGAGGGTGACAGAATATGTTCCATCCGAAAATATTTATCGGCACGCTCGGGATCACAGCATAGAAATCACCTATCCGTCTGTGTAGCCTTAAAATTCCTATATTAGCTGATCTAGCGATAGAATGACGAAAAAAGTTTTATCACGCGGGGGAAAATATGCTGTACGATGTGCTATAATAAATAGTACTGTACGATATAACAGATACTTATCAAATTCAATTATAAATCATATTAAAGGCATCACCCCACGAATCTGAGATGGTACGGATTTCCGATGGATATTCGTATTTGTATACGGGATCGTAGATTATGGAGAGGGGGTGATTCCGTGCACAGGGCTGGCGCGCTCCAATCGAACTCCTCGTAGAAAATAGTGCGCCGAAACGCTCGAAGCCGAATCTTCCGGGCCGTTTTTTCACGGCAATCAGGAAGAAATGGATGGAATCCCCCCCCCCCCCTTCTCCTCCTCTCCATAATCTACGATCCTGTATACAAATACTCCACCAAAAATCCGTACCACCTCAGATTCGTGAGGTGATAGAAATTTCGATGAGAACCCTAACCTCATCTTTCTCCGTAGCGTTCAGCAAGCTTTGATCCATCCTGAGATCTATGCATCTCATCCAAAGCTCATCTTTTTTTCTACCTATGCGGGCAATCTCATTCATATTTACGAACACCGGACAACTGTTACAAGTAATAATTCGAGCAGAAATTGTAAGCCTGAGAGGTACATAATGCTTGAAGGGCGTTTATTATGGATTTCTAGAAGATTTCTCAAATTCTGTTAAAATTTATTAATTTATTATCACATTTAAAAAGTCAAAGGATAAGGTCACTGGCGCATCGATCCACTAGGGATGCGACAACGGGTTTCATGGAATTCGTAATAGTTGAGGATTTTGGAATGTGTGTTGGCCTATACAATGACTTGTGGGGGTCAACCGATGATCAAGCCAGTGTTTTTATCCTCCCAGATATGACTGGTACCCATCTATCGATCCGGAGGGATGAAAACCCTTGGTTTGCACTAGTGCGGTTTTGAACCATCGACCGTGCGGCCACAACGGATCTCTAACCGGTTGCGCCATACCCACACTATTATTACAATTAGTTGATTTATTATTATTTGTTTCTCTATATTTTTATCGGAACTTTTAACCTGAATATGGTCACTGTAGACAACATCTAAGCGTTCGAATTTTCAATATTCAGGTTTCTACTGTCCGGTTTTTTTTTCTCAAAATTAATTCAGACCTCTTCATCCTCAACTTGATCGTCGATATAATAGTCGAGCGGTTCCATTGAATGTTCCCGTTCTCGCTGGGTGTTCTGGCGCTGATTTTCCACATTATGCTGGAATTCCACGGTTGTGATAAAGTTCGGCTTCGGAAAAAAATGGTTTTAGGTGAGAAAGAGGTCACCCAGAAATTCCAGAACATTTGAAAATTCCAGGAATTGGGCTGATTTTGAGATCAAGATTTTGTGTGATCTTTCGACTATGAGATCAGTTCAACATTTTCTTTCTGCCAGGATTACAAAACTATGAATAAAATTCCTGAAAAACTAGCCTGACTCGCCTGTCTCATCATAAATGCGCCGGATTGTTCGGCATGTTGATAGGTGTGCACTGGTAGTAGGACCAGCGTTAGGAATAGGTGCATGTGTTGCCGAATTTTGCTGAAAATGGGAAAAATTTGGAAAATTATCAGTTTTCATTTCAATCGCAAAAAATTGTCGTGATCTACGGTGTACAAGGTTGGAAAAAAAATGTCTTGCGCAACTTGGAGGAAATCCAGGAAAATCTGTAAAATCCGTTCAAAATATGTTTGAGGAATGGAAGAAAGGAAACGGTAAAGTTGCTAAATTCTTCGAGAAAAGACGAAAATGACCCGAATCCTCGTGTTTTTCGTTTTTCAGTTAGAGAACTAGCGATTCTTACTGTAGAATTCGGTTCGAAACTTGACAGATGAGAACAAGTGAGAATAAGGGAAGAAAAGAAAAAGAAAAAAGAAAGAAGAAAGTGTAAGAAAAAACACAAAAAACAGACTTTTTGCAGAATAAAAACGACTAATTATTATAGAGAAAGAGATAAGTGATTAGAAATTAGTGGATTATTCTACTATTGGAAAGATTATTGGATGTGCTGTGCGCGGGTGACGAGTTTCTCAGAATTCGCTTATGGTGGATTTTATCCCGGAGAAACGAACAAAACTGTGACTTCCGCGGTCACCGAAACACATTTCATTGTGTGTTCATACTGTTTCCATTGCACATATGCTTCTCTTCAAAACGTTCCTTTTTTCTTCACATTAACTAGATTTCCCGTTCTTTCCATTCACTTTGCCGCATGTGCCGCGTTTGTTCGTTTTTTTTTTCCCGCCCGTCCCGTTCCCCCCTGATGACACATTGACATCCTCCTAATGCCGCACATCTGCAAAGGTCGGAGATTCTCGGCGGGGAACGAATTCAGTCGGTGGAGAATTTCTGTCGGAATTTTAAAGGAGGAGCGAATTTTTAAGGTTCTTTTATCTTTATTAGAGAGTAAACTTAACATTTCAGATCGTTAGTAAGTAGTACAGTAATAACACTAAGAATAGTCCACTATAAAGGGTAAAGGATAAAGTGTCTGGCGTTAATCAATCCGCTTGGGACCTTCGCCCCCACGTTTACTCCAATTCAGAATCGTTTAAGGTTTACGAACGTGTAACTGACCTATACAATGACTTACAGTGGCTAGCCGATGAGTCAAATCAGTGTTTTTATCCTCCCAGACAAGTCTGGCACCAATTTGTCGACCCCGGAGGGATGAAAGGCTTGGTGAGCACTAGGGCGGATTCGAACCTCCGATCCATCGTGCAGGAAGTGAAACCTCTAACCGCTACACTACACCCGCCCTTTTTTTTCTAATTAATTTAAAACTTTACTTCTACTTAACCTACTAAAAGGTTGCGTGCTGGAAGTGGAACCTCGAACCGACCGCGCTACACTGCCCCTATTGTATAGGGCGAATTGCGCCTTACAGGAAAATTTCTGTCAGAATTTTAAGGGAGGAACGGATTTAGAGTGGACGAATTCAGCCTATCAGGAAAATTTTGTAGAAATTTCAAAGGAGGGACGATTTTCTAAGGTTCTTTTATCTTTGGTGAAGAATAAACATAAATAACTCCTTTCGGGCTTAACTAGCTAATAATTTAATCTATGTCAGTAGCAATCCTGTAATAATATTTAGGAATCGTATACTATACTATACACCATTGAATTTCAATGAAACTTCGTATAAATGAGCAGTTCATTGATCTTCTAAAAGGATATGGGCAAACTTTTTTTTCTAGAAAAAAAGCTTTTTTATTGGCCGACATTTCTGAAAATTGCCGTATTCGGAGTGCGAAACTTTACGATACGAGCCGTGAATTAATCCCAGACAGACCCTATCAAATAGGTTCTATGCAATACTCAGCCTTTTGCCATTTGGAGATGAAAATGAAATGGGAGATAATTTCCTGACCACTTTGACTATTATTAATTTAGAATTTGATGTTCCGGAATAGAAAGTTTCTTTAGTTTTTCTTCCAGAAAAATATTTTCTATTCTATCTTTTTTTATTCTTCGTATTATCAGTAGTACGGTATGGTAATGAGTCTACGTACATGCGATGAGAATAGCAGTTCTTCAGCAAAATCAAAAAAAAAGAAACAACATATGTCCACGTCTTTTTCGCCTTCTGCCGACGAATCACTCGTCTTACGGTAATCTTCTAGTCCGTACTGTACCCTATAGCTTTTTTAGACCTAATATATATTAGTTTTAATACCGTTGACGTCAAGCGTGGTCTCGTTTTGTACTAAAATAGAAGTTCGATCAAGTTGTCTAGAAAGTCTTCCTCCAAAAAGAAAATTTTGTTTCAGTTTTTGAAAGGTCGTATTGAAAGAAGGTGTGAAATATTCAGTAGCATTTTTTTTCTAGAGGTTTGACTGACTCTTTTTTTACTGGAAAAATGCAAATCCAGTAAATCTCATGGATATATTGTGAGGCTAACACATACTTTCAAGTTCCTTTTGAAGCTGCTTATAAAAAAATTTGAGAATTTCTTTATATTAAAATGACTACGAATTACTTCACACTATAAGTTCGAAAGGAGGTCCTAAAAGGAAAATCGGTCTATATTATCCTTAGACATCTCAGATTAAGAAAAACACACACACAAGAGGTTGGCTGCAGATGCAACAAGGTAAGTATAGGCTTTGTTGTTATAGAATATAAATAATAATACTAGTAAATTAAAATTAGCAAACAAATACTAAAATAACTTGTATATTATTTAATTGATTTTCGTCTACGTAGTTAGAAATTTAATTTTCTAATGATTTAAAATGTGTAGAAAGGCAGAGTTACAGAGTTTTGTCAGATTTAGAGGAGGATACTCAAATATCTTCCCACTCCTAATAATCCTCAAACTCTCGGATCGATCAGATCGATTAGTGCATAAATACAGCACAAAGCTGACGGTATTCATCACAATGGTGATAAAGATCCTGAAATTCCTGAGATATGAAATTTTAGGAATTTTTGCGACATTTCTGTCAAATTCCTCTAATCCGTAAATAATTAAGGATAAGAATCAGATTAGCGAATAGTGGAGGTCTAAAATATACTGTTGAAATCTGAATATGAAAAATGAGGTGAAATTTTGAGTTCAGAAGGAAAATAACTTCATCTATGGCCAATAAATTTGATGACGGTCTGGCTGAGGGAACTCGATAGATGAAATGAGTGCGAGAGTGAGGGTGGGTGGATGGGTGGGTTCATGTGGGAACAAACTAACGTTTCTGCGGTTAGCTGTATGGTCACCAAGGTTCAAAATGAAAATGAATCCAGAAATAGCACAAGATCTGTTTGGAGAATTCAGCAAAATTTTTGATGTAAAGGCTGATTGATAGCGGTGAGAACCTAAAGAACGCGAAGTCAAATTGACTAAAATCTGAGCTTAGCCTTTTTTCAATGGTCTCATTTCATGTTCTATTTATTATTCTTATTTTTCTAAAAAAATTTATTATTATTATTACTTATTTTCATCTGATATTTTCGAAACTTTCCAGACAATCAAATCCTACTCTACATTAGCAGTAGGTCATCTAATTTAAAACTTCTTTTTTTAAGTGTAAAGACTCCTTTAATAATATATTTTAATCCTTTCAATTTTAGAAACGTATGTTTCGTGTGAATGAATCGAATAAGAGAAGAAAAATCAAATATTAAGAATAGAATAGAACGAATAGAAGAAAGAAGCTAATACCGTTCTTAATATTAACGAAAATACGAAGAAAAATAACATTTTCAATAATTGGTATGCTTCTCCCCGGTTAGAAAGAAAACGCCGGCTCATGAAAAATTTGATGGGATCTTTTTTTTCTCTCTAAAGAATGCTAATTATGCAGTAGATATGTGGCCAGTCGATGGAGAAATTTTGTGGAATGAAGGAGCTACGACTCCGGAAAACAGGACATCGGCTGTATTTTGCTTGTTTGATGGCTGGAAAATTATTTGACAGAAACTAATTCTTTTTTTTTCGATTTTTACATAGTATTTCCTTTGTTTTCAAATTTAGATTTTTCAAATTTAATTTTTAACTAATTCAATCGCAGGTAATTTACGGATATCACGGCAATTATTAACTCATTTCGTGGAGGTGAACGTCACAGGGACGTGAAAATCTGCTCAGAGTCGCTGGTAGTGCTCTAATAACCGCGCGTGAGTTACGTGCCTCACTAGCGGATCGCCTTTTGCACAGATGTGAACGTTCATTGAGGAAGATGTTGACTCAAGATGAGAAAAAAAGAGGAGGAAACGTTGTTGAAGTGATTTTATGGTTTTACAGTATCCACGGGCCGCTGTGGATACTGTAGAGCCGTCGAATCACGTGTGATTAGTGTAGACCGAAAAGTACAGGTAGTATACGGTAAGGTAGACGTTGAGATAGGTTTCTTTTCTGTAGTCAGTGGGATTTAGAACGATGTAGACACATCGGTGCTGCCTTACGGAACGGAATGTCGTGGATCAGTGTCAAGAATGTCATGAATCAGTCCCTCTCAGTTTTTAGTCTTCGAATCAGCTGTTATTTCTTGATCGTTATTTTCTACGATGCGCAGCTGATGTCATTTTTTTAGGACGAAGAAAATTCCACAGAAAACCAACCAGTTCAATTGAATTTAATTTGAATGGTGAAATTAGAAGAAAATAAAAGTCGGTGCGTAAATTAGTATCAGATTCTCCAAAGTGAAATATTGACTCGATTAATCTTCATTGGGAAATTGCTGGATAAAAAATATCACGAAAAACTGGATGAAACATATCGGGGGGAAAATTTGGAAGAAAGCACAACTTTATTTTATTTAAACTTTATTCCTTCATCAGTTTCTATTCCAAGAAGCCCAGCGAACACTATAATCCTCTAAATTACATTGAAAAAATACTCAGTTTTCAATGAGGCATGGCTACAAGGGAAATAAGGAGTTCTAATTATTATTTCCAACTTTACAAACCACTACAATTTAATTCAAGACTGTAATTTGAGTGTTTTTATGGGGATTTCCCGAGAAAAATTGCTGGAAAATGTCAAAAACTACTACAAGTAAATGTTAGAAGGTTGTCCAGTTGGCATCGAGGCAACAGCACAGCTAAATCAACCGTCCCCGCGGGGATTCGTAGCCATAAACGGAAGAGGAGGTGGAAGGCGACCACACACGGATGAGAGGACCTTGGAAGACCAGGAACTCTTTTTTCAGCGCCCAATATGTAATTACCTCGAGAACAACTGAAGAGGTACACTTCAACGCAGCAAAAACAATCCCAAAGAGAAATGGACCATTTTTTTCGGCTACTATTTTCGTTCATCGTGGAAATTGTAGGTGTCCCGAATGGATTTTTTTGTTAATAACTGCATAATATACTTTTAGAACTATCTCGTCATCGAGGAAAGGGAAAAGTGCACACCGGAAGAAATTGTTGCTTCCGGGAACGAGCGGGAATGAAAAAAAGATAATTGTTAGCTACTCTGCTCCTTAATTTTTGGGGTGTTATTAGAGGAAGTGAGTTAATTTTAGGTATTAAATACTAGGTTGTCTCATAATTTTCTTCCTACGCTTTAATTCACACCAAACTAAGCACTAAGCGGTAAAAAAAAATCAAAAAAGACTTTTGACTATTATTCTGCTAACTTTAGCGTTGTTTGAAATATCTTTGTTGTTGGATAAAAAATAAAAATACTATAAAATTATGGATAACGACAACTTTATAGTCCACATGTTGAAATACATCCAATTTTTTCATACAATTTTTAACTTTTTGTTCTAATCTTATCCAGAAAACTCTATTATATATAACTAGTGACAACAAGTAGAACTTGCGCTGCACCATGTCGCCCTCGGCTTCACCGCTGCTTCTGTACAATGCCGCCCCTCACTTCCAGCTGTTGTGATTGGACAGTAAACTTTTAGTAGGTTAATTAGAAGTAAAGTTTTAAATTAATAAGAAAAAAACGGCGGGTGTAGTGTAGCGGTTAAAGGTTCGGCTTCCTGCACAATCGATCGGAGGTTCGAATCCGCCCCGGTGCTCACCAAGCCTTTCATCCCTCCGGGGTCGATAAATTGGTACCAGACTTGTCTGGGAGGATAAAAACACTGACCCGACACATCGGCTAACCACCGCAAGTCATTGTAGGAGCCAGTTACACGTTCGTAAACCTCAAACGATCCTGAATTGAAGTGAACGTGGTGGCGAAAGTCCCAAGCGGATTGATTGACGCCAGAGACTTTATCCTTTATACTTTAACCCTAATTAAAAAAAGAACTTTGAGGGTAGATATGGAGAAAATAATTAGATGACCAATTTTTTTCGGGAAAAAGTATGTGCTTAAATGCTGAAAAGAATATAGAACGAAAATTTGACGTTCAAAAAGGGTATGGATATAAAAACAAATCTCAAAGGTTAAATTTTCAAGAATGATTACTGTTGCTATGACATTCTGTAATCATACATGTTTTCCTGCGTTTAATAATGAATGAAGAAAGAAAACGGAGGTGGAAATGTGAAGAAAAACGGTTTGTAGTCAAGCCGCAAGTTCTGGATATGAATTATACATAATTTCCAAAATGAAAATGTAAAATTAATATAGAGGATTGTATCATATTTCAATGAAACGACGATTCTTAGATTTGCTGGAGAAATGTGGAAAAATACAGGGAGAAACTACACTCATTACAAATTACAAATTTACTTAATTACTTACTTTTTTCATTACTATTATTTTGTGCAGAAAATGCTGTGAAAAATTTCAGTGTGTGCTTGATTTTCGGTTTTAGCGCTGAGGAATTTGAGCAGGTAAGATAGAAAAGAGTGGAAAGAGGAAAGAGAAATTTTTTGAAGTGCAAACTGGAAACTGTCGTTGAAGGAAAACATCCAGAGAGGCGTGGATGTGTGTTGCAAGCTTTGCAAGCTAATAGAGGAATTTCCGCTAAATCCACGAATGACGTGAGAGCCGTGATGCCTTTAGAGCCGTTAAATTCGTATCCGGAAACTCCCTTCAATGTAATGTAAGCGTTTTAATGGAATTTAAACGCGCGTATCTATGACGCTCAATTTTCTCTCTCCAGTTATCCAAAAAACGGCGTCAGAAACGCTGCTGTCGCACTTTTACACTCTACGAGGCACCTGATAACGCTCCATGTCTGCGAGAGCTGATATAAGCGCTGCTCCTCTACAACGTACGTATACGAAAGACACAGTGTCATCAGACCTTTGATTTCCCACTGTTACTGTAAAGAAATCCAAACTGTTCACTCTTCCACAATTTTTGTTCCATAATTTGGCGTATTTCGAATTTCCGAACTCCGAAAATTGTGGACACTGCCTTTGGAGAATAGGGGATGGGAGAGGTAGACTCTATTCCGTGTGGGTTAGGATAGCAAGCGTACGGTAGATCCTTTTTACGGTTTTCTATCCCAGTTATTGTTATCGATTACCGCAGCCGTTTCGCAATGATTGTATTGCACTGTGACTGGATTTCAGTCAAAATCAGCCTATCACAAAATTGATCTAAAGCGGCAACCTGGAAAACATAAAGTTCGTTGTATGGATTAGGAAAAGTGTGCGTAGTTCGCTCAGCTCTCCCTACTCGTCCTGAAAAACGGCGTGGGAAACTGGCCATTTGTTCTTACGAGGTACGTAAGAACACTCAGCGATTAGGCATCGCGTCAACGAGATCGAGCGGATCAACGAGGTCTGCTCACCTGCCTATTCGAATAAAATCTATGAATAGACTGATGGAGGGACCGAAGCATGTGGTGGAGGCTGCGTTCTAACGTACCTCGTAGGAACAAATGGCGTTCCCACGCCGTTTTTAGAGTCGATTATGGGGAAATTGAGTGGGGATACGTTCATACTTGTAATTTACATCCTAACTGTATATTTTCTAACGGGTTCCTCGGCTACATTTATTTCTCGATGCGCTGCGTTTAACTAGGAGAAACCATCATTTCCGTCCTGTGTTTTTTTCCCGATGTTTACTTTGTTGCCGAGAATGAAATGTCAGCTCCGTTACCAACTCAGCGAGATGCTGTTTCGGAAACGTTGCTGTTTTAGCCGATAGAATTTCAAAATGCACTTTATGCTAGAGAATGACGTAGACGACGAAGAAGAAGACGAAAGAAAAAAGAAAGAAAAAGAAATAGCTGCTTTCTAAACATTATCGTTGATGAATTGACAGAAAATTGAGCTGAGATGTGCTCATTTTTAATAGGATTTAATTTTTCTTGTGCAAATTCTTCTAGAAAATGTCACATTTTCGGCTTTCTTCAGGGATTTTTTTTTCTCGTGAAG
This sequence comes from Necator americanus, assembly GCF_031761385.1. NCBI lineage: Eukaryota > Metazoa > Nematoda > Chromadorea > Rhabditida > Ancylostomatidae > Necator > Necator americanus. The sequence goes on from NC_087372.1 coordinate 37,649,300, forward strand.
AAATGACATGTCCATGGAGGTTTCCACAAACATAATTTTGATTGGGTGAAAATGTGACAGATGTGCCGCAGAGGATTGAAATTGGATATTGACTCGAGACATTTTTTTTTCGATATAAAATAGATTTTTGCAAGAAACTGTTTGTTTTCTGGATTCAATGACGATGCGAGACGTGAACTGTGGCTACGCAGCGCTATAGACGATTCTAAAGAACGGTCCTGTGCCAAACGAGTTTCCGAATTGAAACGTCTTTCAAATATAGAGAAGGAAATTTAGAATTCATAGTTTATAAAATTTTTTAGAATTTAATTTTTTTTTAAATCGAGAAATGTTTTTTCGCTTTGAAACAAATTCCTTGTTTTATTGCTATAAAAATTTAGGTACCCTAACGTCTCGTACCTACGTAACTGCTCTATAGCAAAAATTCGTAGAAAATTCTTATTGAGTTCTCATTAAATTGAATTCCTATTAAAACGTTAGTTGAAATGTTTAAATGTTGAAAATGAGATCAAAATCGATGATTGAAATGTTTTAAACCTCAAAAAAAAGCGAAATTTCGACAATGAAGTCAAAATCAATGAATCCAGTGAGATTATCGAATTTTGAGTTCACGTAGACAGAGCTACGGTAATAATGGTTTCCTGGAAGGTTTTCGGGAAGTAAAAAGGAGTTTTGCGAACGAGAGAGAGAGCATGCCAGCATACTGTATGTTAGACAGCGAACAAATAAGAAAGCAATTTTTTCTCCAGAAATAAATGCTTGAAATTCCAGAAATAAATATAAAAATGATTTACGAATTGTCGAGGATCATAGTACTTTGCGCCATCGCTGGTATTGATCGGTTAGGGAAAGGCATATGGTGTGCTCGAGACAAGTCGTATTTTTGTATTTGAAAATAGCCCTGTGATTTTTTTGAAAAAATTAAATTTTGAGGAGTTGGGAGAAATTTCCGAGCGCTTTTTTTTGTGAACAGGAAGTAGATAGAGTTACTAATAATAAGTTTTTATATTTTGTGGATAGCTCCCTATAATAATATGAGGATAATAATGGAAAAGAGGAAATAGAAAAGATGATTGAGAGCATGGAATGAGGAGAGAATTATACTCGTATCGAGTTGGCCGGCGATTCGGCGGATAAAACAGTTTCATTAATGAGTTCGAGGGGAAAAAAACGTGATGTGGATTTGAATTAAAAGAAATGAAAAACTTTGCAGTAATGCAAATAAATGAGGACTATTTGGCCGGGTCGGCCTCAGCGAGGACTCGGCTAAGCATGAGCATTTACGGATAATCGAAAGAAAATTACATTCGATTGTTATAGGAATTTAATTTCCTCGAAATTTCATCGTTTCCACATAGGGTTTAAAATTTTTCATACACTAGCAATTTTCTCTGTAAAATATAGCAACATTCAACATGGAAATTATTTTACAGAATATGTTTATTTATTTGTTTATTTACAAAACTGCACTTATCGATGATGGCTGCACAAAAAGAACTAACTAGAAATTAAAAAAAAAATCATTTCTGAAAGTAATAAAACCGAATAAAAATAATAACAAAAGTATTTATAGTAATAATGATAAATATGTGAATAGTAATAAATAAATAATAATAACAAATAATTATAATCAATCAATGTAAAAGCTATGAATTTAATATGCCAAGGTTTAAGGACAGTTGAAGATGGACAATAATTTTTGAATTGTTCTAGTCTACGTTTTCTGGATTTCCTGGTTTCTAGACTTCAATTATAGTTTAATTTTGCAGCTTTTGATTCGCTTGGTGAGGTGATTTGATAAAATTAAATGTAGATATTTTAATGTGTAAATATTTTATTTAAGCGAAAAAACTGAAAATCGATTCGTTTGACCAATTAGTCAAAGTTCATCAACGTAATTATTTGCTCGGGAGAAAATTATACAATGAAAAATGAACTCATAATTTTTGCAGTAACTGAGAAATTATTTTTATGCAAAAATTCAGTGAATTACAGTATCCCATCTATTTCTCATCAGTCTTAAAGTCGAGTGAGACGAAAGGAGGAAATTAATTAATCAAACTAGTGTTAGATTAATTACTCATAACTATACAGTATGGAAATTTGATCTTGACGCCTTATTTTAGAATTATTTAGGGACTGGAAATATTTCGGGACGTTCATTGCTGTAAAATTAATGTACGCTACAACTAAAAATCACTAAAATTACTCGAAAATTCTAATTCTTCGCTCTCATGTGACGTTATTTCGTTCTAAGAGCGTTTCTTTGTTTCGAGGAAAAAATCATGTGGATGCCCGGAATTTATAGGATGATTCGTTTTTGTCGTTAACTTTTTGAAGGTCCCGTTGGGAAAGCCGAATGGTGATGCAATGCAGATGCTTCAACCCGGTGTACATATGGTGTGGTGTTATGGGGGGTTTTTTGGTTAAGATGTGGATTTTTACCAATCCACATTCATTCTTATGTGTTTATCTCGGAACTTCATACATACATATGTATATGAGTTCAATCCAACCACACGTAGCACTTGGAAATTTCCAGAAAATTTTCCACTTATGATAAAAAAAAAAGGAGAAAAAAAAACGTAAAGAGATAATGTAGATGGAAGATTTATTGCTCGGTTCACTTTCGCTTTCCATTTATGATGGCAATTTTCTCTCGGAGAGCTCCTTTGATCTTTCCAGAACGAACAAAATGAATTATATTGGTCATAAACGGTTGTTGGATGGGTAGAGGTTTTAGAATCTGGAAGGTTTTCCGAACAAAGAAAATGAACCAGAAGTTGAGACGGTTTGCAAAAATGTAAAAAAACCAAAAATTCGATTATTCGTGCAGAAAATCGCAACACGGCTAAACTACCGTTAAATTTTATACAGTTTCTGAATAACGGTAAGGGGATAGTATCAAAAATGCATTAAATTTAGTTTTTTTTCTTTCTGATTCTTTATAGAGCAAGCATATTTTTCTCATTTTTTTAAACAAAATCAAAACTATAGCGGCAATATATCGAATTATATTGCCTGTTCAGTTTTTACTATTATTATAAAATTTCGATTTTGTACTTGGGGCTAGCTTTTTTTTTATTAATTATTCCACAGCAAATGACACAAAATTTTCCTCGTCAATCGTATTTTTCAATTTTTTTTTGTTTCAAAATGAGCTCAGCTACACTTACAACAGAGTTGGCCTTTCTCAGTAAGATTAAAGAATTCAGAAAAAAAAAATGTTGAAAAAAGAAGATCGACACTATGGGATTGAGGCGTATTCGTTTCATGGAGAATTGTTAGAATTTAAAAAAAAACGAATAAGGTGCAGACTTTTAGTAATTTTTAATTTTTTCCAGAGTTAACTTTACGTATAACAATAGTTTTTAAATTTTTAAAATAATTTCTTATTTAAAAAATGCTCTAGAAGCAGATTATGTATGTTGAAGAGTTTTTAAAAAGCTTTCATTGTTAGTCAAAACATATAGTAAATTGTTTTTTCTCATGAATTGCTCAGAAACAAAAATATTTTCAAGGGATGCTTTGAGGTTTTTTTGTAGCATTTTTTTTGTTCTCGGAACATCTCTCCGAGATATTCCAGTAGCTGTGGAGGAATTTGTAATAGTAAGAATTTAGCGATGAGAAACTGTTACCGTATACCGTGACGTCATCAGTTTTAATGATTTTTACTCTTAAGAATAATAAGTACAGCAGCAAAGATGCGCTCTAGTTGTAGAGCTTCGCGCTGGGACCCAACAGCGATCCAATGCGAGGGGTTGCACTCAATTTGCGCTGAAGAAGTCGTGCAGTTTCGTGCGCGCCCGTATTTTTTTCTAAACACCTACAGATTGAATACTGTCAACTCTATAATTGTTTCTCAGTTCTATCCAGTATCCTGGTTATTATTTTTGTGGATAGGTAGAGAAAATTGTTTTATTTTATCTTTGTGTTAGTGAGCTGGAGCAAAGAGTAAGAAAAAAAAGAGAAAATGTCAAGGAAATTTCTGCAAAGAATCCTTGTCATTCGCCGTGGAATAATCCATGAATAAGATGTCTTTCAAGGACAACATCAATAATTGTGGATTTTATTTGGAGAAAAAAAAAGATGAAAAAAAAGAAGGGATTACTATATATGGACAATAAGTGAGTTACAGTGGCAAAAAACAATATTAATTTATTTGCGGTTTCCCACTTTGGTGCATTCATGTTTTTTTTGTTTTTATTTATTTATTGTTCTCTATTTCTTTGAAGTCAGCTGTTTTTTTTTTATAGGAAATCTTTGAAGTTAGCTCTGACAGATGAGCAGACAAACAACAGAGGAACGCTTTCGTGAAAGTGGATCGTCCCTAAATGTAATCCTGAAAACAGGAGAAAAAAAAGAAAAAAGTAGAAAAATGAGATAAAGACGGGAAAAAAGAAAAACTAAAAGTGCTACAGAGTTAAACTGGTGATTTATTCATTGATTTAGATTTTAATCTATTTTTTTAAGTAACAACAACAGTATTTAAGTAACATTTAAGTATAAAACACTAAACTATCCTGGATAACTTAAGAAATGGATCACTGTAAATACACTGAGGAAGTAAATTCTCCTCCAAAGCACATGCGAATCCCGTAATTTACGATATTCGCTTCTCTTTCGTTGCAGCACAAAGCAACATTCAGGATTTTCTCATAAACTTAGCAATTAACGAAAAGTGCATACTGAATGTTCTGTTTTTTCTTTGCTGTTAAGAAAGAAAAAGTTCAAATAAAAGATTTAGAAGATTTAAGGAAGGTTTTCTTGCGAATATCCAGACCAAATGAACATTTTCTTGCTCGAATCAATTCCTCTATCCTATCTATCCTTGATTATTCTATAACATCTTCCCTCGGATGAGTTTTGCGCCGAGATCCTTGTGAATAATTTATTACCGGGTGATTTCATTGGATTCAACGGACTTGAACTTGAAAGTTCGGGAACAATTCCCGGGAAAATGGGTTAGGGACGTGGATATTTTTGTAAATAAAATATTAGAATAGTGCAGAAATGCGTCGTTCACAGCGTTTATACCGTAATAATTCCAAAAGTTTTTTTTTCTTAAATTAGATTTAGATTTGGCGGATAACTTTTGGCTCCTGTATCACAGCAGCAGGGGAAAAGTCTAAAAAAAAATTCAATTTCCTGAAAAAACGCAGACTTGATGGAACTAAACTAAACTGAAGGATGTTTCACGACATGGTTTTTTCTATCAGTAATCTGGACGAGTTTTCCCTGGTCAGGATTAGAATGTATCCGAAATTTTCTGGCTTTTCAATCAGAGTGATGGATTTTTTTCCCCCGAAAAAAAAAAACTTAAGAACAATTGCGGATAAAGAAACGACAGAAATAGAAAATAGAAAAGGAGAAAGCTGTATGTTCGGTAGATATGCCGTGAAATTCTATTAGGATTCGTAATATCTCATTTGAAAATGGATGTTTTTTCCGGGAATTTTTTTCCTCGAAAATTCAAAGAAGTACTCTGGAGCGCCTTCATTTTACTTGGATTAATTACATGGATATATTTACTTCTTTTGAGCCTCTCCAGAGATAAACACGATAGGAACAACAGTTTTTTTTGTTGTTGCTGGAATTGCTATACAGAGAGGAATTCCTGAGTTTGACAAAACATCCACTAATGTTCAAGCGTATAATTTGCATAGAGTCCTGGAGAAGTTCTGGATTTATGCTAACTAGAAAATACACGGAGCTGCATTTATAATTATGTTTCCCATGAGTAAAGCTGGGAATGTCCGCTCTTTAACTCCATTTTGAATATAAAAAAAAACTACATAAAATTAAGATTTTATAGCAAAAATGAAAAGAAAAAGGAGACGAGGAAGGAGAGAAAGGAACACTCATGAGAATGCAATTATAAATCATAATAGATCATCATTAGCAATGCACGTCACCAAGTACAAACGGATTTTTTTTTCCGGATACAGTCTGCATTTCAAATTCTACATAGACCAGCTACTTATATACGTACCTATAAGGGAGCCATGGAAAGAGTTGACACAGAATAACGAGAAGATTTCTCTGTGCCTTAAAGACGTTTATCCTTGGATGGGGTTGGAGTAAATAAATCAACAGATTAAAAGGATAAAGGATAAAGTCACTAGTGTTTCAATCCACTCGGGATGCGCCAACGCGTTTTGCTGGAATTCGTAATCGTTGAGGTTTTGGAACGCGCGTTGGCCCGTACAATAACTTGTGGGGGCCAGCCGATGATCAAGTCAGTGTTTTTATTCTTCCAGACAGGTATGGTACCAATCTATCCATCCGGAGGGATGAAAACCCTTGATTTGCACTAGGGCGGTTTTGAACCAACGACCGTGCGGCCACAACGGACCTGTAACCGACTGCGCCACACCCGCCCATCAACAACAGATTATCCACTTCAAAATCCTGTACGATCTATACGAAGATGTAGAAAAGAAGGTGACAACGCTGAAACATTAACCGTAATAAAATCTAACAATCTTGGCTGCTATGTATTGCTTGACAATATCAATCAGCTGTAGAAAAGTTTAATTGTGCTGCTATTCTCCCGCATTTCTCCGCTACAATACTTTGAATGTTTTGATCTACGCGATCAATTGGTCGCGTATGCAGGAAACTTTAGCTCAGACTTGTAGCATGACACTTTTTTGTCGTATTCAGTGTGTAGGGACACTAAATGGATACGTACGCGTATATATCTGGGAATTATTAAGTTCTAGGATGTATTATTTAACAGAAAAAGCGTAAAGACATCCTAGAAACGAATAGGATTCGTGCTAAGATCAGGGACCAAAGGATACATCGTAAGTTAGCGTCAAATCTTTACACTACACTCTAAAGATCTGCTTTCAAGACCAGATTCAGACTTCTTCAAGAAGGAGAGGTTTAATTTTAAAAAAATAGAGCTTCTGATGTTGAACGTAGTTTGCCAAAAGTGGTTAAAGTAGCGTTTTTTTTTAGGAAATAAAAAATTTAAGGAAAAATTATTGATGGACAAAGAGGAGGAAAAAGAATGTACCGACGCTTGTTTTATCTGTATGCAATAAATCAAAAGCTATTAAGTTTGGAACCTTTTTTTTTGAATGAACATTTATTCGTTCACTTCGATATACGGAAGAAAACCAGAAAAATCCAAGAAATCCAAGAAAGTATAGCGAGAAATAAAACTTTTTTATAGAGTTGAAAATTCGATAATAACGAAAACGGCATCAGAATCGTGGAAAAATAGTCGCAATATCACTGTTTCTTGTTTTAATTTTTAATTTTTTAATTTTTTATCTCTATTTAATTACAATGCTGTGGTGAGCTTTGTGGACATGAGGTCCTTCAGCGATCGATGAGGTGACAAATTATTTCCCTTTGAATGCAGAAAAAAAGGCTGAGAAACAGAAGAAAAAAAAACAAACGACAAGAATGTTTCTAAAATATGAATGGGTTAAAGCCATAGAGAAATTCTCCCGAGGCTCCAGTGCTTTTCTGGAAAATGACGTTCTCTTTCCTCCATGACGTGTTAACTATGCGAGCGGAGGCGTGTGGTGGGAAATGTGTTTTTTTTTCTATGAGGCATTAAGTAATGAAAAAAAGAGGGAAAACACCGATTTATTGCCTATATAAATATTGTTGGGATATTTATTTTTAGAGCTTATTAGCCGTGATTTTTTCTCGAGTAGATTCTCATAAAGTTCTCACGGATCTGTGTTAGAGGAGGTAGAGAACTTCGAAATTTTCATCTACGATCTCCCGCAATTGAAGAAAATTTAATTCGTGATCAACATAGGTGCATTTTTAAAAGGTAAACATCCACATTTTTCTAGCATCATTACTTTTTGTCCAGCTTTTTTTGCTATAAATTCCCTTTAGGTGTTTTGTGGAATTCACAGAAAAAAAGAAATCGATTTTTTTAAAAAGGAATTTTCTCGAATCATTTCTGGATAAAGATTTCTGGATAACTGCTGAAGATGTCTTTATGACTTTATTTATAAACAAACGATCAAAACTTCAAGAACTAAGGTATTTATTTTTCCAATTTCAAGTCATCAAAACCACAAGAAATAATGTCTGGATTTTTGGAAAAGCTCGAAAGAACACTTAAATGACTTCAAATCGATCACTCATTCGAAAACTAGTGAATTATGGTTCATATCTCTACGGTATACGAGTTTTAGATTTATAGTCTTATGTATACTATACTTACATACTTACAGTAAATTTATGGACGACAATTTCCCGGTGGTTTATAGGTTTGGAGAGATGTGAAATCGTTTCCATAGATCCAAGTGGTTTTTCCCAGAAGAAAACTGCTTAGATCTTGAGTATGGAATCTATTTCAGTGCTTAAATCGATTTAAATAAAAGTTGTAGCCGATGTTTTCTTGAATCTTGGCTTATGAAATGTTTAAATGAATTTTTTGTAATTTAACTAAATCTTTTTTTGAACAGGCGGATCATATACTGAAGATCGCAAGTTTTTGCCTGCAGATTACTGAAAAAAAAAGCCAGAAATCTGGAACGTCGTGAGGAAACGATAATCGTAAACGAATATCCTGCAAAGAGCAAGATTTTTTTCCCTCGAAATTTAAAGCCCACGGTGATGAATTGTTGGGACAGCTGATTCTAATTAGCATTGAACAAAGGAAAAAAAATCCATAAAGATGAAGGACTTTTGCAAATTTGTGTCAGATAAGAGGGAAAAAGTGTTGCGCTGAGGACAAAATTTATTTTATTTTATTTATTATTTATTATTTATTTATTTTATATTTTATACTTATTATTTATTTTTATAATTTTTTTTATTTATTATTTATTTTTATTCTATTCTATTTTATTTTTAGCTCATCCAAACGATTAAAGAAAAGTATTCATTTAAGTATTTGAAAGAGGAAAAAGGAAATTTTTTTTAATCATTTTTTTTTATTAGCCGATTTTTTACAATTAATTTTTGTCGCATCAACGACATGTTTATATTTATTGAATTAAATTAAAATTAATAAATTAAAATTGTGTTTAATTGTATTTATTCTCTATCTTATTCTTTCACGCGGTTGTGCCATCGTTGCTGCATCGATTAGCGCTTCTGCGGCGCTCGTGTGTGACAATTGACGGGATATTATAGCTAGTGAAGAAAGTATAAACGCTTATTGAAGAGAAATTTTTTTATTGGTAACATAAGTGAATATAATATAAAAAAATATGGTAGGTTGAAAGGAATTTAAACAAATATGATATAATAAATTAAGTATAGAGTAATTGGAAAATTTTTGAGTAAGTCTGTTTTATTCAAATAAAGTATGTATGTGTACTGCAGAAAAAGTAGATGAGAAGAATTTGGAATCAACCGGGAAAAACCAGTTCTTCACAAATTCATTACGGATTTTTTTAACCGCTCCTTAGTTTTTTTTATGCGAGATTTGATCTCTGTGTTTTAAATTATTTATAGGATTCGTCTCGATACGGATTTTTTTTTTTACTAAAAATCACATTTTTGTTAAGTAGAAATTAATTGGCTAGCTTTTTTTATAAGCAATTGTTGAGTGGTACACTCATATAATATTGGAAGTGTTCTCCTTTAGGACTCTAGGGGACGAGTTCTCGCACTTACGGAAAAGACTCTTTTTCTGCAATTTCATCATTGTTCCATATGAGTAAGAATTTTTTTTTCGTCAAAGAAATTACATAAATTAAGGAATCTCTAAATATGATCATCCCCCGACTTTATTTCTACCTGCACTTCTCAGAAAAAGTGTTGAATGATGCCATTTTTGCAGAAAATTAAAGGAATTGACGAAGTTTTACGGTAATTGTCTGCAAGATACAGTAATCTAATTCAAATTATGGATATAAGGTGCATCCGTGCATTACAAATAAGCGAATATAAAAGTTTGCACGAGAATCTGAAAGAGTCGAGAAGAGAGCGATATATGTGTGCGCGTACTGCAGTTCTAAGCGTCCACGAAGCTTGGCCACGCCCCCGCAACGCACTGTGAGAATAAAAAGTGCAGTAGAAAACGCTACGCGGCAGCCAGAAAACCTTTTATATGTACATAAATGTAATCCAAGGTGACAGTCAGGATCGTATACGCATACGCTCGATAAGGATGCACGTATGGAGCTCTAAATCGCTCCTACTTCACTCAGATACGACGTCAGGTCTCGAAACGATCGGGGAGGAAAAAATAATCGTCTCGGGTAATTATAATGTAGCAAAATATAAGATAAAAAAGTATAAAATATAAATCAAAAAATATAGAATGAAAAATATAGTATAATATAAAAATGTAATCTAATAAATAAATATGTAAATGTAATAAATAAAATATAGTATAAAATGAAAAAAATATAAGCTATAAAATAAAATATAAAAACATACAAAATCATCGACGCGCCGCCTATGTGTTGCGATGTGTTGTTCGGCTAATAGCGAACAGTATCGATGTATACGGTAGATATAGGTGTTATTTAGGAAAAGAATAATTAACGTATTGAGGACCGAGCGGAGTTTTTTTTTTGCGCGAGTTTTTTTTTGCGCGCTCATTTAGTGATTGGAAACTTTTTTGGTTTATCTGACTTTGTTCCACAGGAAAAAAATCACAGAAAATGCAAATTTTTTTTCATAACTCCTCGTATTTATTTTTTTTCTAAATGATGCTTTTCTTCTACATTTTCGGAAATTTTCCCACAAAAGAAAATAATTTCCGACGTCATTCTTTCGACATTGTCGTCAACGTGTTAATGGAAATTCTTGAGCATGAAGTACGCTTGCAAGAATTGTTCACTTGCTTGCAAGAGAAAAATTCTGGAACGAAAAAGAAATAGCGAGAAAAATTCATTTTTAATGATCTGTATTTATTTTGCTTAATCGTAACCGGCAAATTGTTTTATTTTTATTCTAACTAATTAATTTTTTTATTCGTTTTCAAGAATTTGTTTGTAAAAAAATTAATTTTTACTTGCTATATTTCCTGGAAATGACATCAAACCTTCCTGTTTTTGCTTTGAAGAAAAGAAAAGTAACGACTTTCTCAACATCGAAGAAGCAGCGGAAAAAAATAGCGACTTTCTTGGAATTATTATTCCTTTTGAAAGAATTTGAATAGGAAAAAGAATCCGAATTTTTCTATTTTTCTTTTTTCATTTTCCATGAAACTTTTCTGAAAATCGCACTTGTATTATTTATGCTATTTTGTTTTTCCTGATCCATAATTTCTTCTACATTTTTTATTTTTTTTTTACATAATACATTATAAATAATTATACATCTCCAAATACATAAAACATTTCAGTAATTAAATATTTCATGTTCAAAAGCATTACTTATATGTACGTGTGGATTTCTGTCACGATTTCGTACGCTTAGTCACCGTTCGTGGATTTAATAAACGATGAATGAGTTCATGGAAAATTTCCAATACGCTTGAAAAGTTCTCGATGAGTAGAACGACATTGCGGACACGAATCCGTGAATTCGTGCCCACGGCAATGAATCATAGCGAATAAGATGCTGTAATCGTTTCTGGATCCTTCCTAGGATTTCTCCTCGGATAGGAACGAGATAGAGTAATAAGCTCGCTTTTTTTTAGGATGTGATAGCTCTGTAGATACACCAAGCGTATCCTTTGAGATTTAGGACTTAGAGGATTTAGAAGCCACCAAATCCTAAGTCCTGGAGATTTTAATTTGAAAAAATCAAAAAAGAATCTCAATAGAAGTCAAGTCTAGGTTGAGTCTGGAGTTAAGTTGAGTCACTAAGTCTCAGTTGCTAGAAATTTTAATTTAAAAAATTAAAAAAAATATCAATAAATGTCTAGGATGAGTGAGCAGGATACACATACATATACTAGGGAATGTTGGGTTTTAGCGCTAATAACGGACCAGGGGGATAAATCCTGGATAACATCTAATTTTTGGAGCATTGAGATGAATTCTTTTGATTTGGAAACCCCTGATAACGTCTACTGTTTAGTCGTTCCGGGTTGGTGTTGAGACCTCGGATTTATCCCGAAGAAACCAGCTCAGGTCGTTATAGCATTTAGTCAGGACGAATTCTACTATAAAAAAATTTAAGGACCTACGGGTAGCTGCAGTTATTGAATCACCAACTAGTTAGCGAGAATGGAAGTCGAGGGAGCAGCGGAGGTGTAGGAGGAGGTGTGGCTAAAAAGAGTACACGAGCTGAGCCAGCAGCAGAAAAAGAGGACACCCATCCTCCCCACAAAAAAAAAGAACAAGGAGAAGATTTTTTTAGGTGTAAATGAGAGTAAAACATAAAAGTTTTATTAGTTTCGGTTCTTTTTTTAAAATTTTATTTTATTATAATTTATTATAAAGTAGTTGTAGTTGTTGTTATTCATTTACTATAGAATATTTTAAATGCTTTATCTTATTACATATTCGATTAATTAAATAGAATAGTTCTAGAAAGAAAGTTGTAAACGAACAGTTATGGCAGTTTCGCGCGATCAAGGATTTTTTTATTTCTTTTAATAGGAAATAAAAAAAAACGCGTACAAGGATTTTTTTATTTTCCGTAATACGATAACGCCCCCCCCCCCAATGTATCACCAATTTTAAGGAATATTTCAAGTAAAGTGATGTTTTTTGAAGCTTTCAAGAGAAAAAAAACCTTCAAATTTCTGAGATTTTGCATTTTCTCTGTTGATCTAAGCTAGTTGTTTTTTCTAGGAATTTTATGATTAACCTTTGTTTCGTACAATTATTTCTCTATTTATTTATTTATTGTTTCTGTATAATTATTGCGTAGAATACGTGGCGCTGGGATTCTCTGTATGTATATATTTAAAGAAATAAATAAACAAATAATCATAAATAACGAATTTTTTTTCTAGAAAATTTTAAAAACAAAAAATTAGTTGATTTTTCTATATTTTTTGCGTAGATGTGGCGATACGTTAGCAATTTACGGTGCTCCAACATATTTCGGGTCCGTTTTTAAAGGCATCACCCCACGAATCTGAGGTGGTACGGATTTCAGGTGGAGTATTTGTATACGGGATGGGAGATTATTGAGAGAAGGGGATGATTCCGTCCATCTCTTCCTGATTGCCGGTGAAAAAACGGTCCGGAAGATGCGGCGCCGCGCAAGGCTGGCGCGCTCCAATCGAACTCCTTGTAGAAAATAGCGCGCCGGAACGCCCGAAGCCGTATCTTCCGGGCCGTTTTTTACGGCAATTTGGAAGAAATGAAGGGAATTACCCTTCCCTCAATAATCTACGATCCCGTATACGAATACTCCACCTGAAATCCGTACCACCTTAGATTCGTGAGGTGATGCTTTTAACAAGTTTCAATAATCCTTAGGTTTATAGATGTCAGATTTCCGCTCGGGATTGTCCTCATATCGGTACTAAAGTTTTGGCAGTGAACACTTCACGGAGAAGACAAGATCTCCGTTTTTTTTCTTCTATTCCCTTATGTATTGTTTGAAATGGCATTAAATGGTCTTTTTTTATAAGCTTATAAAGCTGTAACGATTTCAAGTGCAGTGGTCGGCGCAGGCAGTTTTTTTTTAACAGTCAAAAATAAGAATAATATGGATAAGTCCGTGAACGAGTGCATAATGCTAAACATCGTGAAGAAATTGTATTTATATACTTACGATTATTCATTTATCTCTTTTTTAGGGAAAAATTGTAATTTTTGAGCACAACTATGTGATAAATAATTGAATAAACAGATAAATAAATAATAAACAGATTTAAATCTTATTTTTTTCGTTCCATTTTGTTTTAGGAATTTATTTCAGCTCAAGAGGAATCTCGCGCATTCAGCTGAAATAATAAAAAAGGAGGAGAGGGTGAGGGCTGCTATGTACATATTTATTTATTATTTAGTGCTATTTACATATTTATTTGAAAATTTTGCTGAAGATCACGATTGATCTACATCCCTTTGTATCCAGTGATTATCGATCGAAAAGATCGAATTATATGTGTGGGGATATAAGAGCATGGATAATTATGGTGATTAGGAAGTTCTTCCTTGTGTATCTATCGCTGCGGGTCTCTAGAAATGCTACTTTTCACAAAATTTTATGGATTTGGACCGTCAACTACTTTTTCTCCCGCTATTAGCGCCAAAGTGCTCATTTCACACTGGTCATAAATCATTGGTTTCCTCGTCGGCTCATATGGTTTGTGGCGATTTTTTCTCTTTAATTGGCATTTGGAATTTCGGACGAGAAAAAAGAAATGCGCGGAGTAACACATTGCGATGCGAGCAGCTATAGCGACGAGATTAGAGGAAAGTTTTAAAAACATTTTTGCCGGCGGGCAAGAAAAAAAGAGATGAGAATCGATAATGATTCCCGGAGAATAAAGGAGATGAGCCGGCCGTTGTACACCACGGGAACTGGCGTATGTGGGGCACGGGATGAGCAGAGACAGATGCTGGCACTTCTGGACTCGATTTAAGAGTGCTGACGCCAACGTCAGTGTCAGCGTCAGCCGCCGCAGCCGCCGCCGATCACGGAAGTCACCGGCGCGGATGTCAATTGTCAGGTTATGAGCGAAGTGTGCCTGACAATGTGATCTACGACCTGACACAACGACGACACGAGGCTTCAACGGATTCTTTTCAGAGTCAGTGAGGCAAAAATTTTGAGGTGCCCCGGGGAAGTGTTATATTGGTTCAGCAATAGCTCAAGTCGTTCCTCGGTAATGTGTGAGGCGGACGGGCGAAGCATTGTTCCTGATATTCAGGCTTCAGGGGTAACTAGAAGGAAAAAAAACATAGCTCAAATATGAAGGAAGAGAAAAAAAAAACAGACATAAAGAACAATTTTTTCTCCAGGGTATGTTGCTACAAAGAAAATGTGTAGTTGAAAGGATGAAGAAACAGAAATTGAAAAAAATCTTAATCTTTTTTCTTGCTAATTGCTTTAAAAAATTATTTATTCACTTTTCGACTTTTTATTGATTATTTTCTTTTTGAACAGTCATTTATTCACTTTGAAATTTTTCTCCCAAAAGAATTTCTTCTTAAAAAATCCCTTAAAACTCGCAGAACCCGAGCTAGAGCAGGAAAAATAACGAAGAGAAAAATATGGTTATTCTGAGGCAGAGAAAAAAAAAGAGAAAATCGGGAATTTTTCTGTCTATTTTTTATTTGTTGTTTTTTTCATTTTTCTATCCTAAATGGAATCTAAGTGGAGTTTATCAGTTTTTAATTGGAATCTAATTTATTTATTTAAAGCTAAGATCAGCTAAAAATAATATCGTGGCAGGAGTTTTGAAGATGAAATTCGGACAGAGAATAGAATTAGTTGGTTTTTTTTTTTCCAAGATCCTAGAAAAAAATAATCCACAGTATTACCCATCGTAGTTCATCTCCATCTATTAACTCTTAAAAGCCAACGAAGCATTAAAGCAACGACTTTTCTGCTTATATATTCATTGTGAGGACGTCAGTAAGAGGTTTTTGTGTTGCACGGAGTTTTGCAGAAAACTCAGCAGAATGATATTCATTCATCGTTTTGCTTCCTATTCCGATAAATGAATATTGTTTTGCAGTGGGATTTTTTCCTAACTTTAAAAAAATTAAAAAAAATATCAAATTAAAGATAAAAACTCATCCACGACAAAGTTATGCTCTTTTTTTCTGCTCACTTATCTGATTTCAAAGATTTCAGAAAAATATTTCGATATGGTTACGTCCGGACAAGAAATTGTAACAGCGGAATGATAAAAGAAACGAGACCTAATCTGATGAATGAATATTATTTTGATGTGGGTTTTTTTCTGAATGTATCAAAATTCATCCCCAACAAAGTTATATTCATTTTTTTTCTGCTCACTCATCTGATTTCAAAGATTTCAGCAGAATATTGCGATATAGTTAAGTTCGTATACGAAATTGTAAGAGGGAAATGAAAAAAAAAAACGAGAAAAACGAATAGGGAGGAAATGAGGAAGATTTGTCCATTTGGAGTCGGTATTAATTTTTTCTTGATAACAGATAAAAAAACAGATTTTTTTTGACCCGTTCGCTTTCAGTTCACTCCCAGTATAGTCATTTTCTGATGAGGAAAAAAATCTTCTCTAAGATATCTAATCACAGTTTTATTAGACACTTTAGCTTAGTTTTATTAGAGATATAGGTCGTGATCGATTTTTTCCCAATGTAAAAAATGTTCATAGATCTTTTAAAAAACTTTAAAGTGCCATATTTTATTCGGAGGATAATTTCTCACTCTACAAGACAGGAAGAAGGATGAATACATAGAAATAACTTTCATGCTTTGTCTTCGGGCCTTAAAATTGAGAATTTCGACCTCAAAAACGGAGCGTTCACCGATTGAAGCAATTATAGTAATTATTGGGTTGAAAAAATATTTCATATTTTTATGTGCATTCGTCTTTTCCAGAAAAAAAACGCTTACGACTTTATTTCTCAAATCAAAAGTTATTTGATGGTCTATAACTGTTCCACTTTCTCCTTAAGGCGCATTTTTTGTTTAGTTCAAGTTCATTGGTTGCTGTTTTTTTGAGAAAATGTTCGAAAAGAAACCCAGAACATCCCAACATCCTTATTTCTAATCAAGTAGATGGAACTACGAAACGTTTCTCTAGTGGTTTTTTCTAGTGCGTTTTTTTTTCTAGTCCTTAAAGAATAGTACAAACTATGTAGTAGGCGTATGGTAGGAATAAATTAGTAGGATTACAACGCTATATTTGATGAGAATCTACCCACTACCTCATCACATCAGCAAAAAGTGGACCAGCAAAAAAAAAACACGGCAACAGTAAGTGCTAATGGACTTTTGAATGGAAGAGCAGAAAAAAAATAGTGCAAAAAAATTGCAAAACGTCCGGGGGATTTCCACATGAAAGTATTGACAATGACGTTTTCAGAGGGGGTATTTAATCTCTAAATCCATGTTTTTAAAGACATCAAGGGATTACGAAATTGGCTTTTTGGAACTGCGGAAACCTGATGGAAAACATAGAGTTCGATGTGAAGGTTAGGAGTACGAACGTGGCTCCGCTCATTTCTCCTCTAGTCGTCCTGAAAAACGCCGTGGGAACAGCGTTTGTTCCTACGAGGCACGTGGAAACGCGCACGCGCCGCGTCGACCAGCGAGCGGTCGGCGATCAATGAAGTCTGCTCAGCAGTCTGTTCAAATAAAACCAATGAATAGGTTGCTGAGCGGACAAAAAAGTGTACAGTAGCGAGCGTTCTAACGTGCATCGTAGTAGCAAACATCGTTTCCACGCCGTTTTTTTCGGAACTGACCGGAGCCGTGCGTGCGAATAGGTGCTATAGGGTCGAGCCGGACCCTAATCAGGTG
Source organism: Necator americanus (assembly GCF_031761385.1). NCBI lineage: Eukaryota > Metazoa > Nematoda > Chromadorea > Rhabditida > Ancylostomatidae > Necator > Necator americanus. Next base: position 37,666,607 of record NC_087372.1, read on the forward strand.
AAGGGGGTTTAGCTGATGGGGTGCAGCTCAAGTGAAGGGGGTCCTTTTGCCATCCATCCAGGAGTGAGGTAGGTTATTTTGCCAACCGTTCAAAAGTGAAGGAGGTCAGAGCACCGGCTCCGACTATCGCATCTATGCGTATTCGTGACCTTCACTCCGAACTTTACGTTTTCCATCCGGATTCCACACAACGTGAATTTCGTGACACGCTCTTTTCAGAGATGTTCTGCTTGAAATCCACTCAGTCCCGGATTAACTTATTCGTAGAAAGCCGGAAATTATGTATTGAATATTTTGAAAATTTTTGGGTATTTGTCATTAGTGACTCGGATATGCGATTACAACTGTGTGAGAAAGTAGCACTAGTAAAAAAAGTGAAAAACTAAGGAGTATGTAAGGGTTTTTCTAGAGAGTTTTGAAAAACAGCGCTTTATTCATGAAGTATTATTATATTTATGTTTTCTCTGTTCATCTTTCTTTCATCGTTATCTTTTTATTTATTCGTTTTTATTTTTCTATCATCTTATATTTTTATATTTATCAAAATATTGATTGGAATTTCTTAACTAAAAACAACAGAACGACCACAAACGTTTCGAAGTGGAATTTCGGATTGTGTAATCTTTCGAGATGATCTGATGATCCAAGTGATGTCAGGATATTTGACAGGCCGTTCGTTGTAAATTGATAGGCACAGAATCATCCTGAAGCCAAGGGTACACTAATGCGTATCACAGGAAACTGTTCTTTTTTTTTCCAAGGAACATTTGAGGTAAGAAATCCACACAAAAGAAAACCAAATGGTTATGAGGTGGCGGGATAACGGGCATAGTTATGCCTAGTAGCTGAGGAAATAGATGGTTATGAAAAATTGGAAATAACTTACTGTTAGAGTAAAATAAATACAAAAATATCAAAGTTATGTTTGAAAAATTAGATTAGAGCGATTAAGATAAACCTGTTGCTTAGTTTTGCGCTCAAATGAATTGTTCCTTGTAAAAATTTAGAAATTTCCTCAAACTACGACGTGGATAAATTTTATTCTCAGGTGAAAGGGCAGTACTAAAAGAGAAAAATTAAAATTTTTTTAAAAAATCTTGTTTTTTTGAATATTTTTTAGAGCTGCTTTTATGTTGAATAGTGTTTATATAATTTACCTTGGACAGATCTATTTTACGTATGTATCAAGGAACTTTCAACAATCCCGAACTTTTCAGTCTTTCAAAATATTTCTTGAAAAAAAAAAACAAAGGAATTCGCTGGTACCTTCTTAGTTTTTGTAGCTTTCTATTTTTTCCAGAAAAAAAAATCCCATAACCATTTCCTTTGGGAGCATTTTTTCCTTATATCCAGTTATTCTGTGATGAGAAATGAATAAGTAAACCATTTTTTCTATTTCAGCTCTCATTTTCCGCTATTTTTGAGAATTGGAATATTCTAGACGTTATGATCGAGATTAATTGTTGTGGAAATTTTCAGTCAGCAACCTTTTGCTTAGCATTTCTTTTGTTAATTTCTTTAAATTCACCTTTAATGATGTTTCCGGAGTTGTTTTCACCGCTGTTCCGCGGTGAATTACCATGAAATATTTAGAAAAATCTCGGCTAGACCGCCTTGCATAAATGAAATACCCCGGAAGAAAAATAGCTGCATTCCTTCGTGTGAACGTCATGGGATTCGAAGATCGTGCAAAAGGTTTGGAGTGAAGCGTAAAAGGCCGAGAGGTCGCAAATAAGGTCCATGTTTAAAAATTCGGCGCTTCTTCACTCGATTTTATTTGTCTTGGCGAGGAAACTGAGGGGAATTGTTTCTTTTTTCAAAAATCTTGTCTCTGGACCTTCACTCTTTGAATTTTGTGTTAATTCTATTGACGTATCCTTAGTTCCCTCACCTACGCTCCTCCCAATAACTCGAAGATTTTTCTCTTCTGGGGAAAATACTCATTTTACTCAGATCCTCTTTTTTTAAATTCTACTCAACCACATATGTGGTTGTTAGTTCATTTGGACAAATTGTCATCTGTATACAACTTAAAAGAGAAATTAGAACGCTTAATGTTTTTTTTATTTAAAGTGGTCAGGATTTTGTGGAGAAATATCTGATATCTTTTAAGGGCATCACCCCACGAATCTGGAGTGGTGCGGGCTTCAGGTGGAGTATTCGTATACGGAATCGTAGATTAAGGAGATGGGCGTGATTTCGTCCATTTCTTCCCAATTGTCGTAAAAAAAATGGGTGGAAAGATACGACTTCGACCGATTCGGCGCGCTATTTTCTACGAGTCCGATTGGAGCGCGCCAGCCGTGTGCACCCGCCGCATTTTCCGGGCAGTTTTTACGGCAATTGGGAAGAAATGGATGGAATCACCTCTCTCTCCTTAATCTACGATCCCGTATACAAATGCTCCACCTGAAATCCGTACCACCTCATATTCCTGGGGCGATGCCTTTCAAGATGTACGGTTTTTTCAACGACATATTCATGCTACAACATTCTCGTGTTATTTTTTACTTGCATGCAGTAAACAAACTGTAAACATGTTTATATCACAAAAATGTTGGTGTATGTTGATGAGGATTATTTGATTCTATAAGATTTTTCCATTGGTTCTTTGATGCCCACAGCAGTGAATAAATTATACAGATGGAATTGAAGTATAGATGGATCGATCCAAGATCGGAGAAAATCCTAGGAAATTCACTATAAGAGAGGAAATGGTGATTTTCTGAAGTTTTTATAAGTTAGTTAGTTTTTTTTTCTCTGGGAGAGAGGAGCGATTAACATTTATTGTTCAGAAAATGAAGTGGTAAATAGATAGTGACGTTATTAAATGGAGAAAGCACAGTACAATGCGTGGAATGTTTGATCCATGCAATAAACCTATGGAGAACTCAGAAAAAAATCCGTTGATCAGCGGGAAAAGTGCTTCCCTGGAGAAACTGGAAAGCAAAAATAGGAAGATAAAAAGATACGGATTTGAAAGTTGCCAACTTCTCAAATATTGGAAAATGGTCGTTTAAGATGGAACAGCGTGGAAAAGTTAGAAAATAGGATATGGAAAATGAGTGAGTTGAAAAGCAAAGGAAAAAAAAGCAAAATTGCTCAGAGGTTGAGAAAAAAAAATCCGGATATTACCTGTACGGGAGAGAGTGAAGACAACTAATGGAGTGAACATTGACCTGGTTGTAAACAACTGTATACGGTTATATCTACTTATTTACCTATTCATTTCTTTATTTATTTATTTATTTATTAGCAAGTGCCAGTGATGCACCGAAAAAAAGAAGCTTTGTTTCACTAGAGTCAAAATAATAAATGAAAAAAATTCAATTTTTTTTCTCTCAATTTTTTTTCAGGAAATGGTAGCAGTTTTTCCAGTGATGGGTAGGTAAACAGGTCATTCAAATTCTAAGAAAAATGAAAATTTTTCTTTTGAGACTTGTTTCCTCACGAGATTTCCAGAACACTTCCTATTAATCAGGTTATCCACCAGGGCTAGGATGACCCAACTAGCCTGAGGCGAGTGGTGGAGCACGTTGGGGACCCGGGTAGAATCTGTCTGGGACCTTAAACAGGAGGGTTTGGTATGCTTAAACACCAATTTTGGCTGCTTGAATCAAACTATAGACAGAAAATACTTCAAAAAAAGATTTTTTTTGCCAATTATTGAAAGATGTCAATATTGTTCGGATATTTCCTTGACGGGGAAAAAATTCCTAAGAGTGAACCACATGTGCATACTTCTTAGCCAGTTATAATAGTAAAAACTCAGAAACAGAATAATTATTCAACAATAGCATGAAACGTTGGGAATTTAACAATAAGCTAATAAATAATCCGAAAAAATCCTCTTGAACACTCAGAATCAGCAGCGCCTAGCGAGAAAAGCTGTATCCTTTTGACCTACGGTGAGTGGGCGTGGCTTCGGCCGCAAATTTTTCTCTCGCCCTAATCTGCGCCCGTGTCTCAACGAAGACGAGAACGAGGACGAGGATGAGGTAGATCGTCTAAACAAATTCCTTCTCCGTGTGCAGAACAAAAGAAAACAACAAAAACGATGTGGATTACCCGCGCTTTGCAGCGCGCTGGAGAAGTAAAGCACGTCTGACTACTTTTTACTAGGCCCTGAGGGTTTAGAGTAAACAATAAAACAATAAAACAAGGACAAGAACGTGGAGAAAACTTAGTTATTAATAGTTAAAATTTAGTGAATTTTCTGAAGATTTTCTATAGAGGGTCGTAGATTATGAGGAAGAGGGTGATTCCGTCCATTTCTTCCTAATTGCCGTAAAAATGGTCTGGACGATACGGGTTCGAGCGATCCGGCGTGCTATTTTCCGCAACGAGTTCGATTGGAGCGCGTCAGCGTTGTGCACGCGCCGCATCTTCTGGACAGTTTTTTTACGGCATTTAGGAAGAAATGGACGGAATCGCTCTCCTCTCCGTAATCTACGATCCCGTATACGAATACTGCACCTGAAATCCGTACCACCTTAGATTTGTGGGGTGATGCCTTCAAAATTGGAAAAATCTCTTAAGGATGCTTTGAGTACCGTACTTTTGAACGTAGAGGTGGGTACAGTTCGGTCGAAAAATTCTCGAACTTATGCTGCTTCTCAAAAAAAAAATCCTTCGCACTTTGTCTTAGTGCTACTTCTAAGACACAGCCGAGGATTTCTTCTTGCATTTTTATTAGATTATTTTATTTTTACTTTGATCTGCGATGTAATTTTATTGAACGACATTGGAGGAGAAAAGTAAGCATTACTTCTTTTGGGTTACTCTGACCGTTACGTCATGATATGTCTTTTTTTTGACTTCTGCATCCAAGTGAAGATTTGTGAATATTGACATCGCTTAGAAAAACGTTCAGCATTGTTTCTGAATTTTTTAAAGAGAACCTCAAGGAGGAGGGTTAAAAAATTTCTTTTAGAATAAATCTTGTTCTTTCATTTTTTAAAGAGAACCTCAAGGAGGAGGGTTTGCTTCCAACAAGAAAAATTCGAAAAAGTGACTAGAAAGAAATATGTAAGTGCAGAATAAGGGTGAGTGACGTAGCGTGTTAGAAATATCGCATTCGACATGTGCACTTGAAAAGTTTGACATCGTCTGGAAAATCTGACATAATCCAGGACGGGTTTGATGTGGAGAGATAAAAATGAGATTTGATGGCGGCTGAGAGGTCCTTCTTCGACAGGAGCCTTTCGAAGGCAGCGTATCACGACGTGGACGAGGTGCGGGAATCGCAGCGATAGCCAGGAGTTCGGCTTTTAGATTATCGATCGAGATCCTTCGTGGTTCCGCTCATCTCTTCGTAACCGTCTTCGTTGAAATAAACAGCGTGGGAATTTCTTTAGTTGCTACGAGACACGTTAGAACGCGTACTTTTTTACCCGTTCCTGGGTCCCTTCTACAGCCTATTCACTGGTTTTACTTGATTGGCAGCTAAAAAAGACCTTATTGGTTTTCAACGCCTCATTTTCGGGCACAGTACCCTCAACCTCGTTCTGCCCTCCAATATTAGGGAAAGATGAGCGAAACCGCGCTGGTTTCCCTAACCTACATCCGGAATTCCAGGATTCCGCTATAGATTCCGCACCACGTCAAAATTGAACTAAAAACTGCCCTCAAATCACCGGAACGATCCAATTGCGATATAAATTTGACCGAAATTGATTCCTAGTAGATGTTCAACTAAATAAATAAAAATATAAACAAAAAAAAATAATAGAATAAAAATAAAACTAGAAATTCAAGACGAGTAAATATCGATTTGTTGAATTCTTTGTATGGTCCATATATGACCAGGACATGTTGAGTTTATTCCTGTGGACGTAATCCACTAAAGTTTTATCACGATCTGGGATTGTGCTGATATTTAGAAACGATCGGCATTTTCGCTATTGCGGAAACATTTCACAGATTGAATTATAAATGCGCTTCGCTTTCTGATAAAATATTTTTTTTTCAAAATTTCAATTTTTTTCTAATTTTTTAAAAAATTTAAAAAATTAAATAACGATGTTTCTTCGTTTCTTTAATGGATATTTAAATTCCAAGCGTTTTATGACTATCGGTACTTATGTTCATATACGCAGCCGCATCTGCCTCCCTTCTCTCCCCAACGAAAAAAAACCCTTGAATGTTACGCAGAGGTTTTCGGGAAACATCTCTTTTCAGGAACATTCTTTGACAGCCAGAAGTGTTTATGTAGCATTCATGGCTGGAAATCCGTGTCGTAATTGTAGTGGTGGCTTGGCGGGCGGCGGCCGCCATGTGTTAGTGGAGGGTAGAATAGGATAAATAGACGAATTATTGAATGGCTTTCGGCGATTTTCCCAAAATCATTGTTTACCGCTTTGTCCAGGTTAGCCGAGATTTTTCAGCACAATACCCTGAGTTGAACAACAATATATCAAGCTGAAAAAAAAACCCCAAGAATTTTTAGTATGCTAAATAGACGGGGCTAGACACTGAGGGTCGTACGTTCATTTAAAGGCATCAGCCCAGGAATCTGAGATGGAACGGGTTTCAGGAGGGTAATGCCCTTACGACGAGGTCGTAGGATTGTGTGGAAGAGGGTGTGATTCCATTCACCTCTCCCTCTGGATCAGTGTATATGGACGACCACGGTACGCTATTTCTTACGACGGCTTCGGTTTTGCAATGCGCAACCATTGCGCCCCGCCCCCGCCTGCGATTCGTCGAAAAACCATTCAGTGGAGCCTCGTATAGACATTACCGAGGCCTGAAACCCGTACCACATCAGATTCGTGGGGTGATGCCTTTAAGAAGGGTCATCTACGTTATTTATTGAAGTAAGTGGTAGGAGGAGGACGGAGGTAACGGTTGTAAGAGGACTAATGTGAATCTATAGATAAGCTTCTTCCTTAAAGGCATCACCCCACGAATCTGTGGTGGTATTTCAGGTGGAGTATTCGTATATGGGATCGTAGATTATGGAGAGGTAGGTGATTCCGTCGATTTCTTGCTAATTGCCGTAAAAAATATGCCGGAAGATGCGGCGCCGCACAAGGCAGGCTCGCTCCAATCGAACTCATTGTAGGGAATACTGCGCCGGAACGCTCGAAGCCGTATCTTCTGGGCTGTTTTCTACGGAAATTAGGAAGAAATGAAAGGAATCACCCTTCTCTCAATAATCTACGATTCCGTATACGGATACTCCACCGGAAATCCGTACCACCCTAGATTCGTGGGGTGATGCCTTTAAAGCCAGTAAAGATACTTTGCGAAGAATCCCTTCGGCTACGTTTGAGTCGTCCGACATCGGCGACGCAATGCGTAACGTCGTCGCACCTCAAAAAAATTGCTAGGTAAAAATGCAAGGACTCTGATACTATGGGAATAACGTTGCCATGAGGGGTTTTTTTTCGAGACAATTCTTCTCAATTTTGATTTTAATTTAATAATATTAATACTTATTTGATAATTTTATCGCAAATCTAGCGCAAAACATCCGTAACATGTAACCCGGTAAAATGAAGAAGAGGAAAAAAAGAAAGAAAGGATGGAAAATCAGAAATGTGTCCTCGAAAAGTCCATTATTCCTAGGGAAGAAATCCTGAGGCTAAGAAGCTAAAAAAAAGTGTGCATAACTAGATCTTTTTCGGAATGGCGGGAAAGAGCAAACAAATGCAAAAAATCGGGATTTTCGATAAATCAACGAATTACTTGTGTTTTGAACATTTTTTTTTATTTTATTATTTTTTTATTATTTTTATTATTATTACTATTATATTTTTACTTCTATTTTTATTATCAGGATAGGAGCACAAAGGATTGGAGAGGAAAAGTGCTATATACACTTCAGATTAGAAAAAAATCAAAAAAGTAAAATCTGGATTTTTGAGAATTCTTGAGAAAAGAATTATTCGTATTTGAAGATATTTTTACCTATTTTTTTAATCTATATTTATTTTCTCTACCTTTTATTCTTTTTTTATAGAAGAATGAAAAAAATGCATAGAAAGTGCTGCGAATGAGTCAACATCACCTAAAGGATTTAGAAACTGATGAATTACAGTTTTTTCTGCTCATCACTTTTGACTCGGAAAATAATCACAGACGAAAATTCCTGAAAATGTGATTTGCGGCGATTATTCTCGGACGTCGTTGATTCGAGACGATCTCCGCACGAGACGAGATCCATGTAATTCGCTTTGTGTTGTGGCTAACAATCCATTGTTGTGTAGTAGTAGGATGACGTTTGATGAGGTGAGGATGAGGGGAGAGCTTAGAAAATTGACCGTTTTGACTTTCACCGTTTTTTCTTTCCGAAAAAAAGTTTTTGTTAAAAGAAAGTTTTTCCAGAGGTCTCTGTAAGATAAGAGTTAGTAATCCAGAACATTCTCTCGCAAGGATAATTTATGTTCCTCCGAGGATAGGTTTTTTTTAAAGAATGGAGAACAGTAATCACATACTCCTTTTTCCCTGTAGACAGTTTAGAGAAAGCTATGGATTTTTTTGAATTAAAGAAAAATTTGAATTATGATTAAGAATTGCTCAATACCTCAGGAAAAATGTAGTTAATTTCAATTTATTAATTTTTAATTAATTATCAATTTAATTAATCAGAAAAAAAAAACTTATGAAAACGAACTCTGTGATCGATTCAGCCGTTCCATTTTCCTTTTTCCATGTATTGGAAAGCCGTCTTTAGAAGAACTTGTGGAATAGAGAGGAAAAATCCATGAAACTATCACCAGAGCCTGCCCCCATTATATCTCTCCTGGGTAGGATAAATACGATGGAAACGAAACCATCAGCGACTTCTTTTCCCAATCATCCTATCCGATATTATTTGCTGGAAGTTTGCTACACGCAAACTCTGTGAAAAGGCGCTTCGTTGCGGGACCCAGCCTAGTTTTTTGCAGAAGAAATTTCAGTGCTAAAATGAGTGGGAACGTATTTTCCGCCACGTTTGTCCGTGGACAAATTTTTATTGGATGAGACGTATCCAACCAGAACACACTTTTCCGCTGGGATACGTTTATCCAACTGGAAGAATTTTATTGGATACGGGCTCAGAAAAGGTAGGAATCTTTTGGAAATGAACGTCGTTGAACGTACGGATTCTTTTCTTCCAGATGTGGATTTTTGTGATCATTGACGGGACCGAGTATTTTTAAAAGAAAATTTTAGTTACATCTTTGTACCTAAGTAACAAATACGCTAACAATCAGTAGTTCGAACTTCCAGCTCTGCGGTTTTTTTTTGGAATGGGGGAGGGATGATCAGAAAAAACAAAATAAAACCAGAGTTTTGTCCGTTAGAAGCGTATTTTGTGTCGTTCAGGAAAATTTTCAGGAAAAGAGAACTCATTCTACAGTATAACATTCGCTCGAGCGCGAATTTTTCGATTAAGCTGAGCGCATACCGCGTCGTGACCAGCATGGTAATCTTTTCACAAAATTCCACAAAATTTCACAAAAAATTTGAAATTTTAATAATTTCACAAAATACAGTAAGAGCAAAATTTCTACCATAATACTTTTATGTGAAGAGTTTTGATAAAAGTTTCTCCCGGTTTTTTTTTTCTAAAACATCTTTATCGTCTCGTTTTTTTTCGTGGATCCCAGAACTTTTCGCGCTAGATGACTTCTAGAATCCAAACTAGTTCGTCTGCAAATCCTGCAAAATCTCTTTTTAGGATCGTGTCTGAAACGAGCTGCAAACGAAGCGTGGGTTTGACTTTGGCATGCGGGAAATCCGGAGAATTTAACGGGATTACATGACCGTTTCGCCTAGTTTTTGGGTTATTCGTGACGCAGATCAGCAATTATTTTGCATTGACTAACGCGGGTTTTGTGGACGACCTCTTTCCTTCCTTCCTTCCCGAAGTTTTTACAATGGATTTAGGATTGTTAGTTCAGTTGAAAGGGAACGGAGAAGGATTTCGGTACTCGCCAGGGTTCACAGGCACTAGACGAGAAGATACTGTAGGAAAAAAATTTGTATTCAGGGAAATATTTCTTCAATCAAAAGGCATATATTTCGTAACCACTCTTTTTTTTCTTATTTTTTAAAGAAAATTTTACTTCTCTTCAATTCACTCATTTAACATTCATTTATTCATTCAGTCATTCGTTCATGTACTCATTCATCCGCTGCGTAAGATAGCAATTTATGGCTGTGGAAGGAAAAAATTTGAAGAATAGGTGTTCGAAAAAAGCGCATATTTCAATCATAATCTGAATAAACAAATATTAGGCGTAAACAACAAAACAGCGTTTTAGTCGCAAGATCTGCCGTACTTCCTCTTTTTTTTTGTGATGGGTGTAGTTTATTTTCCACTACAAATTGATTCAAGCGAATGAATTAGGACGCAAATACCTAATTTAATTTAGATTTAAATTAAAATTTTTGATATGATGAATACCATTGCTTTTATGTGCCGCGCCTGGAATTCTGGATAAAGCAGTCTTTTTAAGTTTATAAAGGCAAATGAATAATTTTTAGTGGCTATATATTTTATTATATTTTCGTACATTCAAATAATGGGCATTTATAAAAAAAACAAACTCTTTATTTTTTCAAATTTTTCTGAAAGAAACTTAATTATTATTATTGTGTTAATTATTATTGACTTACTTACTTGACATTATTATTATTGTTATTATTATTATTGTTAATATTATCATTATTATTATTATTATTATTATTATTATTATTATTATTATTGTTATTATTATTATTGTTAATATTATTATTATTATTATTATTATTATTATTATTATTATTATTATTATTATTTTATGAATGAATATCAGTAAATGATCATTTAATTGGATCATCACTTCATGACACACTTCAGGGAATAAGTATGAACTTTTCTGAACAATTCCAAAACTCGAGCTTGCATTGTTTATTATCATTTATTATTATTGTTACTATTTATTATGCTGTACTTTTTACACTTTATTATTACCATTTATTCAGTTACGTTATTTTCTATTTTAGTTTGCAAAAAATTACTCAGCTTAGATCAATCTGTATCTTAATCCAAGAAATTGTTTCTAGACCACCAATGACATCATCGCTACCCAAATTTTTAAGGCTATCTCGAAATTGTACTCTTTAGAAAAAATAAAAAATGTATTATATTTACGAACGAGACATAAAATTCGAGCATTAAAAGTTATGAAGAATGACTGTCGAGAACAGAAAGCTAGGATAAAAATCCACGATTCAATTAGATGTTGTCTAAGGGAAATGATCTACGTGGAGGGAAAGCAGCGAAAAATTGACGGATATATTTCATTTAAAAACATGATTGGTTAAAGAACGCAAAATTGAAGTTACCGGTTTGCTACTAATGTCGAAATTTAAAGAAGGAAAAAATTGGGAACGTGGAGATCAAGGTGAGAGCTATTTTTAACATCAACTATTCATTTTCGTTTATTTCTCTAAAAAAAAAGAGAAAACGAATAGTTTATGTCAAAAATACGTATAAATTTCTCTCTTATTCGGCTGGGAAAAATTATTTTGTTTCGAAAACTTTGTGAAGAAGAAACACGATGAAATTGGAGCTGGATGGAACCAAAAACTATCTTTGTTAAGGATTTCGCCGATGGCAATAAGCGTTCGGAGGCCGTTAATTGAGAAGTTGGCTGAATTTGTTTGCTTGAGGTGTTGGAAGACGCGATTCACGATGCGTTCTGTGTAGAACCGCTGAGTTCAAGATTTTCCGTCCATCCATGATTTTTTTCACGGATCATACCATTATCCATAGAAAAGAAGAGGTAATTTCTGGTTTTTTCTGGTTCTTACCATTCCTTTTTGTGCTGATATAAAGTCCTTCACATTGTGAAGGGAACGGTCTGAGTCGTTGCCGTTAAAGAATTGTGTAATCTTGGTGATTTTGGAATGACTGGATTTAAATTTTCCTTAAAAAAAGTTTAAAGTGCCAAATTTCAAAATATCCAGAGAATATTATTAGAATATGCGAATTATAGGTTAAATAATTAAATAAACAGCTCTATGAATGGGGATGGATGAATGAATGAGAGAAAGAGAAAAAAATGCTGGCTGGGGAATAATTGGATGAGTGATTATGCAAGAAAATAGCTAGGCGAATGAAGTAAATGGCTGATAAGATAAATGATAATTTCTAAGATAAATTTAAAATTAAATAAGAAAAAATTAAATTAAGGCTGATAAGATAAATTATAGAAGGCTACATGGTCTAAGGGAAAGAGAATGTTCCCGATTTTCTGATACCGTACTCGTTGAAGAATTCACCTAAATCCTAATAGAGTTTAGACATCCTGGGCACACATTAGAGAACCCTCAATAAATTGTGTTGGAGAAGGGATTAGGTGTTTCCTTACGTTAATCTCTCTCGGAGAAGTGAACTCTTTAGAAAGCTATCTTTTAAAAATCTTTTTGAGAAAAATTTGAAAAAAAAAGCTTTCTAGAGTAATGGAAAACATTACAAGATTACCTGTTTGTGGTTGAAGTTTCTAGAAGTTTTTGATTTCTTCCTGATTCGATTTAATGTCTTGATTTGATTTAATTTTAATTGTTTTTCGGTGCAGTATAGAAGTTTTTTTCCCGTTTATGAGTTGATCGAAATCCTCCAAAAATCTCAAAAAGTTACCCCCGTGCGATATGCGAAGTAATGAAGTATTTGCACTTCTACGATGAATCAACATATTTTTGCTACCCGCCAGCAACTAACATTTTTTTTCTCGAATTTTCCCTGAAAATATAGAAAACCAGACGAAATGAACGGAATGAGTCTGGAAAATAACCGAAAAAAAACGTAAAATTTGAAATTTAAAAAGCGTAACATTTTGTTTTTTGAGTACGTGAAATAGGCTTAACACAGGCTAAATATGTGCTTTTTTGCATAAACGAATGCATAGAAGGAGGGATGGATCGAATATTCGAATGAACATGCGAATACGAATACGAGTCACTGGATAGGTTGAATGTTCGAAGTTAAAAAGTTAATTACGAGACAAATATCGCATTTTATTTCTATTTTTTATTTTTCGTTTTTTTTTTTAGTTTAGTAAATTCGCTATTTTAGCCTGCTGTAGAGAAACATCAGGATTTTGAAATGAAACAAAAATGAAAAAAGAGAGAAAAAACAACAACGAAAAAGAAATGAAAATGAAATAGTATTATTCAAATTTATGAAAGCAGACAAAGAATGTTTATTTGCAGTTCCGACATTCAAATGATTCGCATTTATTCAGGATTTTTTCCAAGAAACTTCATTATTATTATTACTATTATTACTATTTTTATAATTACCATCCTTTATTTTAGAATTACTGTTATCTTCTCAAGGAGTCGGCTCCAAATAATACTAGAAAATAAAATTGAGCTAATAGTAAGAATGTTGTTTCTCATAGAAGTAAGGCCAAACAGAAAATGGCGCCCTTCTTCGGGAAGCAGTTTTTTGATCTCTAATTTCCGCTTGGCTGACCATAACTTGTTTATCTAAAATTGGATTCCGAGAGCATCTCGACTGAAGATTAAGGGGCATTTCGGTTTGTGGTGGTACGTGGTTGTTTAGTGTTCTGGATACGTCTATTTTAAGGGTTTATGGACGAGTTGATCCCAAACGGTGATTTTGTCCTCGCAACAAACGCATTCATCCCTCCGTAGTCGATAAATTGGTAACAGGCAAATCTGGGATAAATGGATAAAATAAACGGTTCGAACCATCGATCCTCCAGTCACAGTTGAGACCCTTACCGGCTGCGCTACACCCCCCGATCAAAGACAGGGAAAGTCGAAAAGATCAGCTTCCACAGCAAGGAAAACGTCATTTTAGACCTTCGCGGTTCGTAGATTTTGAGATCATTCTTGGAAGAGAAAAATCCACGAAGGTGATCTTTACTTATAATTTGAAATTATTTAGAAGTAAGTAGGAATTAGTGAAATTCTTAGTATTTGAGAACCTTAATTCATCAACGAAGTCTCTAAAATCATCCTTTTTTTCGACAGTAATTGTTGCATTTAAAATAAGTAGTATGAAATCCTTGAATTTCATTTTCTTTTCAAACAAAGCACTACAAAATTTCCAGATTCCAAGATAATATAAAAGGGACATTTATATCTTTTAAAATCTTGTTACTTCTTCACCGCATAAGAAATTTTTTTTTGTCTCACGTGCTTTCAGTGAGATCCTGCAACTTTTTTAAAGAGTACTTTCCGGATGCGTGCAAATTTTTACTGTAATAATTTTTACCCTGAACTTGGACCTTTTCAGGAAATTCTTTTGGGAAAATTATTTCTGCCTTAATTAACCGGAACTAATTCTTGACAAACGTCTTCAAATTTAAAAGGCCTCAATTACTTTTTTCTTATCTCCTCTGCAAAAACTGAAGGATTTTGAATACAGGTTTCTGGATCGGTTTCAAAAACTGCAATAGCATGCGAATGAAAATAATAAAGGTCAGCGAATATAAATCTTTATACATACTTCTGACAACAATATTAAACATTTGACAAAACCCGTAAGAATAAATGGAATTGAACCTGAGTAACATTTTTTTCCAGAAAAAAAAGCCAACAGTTTGAAGATCTTAATGAATTATATGTTAAAGCTGTTCGGATAAATTGTGACGTCACCATGCAAATATTCTATTAACAAGACCAAAAAATCGCATATTATGCTCTTTGAAATTCGCGCGCAATTTCTCGATCACATCTTCGCTGATTTCACGATGTGGTCGTCCTTTCGAGCTTCCCAGACATTTCACGCGTGATGTTGGTGTCCGCAAGAAACAGAAGAATCCCTTACGTTCATTGAAAATTAGCTGATCATTGGTGATCAAATGTGGCAGATTGAGAAATGTTTCGACACGACGAAGCTGAAATGGGGTTACTGTAGCGTACTGTAGTGATTTCGGCGTATGGGACTCGTTCTCAAAAAAAAAAAATAATCAATCGTGTTTTTTTCTGACTTTATTAGAAATTTTTCCTTACTGTTAAGAATCAACACTGAATTATCTATTTATCTGTTCATTCGCTCGCTTTGTTTTCGCTCATTTGCTCACTTACAATTCATTCATTCATTCATTCATTCATTCATTCATTCATTCATTCATTCATTCATCCATTCATTCATCCATCCATTCATCCATTCATTCATCCATTCATTCATCCATCCATTCATTCATTCATTCATTCATTCATTCATCCATTCATTCATTCATTCATTCATCCATCCATCCATTCATTCATCCATTCATTCATTCATTCGTCCATTCATTCATTCATTCATCCATTCATTCATTCATTCATTCATTCATTCATCCATTCATTCATCCATTTATTCATTCATTCATTCATCCATTCATTCATCCATTCATTCATTCATTCATTCATACACCCGTTCATCCGTTAACTCATTCATACATTCGTTCGTTTATTCACTCATTTGTTCTTCTGTTGATTCATTCACCCATTCATTCCTTTACTTCGTCAATGATTCATTCATCCATTCATTCATCTGCTCGTTCGTTCATTCATTTACCCGTTCATTCACGTATTTACTGGTTGATAAATTCGTTCATCTATTCATGCACCCGCCCGTTCCTTCACTCATTCATTCATTCCCTCGTTCATTCATTCACTGGCTCGTTCATTCATCCATTCCTTCACTCATTCATTCTTCCATCTACTCGTTCGTTCATTCACTTCATTTGTCCGTTCATTGATTGATTGATTGGTCGATTGATTTATTCATCCATTATTCATTTATTCACTCATTCATTCATTCATTCATTCATTCATTCATTCATTCATTCATTCATAAATCATTCATCAATCATTCATCCCTTCTTCTTTATTAACTTGTTGGTTCATCCATTCATTCTTCCATTCATTTATTCGTTCATTCATTCACTCGTTCATTCGTTCATTCGTTCATTCGTCCCAGGCCAATTCTTATATTAATCTTATCGGCCAATTACTTCACTCGTTTAGTTATTTTCTTGGATATTCACGTATCCAACTATTCCCCAACCAGTATTTTTTTCTCCTTCTCTCATTCATTCATCCATCCCCATTCAGCCAGCTGTTTATTTATTTATTTATTCGGCGGTTCTGGTCACGCAACCAATGATTTCTCACCTCATTTATCGGATTCCCACGAAACACATCACCATTCACCAGTAGAATCTGCTCCATTGAGAAATACCGTAACCAATTAGCCATATGTAGATCGTAAAGCGAATTTCGAACTGGTTTATAATCGACGTTAATTTTATCCGTGCCCGGAAGGAATGCTTCTTTTTCGAAAATCGGCAACGTTTTATTAAGCTCCATTTTATTGTAGTATACCTGCAAAAGATGATTGATTTGTCATAAAAATAAAAATAGCGAAAAATAGAAATAAAAATATAATAAATAAATAATGATGAAAAATAAGATTAAACATAAAATAAAAATAGCGAAGAATAAAGATAAAAATAAATAAAAAAAATATAGGTAAAAATAAAATAAAAATAGCGAAAAGTAGATGGTTTGCTTTATTTGACCTGCGTGAAATCGCTAATCGTTCTCTGTGTGGGATCCCTGACAATAAGGATAATTTTCATGGCTGGATTTAGTTCTCGTACACGTTTCGGAGCCACCACAGAAGTGAAATATCCGGGAGTTTTCTCGACAACCACCTGGAATTGGGGAGTCTTCCTGGGGACAAGAACACAGGAAAGAAAGTATAGGAAATTTCCGTCTCACAAACAAGAAAACACAAGAAAAAACACAGAAAGACATAGAAAATCCCAACAACATACCTGATCCGAAGTGCTCAACGGCATCAACGATCGATACCAATCGATTCCTCGGGAGAAATTCAAATCGAAAAAATGTGCTTCCTTACGAACTGCTCGGATTTTCGGATGTAACGTCATAGCGTCGAGAAGTGCTCTTGTGCCACCTTTACGTACACCAATGATCAGCACAGATGGTAAACGATGGGATTCGGATCTGTAACAGTGGATCAATACAGTTATGGGCGTTTATACTTAAGTTTTGATGATTGATGAACGTTTGAAAGCAGGTAAAACAAATGACAGAACAAATAAATAACAAATGACAGAACAAATAAATAACAAATGACAGAACAAATAACAAACGGTAGAGGATAAAGCTAGTTTTAATTGATTTCCTTGTGCTGTAGCCAAGATTGGTACTGATCGTCTTTTATTAAACAACGCCTAACGTTTCGGCGTTATCGCCTTCGTTAGAGCCTGGAAAATCCAAAGCCATTAGTGACTTATCCCCTCAAGTGCCTCATCACCCTACAGGAAGCATCCAAACGGTGGGCAAATTCAAACAGCAATACTAGTGGCTAGTGCTTGCCTCATTAGATAGACTAGGGAATGCAATAGACCACCACGTACCACAACTACGAGTCACAAGGGTTTTATATAGGGAACTCACAGCCGTAGATCAAAACCCGCATAGGTTTTGATATGGGGATAACTCTATCCCCATAATTAAAACAACGTTTCAACATGCCGAGATTCAAAGACAGTCGAACATGGGCAACATTCAGAAGATAAAGCGTCTGGCGTTAGTCAACGTTGTTCAAGTGTTCGGGATGCACCACCACCTTTACTTCAATCCTGAATCGTTTGAGATTTACGAACCCATTTCTAGCATATGTAATGACTTGCGGGGGCTAGCCGATGTGTCAAGTCAGCGTTTTTCTATTCTCCCAGACAAGTCTGGTACCAATTTATCGACCCCAGAGGGATGAATAGCCTGGTGAACACTAGGGCCGATTCGAACCTCTGATCGATAGTGCAGGAAGCGGAACCTCTTACCGACTGCACTATACCCGCCCTAAAAACAAATGAAACAATAAAACAAATTCGTTTAATCGTTTCTCACCCCAAGCTTCTGGTTCCACGCCAATTACTCTCCACTCTTTCACCACCACCTCCTTCCTCTCATCCCCCGACTACCCCTAGGCTATGTGTGTATGACCAGAAGTGATGCGAAAGCACGAAAGATGTTAAGAACTTAAAGGCATCACTCCACGAATCTGAGGTGGTACGGATTTCAGGTGGAGTATTCGTATACGGGGTCGTAGATTATGGAGAGGAGGGTGATTCCGTCCATTTCTTCCTAATTGCCGTAGAAAACGGCTTTGAAGATGCAGCTTCGAGCGTTCCGGCGCGCTATTCTCTACGAGTTCGATTGGAGCGCGCCAGCCTTGTGCGGCGCCGCATCTTCCGAGCCGTTATTTACGGCAATTAGGAAGAAATGGACGGAATCACTCCTCTCCTTGATCTACGATCCCGTACACGAATACTCCACCTGAAATCCGTACCACCTCAGATTCGTGGGGTGATGCCTTTAAGAGCGCTACCTGGAAGATTCCCGAAAATCCTACACGAGAATTCGGATCACTGACGGCGATAGGAGTAGCTTCAATTTGGTTTTTTTCTTTTTTTTTTCTTCGGATTTTTTTAGAATTCTCGGAATTGACACGGATTTTCGAATTGAGTGAGGACGAGTTAGTGCAGTTAAAGGTACTGTAATATCGACTGGATTAGGAATTGGAACATCTGTTCTCGTCTTGGATATCACTTATCCAACCGGATAAATGGCCCAAAGTTCGATATATTGCTATCCGATGGAAAGAATGTTTATAGATAATTGCGTTGTGGCTGAAATGTATACGCAGTTGTTTTGGATATATTTATCCAATTATCTATTAGGTCTCGCCACAAGGTACCATAGCAGCGAGTTTCCGTCAGGAAATCAACCAAATAATCTCGGATGCCTATACGAAAAAAAGAAACGTTGCCAATGATTTCGTATTTACCTTATTTATTTATTTGTTTATTTCCCATCGTATTTACTCTAACGAGGACAGATATTTGTATACGGGCTCTGGTCCTAGCTTTGGGAAGTTTTCTTTATTTTACGATTTTTTTAAATCCTACCGTATAGGCGGTTAATTTCCACGGTACTTCCTCTCATAAAAGGAAATATTTTGAATAGCGGCCTGGTCCCCCTTTCCAGGATCATTTCCTGGGTGCATCGTAAAATTAAAAGGGTAAATGATAAAGTTTCCGGCGTATCAATCCATTTAGTTGGCTCTAGGGCGGTTCCGAACCATCGGCCAGAGCGGAGCTCTTACCGGCTGCGCTACAAACATCCTGTCGTGAAATTATCGGAAAACAAATATGCTAAGGGACATTGCTGGTGTATGCAGGGTGGTTTAAAATCCCCTCATAGTTCAGATGGAAATTCCCCTCAGTAACGAGCACCGGTTCTGAAGTGAATCTCGGATTTCTATTAGCGTAATTTTCTCAAGGAGTAGATCTGGGACTTTTTTTGTTGTTGAGTAAATTACGGCACAAAGTTAGCTAAGCCACTAAACTGTGATTATCTCAGCTTTGAGTAGCAATTTAGTAAAGCTAATTTTGTTAGCGGAGTAGAAAAATAGGAGGAAAAATATGTGAACGATGCTGAAAAGAGGCTTCATCCTGTGAATCTAAGATTGATTCGAAGAATTTGGCCCATGCCTACGTAGTATACATTAAAATATCTGACTGCTCGAATATCATTCCATCCAGAAATTTTTTCTTAACGACAGAGAACTGAGGTGAACAGTGGAGTTAAATAAAAATCAATTAAAAAAATCTTGGATCTCTGCCCAAAAAATACTGCACGACTCAAATTTTTTACGTGAAAATTCCAGGAATTCGGATTCTAATTCTAATTTCTAATTTTTTTAGTTTTAATATTTTATAATTTCTTTAAAATAATTTGTATTCTTTAAATTTAATAAGAATTCTAATTTCTTTAAAATTATTTTCTCTGTAATTATTGAGGAAAATGGAAATATAATTGATTTGGTGAAAAAAATACGCTGAATATTGAGACCAAACGTAAGAATTCAACTGTGTTTCCGAGAAAAATGACTAGTAAACCATGGTTTTGCGCTCACCGATCCTCGATCGTCGAATAACTGGGCACGGACGTCCGTAGATGATCCTCGATAGAACTGTTGTAGGAGAAAGCGATTATCGCCATTTGCATCATCACGAAAACCGACAACACCAAACAGGACGTGACGAGGCATTCGTGGCTGCATGGCTTCATCACGAGGTTCTCATCTGAAAAAAAAAAACTCAAAAGCAATGGATTTCTTCTTCCGGCTGTTTCCGACACGACTCTAAGAAGAACTTGACGATTTCAAGAGTAAGACGGACAAAGGGAATCAATCGAGGATCTACCGGAGTAGAGTTACGGTAGCAAATTGGATGAATAGTTAGATAGTTTTGAAAGAATTGCTGCAACTACTTTGGTTACGTCGTTTTTTTCCACTTCATTCAGAATCCCTCTCACCTGACCCTTGCGGCAGATTAAAGCAAGAGTTTAAGGTTGATTTTAATGATTGATAAAAATTAAAGGAATTTCCGAACTAAATTCTGAGCAGAAATAAGGGAATAATTCCACTATGTAATACTACACCAAAACGCTGAGCACTGGGAAAAAAATACAGAGAAAAAACGTAGAGAAAAGGAGAGGTAATTTAAATGAGGTGGAAACATTTAGGGGAATTTAATGAAAAAAGGGGATTTCTCTATTCTGGACGAGTTTTACTGCAATGAACTCGTCAAATAACTCGTCCCGAACGTTTGAGCAATTTAAACAGCAGAAACGATTAGGAAAAATTAGTCAAAAAGGATGGGACCTTAGTTACAGACGTGTTTCGCTGTAATAAAATCAAATGACTGTTCCAGAGCGTTCTTTAATGAAAAAATCTGAGATGGACTCGAATCAATGACTATCCGTAATTAACTTATCCTTATTATTATTTATTTTTAACTTTATGTTGCATATTATTTAATATAAAATTGATATACTTAGTAATATTACTTTTACTATTTATTTTTATTTATTCGTGATTTATTTTACTACAGCTTTTCATCTCATTCTATGAAAATCAGAGGTCGACTTCTCTTCCGCTAACGAAAACAGTACAGGATTTTGTTCCGGGTATTCGAAATTTCGGAAGTCGGAACTCGAAAGAAGTTCGAATACTGAATGCTTTCGAACAAGACTCGCCCCACTTCCTATGCTGTTGTAGCGAGCATCACGACCCGCCACGATTTTTCCTGATCAATCCCATTTAAAACGGGAAAAACTGTAGAAATGTTGAATTTTCAAAATTCAAAAACTGCCAAGTAACTACAACTTTTTACTGTTGTTTGTGTTTTTTCTGGAAATTACTGACTTTTATCGTTAGGTAGTATTGTTTTTTTGTTACCAGTTATTCGGCATCAAAATCCATCAGAAATATTATTAAATATTGAAAAAAAGTGAAATGATCAATTAGGAAAAAAAACCGTTTAACGGACGTTATGAAATGATGGAAGAAAGAGGTGTAGAACGTGAAATAAGGCGATATTTCATATTTTCTAAAAAAATATCGTTCAGAAAATCGTAGGGAAATTTTTTTTATACTTCTATATAATATCATTAAGAAATTCTATTAATCGAAAACTTCCTTCCTACTTCTTTCCTTTCCATATTTTTAGTGATATTTTTGGATAGAAAACTTGTTTTGGTCTTGTTTCATAATTTTTTTGTCTATGTTTTGGTTTTTTTCACTCAATAAAGAAATATCTTGGTTCTATTTATCATTTATTATTTCTAAGCGTCTTTAGTACTGAGCATTCTCGAAGAAGAATATTTAAAAGCAACTAGTTATCTTGTTTAATCCTAGTATTACTGAAAATTCTTGGAAAATTCCCGGAAAAGAACGCTTAAATTTTGAACAGTTTGTATTATTGCTGCGAAAATAAAATTGAATGCGAAATATACCGTACTCA
The DNA here is from genome assembly GCF_031761385.1 of Necator americanus. Taxonomy (NCBI): domain Eukaryota; kingdom Metazoa; phylum Nematoda; class Chromadorea; order Rhabditida; family Ancylostomatidae; genus Necator; species Necator americanus. Next base: position 37,688,449 of record NC_087372.1, read on the forward strand.
AATAAATAATGACAGTTCTGCCATCATTTTGAGGAAAAACCTTTGAGGTTCGGGAATTCTGGTCTGGCGGTGAGACTGAGCGAAAATTTTCAGCAAAGATATTAATACCAATAGGTTATGGTAGATGCCACTAGTGGAAAGCCCAAAATGAAAGGATTTTCTGGATTACTTTTTAAAAAAATCGTAAAATGACCTCTCGATACAAGTTTATTAACAAACAAAATGTCTGAAAAGAAACGAACAAAAGCAAAAGGACAATGAGGCGAATTTATGCGAATTTAAAACGAAACGGATATTTCATTCTGGCCGACCTCTCCTACCGCGTTGATTGGAACCATGTGACATTTGGAAAAACAGAGGTTCCTCCTAGTTTTTGCGAGGTGCGAGAGTACAGTGTGAGGAAACTGTGGGACCCTTGTTTTTTTTTCGTGTAAACGGAACACTCCAAAATACGTGGGTTCATTTACGAATGTGTAAACATAGGCATAGGGCAATAAATTCAATTCAATTCAATAAATAAATAAACAAATAAGGAAATAAGTAAATAAATAAGTGCATGTGAGAAATAAGCAGAATTTTTTCTTTATCCTTTCAAATTGTTTTTTTTTTCTGCTGCTCAATAAAAATTCACAAGGCAATAAATTCAGTTCAGTTCAATTCTATAGATAAATAAATAAATAAATAAATAAATAAATGCATGTAAGAAATATTTTTCCTTTATTTTTTCAAATTGTTTTTTTTTGTTGCTTAATAAAAATTCATAGGGCAATAAATTCAATTCAATTCAATAAATAAATAAATGCATGTGAGAAATAAGCAGAATTTTCCCTTTATTTTTTCAAATTGTTTTTTTTTGCTGCTCAATAAAAATCCAATTTCTTTTTTTCTTCAATTGAATTATTCTTCAAGAAATGTTATGTCAAAATTCATTAAGATGTTAAAAGAGGTAGAGTTTAAGATTCAGGACCTACTATACTATTGCTAAAATCCAGATTCTAGAGAAAGCTTTTTTTTATGTAACGTTTGAAATCTAATACTAATTGGAAATCCTATGGTGGCGGTGGTTATTTGATGCAGAGGATGGATGGTGAATTGATATAGTGAGCGTCGTATACGCACGTGCCCGGCCGCCACGAACTTTTATGGATAGCACACATCCGGGAGAGAGAAAAAAAAATAACCGCTCCACCATCATGTGCTGGTCAAAATCTATAATATGCAGAGTAATGAGGTGTATTGACACTTAGACACACACGATAACCACATCGTCGGGTCCCGCCCCGCCGTGGTCGCGGTCCCTCTGGAGCACACGGACAGCGTGTTCCGGAGAAGGAACATCGAGCCTGGTCGGTTTACACAACTGAAATGGACGGACAGATTCCGCCATGGCAACGAAGAAGTTATTTACCACGGAAACGCATATTTTGTACGTATGTATACGGCTTCTGCAGATGTTTTTCCTAATTGTTTTTCCCTGTCAAAAAGAAAAAAAAAACTCGAGGAGACTTAGAACTCTAGAAAATCCACCTCATCCGGGGAGAAAACGGACTAGGTAAAAAAAAGAAAGATCACATTATTTGCGGGAATGAGGGGAATTTGAAGAAATAACAAATTTTCATGGAAAAATGACAATTATTTCCGAGATGGCGAAGGAAATGTCTGTTCTTGTTGTTGCAGTCGTTGTGTAAAAAACGGAATAATGAGGACGGAGACTGTAGATTCTGTAAAATCCATAAAATCCCTCTATCATTTTTATTCTATTTTTTCTCAGCTTTCCAATTCCAGTTACTTGCTCGGCCGGGGACATAAAAACATTTCTTTCCTATTCCCTTCTTGTTCTCCTCCTTTCTCATTTTTCTAGAACATCTAGGATTTTCAAAGGTTTCCTATGATTAGGGATAGTTATCTGGGCCCAAGAGGTTCCAACCAATTCCAATTTTTCCCGGGGATTTCTCAGGATTTACTGAGGTTGAACGATTGCGAAATTCGCGCGGAAATGTCCTTTTTACGGTCGGATTTCGCCGAAACCCCCGCTGTCAAAGAGGATAATTATTTACAAAAAACGCGTGCAAAGCAAATAAAACTGAAACAACAACCGACCATTTCTGCGATTTCAAAATGGGAAGGAGGAAAATTTTGAGAGGAATGTCTCGCATTTTCCTTGTTTTTACTTTTGTTTGACCTTCAAAAAGAAAAAAAGAAACCAAGAACTTGATCGGAAAAACTTTATGCGATGACCTTTGACTCAAAACATATGTGGAATCCCTCACCTTGGCTTGATTGTTGTTCTTTTTCGATTACGATCGAATGCAGCGCGTCAGATCCACATTTAATTCCTTTTAAAAAGGGAAGGGGAAAGGAAAACAAGGAAAGAAATAGGGGAAATAATTCTATGGTCCAACTGGGTCAACGAGGATTAAATTTGCCTAATAATAATCAATAGTAATAATTAATAATAAGAATTAATAATACTTAATAAAATGATACTAATAGATAATACTTTAACTCGGAAACGCATATTTTTTTACGTATGTATACGGCTTCTGCAGATGTTTTTTCCTAATTGTTTTTCAGGAAAAAAACATCTGCATTTTTTTAAAAATTTTATTCATTATTTTTTTAGTTGAATACTTAATAACTAATAGTAGTAATAATAATTTGACTAATATAATAATTTATTTAATAATATAAGAATAATTTAGTAATTCAAGGATTCGAATCAAATTTAAAGCTCTGAAAAAAAAGGAAAAATATAAAAATTACCTGAAAATAGTAGAGAAATTATGAGAAAAATTTGAAATGAGGAATTGTACACATACATACATAATTCCCATGCTAGCCGTTCTGTCATCATAATATTCAGCGTTTGGCGGAGATTTTTATTTTTATGGATATTTATGGATTCGTGTATTGAATGTGTAGCGTATAGCGGGTGAATTGATGACAGAATATTCAGAAATATTCAAATTCTAATCGTATGAAAGCTCGATATAATTTTTTTTCTTGTTTTATTGATAGTACTGCAGAAATTTTTTTTGAAAATTCTCAAAAACACACAATAAGAAACCTAAATATTCCATAAATTTCATAAGAATTCGAAAAACTAAGAAATGAAGAAGTTTAGATTCATATTTTTGCAGAAATCAGGAAAGGAAACAAGGAAAGGAATAGGAGAAATAATTCTATGGTCCAACTGGGTCATTTGACTGATATAATAGTTTACTTAGTAATTAAAAATTATTACATAAATCCTAATCGTAAAAAGCCCTTAATATAATTTTTTTTCTTGTTTTATTGATAGTACTGCAGAAAATTTTTGAAAATTCTCAAAATCTATGTAATAATATAACAATAATGCAGTAGTTCAAGGATTGGAATCAAATTAAAAGCTCTTCCAGTAAGGAAATTTCCAAGGATTCAAAGAACACAGAAACAAAGAAATTTAGATTTAACTTTTTACGGTCAGAATCCGAATTTGAGGATTTTTTTTTTCTTGTATTATTGATGAATTTTTGGGAATTTCTCAGGATTCACCAGGGTTGAACGAGTGCGAAGTTCGCAGAAATAAATTTGTAAAAAGTTTTGAATTCTAAAAATTTTCAAAATTTCTCAAAAGCACGAGAATTAGTGCTTCTGTCCCATAAATTTCGGGAGATAAATAAAAAGAAAATGGAGAAATGGGGAAGTGGAAAATCCCTACAAGAATCACAGAAAAATCCTTGCGTTGTGCCAGAAAAGAAGCTCGTTTCTTCCATCGTATCCCTCTAGAGACTAGAGACTAATCCATTATTTGTAGCACACACATCCTCGATATAATCCCGAATTCATAAGGATACTAATGGGAATTTCAAGAGGATCGCCGCCTTCTTAAGTGTTTGCGTCGCGTTGAAGAGGCGTAGAGGATACAGCACGCTACGTGCGGACACGTCGAATGCGTATCTACGAGAATACTGTGCCTAACCGAGAAACGCAGGCCAACAGACATCCATCTACCGACAGCGGTACTAATCTGTCAGTAGGTATCATTACGGTGCAAATAAACTTACTGTGTTGATGGTACCGGTTCTTGTTTACTTACAAGCGAGTAAATATTTACAAATGAAATGTAAATGTCTCTAAATATCGGGAGGTTAAGTGAGTGAAACATTCGATTCCAAAAAATTGGGCCAGACCTCGGCTTGACGCGGGGGATTTCTAATGGATCGATTAAAAATTGTGTCCTATCAACTATTGATTGGATCCTCGGAAGTGTTTTGATCTCCTAAGCTCTCAAATTCCTTTCCGGAATCACGTACTGACCTTCTCAAACGAGCCAAACGCTGTGCAAAAAAGGAGGAGCTACGAGAAAATTGAAAATTGAACAGTGGAAATTTCTGGGAATTTCCTCATGGATCCGTCAGAAGTTGAATTTGACCTTCTATGGATTGAATGCTCTGGAATGTTTTGGCCACATGAACTACAAAATTAATTTTTAAAGCTACGCAAAAGGTTCTTTTAAGCCATCAACGTTTCGCGCGATTTTTTCCCTAATTCTACCTGCTAGTGTACTGCAATAGCATGCGCGTCGCGGTCATCCGGATGAATATATACAGTTGGTGGATTTTTTTCTGGAAGTTATGAGCCAAAATAGCGAGGAGAGGAGATTTCTTACAGATAAATGAAATATCTTGAAGTTTTTTTCTGTGTGTATTTTTCTTAAAGCACTAACCTCGTGGCGAGAGAGAACTACGTTAAAACTATACGTATTGATTAGTGCGTTGATACGCTTGTCATAGCCACCCGCCAAACAAGAAAACACAGGAGCGCATGCCGCAACTCACTGAGGGAAGCGATTACCGCGTCCGGGTCTCGCCCCGACCCCATATAAGCAGGCTGAAACCGGGAAATTTATGTTTTTTTCAAAATTAATTTCTAATTTTTTTTTTAGATTTAATTAATTTTTCTAGTCCAAGATTCACCTGAAAATGGCAGAAAAATTCACATAACTGCTATAAAGCGATTAATAACAAAGCATATAATAATATTATACGACCTATGAAATGAAAATTATCGTAGAATTCTTAGAAATTTCCAAATTCTATGTTTCACGTATGTTCTTTGATATTTTATATTAATACAATGATATCCAATTGTTGAATTATTAATGTTATTAATATTAAAAACATGATTACTAGATATTGTAATTAAATTTTTAATATATAATTATAATATACCTCAAAATATATAATTATATTTTTAAAATATAAATTATAATAGATCTCGAAAAAATTGAATGAGTGATTTTGCGGTCGAGAGGCCCACACTTTTTTGATTTACATTTTTCCTTAACACTATTGTTTTCATTCTAGATGTGCTTAGATAGTAAGATTTAGACTCAAGAGGTAAACAATTTTTTGAAGTTTTTAAAGTGATGCTTAATAACCATACAGTTATAATGCTTATCGATTAGACAACTCCTACCATGCGACAGTATGCTATTTTATTTATTTTCTCATGTCAGATGAATACGTTTTAAAAACGTGATGGCCCTAACTAGTTTCGGCTGATTTTTTGTATCAAAGCAAAAAAAAATAAGTGAAAACTAGATTTAGACGTATGAATCGGCTCGCTCGCTGCTTATTGAGCTTTTTTCGAAGCAAAAGAAAGAAATGAAAGAGAAAGCTTTGAAGAATTTGAGAAAAAACGTCTGGAAAAGTCTATGCAACATCTTTTTTTTGATTGGGAAATTGGAAAATTTTTTGGAAAATTATAGCCTTTCTAGTGTAGGTTTTGCAGTAAACGTTTAATTCGTACATATTCCCCGGATCGTTCTTGTGGTAAAACTTTTCAGGAAAAGTAAATGATAGAAATTTCAGAGATATATTAATCATTTCTAGGAATTTTACAGAAGTGGAATTTTTTTTTTGCTAAAAGATAATAGGGTAGCTTATATGCGGATGCTTCATTACTTTCAAATTAGTTACTAAATTATTTTATGTCACCGGCAGAAGGTTTTTGTAAGGCAGCGCGGAACTACTGAATGTATAATCTGGAAAAGAAATATTTTTATCCACTAATTACATAGCTATCAATCCAGAAACCTAAATTGTTTTTCCTAAAAAATGGAATTTGGAATTTTTAATTCTAATTTCTGAGAAGAATGTCTTAATTTTTTGGAATTTGGAATTTTTAGTTCCAATCTCTAAGAGAAATGTCTTAATTTTTCTAGATGGAATTTGGAATTTTTTTCAATTTCTAAAAGAAATCTATGTTTTTCATTGGATCAATTTGTTTTGAAAATGAGAAGAAATAAATTCTCGAGTATTTTTGGAAAAAAACCAATTCACTTTTATGTTCAGTTGTAGAGAGGTATTGAGAGGTATCGGATAGCGGAATGAGGATCTATTGAAAGGATGGTAGCGGACCGTAACGAGGCAATGGCAACTATACGACTATGTGCCAAATAAATTACCGTTGTGAGTTCGATGACTAAAATTACCGTATGAATAGCGAGACGACCTTGATGTGGTGATGGTGGAGGTGGCGGCGGCCGCGGTGGCGTGGATGACTGAGGCTCAAACAGGAATCACTACGGCGGCCTGACGACAACACAGACGTTCCCCCTCCCATAGAAATTGGTGGCAGTAAATGTCCATGAGCCGAGACGACGAGTTTACACGCTTACGCGCGGAAAATTGCCGGAGATTTAATGGCGAAGCGTATTTTTTTTCCGCTCCCATCAGTTCCCGGATGACGAGCGGATGGTTTGACAGAGCATGATCTGTTGACAAATCTGGGAAAGAGCGTAACGGTTATGAAAATCGCTTATACCCGCTCTGTGAAAGAAAGCTATATTTTGAATTTGTATACGTTTCTTTCGCTTTGGAAATAATTGAGAATCTCTGGAACAATCCCAAGATTCATATGACTGCTCAGAGCACTAATTACTGTGCTACGGAAATAACACAAATTCCTAGCAATAATTGAAGGAGAAGAAAATATTGTGAGTAAAGTTATAGTAAAAGTAATTTGTAATAGTTAAAACTAGACAACTTAATAATTTTTTTAATGAAGTATGTAAAAGAATATGTGGAGGATTTTGATGGCTACCAAGCGTCGTGAATGGGAAAATCCTGATTCAGGGTACATTGTTTTATTTTTTTTTTGGATATCTTATTACAAATCGTTCTTAATCAGCGCGCGCTAACTACGGACTAACTTTCTCCATAAGTTTCTAGGAATAACGTAAGCAGAAGGAAATATTGTAAAAGAGTTTGTAGTGGCTGAAATTATCTGATTATTTTTTTTTTGCGATCTGAAAGAACATGCGCAGAGTTGTGCAGTGGGTCCCCTGCTTCCTAAATGATGAAATCCTGATTCAGGATTTACTGTTTGAATTTTCCGAAGGATTTCTTATTGGAACTCATTCTTAGTCAACGCGTAAACATCTCTACCGGCAGGGTGGTTTTCCTCCAATTTTATGACAATGTATAATAATTGCCTGCGTATAAAATTTTTTAACCTTCTTTCCTTTTTTTTTGGAACCTCTCATAATTTTTCTTCAAATCTGAAAGGATAAAAGAAAAAATCAAGGAAAAATGCACACTCGGAAAAATCTTAATGACTAAGCTATAATTTAGTGTTTCACGAGAAAAATAAGTAGTTATAGGGGAAAAAGACATGCTTTTATTATTTTCTGGATCAAAAATAAATGTAGGCATGAATCCTTGGATAGATGTGCATAATTTTCTGCACGGAATATAAACATATGATGGATTTCTCACATCACAGCCGGTACATGCGGAACATCCATCCAATTTTACGCATAGGTGGGGGAACGTTAGTTTTTCCTTTCTCTTTCTTTTTCTCTTTTCTCTCTCTTTCTTCCTCTTTTTTATTACATACTATACCATCATTTCGTTATAAAAATGAAGTAATAAAAGCAATGAACAGAGGACCTTGGGGCATAGGTTAGTTTTTAATTATTTTTCTTATTCCTTTGTGGATTATTCGCTGGGAAATAGCGTGGACTCGGAAATTACCGTCACTATGACAGGAGATGAGGAGGATAGAGTTTCTTTTTTTGTGAATTCACTCTGGAAAACTCCATAAATACAAGTGAAAATTAAATCATTTGAATCAAAATTGTGAAAAGAGTGTAGAAAAAACTGTAACTGTCTTCTGGATTTGTAGGATATGTTTATAGATGAATTTATATCGGCCGTGTCGTTACGTTCGTGAGAATGTTGATTTAACGCGCCGCGCGACCGCTGTGTCCGAGTTTTCCTGGTCTCCATAATACATTTAATAATCATTTCTGGAAATTTATTTATTCGCTGATGTTGTTCACTACTGGATTGGACCGCTAAACGTAATTAAGTGATATCCTTGGAGATTTAACTGCGAATCTCTTCGACATAATCTTAACAGACGTTATATGCAACGTAACGCACGCACACGCAACGGACACAGCAGTTCGGACTCGCCACTATGAACAGCATGGAAACACACATATTTATTTATTCATTATTTATTTTATTTTTTATTGATGAACTTGTTGCGCTTAAAACTTTCCTCTTTCCTTAAGAAAATAGTGAAAGAACGATCAGTTACACTTGATCCAGAAGTACATCCATTGACTCTAAGACGCTAAGTCATTTAAAAAAAGTTATTATAGTCATAAATTACTAATTAATGTAAGTGTAGTTGGTTACGTGCTGAGGATACCAGAAAGAGTGAAACGTATTCGTCTAAACGATGGATTCGCAAGGAATGTTTTGAAGAGATGATTCCGAAAAAAAGGAAAGTAGGGATTCGGAGAAGAAAAACCGGCTTTTTTCGGGGAAAAAATGAGGGGAAAATGAAAAACCCTAAGATTTGTCATATACTATTTTCTAATACTGTGAATATTAGAAAAGATTGAGTAGAAGATTTAGAAAATTCTGGTTCATAAAGAAGAGCTGAGCAATATTTCTCAGAGGTTTGTTTGTTTATCTAATCAACCACTAATTTTATTTATGTATTTATTCATTCATTTGTATCATACAGATGATGTGTGATACAGATCCATATATCCATTGTAAACTGGGAAAAAAGAGAGAGGAAGGAAATTTTTACATTAAGAGAAAAAAGAAGAAAGAAAGGAAAGAAAAGAAAGTGAAAGAAAAAGCGAGATATATCCGTTATGTTTTTATTTTCGGTTTTTTTTTTCGATGTTTTTGGTTTTTGTATATATTTCAAATGTTTTTCGAGTGTACTACAGTGTAAAAATGTAAAAAAAGTGTAAAAAAGTAAATTTTCGAGAAAAATAATTCACATCTTTATCCTGATTGGTCTTAGAGAAAAAGAAAAACTCGAAAAATGGCGCCTCTCCTATAGCCTAATAAATCCTGGAAAAGAACAATTGTAAGAATGCTTAACCGTGAAATGAAAGATGACAAAATCGATTTTGCTACTGGATGAAAATATTGCTGAAAAATAGGAAAAAATCGAATATACTTCACTGAACGTTAACTTTGGATGTTTAGAAGAAAAATTTGAGACCTGGGGAAAAATTTGGATTCTGAACAGAGAAAAAATAAAATAAAGTGGAAAAATAGATAATAAAAATAGACATAAAATAGATATGAAAATAGAAATGAGTTTGGCTTTAGATTTTCTCCAAATTTTGACTCGAGTAGCATAAGTAGTTTCCTTTAAAGTCTTTTCATTTTAATTCCAATTTTTTTTCAATTCAATTTCAATTACTTTTTAAATCATAAGGAGGCTATGGAAAGTAGAAAACAATTTTTGTACGACATGAAGGTAATATGAAACTATAAAACCATATTTTTCTACGACATTAATGCTTACGACGTCGTGTGGTGCTGTTCAAATGATGAATAGCAGAATTTTATAGTCAAAGAAATCCATCCGAATGCTGTACAAACATGACTATAAAACGAAGAGGAACGATGAGGAAAAATATGGGAATATGAGGAGACGGCGGCAGAACGATCGAGACAGGAATGATATTGAAATGTTTTCTCTCATTTTATAGGATTGCACTTGAAGAAGAAGAAGAAGAAGAAGACGAAGACGAGGCCGAACACTAATGTTATTCACAATGATTTTCGAACATTCTTTCAAGTGGAATACCACTTGAAACGCTAGCGAACAGAAAAAAAAATCATTTAAAAGGAACGAATGATTTTTTTTGTGTTGTTGCACTGATTCAGATTTGAGCTTTTAAATTAGTGACTAAAAGGAGATATGTGGGTTTTTTCCCGAGACGATAATCATCCAAAGTAAGTAATATGACCTAATGAACCGAACCGAACGATCGAGCCGACGGGAAAAGGATGATTGTTTAGAATGGCGCATCGGCATCTGGTCGGCAGACGATGGGGCCGAGGTGTTAGGGCACGAGGAGACAGAGACGGAACGGGTCGGATGAGGTCGCCAGACGTTTTTTTCCACCCGATCCACCTCAGCTCGGTTGCCCTTAGAAGCTTATGATGAACGAGTTTCAAATGTCTGATGGGATTTTTTCCAATGTTTTTTGGATCAGCTCACATTGAGACTCGGAGAAGAGCACAAAATCCATCCTAAATCATTTTTAGTTGGTTTTTCCTTGGATTTTCGTCGAAAAACGTGGAGAAAAGCAGGAATGCAGAGCTGTAGATGTGGTGGAAGAAGAAAAGCAGCGCATCCGACTCAATGAGGTGACGATTTGACAAATCGCACTCATTCCAAAGTCCGGTAATTGTTCGTGATCTTGAGTCGGCCGCCGCCGACGCACGATCCCGAAGGCTTAACGAGCGAGATTTGTGACGGAGCCCGTCGAACGAGAACGCAACCGCCACTCATTTATTGAAATTCTTCGCGAAAAGTTCTTTTGCATCCCTCCTTGGGAATTTCAGGATCCATTTTTGTTTCCGGGAAATTTCACATAGAAAAAAGGGAGAAGTCGGGAAAAGTCTGAGAGAGTCCTAGGGACAATAGGCATTCGCCACAGATATTTATATAGAATTTGAGTAGAAGTAAAATTTCGCAGCTCAACTTGGATTTTTTCGATTCTACAGGAATTGTGTTGTTGTGTAAAAAAAATGAAAAAAAAATAAAAATTAGAATTTTTAGTATTATTTTTATTATTTATTCATTTTAGTATTATTTTGAAATTTCTAATTTTCAGTGTTTTTTACAGTGATTCCGGTTCCCAACGGTTTCCCATTTCTTGCCGTCATTTAGCGCTAATCCATGCATTCACGCGGGGCAGATTCCAGATTAAGGTCAAATGACGCAGTGAAATTAAATCAGGTTCTTTTTTTTTCTTATTTAACGATTGATTTCAGATCAAAATTGAGGGAATTGAAGAAGGTTTTGATTTTATTCCTTCAGTTGGCCGGAAGTTTGCTAATTTTCTTCTTTGTTAGAACCGTATGAAATTATTAATCTCCTCATTCTTTCATTTTTTTATTTTTTATTTATTTCATTTTATTTTACATACAGTCTGTTTTTACTTTATTTTTTTGTTATTTCATCGTGACTTTGGGTTTTGTTTTTATCTTATTACTTATTAATTATTAATTACAATAAGAAAATAAACTAAAATAAACCAATAAATAAATAAAAATAAGGAAGAATTATGACGTAGTATTTGTTTATCTCATTATATTTTCTAAATAGACCTACAAAAGCTTTTTCTTTCACTTTTTTAGTGCCTCCAAGTAAACAATGCGAATATTTCCTGGATTTTTTTTTGGCTGTGAACTAATCTTTGAGCGAATATTGATTGATTGAGGACAATATGTAGATCTAGGATCTATGTACACTTGAGAGCAAAACTAAAACTATAACTCTAGAGTAAATCAATTGATTGGGACCGTAGTTTAGTGAGGTTCACACTTAAAATTCCATCTTTAATGTAAATGAATCACCGGTGTCTCATCCGACGTCAAAGTGGTAGTCATCAGGTGAGTCATCGATGTCTCACCGATGAGTGACAGATGATGAAGTGCAATAATAAAGAGGTTCGAATTCGTTGACACGGGTTTCCTATTTTTTTTTCAGCCACCCATCAATTTACATAGGATTTTCCCCGATTTACCTCACTTTCCTTGTGAGGTAATAGCTTGAGCAAATATTGCTATTAATAAGCAAGTAGAAGGTAATATATTTTTATTTGTTAATGTTTTTTTTATTTTATATTTTCATTTATATTTTATTATTTATTTTATTTTATATTTTATTTTTTTATACTTTATTTATTTTTTTCAGTTTTAATATTTATAATATTTTGAGAGGTAGATCATAGCACGTCAAGGAGATTTTTATTTTCATTATTTAATGCTTATTTATTTTTCGTATTTGTTAATTTTATTTTTTACTCTATTATTATTCAAAAACATATTCAATTTATTTTATTATTGCTTATTATTTAATTTTATTCAGTAATAAAAATTTCTTCCACGTGCTACCTATCCTACCTACGTGCGATCTACCGTAAATCTCCTATCAACCTAATTAATTAGGACCTATTAAAGCTTCCTCTGCTCAAAAAATATTTTAGGAAGTAATATTTATACTATATACATAGTTAATAAAGTATTAATATTTTTGTAATAATAGTGATATTCTTAATATTATATATAATTATAGTATAATATAATATTTATTTACATCGTAACATTTTCGACAATGGTAATATTTATTTTCTTTCTATTTAATTCTGATCCTCTCTTCTGGTTCTCAATCAATAGTTTTTGTATTCGAGTAAAAAAGACTGTGTGAATAGCAATTAAAGTAAATCTATTAAAGGATACCGGAACAATTATTTGGCTACAGTAACCGAATAGTGGCGTTAATCTATGAGTCTTTTTAGTGTTCACTGATGTGGAAATAACGATTGACGTTATATGATTGCACCAAAGCGCTCAATGATTATTTCCACATCAAATTATGAGAGCATAAAAGTTTTCCGGCATTCATATGGATAAATGGATCTGGAATATTCAGTTATAGACTGGTCCTAATTCCGCTGAGATGAGGAAATCCACGTATTGAGAATTTGCTTAAACGAACAATCATCATAGTTGTCCTATTTGGTGAATTGCAGCGAAAACTCCTGAGATTGAGAGCTAAGAATGACTGGTGAATTTATTTTACCACCTATTCTGTCCACTTCCTTAAGCCTTTTTGTGGCAAAAAGAAATCAGGTGTAGAGGAGAAAAATTTTATAGTTTTCTTCTGTAAAAGTGCTAAATAAAATAAGGTTGGCATTAAAATTACAAAACAGACGGGTTTGGGTCTCTCCAGGAATGGATAAGTGTGAGATTGTAGCTACAGAGTATCGCCCTGATAAAGCTCGATTTCCATTCAGAGAAGATCCAGAAAAAGAAGTTTTCGTGAACCTGTTTCCCCAACGACGCGTCTTATTACGGGATAAAACGTGGGCAACTCGATCGTGGTCGAACAATCGTAAACCAACTAATATAAGTCAAATAAGCAACAGAAGTTCCCTTACCTGCCTTATCCTACGCGTGTTGCTGGCTGCCCCTGTTCTCTTGCCCGTTATAAGTTGTATCGTTAGGCGGACTGAACCAATTAAGGCTGTTTTATACGTTTCCTGGAAAACTCGATGGAAACTGAGCGTGATTAGATCCATGTCCGTGAACTACGCCTCTACTCCTATCTACTTGCTGAGAGCTTCGTACAGTATAGAAAAAAAAAGTACGGAAAAAGAAGACTTAAGTCGTTTTACCTTTTTTTCGTGCGATGCGCTTTCTCATCACGGTAATAATGATCGCCTCAGGGGCTCCATTTATTTCTACAGTATGTAGAGTGACTTCATTATCCACGGTTTGTTCAGGATTAGATCATTTTTCTTTCTTGCACTACCGTTTTGTGGTTCTTGTAGACTCGAAGTTTTAAATACGACACGATCACAAAAATATCCAGTCATTTCAGGTTTTTTGTGGGTGTTGGGTTTTTTAAACATAAATTAAGGAATTAAGGTCTGAGGAAAACTTCTGGAAGAAGAGGGGACTTTCATAGCCTCTCAGAAAATAACAAGATAAGCAAATATAGCGGGGGTATGTTTAATAAAATTCCAGAAAAAATAATTGTTTTAGTTCTGGTAACTAAAGCGATTATAGAATACTGTATTATTATTGGATATTATTGGATATATAGTGACAAAATCGTCCAAATCCATTTATTTTTCCAGAGTTCTTGTAAGGAATTTATAACCGGACCCAGTGGTTCGAATTTATTTCTTTTCTCGGAGTTTTTTTCAAAGGTTGTTCGGCGAGAATTACTGGAATTGAAAAATTCATCTGTGAACATCTGTGGACAAAAAAAACTACATGACCGTCGTAAATGCGAAGACAAACGTGAAACCGAAAGCGAAACCGATTTCAATGAGAACAATAGGCGGACGGACGATGACAGCAGGAAAAAAATCCATCACATTGCAGATGTTCCTAGTGATCCTGGGATGGGAATTCGATCATATATTCAAAAACTCGATCGATAACCACGCGAAAAATGCGAAACATACTGGAAATATTATTCTATTAAGTGGGAATTTTTCCATAGCCAGCTGGTGGAGATTCCACGATAATTTTCGGGTCGGGCGGAAAAAAAAGCACTTCTTCTACCACCGAGAAACATCTGGCGGCACACATATGTGCGGCCGATGATTATAGCCCCATACAAATCCGCTTGTGAACTTCAACGTATACGTTTTGGTGATGGTGATGGATGGTGGTGATGGTGTATGAATGGATTTGCTAATCGATATCGGATCGATTTAACTATTTTGATCTACGGATATTTCGGACTCCGAATGAATTTTGTCTGATCATTCCAGGAAAAAAAGACTGACGTGTGTGTGCCAGACAGCCTATATAACTCCTAAATTTCTGTGAAATTCTATGCTGAATGATTTTTTGAAGTTCCTCGTTAGGCGAATGTTGTTCCAGAGAAAGTATGGAAGAGGTAAAAAAGGTGAACAGAAAACGGATCCATCGAATGTAAATTTACGAGGGCTCTAAGAACTAGTGAAAAGCGAAAAAATGGATAAAATCCAGAAAATTCTGTGGATTAGAATTTTGAAGCATGGATATTTGGAAACTCCGGACATTCAGTCTATTTCTATTTTTTTATTTATTTTGTTTTTTTTTTATTTTTTTATTTTCTATTTCGGTCTACGAAAATTCATTAATCTTTAAAAGTGTACGCTGAATGAATTTTTGAAGTTTTACGTTCGACGAATGTTGTTCCAGAGAAAGTATGGAAGAGGTAAAGGTGAACAGAAAACGGATCCCTTCAACTAATCTTAGTAAATTTACGGAGCTATAAGAAATAGGTGAAAGTTACGGGGAAAAAGTGGGCGGAATCCAGGAAATGTTTCAGATTGGTATTTTAATCTATGGAAGTTTGGGACTCGGAACAATCTTTGTCTGCTATTTCCAGGAAAAACACTGAAGTATGTACCAGACAGTCTGAAAAATTCCAAATTCCTGTAAAATTGTATGCTCAATGAATTTTTGAACTTCTACGCTGGATAAGAGTTCTTCCAGAGAGAACTATAGAAAAGGTAAAGGTGAGCGGAAAATGGAGCCCTTTAACGTAAATTTACGGGGCTCCAGGAACTAGTGGAAATTTACCGAAAAAATGAGCAAAATCCAGAAACTTTTGTAGATTGGTATTTTGAACCACAGATATTTGGCTCCGACTCCAGAAAAAATTTGTCTTCTATTTTCGGGAAAAAAACACTCCAGTATTATAGTATATGTCAGGCAGTCTCCATAATCCCTAATCTGTAAAATTGTGCGCTGGATGAATTTTTAAAGTTCTACGCAGGGTAAAAAAAAATGTTGCAGAAAAAATCAGAAGGAAAAGGTAATTGGAATTCTAGAAATCAAGAGTTTTATGCGATATTAACTTATGTTCATCTACTAAGCATCTTATTTCCTTCGAATCCATAATTGAGCGGAATTGTCGGGATAAATTTTTTTGAAAGAAATTTTAAAATCATCACACAGTACATTTTCGAAGTTCTACGCTGGATAAGAGTTCTTCCAGAGAGAAATATGGAAAAGGTAAAGGTGAGCGGAAAATGGAACCCTTTAACGTAAATTTACTAGTTCACACCATAAATTATTAGCAAAATGAGGAGTTTTTTCCTCAGAAAAAAAAACTGAGATTTAAAGATTCAACTAACACGGTACTCTAAACGATACGTATCAATCCCGTTAGGATCCGAAAACTTTTCGCTATTTCATTTCTTAATAGAAAAGTCCCTTAAAAGAGCCTCAAATACCAATATCCTACGAATGAATGATAAATCGGAGGTATTAGTC
Source organism: Necator americanus (assembly GCF_031761385.1). Taxonomy (NCBI): domain Eukaryota; kingdom Metazoa; phylum Nematoda; class Chromadorea; order Rhabditida; family Ancylostomatidae; genus Necator; species Necator americanus. The sequence continues at coordinate 37,704,774 of NC_087372.1, forward strand.
AGCAGGAACGCGGAGGTGTTAAAAGCTGCTGGGCATTTGGTGCTGGTAATTCACATCCACCCCGAACACTCTCACAATGAGGGCGAAGTCACATTGCGAGCGCCAGGAAAAAAAAACAACTGATCGGGACCAAAATGAACGAACAACTGTGCTCTGAACAGCTGCTATTAGCTCATAGTTCAAATCTCGATTCAAAATTCTTTTCGAGACCATCTACAGTAGCTCTTAGGAAGTCATATCAGCGATATATCCGGCAGTTTGTATGAATACAGGATGTGTTGTGCAAATCTTACAAAAATTTTCATCAGAACACAGAAAATCTCTTGACGTACGAGGTGACGAAAATGAAGAAAATCGAGCTCTATTTATAGTCCTTTAATATCCTGATTAATTATATTTAAGGAATTTTTTAAAAGCGTATGAAGAATATAGTCGATCCCTTCATGTTCATCCGGCTGACCGCGACGCACCACTCGCCGCGCGCGGTCTTCTTCCGCTTGACGCTCTTATTGCTTCTTCCTCCCGAACTGCGACGTCGTAGAGGCGTAGCGCGCGATCATCCGCGGTTGAACATATTTATTTCAGGCGCCAATTATAGAGCATAACTTCAGGAAGTCAGGAAATAATTGCTCGAAAACTTTTTGTTCGAACTGGAGCAATTTATTGGAACTGGAGCATGTTTGAATGAAAGGGTCCTTCTGAGCATTCGACTATTCGAATATTTGATTTCAACTAAAGTTTATCACTATTTATTACCTTAATTTATCGATGTTCACCATTATTTTTCACTATTTCGACTGTTCCTGAAAATAATTGAAGTAAAATAATCTATTTAGAAATAAATTAAATAAAATTCGAGGTTCTTGAGAAACAGAAATCTGATAAATATTCTATAAATTAATATAATAATATAATTTATATTGTCTGTAAAATAATATAATGTTAGTAAAATAAATTTGTAACCATAAAAAATATTATAATCATAATAATGACAAGATTATTTTAAGATTAAAAATGATATGATAATTAAAAACAACTGAAAATTCGAGGGGTATGAGAAAAAAAAATTTAAAAAAGTGATTTTCTTCAAAACATAATAAAGAACTGCAATTGCATTGTAAACAACATTTCATAGCAGCATATTTCCATATAAAATTTGATTCCTCTCTTTCTTTTTTTCCCAGGAAAAATCGAGATTGGAAAGCGCGGATAGCGTGTGCACATTGCTGGAGCTCAAGCTTCTCGTTTTTTTTTGCGTTATGTAAGCAATGAGCGTTTTCGAACACGAACAATATACGGTGTAGGATTTCTCGTGTACAATTTCAACGTGTGTTCTTAGTTTACAGGTGAAGCAGGTGAAATGTTATCCGGCCGGCCGAGAGTTTCCGGAAAGAAATTCCCCGATAGCAAATGAATCTATCAATCATGCGTTTTTCGCTCCACGCCCAGGAAAAAAAAGCAGCTAGCAGAAGGTAAGAATTAATCAATCATTGATTACACAGCTTTAAAAGAATGTGTAAGAATTTTATCGAGTTTGTTGAGGATTCTTGGAATAACAGGATGCAGAAGAATCCCGGTGATTTAAGTCACTTTTTCCCTGGTCTCCCTTTTTACAAAATTTCTACATATTTTACATAGTTACATATTTCACGAGATGTTTATATGGATTCGTTTTAGAATATAAGCTCTTTTTTTCGCTAAAAATCCTACTTCAATTTTATTATCCAAGCGTATTTTTGATTCCTGAAGGGAAAATATTTGCTGAAATTCCAAGAATTTTTTCAGTGGAATGAGTTTATCTAGACCCCTGGAACTATGTATATTCTAAAGGGATCCAAATATGTCATTGTGGTTTTTTGTGCGTTTCAAGTCAATATTTTTTTTCTACTAATTTTTAGGATTTTTGTAACGTAACTTGGTCTAATGTGTGGACATCAAATAGTTCATAAGTTCTTGGTTTCTATGGATTTTTGCAGCAGATCCGATGCTCAGAAAATGTTTAGATCTTGGTTGAATCGATATTTCGTGATCAAAAGTGATGATGATATCATTAAATCACAAATCAATTATTTAATTTTCGGAATGAAAAAATAGGAAAGTTCAAGAAAAATCCAAGAAAATACAAGATCCAAGAGGTGGCAGCGAATAAAATTATGAATGCATTGGAAATATTATAGATGTTTTAAAGTCAGTCACAAAGTGACGTTTTACAAAGTTCTTTAATTAATTTAATATTTACTTAATTTAAGTAAATGCTTCAATAAACAGAAAAAAGAAATCGTAAAAAAAATTCAATATCTTTTTTATTCAACTTTCCTATAAAATATTCTACAATTCTAAAACATCTATAATATTTCCAATGCATTCACAATTGCATTCGCTGCCATCTCTTGGATCTTGTATTTTCTTGGATTTTTCTTGAACTTTCCTATCTTTCCATTCCAAAAATTAATTGATTTGTACATAATTTATACAATATTCACTATCTCTTTTATAAGAATACATAGAAATTCCACAGAATAAAATTTGTTTCCAAAAAAAAAGACGAAGAAAAAGGAAAAGGGGGAAAATTTTGGGAAGTTAGCGGAAAAAACTCCGAATTATCAAATTTATAGCCCTATATAGATAACGGAACTAAAAATACATCAAATTTTTCCTGTACAACAAATGAAAACAGCCGATATATTTGTACGATATGGTGCATAAACGAATTTTATGTGTGTACAGTGAGAGCTGATCGTGGTGTGAGAAGAAGGAAGATGTGAGAAAATGTTTCGTGCATATTTTAGGACACAGATTCCTTCCGTAGCCATCGTATTGGTGCAATGTAGTCATTGTAATAATAATAATAATAATGGTAATAAAGTAGGATAAAGGATAAAGTGCCTGGCGTTAATCAATCCGCTTGGGACCTTCGCCACCACGTTCGCTTCAATTCAGAATCGTTCGAGGTTCACGAACGTGTAATTGGCCTCAACAATGACTTGTGGTGCTAGCCGATGTCCCTAGTCAGTTGTTTTTATCCTCTCAGACAAGCCTGGTACCAATTTATCGACCCCGGAGGGATGAAAGGCTTGGTGAGCACTAGGGCGGATTCGAACCTCCGATCCATCGTGCAGGAAGCGGAACCTCTAACCGCTACACCACACCCGCCCGTACCAAAAATATTACGGTGTAAATAAATATTATGTTTTAATTATATAAATTATTACAAATATCACTATTATTACCAAAATATTAATATTTTATGGATTATGTATATAATATAAATATTTTCCCCTAAAATATTTTTTAGGCAGAGGAATCTTTTATGGACCCTGAGAGATGTACGGTAGTGGTCGTGGTTCGTCAAAGAAGTTTTTATTTCTGAATAAAATTAAATAATAGTTAGTGATAAATAGAATAATTTTTGAATAATAATAGAGTAAACAAATAATATAAACAATGACAAAAAATAAATAAGTAATAAATAATGAAAATAGGAATTTCCTCAATGTGCTACGATCTACCTTAAAATATTATAAATATTAAAACTAAAGTAAAATAAATTGAATGATTTTTGAATGATAATAGAAGTAAAAAAAAAATTATATAAACAATAATATAAAAATGTAGTCATAATAATAATAATAATAATAATAATAATAATAATAATAATAATAATAATAATAATAATAATAATAATAATAATAATAACAGCTCATGCATACGGATAACACTTCTGGAGACACTGTGGGGGATGACGGGGCGTGGGTGAAGAGAAGGACGAGGAGAGGAGGAAGAGGAGGTGGATTGGCGACTGCGTCTTCTCCATTACGGTGAACAGAGGTTCCTTTGGAAAAAGTTCTTCTCAAAGGAGAGGAACCCGCTTCAGCTTTAAAAAATGCTCCAATTATGTGTTTTTCGTTTTTCTTTTACTGTGGAAGAAAATACAACAAAAAATACGGGAAAAAATCGAGAAGAAGGAGATAAATAGGGTTTAAAATTAGGAGAGCTCTTAAAAAATAGAAGAAAAGTTAATTCATCAATTCATCATTCAAAATTGATCAATTTATTTTCATAGGAAAAGTGGAATCCAGAAAAAATACTCTGTGATTCTGTGCCCAGTCAAACAGAATTAGAGTTAACAAACGAGAATTGGATGTGCTGTCGTGTTGACGAAATTCGATGACGTTTATCCGGAAATTTTCATCTGGTTTATTGGGAATCATTAGTGCAAAAGAAAAAATTCCTGAAATCTGATGAGTAACAAATGGATGATTCTGCTCTTTTTTTCTTCCGCGCACAGAAACAAGTCCAGAAATAATTGTTTAAACACAAAAATAGGGTAGAACCATTATCTGGATACTATTAGCAATAAACATATTTTACATAAAATCAGCTCAATAGTACTAAATATTTATTACAGTACAACCATGAATACGAAATTTTTTCGTCCAAAAAAAAGAATAACTCATTCCTGAACTCTTTATTTACTTCATTTTTCATCCTCTCTCATTTATGAGGCTATTTCAATGTTACGGTCAATGATGATGTGATAGAAAATGATGAGAAAATACTATAATATTAAATATTTTAACAGAAAATACGACTTCCAGACACAAAAGCAGTAATTTCCTGGAAATATCCTGTTGCAGTGCCTTTTTTTTGCGCCATACTATTTTCTCTCTCTATGAGATCGCGGTACATACCTCTCGCTAGCCGGTGGTCTGTATTTGCTCTCCGTCAGAGTATTTACGGATCCAGCGGGTTCTATCATGGATATACTGTATTTTTCACTCTTACCGTAATCACATCGTTGGCGGAAAATTCAATTTTGTGCAGAATCGGATCGTATAGGGGTAAATTTGCTTATTTCCATGATACGCGCATTTATGTGGATAAGAAATGATGCGTGTAATAAAATTCTTGCGTTGCACTTCTGGAAGCGAGGAATACGCTGAAGCGGAAAATAACTAGCTTTAGCAAAAAAAAAACCATACTATTTCTTTATTAACAATACTATATTAGCAATAATATTAATATTTCATTAATACACCGATATTACATTGTAAAGATGAGACTATTGCATTGTTCAATAGGTTCTTTAAAGATTTTAAGGGAAGTAATGTAAAAATCTAAGCTAAAATTTTCATTTTTATTAAATTTTTCATTCATTTTTCATTAGGACAGAACAATGAGCTATTCATGGGCTACATGTGACCTTTCAGTTCGTTTATTCAAATTCATAATCCGCCGACGAATTTTTCTAACTTATATTTTAAATAATTTCTTTATTTAGTAGTAAGTTGTTCACGTTAAAAATCTAAATAGTCTAACGTTTCTTCTTCTGGAAAATCCAGTGCCGTCGGCTATTAGGAAATGCAAAAGAAATTGAGAAGTGGAAACTAATCGGAGGGAATTGAAATCCAGTGTTTATCTTTCCCGAACAAAGAAAAAAACTCTCAATCCCATCTAAATCACTTAAAGTTTGCTTTATAAACGAATATTAGTTTATGTATTGGTTGGAAGCCTTGATACTCTAAATAGAAAACCCTTTCAGAAAAATTTATTCTTTCGGAAAGAAATCTCATATGTTTACTATGGTCAAGAAAGAAGTAGAAAAACGCATCCAGCAGGAGCCGAGAAGAAAATTCCAGGAGAACTAAAGATGAAGAACTAGTTAATAACGGTGATGCATTCCCTTAATGTAAGTCCCATCCTCCTCGAGGCAACTTTTTTCTCCTACGAATGAAAATCTTTGAAAAGAATAGAGAAATAGAGAAATGCAGTGGATATGGCTTCTGGTCAAAAGTTTTTTTTGTTTGCTTGTTTTTTTTTCTCTCGAAAATGTAAACAAAATGGAAATCATCTACATAGTGCGAGTTTTAATTTTAGAGGAACCGCTTTCATAGTTTCTTCGAAAATGAAGCACTACGCTAAGGTTACGGTAGAACTGGGGCAGTTTAGTGGTGTAAATAATAGCGAACAGATCTTCAGCAAAGGTGTTGAAGGCGGACCGAAGTGATCGCCTAGTCAAAGATTGTTGATTGATTGATTGTTGATTGTTCAAAGATTGATTGTTCAAAGATTCACTTTTTCCGTAAGTTTACTGTTTACTGTTTGGTGAAGTTGGTTTCGTTCTCCTCGATTAAAGGCGTCACCCCACAAATCTGAGGTGGTACGGATTTCAGGTGAATTATTCGTATACGGGGTCGTAGATTATGGACACGCGGGTGAATCCGTCTATTTCTCCCTCTATCAGTGGAAACGGACGATCTCGGAATGCTGTTTCTTATGACGGCTTATGTTGCAATGCGCAACGTTTGCGCTCCGCTCAATCCCACCCTGCCTGCGATTCGTCGAAAACCCATTCGGACGAATCGCAGGCGGGCGGTGGCGCAAGGGTGACGCGCTGCAATTGAGAACGTCGTAAGAAACATCGTTCCGGGGTTGTCCGTTTCCGCTGATACAGGGAGAAATGGACGGAATCACCCACCTGTCCATAATCTACGACCTCGTATACGAGTACTCCACCTGAAATCCGTACCACTTCAGATTTGTGGGCTGATGGGCCTTTAATTGACCATTCCTAGCTTTTCTGATGGATTTCTTTTTTTCTCGTAATTGTGCAGAATACGGTGAGGAAAGGTTAGATAGCATAAAACAAATGATAAAAAAAATGATTAAGAAAAAGAATCCTATTGATGCAACCATCATGGTTTTATAGAAATGATTTTAAAAAAGAAAAAAAAAACATAGAGCTTATAAAAACCCGAAATCATCTGTCAGAGAGTAATGTTTGACAATCCTCTGAGTGCACTGACCACAATAATAAATAAATAAATCTAAATAAAATAATTGGACAAATAAAAAAACAAATATTTGTGTACACTACCAGATATTAAATGAGCTCCTGATTTTTCATGTCTGGATTTATTGAGACCTAATTTCAATTGATATAATATGTATGGAAAATTGGACGTTTTCTCCGCTTTCATACTCCAAAAAATTCCTTATTTCGAATAAATTGAGCCTTTTCGAAGGTTTTCTGAACGGTACGAAAAATAAGCGCTTTTTTCTCTTTTACGAACGTGATAAATTCTATAGTTTAATACTCTGTCGAGAAAAAATGCGGGTTTATATCAACCTCAACCAAAAGAGAGATACAGTAAGATATTCAGGATAACTAGTACAAGGAGGTGGAGCCGCTACCATCTCATTATCGAAGAAATGTGCAAACGATCCCGCATCACTTCCAGTCAAAACTCAATTTTGTGTTCAGCTGTGATTTGATTCTGAGATTTTCCGCGATTCCTTTGGTATGCGTGCAACGCTTGGAAGATTTCCGAAAATTTAAGTAATCCTGCGCAGTGTAGTGGAAGTTTTTTTTTTGCAGTTGTTCTGGAAAGTTAAAAACATATTTTTTGAGTCACTGAAAAACAAAGAAAAAGAAACTTCTCATAATATGATGATTTTGTGGAAAAGATCATATCACTTAGGGAAGAAAAACTTCAACTTCAAAAATATCCATGAAAGTAACAAAAAAAGTAAAGCCAGAAGTGTAGAAAAATGGATCTTATTGTTTTTTTTTGTGTTTTGTAAAATGAAAACGAACGAGTTATAATTCTAATCGCTTTGTGAACACATCTTTGAAGGAAGAGAGTTTTTAATGTGAAATTTTTATTTTATTCAAAAAATATGTACCCTTCACTTGAGGTGCATTAGGAGTGCGGTTTTTTCGCTTTTTCGTTTTCTCTGCTCGTTTCCACAATTTTACCTCAGAGTTAAAAATATCGCTCTGAAGAAGTTTGGGTGTTTAGTTGAAAAAAAAAACCTAGGAATCACCTTAAAGGCATCACCCCACGAATCTGAGGTGACGTAGATTTCAGGTGGAGTATTCGTTTACGGGATGGGAGACTACGAAGAGGGGGGTAATTCCGTCCATTTCTTCCTAATTGCCGTAAAAAACGGCCCGGAAGATATACGGCTTCATTTGTTTTGGCGCACCATTTTGTACAAGAGGTTCGATTGGAGCGCGCCAGTGTTGTGCGGTGCCGCATCTTCCGAGCCGTTTTTTACGGCAATTAGCAAGAAATGGACGGAATCACCCCCCTCTCCGTAGTCTCCCATCCCGTATACGAATACTCCATCTGAAATCTGCACCACCTTAGATTCGTGGGGTGATGCCTTTAAATACTAATGATGATTTAATTAATTTAATTTTAGTAATGCTTGATGAAAATCCAATGAAAATCTAATTATTTATTGTATTCCATTCATATTATTTTTATTTGATAATCCAAAAAATTATGCTATTTCTTTATTAGCAATACTATATTAGCAATACTATTAATATTTCTTTAATACATCGATATTACATTGTATCCATTTATGCAATAAAAAGAGAATACTCACATTGTTGGAAATCTTAGAGTATTCGGTTGAAATTTAAAAAGAGTAAAACAAAATTAGGAAAAGAGAAAATTTAAGAATCGGCAAAAATTCCGTTCAGGCAAAAATCCAGCGTAGATAATGATGCCCGTAAATCCGGAAAGGTTGGAGGAATGGGAGCGGAGCGGACCAACGGAGTCAACGACATTAGCACACACACACACACTAACACATAGTCGAACATTCGCACATCGAACAGCTGTTCATTTGTTCGTTCGCTCAGAGTTTAAAATGGATTTGTTCGAGGTAAACATCAACAAAAAGACACTAAAAGCAATAGAAAACTCGAGTATGAGGGCGGATCGAAGAGGAACGCGAGGATAACAACATATTTCTCAATTTTCTTTCAGGAATATTTCTCAAGCACGTGGAAAAATTCATTACTATTATTAGCTTATAAATAATTTATTATTATTATGGATAGAATATCCACTAAGCACATATTTTGTTTAGGAAAAATTGAAATGACCCCCGCAAAAGATTATTTTTAATAAATTAGTGAAAGATTTCAGCATGGATTAGTACATGGAAGTGCTTACATGTGCTTCGTGAAAAACGGAAAACTCGTCCAAAACGCTGGCGTTCGCGTTTTGGTGCCTACCTAAAACTAGTGGTTCCATATGGTGTAACAAAGCGCTGCGCCGTGCTGTGTCCGTGCCCGTCCAATTCAATTAAAACGCTGTCGCCGTTTTTTTTTTCTAAAAGCCAAATGTCAGAAGTTCTTTCTTTTTGCTTCAAGTGTTTAATACATGAACATGTGTTCGACGTTGTATGTAGGAAAGAGCCAGGCAGAAGTCGGCAGCACTTTTTAACATCGCTTTCAAAACGAGTTTTACATCCTTTTTCCACTTTTTTCTATCTTTTTTCCTGGACTACATACGATACAAAGGTTTACGAACGGGTGAACAATATGTACAAGAAGTACGTGGAGGAACAGAAAATTTCAACAACGACACTAGCCGCCAACTCTTCCCCCACGTAAAGTCAGCGTGTCATGAAATCTTCGATTTTTCGATCTACCGTGTACAGTTTAGAGTTCGCGGTATATTTGCTCATGATTACGAGCGTTGCGACAATCAGTCTTCCTTGATCGTCCTGAAAAACAGCGTGGAAAACGGCTTTAGTTCCTGCGAAGCTGTCCTTGCACACGCGCCGCGTCCCCGAGCGAGCGGTCAAAAATCAATGAGGTCTTCTCATCAGCTCCTTAAAATGTGTGTATGCACCTATTCTACTAGGATAAAGGATAAGGCCTCTGTCGTATCAATCCATTTGGGATGCACCAACACATTTATTTCAATTCAGAATCGTTTGTGGTTTACGAACACATGTCTAGCCTACACAATAATTTGCGAGGACTAGTCGATGGTTCATAAAATTTGTGTCAAGTCAGCGTTCTTAACTTCTCAGACAAACTTGCTACCAAATTATCGACCTTCGGAGGGATGAGAAGCTTGGTTGGCACTAGGGCGGTTTCAATCCATTGATCGATCGTGCAGTCTCAGCAGAACCTCTTACCGACTGCGCCACATCCGCCCTCCTATTCGAGTGAAACCAATGACTATGCCGCTGAGAGATGGAGAGAGGTGAAACGCGTACTAGGGTGGCGCGTTCTAACGCGTCTCGTAGGAAATAAAGCAGTTTTCCACACTGTTTTTTTACGACTTTTAGGGCGGGGTTCATATTTGTAGCTTACATTCTGAACTCTACGCTCTTCACGGGAGATCCGGACAAAAATTGAAAAGTTTTGTGATACGCCACCTTTAAGGGTGTTTTTGTGATTGCGTTAGCCACTAAACTATGTGTACCATCCAGCAGCGGGAAGAAAAATTCTCTCAGACATTAGGGTGCCGTTTGCGCTCTCACCTCTAACTATGTATAGAGATCCAAAAGTAGATTAAGGATTTATTTTTAGATTTGTCTGAATGAATCACTTTCCATTTCCTTCCATTTCATATTTTTTCAGGAGGAATGCACTGAAATAGTAGCCGTGTAAAGGATCATAACATTCTTGTTCGTGCTCGGTTCAACTCAAGGCAGCAGATACTGAGTAAATAACGACTATCAGTGCCGGAAGCAGAAGAGGTATCAGATTTATTCCGGCACCTAACATCTACTCCTCTTCTTTCGTTTTTTAATGGATCCATTAGTTTAATTTCAATTTCAGTGATTGATGGAGATCTGAGGGATACATAGTGATGGATCCATTCGCAGCATGTAATCAATTTTCCCGCAGTATTTTTCTTAGTTGGAATTTATTTTCTATTGGTGCAGCTTATTATTATTATTATTTATGGTAGAGTGTACGAGTGCAAATTATGTTCCAAAAATAATTGCGTAGATAAATATTATCTATACCAAATTTTTACGTTGTTGACACACTAAGAATTTTTAAAATGTAGCGTTGGGTTGCGTACGAGGGGTATCATTACAAGTAAGTGAAAGTTATTTAATTTTTTGATTGGATTAAAAAAGATCTAAATTCTTGAGATTACTGTAAGTGTACGATACTCAATTAATGCCAGTTGTGACGTATACATTGAGTCATTCGGATGACAAGGAAAGAAAAAATCTCGGAATGACGGAGAAATAGGTATGCGTGGTAAGAATTGAACGACGTGGTCGTGCCAGAGATGGTCAAAAAACCCTATTGGCGCCAAATCAATACTCAAAAAATGGTGGTCTTTTTCAATCTTCGAAGATGCCACTATTCATTTCACGCAGGTTCAACAACGCTGCTTTTTTGTGTGTGTTTTTTTTTTCGAAAGTTGAGTTTACTCGCTCAAGTTCCCTAGGAACTGGCGCGCAGTTTATTGGAATGTGTTCAATTAATTTTGAATAGATTTATTGGAGATATGACAATTATGACAATCAATTGATAGAATTACTGACGTCGACTGTTCCAGCTTTCCGACTATTGAAGAGCAGACATTGAGTGAATGTCGGTTCGAGGAAATACTGAAGGAGAAGGTATTGCCGATGGCCAGGGTGAAGAACGCTGGTACTGAAGTTACCGCAAAGGCGACGATGCGTCGTGAAACGGATCGTCGGTGTAAAGCCGTGAAGCTCTGTAGCGATGAAGCTTCGACTGCCTTCTTCCTTGAGATTTATACATTCTCTTCCCTGGGTGGAATGTCTGGGCGGTTGGAATTTCCTGTTCATGCTCTTGGATCCGTTCCAATATCTTCATTCTGGAATCCCGAATGTGCCAACTTCAATAACAAAAACAGTAGAATCAACAAACAGTGAAAAACCAAATCTGAAACAGTAAAATCTAAATAGGACCCGCTAATGGCATGTGAAATAATCTAAGACTATGTAATTGAATCTTCGACCGTACTGTATATTGATGGTAACAAAGCTGCACTCCTAGAGAAATGCTTTTTGAGCGCACAATTTCCTGTTCAAGCTCTTGGATTCGGTCCAATATCTTCGTTCTGGAATCTGGAGTATGACAGGGAGCTTCCGTCGCGTGGAATTAAGAAGCTGAGTACTGCCTTTTGTACTATTGAACAATACCAGCATGCTTTTAACTAATCGATCTCTTTCTCCACTTCTGCTCTCTCAGCTGCAGGGAGGTCCATCTCCTTATTTCTGGCGTCGGCCCTACTTGACTAGTACGGGAGAGTCGTCTTCGATGAAGAATCGCTATGAGGACAGCGTCTGCGTTGTGGACTGTATTTCTAGTAAACAAGTCCGGTTCAGCTCCGCAACTGAGCAGCGGGGGTTTCCATTAGAGGCGGATTTTATGGCATTGACGCAAGTTTGGTGGATCTAGAGGGGATGGTCCGTATCGCTAGATCTGCAAATTTGGTTGACTACTGTTGACCTTTTTTTCACGAACGAGCTCCCTTTTGATCACTCTTTTAACAACATGATCGTGTCCTTTGTTGATTGTTAGTGTATCGCTACCTCCAAGGATTTCAATAATTTTAGCGCCGAGCATTCACAGGAAGGTTACAGATGCAGGTCCTAAGCGATCCAAAACTTTTCCTCTTTTTTGTGTTGTAGCTTGTGCATGTATTGTTGCGGGATGACAGAACAACGAGGAAATGTCACTCTTTTTCACGTAATCAGCCGATGCAGGGCCACTGATTTTTCTTTGCATGTACATCCAGAGAAGACAGAAGCTAACACTGTGAGCTCCCGATAATCTGAACTTAAAGTTCCGCTTTAAGAGACCCGCGAACCTAAATAACCGGTGGCATCGATTTTCTTTTTATCAAGACCTCTAGTTTTTACGTAGTCTGGATTCTGATGTAAGAGTTATGAAACGAAACCAGGAAATGTGTTGCAGCACGTGTTTGTATTGTCGCAGGATGAAAGAACAACGAGAACCTCCGGCGCACAGTAGTTTATCAGATACGGATATCCTAAGAGGAGGCATCACCACTCCGTTATATGATATCCTTATTTCGAATAAAATTTTCGCTTGAATCCTTGCCGCTTGAATTTTTGCTGGAGTGATTTTTGTCTGTTCAATAGCCTCCAGAGGCAAGTATACATAGGAGGCCATTGTGGACTGAAATAGCTCGACAGGGGCTCTAATATTCTCCACAGTTTGAGCAACGAAGTTGAATATGATGGATGGATCAAGATTCAGCGGATACTTAGAGTGTAACATTGGGAAAACCGCTCCATGATTTACCACTTGGGCCTCGGATTTAGCAATTAAACTAGCAGATACGAAAAAGACGCCCCTGCAGACATCCTCTCACATCGATTGTACAGTTTCTTGATTTTAGGCATAACATCCTTTTCCACACTCGTAAGCGGTTCTAGCAAAAGCTTGAAAGCATATTGTTGATCACTGCTGGAGGAGCCAATATTTATCGGATTTGGCTTGTTTTGTTCGCCTTGTCATGTTCGATCGATGTAGATCATCATCTCTTACAGAACTTGTGACCTTCTGTCATTTCGAGCAAAATTGACATCATTTCAAGCTGACCTTCACTGACCAGAGAAAGAACATCTTTTTGTTCTGGATCTCATTACGTTCACCTCGTTCCAACTTTTCGAGAAAAGGGCCTTTAAACAATGGCGAGACATATTTGGTGTTTAAGAATTCTTTAATAGTCACAGGGGCAAATGAATAAATAGCGAAGCGACCTGGATTCGATACCGATGCACCAAGCTGTATTAAGTTTGCTCGCTCAAGGAATTTCGTAGGAATTGTCACGCAGTATATTGGAATGTGTTCGATTAATCTCGAATAGATTTATTGAAGATATTATTATGACAATCAATTGATAGAATTACTGACATGGACTATTGAAGGGCAAATGTTGAGTGAATGTCATTTTGAGGAAACACTGAATGAGAAGGTATTGTCGTTGGCTTGGATGAAGGATGTTGGTATTGAAGTTGGCACTGCGGCGACCATGAAATGAAGTGATAAGGCGATGAAGTTCTGTAGCGATGAATCGTCGACTGATTTCTTTGCCGACATTTACATATTTTCTCCGTCAGCTGGAACGTCTGCACTTCAATATCTGAAACGACATCAAAATAACATCCGCTACTGGTGTGCGAAAGAAGCAAAGGCCACGAATGTAATGAAATCTCTCCGAATCTTACTATATGTTGATAGTAGCAAAAGTACAGAACACGTGTTTACATACAAAAGAGTAGAAAATATGCACTACAACCAAAAATGAGGAGAAAAAAAGGAATTTGGGGAAGGATCTGAGCATGCAGCCATTTGTGCAGCAGACTAATGCGCTACCACCTGTGCACTATGATACATACTTGATATGGATGGCGTCTCCAGAACAAGTAACTTATTTCGTCTAAACTCCGACCTTGTGGGACCCCATTTCTTTCTCACCCCATTTTACAGCCATCTGGCTCCGGGGCACGAATCCAACGCCGTAGTACCCATTTTAGTCTCAGCCAATTTTACCGCGTTGAGGCTCCAGCGCACCAAACCGACGCCATGGTATTCCCTCTTTTTGGGATTTTTTGACTGAGACACACACATACACAGACGCACACACGTGACTGAATAAGCCTGTTATTATACAGTATGATAGTTTGTAAATTTGGAAGTATACATTCACATAAAAGTTTATATGCCAACACTAACATATGAGAGAAACTATCTTGCCTTTATCATACATATCGATGTTTGTAACTTTGTAACAATGGTGAAAAGGTGTAGTATGTCCTATCAGGTCTCAACGAAATGGTTCCGCATCAAATCGGTGCAGAGTTTTGCATCATTATGGAGTATTTTCGTGACACACAGACAAACATACACACATACACACACGGAGTAAGCGCGTTATTATATAGCAAAAAAAGGAACTTGGGGAAGGAACTGAGCATGCAGCCATTTGTGCAGTAGACTAATGCGCTACCACCTGCGCACTACGATGCATACTTGGTACGGATGACGTCTCCAGAAGAAGTAGCTATGCCGTCATATTCATTTTGTGCTTTCGTTTCTTCTACTACAAAGCAAATATGCGCAGCTAACATCCCTGCTCAACATTTACTTTAGCCTAAACTTTAATCGTTTAGGCCAAAGTAAATGTTGATGTTAACGTCTCATCGTTTAATTCACTAATGACTGGAGAGTTGGATTGGAGTTGAAATTGAAATTTGACTGGAAACTGAAAATTGAGATTGGAGATGAAATGTTCTATTTCTTTTTCCCAGATGACACAGCGTGACATCTGCTTCTCCCAATGACATGTCGGTCCTCTGTGCATCCTAGTCGGTTATTGATTAGATCACATTCCAGTTCAGATCAAAATAGCGAAATGCGAATCCCAATCTTTGAGAATAATTCGACATAACTTAGCAATTGAAGGACAAAGCGTAAAGTTCACGCCGCTGACAAGTCGCTATGAAGCGCGCCTACGCGTTCGCAGTTTCGAACCATCGATCAATGATCAGTTATGCAGCTGTAAGCGGACCATTTACCGATTGCGCTACCGGCCACATTAGCAATTATATCAAGATTTTTAGCTAAAAGCTGGTTTTTATAGATGCTGAGGAACATTTTTCAAGGGATTGATATCATGCTATATAATAACGAGCTTAGTCCGTGTGTGTATGTGTGTGTGTGTGTTTGTTTGTGATGCAAAATTCTGCACTGGTGAAGCGCCGAACCATCGCCATGAACCTGATAGACGATCATTCTACTTTTTCACCATTGTCCAAAGATATGCAACCATGTATGTTGGCTTTGATACGGCAAGTTAGTTTCTCTCATGGGTTAGTGAGGGTATATAAACTTTTATGTGAATGTATACTTCCAAATTTGCAAACTGTCATACTGTATAATAACGGGCTTATTCTGTCACGTGTGTGCGTCTGTGTATGTGTGTGCCTCAGTCAAGAAATTCCAAAAATGAGAGGGAGACGGATACCATGGCGTCGGCTTCGTGCGCTAGAGCCTCAACGCGGTAAAATTTGGTGAGACAGGTCCTACGGCGTCGAATTCGTGCCCCGGAGCCAGATAGCTGTAAAATGGGGTTGAAATGGTGCGCGGGAGCCCCAACGCAGTAGAATGGGTTTCTGTGGTTCCTTCGCATATCTATTTCCCAGCATGTTTCCTGATGCTGCTAACATCATTTTTCCAATAGTAGCCAACAGTTTACGCGTAGAACGTTACTTTCATCACAGCGATGGTGATATTCACGTCATTCCATGTTAGCGCATCGTTCTTAGCAAATAGTTGAGAGCGAAGGAAACTCATAATTCATACTTCGAATTACTTACTCACTTTAATTACAAATTCATTACTCATACTTCGAATAATGTTTCCAAATTGTGGAGGTTTGAGAGGAACATAGATGTAAAATCAAGTTTGATTGTTCTCCAAATATAGAACTGACGCGCTTAGGGAAAAACCATAAAATCTTTCACCTATGCTTAAATTTTCGAGTAAAAAAAATTGAAGAAAGCGTTGATAGAAAAAAGCAATTCGAATTTTACAAAAAATGTCGCTACTGTTATTCCTTATTGATCGGTGAAGGCGAGCGAAGCGAACACCAAAAAAAGCCTGAAGTTCAGGCTAGTTGTTTTATAAGTCGTTTCCTTATTTAATACGCACTTTAAGCGGTTGCTAATTTGAAAATTTCGTCAATAGCTCTCGTGCATAGATCTCTCTATATCGTTATAATATTTTATTATATTACAACTGTAAGTAAGTAGGAACTGCACATAATTTAATTATATTCAGATGATACATGAAAATTCCGTAACAATTATTAACAATAATAATATTAGTACAAAGCTACTAGTGGTTGTTGAGCCTTTGGCAAACCGGTACTGATAACCGGAGATTATTTCGAGGTACCTGGAAGCAAATATAATTAAAACCTAAGTTTTTATCGAATTGCCGTGAGAAAGAATCGATTTTTTCCCGACCTAGGATCCAAATCCGCAATGATTTGGTCGAAATTGACGACTCCGCTGAAGATCCCTTCACCGTAAGTCGAAAATGGCAATCGAGCATACATTGAATTGCACTTGTCCCTCCTGAATTAAAAAAAAATAGAAGCAGAGAATAAAAAAATCAGGATTAAAAAACAATCGCCCGAACCCGATAACTTGAAGGGAATTGGATTTTCAGAGATTCAACAGAATAGAAGCTTTTCTGTTGAATTTTGATTTTATATGATTTTTTTAAGACAGTTTAGTTAATTCCTTTTAAAATAATACCCTAATTTTCGGCCAACATCTCATTTTTAGAGTTCTTCAACTTCTTACGGGTTTACGTGTTAGACAAAAAATGTAACTTTGGTGATTTCTGGTTGTTAAGGATAAAGTGTCCGGGGTTAATCAATCCGGCTGGCGCTATAGCGGAATCGAACCCCCGATCGATCATGCTGCATCCTCTTATAACGAATCATGAACCTCTTACCGACTGCGCTACATCGCCCATATGGTTACGGTTGATTTTTTTTTAACAATTATTTATTGTTTATTTCTCCTTTCCCCACTGTTCTCTCCTCTCTAGTTGTTACAATGTGTTTTTTTGTTTTTTTTTGTTTTCTTTGCTTTAATCAATCAACTTTTTTCAACCTTTAAACAAATTTGAAGGTACGTCTCTCATTAAACAAATATCGTTTTTTGTTCCCTTACTCTGAAAACTTTCATTTCTTTCTTTTATCTCGCAGAACTTTTTTTTCTCAAATTTCATTTTATTGAAGAATCAGTAGGGGACCATCTATGTACTGAACCCTGATTTAATGTCAACCTCCGTTACCCTCTTAATTACCCTTTTTAGACAGTAAATTGTTAAGTCATCAACTGTATTCGACAAAAACTTCGAAATAATCCTTAATTATAGGACATTAGTGTCGTCATCATCAGTTCCTTTATCTATATAAAAAAATGTTTAAATAAAATAAATAAAAATATTTCTTTACATAAAAATGTATATAAAAATAAAATATCTATGCATAAAATATAAAAAAAATAATATAAAATTTAAAAAACAACATAAAAACAAATAATAAAATAACGATGACAGTATTTACCCCAAAAAAGGCTCTGCGTGCTTTTCCACTATTATAATATTCATTTCAATGACCAACATACCTGTTACATATGCACGTCGTCTGATTGAAGGTGTCCTCACACAATAATTCCGAGCCCACTCGTCGCAGTCGCAGCTCGGATCGTCGACGATTCACCTAACGATTACCATTTCATAAAGGTTTATCTCGGTAATAAAGTAGATCAAAAAGAAATTACATAGAAGTCGACCTAAACCTCTTTTTCTACGTTTTTCTTCCTAAAAACCATTTCCTTTGAGTTCATCGTTGTCATGTTCTCTAATAATTGTCAGGGAAAAAATTTGAACGGATACAGCACAGTACAAAATTGAATTTCACGAAAAGAAAATCGGAATTATTCCAGGAGAGGTTCACCCCAACAAATCTTTGAAATGTTTATGGATAGTTTTTTTTTCAACTGAAAAATTCAACAGTAGATGGAAGGTCAACTCATCATCTGAGCACAAGAAAATATTCGTCAAATCTTCGTCTATTTTTTTTTTCGAGAATAGCAGTTAACACTGAACCATTTTGCCTGACACTCACACGCTTCATTCAAATATATTTCTCACCTCCAAATCGGCAATTTGCCAGGGGGTTAGATCCACACATCCGGACATGTATTGGTATACAGGACAATGTTTACATTGACCTAAATAAACACAAGTCAATCGAATCAAATTAACAAATTATCTCAAATCTATATTTTAAGATAATAGGTAATTTTATTCAGAATTTATATTAAAAAGTGAAGATACAGTTCAACATGGAGAGTTTTTTTTTCTCTTCCTCTTCTTTTTCCTTCTTCTTCTTTAGTGTTTGTCCCATGTGGTGGCTGGACCCGCTTTTCTGGTTAGGTGATGCCATTCGCACGGTGTTGTGCCTGATCAGGGTGGATCCCAGATAGTTTCATAGTAAATCTGGGTCTACCCGGAAAATGTGGTTGTCATTTAGTGCTACGTGAACGTACGATCGTAGGCGAATTTTATTGCAATTCCTCAGCTACTACAAGTGAAACTTGTACCTCTTGCAGTTTATTGAGAGTATTATTTCCCATTGTTGCAGATGAACGATTGCGAGAAGGTAAACATTTACTTATCTTTCCCTTTCCATCGACACAAAGAATCCCATCGCGAGGTATATTCTTGCTGTCTTTTGTTCTAGCTCGGCTATGGATGCTATGCCCAGTCTCAGCCGAATGTCACCGTTGCGGTGGATGGAGTTTGTCGCAAGTAATACAAATGGTCTTAGCATTGTCATAAAAAATGACAATGAGACAATTTTCCAGTGCTAATCAGAGGTGATTCCGGCATTATCCACATGATTCCAACATACAACGGCTTCGGGCGTTCCGGCGCACTATTTTCTAAAACGAGTTCTATTGGAGCGCGTCAGCCTTGCGCACGCGCCGCATCTTCCGGCCCGGCCTCTTTTACGGCAATTAGGAAGAAGTGGACGGAATCACCCCTCCCCCCTCTCCATAATCTACTGTCCCGTATACGAATACTCCACCTGAAATCCGTACCACCTCAGATTCGTGGGGTGATGCCTTTAGGTAGAAGTTAAGTAAAGTGCATCTGTACTCCAAAAAATATGTCCAAGTCCGAGGTTAACGAAACTGCACTTCGTACTTTGTGTCGAGAAGCGCCGATTCCAAAGTCGTTTATTAGGGCGAACCCACCATTGCTAGATCGTCGGGCTTATATATGGAGCGATTCCAGAGGAAAATGTCGAGAATTTTCTAATAAAGCGAGCACAGACAAAGCATATAGCGTGCATATTCAGGACAAAGACATATAAAGGACTGTATTACTCATGACTATTGATTAAGCTTAATCTACATCTTCGATGACACTCCCACCTGGGAGAAGAATTATCGTGTTTTCTTGATAAAAACAGATTTAGCTTTTCTTTTGCGAAGGCTACGGATCATTTGCGTCACAAAAGGAACAAAGAGGATCATTAATCCAATGGTTTTCCAATTCGTTATTGTCGTCCAGATGTATGCGAAGTTGCTGGAGATTGAGTTTCGGATTCCATGGAAGAGTGAGACAAATCCAGTGTTTTCCGATTGCGTGTGTTTTGCTTTTGAAATATCGTTGTGAAGGCGTGGTTAAGCTCAGTTCGCCGCGTAGGGAGAAGGGGGATCCTCCTGCCGGACACTTGACGCTGCAATTCGTATCGATAGCTGCTTTCTGGAAATGGAATGTTAACGTCGTCGCGTGTCCTTCTGGCTTGCGAATTGTTAATTGGGTTTGATTGTTGCAGGTGATTTTTGCTGTTTCTTCCGTTAGAGATGAAGTGCATGAAATGTCTACAGTTGCGCCCTTGTAGCAGGAGTAGCAACCGTTCAGCGTGCCTGCCTTCACCGTGCACGCATTGTGTGATCGTTTTGTATAGATTTGTAGATGATTGATGGTTATCTGAACAGATATGCTTGTTCCTGATGACATTGTCGCAATGAGTTCGTTTCCTTCTTTGAGGAGAATGATGTTGTCACTAGCGAGTGGGAGCGCACGTGAATTATTTTTGAAGAATGTCTTGATATTTCCGGAGGGGCATTCGCAACTAGCGTCATATACTGTCGTCGAGCACTTGCACGCCAATCGAGAGTATTTGCACTTATTGAATTCTTGTGCGTCCTTCCATGTGTTGCACTGTAGTTGTCCTACTGATCGTGGCAGTAGTAGTCCAGCTGGTGACGGATCGATTTCAGTAATTTTTTCGTCGTTCCTGATGAATAAATTGGATAATATTGGGAAACTTGGAGTGGTGGATGCGGTCAAAGCGAGTTGGATCTGGTTCCACCTGTAGGGGATAGCGGGATTCAGAACAAAGTTATGATTCTTCTGTTCTTGAAGGGTATTGATGGAAATCGTTCCGTGTGCTGTCAGCGGCCATGATAGACAGTTGAATACTCGATAGATAATCGATGATTCAGGTTCTGCGTGTTTGCGGTAGAAGATGCAAGTTTCTCTGCATCGAAAGCACCAGTCGCACCATATGCATTTGCAGCTTGGTAAACAGTACGTGAAACCCGGTCTATGGTTCGCGTTTCGGCTGAGTTCTGGAATTTTCGATGATTTCTTTATTCTTTTTCACGTTTCTCCTCTGCAACTGTGTGTGTTCCACCATTGATGGTTCGATTCCGTGTGGAAGGAATGATCGCGAGTGTGGTACTGGGTTTTCTGTTGGCATTGATATGCTACGTTTAGAAGACGAAGAGAGATAGTTCCCGCTGGTTGGTTGCTTGAGTCTCGGAGAAGAAGACAAGATTCCTGTCCGATTGGCTGGAGATGGAGTGTGACGGCTTGATCAACTATGCATGTTTCTGTAGTCCTGTCGAATTCGCAGCTGTTGAATGTGCTCGTGACGCTGACAACGTCAGAACAAGGTAGTGCTGGCTGCAGTAACGTTGTGAGTGCAAGCGGAGTGGAAGGGTCCGTGCGAACTTCTGTGTTCTTCTTTTGGAGTACGACGGAAATTGTGGAAGAGTGTATTTCCGACGACGGTTTCCTATCCGTTGGGTGATGGATGTGATCATCCTTTCCAATAAACGGAGAAGCTTGGTGGTTAGCCACCAAAAGCAGACGAAAAAGGGTGATAGCAATCAGCAGAAGATTGCAGGTTCGAATCCTGCCGTCGAGAAATCGCCATGTCGAGAAGCGTCGATTCCAAAGCCCTTTATTAGGGCGAACCCACCATTGCTAGTTCGTAGTGCTTATATATGGAGCGATTCCAGAGGAAAATGTCGAGAATTTTCTAATAAAGCGAGCACAGACAAAACATATAGCGTGCATATTCAGAACAAAGACATCTAAAGTACTGTATTACTCATGACTGTTATTCTAGAATGCTCAAAACTTCAGGCATTGATTAAGCTTAATCTACATCTTCGATGACACTTTGAGTTGATCAACAACAACAAAAAATAAACAAACTCGGCGTGGAAGACTTATGCAATCACAAGATCCAGACGCAATTGTAGTACGGAGTAAATATGTCCTTCATAACTCTTTTTATGTGAAACAAACAGATAGCTTTCCGAAAACACATTCGTCCCCGAAACCAGAAAAATGGAAAATCATCAAAAGCACTTACGCATGAAACACGCATTTCCTTTGCATGTTTTCGCATGCGGTCCGCATGCTCTCGTATCACGTTGCGATGCCGTCCGCCATAATTGTACACACTGTACACATTCAACCTAAAGATGGATCCGTTAGCAAAAAAAATCGAATGTGAAGAGAAAAATAAAAGACCCTATGGAAATGTTAGTATGTCGAATGTTTGTGGCGGGTCCTAATAAGGATATTAGTAAGGATCGCTGCCATCTATTAAGCTTCAAACAAAAAAAGGAAACTAGAAAAGTGTGAGGCACTTTTGAGCTTTATTCCACGAATTTATGAGTTTCTTCAGAGTCGATCGAAAATTCCAATCATTTAGCTCAGTCGATTTTTCTCCGAGTAAATCGAATTACTGAACTACATATTTAGGAACAGTAAGTAACAGTTCTTTTTTTTTTAGTGAAATTGCCACAAACGCTTTAAACAAATAAACCAGATTTCAAAGACAACAAAAGAATGAGGTTTAGAAGAAAACCTCCAACAAAAATCACATTTTACAATTTATTTAAAGGAATCGATCTACAAAAACAGTGAAAATATACGTATAATAAACATGATAGATTTTGTTGAAAAATATAAACGATTATGAAAGAAAAAATCGTGATCCACAGTTCCGTAAGAGTATCAACATGTGTTTGTTGCTTCCACTGGGATTTCTTGATTTTTTTCTCAACGTTTTATTTTTAATTCATCTTCCCTGAGGGGGATAGCTTAGGTTTCTTGCAGAAAGCGTATAACGTGTCCTGAAGACCTCGTTTGTTAACGGGGTCTTTATGTTTTGAATAAACTTCGGGAAAAAATCCAAAACGCTCCAAGAATCCAAGAACCTTATCACTCACTGCCGATTAACTGATTTATCCCAGGACTTTCCACTAATTTCTTTCGCCGGAGTGGGTTTTCTAAATTTCGCTCATGAACTCCAGCCTCTAGATCTGAAGATGGAAATTTTTAAGGAAAATTTAATCACAAAATTCATCGACATTTAGTTCCTGATCGCTTTTAGGCCTAAATCTTGAATTTAAATGCTTTCATAGCAGAGCGTTGCATCTTTGAATCAAAACATTGCATTCTTATTATGTCTTATTAAAATTATATAAATTCTTATTATGTTCTAATTAAAATATCAAATCTTATAGTAAGATTTTTATCTTTTTTTTTTTTGAAGGAAATTTTTGTTGAGACAACGAGAACTGTGGTGTGAAATTATTCGCTATTTTTGTAGCTCGCAACGTTACGTTACGTTAAAAGACTTACCAGACCAACACTAGTATCCAATTCCAGTTCAGGACTTACAACATCGACAGCATTGCATAGAATACTGATCAAAAGAATTACGGTACTTGATCGAAATACACTGTAGATAAGATTTAGACGAACGGGAAATAGCATTATGCTAGGGAGGGCATTAACCCTCCCCTCGGGCAAAAAATCGTCGTACAATCTGAAATTCTATTCGTTAATTAATTATTTACATCGGTATCGAACGAATAAGAGGTTTACTGGTGGAAAAACGAAACTTAAACGAGAATCAAACGGTGCCTCTGTGCAAAAATAAAACAAAAATGAATTATTTATTTCTACAGTGAACTGTGAACACGTTTCCTTACGGAATATGAAAACCACCAGCACGAGATTCTTCTCCGAAGTCAAAAATACTGGCTGGGATGGTTTAGAATGAATTCGCCCAGAATATAAATGACTATTTTGAGTTTCAGCGTAAAAAAACAAGTGCTGCCGAAAAAAAGAGAACTCAAATATGTTGCTGATTGAGGGGACGGAATAACAAAATTTTGGAGGATGTGTCTGAAAAAAAAAAACGATGAGGAGAGTAGCATTGGAGGATGGACGATTTTCTGACAATAATCGTAAAAAATCTGAACATCCAGAAAGTAAACAAGTAGGTTTTTATCTCAAGGAAGTTCATGGAAGCAAAAATTCTTCACAAATTCAAAAAAAAAATTTACAAGAAAAGTATACATTTCGAATAGTAGGGACATTGATGTCTGAATTCCTACTGCGAAAATTACTGTTTGAACGTGTATGTAAAAAAACCATAAGAATATTTTGAAAAAAATGAAATATAAATAGAAAAATAAATATAAATTATATATAAAAAGTGTTATAAAAATGTAAGGTCTGGGAAGATTTCCAAGTTAACTAAACTAAACAGAAAATATGAAACATTAGAAAATAAGACTTCAGAAAAAGTAAACATGATAAAATGTGCGAAAGAAACACTTTTCATTCAAATATCTCAACAAATTCATGAAATGTGGAAATAACTTTATTTTGTAGTTTTTTTAGATATAATTCGCTAATAGCGCAGCATACATACTAAGAAGCTTAACGCTAACAAATTTGCTATACGTCAAAAATGTACTTTGCTCGAAGTTGAAGCTCAATAGAGAAAATTGTTTTTGATTCCCTGTGACTCCAGAAAAAAAAGGAATGGGAAAAGAGATACAAGCTGATCAGAGTGCTATTTTATCTCCTCTTCCTATTTGTTTATCTCTTTATATCTTTATCTTTTATTTATCTTATCTCTTTATTTGTCTTTTAGATTTTACAATGCGTGCATAGAAATGAGCAGGGCTGAATTTTTTATTCTAAATTTCAGCTATTTTTTTTCCCGCTAACGACTAAAAAAGAAAAAAATGTAAATCACATGTCGTATTAGCGTTTCAGGATTTTTGTTTACACTAATGCGACTAATCCTCCTCACACGACAACAAATAAATGAGTAAATAAATAAAGCTTAAAGACTACACATACATATTTGTTCCCCCCTCCCCCCTCCCCTCCATCTCCAATGCAGGAAATACGAGGAAATAGCCGTGTCAGGCGCTCAACGTATAATCCTGAGCTGAATAAGAAATGCGTTGAATATCAAATTCGACACACCTACATACGTATAGCTATAGCTATAGAATTATATCTAAAAAATACAAAATAAATTATTTTCATATTTCATAAATTTGTTGAGATATTTGAATGAAGAGTGTTTCTTTCGCGTATTTTATCATCGTTACTTTTTCTGAAGTCTTATTTTCTGATGGTTCATATTTTCTGTTTTAGTTTAGTTAACTTGAAAATCTTCCCAGACCTTACATCTTTCTAACATTCTTTATATATAATTTATATTTATTTTTCTATTTATATTTCATTTTTTAATATTCTTATTAGTACTGAGGACTAATTACACATTTTGAGATTTTATTTAGGCTGAAAAAAAACGGAGTCCTGAAAAGAAAAGCACGAGTCTGCACCTCTGAAGAAGAGGAAATTTCCAACTATTTTTGGTTCCACCTCTTGATCAAATGTCAGAAACAAATATGATATTAAATTGACAGCTTCGCCCCGTTGCCAATGGTCACGAAATTTCTAATATTAACCAATAAAATTAATAGAATTGTGTGTATGTGGGGTAAGCTAACTGAGCTAGATTTTTCGTGACATTTAATTGTTTCCATGGAGTTATTTTTACTCCATGGAAAATAAGGATCGAAAATCTTTGCTCAATTTTTTTAGTGCTGATGAAATGAAATAGAAGCCGAAAAAAAATCTGCAAATCAATCAGCCAAGTTGTGGAGAGAAAACCGGGACGAAAATCGCGAGATTTCCGGAGAATTCCACAGAATTTTCGCCAGAGGACTATAGTCAGCTCAATTATTATGAGAAATACAGCAGGAGGAGAAAAATCGTCGTCTGACTCTGCACTCCTAAACCTTTCAGCCGATCATTTGTCTCACTCAAAGAACGATTGTCACGAAAATTGACACCTTATCACTCTTGTTATGCACTTAAAAATGGTGTTATTTACTTTATTTTTTTTCCATTTTTTAAAATCAATAATCGTCCATTAAGTGCCATTTATTAGCTATGTATGTATAAATAAAGACTTGTTTCTTTCAAAAAAAAAATAAACACAATATCACGGTTCAGAGTTAGGCCAGCGGATTATCATAGAAACGAAGCATTGTAGTCAAGTGAGAGTCAAAAATTATATTTATCTTTATTTTTTTTCTTTTATGTTATATGTTATTATGTTTTTTATTTGTTATTATATGTTGCTATATATGTTATATTATTATGTTTTTATTTTATATATTTACATATAACATATTATATATTCACATATATTTATATATTTATTTATTTGTTATTATATGTTGTTATATATGCTATATGTACTACCATGTTTTTATTTTATATATTTATTATCACATATATTTTACACCAACAAAATTACAAAAATTATATTTAGAAGAATTTATGATTTTTATGATTTACAATGATCAAATATACTTCAGAAAAAAAAGAAGTAGAAGAATATTTAGATTAGAGGCCAAAAATCTCTGCATAGAGAGGATCAAACTGATTTTAGCGTAATATCTTAATGTCTTGAAAATTTCATTGATTTTTCTTTCTTTTTCAGAAGATTCCACTTATTTTTTCCAATTAATCATTTCGACTTTTGAAATGGTTTGATTGATCACTACATGTAAAAGCATTGAAGAACAAGGATGGAAAAATCTCTGGAAATAATGGAAAGAATTTTCTAAGGTAAAAATTATAGGATAAAAAAGTTTGTTTACTTGTAAACGAAGAAAAAAAGCGAAATATGACTGTGAATGAGAAAACTAAGGACGACATTTGTGATCCTAGCTACATATGTTTACGATAACAATCAGAAAATAAGCGGTAGTACTCCGAAAATGAGTGGATTCAAAATCCATAACAGCCAGTTTTTTCCCGTGTTTATTTATTTTTTGTCTTCTTTGTGTTTATTTTCATAAAAACCAAAAGATCCCCACTTAAGACTGTTAAATTCTCTTGTTTTTGTTTTTTTTTTCGAAAAATATTTTTCAGAAAATCACGAAAATCTTCACCACGAAATGCTCCTGTTTCTGAAAATTGCTTCAGAGACTTGTGAAGGTCATTCTCATTCAATGTAGGGAAAGAAAAATCGCTAAAAAGAAAAGTAATTTTTTAATTCTTTTTCTGAAGAATAAAATAATCCACCACCATCGGAAGGAGATAGCAAGAATCCTTACTGAATTTATTTTTAGGAGCATATTTCATTTGTCGCTCAAAATCAAAAAGTATTCAAAAAACACCAGCATAAGCGGAAAAAGTGGAAAAATCTTGTATTGGTTTCTTCTGAAAAAATTACATCCAGTATATTCCGAAGTGCAACCCCATCAAGGTCCTCATAAATGTGTGAATGAGTTGTTAAATTAAAATATGTAAGTACGTACGTTTAATATAACGGATGGGACCTTTTCCAGACTCTTACTGGGTTCGAATCACTTCAAATATTACCACATTTTGTACGCAACCATAAAAATAAACACTAAAAGAGTACTATAAAAATAAATAAAAAAAAATAACCATAAAAGACGACCATAAAAATTTAATTCCTTAGCCAATGCAAGTGGCAAATACTTTTCATTTTTCAGCCCCTTTCAACGGAAATCTATGCCTCCAAATTGGTTGATCTGTCCAGCGGAAGATCGTTGTGAGCGCAAACATTCGAGAAATATGAGCGTGAGAATTTTTTTCTGAGTTCGATGACTAATGCATATTCAATTCTGCCTCCATATCTTCAAGATGCACTTAACTCATTGAGTTCTTTGAGTACGGCCAGAATACGGTCCTTTGCCCTTTAAAAGAAAAAAAGGAGAGCACTTGTTCTCGAAAAAAACGTATAAATCCTATAAAAATTCTATTTAACTTCTCTTTTTTTTTTAGAAATTCTCTATCTATTTCTAAAAGTTCGTATAAAAAATTTTTATAAAGTTAAAGTAAATGCTATACCAAACGACCGCTACGCATTCGCTTAAAGCTTCGTCCTCCTGGATAATGCCGCTTCCATACTCTACAGTACACCTCTGCTGTCGTGGCCGCATCGCAACCACACTGCTAATCGAACACGCGTCGCGGCTTTAAAATGCAACACAAGAGCCGATCTTTCTAAAAAAATTGAGCTACAGGTAAGAGAACAATTTACAGTTACTGAGAAAAAAAAAGTCCTTGAATTGCTAGGATGTCTCATTTTTTGACTATAACCTGAGAAGTCAGTGTAGAGTGCTTTCTGTATTTTTTTCAACAAACATCGTCCAGGCGGTCCTAGGAGGAATGTGAAAAATAACTCGAGAAGAAATTAACATTACAAGGAAACATGTAAAAAACATAATTTTTCATTGCGGCAGTAAGAAGTCTGACTATAAACTCGCAATGATTTCGCTAATAGCGTCCTTTAATCTTGAAATAATAACGAGTGCATGAAGTTCATTTTTTTTTTCTCGCAAATATTCTCATTATTTTTTTTATCTATTTCCATTATTGATTGCGGAATTGAAGCCTATTGATTTTCATTTATCTGCTCCGTTCCTTATTTTTCAAAAATTAATTGTAAAATTAATTAAAAAAAGTAAACGAAATATTTAAATAATATACTTAAAAAATAAAGGGACACTAAATAAATGAATAAATTCCACAACTTAACAACCACGAAAATGACATTTGTTTCATTTGTGACAGATATACGGTACCCGTAAGTTCGAATATTCACTTGAATGCAATCTCATTCAGCCTGCTTTGCAACCTTCTCCTCTTTTCCCCCTACTCCTCTCTATCATACGACATCGCTCTATTTCTTTGCGCTCTCCTCCGAACCGAATTCCGGAAATAATCCGTAATTGAAATTTGTGTACATAGGCAGTCGCCGTTGATCGCGTCATTCGGATTTCTTTACTCATTTACCGTAAACCGGTAGCTGCCGACGACGATTACACTGCCGTAGTGTAACCGTCGTTGACTACGTGCGCCTAATTTTTAAACTTAAAAAAATCTTAAATCTAAAAAATTAAAAAAATAATTTTCAAAAGCCTTCGGACGCAGTGCACGATTTCAGACGATCTGACCCGTTGAGTTAACGTTTTTGACGTTTTTAAGTTAAGGTTAAATTTTAAAGGTCAAGTTTTTGACGAGGAATCCATCAAGTAACTTGATTTCAACTGAAAATCACTAAACTCCAACGAAAATGGTGCAAATTTGCGTAATACACTTTACACGATGGCTGTGAGTCTAGAAAAAATAGACAGACGAGCAGAAAAATAGCTGATTCTATTTGAAGTGAGTGCCGTCGCCTCAGCGTACGTGCGACTGCAACTGAAACACATTAAATGACGACTCAAGTCCTATTTTATATTTATTTTATAGAAAAGTTACAGTTAAAGATCAAAATTTCCCTCCGAAAGCTGAAAAAACTGCAATTTTCCTTTATGGCTTAAAAACATGCGAAAAGCGGATGGTCTGAGGTCATATTTATATAAATACATATAAGTAAATACTAAACTAAGTAACTCCAACAAAAATGGTGTAAATTTGCGTATTACACTTTACACGACGGCTGTGCAGCTAGAAAAAGAGGAAGAAGAGCCGAAAAAGTGTTGATTTTATTTGAAAGAAGCTCTATTCTATTTTTGTTACTGGATTTTTCTGTTGTTTATTTATATTCATCTTTTTCTCATCCTTTTAGGATGCCATTGAGCGTAATGAATAAATAGATAGATAGATGGATAGATAGATAAATAATTAAATAAATAAATAAATAGAGAGTTTAAAAGGATTCTAGGACCTTCGGATCCTCAAACACATTTATTCAGGATTTTTTCAAGGCTTCTCGTCTTTGATTCGTTACTCTTTCCAATAGTTTACCTTTTTCCCAGCGCACAATAGGAAAACAGTGGAAATATTTTAATTAAAATGTAGAAGTTAGTCGGAAAATGTCGGAAAAGAGAACTTGGATCGCGAGAACATGCGTGCATGCTACAAGAAATCGTGGAGACATTTGTTTTATTGCATGCTGGGAAAAACTTCCCAGGACATAATTCACACGCGATTCGAAATTTAATTCGAAAAAAAAAACCACCACATTTCGAACCAATTGTCAAATAAGCGAGAAAAAAATTGTCTGTACTTTGGATTTCAAACCCAGCGGAAATCCCTAGGCAATCTAGCGGAGAAGGGCTCTGATCAGCTACCTGGGACCCCACAATAATCTTTATAAATTTGATGAAGCAGAGAAGTTTCTAAAAAAATTTATATGTGAAGAAAATAAAAATATATAAATACAAAATATATGAATAGAAAAATGTAAATATCTATACATATAAAAAAATGCAGATATAAATCAATAGTGAGCGATTTTCATTAACCTATATATATACAAAATTTCTCTAGAAAAAAGTTTTCTTTTAAAGTAATTTTTCAAAGTAAAACAGAGAAGAGGAAGAAAAAAGAAGAAAAGGAAGAGAAAAGTAAGCAATTTCCAAAAAATAGCAAAATAAATAAATTTCTCTTCTTTTGTTAATTTAAACATCCATTTATTCATCATTCGATTTATTTCTAGTCAAATATTTAATTAAATAGTATTAATAAGTAATAGAATAATATAATAGGCACAATAATAATAATAAAATTTCTGATTTGGAAAATCAACAGATAAAAAAGTGAGAATGCGAGAAAATTTATTTCACTACGGGTTGAAAGTTAGGTAATCTCCCCGGCTAAGCGAATGATGGCCGATGAGGGCGTCGTCACGTATGACATCCAATCTCTTCGGTGAAATCCGAGCCACATCCTAGCAATCGGCTTCAACATCGTCTAACTGCTGCCATCTGCAGCACGTTTTTTTCCTCGCTCTCTCTCTCCCTCTTCCTGGAGGAAATCGTAGCGCGAATGAGACATCACCATAGAAAAAACAATAGCATCCTCAGGCAAGAAAAAACAGTGACGTTTTTATTTTCCTACTGTGGAGCAGGCAAAAAAAAACTCTTCTTCTTATTAAACGGAAAAAATAAGTCTAGGAGGAAAAAACTGATGATTTAGTTTTCTGAGCTATGAAAATCCCCTCGGAAACTATGTAAAATTTAAAAATCCGACGGCATAAATTTTAAAAATAGAATTCGTGCTTGAAATAAAATTGTCATGAACCTTTTCCTTTTTTTCTCAAACAAAAGAAGTGTGTATGCATTAATATATGCTGTGATCATATTGTCGGTTACAATTTGAAATTTAAAAAAAAAACATTTAGAAAAATGAAAAAGTGTATTGTGAGTGAAATATTGTGCTTGAAAAATCCAGATAAAATAAGGTGAAGTAAATAAAAATGGCCGACTTTGTTGTTGGAAATTTAAGCAAAATTCTAGTGCACCCTGTTTTCTCTTACTTCTTTTTTTTTGCTTTATGATACACCTATGAATGTTTTCAAATGAACAAATTAAATAATTTTTCAAACACGAAGAAACACCTGTCTGATAAATTACTAGAGAATTATTTGTCGGAGTTTTTTTTTCTGTTGGAAAAAATAATAACAGTGTTAGAGTTGGGTAAAAAAAAATCCAAAGAAGAAAAAATCTTAAAAGAACGAAAATAGGATTTAATAGAAAATGAAGATGAAGTTTAAGATGTCAAGGCATTCATTTAAGAATGTCGATCCTTCTTTTTTTCTTTGAAACAAACTGAACTATTTCTATTTAATTTAACTTAACTTTAATTTAACTATTTCTACTTATTTCCATTGAATTCTAATATAAATTCAACATCTCCACAGAAACTTCTAAAATTTTTAAAACTTCAAAAATGACCAGGAAATTAAAAATAGGAAAAAATAGGAAAAAAATAGAAAAAAGCAGAAAATTCCATCGGCGAACACAATTAGCAGAGAACGCTTGAGGTTATCTCCTGTTCTTCACCCTCAATACTGCAAATATGTTTGAATTCTATGGGAAGAAAACCATTTATTGATTTGAAATTGGGAAATTTTCCCAGAATTTCTACAGCCCTACGTACTCTTTCTAACACATTTTTTTTCTTGCTGATGTCTTCCCATCAAGTGGATTAGAAATGTTTCAGCGGATCCAGAATAAACTTTCTGACCAAAGCGTCGCTCATATCAAATTAATTCTGTTCATTTAACGTTTGGCACGAAAGTTTGTAATTGTTGAAAACTTTTCGCTGAGCAATTTTTGCCAGAAATATTACGTGATAAAAATTAGTATAAAATAGGAAATAAATAAGATAGAAATTTATAAGTAGAATAATAATAAAAATAATAAAAAATAGCAGATATTAGTTGTAAGAACAGATAAAATGGATGTTGGATAATGAAATAAAGCTGAAAAGAACCATGGAATATTTGAATAATCGAATTCGCCAATTTGTGGATTTGTAGCGGAAGTTAAGCGGTGAACGTGAATGATTGACAGACAACCAATGTGGGACCCACCAATTGTCCTTTAAACGACACCGCACAGCATCGGTTTTTCAGCGTATTACACGTCATTAATCGAGCTAATGGCCGAAATGCTGAGAACTACCGTGGCTGTGGGGATAAATCCAGAAAAGAGAGAAAAATGGGGGAAATTAAAAATCGAAAGAAAAAAGAATTGCGAAAAAAGAATACAAAAAATAGCGGATGTTAATAGCTCAGCTATTTATATACACATGTAAAAAAGTTTTCAAGGAAATAAAAAATACCAAAGGGAAAAAAAATATCAAACAATAATCAAATAATAAAAGGTGAAGTATAAAGTAAAACAATAAAAAATAAACACTTAATAAAATAAAAGTTAAACAAAGTGGATGAAGTGGAGTTAGACATAATTGCAATGAAAAGTTCATATTTTTCCAAAAACCATTTTTGTTTGTTTTTTGTTTGGTGAAAATCTCTGGAACAATGAACTAATCCCTTCGCATTACTTTTTTTTTAGAAAGAAGTCTCCTAGGAATCTCTCAAACTATGATGTAAATATGAGAAGGATAATCAGAATATTTTGTTCTATTAGGAAAAAATTAACCGAATTTTTGGGAAGAAATACAGTATGTGATGTGATTTTTTATTGTTTATTTGTATTCATTCCTTGCCTCTTACTTCGGGCACGCCTTTGAGCATAATAAAAAAATAAAAAGATAAAAAATAAAAATGTGTCTCAAAAAGCAGTTTTCTTTGTTGAAAATCTCAGACGGAACGAATTAATCCCTTTCTATTACTGTTTTTCAAGGAAGATCTCCTAGAATCTCTCGATTTAATGCAAATATGAAAAGGATAATGAGGATATATTTTTTCTACCACAAAAAAATTCAGGGAACTCTGCGCAAGAAAAAAACGGACATGAGATAAAGGAATGCTCAAATAACAGCCGTTGAACCTAAATGTGATCAGTTCTGGAGCTGCAGTCGGGCAGAGGGAAGCGGAGGAGGAGCCTCAACTCTGAAGCTCATGGCCTAGTTGAGAGTTCGGTCATTCCAGGATCGCCATATTATAGACTGTTAACCTGGAAATCAAGTGAAAATTTTCTTTTTTTTTACCTTAGTGTGTAAGTTTTTACATAGCAGAGTAAAGAACTAGGAACATCGCAGAAAATGCTTCTAGAATGGAAATTCAGGAGAAGAAGAGAACATTCAGGAGGAGAAGAGAAAATAAGAGAGAAATAAGAATTAAATTTTGTGTAAAAGGTGATGGTAAAAAGAAATAGAAACTACCCAGAGTCTACTCACTAATTTTTCAATTTCACTTTGACTTTTTCATATATTTTTCTCACCATCATGATTTTGTATTTTTATATTTTTATTTTATACATATACAGAAATATTTCAATTCTATAATTAGATTATTATTCATTATTTTTATTATTATTATCTTTCAAAAATATTTCAAAACTATAATTCAGAAGCGTGTAAGGGACAATAGCCGTAAGGGCATGTAGGGGTGACGACCTCCCTCCCCTATCCGTAAGGTCTGAGTGGTTTAAATCCCTACATTATCCTGAAGGTAAAACAATAAGAAAATGAAATAAAAGAAAAAAATTGTGAAGGCGAAGTAAAACACCACATAAAGCATTTTTTAAATTTAAATTTAATATTTTTAAAAATGAAATACATGATAATAATAAATTTATTTCAGATATAATGAGATTTCACCTCTTTTTCTATATAACCAAGTTTATAAAGCTTATAAGAGGTCACAGGTGACATTGGTTTCAAAGTTATGAACGTATTTTAATAAATATCATTTTTTTTTGAAATATGTACTATTCTTGATGGTAAAAACTAGTAAAGACGTTTACTTTTTTTTTGCTAGATATTTCTTTATTGGCCTAGGAAAATGAACGAAATGGTTACTTCAGATTACTACTACCGTAGTTAGAACTGCTCTAATCGCATAACTCACGTAAATTTTTCGGCAGAAATAAAAACGTTCCAAATTTATCCGGTGAGGTATTCGTGTACATACCTCCTCAGCACGGCCATCACTTTGCGAAATTGAGAAATGTGCGGCTAGAAATAAGAAATAGTTCCTAGTGATGCTATATGTTACGTGTTTTCTGACGTTATCCAAAAGAAACCAAGGATATGGTGATGTAATTGCACGTCCCCATCTCTCACAAACGACAAGACAGGTCTCCTAAGATCCAAAAAAATCCAATCCATTTTAAATGACAGCAATCGGGGACACTTTCTATTTAAAAAAAATTCTATAATTTTATGACAATGACACCATTAATCATGTGCGGTTCAGAATGTACCAGTTTTTTTTTATTATAAGGGGACTAATTTTTCTATTTTAAAATTTCTCTATCATTTTATGACAATCATTAATGTGCGGTTCAGAATGTACCAGGTTTTTTTATTACTTATTTTTTATATTATATATATTGTTATATTTATATATATTTTATATTTTCTTATTAAATTTTTTATTACTTTAAAATTTCTTTATCATTTTATGACAATGACACCATTAAGGTGCATTTCAAAACGTAGTTTACAGGGGACGCATCAAAAACGCAGAACACCTCCTATAAATTCGGAAATCAAAGGTGTCAAGAGCGTCCAACGTATCAGTTCATCCAACGAAACAACTCTTGACAGCGCATTAACGGTGGAATTACTCTATGGAATAATTTTTACATCCATACATATAGGGAAAGAGATAAGTTTCGCTACGTTTCACCTCGTTACTTCTGTGATAAATCAACTATGACCTTTTCCTAACTGTGTCCAGCAATCACAGGCATTAAGAGCATCTGAGTGATCAATTCATCCAACGTAACAACTCTTTACAATACAACACCGGTTAAATTATTCGATAAAACAATTTTTACATCCACGTAAGTAATCGAATCCGTTTCACAAGGCTTCTCCTCCACAGTTCACAGTAACAAATCAACTATGTACATCCTCAACTGGATCCAATACTGTAGAAGGTCGAGTACCGAGAATTTTACGGACCGTATACAGGTGAAATATATAGGTGGTAGTAGCAAAAAAACCACATTTCACCGTGAAATTACTCGCAAATGATCGTTTATTTTTGTTTATTATTATTTATTACATGGATTTAATAAGGTACCAGGACTTTAGGTAACTACTATGTCTCTGGAGAAAAATTTTCACTAAATGTACGTGCATAAATTTACTGATTTTCAATTTTACATCACGATTGACCATGCTTTCCCTCCGGATTTTACATCTATGTGTCATTTTTTGAAGACATCTCGTTGGCTAGTCAGCTGTTATCAAGAGATTTCATGTTTATAGCCTGTCGAAGACGAGCGCCCCGACACGAACATAAATTTAAAAATTCCAGACAATTCTTCTCAACCTGGATTCCAGCAAAATTCTATGAAGATGATGGTATTTGACAAATCGTATGTGGATAGAGAATAATCTGACAACATTTATTGGAATAATCTTAAAAAACCTTTTTAAGTTTTCCCTTTTTTCCTTTCTTAGTAGTAGTTTTTTTTTGTAGCACCTTTTTTTAGTAGTTTTCCTAGAAATATCCTTGAGTTTTTCATTTAGAAGCACGGAAGATCGAACACAAAGGAAAACGCTCAATTGCTATGAATAATTTGAATACGTCCATAGACTTAAATTTTAAGAAAAAAAAATAAAAATAAATGTAGGCAAAAAAAAACTTGCGAAAATAAAAAATAAAGCTGGTGTTGAGGAGAAGAATCAACTCAGTGACCGCAACGTGTTATCGATTACGGCTGTGTGGGCGAAAGCGAGATTTTACACCAAACAAGGAAGTGGCAGATGCGTCGCGGTCGTTCGGTTGAACAAACTTGGCGTCGACTATAGTCAGATCAGATAAGTCGACAGTTACATCCAGCTGATGTTTTCTGTATGTTTTTGATCAGTAGCGTTTACTTTTATGATCAAGTTAAGTGAAAAAAAATGAAGAATTAGGGAAACAATACAAATCGAGTGTTTAAATTGTTAAATTTTTCTCACCCAATTAAAAAAAATAAGTAAATAAATAGCTAAATATGAAATAAGTGTCAAAAACATGTAAATAAGATTAATCAGCGTTGTACTTACCTAAAATCTTGGAATATGAAATAGTTTAGTTAGTGGAAGAAATTTCCGGGAATTTGAGGGAAAATTCTCTCAGTTGTCAAGAAAAAAACAAATTCTTCCAACTAAAAATTTGTTGCTGCAACCGGTTATCTTATAAATTTACAAAATTCCAGTATTAAATTAATCTTTTTCCTGGGAAAAATATTCGATTCTCCAATCCAGAAAGAATTTCAGCGGAAAAAACCCATGTTTTGATGAGAAATTCATATATTTTCGTTCTTCTATAGAATCGGTTTCAAAACACCAAAATCCGAAAAGATTGAAAAGAACTTTTTTTGAGAAAGAACGAAAATTCTCTCCGACAAAAATTTCTTGACACTATCCTTAGCAGTATCATTGGAAAATTATAAAAAATAAAGTAATTAATATATATATAATATTAATTTTATAATATTAATTAATATAATAATTTTTTTATAATTTTCATTGCTTTAAATTAATTTTTTAAAATTAATTTAAAGCAGTGAAAATTCTCACTGCTATTTAATATTTCTTATTTAATACTTAATAATAATATTTCTTGACACTATCATTCGCAGTGCCATTAGAAAATAAATAAAAATAAATACCTGCCCGGAATTAATTGCAGAATCATGAGCACAGAGCACAGACATTTGTCACAAAATGATGGATCACTTCTATATTTACTGTTGTTTACACGATCCAATGATAGACACTGATCACATCTGTTCTGGAGCTTGGAGGGAGGCGGTGGTGTCAGATGGACATCACATTTGTTGTTAGACAGACACGCAGGCGCATACAAACATTGTTAACCTCCTTGAGAAAACATCGTAATCCACGGTAAAAAAATCCACAAATTTGATAATTTAAGATACTTATTTGAAGCGGTTGAAGAGGAACCAGGATATGATAAATTCACAGGATTAGTTTATAGACTAAATTCCCCTTTTTTAAAATAAAAATAAGCAAATTTCCTATTTTTTTGCTTCCTACTGCTTAATGTAATCTGTGAGTAAAACAGAGTAAAATTCTAAAATTTATAGAAAAAAAAAGCTAGATTGGCAACAGAAAACAATAAAGAGTTCTTGTAAAAATTTACTTCCATGAAAAAAAAAACCTCTATGGAAAAAACTACTCTCTGGAAACTCTATGGAAAACTAGAAGAACTCTCCCTTTCAACTGAAGAAAAGGAGTCAGAGAGGTGGAGAGGTTTCTACAAAGCTGCAAATTTGTCACAGTCCTATAAGTATTTGAAAATTTACAGGAAAATTCAACGAAAAAAAGCAAAAATCTATGAACGGTGAATTATAACAATCCACTCATCACATCCACTTATCGAAAAAGCATCATTACAAGGCGAAAAAAACTTTTTTTCATGGAAATACTCCAATTGGGAAATCCATGATCTCACTGTTCTGATAGGTAATAAAATCACAATAAATGCCCGAGTATTCAATTTTTTCTATTTTTTTTTGTTGCTAAAGACCAGGTCCAGATAGGGAAGATGCTAGTAAGATTCTTTTCAAAAACGATTTGTTGACAAAAAAAAATTCTCAAACCAGGTGTGGTCATCTTTTTCAGATTCATCCGTTAAAACACTCATTATCCTTAAACAATACCATCCGGTTACATTAATTCACTAAAACAAGTGGTGTTTTGAGAAACGAGAGCCATGGCGGCAGAGACGCAGAGGAAAAGTACGGTGACATAAAACAAATAACTTACTTTACTACCTATAGGAAAACTTCTAATGTAGTTAAATTTTATGGTATAGTTAAAAAGAATGTCCTCCGGTTCGATGCCGTGCGCGTGTCGCGGCGCGTCTAGAGGGAAGAACGCCGCTAGTAGCACATTAATCAACTATTGTTTTGTTTACATGCTAACTAACAACGTAAATAGGTAAGAAAAATTAAGAGAAAAAATTTTAAGGTGTTTTTGGTGCAGTTACAGATCGTGTCACATACCTAGCGCCAAAATTCTTCACATAGCATCGCAAGGAGGCCTGTGGCATGTGTCTGCGTAAGCAAATAGACGAGGATACGATGCGGTTCAACCACGTATTGTTGAAAACTTGAGGAATTTCAGGATTTAAGCCAATATGCTAGGAAAATACTGGGATGGAGGAGAAATATTGGAGAAATTTCACATCACATCCATTTTTCATTTATAGTTACGCAGAAAAAAATCACCGAGAAATCAATCGATAGTGTGGACAAGAGAGTCGTTCAATGTTCGGAAAGGGAATGGTGGAAAATGTAGGATAACGAAATCTTTGAAAGTCATTTCTCTCAGCGGACCTCGCAAGAGAAAGAAAAAATGTCATAGAAACAGCTATAAACAGGGACACATTCGTGTTTTCCTCATAACGACATCGTTCCGGATGTCGACAATGTTCACATATGCATTAATTGAGGTATTTTTCTGTTTCGTCAAAATGGATTCGCCTGGAGGAAGAACTTTTCGTACAGTTCTGTAAAAATTCATTTTTCATTAAAAAAAAATTCAATGCATTTCTCATCAAAATGAGTAAATGACGAAGAGGAGTGTTAATGGATAGTCAAATCCAGCAAAATTAACAACAAATAAATTTTTTCTCCAGCCTTTTAAACAAAAAAAAACCGAAAAATTTCAAAAAAAAATTCAAAAATTGCTCATTTTTCATGCAAATCCTACGAACTTCCCATTAAAATGTATACTGCTGTATAAAACTTAAGCAAAATCCTTATGAGCTCTGTTTCTTCTTGTTTCTGTTTTATTGCACACCTACGGGTGTTTTCTAATGAACGAATAAATAAATAAATAACGTAAAAAAATAAAATAGTATGATCAGGTAAATAAAATTAAGGAATATAAAAACATTTAGTTCACTCCTCTCATTTTTACCCTAAAAAAGCTAAATCCTTTCGGAAAAATGGCACAAAACCAAGCAGAAAGGATATTGAGGATCTCTTCGGATCAGCAAAAATATTTCGTAAATATTTTCGTTCATTTGAAGCGGGTGAAGACGTCCAGATTAGATTTCATATAATTTATATTCTTAGAAAAACGAGGAAGAGTTATCTCACAAAGAAAAAGGATCGGATGAAGAATTCGTCAAGATAATCCAAAATTTACTTGTTTCAAGGAAAAGGTGCTGTTCCGAATTCCTTTATTCAAAAACTTCGAAATTCTAATTCTAAAACTTTTCTCGAAATCTTTTCCGATTTTTTTCTTCGGAAAAAATGCGATGAGAAATTTAATGGGGAAATGCATTTATTAGGAAATTTCTTAGGCGAACGGGTGGGAGTTGTTCCCGAAAAAAACGGACCGGATGAGGAGTCCGCTTAATTATTCGAAAATTTCAATCGTTTCAAGGAAAAGGCAGTGAGAAATGGGAAAAAGAAAACAGGAAAAAGAACTGGGAAATGTTGCTGTAAGCTGTAGACCTCGGATGTGGATGCTTAGGAATATTTTTAGATGGAATCCTCGAGGAAAAAGTGCGAGTTACACAATAGTTCCAGCTAATTAGTTCTGGATTCCACACAGCTGTTCACCACGTCAACATCCGATGACTACCTTGTTTTCTCCGTCGAGTACAAGTGGCTGAGGATACTGCGAATCCACAGCGGTGATTCCTCCCTCCCCGGATCGGCGGCTCCGCATCAATCACTCGAATCCCGCCACACAGCTCGCCTCTGGACGTTTCCAGCGCGGTTCACGCGCGTTAGAAATCCATTCACTTTCGGCCATGATTAATGCGCTTGTGAGACAAATGCAATGGAAAAGTTTAGCCGAGAGGCGGAAAAAAAACACATGTTAAAAATTCGCTGAACAATGACATATGAATTTGAGAGAAGTGCAGAGAAAAAAAAGAAAAAATGCTCAGAATTTTCTCTTGGCTCTTCGAGGAGAAAAAAGAAAGAAGAATGAAAAGATCACCAATTTTTTCTCAGCTCCTGCACAAAGAAAACCTCCTTGAATTTAAGAATGAGGCAAAAATCGCTATCCGAGAACTGGAAACGATTCACAGATAATTTTATTTCAAAGTTAAATTGCATAGGCAAAAAAATAATACAAGCACCAGGTTTCTTTTTTCTTTTTCTGCTTCGCTACAAAGCAATTTCAAGGAAAAACGCGAATTGTGCACTCCCTATAATTTTTAGATGGATCT
Source organism: Necator americanus (assembly GCF_031761385.1). Classification (NCBI taxonomy): domain Eukaryota; kingdom Metazoa; phylum Nematoda; class Chromadorea; order Rhabditida; family Ancylostomatidae; genus Necator; species Necator americanus. The sequence continues at coordinate 37,745,390 of NC_087372.1, forward strand.
TCCGTTGTAATTTTTATTCAGCCATTTTACATATTTTTTTAATCTTATGGTTGTATTTTACTGCTTTTTTGGGATTTTTTTTTGTATTTAATATTTGATTAGAGAGAGTTTGTTACTAAATAACATTACCATCTCAAAAAGTAAACCCGACGAAATTCTTGGATACGGTAGCTGTCTAGTTCCGCAAACTACTACCAGGATTCAAAAACACATGGACGTTCCTAACCGTCTCAAATAACACGTTTGCAAAACTGATTTCGTGCTCTGACACCGAAAAGGTTGCGCTGAGGACAATTTCGAGGTATTTAAGAGTTTCTCTCCTAGCAAATCATGGATTCAAAAAAAGTGTTATGGAGAAGATGATGTAGAGCGCTGGGCTCGAATTTTTGTGGCGATCGATAGTTAGGAAAAATTCGTGGAACGACAGAAAAAAAAACAGAAAGTCTGCTGCCACAAAATGATTTATCTATTTTCCAGGAATTTGAGACACGGAACAAGGACTGTACTGAGACTCAGAGGATAGGAGATTTGCGCTGTACGCGTACAGTTTCACCCTTAGATCTGACACGACGACTGCAATCGTGCGGAACATCAAATAAAAGTGGGTGGGACCCAATGCCGTTTCTTGTAAAAAGAGTCACAAAAGCCTATTTTATCGTTATAACTGTTTATTTAAACAACCTCCGCATCTTTTTTTTTCTCAGTTTTCCTTTCCACTCCAGAAACCCATTCAGTTTCGGAAATATGCATTAGCGGCCACTTCCCCCGTTGTAGTTCTTGAAATTGATACCACTTTTCAAGCACTTAACGGGATGGACGATTGAGAATTCCATGGAATCGATCGTTTTTTTATCTCGTTGATGTGGTGGACATATAAGTACTGTAATAGGTCCCATTATTTGCGGCGTGCTCGATGCAAACGCTACATACTTGTTGCTATATGTAAATAAAAAGTTAGTGCCGAGAAGTTCCCGTAGATTGAGGCAATTTGTGCGAAATTTAGCATAGGAGGCATGTTATGATAAGCGCATCCAAAGCAGCAAATCTTGCAACGATAAAAAAAACAGAAATAATATTTTTTTTCGACTTGTAGGGTCCCATTTCCTACGATAATTGCTTAATTTTGTTTTTGAAGGTTCCTTCGTATACGCATGTTTATTTATTAATGGGACCTAATACATATACTAATACTAATACATATACTATTATACTATAATACTACAATAATATACATATAATACTAATACTTAATAATACTTAATAGCAACACTAATTTACTAATATATACTTGCACAGGGCGGGTGTGGTGTAGCGGTTAGAGGTTCCGCTTCTTGCACGATCGATCGAAGGTTCGAGTCCGCCCCGGTGCTCACCAAGCCTTTCATCCCTCCGGGGCATCGATGAATTGGTACCAGACTTGTCTGGGAGGATAAAAGCACTGACCTGATACATCGGCTAGCCACCGCAAGTCATTGTTGGGGCCAGGTACACGTTCGTTATCCTCAAACGATTAAAGCGAACGCTGTGGCGAAGGTCCCAAGCGGATTGATTGACGCCAGAAACTTTTTATCCTTTATCCTTTATATACTTGCACTAATACGTGCTAAAAAATATGGTAATACTAATACATTTACTAATACTAACACATATACTGATACTTTTACTAATATACTAAATATACTACATTGATAATATTAATAAAAATGTCCCAGCAACAATATTTATATGAATTCTTTTTTAAAATTTTATCCATAATTATTTCATTTCTTACTTTTATTTATTGTTTTGAATGATAATTCTGCACACTTGTGTTATCGCTTATGAACTTCTGCAGTTGAGAAATTTTCCGTTATTCTGGAAAACTGATTTTTTCAAAAAATATTTCAACGACGAAAAAAAAGACCAGCGAAAGATGTCTTTCGGGAATTTCTACCATTGAAAGCGCTATGGTTTTAATTTATATGAATCTGTATTGGCTATTTTAATTTTAGAAAAAAGTATTATTTATTTTTATTTATTTTTGTTTCTTTTTAAATTTGTTTATTTTATGTTCTAAGCAAAAGAAATACGAACGCGTTGCTTTTACTTTGAACTAATTTGAAAAAATAAATCCACATAGGAGTAAAAGCGAATAAATATGGAAATACTAAGCAAAAAAATTATTTCAATCAGTTGAGAGGATAATGACAAAGGGAAATTTTGGAAAAAGAACAAAAAAATGAATCCATGTTTCCTGCATCCACAAAGAAACAAGAAAACATACCCAGAGGATGAGATTACCCGTGAAATCCCAAGCCACGAAGCAATTTTTCACAAGTTATCTGTTAGAAACTGGACAGGCAGCAGGAAAAATGGATGTAGCAGGAGAGTCGCTTTTCGCTTTTCCCTCGATCCACGTTTTCAATTGAATTTTGGAGGAAAAACACACATTATAACCAAAAAATAACGAATTTTTCTAGGTGAATTGGTCTAATAAATGGGAGATATACGGTAACTATTTATGGCTAAAAAAAGCCCTGAACTTCAGTCAAGTGAAATTGAGGTGGAATGAGCCTCTGCAGTAGTGACTCTTATGCTGTTAAGTATTAAGACATGGATTCGTTTGGGGATTTCTGAGGTCCTAACCTCCACGTACCGTAATTCTAAATTCTAAAATGATTACTAGTACTGTACGGTTCTTCTAAAAATGGTAGCATCACTATACTAACAAATATTTGTTTAATGTTCATTTAAAGTACAATTTAATTTCATTATATTTATATTTATTATTTATTGTTTACATTTATTATTATTTATTAATTATTATTTTTATTATTATTTATTATTTATTATTATTTATTTATTCATAACTATAGTAATAATATAATTTAATGTTATATGTAATTTGTAGTGTAACAGTAATGTTTGAGCTCACATTTATCCAAAAATGGGCAGTTTCGGCATGGTGACGAAAGGGTCCCACCACTTCATCTGCACAGTCAATGGCTAAAAATCGCCAAAGGCCAATAAAACTCGGATCCCTGTGACCCTAGATAAAATGGTACGTGAACTTGTCTGGGAGGATAAGCAGATAAAATATAAAAATAAATAAAAATATTAATATATAATATGATATAAATAGTATATAAAAAATATAATAAATACATATATAGCGTAATAAAAATATATGATAACTCAGCTGACCTCGTAACTGGTGTATTTAGGCTAGGCAACTAATCGAAAACCTCAAAGAAATCCTGAAATAATGTGGGACACGCACGGTGCATCCTTAAAGGAGTTGATCTACTACTTTAAAAGAATAAATAGAAATATAAATATATTATATATTACAAATAGTATATTTTACCTACTTTACCCAGCCAAAATCCTCAAATCCCAAAATAAAGAGTAATAAATAGTCGGAATTCCCTTGACCACATAGAATCTGTTGGAACATTTGCTGTCGAGGTTACGGTATTGTCTGAATAGTTAATTTAAGAGTGGAAAAGTGTTCTGGATTCAAAAGCGTGGAACGTAAATGTTTGAAGAGACAAGAATTTTTTTTACAATATAAAACTCGCCAAATTTCCAAATTTATTCAAAATTCAGGTGATTCAGTTTTTGAAAATTCCTCGGTAGAAAGCTCGAGAGCTGAAGCTATAGCAGCTCCAGAAATTTCTAACCAATTTCTATTCCCTGGATAAATCCGGGAGTGGACAACAATTTTCATTCTATGAATCTCTGCACATCTTCGAACTCATTCAAAATCCAGGTGAATCAGTTTTTGAAAACTCTTGTAGAAAATTCACCGCCGTAAACTATGGAGATACTAGAAATTTCTAAGAAATTTCTATTTCCTGGATGAATCCGTGGAGTCTATATTAGGGCGAATTTGTAGCATATGTAATAGTGTTTCGTGAAAAAATCTTGGAAACAATGCAGCCAACTGGATTTGCTTTGGGCGTGGGTCGTTGTGAATAGAGGAGACGCTCATAAAATTATGAGACCTTATTTCTTTTGCTTTGCACTCGAGAAAAAAAAAACCGCCTCTCTCCTTTCACAGAAAGCAGTCCAGAGTATCACGTCACCAAGAAAACACTATGGTTACCGTATTCGTGTCAACGTCCTAGAGGTTTTTCTTTCCTCCTTGTGGGTCCTTATTTGCTATGAACTCGGTAGAGGGGTATGTAGCTGTTGACATTCACCTCCGTACGTACCCTTTCGCAGCCCGAAAAAAAAATGGAAATGAATTTTTAGCTGAGCGCTGGGCTGTGCTGGTTAGTAAATGAGGGTCAAACGGAGTGCGGCGAGGGACCGAGTGCCACATGAGATTCAACATTTGGAACTAATCAAACTAATACCTCAGGGAGGACATCGGTCGTCGTTTGTCTAAAATGTCTGTCTCGTTGCACAGCGATTTCGGCGGAGATTGTGGATGGATGGATGGGTGCGAGCAATCAGTAACAAGTAATGCACTACATACATACGTTACTGGATGTTGCAGTCTATTAGGATTAGGGATAGCCACATAGTTGTGATTAGTGGTGTCAGAAAGCTTTAAAGTCCTAAATCCCTGGAACACACTCAAAATCCTAGGCAAAGATGTAAAATTTCGAGAAAAAAATCCGAGTTGTGGATATTTCCAGACCCATTGTTGTGCCTAAAGAAGACTACGATGCTAAAAAAATGTGATAAGAGGGAGCAGCGGAAAGGTATCCAAGTTTTTTTTTCTTAAGACTTTAATTACTCTACGTTGTGAGTCTAAAGAAGGGATTAGATCTGCTCAATAAAAAAATATTGGCTCCCCAAAAAATCTTCGTTTCCTACTCTAAGTTTGAGGATGTTGTTGACCTCAGCTCAGAGGCAAATAGTTCGCTTCTAAGTGCTAATAGTCCCTAGAACTAGCTGTTTAAGCTTTTACAAATTAAGATTTATCAACTTCCCAGAAATTTGGATACAATTCTTCATTTGTCCTGACAAAAATGCCGTCAGGATGAAGATTGAAATTGGATTGATTGGAGAGGAAGGAAGCTTCGGTAAAGGTCTAGCTGCTTTTGTGTCTTACTATCCAGAAATACTATCCAGAGAAATGGAATAATTCTCAGACTCAGAGAAGAAATTCAGAGTATTCGAAAAAAAAATCTCAGCATGAATCTGACTTCCTGAAGAGTTCATCCTGTTGGAGTGATGATTCCAAATATTAGGTGAAGTGAAAAATTCTGAGCGATTTTTTTCTGCCTTATTTCGACTATGAAATTCACACAGTTTGGATCAGCCGAAATCAAATATGTGCCACTTTGCTCATCAATTTTTGTCCATTTTAATGGCAATTTCATAATTCCAGAATTGAAGAGGTCTACATCCTTATTGGTAAAAAAAACTTGGCCACCTCATTTTCACAAGCTTCTCTTGAGACCAGTTTAATAAAATCAAGAGGATTTTGCAAACCCTTGGAAAGGTGGTGGTCGCTTGGCGTCAGGTCTGGACTATACAGCGAATACGGTGGAACCATTCATCCAAGTTTTTTTCGGAGCTTCTGATGCGTCGCTAAAAATATGTGCGGCCTGGCGTTATCTTGACGGGACCTAACACCGTTCCTGTTGGCCAATTCTGACCGATTCTCGTCGATCGCCTCCTTCAATCTGGCCAGTTGTTGACAGTAGTGGTCCGAATTAAGTTTTTGACCCCATATGGGAGGAATTCCATAGTGGGCGATTCCCTTCCAATCCCAACAAACCCACAGCAAAACCTTCTTGGCCGTTAGTCAGGGCGCAGGCGATCCTTCGGGACACCGGCTCACCGCTTTTGCGCCTTTTTTCTTTCCTCTCTTTTCTTTTTTTTCGTTTTCTTTTTCTCCCAATGTCACCTTAAAATCGCCGTAGAGACAACCCGACGTGTTGTTTACATCTTCAGATATTTCTCAATAAAGACATCTACCAAAAACGTTGGGATCTTCTTACTTCACCTAATATTATATTTTTTCTTCTAAAAATTTATCATATTCCTTGATTTGATCTCTAAAATCTCAAACAAAAAAAAAAACTTAAACTTAAGACTTAAACTTAAACTTAAGACTTAAACTTAAACTTAAACGTAAGTTAAACTTTGCCAGCTAGCAGTTACACTGAAGAATTTTAAAAAAAGTAAAAGTTTTAAAAGGTTTTAAAAGTACAATTCAATAACAACTCAGTACAATTCAGAAAAATTAAGAATTAAGAAAAATGGAGGTTTTTTTCCAGAAAAAAAGTTATGGAGTAATCATTTCAACCTTTTAACCGCTTATGACGTATCTAACGTCATAGAATGCAGTTTTTGTATAGGCGCGCACCAATTAAAGGACTAATTATCAAAATCAATATCTTTGCAAATTTTTCAGAGCGAAAATTATCATCCCGTGAGTAAAATGATGATAAAATCTTAGCTAGAATGAGGTCTGAAGCTGATAAAGATTTTCATCCAGGAACATTGGTGTTAATGGGTCCTTTAATTCTGGAGCAGCTACACGAATCAGATTCTGAACACTGAATATTAACATTTTATAGAATATGAACCAAAACAACGGGCCTACGTCAGCACGTTATTAGAATCAAATCATTTAAGAAAAAGTACAGAGGTTTCCGGAAAAATCCATGATAGAATCAATGAAATCGACCGAGAATGGTCTAGAAAAGCCGCTAACAATAGGTTCTAGAGTCAAGTCCGAGACTCGGCTCATTATTCACTCGGCTGAAAAAAATGAGTTTTGAAAGAATGGATTCTTGCAACAAGGATATTGGAGCTACAGAGTCAAGTCAACAAATATGGAACTTAAGGTGCTTAATGTTACCCAGGTTGAGGTTCAGATAAGGGTCAAGCGGCGGTAAGAGGTTCGGCGGCGACTGCACGATCGATTGATGGTTCGAAACCGCCCAAGTGCAGATCAAGTCTTTCTTCTTAGGATTTTAAGAGTGTATTCGCGTTCGATTAAAATCTTCAAACGATTCTGAGTTGAAGGCAAACGAGGTCTTTTGCTGGAGTGAGTTCCCCCTTTTGTCAATTGCTCATTATTTGAAAAAAAAGATGCCTCGAGGAAAAAAAAACGAATATACGAGAAGAACGATAACAGCTAAAAAAAAACTTTTCGCAGAATTTCGAACACACGGAAAACCAGAAATATGGATAGAAATAACAGACGAATCAGTTCCGTATCGAACCGTTGGTCCAAGTTAAACTAATCTCCGGAAAAGAGCTCTTAGTGGAATCCGGAAGGAAGATATATGGAAGAAGTGTTCGGTCAAAATATCAACAGCAACAAAAAATATTGGAATCAGCAGAAGATTAACTGGAATTTCATTGAAATCAATGTGGGAAAAAAATCAAAAGAACTGTTAGATTTTATCATGTGAAAGTTGCAGAAAAAGGAAGCAGCTGGAAGGACATAAAAATTCCCAAAAAGGTGGATCATTACATTGGATTATGATGTAAATTTATCAGATTTTAAAATTTATCAATTTTTCTTTAGAATATGGAATAAAATACAGGAGTGGATGCGGTCCTTGATCAAGAGGAAAAAAAAACATTTTTAATAAGAAAAATGATTTAATAAAATTTGAAATGATTGAAAAACAACTTTAATAAAAATTGAAATAAAAATTCCGAAGAAAATAATGGATCAGTACATTGCATTATGATATAAATTTATCAGATTTTAAAACTTGTCAATTTTTCTTTAGAATATGGAATAAAATACAACAATGGATGCGATCCTTGAACAAGAGCAGGAAAAAAACAATTTTAATAAAAATTTTAATGAAAATTCCGTGGAAAAAAGATGGATCAATACATTAAATTATGAGATAAATTTATCAGATTTTAAAACTTGTCAATTTTTCTTTAGAATATGGAATAAAATACAACAGTGGATGCGATCCTTGAACAAGAGGAGGTAAAAACAATTTTTGAGGGAAAACTCGAACTGAAAGAATCGAATCGAAATCGAACTTTCAGTCGTTTCTAAGCGATAACAAGTGAAAATAGCAAGCGGATGACGTGACGAACGAGGATAATTTATCGAGTAAATCCGTGAACATGTGCTGTGTGTAACACGGATTGTTACAAGTTGTTCTGCGGCGGCGGGGGGAAGAAGCAACATGGCTGGTCACTTCCGGTGGTATCGGCTTATTTTTTAATGAGACCGACTGAGACAAAGGATTCACATCCTGCCGCGCCGTCACTCCGCGCCGGCCGGCATTCATCGAAGTCAGAAATTAGAGCCGCTATTTCTTCGATTTCCACTTAAATCCAAGCCTATACAAGGATTTCGGATCCATAAGGAGCAATGAAAGAAATTTCATTTAAGAAGTTTGGTTCACATTCAAATATTCAAAGAAAATATAGAAAAATTGAATTTTGTTGAACGTATCGACGACAACCACAGGAGCGTTCTCCAGTGAGCGCTGAGTGTTTTCGATCACGAAGCAGAATCGATCTACAGTCGATCAAAGACGGAGATCATAAGATCTATAAAGGATAAAGAAAGAACTTTTGAAAAAAAGCAAAATACAGAATTAATTTTTAAGATGATATTCTTTCTTTCAGAAATTATTTAGATATTATAGTTCAAACTTTTTTATTATTACTTACATCACCACTTTCATTTGTTTACTTTATTTTATTATTTATTTATTATTTAATTATATTTATTTCTTTTAGAAATGTCAGAATAAGCACGAACAAGAAAACATCATAAATGAAAGAAATTTCATAAAGAATTTTGGTTCAATTTCAAATATTTAAAGAAAATATAAAAGATATTTTGTTGAACATTAATAACAACGGATTTAATTTGGTTCAACACTCAAATGTGAAAAACTGAGCGCAGCGACTGAGGTGAAAATGCGAAAAACACTCATTTTCATCAACATGTTAATGGGACCTTAATGGGACCATTCCTAATCATTTCCTATGGGTTTTTTCTGTATTTTCTCCACGGAAAGCACTTGATATTTATGTCGATTTCTTCGTAGTGAATGAATTTCATAGTTTTCATTGCCTATTTGCAGTTTCTGGATTTCTTCGAGTTCTTCTATCCTATTTTAAACGAATGCGTTAGGGCGAACACATTGACTTGCCTATAACTCGTAGGTCAAATCTCTAATCATGAGTAAATGATCTAATTCAAATCCATGACCTTTGAACACACAAAGTCTCGCACGAAGTCCTATAAATTCATACGGATTCCTTCAATTTAATATTTCTTTAACTTTAAAGACCTAAATCAATTTGCAGACTTTGTACTGAGTTCTTTTGCCGGCTCAGACTGCTCCGAAGAATCCGATAAAGTTTCAGAGGTAAAATGAGGAGTGGATTAAATAAAAGGATAAAGTGCAGGGGCGTTGATCAATCCCTCCGGGGATGCGCCACCACGTTCACTTCAATTCAAAATCGTTTGAAGTTTACGAACGTTTAACTGCCCCACACAATGACTTGCAGCGGTTAGCCCGTGTCCCAAACCAGTGTTTTTATCCTCCAGACAAGTCTGGTACCAATTTATCGACCCCGGAGGGATGAAAGGCTTGGTTTGCACGGGGACGGTTTCGAACCTTCGATCGATTGTTGCCAGAGCGGAACCTCTTACCGACTGCGCTACACAGCTCCAAAATGAGAAATGAGTGTCAAAGAAAAAGAACGACGGTTATTTGTCTAAATTCATAGCATAAGTGAAACAAAATCAATTTGAAAAAAATTGGAAAAAGCATCGGGCCTTTCATGACAATAAGCACAGCTCAGAATCCTAAAAGGACTAGAAATCAAAAAAGAATAGAGAAGATTAGCTTCGTCTATCCGGGGAAAAAAAACTCATACTCAAAAAGAAGCAGGAGGGAAAACGAAAATGTACAAAAAAAATTCGTCTCGTGCCAAATAAGAAGAATAATTGGGAAGAGGGATTAGGGGTGGGCGGTGCGGAATAGGATTAACTGATCTTTGCGGACTTTATTTTTTTTCCTATTCTGGGCGAATTATCTTTTTCTGGATATATTATCGCATAAAAAACTCTGATAATGTCACGAAGTGGGACAGAATTTATAGTAATCATCTAATTGACCACCTAATTCTCCTAATTTCAGCATTTAAATTAATTTTCTTCATTAAATTAACCAAAATGTGACAATTTTAGCGACTGAGACTTTTTTTAATGCAACAATAACTACTTTAAGAGAGGTACAGGAAGTCGACTATACCGCATTTAATGTCCGAAAATATTATTTAATTTTTAAAAACTTTATGAAATCAAGATCTAAGAACATCAAGAGATCAGGTTCCTGAGAACATGCAAACTTACGTCCTCGAACTCGACCACAATTTGAAGCAAAGAAAAAACCTTTGTAACCACCCCCAAAACCCCGAAATGTTTTCAATGTAAAATAAAAAATAATATAAAAATATATAATAAAATAATAAGTAATAAACATTTACATACATAAATAAATAATATTGAAAAATGCAATATAAATATAAAATGTCCGAAAACCCCTACTAAAAGGTGAACGTGAATGTTCGGAGAATTTTTGAAAAATTTGAAATGTGTGCCATATATTTCATTTTATTCTCCAACTTGTTCGCTCGCAATTTCGTAAAACTAAGGAAATGTGACGGAAACGTGCAAATTGACAATTTAAGATGCTTCAAAGATGTTCAGGAAAAAGCAAAAGATGGAAGGAATGACGTATTCAGTGAATGAAAGTAAATTTATACGAAAAAAACAGAGAAACTAGAGAAAAGGAAGATAAATGATTTCATAGAATGAAAAAATGTCGAAATGAATTCTACCGCCGAAACATCCATTATTGTACCCGTTCTATTCTTGATTAAATCGTATTTTAAATGAACCTCGCTTTGTGGTCTCGAGAGGAATTCAAATAAGTCACTCAAACAAGTTGAAATGCCAACTTTTTGCCTGGCTAACGCCATGTGGAAATGGTAAATTGAGGGAATAACCAATAATTCCATGGAACCGTGGATTTGTTTCATCAGCATGTGATAACCAAAGCGAGAAAAAAATATCTCTCGTATTGGATCCGATTACCAAAAAAAAAACTGTATTTTCCAGGATTTTCACGAAGTTTTCAGCTATTTTTCAGCTATAACAAGAGATCAAATGTTTTTTTTTCTGAGCATTTACAGCATAACAGGAATGCCCAAATTCTAATAATAATAATAATGATAATAATAATAATAATAATAAGTCCTAATAATAATATAATAATAGTATATTAGAAAACTGCGAAATGTTTTCAAAATAAGTTTATTTCCGTTTGCAAAAAAAAAAACTCCGCATAAGGTCGTATGAAAGCATTCGACAATTACTGAATTTTTTTCAATTAATGGAAAAAAAATCCATCAAAGATCTGTTGTCAGCAATTTGATTCAAAATTAAAAATATGAGTTCTGGATGAATTAGTCGAAATAGGAGAAAAAAATTAATAAAGTAATTTGTGATCCTAATCATAGCAAATATACTTTTTTCAGTTTCTACTGACATTACTTTCTCATCGTTAAATATTATTGAAGGGATTTGAGCATAAATTTAATTAGAAGTATAGACTTGAGAATTCAATGTATCTTAGTACGAGTCAATTTCATCCTGAAATTTCCGGAAAGTAAAGGAAAATCGAGCATCAGCTATGATAGTGTGTACGACTAGGGCCTGTTGTTGTTCCCCAAAAAAATCCAATCATTGAAGTACCGCCCGAAAAGTTGTTGAACGCTCGACGGAATAAGGAAGGAGCGCCTAAAAACAAACGCTATTCCTACGATGTGATCCTTAGTAGGAGGATAGATAGAGCTGGATTTATACGGAAGAAAAAAATCCACAAAAATTAGTCAGAAACTTATGGATTTGGATTTAAGGCAGTATAAAACGACTTGGACAAGTTCTATGTGAAGTTTTCTGTCCAATAAATGCAGCAGAGTGACCTCTGGAAAAATTCTACAGGGACAGTCGTGATTTAAGGTTGGGATCGGCTCGAAAGGTTCGTTAAGGAGGATAATATGGGAGAGATGATGAATTTATTTTAATTTTTTCCTAATCAGAAAAGCCAGAAAGAATTAAAAGATTTGATGCTTGAGGTTAAAACAAATAACAACTTAGCCTAGTGAGTTTAAAGTCGAAATAACTCCTCTCCTGGCGACGAACCTCAATGCACACAAGGCGTGGCCGATTTTGATTGGGTTCGTTTGATGAGCGCCGATTTCGAGCCTGATATGCGCAGTATACGTTCGTTGATGATGAGCTGAGGAAAGAGTGAGGAGAATTTAGACGATCGTGCAAAGGAGTGCGTGCACTCCTTTTCACCTCACTGCACTTCTCTTGAATCGAATACGAACTGAAGTTGTGGTGGTGGTGGTTACTACGTCGAAACGTTCGTACGGAAGCACACGGAAGAAACATCAGAACAATAGAAAACGTTCCCAAAACAGCACTGGAAATTTCAGAGAAAAATCCCGAAAAGAAATGATCCTAAAAAAAACAACAGTTTCATGCTTTTCCTAAGAAATCCTACGTACGGATTCCATAACAAAATGTTACTCTCGGGGAAAAAAAACAGAGGCTCTGCCTCTAACTGAGACAATGGACTTGAAATTCCAGAAAGAGAAGTGACGTTTCTTTCCGCTGTTCGTTTCCAAAGTGGCTTAATTCTATTTCAAAGTTTCCCAGGGAAGAATTCTATAATCCTACAAATTTTCTTGCAAATTCTCCGCGTACATATCTGTGGTACAAATGTGGATTAGAGCTGCGTAGCACTTTTTTCATTCGATCAATCCACCATCCATTGAGAACTAAAACTCGGCCCACGTTTTCCAAGGATATCCATACACGAAAGCATTGGAAAACGTCCAGAATCAACAATAATTACGAAGGAAAATGCATTCCGTAGCGACTCCCATGGACCTCCAAAACAATAGACACAAATCCAATTGCTTAGTCAAGGAGGACCTCAGTGTATGAGTTTTACTGCTAACGTATGCAATGAAGTTCCTGAAATCTCTGAAAGGAAGAAAAAACAATGTGACGTATTTGGTCAACATGTGCCACAGTAATGTTTCAGGAAGAAAATTCCTAGAAAAAAAAGTTCACCGGAAATAAAAATATCAACAAAAAAAACATTCCAATGATTGTGAGACACTCAATTTTTTTTTGTTAATTTGTTAATTTTAGCGTAATGGTATGAGAGCATAATCATACAAGAAGTACTACTAGAAATACTTTGTAAAATATTTTTAAAGAGAATAGAATAAATTTAGTCTTAATAGGTGATATAAATACAAAAAAGTCATGCGCTTTTTTATATATTATAACCTCATATGTATTACGTACACACTTCACGTTTTCAGAAGATGGCACTTGATAATTGATGGTCGCTTCGATTTACGTCAGTTGATACGTGAACCAGGAAACACAGAAAAAATTCAGTACTCAGTTGTACTGTTCACGCCAACCTTTTTATGTTTTCTCATATTCATCTCCGTACGACTTCATAACAATTTTATCAAGTTTTTCTTGGCAGTAACATGTATCGTCGAGATTATACTAGTTAATTTATTTTTATTATTGCTTTTTCTCGAGTTCTATGAGGTATTTGTACTCGAAAATTAACTTCGGGTGATATAAATACAAAAACGTCATGCGAAGACTTTTTTGTATTTATATCACCTATTAAGTCGAATTAGAATATCTTTCGGAGGAGTACTTTAACACTGAGAACATTCTTGGGAATAAATTTAGTGTTTAATTTTAAAGAAGAGAAGAGAAGGAAAGTGTGAAAAAATACAATTTAGTCTTCCCGACAGAAGTCTTCAAAAGCAATTTCTGCCCATGCTTCTATTTTTATGTTCGGAAAAAAAAGATCGTTGCTTTATGAGGAGTGGAACAAAATATGGATCTTAAGATAGAGACATATTTCAGTATAATATTTAGAAGAAAAAAAAGATTTCAAAAAAAAGCATATGTTAGAAAAAATAGTCAAAAGTGGTTATTTTCAAGAGTACATTTCAAAAATGGAAAAGGAAAGGGAAGCTTTCCTTTTTCTTTATCCAACGATTTACTCGGATATAATCCAACGAGGAGTACTCGATTATGATTTAATCTTGCTGAGGTGATTTTTTTAAAATTAAATACTAATATATCATAAAATACTATCTCATATTATACTATCATCATTTATTTTTATCTATTATTTATTATTTATTTATGAAATTTACGGTGGTGTTAGTTCAGAAAATAAATATATAAATATGAAATATCCGTATCTACACCTTGGTTCCATCGTCCTTTACATTTACAGACCTCTACTATAGTCCTACTGAATTCGCTGAGCGTATGGGGGCCGAATCTTTACTAATTGCATAAATTCCAATTGCATTTACCATCCGAATCGTCGACCAACCATTGTTTACAGCTCCAGGGCTCGAGAAAAAAATAAATGTACCACCAGAAGTGCTCTTCTTAATGCTCACCAAACAAAAACAACGCTTACCAGCTAAGTGGTTCACATCATCAGGATGCATACGTAGCTTATAAGCACATACTTCTTCCTGAAGAGAAGATGTGAATATTCCCTGTTGGTCGGGAATAGATTGAGTCCTTTTTTTTCTTTTCTTTTTTTAACAGAAATTTAGAATTTACTATGGTCAATTGTTTTTACTATGGTTGAATTTTTAGATATAGATTTTTTTTTCAAAATTTCAAGAATCTTGGAAAAGACAAGGATTGGGTTGTTTTCGTACTAAAATAAAATTAAGGATTGGTGCTAAGTGGCTGTTGCTGCTGTGAAGCAAACGCTCTCCCCCAAAACCTTCACCACGACGTTTCTACGAAAAAAAAATTTAGTTGCTATAACTGTTTGAGATTAATAATAATAATTTTATTTTTTTTTAGCGACTGTCGACTGAAAAGTTACTGTATTTCCATGGACATATCAAGCAGGCTTTTGCGAAAATTTAGACCTAGACTGATTTTCTCTCCAAGAAAATTAGTCTAAATTTAAATTTTGCAAAAGTAATTAATTATTTTTTTTAATTCAAAAGCAGTCAAAATAAAGTTTTAAAGTTTAACATTTTAATTAATTTATCTTAGGATTTTAAATATCAAGCAGGCTTTTGCAAAAATTTAAATTTAGACTAATTTTCTCTCCAAGAAAATGAGACACAAATACACTGTTATATATTACTATGTATATTTTTATATAATATACACTTTTTATATCTACTTGATTTTTCCACCTATTTATTTTCATAATTATTTCAATGGTTGCGTGCTAACTCTGCATTTTTACGTTTTCATTGAAAAGTAGTCAAAATAAAGTTTTAAAGTTATTAGATTTTAATTAATTTATTTTAGGATTTTAAATTTAAAAAGAAAATAAAAAATATTTAACAAAAGCGGTTATTTTTAAAAGCACCTCAGCCGATATTCTGGAATCAGTGCAAGCAGAATGTTTTTTTCACAAACTACAAAGTAGTGCGTGGAACCCACCCTTAGGATATGAGTGCTGAGAAATGTTGTTTATCAATAAAATATCTCGAGCGGAAAATGGTTGTTTGCGTGGGGATCATGGTAATGGTGTAAGCATATTAATAACGGGGAAGAGCACACGATGTCGTCCTCACGAAGCTCCGTCCCGCGCTTTTGGTACGAGCGCGAGTTCTAAATTATGCATTACTACTCAAGAAAACGTGTCCTGCTCCTGAACTCATCACTATTGGATGGGATATTCACGTCAAATGTTCTAAGAAACGTTGTTTAGGCATTTTTGGGGTTTAGATTTTTTAGATAAATAAACGGTAGCGGTAAATTTTGCAACGTATAACATTTTCAGCACAAGTAGTTCTTTTTTTCACTTCTCGTTCCTATTCAGATTTCCTCTGGATACGTTTTCTGAATGAGGAAGAGTAAAGAGTAAAAAAAAATTCTGAGCCTTCTTATGGATAGCATTCAGTGTCATCACAAGCAAAAGCGATGTTGAAGATGACCGCTGCAAGGGTGAAACCTCCTTTGTGTGCATTTTTGTTTACATTTCAACCCTCTAAAAAACAAAACGAAGAAGCTGTATCAAATGTGTGAAGAATACCGAATGGTAGTGCTCTTTTTTTGTCTTTTATACTTGAGAACCTATATTATCGCATCACTCTCCTTATAAATTGGCGACTAGACTAATAATTTGGATATTGGGCATACAACTCGGTTTTCAAAAGGTGAAAATCAGTTTCAGGAATATTATTACGTATTCGCGCTGACGCATTCCCATTCCTCTCACGATAAGCATATGGAACAAAAAGTTTGCAGAAATTCCGCTTCAGATAATGATTTGCTTGCACGCTTACATGTTTGTTCTAACGTTCTTACTTGATTGGGACCCTTAAGGGAGATATCAGGTATGAACGTTACATGTATACATCAGGCTTTCCATTCAGATCATCCAATGGTTCGCATAACTCCTTTCACCCCGTTTAATATACCTTTTGCCATTCTTCTTTGTCGCGTATACAGGATCATGCGAACCATTCGATGCTCTGAAGGAAAAATTTGATAATAGTATACTATACGATACTTGTAACGTTCTTGTACCTAATGTCTCCCTTGAGGTTCCCTCTGACAACTAAGAACATGCTAGAACAAGAGCTTAGGCCTTCTAAGAGAGTCACTATCTGAGAGCGGAAATTCCACAATTTTTGTGTTTTACAGTCCTCCCCACTCACACACCAAAACATAAATGTAGAAGCGCAATGGATTACACCGCACCGGAGGAGAATACCCCTCTCTCTCAAAGGAGGTATACCCTTCTCCCATCGCACTCGTAAAAACAGCCACGTGTCTCTGATATGTATAAGTCTGACGTAGAAAGGAGTAACAGTGGGTAAGTTCATATTCTATTCTGCGTACCACCAAGGAAAGTCGTCCTCCTCTTGACGGATCCATCAACACAATGTCACTTTCAAACGCGTCGAAATCGTTACGGAAGGAAACTCATCGTTGAAAAGACAGCTCCTCGATCGCTATGGACGAAAACAAGGACGTTGGTGATTTAGAGTGGAATAAAACGGTAAGTCAAGCCTAGTTCATGACACGTATGACAACGGAGCGTGGAGCGGTCGATGAGATTGTTCGCACCGAGGCAAAATTATAAGAGGGATGCAACAGGTAGGCACAGAAACTTCGGATTGACTGGACAAAATAGTGGGAATTTTGATGCTGATTCTGTGCGTCATTAGAAAAGCTACTGGAACATTAGAAAATATCGAACAAAGCCACAAAGTCGAGCACTCACCGCTACATTTCATACAGTTACTGTTCCTGCATCTGAATGTCTGCATCTGTGCGATCCTGGCACTAGGTTGACAGAGATAGACTTAATGAGACACATAATATCACAATGCATGATTATCAACCATTGATTGGGCAGCGCCAGTTCCTTAGTTCGAGCCTAATCACTAAGGGTAGAGTTGGATCTGCAAGAACATGACAATACCCTGAAGGTTTCACCGAAGATACTGCTTCAAGAAGCAAAGGGAGAACTATCAGAACGTCATCAATATGCAAGGAAGGGACCATACCAACGGCTATGCCATCTGCTTAAATTATGGATCATCTTCATCTTCATCTCATTGCTCACATCTGCGTTAGCAAAGAGATCGCCTGAGTCTGAATCTGTTGTCGGGACACATGTAGCCGACGTCGAGCCGGTTGTTTTCTTGGAAGGAACAATGCGCCTGAAATAGAGGCAGAATAGAGGTTGTGTCATCCTGAAACACGCCCTGACACATTTGTCCAGATTCTTGGAAGGGTATTCTTCGATTTATGAAGACAACGATGGAGCAACACATGTTGTTGTGTAAAAAAAAGAAGACTTTTTTAAAATGCTTTTTGCGTACTCACGTACTCGTTACGGT
This sequence comes from Necator americanus, assembly GCF_031761385.1. NCBI lineage: Eukaryota > Metazoa > Nematoda > Chromadorea > Rhabditida > Ancylostomatidae > Necator > Necator americanus. The sequence goes on from NC_087372.1 coordinate 37,763,297, forward strand.
ACTCGCATCGGTGTCATGATAACAGCTCCAAGATAGCGGTCACGATCTTGACACGCGAATCTGACGTATCGGCACGAAAAACATTGGAAGCGTCTCATATAGTAGCCAAAAGTTCAATCATGAATCATGAATTATCGCGCTCATTACTAATGTCTTGTGGGATGACAGTGCGATTAAGTGATGGATTGCACGTGTCTTGATTTTCCAGGCTCTGAATAAGGAGACGACGCCGAAACGTTAGCCAGAATAAAGATCGATAACAGTGTTGGTTTACTCCAAGAAAAGTAGCACATGATTCCAGAAACATCTGAAAAGGATCCCAATATGTGATCCAAAATTGTGACTCTAACCAAACCTTTACTGTTCAAATGTTGACTGTGAAATTAGCCCTTGAAAAGTTGTTCTAATAAATATCTGGTCAAACTGTGTAGCAGAACAGAAAAGTTCACTTACCGCATTGATATTTGAAAGTGGTGGACCGAAAAAATTCTAAATGATGTAGTAAGTTCCCTAAATCAGGAAAGATCTACTCGACTGAATTTTATCTGCCCCCTCTCCCTCCTCCTCCTCCTCCTCCAATCTGTTGTTTTTCCCTTGATTCCTTGATTCACTAACACCGAGGATGAATTAAATTTTTCACAACTGTCGCCACATTTTAATGAGGTTCATTAAGCTTTACCCAAAACCCAAGAGGATCTTGAGAAATTGAAAAATAGTTATAATTGGAATATGCATCCTGCAGCGTCAGATGAGTGCCCCAACGATAGGAAAAATGGGGACGAAATGAGATCCAAGTGCGAAGTGGTGTGCCAGCGCCAAAAAGCAGTGAGATGGGTCCAGCAACGAAAGAGTGGTACGCCGGCACCAGAGAGGAGTGAGACGATGACAGAGTGCAACGGCGTCAGAGGGATACTCCTGCACTCGCGATTAGCCAGTGATAGCAATCAGGTTAGTGGTGCAAGGGGACCACAAAAAAGTGTTCGAGAAGTCCAGAACAACGATAGCGGTCGAATGGGAAACGATGAGTGTGTTGTGATTGCAAACGAACTAAGCCCATATCAAGACCTCTGCGGGTTTCGATCTACAGGCGGATTGTCTCTTATGTGAAAGCACTTGTGAATGATGGTTTTGGTACGAGGTACGTTACCATTACATCACATGAGGTGAGCACTAATCGAGGTTTGGCCACCGCATATACAAACTGTCTGAATGCTAAGACGTTTTAGAAGTCATTTACAGATTTGACTTCCCAATCTTTGGCGATAACGCAAACGTTAGCTGGTAGTAAAGCACCTACAAATCTTGGCTACTGCTCAAGCCGTATCCGCGCTGCTGCACATCAGCGCATGTGTACTCCTCTGTACATTCATCCCATCATGATGCAACGTATTCAAAGTAATGATACACACACCAAAACAGCTTCTTAGATAGTAGCTAGCAGTTAATATGATCCTATGTGAAACCCCTATCTTTATCATTATGGTTGTGACGACTGTATCGTTCTTCTTTTCCACAACCTAGAAGAAGAGAAGGAAAGAAGTGCCTCGGCTACTTCGAATAATGGTAGCATATTCGTCTAAAGCGATTAAGTCCATGCACGGCGGCTGGCTAGCATCTGCATCTTTAACCTGTTCTCCAATTCCACACATTCTCCTGCTGTTCTATCTTCTCCTAACGCCCAAAAGCACATGTCCACCTGTACGGCACATTCAAGAAAAAAATCTGTTCCAGGAAACGTGATTACTAATTCTAGAGATTTCTTATTGCCTCGAAACTTTCTTCACTCACGATTATCATTTCTTGTCTTGTATGTTTTATTTCATAATAGTCATCAGTAGCGAATATCGTATTGGTGTTTATGATTAATCAAGTTATTAGAGTTTAATTTATATATGTGAAAGATTATTTGTGAAAGAATAAAAACAACGTTTGATTTGTTTACAAACCAGACAAATGTATCTCTGAGACAATAAAGATTGTATCTTTGATTTATTTATGTTGTGAAAAAGGTCAAAGGTAAAATTCACTCCTTGTCTGTCGGACTGAAATTGGATGGTTGGTCAGACTGAGAATCGTCCCTCTCAAAGTTCTTCCTGGTGTTCCTCAACAGCCGCCACAAATAGTGTACGCGATAAGTGCAAACTTCAAGGCTATTGCAAATCCTACGGTAGCAGCTAATTGTTTTTTAGAGTCGCCTTGTCCATGTAGTAGCTTGGCGCACTGCGGCGCGATACACGGTGGTTAAAAGCGTCAACCCACGAATCTGAGGTGGCACGGATTTCAGGTGTAGTATTCGTATACGGGATCGTAGATTATGAAGAGGTGGGTGATTCCGTCCATTTCTTGCTAATTGGCGTAAAAAACGGCCCGGAAGATGCAGCGCGTGCGCACAGCTGGCGCGCTCCAATTGAACTCGTTGTACAAAACAGCGCGCCAGAACGCTCGAAGCCGTACTTTCCAGGGCGTTTTTACGGCAATTAGGAAGAAATGGACGAAATCACCTCTCTCTCCTTAATCTACGATCCCGTATACGAATACTCCACCTGAAATCCACCACCACCTTAGATTCGTGAAGTGATGCCTTTAAATCTAATCACTGGAATCAATTGGATTTGGTTTCTTGAGGATAAACCACAATAATAAAGAAGTGAGGTTACCGACAAAGGTTTCCAGTTGATCAGTTTTCATCTAAACCAATAAATTATTTTACTAGGCATTTTAATTCCGCGGGTGCTTGAGAGCGATGACGTTAAAGAAAATAAAGTAGAAGTATAATATAGATAGTAGAGATAGAAAGATTATAGAAAAATAGAAAGTAAATGATTATCTGATGAACCAAGTGCCCCCTCCCCCCAAAAAAAAACTTCCTCACTTTCTTGAAAAGAACGCTCATTTCTCAAACTTTAGTATTTTTTTCCTGCTAAGTTGTATACTGTTGCTTTTAAATGTTGATTTCTTTATTCTATTCTATGTTATAGCCATCCACTTCAATTACCAATTCCAGTAATAAACAGAAAAACTAATGTGTAAAAAAAACCATTGTCTTTAAAATCTTACTGCTTTAGCCAATAAGAAATTTCTAGCATTGGTTCGTTAAAAGGTGGATCTCTAGAAGGATCACTAGGAGATCTCTAAATGGAGGAAACGATAGATCACGCAATGGAGTCGGAATAAAGTATATTTCGTGCTGAGGACACCTGAGTCCACAAAGCACGCGAGAACGATAGATCATAGCTTCAGGGAGTGTCTACATTACGCTAGTGGGCTTCTGGTTAAAGAGGTGGGAAAAAAATTAAAAAAAAAACAATAAATACATCTAGAATGGTGTAAACAATTTGTCGACTCAAATGTTTGGTAGCAGCACTTGTATTACGCCTGAGACGGTGATGAGAATGAAAATTGTAGTAATATATCTATTTTCTAATCTACATTTTAAAATCGAAACTTTTTTTCCTTTTTCTTTTTTGTATCTCGATCTTTGCACAATAACTTTCTGGCTTCGGACGGATCACAACTGGAGTTCATCAGTCTAAAAGCTTGTCAATTTTTTCTTCTTTCTTTTGCTTCTTTTTTTTCAAAGAAAAAAGCTTTTCCCTCGGAAAAAGGAACGAGTGAAGTAAGCTTTTCTGGCTTATCCATAATTTAGAAAAGTCGCCACACTAGTGAGTCGAAAAAAAATTCATCCAGCCAAAGTATGGAGAGGAAAATCACCCTTCGGAGAAAAAAAAACAAAGAAAATCGCAACAGCGTCTCTACGCGATATAACAAAGTGGAGAGTTTGCGATGGCGACACTCCTCATACGGTAATTCTTACTCTATCCTGACTGACATACTAAGAGTAAATAATATTTTCTATTTTATTATTGTATTTTCATTTTTAATATTTATTTGAATTGTTTCTGTGAAATTTCTCCAACAAATAGCTTCTAAAATTTTCGGTTATTTTGAACAGAACTGCAGTGATCAGACAAGGACGTTCCAAAGGGGAAAAAAAAAGAAAAATGAACAAGAAAAATTTCAAACACAAACTTTATTAAGAAAGCCAATACATTCTAGGAAATTTTGAAGATTTGTAGATGACAAAAAATAAAGATTAAGATTAATTCGATATGCCATATTGAAAGCCGGCTACTTTGAAAAAAGAATGCATACGATAGCATGCATGAACAAAATTGTTAGTCCACCAAAGATTTGAAATCCAATAATGTTGCTCATATATACTGAAAATGAATTAAACTTAATGAATTGAAGGATTTCTAGGAATAGCGGATTAACGCTTGGTAGTGGAGTACTGTAAATTGTACCACTTATGCTAATACCTATAGTTGTCACCAAATTTGTTCAACCGAATGAACGTGTTTCACATGTTTCTGCTGCAAGACCCTTTCTCCCTTCGTTTGACACAAACTGCCTCTTTTTTCCCTCTCTCTCTCTCTCTTTCTCTTTCTCTCTCTTTTTGTGTATCTCTGTCTTTTTTGTTCTAAGCAAAGACGAACCCTCGGCTGAACAGAAACGGTGCCCTGTTACAAAATACGTCAACGAACGTACAGTCGGGTCAAAACGACATGAAGCCACGGACCGTTGCGTAAGCGGCTGCGCTCGAAGCGTAGCGATGTAGACAGCGGTTGGAATCGAGGTGGGACCATGGGGCAACCGCTACGCCCCACCGCGCGCGCGCACCGCTTTCAGCGCAGCCGCTTGTGCAACTGCCCGTGCTTCATGTCATTTTGATCCAATTGTATTGTGTCGACCTAATGCAGTATATCTTCGGCAAAGGAAGGCAGTGATGGATCCGCTCCCGATGGATCGATAAGAAAATAATCGAATAGGCTGAGAACGCTGATTTCAGCGTTGAAGGGATTTGCTACGATAACTACAAATTCAAAGTAAATCTAACCATTCAAAATTACATCTGAAAAAAAAATGAAAACTCCCGAAAAAAAAAGAAGAAGAGAAAACGACTCTATGCGCTTTTTTGACGTTAGCGCCCGATCGATTATCGTCCTATCGATCTGTGAGAGCGGGTGTCAGTGTCCACTTCCGTCGAGGCTGTGCTGTATCAAGCCAACAGAATTTTTTCGTGTTATATCTAGGTTGATTTCATTGATTGATAATATAAGCTCACAGTCTCTTTTTTCTTTAGGAGGAAAATAATTTCTCATCATTGCTGCGATAGTAATTTTCAAATCTTCTCCTGTTTCTCTTCTAGTAAAATATCGCAAATACAAACATCTCTGGAAAAATTGGAGATAAGAATAGGATAAAGGTTCGCGAAATCGTACTCTAAATACACCTTATTTTGAAACGGGAAACGGGCAGAACCGTGATATGTGAATTGGCATTTTCAAAATACTGTGATCTAGCTAAGATTGAACAAAAAAAAACAGAAGAAACTTGAATTACCACCCAAGAAAAAAATATCGAGTAAGGAACTTATGCATTACAGGACGTAAAGACATCCAAATTCATAGATATTATTGTGATGGCTTGAAATTTCAACGTAATATTTTACACGCTGCATTTTGTTTCATGAATTTTCAAGAGTTTAAGTTTTTGACTAGATAACACAATGATTTTAATTGATTTGATTGAAGAGTGAATCGGACTTCCTCCATATCCTTACAGTAGGGTGATTCTGTATATTCTTAACCGTTTAAGTTAGTATGAAATATTTTCAAACAAACCTACCACAAATGCTTCGGGAGTGTTACAGAAGTCGCTGTGCCTACAAGTGTATTTTCTTAGGTGCATAAAATTTTCAGTGGTGGATTTATTGGCACATTCTATCTCGACCTTTAAAGAATCTTTGAAAGTCAGTAGGTCAAGAAGATCGGGAATTTCGATGCATACCGCTGCTTTCATCTCCTTCACGGTTTCGTATGTCCAGTTTGCCATTCCATACATTTCAATTTCGGCCAATGTTCCAGAAATCAAATCCACATGGGATTGAATAACACATGCTGATGAGTTTTCTTCCACTAGTTTCTTAAGTAAGATTATTAGACTGGACAAAAACTCTTCTCAGTATTTGTCATTTTTTCCACTTTATTTTTTACTCAGCTTACAATGGAAATTAATCAATAATATAATCACCATAATTAACTACAACAGTGTCCCACCTAGTGGACAGGTCAGCGATCTCTTTCTCCCAGAACTGGGGAGAATGAGAGTCGAAGAAGTCATTGACTGCCCGCTCGACATCTTCAAGGGTGGTGAAGATTTTTCTAGCTAGGAAAGACAGGGAGCGGTAGTCTGAGGGGCAAGGTCGGGAGAATAGGAGGGATGGTGCACCGTGTTCCAGCCTGACCACCTCCAACTTTTCATGGGTTTCCTTAGCTTCGTGGAGCCTAGCGTTATTGTGGATGAGATGCACCAAAGCTCGTCTCGACCGTTTTTTTTTCTCAAATGGCCGATGTGAACTTCCGGGGATGACTAGCGTAGACCCAACTCAACTATGGACCCAACTCTCATCTCCAGTAATAAGATGTTCAAGAAACTCCTTTCGATGCGGGCGAAGAAGGAGAGATCGAGATGGTTACCAAGGTAAACAGGGTGCCATCCGTCGAGGTGTGAGGGATCCATTGAGCCAGCGCTTTCCTGTAGCTGAGCGCCTGGAGGCGACTGACGACTGTTGAATGGCTACACCTGGGTCTCTTCGCAAGTCAGGTGTTGATCTGGTGTTGATCTCCGGACCCTCTTTGACAGCGTCGAGAATGGCGGAGTCTTCGACAGTATGGGGGCGTCCCAACCGGGGCTTCTCTTCGAAGTCGGCGTGTCCGCTTGCGAAGGGAACCAGCGCTTGGCAATCCTAATGGTATTGATGCCCTCGCTCAATCTGCTGCTAAAGTTGCGGGCTGCTGCCGTTGTTCCATTGCGGCCACGCCATTCATAGAAGATGATAGCTCGAAGTAGCTCTCGCGTAATCTACATCGTGGTTAAAGTTAAGAAAGTCCCTCATATACCTACGGTGGAGAAGTTTCGAAGATTTTTTTACAACTACAACATGGTGAAACATGGATCCTGGAAATTTCGAAGAATGGTTGACAAGACTTTCTGTTCAGCCCAATAATACCATCTTAACAAGTGTAGCGCAGTCGGTAAGAGGTTCCGCTGTGTCTGCACGATCGATCGAAAGTTCAATTCCGCCCTAATGTCATTCAAGCCTTTCATCTCTCCGTCGGGTCGATAAATTGGTGCCAGACTTGTCTGGGAGGATCAAAACACTGACTTGACACATCGGCTAGCCCTCGCAAATCATTGTATAGGCCAGTTACATGTTCGTGAACTTCAAACGGTTCTGAATTGAAGTGAACATGGGGGCGCATCGCAAGCAGATTGATTAACGCCAGACACTTTATCCTTTATCCTTTATATTCATGATGGTCGCGACAACAAATCAATAAAGTAATCTCACCTCCTCTTCCGCTTCATTAAGATTTTCCAGCGGAAGGCTATAATGATGACTTGAGTAACATCTTAGGCTGAACACTCCAGCAAAACTGTAAGGAAACGATAAAGACAATTTCTCTGGGAAAAAACATTGGAAGTTAGGATTACCGGCGTTAAACACTACGAATCGATAGACTTAATGTAATAATTTAGTTCTGATGTTGCTAGGAAAACTTTGTACTAAGACATTACATAGAGAAATCCCAGAAAATGTCCAGACATACCATGAATACATAGAAAGTACGTACAACCATACGATCATAGTTGAGCTAAACTGAACATCACCTTAAGATGATCAGTCAGGTACTACTGCTTATCCTAACATATTGATCTTAATATCCTGACAATATATTGATCTACTGATATTTGTTTTCTGGTTTCTACATGAAAAATTATGCTAGCGCTCAAAGTCGGTTCAATGAAACTGAAAATTGAATCCCGTAAAAAATCGGCAACATATTTTTATCTATTTTTTTCTGTTTTTTTTTCTTGCAAAAGTACAGTAACCAGGAAAACGTGGAAATAACTGCCGTTATATTTGCTGCTAATGAGTCTACAGTATGCGCCTGTACGTCGAGATGGTTTGGTTGCACCTGCATAAAACCGCTTTTTGTACGCAATCGCTGACGCGATATTGCACCATAAATCGAAATTTTTCGACTGATCTCGTGAAAGTACACTGTAGTAGAAGAGGATAAAGTATCTGGCCTTAATCTGCATGGGATGCGCCACCAGGTCCACTTCATTCCAGAATCGTTTGAGGTTTAAGAAGGCCTGTACAATGACTTGCGAGGGTTAGCCGAGTGTCAAGTCAGTGTTTTTATCCTCCCAGACAATTCTAGTACCACTTTATCGACTCCGGAGGGATGAAAGGCTTGGTAAGCACTAGAGCGGAACCGAACTTCCGATCGAACAACCTCAACGTAATCCTAAAATTCTCGATCCTGATCGTTCCAATTCTTTTTTGTAGCTTCCCCAAAAACCTTTTTTCTTCACATTCGTGCTGATGGTGGTAGCGGAACCTCCAACCGACTGCGCTACACTCACTGTACTATGAATGTAGGTCCCATTAAGTGAACATTTCATGCGTTATGTGCTCCTTATTTTCAAAACATCCCTCTCTCTATCTTGTCATATTTCTTCAACACATAAACTTAACATTAACAGTAAACAGCTTATGAAACTTTTCTTCTTCTGTCACCATTTCTCAATTTTTTTTTTCACAAAATCATAGCAAACCCAGTTCCCACGTTTGATGTACAAAAAATAACCCCTTCATAACTGCATTTAAAGAGTAGATCACAACTTCACAGCCTCATCACTACTTTGGATGCATTTTTCACCATACATTTTCATTTTCAATATCTTTTGTCGACTTCTCCACTTTAATTCTAGCACTTTTTTTTCGATAATTCCTCAAGAATATTCCTTATGAACAAGGTCTATTGATCTAAACGACTTTAAAATTTTATTAATAACAGTACATAACAATACTTTTTCTTTTTTTCCAGCAGTTTTGCTTCATTTTTTCTCAGGTATAGCTCCAAGGAAATAAACAGTGATGAGAAAATGTCCCAAAACGATGGCTACCAAAAACCATAGGACTATGATGGCAGAAAGAAGAGAAACTGCTGTAAAACGAATACTAAGCGTAGTTAGTTTCAAATCAAAGAAGAAATAACTTGGAAAAGACATGAAGCGGCAAGTCTTCCATCTTGAGGCTTGCCGTTGAACTCACTTCCTCGCAATTTGTCCACCTTGATTGTCCCATAAAGATATCCTCGCAGTGCTTTGTTGATCTCAATAATCTCTCTCGTTTTATTACTAATCGGCTGTTTTTCGAGATAATCCTGAGAAAAGTGAATGAAAACTCCTCATGTGATTGAGTTTCAAAATTTACTTTAGTTCTAACATTAACTGTAAACAAATTATTACAGTAATCCTGGTTGTCGCAAACACAGCTTAGCACAAAGATTCTCTGTCCATCATACCTCGTGCTGGTGCAACCAGGTCGAATCTGAAGATAAACAATAGAAAGGATTACCAGTAATTAAATTACCAATTAAAATCTAAGAGAAAGTCACAAATCTAAAAATTACCATGTCGTTCGTTCCGATCGCCTCGATATGAAAAATTTTACGTGACGATAAGTCAAAGAACAACTTCATGAGGCACTTAGTTAAGTTCCTTGACTGAAATTGAAAAATTTTAAATGTGGGACAACGATGTGCACATCTGGGACGGCTCGGCAGACGATGGATCCAGACATTGACAAATGTGACAACTGTCAAAAACTAAAAAGATGGTTTCTTTGGAAAATCTTAGACACAGACGCTGGGACCTCTTTTGTCCGGAAAGGAAGACGGAGAAAAAAGTCTGTTATTTAGAAAAAGCGCGATAGTTCCAGCGAACGCGTCACGGCCATCCGGACGAACACAGGCACCAGCGGCTTTATGCGCCGTCGCCATCAATTGTGCTCAGATGTCTTGGTGCAGAAAATTCAAGGATAATATCAGTAAATAAATAAACTACCCAGAATCTTGCATGTATAGCAAATAACGAAAGATTGGCACCATGATCAGTGTTACAAGTCACATTTAAATAGCATTTGAACCTGAATGAAAACAAGTGAAGAAAATTAGGAAAAATTTAGATTATGGTAGAAATAAGACCTTTAGAACAGCCGTCATATAAGACGACAATTTCCCCAAAGCCCGTCTTAAACCATGTGCAGGACTAGTGCGGTTACAGAAGAACAATGTACAGTCAGGTGTTTATGAGCAGAGCGAATGTCGTGTTCATTTAATCTTCAGCGATCTACCAAAAGAATCCAGTCCTATCAATAACGTTTGTATTAAAGGCAGCATACCACGAATGTGGAGTGGCACGGATTACAGCTGGAGTATCCGTATACGGGGTCGTAGATTATGGAGACCGGGGTGATTCCGCTCATCTCACCCTGAATCACTGCAAGCAGCCGGCCCCTGAATGCTGTTTTGTACGATGCCTTCTATTGCAGCGCGCCACCATTGCACGCGTAGAGTCCCTTTCAGCCTATCGGGGCAGTCCGAATTGATTTTCGACGAATCGCAGGGCGGAGGCGGCGCAAGGGGTGGGGCGTTGCGATAGATGGCGTCGTACAAAACAGCATTCTGGAGGCAGCTGTTTTCAATGATGAAGGAAGTGATAAGCGGAACTGCCTCCGTCTCCATAATACGACACCGAATACGGATACTCCACCTGAAATCCGCACTACCTCAGATTCGTGGTATGCTGCCTTTAAGTTGGTCCGAAAGTAACACACCAAATTTCACACTTCTTTCAAACAATTATAACTTTACTGTTCATAGATATCAATCGACAAAATAATGACCATCATGTTCCATTACGTGTGTCAGACGCTTCACTAGACTATCAGTTCCAAAAGTCCAGTCCAGAACTCTAGCGGCTGCGATTCGAAGAAACGCAAAATCTCCCCCTCCAGCTCTTTCTGTTCGTCGAATTTTTTCTCTCCTAGATGCAGCTTCAATCCCGGAAACAAATTATAGTCAGACAAATCCAAGGCAGGAGAACAAGCAGGGTGCGGTAGAATTCCCCAACCATGTCCGGTAATTTTTTTGACGAGAAAGTTCTGACATGTGAGCTCGGGCATTGTCTTGAAGTATAACATCATGAACAATTTTCTCACACTTCAGGCGAACAGCGTTTGTGAATTTCTGTACTTGAGAAGGGTAGACTTGAGTGGTCACTGGGCATCCAGATGGGAGCAGTTCATAGTACAGTATTCCCTTGGAATCCCACCAACAACATTGCAAAATCTTCTTTCCGTGTAATTCTTCCTTCGGCTCTTTTGGAGGTGGTTTGCCACGCGGGAGCCAACCTTTCTGCCGTGTATGATTAAAGACATCACCCCACGAATCTGAGGTGGTACGGAATTCAGGTGGAGTATTCGTATACGGGATCGTAGATTATAGAGAGGGGTGTGATTCCGTCCATTTCTTGCTAATTGCCGTAAAAAACGGTCCGGAAGATGCGGTGCCGCACACGGCTAGCGCACTCCAATCGAACTCCTTGTGGAAAATAGTGCGCCGGAACGCTCGAAGCCGTATCTTCCGGGCCGTTTTCTACGGCAATTAGGAAGAAATGAACGGAATCACCCTGCTCTCCATAATCTACGACTCCATATACGAATACTCCACCGGAAATCCGTACCACCTCAGATTCGTGGGGTGATGCCTTTAACTCGGACCGTTGGAACAAACGGGCCACAGCCCAGCGGGATACTATGTACATCCTTCAGCACAGATATGAGCGGTGGCGTAGATCGCGTTGTGGCGTTCCAGGAATTCGTAGCACACGATTTTTCAAATTTGACTTTGGTTTATTGAAGTCATGGTTGAATTTCAGTGAAATAAACGCGCTTATATATCCTTCACATGAGAGCTTCTAGAACATTCTACTATATTCAACTGCTATAAAAGTTTGATTCAAGGTTTCTGAAATTCTGTATCGAAAAATAAATTTTGGTGCAAGACTTTCGGGCCAACATAATACCTCCTACTCAGAAATTATTCTTCAAAAAAATATGTAATAATAATAATAATAATAATAGTAATAGGTATCACCTAGTAGTTCATGTATTGGAAAGAACTCCATCAACGCCTTGTGAATTTCTACTTAACAACTAAACGCTGGATAAGTACTGGAAATAAATCCGACGACATGAAATTCATCACAAAAATAAACCCAGAATTGGTGTAGTTCGTCTCAAATAATTTGGAATTTTTAAGAGTTTGTTGTCAATTTCGGAAATCCATACTTGGAAGGATAACTATATAGATAGATATGGCCAGAATGAGCAAGAAAAGTACTCCAGCAAATCAGTGCCCCACGAACGAGAGGTGAACATTCCCAGGAATCTCGTCATAACGTTGCTCTAACATTCTTTTTGTATTACTCAATAATTATATTATTAAATTTCCGATTCAGATTCTATGACCTTCGATTATTTATATTTATATTTATATATTTATATTCTTCTTTAGGCTTTTTTACACTAAAATTTTCGAATTCATACAGTTGTGAAGGATTCATGGATCAAAATCTATGCAGATTTTTATCATCACTCTTATTATTACCATAATTATGACACTTACATCGTAAAACAACTGAGAATAGACAACCAATGCATGGAATAAATGAATCCTCCTCGATGATGAAGGTAGAGATAAGCGAAGAGGGTCAGATTACTCTGCAAGAAGCACTCAAACAAGTTAAAATCCTTGAAGACGTTAGGAATTTCAGATAAATGAAACGAGTTGAGAATTCCCTTCTCAACACTTCTTTAATCTCCGTCTGTTGCATGATTTTGATGCAAAGATTTCTCGGTTGCAGAGCCACACACATATCATTTTTTCTAAAAAAAAAACAGAACAGTTCACCTTAAAATCTTCATAAAGGAACGACAATCAACAATCGAAAAACATCATGAGGATGAGGTAAAACGTGTCACTAAACCCGCCTCTACTTAGAGTTTCAAATAAGTTAGTGATTTCACCAGCAGTAGAAAAAAAAATGGAAAGTAAACGAGTAAAAAGAAAGAAAGAAAGACACAAAAAAGAGATTAGTTAACGTAAGAGCACATAAACAAAGGAGAAACCTACTAGTATTTAATATTTGCATATAAATATTGTCAACTTTTACCCGGAAGAGCTAAAATCGAAATTTGAAAACACACTAATCCTATCGGCATGTGATCCAATTACACCGTGTAATTGTTCGGCAGACATCATCAGCAGCTCGCGTAAGTTCTTCACCTGAAATTAGCGCAAATAATTTTTTTTCAATAATTTAATTAATTAATTTAATTTTTTTAAAATAATTTTCTGCACAAATGACAAGTAAAGTATCGAACCTTCTGACTAAGCATCATCGTTTGCACATCTCCTCTACCCATACCAGGTAAGTGCTGAGACATATGTCGTAACAGTACTGGATTTGGTTTACGTCTTTTATCCGGAGAAATAGTAAGATCTTCTGGAAAAAAAGCGAAAATACTGGCAATATCTAAGTAATAAGATATTTTCTACAATTCAACCTTCAACTCGCTCAAAAGCATCGTCTCCTTTGAGTGACATAGCCTTCTCCGGATCTGGTTCAGGACGATTCAGCTGAAACCAGTTTTCTGCTCCATGAAAATGTGGATAGCGCTGTTTTTTTTTGTTTTAGATTATGGCGCTAAGTGATTTTCACGTCTCATTAGGATCTCCGCAATTTCCGCTGCCCTCAGGGATCATCGAGGAGAAAATAAAGGAAATATGTTTAGTAGGGATACCAGAAAACGAATAGAATTTGGTAGAGCACACCACATGGTCATCCTATAACTCTCTTCTTCTACTCACAGACCCTGGAAGCATTATCCTGGTTCTGAATTTATCTTCTACATTGCCCACTTCACTTTAAAATTCATCAAAGCTAAATAGTGAAAATATCAAAGCAAAATAAGTAAAAAAAACCTTCATCTCCGCAAAATACTCCGCGCTGTTTGCCGGCGATAGCGACCAAATCAGTTTGAGTTTTGGACTTGCTCGCAACAACGAACACAACAGAGCTCGAACCTCACGACAATGTCGTGTCAATTCTCCCTAGACCACAACTATTTCAAGCAGTTATGTGTTTTGGAGCTCCCAATTTCTAAAAAAAATACCTGGAATGGACCTCCGTTAACTATTTTTGACTCGAATTTTCGATTTGATTCAATTAGAAGAACTGAATTCGCATAATGACGTATCATCTGAAATTACCATATTTTAGTGGTAAAGTATTAATAGTTAAAATTATGTTTATAACCTTGAACACGAGAAAAAAACTCGCCTGTTCAGACTGTTTGAACACACGACCGGACTGAAGAGACTGCGTCAGATCGTCCAGAGCTTTTCGTTCAACTGCGATTCCAGGAGATAAAACGTAATCACCGACCTGTCAACAACAACAAAATGATGATAAATGAAAAACAGTGACAGTGGTACAGAAGGAAAACGTTCAAACAACCAAAAACATCTTATATTAAAGCTTTAAAGAACCTGACTGCATCTAGTACAGCAGAAAAAATATTCTATTTACATTTATATATCTGTGGGCAGAACTGTATTATGCTATAGAAACAAAAATACTGTATCACACAGCGAATACAATATTGCTTAGTAGGTTCAACATCAATTTTAGGATGAATAAGTCAAATATCAACTCAATCTGATTATGACAACTAAAAAATTAACCTTGTTTTTTTTTTAGCCAAATTAAACTCGTGAATAGCTGACAAACAACTATGGGTTCACAAACCTATCCACAACATCCACTGGAGAAATAAATAGTTGCTTTCAAAATGTGCAATTTCAAAACTTTTCAAAACACTGAACACCTTTAAAAAGGAACTCTTTACCTCAAGAGTGACTGCAACAACATCGTAACCTTTCTTGTAAAGTACAGTAGGAAGTTCACTGTTGAATTCACGCATATCAACAATCACCTGAATAATGATTCTTCAACTTTTAGCCAAGACCAGCAAAGTTACAAGAACCTCCTTTGAAATATGAAAAAAAATAAAGTAGAAAAAAAGAGAAACTAAACGGAAAAATAAAAGGAAATGAAATGAATTTTATGGATGCAAGGAAATTATCGGATTTTTTACATTACAAACCATGACAGAAGCAAGAATGTGTCGAGACTAATTTCCATGCGAAGAAAGAAGCAAAAGAAAAAAAGAGGGCGAGATGCGAGGTAAGGCACGTACACAAAGTCAAAGAAAAAATGTCTTATCATTTCGCTAGAAATTTGCATGGATAATACTAAGTTAATGCAGCGCGAAGACTAAAAGGCAACATCCTTGCGACAGTTCAATAATTTTTTAAATAAGAATAAGAACAATAGGTTTTTTTTCTCAACTGCGGCAAGAATTATAATCCCAGAACAGAACAATTTTTCAAACATCAAAAATACAACCGAAACCTATATCGAATCCATGAAACCTACCTTTGGCCTTTCATCCGAATCCGGCGCCTGTCCTCCGCCGTCTCGTGTTGATAACTCTAGACGAAGTACCTGCTCACGTTCAGTCTCATATCGGCGGGGAATCAACAGAACCTGCGGTGATGGACAAATACAGTACCAAATCAAGGATCGGGATAGCAACCGTTCACGTACCTTTTCCTCTTTGAAAAGTGATGCAAAAGCATCAGTTTCATTCTTAAGAGCTGTTAAATAACGTGACTCCTCCGTTGACTCCCGGTACATCAATGAGAAAATATGCAGGAATAAATTCGAATGGTAAGCTTTATACATCTAAAGCAAAGCAAGTCACCTTAGATATTTGGAAGGATAACCCGGATGGATGTACCTCAATGTGTCTTAAAGTAACTACATCAGTATTGTAAAGGATAATCACTGTTGGTTTCATTTGTTCCAGTTGTTTTAGGATCGTATAACGCTCACCATATGCCATTATTACAAGAGGTACCTACATCGTGAAAAATTACTTGGTAAAAGTTTAAAATCAGCTAAAAAATAACTAAAATCAAAGAATTCAATTTTATAACCAAAAAATTAACTTGTAATTGTATCACCACACCTTCTCGTGTCCTCCAATAGTTTTTGCCTCTTCGGTCGGTTCATATCCATCATCGGGAGGTTCAGGCTTCGTTGTTACGGATGGAGTAGAGGTTTCCGGCTGAGACAGTATACAATTAAATACAAATGGTTACAAAATCGACAGGACAACCCATGGAACGCTCTGTACGTGTATCTAACGACATTAGTGTTAATAATTACAAATTATATTAATTATTACTCAATAATTAAATTATTAGATCACTTAGAAGCTCCGTTCTTCTATTTTAAAGTAGACAACACTAAAACATCAGAAACGCCACCAGAATCTCCCATGACAAAACTAGCTCTGCGACTATAAACCATACAAAACCATCTTTCGTAAAACATTTTATAGTGAAAATTTCATTTATTTATTTTATTTCGAGTGTAAAGTCCTAAAAAAAAACTATGTTGACACTAATAATTTCAAATATGTTTATAGAATTCCAGTGAACCGTGAAAGTTGTTCTGCACCCATGGAAAAGTAGTCAAAACTACAACCACTGCCTTAAGTCACGGATAGTTTCACGATTTCGGACCACTGTTGAGAAGTTATATTTACATTCTGTTCCTCTGTGATATATGTAAAATTCACAAATTCTTATTCTTATCTTATTATTATTCTTATTCTTACAAATTCTTTTTTTTTTAATAGAAGAAGCAGTTTAAAGTACAAATCGCTATCAATCGTTTTCATCAGTTGAGAAATGGCATCCTTTAGCAAAAGGGGGAAGGGCATCAGCTGCAGAGGAGTCTTCATTCCATAGCATTCCTTACTGATGAGCAATTTCCTATTTCTCGAGTCCTCAGGGTGTCGTTGTTTTAATACTTTGCGGACACCACTGCCAGTCCCGTTATTTCACGCAGTTCTGAGAAAATCTATTCAGTAATTTATTCGAAAACATTCATCGATGTCCCATAAAACAAAAACAAGGAAGAACAAAGCTCATTAGAATTTTCGCTAAGTTTTATCCAGCAAAGTTGGTCCTTTTCAGCACATTGTCCGCTGAATTGGCAGGCCATTCTCCTGCTACAGAAGATAAGAAATCCTGTCTAATCTCACCTATTTAATCTCAGTGTTTCAAGGATTTAGTACGAAGGTAGTGATTAATTCTCCATGAGAAATAACAAGAAGTCTGATACTCGTGTGTTTCGAATCGATTTTTGAAAATACTGTAGTGAAAACCTTTAGGAATAGTATATTAGTTCGGTAGAATTAGCGACATTATATCATCTTATACAATTTCCTTTCCTCTCCTTTCCTTTTTCCTCTCCCTCTCAAAGAAGAAAAAACCTCTGCCGAAATGTCACCTCCATTAATAAGCCGAGTACATTAGTCATGGAAAAAAAGAGATCTGAGGTGACAACGATGGTCATGACACTTCATGTCACCACTATCTGTCAGTACCAACGGTGTTTCCTCTTTAATTTCTATCAATCATAGTTCTGTCATAGAGGTAACTACTTACGGGCTTGGATATTCCGACCAACTATCAACAACTCCATCACAAGACCGTAATTTAAAGGTAATTCCGTCAAGTTCTTTCTAATTTCGAATACTTAAAAATAGTCAGTGAAACGCTTTTTTTTCCTGGATTCTAAAGGATTTTCGTATTTCTTTTCTCCGTTTCTATGCAGCCTGAAATGCACAGCAAAATCAATATAGCAACGGCTCTCTAGCGCTAATGAGTGCAGAAGCCGGAAAACCAAAATGTCTCTCTCTCTCTTGACGTTTCGTCTATTTCTCAGCATTGTTTTTGTTTCTTTCCTAGTCATTCATCCAGAAATCCTTCCGGGAAGTGCCCCGACTCCGTAGGTTTCTCAAAAACTCGCTGCATTCCCTCTGGAAAACACTCGAGTGCTGCCATTTTTTTTATAGAATCGAATTTATTGCCCTTTGTAACCTAGTAGATAAGAATAAAAATCAAATGAACTGTGCTTTATTGCCGTATGTGCTCTGATTCGAGTCGCCATCGTTTCTGTGTTTATTACACCAACATATCAGATTTCATACATGTTTATAAAAGCCATGACAAGGTCATTTACGATCATTTCGCTGTGTTTATATAAATTTGTCATTTTCTGCACCATCCGATCCTTTTTTGCTCACATTATTCTGCATAATTGAATTTTCTATCAATAAACTTCTCTTATAGGGTAACTATTTCGACATGAACGGCTCTGTGAATGGAATCAATGGGACCACTGCGGGACAAAAACGCAAGAGGGTGAGTAAATACTCCACAGAGTTTCGTGCTGAGATTTTCCTCCTTTAAACATAGAATCTTACATTAAAGAAGCTTCAAGCAAAATATTCTGGAATCTGACGTAATTTTCTTGGTTTGGAAGCAGTTTTAAAACAAGAAACCTCTGGAAATCACTTTAAGAGAGAAATATTTAGCAAACAACCTAACATTTTTCGTTTAGGGCGGTCATCTTTGATTTTATAAAAAGAAAAGTAAAATAAATTCCATTTCTGAATTATCCATGAAATTCCACGAATTAATCTTGAAGTGAAGCATTTTTTTTCACCTAACTCATACTACAAAGAACCTCCTCATCCAATTAACACCGTGAGGAATCAATAGCACGCAAAATTGACTTTTCGCTTATTCTACTGTAAAAAGAAAAACGATTTAAATACCAATCATCTCTGTGATTATCAGGATTGAAAAAAGTTTCGTTCTTATCACTGGGACGTTGCAAACGCTCCACAATAAACTAATTTCTGTCCAACGTAATCTTACGCAATCATTTTGAATCAAAACGCAGACAAAATGAAAAGTATAATCCGAAGACTTTACCTTAAATCCAGGAAAAATTCCACGTCTAAAATCGTGAATCTTTCGTATAAAGAGATCCTTTCGTTTTCTTTTGAGCAAACTGTACTTTTCATATTTTTCAAAGGTGCGGAGAACAATAATGAAGACAAAGTATTACAAATAAAGTCAATAATTCATAGAAATTAACGGAATGAACCGCGATAGTAAAGATTGGTCAAAACTTTTGCTTTTCTGGCAATGTATTCATGATGTTTCCAGAAACTTCACATGCAATGTTTATTTCGGTCTTAAATTTCAGCGTTTTCTCGACAAGAATGCATCTCTTGGTTTATTGAAAGCTTTGAAAAATTATTAAATTGCACTACAGATACACTACGCTTCTACAATGTTGCAAAAGGATATCTACTCACATATACTCGTTGCTATGCGACTGTTCTAGCTTTTATTTTATGCATCTTTTTGCTTCGAACATTCAAGGCGGACTACTAAGAATGCTGGGTATAACTCCACAAAAACGGACAGAACTATAACCCACAGAAAGAAAAAAGAGACCAAAATGAAGAAATCAACATGCTGCACCTTTACCACCTTGACAATAACATGTTGTAGCGCTAAAGGCGTTTGCATTCCAGATTCGAAAAACTTCTCGACTCCAAAAATAGCCGAGTAGTATAGATAGTATGGATCATTAAAAAAAGTTATTGGGTGCATAAAACCACAAATAGCTAGTCTTTTGATTACTATCGAGCTTGATTCGAGGCAGTTTTAGCACTAAATCAACTGCATCAGGCGCAATTCGAAGAAAACGAAATCAATGGTAAAAGTATCTGCTATCGTCTAAAGTTCTCAACAGTATGAAAAATTAAAGTTGGTGCTGGAAAGATTCTACAATTTCGCCCATCCCAAACAGCGCTGTCTTCTCCCTTCTGCAGCAAAATTCCACCTTTAAGCACCTTAAAGTCATTGCCAATTTGGTTGCTTTGCCTTACTTTGCTCACGTGGGGAGAAGAAGAATAATTGTAAAAGAGTCAAGATTTGAACTAAAAGTATCTGTTACTGACGTAATGAAGTGAAGGAAAGAGGGGATGGTGTAATGACTGAGGAAGACAAGAGTTATGACTGAATTAGTGGAAAATATTGACTCTGTATACTTCAAGAATGATTTTCAGTAATACATATTGAACGGACTGGGAACAAGGAAAATAAATATTTACGGGAAATTCCAAGAGTGGTTTCTTGGAGGTATTCTCGTAATACGTTCAATACAATATTTCTATTCACAGCTGATCATCGACTCGCCTTATGTTCGTTGCGACGAAAACGAAATTGAGACCACATTTCACTACCGAAAGAATCATTTTTTGCATACAGCGGAAGGACTGAAGGTTTCCCCAAAAGAACATGAATATCTATTCAAAACCCAACTGAAGCCAAAGAAAACAGGTAAATCTACCCTAGAGGAAGAATTTTATTTTTTTGGAGGATAGAAATGCAAATTTAAGGGCTACTGCTCGTTGGCCTCGGAGGTAACAATGGATCCACCTCGGTCGGTGCCATTTTTGCCAATAAAAAACACATGACTTGGAGAACGAAGGAAGGAGTTCAGAGCGCCAACTACTTCGGGTAGGACCATACTTTGTTGCACAGGAGGAAATTCAGAATCCTCAGTTCAGGTCCGTTACTCAAACGTCAACCGTTCACCTTGGATGGGACGGGGAACAGCAAGTTCATGTACCTTTCAATGAGATCATCCCAATTCTTTCACCGAATGATCTCATAATTGATGGATGGGATATTAATAACAAAAACCTTTATGAGGCTATGATTCGTGCACAGGTGAACATCCATTTCCATTTTTCTCGAAGAAAAATATTCTAATTCTAGAAGAAATAATAAAAAATTTGTGAAAGAGCAATAGGCTGGAATTCAGCACAATTGAGTACATTTTTCACATTTCGCTACAGTAGCCGGACCAAGTCAAGTAATACTGTATAGACGCTGTATTATTTTTGAAACAGTAATACATATAAATCCTACGTCAATCTGAAAAAAAACCTTTATATTCCGCCATTATTCCAGGTGTTCGAACCGGAACTACAAGAAAAACTACGTCCTTACATGGAGCCAATCGTACCCATGCCATCTATCTACTATCCGGATTTCATTGCAGCCAATCAGGGTGATCGAGCTAATAATGTGATTCCGGGAACGGATAAGAAACAACACCTTGAGCATATTCGTCGTGATATCCGGAATTTCAAGGAGAAACACGATTTGGGTGAGTTCGAAACGATTGGAATAAGGACTGGGAAAGACAGGAGGGAGAGCACCCTATTTATGCCATTCTGTACCCGTAGGAAGTAAGGCTACGGTACTACACCATTTATGCAGCATGGTCATCTGATCAGCTTATCCCAAAGAGAAGTAGGATAGGACATCCCGAAACGATAAAGCCACGATGAAGTGGAATCAGATTCAGACCTACTGCCACTCTTTTGCTTTGGTCACTCATCCACTACGCATCACTTCTTTTTTTTTAGATTTTTGTGGATTATCGCGGAATGCACTTATTAGATAGACATTCCATATTTAGTGATTAGTTAGTCAGCATAGTTAATCACTCCCCAAAAAGAAGCACAGTACAGATTCGTATAGGAAAATCCAATACTTCACAAATGTACGACGGTTTCCTTCTGCTTTCGCCGCTGGGGCCCCCACCCCCAAAAGATGTTAATGACGTTATTCTGCTCATCTTATCGCCATTGATGAGTAAATTGAAGAAAAACCTCCCTTTCTTTTCAATCAATTTTAGAATGTGTGATTGTGTTGTGGACAGCGAATACGGAACGTTACACCGACGTAGTTGAAGGACTAAACATGACCGCTGAACAAATGCTTGCTTCCATAGATAAAAGTGCCGATGAAGTGAGTTCAACGGGGATTTCAGGAGTTTTTAACATAAAATTGATTATGAACATACAGGTGTCACCTTCGAACATTTTCGCTGTCGCTGCGATTCTGGAAGGAGCTCACTACATTAATGGATCGCCCCAAAACACGCTTGTACCAGGGATTATTGAGCTAGCTCATAAAGTGGGTGGATTCGTTTGGATTTAAAATAATATTTTAAAACTTAACAATGAATTACAAACACTCCAGAAGATAGAATAGAATTTTCATATTTTTCGACTGCACACAACTCGTAATAATCTTTAATATCCAAAAATTACTAGCATTTTCCTAAAACCTTCTTTATGACAATTTTTGGAAAACTATAGCTGTTTATATAAAACAGATTATTTTTACATCTCACGAAGTCGCGGATCTAAGGTGTTACGCAAAATATGGCTCTGAAGTTTTCATTCCATTACTTGACGCTCAGACCCAAACAAATACTGATTTGACCGAAAATTCAAAATCTTCCTAACGTAGCGAAAAACGCAAAGAGAACGATTTCAGGGATTACCAACAATCATAAATATTTCAAAAATATGTTACAGAAGTTTGAAAGAAAAACTATTACAAAAAGGAAGAAAAAAGACTTGTCACAAAAAGAAAAACATCCCTATTAACGCTTTCAAGCCGAATGTGCAACATTTCCCCCGGATAGAAAAAAAAACCCGTCACATGATGCTTCGTAAAACCTATTTTCACATCTTAACCACTTTTTTTTCCAGCATAACGTCTTCGTCGGTGGAGATGATTTCAAATCTGGACAAACAAAAATTAAATCAGCTCTCGTGGACTTTCTGGTCAGCAGCGGATTAAAGCCAGAGTCCATAGTTTCCTACAATCATCTCGGGAACAACGATGGAAAGAATCTTAGCGAAGCAAGACAGTTCAGATCCAAGGTCAGTCCCTCTTCTCCCTGGAGGGTTGAATGAGCTCCCTGAGCACGACCTTTTAAGGAAATCTCCAAATCATCCGTTGTCGACGATATGGTGCAAGCAAACAAAATTCTGTACCCTACCAGCAAAAATCCTGATCATTGCATCGTCATTAAATACGTTCCTTTTGTGGGTGATTCCAAGAGGGCTATGGATGAATATATTTGCAGGTTGTCTACAAGTTAATCGTTAGATATAATTCCACGAAAATGAGCCTCTATAACTCGGTTGTAGCATATTCATGGGTGGTCGTCAAACCTTTGTCATCCACAACACCTGTGAAGACTCCTTGCTGGCTTCTCCCCTCATCTATGACCTGGCCATTCTTACCGAACTTGCAACAAGAATTCGATACGCCGACGCCGCTGATGGGCAGTTCCGTCCCTTCCATGAGGTAAACGCACTCATTTTATGCCTCTTCCACTTCTCCCATGAATAATCAATCTTCAGGTTTTGTCAATTTTGTCCTTGTTGCTGAAAGCTCCAGTTGTTCCACCAGGCACACCAGTCAGCAATGCATTTATGAGACAATTCGCATCATTGACGAAACTCGTCACAGTACTTGCGGGTGTTGCCAGCGACACAGACATGCAAATCGAGTTCTTCACACATTTACCAAAGGCGCATTAAGAAGAATGGTGAAGAAAGGTAAACTAAAATTGTTTGGGTCCCATTGAAATGACAAAACATATAGAAATATTCGCGAAATCATTAGTACTAGAGATCATTGCTTCGCATTTTTCCATGCTTCGTATATATTTATATCTTTTTTCCCTTTCGTCCTACAATCATTAGTGGGTGAAAACGGGGAAAACGGGGAAAATCTGAAGAAGTCCAGCTTATTATTACGGATGTCAGTAACTCTCGAAGCACCCTCGGTATTTATTAGCGCACAGCCTCAAACCACCTGTGCTATTCAGCGTTTCTCTTTCTTTCTTGTTTATTGTTTGTACTACGCAATCCATCCTCCCTACTCCAGATATCAAATTACAATTTTATAAAAAGCTTGACTAGAAATCAGACTGCTGCAAATATAAACAAAACTCTCAACAAAGACTGAAACCGCTGGGATTCTACCGTATAACCATTTTCAGAGTTCGTTCCGCAATCTTCTCAGCGCTATTCTATGAAGACACAGAAACAACTTCGTCAAAATTTAAAAAAAAAATAAAAAAAATAATAAAAAATAAAATGCTGAACTGATATCTGATGCAGATAACGTTAACATTTGATTGGAGTAGAACTCAGCATGTTTGTTATAGTTGTTATGGTTACGTTTTAATTCATTTCACATTCTAAGTGTTCATGTCGAAAAAAGTTCTAAGAAGGCTAATAAAGATTTGTTGATTCGAGATCGGAAAGAGAAAAGTATCAAAGAACGGAAGAAACGAACACAGATAGAACGGAGAAATATTTTTTAAAAAAATTCCACAAAAATATAAACAGAGAAAAAGTAAGGATGCGGATACCTGCGTGTCACTTTTGCGCTTTTTGTACTGCAGAATGCCAAACTGAACTATCTTCGTTTGCTTTCCTCCATGGTTGGACGTTGCTCCAAGATCTTCAGCCACCTGAAGAGAGATGGTTTACCAGCTGTAGAAAAAAACAGCACCACTGTAGCCAGAAATACCCGAATATGAATATCTGTTACAGGGATGTGTACGTTCATACATAATTCCTAAACAGTAACCGAATTGAAACCACAGCTGCTCATGAACAGCTACAGTATTGAAAATATTGCAGTTTCGTTGTTTCTCTTACAAAGAAAATGAAAATAAGTAAGTAAGAAAGAAAGAAAGAAAAAGAGCAACAAAGGAGAGACTATATTGCCACAATGATAAATTTACAGAAGCACCTGCGAGTGAGATCACTGCAAAAAGTGCAAGAATGTGGTTTTTAACACAATGTTCAAGGAGGTTTCGATTTTATAACATCAATTTGTAGAAAATACCAGAAAAAGAAAAAAAAAACTACAAGAAACACTACACCCTACAATGGATAGTTGCTCCACTACATACAACATTGAAGAAATCCACATAGAGCCATCAAAAAATCTAAAAGTACGAGTTAAATTACCTTTCTCCGTCGTTTAGATGCTCTGGCTGCAACCAGTGTGTTCTTCTGTAGATCAGAAACCATCTCCTTTCGCGGTTCTGAGGTCTTAAAATATCCAAAATGAACTCTAAACCACTGCGCTTTACAAAGAATCAGAAACCGTACCAGATTCCCTCTTTGAAAAGGAATCACATTGTCTACATCCCACAGAGGAGCCCGTTGGGGCTCTTTACCAGCACCTGATCCTAAAGTGCGCCTAGTCAGCCACCCGACAAATTCAGGACCGTTCTTGATGAGATCAGTTAGCTGCCGCACTACATTGTCGTTATTGACGAATATCAACACAGAAGGGCCTTAAAGTGCTTAAGTTTCGATAGTGGCGAAAATTGGATGTTTATCAACTAAACTTACCATCCGGTCCAACTTCACTGGGTCGAACAGGAATGTTCTTGACCTCATCCAAAATTGATGCAAGCACCTGCCATTTCGGTGGAGCTAAACATCAACGACATTAAGTAAATCAACAATAAATATTGACGAAGGAACATTTGCTTAGATATACTAACGGGTGTGATGATAAAGCTAACACGAAGTTATGAAGAAAACATTGTTTGTGGGATACCACGTTTGCAAATAGATTCTTGAATTGAGACGCTCGTTATTTGGAAATATTTACAACTTATAAGTCAAAATCCGGATTAACGACTTGTTACAGTTTCCCAAGAGCGGACTTTCACAACTATAACCTAGAATAGATCATCAACTGAGAATTAAATAGAACTCGTTTTCGTTCTTAAAAACTTATCGCAAACATATCACAAAAAGCCTCTGCAAGCTGTCACAAGACAAAATTGGTGGAATCAGAGAGAGAGAGAGAGGAATGGAAAAGTTCGTACCTTGGAAAAAAGACCCCGTTTAGAGGCAAAAATTATATCGGTGGGAAACCTAGATTTATTTGGTGAGGAATGAAACATTATGCGGATAAACAACAGGAATTATGGAAGGTTATACATGTTTTAGTTTCTGCTTTACTGATGTCATATCAACGAAAGGGCCTGTGCACAAAAAAAAAATAAAGGCAATAATAACAGGAATAATAAGAATATAATAACAAGAATGGATATAGGAAAACTTACGAACAAAGCGGCAACTCTTGAAGGCTCCATATCCGCACAATGACTCAATATCAGCAATAAGAGTTGCAGCCACCCGTGACATCATCCAACCACCGCTTTTCTCGAAAACCTACGCGAAGGGGAAGTGGTCAGATTTTATCCTAGAACCGGTGCAGAAGAAAATATGCAGAAGAAGACATGCAAACACCTCCTTATCGCATCTGAGGGCATTGATCCGAGTGAGAACAGTCGCCGGGTCCATATCCTCTGCAGTTTGCAGCAATTCCCGTAGTATAGACAAGTCTGACATAAGGCGGCCTTGTTTTTCCGTCAAGAAAGACCTGTCAATTAGAGGAGTAAGCAAAACACATACAGATAAGATTTTTCAAAAAAGAAACAGAGGCCTCGAAATGACATGAATTTGTAAAGATTTTGATTTTTTTTTTATAAAACGCAGACTCACCTTCTCTCATTCAACTGCCTCTCCAACAGACTTGGTACATAAACGGCAACATTAAGAGTGTCTTCTTCCAAGATTGCCTATATTATCAGAAATTTCATACAAAAAGAAGAACTGCGTGAAAATTACCTGTTTCTCGATAAAAGAACATTGTTTAAGTTCGCGAACGCAAACTTTCAACAGTTCAACAAAAGTTGTGTGCACTCTGCGGAATACGGTAGGAAGATCGACGAGAAATTCACTCATAGCAGGCTGCAAATTGTTTGTTAAAGAAAAATCCATTTTTTTCATGAGGCTTTTGAAGTAGAGACCCCCTACCGCACAGTTCTCCAGCGTCGTTTTTATATCGGTATCACAACGTGGAATTAATCGCACTCGCTTAATATACAACCGATCCACTACTCTTTGCAGTTGTCCCAACGCACAGATTGATGTCGGCAGATCCGTGAATGCCTGAGAGAAGAAAATTTAGAGTGCCTGAGGGAAGAAAATTTAGAGCTCATCGCCAAGTAGACAGTGTCTATTAGAATTCCTATTTGGAGAAAATATTAAAAATTTACGAAAAGGTAATGATTCAAGAAACATTAACAGAAGCACACACAATCTGCCTAGACCAGTCTCCAAACCAGTAAGACAAGCAAAGCGATAAATACGAGTGAAATAACCTGGTTAGAAATTTTCATACTCCTTCAGAGAAAGATTTAACGATCACATAAAAACGTACCTTCACGAAACCTCCAGGTTTTCGCTCACGATATAAACGTAAGATGAACGATTCTTGGAACGAAGAAAGAACCCTGTAAATTAAACCAAATCAGAAGATATAGGACTTAAAAACATGAAGATCTTACTGAAATTTTTTCAAACATTTCAGAGGACAAATGAGGGTTGCAAGTAGATAGTAATCTTTTATGTACTTTTTCTGGTACATTCTACTCCTGGATTATAAACTGCCATCAGCGTGCGGTGTGTCTCCCATAGGATAGTCGAGTTACACTATAGTTCTGTGAATGACATTGAGATCTAGCTGAGTAATTATGACAGAAAAGTATTAAAGGGTTAGAATGAAGTACCAATGTAAGAATAATTTGTTCTCTATGGGAAGGAAAACATTACTGGATCTCTCAAGAAAAACTTACTGATGAGCACGATAGACTAGAATACCAGCAATGTTTTTTACTGGGACCCGATCTGTCAGTAAGTCGACTAGCAGTATCCTAGACGTGAGAAACTGCACTCCACCCTCGAGATACACAGCTTCCCTGAACAATTCACTTCTTAATGCAATTACACTGAACGCTGTCTTCCGAATATGTGACCACGCTACTGTTGTAGATATCACACATCAGGAAAACATCTATATACAAAAAATGTACAAACCTGTCCTTGGTAGACACATCAGCGTTCACTAGCTTAGGTAGGCAAGGTACGTTCGCATCCTTCAGTTGTGAAATGAAGTATGACTGAAATATGGAATCGAGAAAATTGCACAAAACTGAAGAAGATGCAAACAATCGCCACAACTTTATAGAACTTAGGAATGATCATGATGTATATGCTACAACGCAAAAAACTCTTTTTGTTTGAGTAGTTTGTTTATTCTCAGCGCGTTTATACTTCACCTATGCTCAGATTCGAAGAAGAAACTGATTTCTACACTATGTCACCTTAATTACACTTGAACATTTCGTTCCAGAAAAGAAAATATGAATAAATGTTGTGATGAGTGTTGTATGTTTGTCCACCCCAGGACATAGTAGTATGGAGGAGTCAATTTCTGATTTTTTAGTCACTTTTTCGGAGGTGACTAACAATTGTTAGCTCATCTATGCCTACCCAACCCATGACCTTGAATAGACAATTTCGAACTTATTTTCATTGAATTTGAAGAAACTGTCTTTGAATAAAAGCTATGACTGCGTCATACCAAAGTAGTGATTAAACCGAATAGTAACTTCCATTAATGGCAAGTATTACTCTGTTAGACAGTGAAATTCAATGAAAACTAAAAAATTTTCATATAAATCAGTCATTGAATCACTTGATCTTCAGATTTGTACAGAAGTAGATCCAAATTCGAAACCATGAATAGACTTAGATCTTCTGAAGGCATTGCTGTAGAGATTTTTGCGACGGGAGAGTATGGTTTCTAAAGCTGCAGTTACATGAATAACAGGATAAGGCTCGAATTATGTGAATGTGTGATTTGTCAACATTTTTAATATTGTATTTCCGAATTACTATTTTGCGCAAGGTTGCTTATTCTACAAATCCAGGGTTAGACAATTACCTCATCATGTTGCGAAGTGTTCAATACAATTGTTAGCAGTTTCTGGTCGGAATACATGATCAAATGATTAAGGAAAAGTCTTTCCATCCCAAGTCCCCTAAAAGCAGCATCTTTCAAAACAATTTCAGGTAATTCCCTTAAGAAAACAATCCATTACCTGGCGTGGACGAAAATGACGTCATCGTCCATGGTGTCAAGCATGAGTCGTTGTTCATAGTCCAAGATCTCGAAGGTACCATGACATGGGTCATCTTCTATGACCTCCTCGTCCGACAAAACTTCTTGTTTTATGAAGTCCATGACTATTACTTCACGAAATTCAAAACAGCGGTTCGTTCACATCATCCAGCCATCAAGGAGCATACCACTGAGTGAGAAAAAGAATTCAATACCTTTCTACTACGGAACAAATAGACAAGTTCCGAGAAATTTTGTCTCTTTCTCATTATTCAGCCACTTTGAAACGCAGATTATTGCTGGGGAAAAAAGAATATAATTTCTCAAAGGTACCGTATCACGAAATTGAAAACCCAGCAGGAAATATAGAGTTTAGGATGTAGAATAGGAGTTTAAGCATGGCTATCGCTCAGCACCCCTACTCCGCCCTAAGTGTCCGGAAAAACGGCGTGGGATTAGCCTCAATTTCTACGAGATGCGTTAGAAAGCGTCACCGCACGGGGATGGTGCGTGTGCGCAAGGATGGCCCGTTCTCACGTACCTCGTAGGGACACTTACGTTTCTAACGTCGTTTTCAGGACGACTAAGAGGAACTGACAGCGGACACGCTCATATTCGTTATTCACCCCAAACTCTATATTTTCCATCAGATTCCCGCACCACGTTAATTTCATGATACGCTGTCTTCAAAGGCATCACCCCACGAATCTGAGGTGGTGCAGATTTCAGGTGGAGTATTCGTATACGGGATGGGAGACTACGGAGAGGGAGGTGATTCCGTCCATTTCTTGCTAATTGCCGTAAAAAACAGCCAAGAATATGCGGCGCACAAGACTGGCGCGCTCCAATCGAACCTCTTGTACAAAATGGTGCGCCAAAACGAATGAAGCCGTATCTATGCGGCGCACAAGACTGGCGCGCTCCAATGGAACCTCTTGTACAAAATGGTGCGCCAAAACGAATGAAGCCGTATCTTCCGGGCCGTTTTTTACGGCAATTAAGAAGAAATGGACGGAATCACCCCCCTCTCCGTAGTCTCCCATCCTGTATACGAATACTCCACCTGAAATCTGTACCACCTCAGATTCGTGGGGTGATGCCTTTAATTAACAATTCAGAAAGTTTGCACAATACCGTCTCATTCCATGGATTTTCAATTTAAACAAAATTTTAACACCCATCTTAAGGAGACTACGTATGGAGGTGCGGCAAGAGAGTTCCCTCACTGTGTTGAAATCTCCTGATAACTCTAGGTGAGGGACTCTACAAGGACCGGAACGAAATCAATTAGTAGCCTGAAAATGCACTTCTGTTATGGGGATTTTTTCAGCAACTAATCAATTTGTACAGTGTTCAATCTATACTGTAGATTGTATCGGAGAATATATTCATGATAACGAGGAAGCACATTCACAATGAGCTTTTCTCGAACACATCTAGGGAAATTGTAGTGATATCAATTAAGCATCATTTGCCTGATATTCCATTGAATGGATGCAATAACTCAGCATCTTCCTATATTGTACTTCGTACTATTTAACTTTATCCAATGTATTGAAATGATAGAAACCCATCATGTATCATGTATGATCAGTTAAGACGTGCAGAACACAGTAAGTTCTTAATAGATATCACGAGAACTTCGAACTGTTAAACGCATTTCGACGCAAAACGTCAAAGCATCATTTTATTGGATAAATTGAAGCCAACAAAAAAAAAGCCGACTAAGTTGCACGTACTAAAACGTACTAATTGGACGAGATCACAGGTAGCGAGAACAGCGAAAATTAAAAGCACAAAAATATGTACAGGGAAAAACAGGAAAGAAACCGTT
Organism: Necator americanus; assembly: GCF_031761385.1. Lineage (NCBI taxonomy): Eukaryota > Metazoa > Nematoda > Chromadorea > Rhabditida > Ancylostomatidae > Necator > Necator americanus. Next base: position 37,793,993 of record NC_087372.1, read on the forward strand.
CGAACATACCAGTAAGCCCTATCTTGAAATCGTAAATTGAGAGATAAAATCCAGAGAAAATTGGTGGGTGTAAGATGTGGACAAGAAGAACCAACGATAAAGAGAGAGCAGAAGCTATATAGGATAAGGAATACTAAGCAAGTAATAATGAAGAGATTTTGGCACGAGGTGCATCCTGTATTCGAACCATTCCAATGCTCCATTCAAATAAATGCAAGATTTTCTAATGAATCATGCTTTTGGCAACAACGTGACACCGCAATATGACCTCGCTTGGGGCATTTCGGTCTAAAAAAGTTGAAGAAAGTATGTTCGCAAAAGAAGTCACAAGTATGCAAAAAAAAATTGAAAAAAACATGATTCGATCACCAGTAAAAAAAAGAGCTCCAAACAATGCTAAAGTGTGCGAGGACCAACCTGTAATGTGCTCCAAAACTGATCTGGGCTTTCCAACTCCAAACATTCAACTGATGACAAATTGCTCGCTCCATCATCACCTCCGAGAGCAAAAACAATGCCTGAAATTTTGATGGATCCTTTTATAGGCAACGTTTAATCTTAACCACAAACTAACCGTTGGCAACAACGATGCCAGCGTTTCTCCTGCAAACGGACATTTCTGGTAGGTGCATCCAACCATCTTCACCAAGCATCTGGAATTAGAAAATGAGATGTGGTGTTCAACAATGAGGTAAACAAACCATGTAGTTGTGTTGAATCTTACCTCTACTGAGGCTCGAACTAAAGGGCCATCATGACCGCCTGCAGCAATGACACGGTCACGATAGATGGCAACACCTGCACCTGATCGCACTTCTAGTAATGGATCCGCAATACGCCAGCGATTAATACGGGAGTCATACAGCTCCACCTTAAAACTGCTCTTTGACGAAAATACCAAATAGAACGGAACAGTTCTGGTACTCTATAGTTGAACTCCAAGTGGTAATGTAATTTATTTGTAGGACAGTCATCCACCCATGATGGGTGAATAATTTTTTAGTTGTTCTCTCCTAATATTTAAAAAGGATTTTCTCACAGTGTTTTTTTCGGAACATCTTAGAAATAATAACTAAAAATTTTGTGATTACTAACGACACGAGTGAATATATAAATGTATAGTGGTCTATAAAAAATATTGCGTTAGAACACGTCACAAATATCTTTTTAAAGCTGAAACTCAGACCATAAGTAAACAATAACGTTAAAGACAATGTGCTAACCGAGCTAAGACACTGCCTTGACTGTCCGTCATAGCCACCAACAGCATAAACAAGGCCGTTTATCGCAGCAACACCTACACTCGATCGACGGGTCGTCATTGATGGTAAAGCCATCCACTGGCCTAGAGTATGAAAAGAATGGAAACTTAATTAGAAAAATATTATGGAAGATCTTTTAGGAATAAAAGAAAGTGCACTCACCTTGTCTTGGATCCAGCATCTCTGCACTACATAATCCAGTTGATCCGTCAAAGCCTCCTACTGCGACAATTGATCCATCTAGTACAGCGACTCCTAATGTACTTCGGCGAGCTTCCATAGCTGGTCCCGTAAGCCATAAATCTCTAAAAACGACTTTTTTGGCAGATAAATGTAATGGATCTTCAGAAGAAAGTGGTAGATAGCTACGGCTTGTTCGCAATGTGAACGTTTGAAAAGATCTAAGGTGTAAAATTGAAGTACCTTCGAGGATCATAAATCTCGACAGATCGTATGCGAGCCGAACCATTGAAACCACCAATAGCATAGACTAGATCACCAGCCATAACCACTCCACAACGGCAACGACGTTGTTGTAAAGGAGCCACTAAATGGGAAAATACAGAAACACGAATAAGCAAAGGATGCAGGGGATCTATGAAAAATTTCCTCCTATGATAATCTCCACAAGAGTAAAAAAAACACTTTTACAAATACAGATATACTAATATAACGCGAAGAAATAAGAAGGAAAAACTTACGGGAAGTCCACCGCTGCGAATCAGGATCAAAAGTGTCTACACTCGAAATAGCCTTTGGGGCTTGCCCTCCAACAACCATTATTAGCTGTAATTAGTATATTTACCGTATCAAAATCAATAAAGTGTAAAAAACAGCAAAGTAAATGTAAGCCCGAAAACGTTGAAAAAAAAACAAAAAAACATTCCAAACAATGGTAATTAGAAATAAAGGATAAAACTAACCTGTGATAGAGGCACAGGTTGTCTAGGACGAACCCAACTAGCAGCTAGTCCCGGGGTAACTTCCTTCTTTAGAATATGGTGATATACTGAACACAACATTGCTATGCATGCAGGTGACTCTTGTATCTGGAAAATGGACTTTTCTCCAACAGAATTCCTTTGAAAAATGTATTGATCATAAAACTACAGATAATTACCAATGGCTCCTGGTACGCACGATCCAAAAGAAACTCCTGAGAGATAAGTGGTAAGCGAACTGCTGCAAGTACGCTAAAAAGAGAGATTGAAACTCTTAATAACAAGAGCATACTATGGTGACCTACTTAGGCAACGAAGATTTTCGTGAAGGATCATATTTCACCCAGTTAATTACAGCTTCAAACACTGCTTCTTCTCCCTAAAACAACAACTGGATCTGCAAATCACGCCCATAGATGACAATGGCATGTCAACACTACAACGCCAACATGTTTGTTCATCTATCACCTCTGTTGTGAGACGATCATCAGAAATAAGTTGTGTGAAGCTAGCTTCATCCATAGTAAGCATCTCTTCACTTTCAATCAACATTCTGCAACCAAAAGATGGATAGGTTGAATAAGCGGTAGATGAAACTAAATGACATACCTAAAGTGCTGATGAGTGAACATCTGCGCAGCATGGGCTAGTTGAGTACAGTTGTGGGTTTGTGCAAAAGACGCAATACCCAAACAATTAGTGGCATCCAACTGCTCCAACAGAAACCTGAAAAAAAAACACATCTATAGAGGGAGCATCTATAGATTGTATTAGCTAAACGAAATTAAAGCATGAAAGTACCGAAACAACCTTCATCTCTAGTCATTCTGATAATCGGCACATAATCAACATTAAAACACTGGAGTATTTTTCAAAAGTTATTTATTTAGAAAAGGTCGCTCACAGGAATTGAATTGTAGATAGTAAAAAAAAAACTTAAGGCATATAAAAAAGCATATAAAAAGTTACAAGTGAAGGTTTAGAAGAAAGAGGAAACTTAACTTTTGGATTGTGGTATTAGTCCGATACATTTACAAGAAACGTGATCAGTAAAAAAATAAGACTGAAATAATCAAAACGTCTTCTAAAGAAGAAAATGCTTACTTTCCCAGCTTGCCAATGGGTCTACAAAAACTTAACATAGAATCCAAAAGTTGGTCTTCAGCCGTTCAGCTGACCTTATTGAGGGCGTTCGATAAGTCTATGTAAATCGTTTTATATTAGCTGTATTGAACAACAAATTTACCTTGAACATGCATCGCGTACGCAAGCCAGCTGAAGAATAGTTGCTGTACTCAGAAGACATTGTACATTTGATTCATCGATATCCAGGCGACCGCTGTACATGTACTCTACCAACAACGCCAGTGTCGCGCCATCAATATCCTACAGAGAATGTAACGAATAACAGAACTAGGGTGATTAATGAGACAAAACACGGACAAGTAGGAACGACTACATATTATGAAGGAAATTTCACCTTTATAGTAATTCTGTCTCTGCTTGATTCGACCATGTTACTGGTGAACATTGCTCTGAAAATGTTGAATTCTCAAGATCAGGCTTTCTTAATTCTTTTGCAAAAAAAGAAGCAGGATTTGCGTTTAAGGTTGTTTAGACGAAAAATGATGTAGGTAAGACCTTATTCGGATAAAAGCTCGAAAAAAAGTGAAGAAGCGAATGAACCGCAAGAGAAACCATCAAGATAACTTTAAGGGAACAGTGGATGGAGAATTAGCACAAGTTCAGATCTTATGCCATAAACCTTAGTAGCTTTAGCCTCAAATTTCCCGACTACTAAAACCAGCCCAAATCCTAGAGTCAAAAGACGATTTCTTTATAATTAGTTAAAGATGCAATAAACATTTTTGCAGAGTATTTTCAGTAGTGAAACATGGCAGTACCAATGGTGTGTTAATTAAAATTGATGGATCTAAAATCTTAACTTATCGTAGTTACGCAGAAATGCTGCCATCTATCCAACTAGATAAGCTGTACAACAGATATGAAACAATTTGAATATTTAGCCCATCCTTCAAGGGACAGTGAAAATGATGTAAAATTTAAACATTAGTAATCAGATGGAAATAAGGCTACTCACCTGAAATAAGGGCAAGCTGCTGCCAGAACGACTTTATGAGCTGCGATGATCGTTGGTGGCGCACTTTCCGATTCCGCACCTCCAGCATCGCTTGGACCGTACGCTTCCAATACGACATCGCACAACTCATCACACCTTAACACATAATTAGAAAAACATTTTTAAAATTATGCAAGTGTTAACGTACCTTCTTAGACTTGTGAGGTTATGAAAGAATTCTCCAGATAAACGATCATTCACGAAATGATGGACAGTACGGTCTCGTTCCGGAGAGCGAGCACTTCGACGTGGTGGACAATCCGACTCTGCACACCATCCGCTCATCCACGATCGGTTACCCTTTATTATTACCAACTTATTACTTTGAAGAAAGTATAAGAAGCACGTAGAAGAGAGTCCAAATATCCATGATGGATTAATGTACATTTATGTAAGGCCAGAAAACCATTTATTTATAGAAACAACAATAGCGTGCGATAAATCTTTCGCACGCCTAACCGACCATTCATCAAAGAACCAAACGACAAGCAGTCAGCAGCCATCACTGAACCTTGATTACTAGAGGAAAGCAGAAACCCGAGTCACTCGACCGGGAAATTGCCTGCGGTAATAAGTGCATGGTTCGACTACAAGAATGCGTAAGTTTATGTCAGATCCAAAAAATTCACTGGATTTGGCAGTAAAAATGAGGTTACTCAGGATAGAGCAACACACCGAAAAAGGTGTAATCGGAACAAAAACAACGAATTTGTTTCTGAGATGAGAGGAAAGATCGATAGAGATCTGAGCGTAGCATAACTGAGTTGACAAAAGAAATGAGGGTTTCCGAAATATCTCAGTTGTATTTCAATTGTATGCAATTTTTACCTCAATGATACGTACAAAGGTGAAAAAACGTCAATTGCAGTTGATTAAATAAATGAGTGAAGCGAAATATTACATATGTTCTAATTCTTATTTTTAACGAAATAGATTGTTAAGTAAGAAGATGTTACCACTTCACTTTCGAATATTTCACCTACATTCTTCGAAGAATCTAATGGCTTGACCAACATGTTAGTAAAATAATGTAATACAATTATGTAGCTTTCTATTAACCATTTAAAAACAGCAGTCAGTGGGTAAAATTTGGTTCGGGGGAGGGGGGACTCAGCGGCGCCCTTATTTCTTGGAGTAAATAATTAAATCAATCGGAGCCCTAAGACCTACGCTTAATAATTCGTCTTAGAGGATCTATGACATGTAAGCTAAAGTTACTAGGAGAAAAAAAGTAAGAACGTCGAGAAATAAAGACGCCACTGGATGTCCCACCCATCAACTACATTTTTCTCGAATCAGCAAGCTCCATACAGGAATGGCAAAGGATTGAAGTACGTCTTTCACTTCACCATGGAGACGAGATAGTGGTGTACGAATCAGCTGTCTAATTGTTTATGATGTCAGAACAAAGGACAGGATGTAACATCATGAATAACAGAGAACAGCTTTAAAGACTAAAAGCTGCATATATCTCTGATACGGCAGAAAATCCCATCAATTAAGCCATTATGAAGATCGAACAGGGAAGTAACGAAAGGAAGCGACCAAGTTGTTCGAGCACTAAGAATTGAGAATTCTCGGGTTCAGCTAGCATTAAAAATTATCCAGTCACTGAATGTTTCATATGAAAAGGTCCAAACACTCAAGACGAATCGTTGATCAGACAGTTGTTGATCGCTTGCAGATAACAAATAAGTATGACGTAGGATAGAATGAAGGAACACAGCTCAAAACACTGTTTGTTGTTCTGCACTCCATTCGCCCATTGATTTCCATGCAATATGAAAGGATCTTAAGAACAGAAATGCTGGAATATTCTACAACCTCAAGAAGAAAGCACAATCAAAATTTAGCTACTGAAAACGGAGCTGCAGTAATATCCGTAATCGATCAGGCGTGAAGAGTGTGGGCCGCATCACTACATGTAGTTTGACGGCAACCATCCAACCTTGCACGTGTGGATAGTGGTCGTCGAGGTGGGGATTAGTGGCGGCAAAGTTATCCGAACTGCATGTCCCCGTTGTGTATGGCGTAGTTCTTACGGTTTTATCGAGCAAAAGTCGTCAGAGAGAGAGAAATCTGCTGTTTTTGTCGTAGCGTGGCCGTGCATAAACACTAAGTTGATCCTAGCTTGAATAGTTGTAAAAGGCAGTAATTTTAACTTTACGGGAATATTGTGCTCGATTTATATACTTCTTCAAGTCTCTACGATTGGCGAAGAGGTGGTTAGAAGGGCGTTTAACCTTGCTCTAATCGAACTGTACTTTAGAGCACAAAAGACGTCCTCAACTGTTAAATGGGGATTGCGAAGTTGCCGTTTCTCAGACCATTTTCGGTTCTTTTTCATCGTTGTGAGTCATGTACATGAGATGACTTAGCTATTCACTTCCAGTAAGCCTGATTGAAGGGTTTGGTAAAGTTAAGCCGTTGACGGCTTCTCCGCAATCCGCATTTGACAGTTAAGGACGTCTTTTTGTGCTCTACGAATGACCTTTGCGGTCTCAAGTACATTTCGATTAGGGTAGTGTTAAACACCCCTCCAACTCTTTTTTTTCTCTTACCAGCCTTAGCCTTTATGTCATGGATCCTCGAAGAATAATGCTTAGGTTGTAGGAGTCCATTTACTCAGCTATTCAGTTCCAGTAATGATCTGTGATGATTGATGAACTGTACCTTCTTGAGTGCGAAAGCTATTTGACAGTTAAGAACGGTTCCTGTGTTACAGTAACCATTTTTGCGTTCTGACGTACAGTTTGATTAGATTAGCGTTGAGTCCCACAGTTACCTCTTTGCCCCCAGGTCTTAGGAGGTGGCTACAGGTATTGAAGGCAAAGTACGTGGAACTTCTTGAGGAACGGGAGTTTCTCAGGGTTCGAAGCGTTGTTGACAAATATCACTGAGGGGGGAAATGAAGTGGTCAGCCGCTCGCGGAGGTATCAATCCGCATAACGACCTAACACTTCCGCCACTGGTCGTTCTACCACATCGGTCGATGGTTTCCTTTATTCGTGAATTATATCTTACACTGTTGCATCGCCTTGCATTGTTCCTCTATGTTTGTTGGAATGGGACCATTACCATTGTCACGCATAGAAAATGTAAGTACTCCAGGTTTAGCTCACACTCAAAATCCACTGCTGGTTGTACATGGCGTTGCGAACGTTCTACTTCCCGCGCGAGGTTTGTCTGAGACTGTAAGAATAACTCCTAAACAGAAATATGGAAGGCAAGATCAACTCCTAAGTGGAAAGTATACTGACTTGGAACCTATGCTCGGTTTAATGAGTTTGCTCTCCAATTTACACTTAATACTAAGCTCTGTAAGAAATATAAATTCTTAACAGAGTTGTAGGAAGTAAGAACTATAAATTCTAAACAGGTAAATGTCTGAGTCTGTCTGTCTTATGAGATCCTAACATATGGTGTTCTCTTTGCTACAAACTGGAATTCCTTGAGAAAAAACATTGCTTCATTGAGTTTATTTAAAGAGAAAAAAACAATTCATTAATATTTCTAGCGGGTTATTTACAAACAGAAACTCGAGCCCCTATCATTTTATGGAACAGGATGGCGGGTAAATAGTTAATACATATTTGCATAATACAAAATACATGACATCGGTGTCAAGAAACGAGAATAATACGAAAGAAGAAAGATGAAATAGAGGTATTGGAGGAAACTTGTTGAGAGTCATCACTTGCGGAGGTCTCTGATCTTCTCCGAGGATCAGAGGTCAAAAGACGTGATCACGTTTCTGAAAACTGATCTTTAAAAATCGACATTATAAGTATGAGAAACTCATAGGAACAATGAACGAAATTTTAAACTACATGCGCTACCGTATCACTTCCCTTTAATACTGTATACCCACATGCTTGTTCTGTACCAGAATCCTGAACATAGGAACCCTATGGAGGTTAGAGCGTTGAACTCACAGCACACGTCCAATAGCACGTCGGTTTGCACCGGTCATTAACGCAACATTCCAGCGATGCCGTTGGGGCACCTGCATACAGCTGGAGAAGGTGAACTAACTTTCGTTCTAGAGCTACAATTTGTCATAAATTTGTTAAAATTATTGAAATTTCTATTCTCACACATTTTATGTCGTCGCAATCGTCTCGTTTGCAGTTGCAGTCTCCATCAAACCTCATTTTTTGTGTTTTTGTAGAACTTTTGTGACAATTATCTTTGTGACATAATTGTAATCAAACAATAATTCCGCTTTTTTTTCTCTCACTTCTGAGGGCAATTAACGAGAAAAACAGCTTTGGCGACCGCCTCTGGTATTCATCATGCTGCTACTGCCCACCTCTATCGCGTGCTTTTTATCCTCAAACAGATCCAGTTTTACAACTAGAACATTGCTTAATTACCATGGTCAGCATTCTTGTGAACGTAGTATTCTTGTGAAAAATAAGTTTCTGCCAGAGTCCATTGTCGTGGTCTTGTTTTTTGAGGGGATTGTGGATTACAAAAGTTCGGACAGAACGTTGGAGCCGTAATTAGACTATCAATGAATGGATAAGTTAAAGGCATCACCTCACGAATCTGAGGTGGTACAGATTTCAGGTGGAGTATTCTTATACGGGATAGTAGATTTATGGAGAGGAGGGTGATTCCCTCCATCTCTTCCTAATTGCCGTAAAAAAAAAACGGTCCGGAAGATGTGGCGCCTGCACAAGACTGGCACGCTCCAGTCGAACTCGTTGTAGAAAATAGCGCGCCGGATCGCCCGAAGCCGTATCGTCCGGGCCATTTTTTACGGCAATTAGGAAGAAATGGACGGAATCATCCTTCTCTCCATAATCTACGATCCCGTATAAGAATACTCCACCTGAAATCCGTACCACCTCAGATTCGTGGGGTGATGCCTTTAAAGGCAGTATATCACGAATCTGACCTAGTGAGGGAACTCGCGGGAAAATCTAGAGATTGGGTTGTAGATTGCGGCATCGGGGGTGATTCAGTTCATCTTTCTCTAATCGTCGTAAAAAATGGTGTGGAAGACGTTTCTTTACGACCATTTCAATTGCAACGCGCCAGCCTTTGCTCAGATTTGTGGTATGCTGCTTTTAATTTCGGTTGTTTGGTGCAACTGCGGCAGTGCTCACATGTCGGACGTCATCTACTGCCCAAACTGACGGATATCGCACGGGACCCACCCATTGGTTGCATTGTGCTTTTTTTTCGCTTTTTTTTTAAATTGTGTAGATACACCGAGAATGTGCAGATGTTGCACAAATCAATTCAAACCAGTTCGTCACCATCCGCTTTATAGCCGTTCTTTCTTTCAAGTGTTTATCTTGCATCACATAGCAACATAAACATGTTATGCCCTTCCCTTTGCTTAACAATTGCTGCAAATACTTTTGGTCGTTCATGCCACAGAATGCATGCACGAAACCGGTCCTGTGTATCATTTCAACAAATATGGTGATACACAAGTATTGCTTTTTCAGCGGAAACTTCTTTCGCATCAATTTCCAGCCTCTATGGTATATACACTGAATATTGAGATGTTTAAAATCGTCCTTTTCAAGAAGTCCACTTACCTTGCATGATTTATACGTTTCCAGGGGACTGTCTTATCCTAATCTACTAACATCCTTAACAAGACCTACCAATATGCATAGTTTCTCTCTGAGATTTCACCACATGTAGAAATTAGATTAAGACTTGTGGAAAAGTGCAGAAATAAAGAGATAAAGTTCCTCGTGCACTCTTAACTAGAATAAGTTCTTCGTAGCAAATTAATGTAACTGGACTGGGTCAACGTTTATGTGCTGTCTACTGCAATTAAATTACAGAAGCACTCACTTTTTGGAAGTAACAACGCTTTAAATCAATTGCTCGGATACGTTTCCCGTTTAATTAGACTATGGAATACTAGCTGGAGAATGTTCTCATTCGTGGATATCCATTTCCAACATTTTTATGTTGGTAAAAATACAAGAATCCCTGTATGAAACTATAATGATGTGCCGAGATTCCTCTATTTTGTTTCATATTCGGAAAGATTTTCTTTACTAAGTCGTAATCGAAGTAGATCGGTGCACAAGTTGCATTTCCAAATGTTTGAGGATTGTATTTGACAACTAATCAGTCGAATTCATTTAACTTCAAAAGAAAAATCCAATTCTATCGGATTCATCAGCTAAAAATTGATTTCGAGAGAAATAATCACAGGGACCATTTGTCCTCTCATGAAAGCACTATTCAGGTCCTTTCACAAGGATCCTTTGGATTTCATATTACGATGACTTCCAAAGTTTTTAAAGTCGTTTAAAAACTTCAATGGATTGATGACAGCCAACAGCTGATTATTGTACAATGTCCTATGGTCTTTGCTGGCAGCTGCCACTTTTTGATGACAGAAAATGCTGCCATCTTCCTGGCTAGTGCAAATGTTTTCCAAGATATACAATACAAGAGAAATTCGATCAACGTCGTCAAAAAAATCTGCAGTTAACATAAAGCCATTCAAACAGGAGATTTCTCACACTTCCCTAATTCTTCTGGGTATGCTGTTGCGACTTCTGGAAGGAGGCACATGGATACCGCAGGAAATCGCTCAAAACACTTGCATCTGAGCCAAGTGAGAATCATCGCGATTCCATTCCAGAGCACGTGAATCAGAGCTATTTGGATCCTAAATGAGAAATGTGACAAATCACAGGAAAAGCTAAACAGTCTCCCTCCTTAGGACAAACACTTGATTCGCAAGACTTTGATGTTGACACGGACAAAATATGCTCTACGGTAACAGGAACCGTCTTCGTGTCAGGAATATTTCGCTGAAACCACATCTTGTGATTATCACCTTCCCTTCTTTTTTCTTAAACAGTTGCTACGTATTTATTTGTTTGTATTCTTCACTTTCTCCTTTGCATATTTCTCCGGCACTGTCTGTCCCACTGCTATTTATTCGTTTTTTTTTTTTCGCTTGACTTACCAATTGAACTAATAAGTTAGGTTTCCCTTACCTATGTCATGAACCGCAAAATATCGCTGAGATTCCGCGAACTGCCCTAACCTAAAGACGAGAATTATTGTGAACCCGTCGAGTTCTGGATCTTTTATGTCTGCATTCAATACAGGTTTCGCAGCTTTTTCTTGTCACAATTCTTTTCACACTTTTTTCCACAGTTTCAGGTTGCGCATACTTTTCAACTAGTTCTATCTACACATTAATGTGTTAGTTCCGGTTCTTGACGTAGTTCAAGCTGTGCTAGTTTTATTTCGAGTCTAGGCCCGAACCCAGTTATTGCTCTGGAATCGGATAACGTTGGATGAAGTTAATGCAACTTTTTGCGAAAAAGTTTTTTCATACTTTGCACACCGAAATATCAATAACATTTGCCATTTTCGGCTAAATAAATCTTATTCTAAGGAACATATGCACAGTAATCAGAGTGTCAATTTACTTTCAAAGACTCAATTCACTTCACTTCTGCCAAAGTCTATTTTATCTTGTGCAATCCGAACTAAATTTTCCATTAGCTTTCGCTGAAAAAATCAGCGAAAGCTGATGGAAAAGTATTGAAATCGTCATCCCTTATTAGGAACTCCGATAGCTACGTGTCACTCCCCAGAGTTCCTAATGCTTTAACTTTTGATTCCTCCAAACAACTTAATAATGCTGGTCCATTCTTATGGTTAAGAAGACGGCTGACTGAGTCCTCAGAAAATATCCACATGTTATTTTTCTAACATGTGATAGAAGTAGAAGTAGAAAACATTAATAATATTTATGTGAACAAAAACAACTATACAGATTTGCAATGGATACCCGAAATTACCGTGGTCAGGGGATGTGGGACAGAGAGAGTAGGAAGAGATGTTGGCTGAGATGATTGGTATCCACATGAGGACATCATGCTGGCAGCAAATAAACGATGAATCGAATGCTTAACGAAAGAGGCGCATAACGATGAGAACAAAGAAAATAGTGAAGATTCGTTTCTAGAATGAAATTTCAGCTATCTACATATTACAAGATACAAGTGCAACACAAAGCTGACAAACGCACGATAAAACGAAACTATCGTAGCATTTCAGTGGCAGTGCTAAGATTGAAGATGATAAGAGATACATTCATCCGTCCATCGTTTCTGGACTCATGAAATGGGAGTGTTAACTCAGCTCACAATTCTTACATTCATATTAAAATAATTTAAAGAATAAACTCTCTAGAAACAATAAAAAGTAAAATTATTCATTTATGATTGGTTAACGATATCGTGTCGATATCGAGTACCTCATGTCGATCTATACATCGGCGCCAATGAAAGGGACTTCTCGATGTACAGCAAAACAAACTTCTCCTAAGATCTGGAAAAGATGCCCGCCTAGAAAGAACACTTTCGCGCGGAACAGTACATAAACGCGACGACCCGAACGAGAGCGAAAAGACTTCAATGGCAAAGAGCGAAAGTATGGACCCGAGCACGTATGTTGAGTGTGCACAAGGAGAAATTGATAAACTAAGGAATGAGCATCGCAGAAAGGCTAACGAGAACCCAAATAAAGACCACAATTGGTCTACGGTAAGAGAAAGGGAGATGATGAATGAGTAATGTTCAGAACGCTCAGCATTCTGTTGATTGAATAGGTCTGCGAGAAACATGAAGAAAATCACACTCCATATTCAGCGCCCGGCGTACTACGAATAAAGAATCCTCCAGACTGAAAATATTATTATTGAGTAGGTCATAGCTTGAAAATAATTGGGAAAAAGGACTTTCTAGAATTAGTACCTCTGAGGTAACTCGAGACCATACATATGTCCAGGTCGTATACGATACGCAAAAGGAGCGAATCCGCGCTCTATTATTGCAATACATGTGTATTTGGAGTCGCCACTATCAGCTGATCCGCCTTCGCCACTCCAGAGAACAATTTTCGAACGTTTTTTCATGAGGTTAACCTAAATATGCGCAAGTTGTAGCTCTTAAAAATCTTAAAACTCAGTCATAAAAAGGTAAAACTCGCACTGAAGAATGGAGATATCAGCAAGAACACTAAATGATATACTCACCTGAACTGTTCCATCACTGAACACCATGATAAGACAGTCAGAGCCAAGATGAGTGAAGACAAGGTAAGGTGGACTATGTGAAGACGACATAGCCGCACTACGAGATGCTTGTGACATGAGTAGATCCGTGTCAGCTAGTTCTCGCTCCATGTATTCGCGGTACTGGCGAGCCACCTAGATTAACGAATCTATGGGGTGCAGCTTCGCAAAGTAATTAACTTCACCAGAAGGAGAAAGGAAAGAAAAGAAGTCCTAATTAACGGGACAATTACAGGACTAAACATAAAGTAAGAAGGTTTTTAAGCTCAGAATTAGAGGAATAAGAAATTCGAAACTTCTGAAGCAGCACTGCTGCAAATAAAGTTTTTCACTCACCTCAATATGAGTACGTGTAAGGCCCGAATTTTGTAGAAATGCTGGATGAACGGCATGTGGAGAAGAAAATGGAGTTTGCGCATAAATGATGGTCGACGAATTTGCCCTACAATTACGAAAATGAGGAGGAAAAACCTAGGAAACGTTGAAAAAATGCGTCATCAAATGGCCCCTCTAGAGAAGGAAGAAGCACCTGAACACAATAAAGCAATCAACAGAGCTAAAAACTTACGGCCAACTCAAGCAAAGCCCCTCGTTGAATTTCACGGAAACAGATCCATCGCTGAACTGGCAGCCGAACCCTCGTCGGTTCGTGTAATCAACCCACTTTGAGACGAACACAGGAGGTAATGGGCATGGCTCCAGTGCAAAATCGCACGCACCACCTATAAAATTGCTTCAGTTGCATCAATTTAAAGGTTTTTTTCGCAACGTATCTTACCTAAAAGTGCACCAATATCGCTGAGGTAGCCATTTACTGCAGCTGCCAGAGCAGGACGTCGTGACATGTCTGGATCGGAGCCAAATCCCGAATCATGAGTGCTTATTATGGACTTGCGTCGTGACTGAAATCACAGGATCTTCGACTGAGATTTATCCACAAGTAACGCAGTTCAAATATGAAGCACATTTAAAATTTGATCACCAATGTTTACCTTATTGAGGGCCGCTCCCGCTGAGGCTAAGTCCAAGGTTGACTTAGGACGATGCGGCTTACCACTGATGACGTTCCCGTTAGCATCGTGTTTTGATAGGTCTTTCAGACTTTTTGTTCTAAAAAAAATACTTCAGCTTACACATGCTTGCATATTTAAGGCGAACAATTCAATTTGTTTCGTGGGTAAACGAACCAATTAGAGGAAATCTTCCCCAAAGTTATGAAATATGAAGTTAATCCGACTCACTAACCTCAGCAATAGATTTTCCGGAACGGGATGGCTCATCTTAATCCAAGGATCTTCTTGGATTTCCCTTATAGTTGGCCGAAAATTGGCTGAGTGTATGAGACAGCTAAATGGTCACTGGTGAAAGAAGGATTGAAACCACTATGAAAATCAGAAGAGGGAACTTTTCGTTTTCCAAAAAGTGAGAAACTTACGCGTTGATAAGGTCTCGAGCCTCATCAGAAATTTTGGACCATGGAGGGTAAGAATACTGGCCAGCTTGTATTCTTGCATAGGTCTCGTCAAGGCTTTCTGATTCGAATGGAGGCCTTCCAATCAGCATACAATATAACATACAACCGATCGACCAGACTTCGCTGCACTCGGAGTGACCGCGTTTCATCAATATCTGGAACGAAAAACGCTTGCTGAGCTATCGAATGAAAATACAGTAGCGATATCGGAAATAGAGAAACGAAGAAAGAAAAGAAAAAAATCCTACTGTTCGTCTTCTATCCATATGTCAGTCTTCTACTTACTATGATCTCCCTTTTCTAACGAATCAACAGTTCGAAAGTCGCCCAAACACAAAATGACCGCTAAAAACAAACCTCGGGAGCGAGGTAGTTCGGCGTCCCACTGACACTCATTGGGTTCAAATCCTGCTTGAGAATAGCTAAGCCAAAATCCGCTAATTTCACTTGGCCGTCTGCCCCTAAACGTTAGCTTTCGTTGCGAGGAAAAAATTGAATCCCTTTTTAATCGTTGCCAGATACAAACCTATGAGGATATTTCCTGGTTTAAGATCTCGGTGAAGTATGTTCCTATCCAAAAGATATCTGACAGCTGAGAGAATGCCAACCATGTAGCCTTTGCTCTCATACTCAGATAAATAACCTCCTGTAATAAGAACTAGAATTAGAGATACTCCTTTTCTCTATGAGTATTGAGTCCATTTTTTGTTGCAGTCGCAAAAAAAAAACACTTTTTTTTTGTAGGAAATAAGTGCCGTTATAGTAACCGCCATTACTAGGTTCAAGTGGTGCGGTGTCAACTGGTGCCTCTACAAAAACTGCGTAGCATGCGCGGAAATCATGGCAGTGTCATTATAATAATATGAAGCATAGTGATTGACTTTGACATCCAATACTTCCATTATGTGTTTGTCCTTGGTACTAATTAATGCACTCGAATCCAACACCAATGGATTCCTATGTAAAAAAGAAAGATCGTTTGCGCTTAATTTGAAGCACGCTTGCAATCTATGCATGTTTATGTGATTGTAATCACATCACATTTTATCTAGAAAGGAAAAATTTCACATCAAAAGCCGGTTATTACGCTTGCAGACACTCCTATACTTCCCTCTACAAGGACTATCTAATAAGGTGAACCTAATAAAAAGGACAATAAGTGATAAAATTTATAGCTTTCGTCTTTAAAGATAGATTCTTCGTAGGGAATGTTGCACCCAGAAATTGATTTCCAACAAAATTCCTTCCTCTGACGACATCAACCTACAGGAACAAAAAAAAATCATGGAAAGACGTTCTCTTTTCACAATCAAGCCAGCCATTTATTGTTCTTTGTTCTTCTGTGATCTCATGAATCTCATGAAAGAAGAAGAATTTTTAAAAGCGATAAAAATTTTTCATAAAAAAGAGAACGAGACTATGAATTCATAGTTCAATGTCTAGTTTGTTGTTTGTTCTTGTTGTTTCATAGTTGTTGTTTGTCTTTGCTTCATAGTTTATAGTTCAATGCAGTTAATAAAACTATACTCGCGGCCTAACGTTCTTATAGTCAAGCAAAAGAAATCCCTACATCAACTACTATTGTTTGAGGTTTATGAACGAGTGCACAGTACCAGAATGACTTGCGAGGGTGAGCAAAGCTCTCCACTCACAGTTTTTATCCCCCAGACAAGTTTGGTACCAATTTATCCCAGAGCGATGAGCGATGCGTCGGTTGCTACTGGGGCAGTATCGAACCGCCGATCGTGCAGTCACATTGGAACCTTTTACCAACTGCGTTCTACCCGCCCTTCATCATAGTAAATCCAGGAAACTGTGCAACACAAATCTTCTTTCCAGTTCAAAATGTAAACTGGCATTATTCGAGTTGTTTGCTATGACTGAGTATTCATTAGTGAATTCAAAAATCACACGATCTTTACTCAGTTCTCATTTTTCAATTTTCAAGCCTATTGATTAGGTGCAGTGCACTTCCTTGTACTATTAAATCCAATACAATGAGCAACTGGCACAACCTTTCAAAAAACCGATAAATATAATATTTCAGGCTCCTCGTGTCATTCCCTCTCCTCGATGAAATCAGAGCGAAAGGAGGATAAAATAAAAAAAAACCGCGAAAAACCTATATCTCATAGATTTCCAACGTCATTCTTCACTGCTTTTCGGAAAACACTAACTGTTTCTGATAGATTCTTCACTTATTTTTGTTTTACGGATCTGCTACCGTTCGCGAACCTATTTGTCACGTTCAAGTGGAGCACGAAAGATTTGTAAGAGCAAACAGTAAGCGAAAATTGTATTGACAAGCGGCCTCTTACAACAGTACTAGTACAAAAATTCGCAAACATGGAAGTGTGCATACGATCAAGTGGGGTGTGGTGCCAGCTACACAAAGTAGCACTACTGGCGTAACTTACAAACTTAACTTTTTTAAGACAAGATCAAAAGGAGAATGCTGGAAAGAGTTCAGGAACTTACGTTTACTTTGGTTTATCAGCGAAAGAAGGGTTTGCTCTCGACACAGTTCCATGATAAGAAAAAAGTATTGGCGGTCCTGGAAACTTCCGCGTAACCGCACAATATTCGGATGAGAAACTGATCTGAAAAAAAAAATTGAAAAAAAATCAGTAAACTATCGAACATGGTATGGTGATGTTGATATGTTCAACCAAAGGCGTCTATCGAGTAGTAAAACACTCAGAAAACCGTTGTTTTCTGGTTAGCAGTTGTGGTCAGGAAACATAGAAGTCCCTACGAAAACAAGCATTAATTTCAGACCATACGTGCACGTAGAACGAATGCCTTCCGTGCATTCACTCCTATACTCGCCACCAAAAAAATCCTACACTTTCCTCACTATATCAACCTCATGAATATATGCAAGAGGTAATCGCCTTAAATCCATAAAAAGTACAGTCGATTCAAACCGTAGAGTAAGTCTAGTAAACAGAACTTCATAATCAAACCTCAATCCATTACGAAGTCTGAAGGCAATAGATTTTCATTCAATTTTATCAAAATATTGAAATATTAACGGAACTTCTAACGTATTTCATGAGTTTATTACATGTTAACAAATAAGAGTTCATCATAGTCCCTCAGTCATTACGTATATATCCGTCCACAAATAGTCGCAGACTAGCCATGGTGCTGCATGCAAACAAAACTAATGATTGATCGCAATATAACGATTCAAACGAAGCACTTAACGGTATTATTCCAAGTGGATGAAACCTGTCCGCTGATGGCGAGCTCTTTTCATCGTTTTATGAATCCTACGCCATTTTCTATCCAGAAGTGAACATTAAAGGAAAAACGAATCATTTTAGAACATACCTATGTAGGTTGATTTCTCGGTGCATCTTGGAATATGAAGGATCTTTAAGCTTCGCTTTTTCAACCACTTTCAGTGCGAACTGACCACGAAAACGATTCGATCTGACCGCGAAGCATTCAGCAAATCCGCCCTAAAACTTCTTCATAACACAACTGTTCGCATTGTTCCACTTCAGAGTACAGCAAAAAACATGGCAGCTTTCATCATTCAATTTCTTTTTCTTTGATGCACTGTGTACATCGAAGAAAAAGATCTGCATGCAACAATCTAGTCTATTACAGCAGACACTGAAGTACTAAAATTAAGTTTTCGCATAGCATAGTGAGAACGTGTTGTCGGATGTCCAGTACCCTAATATACTTCATTTTAAAAACCTTAAAATAGATTACGAAAAGTCAAAACTTTATTGAAGCCTGGTTCATACTAAGCATAGTTTGAAATCTGTACATATGTATCGCCATAAGTTTGGATAACGGTGGTTTTTTTGAGAGCAGTTGTGAAAAGCAGCAACAATTTCAAAAATTAAACCGAGTGTGTGTAAAATCATTCAAAAAATAAACCATGTCCTTTGCACCAGATGTTTTTTTATAGGATAAAAAAACAGCACCCTGTTGAAAACTGGTGAGCCGCGTATCAAGAGACCCATATTATAAACAACTAGTGTGCTGTTGCAGTTTTTTCTCATCTCAAATACCTATCAAACTCTGTTCCCACAAAAACTAAACCAACCAGAATGTTTACAAAACTATAAGAACCAAAGCTTTAATGCACTCCCCACTTCCTTTTGATGCATAAGTTTAATTAGTGTACCAAGCAGTGAGAGCCTGGCCCGAGATGAGATTAGTGGTAGTTGCGCGCTATACTGGCCGCATAAACCCGGCTGCAAACACTGTCTAAACCTCAATGACAGTTCCGAGTCGACGTCATCCACTCACTATGCAAATGTCATTAGGTGCGCAGACAGCGGCCGAACGTATCCGCGCAATCAATATCGATCTTCATTCGATACGAATCTTGCGGTGATTTCAAAGTCGTAAAGAAATAAAAAAAAAGAGAAGAAAGAGAACGCGCCCAACCTTCCCAAGAAACTGATCGACATGGAACTCCTCCTTCGAGTACTCGTCCACTATGCGATCACCTGGTTGGAAGAGTGAAGGACCTCCAGGGGTTGGATCTCGATCTCGTGAATCGCCACGGCCATCACGACATTCTGCACCAAATCCTACAGCGAAATGTGCACGTTCGGGTAGTACACCCGAATGCGGCGAGTAGGACTGTTGCAGCCGCACCATGAGTTTGTTTGTGTGGATTGCTTTCGGATAATAAAATCAACACTGTGAAGATGGCTCGATCTGAAAGCAAACGCTACACTTATCTTGTACAAATATAATTTTGCCTAAAAACTGCGCACGAACAATTAAGGCGACAAGCGGATACGACACGACTAAGCCATGTTTCAGCAATCATGATGAAAAAAGACCGAATTTCAAATGATCGAACAACGATGAAGATAGAATATTATATGAAGCGGTCAGAAAAAAAAACCGTTTAAGAATATGGAAAACAATGAAAACAGAACGGTGGAGCAATTAGAGGAATCAATCTAGACGCAATAGAACTGTAATTACCGCACAGACTCGAACACGGTTCTCAGAACGTATGCACTTAATTCTATTGCACGCGGTTAAATCATTTATATTTAGAGAGAGAGAGATGAAAAGTGCAGCAAAGTCCAATATTATTTCTATTATTTTATGAATATTCTCTGCAGTTCTATTTTTCAAGTTAGCACTGCGGACATGGACGATGTGTGTTGTTTTCATGATGGGTGCGAGAAATCCCGCCAACAAAACAGTAACAAACTATCACGTTCCCAACAGTTGCCGAAAATATTATTCGTAGCAAAAGTTATGGTCGCTTTCTTACTTCGAATTAACCGTAAATACGTGCTTTTCGAACCGTTCAGTGCTTCTTTTGAGGAAAACCAACTAGAAGAAAGATCAGTTCCTTTTTTCTTGAATATTAGTTGATTAAGACCCAAAACATCGACACGTCAATTTTGTTTTGCGCTACGAAAAAAACACATTTGTTTTTTAATTCCGTATATAACTATACAATAACCCTGGTAATAACTACAACTCTATTCACAGAATTTAGTACAAAATACGGGAATTAATACCATATTAAACAACGGTTTGGTATTGCCCCTAATTACGCAGAATGAAAGCTATTCAACAAATCTGGAAGTAAACCTTGCTCAGCAAATCTAAGACAGCTTACATTTTTCAGATTGCAGCACTTGGTACGACTGCAAAGTATCCTGCCCAAAGCGAGAAAAACCGTCACATGCAACTTTCCTGCAATAAGAACTTGATCGATTGTGCAGTTACGGACCAGCACAAATGCAGGGCACAACGATGCGTAGGTAGTACTTTTGCACTGTTCATTCCAAAGGACAATGCACTTCCTCTGTGTATAGTCTGTCTGGAAACTAGTGACTTAGAGTGAATTTGGCGCATGCGATCAGGTGTTCGTGGATGAAATGCAGGCACGACAGAGGATTCAAGACTAATCAAGAATGTAATTAATGAGGAAAGTCAGCTGCCGTTGTCTACATCTGCCAGAAAAGTCGACAAATGAAGATAGTTCTGCGAATATCCGGTTATCACAAGCAGAATGCAGAGCTAGATCAAACAAAAGTCGTACAGGAAGGCTGGCATGTGCACGAACTGTTAACAAACAGACGGCTAGCGAGAAGGAAGAGCAGAGCCGACAAATATGAGTGTGACACCCTCCAATCGTACGCCAACAACAAAGTGCTTATCCAATGCAATGAACGAAACGCGGTTAAAAATCCGGAAAAACAGTGAAAGAATAAGGACGATTGTGGAGCCCGATTTTGCTCCAAGGACTATTGTTTCTTTGAAGAAGATAATAAAATGGTCGAATTGCAAATGAATCGTAAAGAAAACTGGAAACCTCTTCCGCAAAAGATGAAAAAAAATTCAACTTCCCTGACTTTTTTCCCATTGTGAAGTTTTTCAAGTTAGCTAGATCGAACTAGCAATATGGTCACTTCTTTCGAACATCATCTTTTCCTTCTGAATCTATTGGGGAAATTTTCACCCGAAACGTGGAAAAAAACGTCTAGGGTCAGAAAAATGGATGTGATGTGCCTACAAAACTCAGTGCTCGTGAATATTTAGCGAAGGGGGCTTGGAGAGTCTTAACGACAGGTGCATTGTGGACCAAATTAGTTTGACTCAATAAAACGAATAGACGAACCGTTTATGTAAAGAATGCTATAGTAAAGAAACTCAACACTCGAGGATCCGTACTTTTTAAAATGGAACATATGGGTTGGGAAATGAGTTCCTTAATCGAAGAGAAAAATGAGAAAGTAAAAAACACTTTGACTGGAGTTCCTTCGATAAAGTACATTTTGTCTCCTTTACTTCGCGAATTAGCTTCCGGTGTAAATAAGATCCCGCGGCCACCTACAATTGATCATATTGGGCGCAAAGTGATAAATTGAACAGGAAAAGAACTGATAATGGTAGTTTCACGCTGAACCGCGAGTTTTCGCGATGCTACTGTTTCTTCCTTTCAAAACCTCGAAAAAAAACCCTTACAAAAATTTGTGGTTCAAAAAATTAAGCAATTCAATATCTGCATCATAATTTGCAAATAGTAGTCACAAATTAGGGTGAGGATAAAACCTAGCTGTTCTCCGCAATTACACGAAAGTTCTGGGCTTTCTAAAGACGTAATGACATAATTAGGCCACTATGGAAGTGTATCAAAAATAAGAACATTTAATTCTGTGATCTAATTATACGTTCCTATTTACAGAATTCTGCGAACGGGGTAGTCGAATGAATGAACGAACGAACGGACAGCGATTATGCATGGGTCTTCGATGTGGCACAAGGTCGTCGCCATCTGCACTATGTAAAATAGTTATTACCAGAGAAGGGGGGAACGGCTTCGAAAGGGGTTTCAGGTGCAAAGGACTCATAAAAGAGTTGATGTACACACTACGTAAAGTGCCACGCAAGATTGTTCTCAAATCAAGTAACCACAAGAAAAATCTATAGATTTAACAGCGACGAACGCTCAGCTAACAGCTGAAGAAAACCCTAAACAGTCCACTTCTGGTTATGGTTATGGATTTCAAATGATACACGGCAGAGCTGACGTAGTCCGGGATCGGTAGACGAAGGAGGATGGGGGTTGGACTGGGCATGTGTGCGTGCCGCGCAAGGTTATCGGCTCGGCTCGGTCATACAGGTCATTTCGGGGCACATTACTCGTATAACGCCCTCACACGAACGTTAGGCAAAACTTCAAATCAATTCAAATGGAAAGAATAATGGAAAATCAGGTTGAAAGATTAAAATAGTGAAGAAAGAAACGCGTAAGAGATAAACAACACGACTCTTTTGACTTCTGTGGTTGTTTTCCGTGAGTGGATGAAGTAGAGTGCAACATTCCAGCAGTATTTTCACACGAAAGAGTTAAGCAAGAAGTGAAATCCGTGATGGAATTGCAAAGTAGACGCCTGGCATTGATTCTGGGTGCTGCAAAATTGCAAAAATAAACTCTTAGCACTCTCAGCAGAAGGAGAAGTCAAGAAAATTGGCAGCCAGAAAGTATAAGAAATGACAAGTGAACGAGCAGAAGTTTGGACGTCCGAATTCAAGAGATTTTGCTATGATTTCTTCTCTTCCCTAAGCTTAATAAATGACAGAGCCGGCGAGTCGAAAAGAATTTTGCACTCGAATACTGCAGAACACGAAGTGAACAGAAAAGATTCCGAACGGATCACATCATTCGGGCAATTGTTCAAGATCTGAGCAAGCTTTTTTTCATGCGTTAAAAAAACACAACAGGCCACATTGCAGCAGTTGGCTTTGCGCCACGTTAATTTTTTTCTTCGAAAGTTAAGATGCCTGACCTGAAAGAAAAAAAGTATGATGAAGTGCTCATTCGACTGCAAGGAGCAGAGAATTCATGCAGCTGCAAAGAGAAACACAAAGCTTACACGAGTTTCAGGAAGAACGTCCGGGATAATTATTTCATTCGTAAGCAGCGCGATAAGAAGGAGAACAGAGAGGGACCCCCAAAGACTCCGAAGTATCCGATTGAGTCAGTTAGAAGAAAATTTCGTTAAGGAAATGAAGTTCCAGGGGTGAGGTAAGCACTAATGGTTTTTGCACAGTGCTAAAGTGAAGATTACCTCCGAATTGTATATAAATTCTGAGACTATTCTGTCGTGAAAAGAACATCTAAAAAATAAAAACTGTGTAATTCATGAAAACACGAATTCTGAGCCGCATTATCTTGTGTCTCCAAGGACAGGAGAAGATACGCGGACCATGGAAAAAACACTGGCAAGAACACGAGAATCAGAACGAATTCTGGTTTGATTCTTCGCTCTTTTTAGGCTGGAGTGCTCGGCTTCAAAACAAGATTGTGCATTCAATTTTGGTCAAGATTGAAGAGAAGAAACATGTAGATCGCCACAAAGCTAAAGGAAGCACAAGTCGAAAAAGGGGAACATCGAAGATTTCTACTCGTCAGATTTTCTCGGGTGCTATTCACCACAGAAGACAAATTCTTAGGAGGAGAATATTTGGAAGAAAAGTCGACTTGCAGTGCTCTGAACGAGAGGCGGAGCAGGGGTTTATGGGCTGGTTGTACTTTGAGAATAGCCGAACAGAGGCAACGTGCAAATGCCGCTTGCTGCTGCTGCTGCTACGGCGACGGAACGGACGTCGGTCGGACAGAACAACAGAAGTACTTCTTCAGTGCACAGCTGAGAAAATTCGAATCGAATTAGGAACGAACAGATTCGAATGTTGCAGGAACAGCGACCGCAAACCAAAAAAAAATCGTTTATGCAAGTTGAAGAACTGGCGATGCAGCCAGATGTGTGCATGTCTAGCGATGACGATGAAGACCTTCGAGAAATGTAGCGATGGATATAAGGACATTTAGGAATGAAAATTAATCCCTGGAAAACTCAAAAAAATATTAAAACGACACGAACGCAACTCACAACTCATTCAGAATGATGAAGATGACAAATACAAATGCATTAGTAGTGAAGAATCCGCAAAAAAGCAGCCGAATACCTGATAGGAAAATTTGCAGAAGAGGGTGCGATCCGCCGTTGAGGGGCGAGCTCCAAGACCGACCAAGAGTACACACGCACTTCAATAGAACGTGATCTAGAGCGATGACAAGAGGTGACGTATGCACGTCTCGGAAATGTGGTTGCATTAAACCGCAATTTAACACAAGTCTAGCACGAACCGTAGTTGAACGACGAATATTTGATGAGTCCACTTTTGTCTTAAACTTTCCTTCTCTCGAACTGCTTCCGTGATTTAAATCAGAAACTGATTGTAGCAACTTGAAATATGTAGTAAAATCATAAGGAAACGAAAAAGAACCTCACATTGTCAAAGCAAAAAAAGCAACCAGGAAAATACAAATCTTTAGATTCGCGTTAGAAAATGGCAATACTTGCGGGAATTCCTCGTTCAAAAAGATGCAACTGCATACGATCGTCACTAGCATTAGTGCAAACACTATGCTTTTTCTTTCGCTCAAAATGGATGGAAGAGGAATTGGTGCATGTGAACGAAATATGTGAAAATTCATCGATTGACAATTGTTCATCTTTGTGTGAAACATTGTCGGAACAAACTGAATACGGTCATCTCCAGGAATGGGTCTTAAAAATTATAAATCAGGCAGTAACTGGCGTATGGTTTGGTTTTAATTACTTTAAACACTGTTACCAGTATTTTGCGCTGTTCTGACACACTTAACCTCGTTTGTTTATCGACTTTTCTACGATCCCACATCTTTCCCACAATGAAGATTTCTGCAAGCGCAGATGTTTACCAGTGGTTGTATCCGTAAATAAATGGGCATATTAGGGATATGATGAGATTAACTCGTACACCGGAGGAGTTCAACCTTTATTTCTCAACTAAACTGAAAAAAAAATAAAAGGGAAGTTTTCACATCAAAAATTTTGTATAATATCATTGAGTTATTAGCAAAAATTGTAAGTTGCATATGTAAATAAAAATCCACGTAACAAGGATACTAGTTGTTAACGTTTTCTCTACTACTTATAGTGACATCTTCGCCATATATGATATATTTCATGTACTTTGTATTATATTTTGTATTATTGTATGATGCTATGGGAAACCATACGAGGTGTGAGAAAAAAAAACTTTTAGCTCTCATTTCAATATAACAATAGTTGTTTGAACAGCAACATAGGGAACAATTGGATGGTATTTGATGGTGGAGACACGGCTATATGACTGTCATTACGTAGATACTAGTTTGCGTTTCCTATCTCTTTGCCTGTTCATCTGCGTAATCAAAAAGTGAGGTTAAATTGCATAAAAAAAACGTCGATTCACGTAGAAATAATAACTATTGTTATTAGTTTTTTCTTCATGTTTTGGATTGTATGTTGATCCTATCAACTGAACAGCACGACAGATCGTTCTGTAAGAGTGATATAAAGCGAAAGGTGATAATCTCCGAGAGGAATTAGAGCGCGTCAAAATCACGTTCCTCAATACAAACAAATACATATCCCGTTGATACGTGAGAACCGGAAAGCAGTTATTTACTGACGTACACACAGGTGCAGCGGAGCTGTTCAGATAGAGGGTGCGACTAATGAGAGGTGTTCGTTCTCGCCACCACTATCCGATAATTTGTGTCACTCGCCGCTGCATTAGCAGGTCAATCCAGCATCGCTGTCGTTCTAAAAGCAAAAACAAAAACAAGGAAACAGAACAGAAAAAAAAGGAGAAAAAGAAAAGAAAGAAATTGAAGAGGATAAAATGCCAAATTATCCAGCTTCGCAGCAGTACCAACATATAACTCGTAAAAAAAATGATGTCAATGTTATGTTATCGATTACACACGCTTCTTCAGGCAGCAATCCATATATACATGCATATAAATCGGTTCTATTTGATAATAAAAAAATACTTAGTTTCACAAAATAAAAAAAAACGAAAATAGCGTAGAAGACCGTTACGCATTTTCAGTTCTCAGTCCATACACACATATATGTATAAAATGTTCTATTTAACGCATATTTAATCCATACGCTCATTTGATCAAAAGAAAAAAGCACTTTAACGCCTTGCTACTTTTCAGTTTTTTCTACTTTTAGTTCTAGGCACATCTGATAGGTTTAGTCGTATTCGATGAGAATTACCGACGAGAAATAAGGAAAAGAGAAATTTTC
This sequence comes from Necator americanus, assembly GCF_031761385.1. Classification (NCBI taxonomy): domain Eukaryota; kingdom Metazoa; phylum Nematoda; class Chromadorea; order Rhabditida; family Ancylostomatidae; genus Necator; species Necator americanus. Next base: position 37,820,522 of record NC_087372.1, read on the forward strand.
AGGAAATAAAGAAAAGCTAATCATGTAAAATAATGTTTAACTTAACTTTTAACTGTTCGAATCATCCCAAGAAATGTAGATGTACAACAACTTCAACTAACTGAAATTCCCTCCAAGAAAAAAAAACAGAAAGAGGCAAAAAAAAGGAAGCGAAACCTGGGAATGGAAGCAGTTCATCGCAGCAAGTACAGAAGCCATTTATTCGATTCCAACACTTGTTTTCATCTCACTAACTGCTTTTTTTACTTCACTGAATGCAAACAACCATCTCATCGTTATTCGTGCATGCAATGGTTGCAATCTGTGAAATATGCACTCTTACATTTAAGAAAAAAACTACAAGATCTTCAACGACTCTTTTGATGCATACGAGAACGAAAAACGTGCCCTAAAAACGAAGCACTGTATACACGAAGTGGTTGCGACAAAGATTTCACGTATGTTCATACAGTTCCGAGGTTGTGTTTCTACTCCATCGATACTTTTCTCGAGGGAAAAAAAGGTGAACGAGTACACCACTACAAGATGAAACGTCATCGAACACAATTTCGTACCAGTGGGAAAGGAGCTTGCGCTGTTCCCGATGTTACCCATCTAAATTCGTTGGAAAGATACAGAAATTTCTCCCTAATTTCTTCTTCTTCAACTTTATTCCTCTTCGCCGAGAACAGGTAGCTCGCACGTGTATCAAATTGATAGGTCTTCATTTCAGGACGAATGACGAACATTTTTGCCGAGTTCATTCAGCTGGAAATCTGCGCAAACCAAAAGCAAGTCGTGCCGGTTTCTTTTTTTTTGTATCTGGATGACTAAATCAGTGCTCATGTTATATAAGGAAGAGCGCGTGGTTTTTAGCTATGCTGATGGTTGTCACGCCTTATCTAAAGTGACATGAACACTGGTCGACTATCCAGGAAAGCACCGGAACCGTCCTTTGTCGAATATGTGGAAGGAAGACCACCGTGAATGATTAGAGCAGCAAAAGTAAAAAAAAAGAATAGGAAACATAAAATTCTGATTCGGCAAAATGGAAATTAAGGATAGATGTAGTTCGCTTGTCTGTATGAAGAGAATTAGACAACAGTTAGGCGGCTGACGTACTGTAGAACCAGTTATTTGCATTACTTCAACTTAACCAAGAAAAGAAATCAGGCCTAGTACTTGTTGTTTGAAGAAATTTCACTGGTTTCGATTCCCATCAGGAGACCTCACTGTACGAGTACTAATGCAGCGACCTCATTTCGGAAACCGATCGAAATGAGGGGGCTGTTTTTAGTTGTAACCTATGTTTTCCTCGAAGATTTGCATTTAAATCCATCGCCTGGAAACAGATCAAGCTCAGAGAGTGGAAAGCAACCTTTATGTTAAATTTAAGTTAATTTAATTCAAATTTAATTTGATTTAAGTTTAAGTTGACATGATCTAGGCCTGACAATTGACCATAAAACGCTTGAGAAGTTCTCGTTTGATGAAGCCGGCCTCAAAATCACTAAGACAAAAGCCTTAATCATAAAAATCAAATAATTAATAATTGTCAATTATTTATGTATTAATAAACAATGATAATAAAACAATAATCATAAACTCACTGAAATGGAAATACTTAGACAGACTATCGGGCAGGATGAGCTACAATGAAGCAGATCAAGTCTTATAAATAAAATAATTGTTGATCTCATCGATGGTTGCTTTAAGTGTCAGTGCAGAGTCATAAAAAGTCTTGAGTCATAAAAACATGAGAGAACAGAGTACGAGGATTTATTGTCCAGATTTCAACAAGCGAATAGGAAAACGTCCAAAGACTTCGTCGATACGTTTGAACGATAGCCTCGATTCAAACGTTGGCCGAAATTATGGGAAAGTGAAGTCGAATCCCTATTACGACCGGAATCCACCCGGTGGGTAGGAGCTCGTTGATAATCCTTGTGATGGAGAATGAGAATGATCCTTGTGATATTTACTCGATTCACTTGATTTGATAGCACCACATGATATTGTCATCAAGAAGCGGCGGTCACGGTCATCTGACTCTGAATGACGTCATGTTTCGTCTGGATGAATTATGAACTAAGCGGAACACATATACTACGTCAGGTGTCCTTAAGCTCGTGTTTTTGTCTCATGGCACAAAAATATTTTTTACGAGACAAGTGTCGAAGGGAGAGAACGAAACAACGAAACCAGGTTTCTATTTTCATTTACTTTCCTTTCAGCTAAATCCACAGAACTCGCGGATAATATTGATGTGAGCAGTTGTGTTAGTCGATTATGTGAAGAAAATGCGGAAGTGAACGCAAACCGCTCACCAAATGACGTTCTTTCTCCTCAAATCAATAATTATAAATTCCAGTACTGGTTAGGGGAAAAAACGAGAACAATTAGTGGATGTAGAAAGTTTTGTGTTTTCAAATTTTTTGAACGACTATTGTGGAAGTTGAAAGTATTGCATTGTGTGAAGATACGTACTTAAAAATCCTTAGGTCACGGAAACAGCGCAATTATTCCCTATACATCCATGAAATGGTGAAAGAAAAAACTTGAAACTCTGCCCGGGGATTAATTACAAATCTGATCTCTACGAGAACAAACATTAGCATTTAGGTGTGATCCAACGCCAGTACCATGCTGAAACCAATGTATGCCGTAAAAAATAGACAGAACGTACTAAATTAGTAAAGAAAATGCTGTGAAGGTGTACCTAAGAGAGAAAACTATGACAGAAAACGATGCGGAGCCATAATGACCGTCAAGAAAGGTCCTCTATGGCTAAAATTTAACCTTCGATCGAAAAAAAAGAGTTTGTGTTAGAAAAAAGAGATTGATTAGGACGACATTGACGTGAACAGAGAAAAAGAAAGAAAAAACAGAGAAATGGTTATACAAATCCGATGAGGAGAACCAAATCGACCAATCACAAGAAATTCGGTCTCATCCGCCCACAAAAATAAACACACCCAAGAAAATAATGGAAATCACGACCGCATCTCTTAGGTCATGGTTTTCGGTCATCGAACTTCCATTATTTTCCCTTTTCTCGATTTGTTTCATCATGTAAATGAATAGAATTACTCTCTCGCATTTCTCATCTGTTCTAACGTAGTTACTATGTTTAAATTATTGAAAAACTCAAACGAAACTGGATTTAAATTCGAAACGTTCGTGTTAGTAGAAACCAACTGGTCTTAGTCTGCGACACGTAACCTATTCAACAACCCAACAATGATTGAACAAGTGGCGGCACCGAAAAAAGAAAAAAAAACCCTCCATTCAGATCCTAATTAGATTCACAGCCGAATTGCACTTCTTAACGTCCGCGCTCTGCTAAGCCTTTCACAAATTCGACGGCACAAAGCCGCAAACCAATATACACCTCGACAATAATTGAGAAGAATGAAAAAATTGACTAGACGGGGACGGACGTCCCGAGAAGAATCGCTCGCGTCAATCGGCGCGCTGTGCACGTCCTGCATGGAAAATGCTGTTGGTGTATGGCTGTCTCCGAAACCGTAAAAAAGCACCATTCGTTCGCAAGCGAGAAATTCCTAGGCGCCGAAACCATTTACCGCCGTCCGTGTTCGCCTTCGAACAACAACACGATCCAACCAAGTGCCAATTTATGCACTCCCGAAGAATCGACTAATGGCCTAAATGTGGTGTATTAACATTTTTATGCATTGGAAGGTTTATTGCAAAAGAACGCAACTCTCTAAGCAGAGCGTAGGAGTCTAAACAAGCAACCAAATGGCCCGTGAATTATAGACACGCTTAGCATCAGAGATTTTACGAACAAGGGGGAAAAATTGGTTACAGCTCGCTTGAGAATTTGAGAAAAATTCCGTGATGTGTGCGGTGCGATGGGACGTGACGTTTAAGACCTGAGGGGAGGGGACCCTTGCTATACCACTCACTGCTGCACGTCGCGATGGTCCTACGTCGATCGCAACCGCTAACCACACCGCACCGCTTCGAGCGCAACCGTTTACGCAACTGTACCGAGCTTTATGCCGTTTTGACCACATGTTTTGGTCGTATTCATCGTAGACCCATCGTGGGACCCTCCCCAAAAGTTATCCTCTGGCTCAAAACTTGCCCACCTTGAGGATATTTACGCTATAAGAAATGGTTAACCACGGATACAACAATTAAAAATAGCTATGACAGAAAAGAAAACAATAAGCGTCCATGCTACCTCTAATTAATTGGATGATCAAAACAGTAGTGAGTAGAAATAATAACACTGTAAACTGTAAAATTGTAAACTATGTTAACTTTCAATAGTCGTTTCTAATGTGTTTCCCTTGGAAATTTATCCAATCTTTAATGTTGAATTAATTAAGAACCTTTACCCGTTGCACTTCTCGGCTGGAATCGTGCTGAGACCTGCGTCGATGACTGGATACATTAATCAATGACACTGTGACAGTTTTCACTTACTTTAGAAAGAAATAAGTGTCTCATTTGAATTAGATGATGAATAGGGAATCGATACTAGAGTGCACAGTGCTGCTGCAGATTCTATCTATGACGTCGCCGACATTTTGCAAACGCGGCAGAGTCGTTCGTTGTGATGCCGCCGGCGTGAAATAGCTCATCTGATGATACATATATCCAGAAATTCTATGGTAGTATTGAAATATATGTACTTATATCGATCTTATGTCCCTTGAGGGGAACGGAATGGGAGGGGAAGAGGGGTAGGAGGAAGGTGAATGTTACCGCAACTCGCAATTTTGCACACAAATTTGTCAACTGCGAAATAATGCGGAGCTCTTACCGAGTTTTTCTTTTCGTTAATCCTCCCTAATTTAGTGTGGTATTCATTAGCTTCAATTCTCAAGAAATAGATGGCGAAGAGGAGGGGAATCTACTCTCGCTTCGCGATTTTTCAATGTATAATCGGGACAAAACGACATGAAGCACGGTGCAGCGTGTGTGCGTACACGCTCGAAACGGAGCGCTGGAGGCAGCAGTTGGAACCGAGGTGGGACCGCTTCGCAAACTGCAGCGATGAGTGGTGTTAGCAAGGGTCGCAGCAGGCTCCTAACCGCTACGCGCTCCACCGCACCGCCTCAGGAGAAGCCGCGTACGCAATTGCACCGTGCTTCATGTTGTTTTGACCCTACTACTATATATTTCTTGGGTAGAAATTGGGAGTATGTCAGATGAGTTTGATGCATGATGGCTCATTGACCGTAGCCTCGTGTGAAAAAAAACTGGGTAATCCACAGAAGCTAGGGGAACGACGTTTTCAGCAACGTTGATGACTACAGCGATCAAGAAATTCCCAAAAGTACAATCAGTAAAAGAAACTACAGTACTAGGAGATGCTGCTTAGAAATGGTGCATGCAGATGAAGAAGCACATATGTCCTAAAAGTGCACAGAATCACAATCACTACAAACGAGTCGTAACATAGGAATGAAAAGATTGCATGCTCATAAATGATTCTGCAAACGATTCTATGAGAATGAATGTGTGCTCATGAACGAAAAAAAAAATCGCCACAATGGAACTGTAGAAAAAAAATCCCGAGAAATCTACAACCTTACCGCAAGAATGGAATAAATCTCTAGTTAATCTATCCATTTGATGGAAAAAAAATGCTCGCACTTTGTTAATAAAAAAAAGTTTATGGAGGCTAAGCAACTTGTAGGAGCAGAAAATCAGGTTTGACGGGGCGACCGCTACGGTTCCGCTGCAAAGAAAGGAATTCCCATCGCTTGAAATATCCTACGCTGCTCTAAATCTGCTCAAATCAAACGCGCGTCGCGTCTGCTCGGATAAACATAAGTGCCGTTGCTTATGTGTGATCTGGAGGATTTTCTTAAAATCTTGATTGTTTTTAAACAATATTGGATGAGCTACAGTACAGAAATGTGGATATGTACGTATATATTGGATAGGTGTAACGTCAACCTCAGAAATTAACACAGGAAGCTCTACGACTTCGTACGCTTCGGCGTTAATTCACAACTGTAGTCTGCAACCACAGAAAGAGAAAAAAAATCAACAAGGTCATAGCGTGGAGATTTTCGCTATGATAGATCCTATCGCTTGTATGCGTGTGTTGTTTGATGTATTGTAGCCCAGATGGTCGGACTGACTCAGACTCGACAACTGTAGTTCTATGTCACTTCTCTTCCACCACCTCTACGATCTGTCGTTATCGAAGAAATAATCGGTGAAGGACGCATATAACCTCAAGTCAAATCCAAGACACAGCAGTTGTTGGACGATAGCCATGTGGATTTAGGGGAAGGGTTAAAGCTTCACCTATACGCCCAGCTGAGATGTGCTCTGACGAGAAATGAAGGGTTTAGGTTCAGAAAACAAGAGGAAAAAAAAGATAAGTAAGTCTGATTCCGACTATTCTGCCATTCTCAGGACAATGGTCAAGAGAAAAAGTTAGTTTGCGTTGCTACTACTTGCTGAGTTCACTTGTATTGACCTTCGTGGTAGGATTATTCTCTTCCTTCGTTCAATACTGAATGATATAAATAATTTCATGAAATGAAGAAGAAGCGAGACCTCCATAGACTCCTAGAATATCCAACTATTCGGAACCTACCTACTCTGTCGCTTGAACCTATTTGTTTTGCATCACGGAAACATACGGAGCATTCCACCGAAAACCTATGCACAACAACAACCACGAAAAACACAAACATGCTTACGTGATTGCAATCCGACGCAGTGTTTAAAGGGAGGAAGTTCCTGGTTCTAATGAGACACAAGAAATGCTCGGCACCTCGGCTTGAACTACAGGGAACGTTAAAATTAAACTGTAGGACACTGGCTCTATTGGATTTTCGCAATAACTTGTAAATTTTCGCACTGCGTTACTTTTAGTGACAACGAAGATCGCGACGATGACGCAATGCTCGGCAGAGAGAGAGAGCGCGAGTTCCAGCCGACGCGTCGCGGTTGTTCGCGTGAACATAAGTGCTGTCTGTTTTAGCGCACAGTTTGGCTGTCCACAGTATTTGCTGTTTATTACATAAATAAATACTACAGTATAATGCCACGGCTGGGAAGATGTTTCAAATGGCTCAATCATATGTGGAATAGCTCAAAATGACTGGAAGTATCTTAACTCAAGCGATATTTTTACCCACATGAGACAGCTACCGTATTCCTATTCTATTCAGGAAAATTCGTTCGTAGGAAACGTTTGGAAACGTGTGTGAAACTGCTGTAATGACGAATTATTCGTAGAGAGAATTACGTGTATTGTGTGGAATAGACGCGAGAAAATTCCTCATTTGTACGAAGTCGTACAGTACGGGAAGTAGTTTGCCTGGAAGGATTTCGCATGAGGATTGGGGAAAAAAAAAGATTTGAATCGTTACGTTCGGATTGTCTAACGGAAATATCACTTAGAATCTTTGGCGGATAGATTTTGAAGAAGATACGAGGAGCCGTGGATGAAAAAAAAGGCCGACAGAATTGTGGTTGATCCTGGCGTTTTCAGATAGGATGGGGAGTTTAGCACTGTTTTGTTGTGACCCCGCAGAAAAAGAGGACCAGCTCGCAAAAATTTTCCACGAATTTGAAAGAATGAACTCGATTTTCGCACGATTCTAGGATGTTGCTGGTGGAAAAATTTGCGGCGATGACATTAATCGAAAAATTAGTGGAAGATTGAAGTGAGAGAGAGAGAGAGCGAGCGATGGTAGAAACCTGTCTATTTCTTATATAACTCTGCCATAAGCTGTTAATCTTATTCAGTTAGTGGAACCTGAGAAAGCGCTACGACGAAGCCGGAAGTGGATGGATGTGAGACGAGTTTTGTGACAACGGAAAAGGTTCGGTTGGTATGTTCGATGCGGTTAGAATCGATGGCTGAGACAAATGACCTGGATGTGCACTACTGTATGGAGCCCGTTGTATAGAGGGTGAGTGGGTGATTGTGTGTGTATGTGTGTCTATGGCTGGCAGTTGACCGGACAACGAACGGGGCAACCGTGGGGTCGTCCAAAGGAGCACAAAAGAATGCTGCGAGGGTCGAGGTCAACACCATCTGCAAATATCATCATCGCGCCAGGAACATCATCGTGGCCTCACTGATTGAGGCCCGATGCCGTTCCTCCATTCTGACTGCTGCCAGATGGAATGTCACATCGATGGGCCGACGAAACCAGTTCGTGTAGAGATGCTGGAGATCAAGTGCTGGAGTCCACCACCACCACTGGCAGCTTAATTATCCACTCGAACTGTTTTTCGTTTTATGATGGCAATAAGGTAGCATAGCAGCTAATAATGGGAGGGAGAAGCGTCTCGAGAAACACGAATTTCTCGAGACCTCGTATTATTTATTGCTGTTGAATGCTGTTGATTTATTTCATTTTTTTTTTGCCGGGGAAATTTCTGCACCACAAACAAAGGACAAAATTTCGCAAAATTCGAGACATTTCCTAACATAAGGGCTTCGGTTACAGTAAGAACGACCTCAGATACCTTCAGCAGATGGTATGAATGAACCTTTACATTCCCATTGATGGGCTTCTGAAACCAGTTCGAGTAAAAACTTTTAAACTTTTTAGAATGAATTCTAAGCTTCCTGAAATCACCATTCACATATTTACTTTGTGAATAAATGAAACTTACACTTTAATAGTTTTGCCAGACAAAGTCTGATCAGTCTAAACTTTAGCCGCAGTTCCAATATTTTCTATGGACCATGTGAGCTATTGAAGAAAAATGGCAATTTTTTTGGATACTGTTCTCTTTGTTGCGTATGAGGAGGAATTCTTTCTTTACTCCTTTTTCCTGGACAAAGAAACCTGGAGAAGTCATTGCGTTCGCGATTTTGTGCTGGTGAATTTTACACCACAAATATGCGACATAAATCCAATTTCTTTTCATGTTATTACCGCTTACTCTGCATGCTTCCATGAATCCATCTATTCTTCTATAGTCTTTATTTTTTGTCCTCATAACCCTCTTCTCTCGTTTGTCTTTCATTTAATATATGAAAAATGGAAAAGCACATATTCTAATGTGAATAGGATGTGTTTTTGTGGAATTTGCGCCTGATGAACCTATGGATGACTCTGTGCGTTCATTGCTCCCGCCAGCCATTGCAGGCTGCTAAGATTTCACGAAGTGAACGATATAGTGCCGATTTTTTAAGGGGATTTGTGGATTATCCCCGAGGCGGTATTTACCCCGAAGGAGCTGGACGACTTTCGTCTTCTTAACCACTTATGAAGGAAGAAAAGAAAAAGTTGTGAGAAATTGTGAAGACGTGGATTTTTCTGCTTTTCTCTTCCGTAGAGCACAATCAAATAATCTTCTGTTTGATACTTTTATACAGAACCCTTTGAAAATTATAATGTTAAACTTGTTAATGTGATGTGTTTAGGGAGAGAAGAACTGGTTTTGCTACTGGTGCTCTAAGACGATGTTCATGAATGACAGTCAATTAATGGTTAGAAATCATAGAATGTTTGTGTTGGGCTCGAAAATAACCAAGTTACGTTGCGATGGATACTACAGGTACTATAAGCCCCTAGGCAAATTTCAGACACTGTCTGGCATGGAAAAAACTGTCGTTTCCGATTAGTTTACAAAATTTCGCAATAAAAAAGTGAATATTTTGTGTTGGAATCGTGTTTTGAATGATGTGAGCATTGATTTCACTGCTTCAAAATATTATAAATAATTCAAGAATCATTGTAGATGAAGAAATCGTTCGAATAGAGAGAATGACGTCAATAAATGAATGGATTCACCGAGTGAGCATATTCGGACATGTTTCAAAAGAGAAGGAAGAGAAGAGGAAAATTTTAAAAGAGAAGAAATGATAAAATGACCATATGATTGATTGAAATTAATATAATAATAGTAATAAATAAAGAAATACTAAACTAAACCGTTTGAGAAATGTGAAATGAAGGTAATATGAATCGAAGGAAGCGCGTAAATAAAGAGAAGAAACAACAAGCGCCTTATCGAAAAAAGGAACTAATCCGAATAGGAACGATAAGCGCTTCCGGATCGTTGCGGCGGCGGCGGCGGCGGCGGTGACGGAGCGGAGGTGGTGCCAAGATGTGAGTAATGCGCTTGAAGCTGATTGTTGTCAAGGTGTGCGATCAAAAAGAAACAGTCACCACCCGGAGGGGGCCCGAATCCGCCCGCCCGGCCTTCGATGACCTTCGGTTCACACCCTACCACACCCCACCCACCCACCCACCCCCTCCCTGCTTGATGTGCTGTCTGTGATCGGATAACAAAGACAATCGCCGCGAATTCGTTAAAGGAAATTGGAGAGGTGAGAAGAAAGGCTAAGCAGCCAGCAACTAGCAAAAACCATAGCACAGTTGCTTTTTTTCTAAACCCGCCGTCGGCTAAGAGAAATTGATGAACATTGAGCGAAAAAAAAAGAAAGAGAAAAGGGTGAGAAGAATCGAAATCGGTTAACAAAGACGACGACAGTAGCACAGGAAATTACAGTAATTGGCTACTTAGTATTGTTCGATGTTACTTGTCGTTGCATTTGGAACCACAACAAATTTCACAAAAATTCTTTCTTTGCAGAGAGCAGAAAAAAAAAGAGAAAAATTGTCTAATCGTTGTCGCACTCACTATGAACAATAATCGATTCCCTTTTGGAAAATATCCACGCATACTGTCAACAATGTTTGCATGTTTACATTGCATTTAGCCCCTTTATATGTGCTGTGTATACTTTATTGTGATTATGACAAATTTTTTCTATGGAAGTGGAAAATAGAGGAATCGGAGAATGTTTTGAATAGTTGAGGGTCGAGTTTGACATCGATTATCGATTAAAATTAAGATATTCCGTAGAAGTTAGAGATTTCTGAAGATCACAGACTTTATTCAGGCTAATGATGGGACCCATCAACCTTTATTTATACTAAATTTATTTAAACTACCATTACTGCTGTCTACATTATTAATTATGCACCTTTGTTTATTTTATGATTATGTGCCTATTATATCTACACATCTGTATTTACTACGACTATTTATGTATTAAATAATAGTAATAGTAGAAAGTAATAAATAATAAATCGATAATAAACAACAGAATTTTTCCCATTCCCAGTTAGTCAGATTTCCATTCGCGAAAAAAGATTCCCAGCTAATCCATCAAGATGGCATACATAGCTGACGGAAGGCGGTGGAAATAAAAAGCGTTGGCCGTTGCGGATGGAATCACTAGCCTAAATGAGCAAGCTCAGCTAAGCATGGGAGCTTCAGGAAGAGCGTCTGGAATTCCTAAATGGATTTTGAGGGAATTGAGAGAAGGGAACTGTGGCACTGAACAGAAGCATATACTCTCGTATTTCTGATAAAATTTCCGCGAAAAAAGAAACTATTACCGATAAGGAGTAGTTTTTCCGTGGGTAATTGTTGACGTAGTGGAATGTGCAAGATTTACAGTGGTGGAATTGTCTACAATTTCGATTGACCCTTAGCTTTAAAAAAAGAAGCCTTAATTTTAACAACCAGGATAACCTAAATTTTTTTCCTCGTCTATCGATTACTATCCGAAATATTCGAATGAATTCGAGCGGGTTTGAACTCTTTGCAACAACCTGCGTACAGGTTTGATATGGCCTTCACCATAACTCCACACGAACGCCGGCATGTGAGAAATTTTGAAAAAGCGAGATCATTTTGATACGGAAGAATTTGAGGGAAAAAAAAGAGGAAAATGTGAAGTTTTAGCAGTTCTACGGCGATTGATGTGTCCTTATAAGCTGTTAATTGTTTGCTGGATGATAGAAAAGAATAAACAGATGAGGAGAACCACGGAACGAGTTCGTTCGGACTTAAGTGTTAGCGCGTTCAAGCGCACGGGCACATTTGTATTCCGGCAGCATCAGCGAGCCGGCCACTCCCATCGAAATCAAATAAGGCAAGAAATTGGTTGTCGGTTTAGGAGCAAGGCAGGAAGGAAAAGAACAAAAAAAAGGGGAGTAAAAACGCTGGAAGAACACCAGGAATGAATGAATGGGGAAGGATGATATCCACGACACTATGCATCCACCACTGCATCCACGATAACTCGTCAACAACAACCACCTAATGTATGACCCAGAAAAGACAGCAGCGTCCAGCAGGCCCGGCTGGCCCAGCTGTGCGACGACGATGATGGCTCTTCATGGGGACAGCGCATAATCGCACGGCGACACCCCCCTCCGTGTGTGAGTGGCGCTTCTGCCCGTCCACTTTTTGCCCACCGCTTATGGCCTCTGACAACCGGCTTGAAAACCGAGTTTTCAATGAGGTCTGATTGTCAATCGGGTTTCGCTTTCTGTCCATGCGAAGCACGTCGTTTCGGATGAGGATGTGACTGAAGCGTAGTTGCACTAAGTAAATCCTGGTTAACCGGCGCACAGCTGACGAAACGCTTCCACAATTCGCAGAAACAGGGACGCAGTTAGCTAGAAAAAACCAAAAAGTAGCTCTAGGAGTGTAGGTGAAGTTTCTGGAAGTACAATTATTAGAGATTTATTGGACTATTTATTTCCTGGACTTGGAGGTTCTTCCAGAAACATTTTACTGAATTTACGAATAGTTCATCACGCAAACAACACCGAAACTAGTATCTTAAAGGTAGCCCCAGCTCCCCCCCTCCCCCCTCAAAAATTGCTTTTTTTCTAGGAACTTCACAAAACGAAGTCGTTAGAAGAGCTGTCACCGTATCGTGAAAGACCTAGAAATGTCAAAAACTTAAAGTCTCAAATTTTGAAGAATCTCGGATTTCTTCATTCGCTTGGACGAGGTAGGCACCAAATGTATACAGCTTTTTTTCTCCCCAACATCTCCTTACTCTAAACGATCGATAAGAAAATAGTTGCTGGCAAAAAGGTACCGGTCGCAGATTTACAGCAGAGAACGTTCCTACCGTTGGTGTCCTTGGAAAAAAGGTGGTTCCTAGGGAGTTGATCAAATTTCTGGATTTTTTTTTGGAGAGAATAAGGTCGTGTAGATTCGGAAATGGTGGATTCTTGATTTTGTACGCTGAGATTCTGCCTTCAAAATAAAAATGAAATAAATGGAATAGTAAATAAAATAAAATAATGCACTTTTTTCTTGCCCTTGTAGATCTCGAAGAAAACCCATGAGATCCAGAAATCAGGCATATTTTCATGGAGCATTGTGATTGGGAACAATCCCCTATCAAATGCAAATGATCTTTCCTACTTTTTTGTAGCAATGATCTGCACAAAAGTTATCCATATTTAAAAAGTTAAATTTTCCTTAATGAAAGAAAAAATCTTCCGAAATGGGGGAAAAAACTGGCACTGGCCTTGGACTCATCGCTGCAATACCGGCGATGTACTGACGTTCTTTTGGAGGAAAAAAAAAGAGGAAAAATCGATGGGGAAAAGCGTTGCCAAACACAGCCGGGAACGAATGCTCATTATCTCGTTCGGAGGATTCCTCGGTTGATTCTCAGCCTGGCGGATTTTCCTTGCCAGCTCCTAGCAGGTTGGCAGAAATTCAGGCAAGGTCACGCTGGAAATTTGCAGCGTGATCACGGCGTCGAGCGCTTACAAAGTTTGTTCAAACAGTTCGAACAGTTTTTTTTTTTCACACGGTAAACCCTTATCAACGCTGAGGGGTTTTTTGCGGCTTATCTGGACACGTTCTGGACATATTAGTGCTACACTTCCGATAATCTTACTATTTAGAGATCGTATAGCGACTGACGTGAACGTCGAACGTCGAACGTTGATTGGAAGGACAGGATCCGTTCGTCATGGACAAAGCCATCATGGATTGGAGTGGAAGCAGGCACGAACTAGCAACTATTGTGCACCAGACACACGCACACACACACACACACACACACACAAACTAACACGGCTACCACAAACCAACTTCTCTTATCTTATCGGATCGATAAAATAATCTCCAGTTTGTGTAGAATAGTGGTGCAGGTCATCATGACGATCAGCTTGTACTGATTAGGAGGACACGAGGGAGAAGATAGGATAGGAGGGCACAAGTTGCCAGTTGTAGCCATTACACCGTAAACAACACTTGTTGACAGCAGTTGTCACACAGCTAAGATAGCGATAAGTTTATTAGTGACGATGAAGGATGGATGGATAGATGGATGGATGGAAGGGATCAACGGAAAGCTACGCTAAATCATTCCTATCACAAAGATACGGACGACGAGGACGACGAGCACGACCACACGAACGGCGAACGAACGTCGAACGCATGGAACGTCCGATACGATGACTACGCACATATGATGTATGCGTATACGTCGTACACACATACGGACATCGGCTGTGTGGCTGATTCATGCGTGAGCGCGCAGCCATAACTGTCGTCTTCCCACGAGAAAACGCCGAAAACGCCCATGACAGAAAAAAAAAACGGGAACGGCAAACATTGCGCACCGAAACGCCTGGACCACTATGATAGCTTTGTGTTGTAAAGAAACGAATTCTAGCGCAGCGCGTTAGAATTTGCTAGCGTTCGCTGCACCTTTCTTGGCGATAAAATCGGTGGTATTTGTTGCGCACGAAATGCACGAATATTTGTTAGCCGAGGTGGACGTGAGGCTACACAACTGTACGAACTGAACGCTATTTTTGTATTCTCGGGAACCAGTTGCATGAGAAATTTCCAGAACTGCAAAATTATTCGCTGAGATGATATGTCATAATTTCAAGTCTTTCAGAAATAATAGAAAAAAAGAAATATTTGGAAGGAACAGAAAAAAGTAATTGTAGAATTGTATTTGTAGACTATTTCCTTTTCTTTTCATGATTAAAAGAAGTGGGCCTCGCTACTAGCCGCAGAATAAAATCACCTTTTCTTTTTTTACAAAGCAGTTTTCTCAGCAGTGTATTTAATTTAAAAAATACATTCGAATATAGATAATAATATAACAGCAATAAATGCATAATACAATATAAATAGTTTACAATTCAATTTTTCTTTTAATTAAAAAAAGGAATCAAATAATTGCGATATTATTTGTTTAAAAAGGGGGAAATACAGGTTTTTACATAGTAAATTCTAGAACATTCACAAAGAGAAAATTCCAGTTTTCTACTTTCTATGAATATTCTATGAAAGGAATTCGTATGGTCGACTGTAAAGTGTCCTTTGCTTTGCCTAATCGTTTTTCGATATCATCTAAATGAATCCCATTGGATGAAATTCTTATAAGGACATAAATACGTTTTAAAAGCCAGCTACATACATGCGCTCGATCCGTATAGGACCTGTTCGACTAAATCCCATTCATCGGCTTAGACTTTAAAGGATTGGAAAAGAAAGGTGTCTTAACGTGAAAAAATATGCACATAGATTAGAGACCAAAGCTGGGCGCTATACTAAAAGACAGCTTCTTACTAAGGTGTCCTTGTGAGAAGCAGATGACCAAAAAACCCATAAAAGCTACAAAAAATAATCAAATTATATGACTCGAACGTATTTTCTCGTCGATTCTTCATATTTTACGGTTCAAGTGGAGCGAGAAAATCGAAAATGAACCGTTTATTTACCGTCAAATCGTTTCATCGTAAAACAGGTGTTGATTGATGTCACTAATCTTTGTTCTCTGTTTTCACCGCATCTCCGCCTTCAAACGAGTCACTGTAGTAGAATTTTTTTTTCCGAGAATCTAGCATCTTTTTATGGCTGAAAGGGATGTATTATTGTTTGGAAATATTTCACCGTGGGATAAGATGCAAATATTTAATAATTAATGCAATATAATAATAATGTGGACAAATAAGGTAAACATAAATATAAAAATAACAATATATATGATCTAACAATACAATACTCACTAATTTTAAATAGTCAGATAAATCAATTAATTAATATTAAATATTATTATTAAATTTTTTGCCATTATTTATCATTAAACAAATAAATAAACTAGTGAACTAATTTGAAAACATAAGAAAACCACCAGTTAATGACCTAGTTTGCTGAGACTTTTACGGAAATTCCTTTTTTATTTTCAACTGCAAACGTTCACCACTCTCTCGGAGGTTCACGTACTGTCCCAAAAAGGACACTGTATAATTCTGAGTTGATGTATAATTAAAGGCGCAATGATTCATGGATCTCTCTGAAATGTGACTGTAGAGAATAAATTTTCGAGAAAAATAAACGCTGAAAATTACCCTAAATCTCATCGCATTTGTTGAAGATACTATTTATGCAGTCATAAACGTTTTACTTTTTTCTCTATGCTCTTCCTATCCATTAATTTTACGTTGCCTCCAAAAAAAAGCAAAAAAAAACCTCATAAAATTCCTCAATTAATTGGGAATCAATAATCTGATTAGTTTCTCTTCGATTCTTTGTTCTCACGATTTTTTTTCCCTACAGTTCTCTGCTACAGTTCTACTCATAAAGGTTTTATGTGAACTGTAAAGTGGTAAGTGGAAAGTAATTGGATTTTCCAGATCGTTCAATCAAATGGAGCGGTTCTACCGCCGGTGAACACCACCTCATCGTATATATAGTTGTCGAAGATACTAGTCATAAATGGGCTAATTATGATCACACCTGCACGCATGGCCTACTAGGCTACGCTTGGTCGATTCTCTGCGCTACCGTATAGTAGACCCTATGGAAGAGTATACATACACGCTCCAGATGGAGTGGATGGTGGATTAGGTGGACTACTCGTGACTACTCGACTGATAAATGATTCATGGATAGTTCGTGTGCACGTGTCCCGATGATAAACAAAGGTGCAGCGATCTGGAAATGGAATGCTCGAATCTTCTCGACGAGTACCAAAAAACAAGGTGGTGGTTATTTTATACGAAAATATGTTGGAATTTATGTGACTGTGGTTTATGGTAAGAATTTTTGAGAAAACACCATTGTCCCATTGTGATGAGAAAATTGAGTTCTTTTGAGTCACATACTTGTTTGTGCATTGAGAAGTTTCAGTAACGTCTACCGCAGTACATATTTTCGCTCCTAAAGAATACGCTCTAGAAAAATCTTCGATTTGCACTAGAACACGGCTCATTGCGTTTTAGGCGAGCATTACATTTTCTGGCGAGAAGAAAGAGAAGCCGCTTTACGGCTCCTTTAATTTGCTCCTTAAGCGGAACGGATATGAAAACACGTTTAAGTTATACAGCTAGTACAACATGCGATTCGCTACGATACAGTCAGATGTAATTTCTGAAGAAGAAATTTGAATTTTTTCTAAATTCTTCTGTAAGCTTCCACATTCTTCCATCTTTTCTCGAAAAGAGTGCTAGTAAAATTGGATCCAAATCAATTAATTAATTGAACATTTTTTTTTTGAGAAAACAATGTTCAAAGACAAATTAGCTAGGATCAAGAAAGTACAAGAAAGTGTATAAGCAAAAAGGAAAATCAAGAAAAATTATTAAAAGGGACTCTAGGAGAATTTCAACACGTTAATTAAAATCTAGAAATAAATCAACGAATGATTAAATGTAAATCAATAAATTGAAAAATAAAAATTGAAAAGAAATCTTCAAAATTATTAGCCTATGATTCTATTTATTCTATTATTATTTTATTTATAAGGTAGGTTTCATGTATCGAATGAACGTTTTTTAAAAGCTATGACAAATTTTCAGGTTAAATACTTTTCTGTCTTCTATTTTTTCATGTTTATCAAAAAAACAAAATGAAATAAAGCGTATTCCTACACATATCAACTATTTAAAAAAGGTGCAGAGTTTTTTTTTTTTGTAACAAGCGTATGTAATAACCAAAGATATTCGCAGAAAATTAAAATATATTTAAAAGGGGTGCAGGGATTTTTTTTCATAACAAACTTCTGAACCAGACGTATTCGTAGATGCAGAGATGAACTACAGATGAGTTCATATGAACTAGTTGAATCAAATTCTTAAAGAAAAACTCTGTCTGAAGGATTAGGAACATCGGTTATCGCTTGATATTCAGGGAAACTTTACCTCTTACCCAACTTACATAACTTCACTTCCATTAGTGAAATGGGTGAGCGTGGACTCGACTTGAAGGAAGGAAGCGTTGATCATCTATGACACATATCCTGGCACAATCCTAAGCTCCGCCTTTTCACAAACGTTCTCTCTTTTTTCTTTTCTTCTTTGCCTTCTCCTTCTGTGCTCGCTGCTATCGAGGTACAAACTGACTCATCTTGACGTTGTGGCCACGGCAAACAGAATAGGAATTGTTTACAGGACAAATATGAACCTGTTTGATGAGTGTTTCTGGTCCTGCAACGCAATTACTTTCCTCCTACAGTTTACTTTTTACGTTTTGATGGGATTTGCTAGCAAAGTTTAATTGTGTTTAATTAAAAATTACAAGTAATAAATCACTAGGGCGAGTTTTAAGTGACGGCGGATAAAAATTTTTTTAAAAGGTTATGATAAATTCCTTAAAACAACAAATTTCTTAAAAGGACCATTCAAAAGAGAATTATTAAAAGTTCACACTTTTCTATATTACGTAAGCTGAAACCGAGTCTTGCTAAGGCCAAAAAATCCTTAATTTTTCTAGAAGAAAGGGAAAAAAGAAAATATTTCGCAAAGATAGAGCTCTCTTTTTTTCTTGAGTGAAATCACAACAAAAGTTACCGTTCATCAGTGCCTTACGGACTCACTTATAGAATTGAAAACGATAGGACTTTTTTCTTCCAAAGGATGTTAGCAGAAAATCGTTTCCATGGAAGGCCGAAAAATTTCCAGAAATTGTGGCGGATTTTTCCCGTTAATTATGCTCTTCATTCTCATTTATAGAATTGAAGAGAACAGGATTTTCTTCTTGAAAAAGATGTTAGCACATTTTCCAGGAAAAGTCGAATAAAAGTGAGAAATTATTGGAAAAAGTAAAAAAAAATTAAAGTTAAGAAATTAGAAAAAATTAAAGTTAAGAAATTAGAAAAAATTCCAGAAATTCCGGCGAATTTTCCACGTGTTTTTTTTTTCGTGAATTGTGTTGTTTATTGGTGCACAATTCTATCCTAAAAACTTTTTGTCACTCTTCTGAGGTACGTGACCTCGAAAAAAACTCACTCGATAATGCATAGATTCGGTTCACCCACCAGATGGCACACATTTTCGTTACTCATAATCTCACATCAGCACACATATGGTGCTTACGGTCGCTCAACACTACACTAATTATTCAGCACACGATCCACGATCGCTGCTGGTCGGAGTCGTGGAGAAATCGTGCGCTTGGCGCGATGCCAATCTCGTCGAAACGCACCTTTCTCGATAACAATAACACTAACTGACTCATGCACACAGCATCGTTCAACATCAGTAGGCGCTGATTCTTCGATATGATACGGGATTGTGAGAGGTCGTTTCAGTTTTTTTTTCGTTCTGTTTTCACCCGAATCACCCGGATCGTAGCGATTCTCCACTGACTTCCAACCCTGAAATTATCCAGCATCCACTACGGGACCAACGAAAACGAATGAAAATCATGAAAACGAGACCATTCTGATAAAAACGAAACGAGAAAGTAAGCCGAAAGAATAGAGACAGAGTAATTATCTCCGAATGAAAAATGATCGTTTTCGAATGAAGCGTTCAACTTTATGGAAGGAGCACGGAAGTGGAAGAAAAGCTAGCATATTTGAGGATTTCAGCGAGCTCTTCTGTTCCGTAAAATGCTGACTACCAGATCTAACTTTAAGGTAAGCTTGGTAAGCTTAATTTTATTCCCTTTCCAGATACATACTCCTCATGTTAGTAGAAGTAGTAGAAATGTGAAATCAGCAACTCACTCGCTTTCAAATGGTATTTTCAAAATCTAATTTCAAAAAAATCATTAAATAAATCATTCATTATTAAATCATTGAATTAATCATTAAATAAAATCATTAATTTATTTTTCTCTAAGATTTCTACGGTTTGCGTGGGATCAATCCATCGGCGGGCGACTTTGCGACAGAACTTGGTAGTGATATTGTAGTCACATCAATAGAATGCTGAATGACATCCGTATGATTCCGTGTTTGATTCAAGTTCAATGGATTTTTTGTACTTCTTTAGCTTTTTAAACAACTTTACAAGAAATCCATTCAGAGAGAACCTGGAGAGACTCTCTAACACCCATTAATCTTCGAAGCAAAAAAAAAAATGGAACCTCTAAACATATTTCGTTTCGCTTTCGCTTTGTCTAGCAACTGCAGATGCTCGCCACCATTAGACATTTTTTTCTGGATGGTTGCAGAGTTAGCGGCAGGCTCCAACCTTACGTATTTGAAGAGAGAAATCTTTAGAAGCGTTATCGAAGCAGCCTCACATGTGTAAGCGAACGTAGTAGGAAAAATGATAAGGAATTAGGAAAAAAATAAATGAGTGTTTCAAAAATCCATGAGAATAAGAAATAAAGCTAATTAAGGACTAACAGCTGAAAAAGAAGAACATGGATAGAGTAGGAGCGAAATT
This sequence comes from Necator americanus, assembly GCF_031761385.1. Taxonomy (NCBI): domain Eukaryota; kingdom Metazoa; phylum Nematoda; class Chromadorea; order Rhabditida; family Ancylostomatidae; genus Necator; species Necator americanus. Next base: position 37,840,930 of record NC_087372.1, read on the forward strand.
AAGAGGGAAGAAAAGGAAAGGAAGAAAAAGACATTTTGCACGACAAACAGCGTCGACGCCACCATCTGAGATCGTTTTTTTTTCTGGATGGTTGCAGAGTTACAGAGAGAGTAAGAAATGGTCGCCACCTCGGACCTTTCAGATCAATGTGATTTATTTGAGCGAACAATCGAGAGCTAATTGGTCATACTAAATTCTCATAAATCACCCGGCGCAGATGTTTAAGAATCCATTTACCGTCACGGAAAAGGGAATAATAAATGGAGACGATTACTAGACGATTGAAAAAGCAGGACAACGAAAAATTCTGCATATATCAACTAATGGCATTTTTACTGTGACCGAAACCGTATGTATTTTTGTATGTGTTGATTGTACATTGTAAAGATAAGGTATTGGTCTTTTCTATGTTTTTTTTTCCAAAAGTGGTCCAAGAGTTTTAAATGTTTGATGAAAGAAACTTGAAGGTTGAAGAGAAATTCTTGATGACCGTTCACAAAATTTTAAAGTTGTAGGAAAAAGAGAGAAAACTTAGAGAACAAAATTGTAGCAAAGTTATTTTTGAATGTCAGCTAGAACTTAAAATAATTGGTTACTTTCAATTTTCAATTGTCATTATTCTCAAGATGAGCGGGTGTAGCGCAGTAGGCAAGAGGTCCCACTGCCTGCACGATCGGTCAGAGGTTCGAATCCGCTCAAGTACTCATCAAGCCTATCATCCCTCCGGGATCAATAAATTAATACCAGATTTGTTCGGGAGGATAAAAACACTGACTTGACTCATCGGCTAACCCCAGTAAGCCACTGTATAGGCCAGTTACATGTTCCTAAACCTCAAACGATTCTGAATTGAAGTGAACCTGATGGTGGATCCCAAGCGGATTGTCTAATGCCAGATACTTTATCCACTTTTAATCTTAAGATGATTAACGTATTACTTTAATGAAAGTGATTAGTTTTTTCTTGGTAGTTGTTTGTTAGCTGCTATACGGTAGTTTCCCATACTTATCTAATTTAGGTGCCTGTTTACAGAACAACCCAGGGATCTTGACCTCCTGGAAAAAGTGTGGGAAAGTTTGATTCATCGGATTAAATTAGGAATTACAAGGATCCGAAGGGGTTCTAGGAATAATTTCTAGCATCACATGTGCATACGATCTAACTAGTAGCAATTACAGAGTCGTAGGCCTACATATTTGTTAATATAATAGCTATGATCATGAGGATCAGTAGGTGGCGAGGATAATTGCGCTGAGTATGAACTCTTACAGTATGCTTTTGTTCCGATTAAGTGAAATATTCCCATAAATCCTTATGTTTGAACAAACAAATATAAAAGTCATTTCGACGTCGTCGAAGAACTTTCACAAGGAACTCGGCGGCCTGTTTTCCACTAAACTGCCAGTTTTCACTTAACTACCATCACATTATCGGGGAGGAGGAAAAAAAAAATCTCGTCCACAAAAGGAGTTCTCGACGATGTGTCGATAACCTATTATTTAAAGGAACGAATGCAGAGAATTGCCAGCCATTTTCAACATCATCTTCGTGTGAGTTCTTACCACATACACACATACGCAGACACACCTTTTTTTTCATTCACGACCTAGAAATCCATGACAACACCACACGACCGACCCGTTAACGCGGCTGAAATGAGGTAATCTATAAGCCGGGGGAAGAGGGATCTTCTCCGCCGTTTTCTACAGCTAATCGAAATCGCACACGCGACCAGATGTCGTCGGTGAGAACGCACGATTTTGACGTAATTTAGTGGATAAGGTCGTCGGCGCAATCGTGCCTCTCGCCACTAATTGATATCGCTGCGGAAACGGAATTAAACAAACAGCCATGCGTAAGAAGCGATTAGGAAGATCAGGGTGGGATTGGGAAGGGAAGTGAACGAAGGGTAGGGAAGGGAAGGGAAGCGGCGGGAGGGGGTTCCGTCGTCCGTCCGGTCACCACCTGGGAGGAGACTATCAGACTTGACTGCCTCGGACGACAATAGCTGCTAATCCAGTGAAGGATAATCCTTCATGCCCCGTCGACATAAAGGGATCGTCGCGAACAATGATGATGTTCTACATTCGTGATGATCGTAAATAATTCAGGATTCGAATGGATCGACGACGATACGCGCTCAGCATCGAGCAACATTCGATTCGACAATGATCATCGTAGCGAAACCCGATGGAGAACGATGTAATCAATCAGCATATGACCTCAATGTTATCGTCTGCTATCAACGCGGCGGGTAGAAGTCATTTCGGATAGGAAACGGCGGCACGTCATGCTGGATGGTCATGATCGCCGGCCTCGACGATCATGGATGATCCGCGCAGTTTTTCTTTTGTAGCTGAAACAAGTTTTGCACATAAGCACTGCAAAACCACGTAGGTAAAAATCAATTCGAAAGCAATTCATTGAATCCTGCCTCATAGTTGTGTGAAGAGCTCTTTGGTGGCTTTTTCGTGCAGAATATGACTGACACGGCTCTGTATATCCAGATTTCGAGCGCCACATTATTGTGCTTCCGTTTACCGCTCTTTATATACTCTTGTGAATATGGGGAACTATGAACGAGTCCTAAGTTCTCGCCAGAAAGTCACAAATATGACCAAAAAGGATTAGAAATGTGGAGGGAAAAGGGGTTAAAGTTCATGGAAACTGTGGAATGATTTAAGGTGGAAAAGAATCAACGGATAAAAGAAAATATGCTGGGAGAGACGAAGAAAAACAAGAAAAATGGCAAAAAACTCTAGAGGCAAAGCTATTTTTTGAGAAGAATGTTTTTTTGAGAAAATAATGAAGGCATATTATACCTTATCCTAACTCTTAATCAAAAAACTTATGACCTTGTAAGTTAAAAGAAACAAGGAAACATTTAAATATGAGCGACAGAAAAATATTTCAGGATACTGTAAGAATGATGGAATTCACCCGTCAAGAGTGAGTGCAAGAGCTAAGAGTTTTTTTTTCTGCAATTTCATCGTAATGTCATGTGAATAAATGTGAAATTTCCCGTCGAAGATAAATGTAGCCAATTAGTCCAGCAGCAATGAAGGCATGAAAAGAAAAGCGCAGAAAGCACGAAATTCCCAGGAATGCAATGGAAAGGTCAGAACTTTAAATTCATCAATGGGTCGGCATATAAAAAATAGAGTTCTTCAATTGTATGTGACGGCTAAAAAAAGAAGTCTCGATGAAGATGCGCGATAAGATAGAGATTTAAAAAATTTCAGCAATACAAGAAGAAGCTTTCAAACTACAAGAAAAAAGAAAAGAATAAAAAGAAAATCATTCTAGAAAAAAGCAGTTTATTAATACATAGTGTTTCAGATAAAAACATGTATCTTTATAATCAGTTATAGAAAAAAAAATATAAATGAATTATCTCAAAAATCTATGACAACCACACACACACATTATATGAGAACTCAACATTTTAAATAACTTCATTTATTTCTCCCCTTTAAGTTTTTTGGATTCATTCAAGGAAAAAAATTGAAGTCTGACAGCTCATTTACTTAATGGAACGCCTACACTTTTATAAAGATGACTCCCTTTAATTTAATATCCCTATATCTCAAATTACTTATTTAAATAAACCCTTAAACGAACTGTTCAAATTAATTGGGCTACCAACTACAAAATAGCTGCTTCAGGAATGGTTTTCTGAGATGAAAAGTATTGATTTTCCATACGTTCGCATTAATAATTTCAGGAAAGTATTCTTGAATATCGATCAATCAACAAAAACTGTGAGTAAGCGCAACTCGAATGATATGAGCGCGAAACGGAAAACTCCAGAAAATTATTAATCGAGGCTCAGAAAGGGATAGCTGTGCGTATCGTGGAAATTATTTTCTCTGTCGCTGTGGGACAATCTCAATCAATAGCAGAAAGGTCACTGTATCGTTCCTCCAACTCCTACGTCCATGTTGTATTTGAATGTTGTATTTGAAAGCGAAATATCAATATCGATTGATTAGAACCGCGCGTCTCCAGCGCAACTTCCTATGCCCGAGAAGAATATCGAAGTCCGTCTTAGTCAAGAGCGGCACTGATTCGACGAGTGCTTCCGTGTGAAAGAGCGCCGAACGGGACGGGAACGAGGACGGCGAGGGAGGGAACCACAAAGAACGTCTTGCGTCTTCGAATCGGTAGCGCTCACTAGTCTGGACCATACCCGACAGAAAGGAAAAAAAAAACTACGTCGATACCAGAACCTTTGGAGTTTGTTTTTCACGCGTATGCATCCCGCGTCGGAGGGCACTAAGAGGAGTACGGTAGCAATAATGACTATAGATTAGAAACCAGCTCACTCGCTCACTACACTTCCTTCCGTTGTCGAAATATTTTTGAAATAGAGGTGAAATTCCGGTGAAAAAACTCTTTCTGAAAATTTTGATCTATTTTAAGATGAAGGGAGAACTCGTCCGCGTATTGTCGGTACTTGAAAGCCATTGCTTGTAATGCTGAACGCAGCAATTTTTGGTTACGGCATAATTAAAAGGAAGATCTCGGAGGATTTGGAGGGACCACACAGGACTGGTGGGAGAGAGAGGGTAAATAAAAAATAAAAAATAAATCTTCCAGTAACAATACTAATAATAATAGCAATTTAATAATAATAAATTCAAAAAATATAATTAAATACACGGCTAAACCTTAATATTCTGTCTCCTCAATGTTTCATCATCAGAGATCTTTATTTAAAGTAAATGCTACTATTTAAAGCTTAATTTAAATTAAATTTGAGTTCATCGAAAATATCAGCCCCGAAATATTAAGAAAAAAAAACAAAAAAAAATCGACGATGAGGTGGTAGTTTCCTGCAGCTTTTTCTTTTTTTATCAAAACAACCTCGGAAAAGAAACCTTCTCACTTTAGAATAGAATTGAAACTAATATTTTATTTTATATTTATATATTATTATTTGTATTATTATTTATATTATTATATTCATTTATTCTTTATTTGGATATTTTGTACTGGATTGAAAGGCTTTGTGGTAATTTATTTACGGGGATTTTTGATTTCTAAAAAACTTCTAAGGAAGATTTTTGATTTGCTCCCTCTTCTAGAAAGATTAGTTAGTAAGTTTGTTTGTTTGTTTACTTAGTTTTCGCTTAGTTTCTGTTGAGAAATTGAAGTGGCTATGTCATCGGATCCCAGAGGGAAATTGATGTTGAAGGTCGAATAGCCGAACTGTCTACTCCCCTCCATGAGGAATGGCATCGTTTAAAACCGGCCGCGTAATTGCAACCAAACGATTGGTGAACTTTCTAACTGTCTGTCGAAGAAAACGAAGCGCAGACAATTCGGAAATCGTTGAGATGCTTTGAAAATTTTTTTCGAAGAAAAAAAAACTCGGTTGAGTAGCTGCTTTTCCCCCGTAGAAGTCCGTTTCGCTGAAAATCGGCGATGGCGGGTGCTATTCGGTAATTTTCTCCCATTATTGCCGATGAAAGACGAAGATTTATTGGAAAAATTTAGCGACCACTATTCACTACATAGAAATACTGGATGAGTCGTTGCAACGAAAAAAAAAGAAGGAAAAAAAGAAACCCGTAGAACATCAGAGTTATGCGAAAGAGAACAATGAAGAGGAGGAGCGCATACGTATGTAGGAGGAACACAAGGAGGAGGCGAAAAGAAGCGAAAATGAGTTCGACCGTGGAGTGATTCGTGCGTGAATTGCTGATAAAAATCCAGGTAGACGTATGTATGACGATGATATTATGTACAGAACAACAGACATACATAGTACAGAGGAATAATCATGCCACATTAATCTCCAAGGATATTCGGATGTGTGGTTTGATATTCACGATAGCATGCTTTAATATGTTCGAATACTTGTAAACATGGCAAAAATTCCAGAGGATTTGTCGGTTGTGCGTCATTTGTACGACAAAATTGTAGACATTTACCACCGTGAAATGTGAGTAGACCGGCTCGTTGACAGCATGCACTATGATCCACCTGTAAACACGTAAACACACACACACACACAAACACATCGCTAGAGAAAAATTACAATAAAAAATTAGAAATTTTCGGATTAAAAGATTCCCCCCCCCCGTCAAAACTCGTTTCCTGTGATGTCTATAAAATGATAGAATGCTAGTCACACCTTTGATGATGCACAATCGAACGCATCACGTTGTTGTGGGCCCGGACAGACGTTCGTTAGGAATGCGGAAACCAGCTGGAAAAAAAGAAGAAGAGGGAAGTGTCGCCGAGAAATCATATACGTGTGTGGATACAATGCGCTACCGTATTCGTTGTAATGCTAAGAAAAAAGTTTTGCAGATTTTTTTTTCACCTATTCATTTCCCTTTTTCTAGCAGATTCATCCAAAATTTTCCCTTAAGTCTTTCTATGGCAGTGGTTTAAAAAATAAAATAATAAAAAATAATATAATAAAAATAATAAAAATAAAATGATAATAAAAATAATAAAAATAGCAAATTATATAATCAATAATTTTTTGAAGTAGTTTTTCAAACTTTTTGATCTCCCTAACCTGATCGGCGGTGATAAAAACCGTATTACTTTTCTATGCTACTTATTTGTTGAATTCTCTGGATAAACACTTAGTAATTTAAATAAATAAAGTAACAATAAACATAGTGAATTTTATCATCAATCATTTTTTTCAATTTCAGCAATTTTTTATAGCTTTTTTTGTTCTCCCTAGCCTACTGTCCGGGGTGATAAAAACCTTTTTCTGGATCTTCTACCTTACTTGTTTCTTGAATTTTCCAGATAAAAATCGCTCACGAGCCCATTCTCGGATGCTTACCAGTCCACTGCATTGAAATGACGATACAAGATCAAATACTCTACTTTCCGCTCTTTTTTTTACAATAGAGATACTGAACCGCCAAACCACTGAACATAATTCAAATGGACAACTACATGACTCAAGCGTACACATAAATTTGTTTGGTTTTAAGTTTTTTCCGCCCGGAAAATCCTCTCGAGAGTACTTGGTGGAAAAAAAAGAACACGAGTTCCCCCTTCAAACTTCTCGCGCTCATAACATCTATCAGGATTATTCCAAAATGGACACTTCAGCTAGTTCCCACTAGAACTACTGGTTTAGAGTTTGGGATCGGAAATCGCTGACTGACAGGACAGGATCAGTTGCCCAGATCTGAGGTGTGAGGACGAATTAACTGTCACGCGCACTTCTAAACAATCTGTATGTTGCAAAAATAGATTTCAAATTTCAATTTCGATCCAATAATCCCATGTTATCGTAGTGGATTGATCTATACTGAAAGATGTTACAGTACTGCATCAATCAGCAGACGTAATGTTTTTTTTTTCAAGAAGTTTTCCCAGAGAAAAGTTTATTCGCTCAATGTATAGTTGGTTGCTGGACAGCATTAGAACTGTGTAATTAATGGTTCTGCGAGACCTACCAGTGTGTCACGCTTTGGAATATTTGATTAATACTTAATAGAATAATAAAAAATAATAATACATTAGAAACCTGTTCTAAATATAGAGGAAGATCAAGTTTTGTGGTTTTTTATGTGTATGAAAGAGATGAAGAATATTTATATGAAGTGCGATATGACAACGATAAATATGATAAAATGTGATAATATAAAAAAAAAATATTTTTTTTCCATGTTTTCCCTCAGATGTGAGCTAGTTACGATATTATAACAAATGTGAAGGAGGAAATTTTCTCGTTTCTAGTAATTGTATTTTTTTTTCGTAATTTATCGAGATACGACAGAACTAGTATGGACTACTTGGTGGCAGTTATTCGCCTAAACCACGGATCTCCCTCACTAGAGGGATCACAGCCGGTTAGTCGCGAGGCTACGTGGCGCGTCCCCAGGTGGCGGATAGGGGGCTAACCGCGGACCAAAAGCGACCTTGTGCTTGCCCAGAGACGCAGGTGGATTCAGGGGATGGACTCCCTGCTTCTGCTGTGCCAGGACTGACTCGTAAAATCATTGTATCCCGCACGTCGGTCCGGCCAAAAGCCTGCAATCAATTGACTGGGAGGTGCAAGGGAGGCGGTTTGGAGTCGCCTCCAACAAATAAGCTCCACATGTCCACTCTGGGAGAACGGAAGTTCTCCCAAAAACCCATGGGACTAGAGGCTTGCAACCTGCCCGTGGGTTTTAAATTTCATGCAAAAAACAGTAATAGAAAAGAGTCTCCTGACTCCGGTAGAAAGCCTGGTACGGTAGCGCCAGGTAGGACGGGGTTGCAGGAGTCATGTAGGCTACCGAAACGGAAAAGGACTAGGATGACGATCTGTACTTATAACGCACGCACGCTTGCATCGGAAGCGGCCATCGAAGATCTGATGGTGCAAGCCAAGAAGATCAAGTACGACGTCATCGGACTGACCGAGACGAGACGACGTCACTCTCTCAACGCTGTATTTGAAACTGGAGAAGAACTGTTCTTAGGAACATGCGACAGTAGAGGTGTTGGTGGAGTTGGCGTCCTCGTCAACACGAGTATGGCACAGAACATCGACTCTTTCGAACAACTCACGACCCGAATCGGACGTCTGCGGATGAGAAGATGTGGTCCCACACCGGCTTTGACTATCTTCGTCGCTTACGCTCCAACATCAAGCTACGAAGAAGAAGAAGTCGAAGCTTTCTATATGGACCTGGAGAAGTTCTACCGAGAAGATCATGCCTTTTACAAGGTCATAATTGGCGACTTCAACGCCAAAGTTGGCCCAAGAAGAACGCCGGAGGAACTTCACATCGGGACCCACGGCCTACAATGGAATGACCAGGGGGAGAGGCTTTCCGAGTTCATCATGACGACTAAGACCATCCATGGGAACTCGCAATTCCAGAAGCCCTCCTCTCTACGCTGGACGTGGGAGTCACCCGGTGGAGGGTACCGTAATGAGATAGACCACATCATCGTCAATAAAAGGTTCTGCCTGACGGATGTCGCTGTTGTACCAAAGTTCTATACGGGATCGGACCATCGCCTCCTCCGAGGAAGATTTTCTTTCACGCGGAGAGCAGAGAAAGCCGCCAAGTTCAGCAAGAGAAATCCCAGAACTACCATCAACTGGGATCTCTTCGCTACGTTAGCCGGCTTTTGGGAAGATTCCGCAATGGACAACATCGACGAGGAATACGACCGGCTTGTCAAACACCTTCATGACTGCGCGAAGAAGGCTGAGAGTATTAAAACAACCAAGAGACGCCTGTCTCTTGAAACTCTTGAGCTGATACGCCAGCGTGGAGCAGCACGAGCCGCAGGGAACCAAGAGCTTACGTCCGAGCTCGCAAGGCTTTGCAGAGAGGCGGGAAAAAGCATCCGCTATGCCCGCCGAGACTTCGCCAGTCGCAAGACAAGGATGACAGCTCTCCGGAACCCGAAGGGAACAACCATTGCATCGAGAAGGGGAATGGAGAAAATCATCTACGACTTCTACTCTGATCTCTTCGACAGCCGTGCCCACTTGCCTCCTCACCATCTGAGGGAAGATGGACATGTCATTCCAGCGGTTCTCCCGTCCGAAATACGACATGCTATCATGTCGGTGAGAAATCGTACAGCAGCCGGTCCCGACAGAATAAAACCAGAACACCTGAAGAACCTTCCGCCAGTACTCATCAACACCCTGGCGAGGATCTTCACACGTTACCTGTCGGAATGCAAGGTCCCTAAACAGTGGAAGACCAGCAAGACCGTGTTGCTGTATAAAAAGGGAGATCCACATGACATCGGCAACTATCGCCCAATCTGCTTACTGTCCGTCATCTACAAGCTCTTCACAAGAGTGATCCTTAATAGGATTGAAAAGGTCTTGGATGAAGGACAACCATGCGAGCAAGCAGGGTTTCGAAAAGGATTCAGCACGATCGACCATATTCACACTGTTTCGAGACTCATCGAGGTATCACGAGAGTACAAGATGCCGCTCTGTCTCACTTTCATCGACTTGAAGAAGGCCTTTGACTCAGTTGAGACGGAAGCGGTCGTGGAAGCCTTGGACAACCAAGGCGTTCCCACTCAGTACATAAAGGTGCTTCGAGAGTTGTACAGTAACTTCACGACCGGAATCTCGCCATTCTACAAGAATATCATCATTGACGTGAAGAGGGGGGTTCGACAGGGTGATACAATCTCACCCAAAATATTCACAGCCACCCTCGAGAACGCAATGCGAAAGTTGGAATGGGACGACATGGGAGTGAAGATCGATGGTCGGCAGCTACACCATTTGCGCTTTGCTGATGACATCGTACTGATAACACCTAGCATCAGCCAAGCGGAACGAATGCTGACCGAATTCGCCGAAACATGTGGATGCATCGGTCTTGAGCTGAATCTTCAAAAGACGATGTTCATGCGGAACGGATGGATCTCGGATGCCCCATTCACGCTCAACGGAACGAACATATCCGAATGCACCAGCTACGTCTATCTGGGTCGGGAATTGAACATGATGAACGACCTGGCCCCCGAGCTGGGCAGGAGGAGAAGAGCGGCTTGGGGAGCGTACAAGAGCATCGAGGACGTAGTGAAGAAGACCAAGAACACCCGGCTCCGTGCTCACCTCTTCAACACCACCGTACTTCCTGCTTTGACCTATGCCTCAGAAACCTGGGCACTTCGCAAGCAGGAAGAAAACGCGGTGAGCGTCATTGAACGCGCAATTGAGAGAGTGATGCTAGGAGTATCCCGTTTCAAGCAAGTGAGAGACGGGATTCGAAGTTCTCTCCTACGTCAGCGATCGAAGATCAGAGACGCCGCCGCGTTTGCCAAGGAAAGTAAAATAAGGTGGGCCGGACACGTGATGCGCTTTAACGACAACCGTTGGACCAGAGCCGTGAGCGACTGGATTCCCCGCGATATTAAGCGCAATACAGGAAGACCGCCGACCCGATGGTCAGATTTCTTCACGAAGTCCTTCAAAGAAAATTACGATGCTCTTCGTGTCCCACGCGAAAGGAGGAACCACTGGGCTACTCTGGCACGCGACCGGGACAAATGGAAGAATTACTGGCGCCCGCTCGACCGGTTCGAAGACCAACGGGAGTCAAGGTGATCAAGGTGATTCGCCTAAAATATAACCTTCCAGTGATTTTTTTTTTCAAAGAAAGTCAAATTTCAGACCATACTAACCGGAGAGTGAACTATACCACTACATTACTGTAACATAGCAACAATTTTAACGGAAAAAAGATCAGAAAAAAGGTATTCAAGGAAATAAATTGACAGCTTTCCAATGCTTTCCGGGGACGAAGAGCGGAACTCTTGTTCTACATAATTTTATCGCTTAGACAGGATCAATTTTCACCTCAAATTGAAAATAGATTCGGTCTTAGCATTCAGGGCCAGGAAGACAAGGAAATAATGGAGAATTTTACCAGGTCACGGTACATAGTTCCTTAACTTATGTACGTCGGAGATCATTACCTACAGAAGCACCTACGTCATTCACATGGACCGTAACCTTTGTTGACTATGTACTGTTAGGTTGTACATACACTAACGAAACAACAAAATCAAATTTTTTAGATTTTTAATTTTTTTTAAAATATTCACTTGAGATGGTGACGCAATCACAGAACACTCTGAGTCCAGAGTCCAACGTAATCCTAGTGCTACATGTATACATCCCTGGGGTGTAGGTGATGGAACAAAAATCCAGGTAAATCCCAGGTGTTTTATTTTGGTTCCCATTTTAGTAAAGTTTGTAAATTTTTCTTTTTGTTCGTAAGATTCTCTGACCCAGGCAAAGTGTGTTCCATTTTTCTAAAATCTTTCTTTTCTGGTGCACCATTAATGTATGTGAATAAATAAAAAGATAAATAAATAAACAAATATTTTTTGTATGGTTTTTTTTAATATTATATTTATACTACATTTACTAAAAAATATCAATACTACATTATATCAATATCTATACTATTTAAAATCTATACTACTATATTTATACTATATATATATATTTTATAACTACTTTTTTACAACTATTTTTTCTTTCATATGCAGACATTCATGCGCATGCAAAAGTGCGATACTAACGTTATATTTGTTCAAGTGCGTTGACCAAAGTTTCTACAGCTTTTTATCTCAGTCATATCTACGACTGTGACCTCGAAAAAGCTTATCACGACGCTACTAACGACACATGTTTGGACAACCTTCATAGTGCACACCTATAATAGTTACAAACCAGTTGAATCAGCATGCATTTGCATCTGCACGACGAACGTGTCATACATTTGTGTTTACGTGAATGTTAGTCACAAGGGTAAGAGCATGCTGGGATGAACGTTAATCGTGGGACTCACCGTTTTATCATTAAGGGCCTCAAAATTGCACATTGCCTGACATCCAGGGCTCACACGACGTTTACGGCAACATAAATCCAATTTCTCGTTCGGTGTCAGTGTTGTTCGCGCCCTCGATGACGTCGGGATCTGGCCAACAACGTTATAGGACTGAAATACGAGAAGATTTAAAGAAAAACAAAAAAAAAACAAGAAATTTTGTGGTGCAAAACCTGACTTTAAAGAAAACAATGCAAACAGTTAATTTAATTGCACTGGAACAGGTTCAAAACGAGATAGGATCTCTTTTCTCAGAACGTTCTTGTTTCAAGAAAAAAACGTAAGGGCAGTTTTTTTTCCAACCAACTATAAGATTGAAGCTACTTTTCTTTCAGAGGAAAAAAAAACTGCCAGAACAAAAGGAATGTAGGGTAGAAGTGATCGTCACTTTGCTTGTGGACTTGAATCTTTGAAGAGTTTTCAAAAAAAAAAAAAAATTACTTGTACATCCAATTCTTCAAAAATTCAAGCAAAAAGACATAAAGAATAGACGAATAAAAGGAAGATCTGGCAATTTGAGAACGCTGCAGAGCCATTTTCTAAAATAATTTTTTAATTGAACTTCGCTCTTCCCGGGTACTATGGAAAGCAACGAGAAAACTGAATTATTAGGTCGAGTAATGAGTCATGAGCGTCTCCTTAAATTTGAAAATACACACATCGGAATAAAAACTGTTTTGAAAATGTTGTAGACCATTCAACGAAGAATTCTTCACACAAGAATTCCTAGCACTAACTTTTCAATTTTACTGATTATTATTTTTCTTTAAGTGGATTAAATTAGAACATCAGGTGGACAAAACGGGCATTTTTTTCAGTCAATCGAGAAGATGGGGCCGCCAAAACTGGGGATAAGAAGCTATTTTTGAAAATATTACCCGCTATTCGCTTCCAAGCTCCAAAATTGAAGGTTTTGACCTCGAAAACTGACCACGAAGCTGCTCAATTGTGTAATTGTAATGGGAAGCCCATTTTTCTCCCAAATTTTTTTTGATAACAAAGAAAGTTACTGCAAATCCATGAACATTATTTCTCCAAATCGTTACTTTTCGCTGTGCTGTTTTTCAGGAACATTTTAAGAACATGATCTTGACTCACGCTTCCCTCCACGCCTTTTTACATTTTGCGTCACTTTGTACTTTGTACTTTGTAAATAATGTGATTTTTTTTCCAATTCCCCCGGAGAAGAAAAAAAAACATCGAAAGAAGCGACGATAAGTTCGCACTGAAAGACGACCAAAAAAGTAGAAAAGCTTTACAAAGAACGAAAGAAAATATAATTTACGTTAGAAAATTGTTTTAAAAAAGGTATTTTTTTTATTTTTCAAGTGCTAAAATGTTATAAACAAAGTATCATATTCTGTCTTATATGGGTTCAGTAAAAAAAAAGAAATGCAGTAGAGTCCACCCAAAAGATGAAGTAACATCGAAATAATAAAGGAAAATGATCTTAGATTAAAAAAAATACATTTAGTTTCAATTTATATTAAATTCTGGTTTTTTCCCGTTTTTCTAAGACAAAAATAATAATAAAGTCACATTAAAACAGAATAATCCAATATTTCCATATTCAATAAAACAATCAAAATCACAAGAACAAATATCTTCAGCTATCAGATAACACTGCGCCCGTTTTGATCTCTATTTTTTAAATACACTTTCCTACCTCCACGAAAACGTCATATGTAGGTTTTTTTTCTAAAATTTTTAAAAGTAAATACTTCCACTCCCAAGAAAAATGACAATGAAAACTATAACGACCAGTCGCCTTAGGCACCCATTAAAGCTTTTTTAAGTAGCGATTGATTTTTGAAGTTTCCAAAAAAAAAAAGCTGGGCAGCTTAATGGAACGTAGTAGAAGTTTACCAAAAAAAAATACAAGCAAAAACTACTTCTTATCAGCAGATTTTTTTTGAAAGTGGAAGTGCTGACATGACCACTATCACGAACTAAAATAGAATAGTAGCTCTAATGACAGCGTACGGTATTCACTGAAGAGTTTCCATGAAGGAAAATAGAATGGTTTCTCGATCGTGGAATGGTCCTCTCAGAGTTTACACCATCTAAATTTCGTGCGCGTTCTCTTCCTCGTGCTTTTCGGAGAAAAATCCCAGGTTTTTCTTTTTCCCTAATCCCCTTTATTTCATGTATACTGTGTATTGAAGACTACTTTACATTCACACTTTTCTTTCAGTACTTTTACGTTGTAAGAGAAGAGTGCAAACTCGTACACAACCTGCAGCGAATGAATTCTTTACGTGCAGAAAAATAAAAAGAGCATAATTTAGAGCCAGTCTCAGAAAAGGTCGTCATAAATAAATAAAAATGAACTTGTTTCCACAGCGACCTAAGTACATGTAATATTTCATTCGTATGCATTTTATACCCTAAAAATAATTCTCAGTCTCACCTTTGGCAGAATTAATAGGTTCTCTTTCACAAATGTCTTTTTCGTCATAGATTTGACGATATTCGGATGATTCCTGGCGAATAGGCGGAGTTGTTCGGACGAGTTTTGTTCGTCACGATGTTCTCGGTATGGACCGCTGATCGATCTGAGACGAATCGAAATTATATAGCGTTTGCAAATGGATGTATAATCGTCACCTATAGTACATTTGCACTTAAGAACTGGTCACCTCGGCCAAACGTTCATCTTATTAACACATTCCATGGTTTAGGAGGGATGTCGGGGGTGGTTGGGGGGAACCTGGTTCGGATGAAATTTCCTACATCTATTCGAGGATTCCTCATTGGTGTCACATTATTGATGCAAAAGTCAGTGAAAAAAGGTTCTCATAATCATTATGGTCCGAGAAACCCACTGGTAGGCTCCGTTCATAAAAATTAACTGATTAGTCTGTAATAATTGCGACCCACAAATTCACAAATATGATCTGAACCCAAAACAGTTTTTTTTTCAGGGAAGAGGGATTTTCCTTTATTTCCAGGGACGAGAGATCCAGGGATTTTCCGTCTTTCTCTTTTTTTTCCTTAAATATTATATTGTAGCCGCGCAACCATTCACGAAATTTGCCCAACTACCAGAAGTCCGCACTCGATACGCATACATAATGGGATTTGAAGCCGGTTTTAAAAGCTATTCTCAAACCATAAAATAAAATGTGATTTTAGCGAACGATGAAGAAATGATGGGGGAAAGATTGACAAGGTTGGCGACGATGCTATGCAAACTTACCGAATTTAGCGGGAACTATTAGTTCGAACACTTTTTCGAAAAAAAAAAAAAACATTTCTCAAGGTTGCAGACAATTGTGAGTTATGGCAGCCGCCCATGCGGGAGGAAAAACTCTCGCTGTGTTGGTCCTACTTCTAGGACGCGCAGAAATTCAAGGGACCTACATAGGGTTGTCAGGAACTTTTATATTTACGGAGATAGAAAAAATAATAAAGGTCCCATGCCGACATCCCAATAATTAATAATAATAATAGCAATAATAGTGACAGTATTTGCAGCAATAATAATAATAATAATAATAATAATAATAATAATAATAATAATAATAATAATAATAATAATAATAACACTAGTGATAATAATAATAATAATAATAACACTAGTAATAATAATAATAATAATAATAACACTAGTAATAATACTAATGATAATATGAAAATATTGATAGAAATAATAGCGACAATAATAATATCAATACTAATAATAATAGTAGTAATTATGATGTGATAATAATAAAAATAGTGTTAATGAGGGGGAACTACCGTAATCTTCGGCGAATAAAAACTTACCGTGGCCGGATATGCTTGGCCACGTGAGGCTTTGCAACCGCAACTGCAGACGTCTCGGATCTTGATCCTCCATCGATTAAAAAGTCGGAATAAGGGTACTAAATCATAGCGTGAAAACTTTTTCCAATCCAAAGGGAAAAAGACAAGCTCCTAAAAAGGCGTGTATAGTAAGGTAATTCTCTCCCACCTGTTCGTTTTCTGTTCTGACGTAAGCGCTTCCTGAGACGAGAGCTGAAAAAATTGGAGATAATTCCAGAAAAAAAAAGGATGGAATGGCTTATAGTACACAATATTTGACCCCCGTGCACATCTTAGCACCACATAAGGGCGCTTGAACTTCAAATACTGCTCAAATCTCATGGCGTCCCCCAAATAACGTCATTACTACAAGATTTTACGACGCTAGAAAGCTATTAAAACGCTTCACGATGCGAACGGGCGTTAGGTTGTTCACACAAAATGGCATCAAGGACGACCGACGGACAACTAATCCTTAAGGCGACCAATGTTCAATTTCGGGGAACAGCTATACAGTAGGATTACCTGTAGATTAAATGGAAAAAGATGAAAATCCTGCGGAACCTCGCCAATTTCACCGTCAAACTAAGTTATAATTAATGGAAAAAAATTACGAAATTTTGATGTAAACAAATAAATAGAAAAAACGTAAAAATAATAAAATAAAACAAACAAAGCAAACGAATAAACAAACAACACCTAAAAACTCAACAAAACGAATAATGAAGACTGGAATTGGACACATTCAAATGGTTCATTCTGTCCTTATTCTTTTCCTTTTCCTGAACCGGTTTTATTCCTCAAGCAGACCGTTCATAGGCACTTTATTTGAAATTGCACTTCAAAATACATGAATGCTAGTGGTGGTAGAAGAATTTCTCTTGGAGAGGGAACCACTAAAAGGAGGATCGGTCTTCGGGGGTGAAAAAAGGATAAATTGTCTTTGTCTGGCTTTCATCAATTCGCTTGGGATGTGCCACTGCGTTTCAATTCAGAATCTTTTGAGACTTAAGCGGGAGGGGGCGATGTGTCAAGTCAGTGCTTTTATCCTCCCAAACAAATTTGGTACCAAATTGTCAGCGCCGGAAGGATAAGACACTTGGTTAGCATCAGAGCGGATTGGAACCATCAAAGAATTTTTTTTCGAAAAAAGAGAACATAAAAAATAGATACATTCGAAAACAAATCCGTATGATTAAGTACAGTAATTCTGGTAAAAAATGGTGAATTAAAAAAAAAATTTAATAAAAAAAAAAAAAAAAAAAAAAAAAAAAAAAAAAAACGTGAAAAAAAAAATGGTGAAATTTTACAGTAATTCTAATTTCTGGGACCAGTCAAAAGGGAAAGTTTTTCGATTAGCAACTACATCTTTTATGAAAATTTATACAGTCCTTTACACCACTCACACCCCATTGTCGCAACCGAAAGTACAATATTTGGAAAAGAAGCGTCATTTCAAAGCTCTTTGCATCGTACAAATGACGGGTAGCTGCAAGACTAGAGTCTGTTTTTTTTTTCGTCGAATTTTCCAAGTTCGAATTCAAACAGCGGTTGCAACGAAGAATGAGATGATCCTTTTTCTTTAATAACTTTTTGATTACTACTAATCTTTGATAAGATCTCGCAAAAGGACTTGAAAAAAAAATTCTTCATTGTTTTTAAGCGCTAAAATTATTTTATGGATTGTGAAGATAAAAGGTACAATTGATATTGATAAAAGTGATGGCAGCAGATCACAAAAAACTCGCAAACAATTGATTAACAGAAAAATTTCGTCAAGTATAGGTAATAACAAGACCTGGTGTGGATGGAAGCGGTATAGCGGGCACTTCTCTTCCTCGAACATACGAACCTTGTCGGAGTGAAGACTGAAAGAATAATCCAGAATTAGTGTGTTTCTCGCTCCTCCACTGTCTAATTCTTTGCTGTTCCGATCAAAATTTTACCGAAAAAAAAGAAAAAGCAAAAAGAACCGACCCTATGGATGAGGTTACCATTGCCAAATGGAGGCACAGCAGGAGAGATCTGGAAAATTATGTTAGAAAGTGCTTTGATTTCAAATTCTCTAATCAACTATAAACGGAAAACTTAGTATCACAGAAGGAATAACCAGCATAGGTGGAGAATAAGGTGGCATTGGGTTACTTCTTCCTATTGGCAGGAACGGATAGGTGATGTTCAGCTCTTAACGATAATAAAAACGTAGCTATTGGAAAATTTGGGTTAAAGTTTAGGGAATATACATACCTCTGACCGGCATAATAGGTAGAAACGGGTTCGGTGGTGGAGGTGAAAGATTTGGATTTGGATTCAACGTGACTGGAAAGCATAAGAATAAGAAGAGAGCCATAGAAGTAGTTCTTCAAATAATTTCCTTGTCTTCCTACAGGTGCGATAGTTGGAGCCGGTGGTCCGACCCCTTCACTTTTTGACGGTTGGCGAATGGACCCTCATCGCTTGCGTTGCACCCCATGAGCTGGACCCTCTTCACCTGAGAAGGCTCCGGCTTTTCTCTATCGCACCTATGCTCCAAGTCTTCTCGTATTGAAGTCTCGGGATTTTGAACCGGATTTATGTTTTCTTGTTTTGCCAACGAAATCTTCTTAACCCTGCATGGACACCATTACTTAAGGATATTGCATAGTATCTAGATCTCATTCGATTTGGATTTCACACTCTGTAAGAACGCGTTGGTTCACCAGCCCCGTCAGTCGATGAAACTGATGATTTTGTTCTCCTGTTAGGAGATGTTTTCCTAATTGGAATTTTTACGTAGGGCATACTTAGAACGACAACGGACTTGGCAAGGAGAGAGTAAGAGTTTCATGGGATATGGGTAGCATCAAAAACCTCGAACCATTTCCAGACTTTTGACAAAGACCAGGTTGTCGAAACGTCAGGCCGTAAATAAAGTTTCATGAATTTCACGCAAAAACAAGAAAACATAAATCCAATTTTTCAAATAATTTTCGTGCTGCTTAGAAAACTTACAACTTTGAAAACTAATTATTCTGAGACACTTTTTTTTACTACAGAAATATTAGTTCACAAACCTGGTACCAACGTATTCGATGGTATCTGAAATGATTCGACCGGAAACCTTACACCTTGGGATGCGTATGAATCGGTTGTCCTGTAAAGGTAAAGTATAACATTGTGATTTTTTTTGAAATTACTCCATAACTAAAAAAAAACAACAGTGCAAATAGTAACGAGAAAAATCTGTAATACTGTAACGAGGTCCATCTAACGCAAAGACACCCTGTCCCATGTGGAACCCGTTGGCAACGCTCCAAGCTAACGGCATTCTTACGTTTAAACTATGGAACTGTGGAAAAATACATTATGGAAGTTAATAAATAAAATTTAAGATTATAAGTGATGGCGTTTAAAATCTGTCTGTAGCTTTCTGTGAGCCAGACGTTTAATCTATTTAGTGCAGCGGTGCAATGACTATCTGAAAAAAGTGCTAGGAAAATTTTAAAACCATTGATAATCTGAGAGGTATGAATAAATTTTAATAAGGGTCATAGAAAGATTTAAAATAGCATTTTGGGAGTCATTATGGGACCACATTCACTTCGTGTCTGCATAAAAGAGTTTATGATGAGGAATTTTTCTTCAGACGTTGGTTTTTTTTAAAGAGTATTGATGTATTGAAATTACAGAAGAAATTAAATTTACAGAAATTACAAGAAATTAAAGTATCGAACTATAAAGTCGTTTAGGCATTTACTATTCGATACACCCCGCACTGTAATGAGCCTTTAGAGGACCTTTCAGACACAGTAACTTGATTAATTACTTAATGCATAAAGGATAAAGGATAAAGTTTCTGGCGTTAATCAATCCGCTTGGGATGCGCCCCCACGTTCACTTCAATTCAGAATCGTTTGTGGTTTACGAACGTGTAACTGGCCTATACAATGACTTGCGGGGCCAGCCGATGTGTCAAGTCAGTGTTTTTATCCTCCCGAGAAGTCTGGTACCAATTTATCGACCCCGGAGAGATGAGGCTTGGTGAGACTAGGGGATTCGAACCTCCGATCATTGTGCGTAACGACCTTCCCATACACCCGCCCTTACTTAATGCATAATAGTACATAATCCAAAATCCTCAACTCCTTTTCTAAAACTATCTTTTTTTTTGCTGTTTCCACCGGAATTAAGGTTCTCGTTCACGTATTTATGATATTTTATCGAACAAAAGAGCTGTCGAAAGTGAATGAAAAACTCTTAAGCTTCCAGAAAGTTCAATAAATTTAATTAATATTTTTAGGAGCTATTTGAGTAATTGATTAAAATTGATTGATTATTTGATTAAAAAAAACAACGGTAAAAATCTACTGAGTAATTTCGTATTTCGGTGCTATAGTGATAGATTTGGAATAGTAAAATATATGTAGGTCTCAGCCAATTTTCAAAAAAGTCGGTGTCTTTCGGAGAAAATCTGACAATTTCAAAAGAATACACTAACGTCGTGGAGATGTTGTCTTCCTTCCGTTGAATGATTCGTCGCTGAAATACGTGATAAATTCTTCAGAAAAGTGAAAACTTTCAAATTTCCAAAAAAAAAATGCAGCGATACAAAACAAACAAAAACAAAATAGTTTAAAATATGGTATTTGAGCTCAAATTGAACGTACGCTGACGTGTTTGAAAGGAGGTAGTGCGGTGGTCGAGCGAGGAGGTATAGTGACCAGACGAAGTGGGTACCTTGTAGTGGCTCTTGGATTTTCCTGAATAATACAGTGAATTAAAATAGTCTACTGCGATTCGAAAATGATTCTTTTATCTTTGCAGATTCCTGGGATGGAATCTGCAAAATAATTTCAGGAGTTACTTACGAAAAATCCAAGGGAAAAAATCCAAGAAAACAAGTTGGGGGAAAGGAAAACGAGGCTGCTATTGGTTATTGCCTCGTAAACGCCGCCCATATTCCCATCACCACTAAGAAGTCCGAATTTTTCGAGGAAAACTATGCAACACATACACACATATCTCCACAGAGGTGATATTCACCGCGAGGACGAAATTCTCCGTCATGAACGTTCTGGCACAGCGGCTTTCATTAAAATTTTAGAATAAAGTAAAGAATAATAATAAATAAAGAATGAAATTTTAGAGTTTTTGAATAAGGTTTTTTCATGAATTAAGTAGCTGGGACCCGAAAATGGATTTTATCTAACCTGCTCTACTTCGCCTCCGTCAATTTCTTCCTCCACTTCATCCACACTATTTATAGACTGTTGAGGCGTAGATTCATGGATGTTGTACTTCACAGCTACGGTAGTTCTGTGAGGTGGACGAGTAACAAAGAATGGATCGATTCCATCAGTACTGTCGCTACCGTTAAGCAGAACGGATTCATAGACTGGAATTCGCAGTGGAGCCCTCTCTTAGTCCCTTATCTTGCAATTGAAAAAAAAAAAGAAAAAAAAAACTCGCACTTTCATCTTCGGTTTTGGATCTTCCATTCACGTAATATATTCCTTTTGTGATCACTCGTTGACCATCCAAAGGAGCGTAGATCACATCCTTTGCACTGTCGTGAACATTTGCTAAAACATAGAACGTTACATATACCAGCAGATGTTATTCTGGTAGGAAAATATGGATTTTTAAATTCTCTTCTAAAGATGAACAAATCAGGTACTGAAATTAACAAAATAAGAAAAAACAAATGAATAAACGTTACCACGTTTAGAAATATTGTGTCGTCGTTGACTCTTGATCACTCTAGACGGTCGATGACCTTCAACGATTACCAGATTCTGCTGAAGAAGAAAAAAATCTGTGGCAAGATACAAGTTCTGACAACCAGCTACAGTACAAAAACTCCATGGATGATGCAAAGATGTAAAAGGATCAGATGATTTTTCGCTCAAATTTTTGACCGTTAAAGTCATCCTACTAGAGGTTGTTAGTCCTTAACGCAGGCTTACTACCTTGAGAGTAAACACTAAGTGGCACAAGGTAAACAAATCTTAGATCTCTGCAACAAGATTCCACCCTCTTTATTCTTGATTTCTTCTTCTGAATTCTCCTTCATTCGCAACCTGGGAGGCATACCTACTATTACATTTTCTTACTTTTTTTACTATATATTCTACTACACTTCTTGTATTTTGTCGCGTTTATTTTATATTATTTTTTAAATTCTTATTAAAATAGCGCAGCACAAGGCACCATCCACCGAATCTCCAGTGTTTTTGTACGCTCGCTCACCTATTCATGTGAATTTTCAGGGATAGTTCTACCCTGAAGCTCATCCTTGAATTTTCAAATATTTGAATGTTTGAATACTCGATCCAAGCCCTGAATCTTCATCTTCTTAAATATTGGATCACATAAATATTCCAAAATTCTTCAAAGATGAACTTTTGAGTACTCAAAAATTTCATCATGTAACACCTTCGCAAAGGATTCAAAAGATTGGCCTGTACTTTCAAATATTATACTTATTATTCATAAACTACATCGTAACTATTAAGCCGTCCACATTCATACAAAAAAAGGGAAATCATTTTTGTCATGAAAAAAATCATAATTTTTAAACGAGAAATTAAATAAGCAGAGACTTAGATAAACCTCATAATTCAGGATTTACTGTTACTCTCAGATTTTTTCCAACGAAAAGTGTACTTGTTTCAAAGTGAGAAAAATTCGAGAAAACTCGCAACGTTGAAAACCAGAAATCCACTTACGGACGAGATTTGATGAATAATGACTGCAAAGGCGATTAACGACCGACATATCATTCCGGTACGGTGAATGGAAGAGGTAGATGATGAGGCGAAGAACTTCGCGTAAATCGCTGAGCCAATCGTCGTAGGTGCGTGAATGGATCTGGAATATAATACGAATGCAACTAGAAAATCGTTCGATGATCGACGGTTCGTACAATACCAAGAACTTGTCGAGGTTCTAATATCCGTCGAGAAAAAAAAGAATGAGTTAGTTAGAGAATAAAGCATAGTTCTTGCTTATTACATGAAAATACAAATATGCTGAGTACGAGCGTTGGATTAATTCTACTTCTTTAGGAAAAAAAGAATTTATCTAATTTTTTTTTTGCATCGATAACAAAAATTCCAATATCCTGTAAAAAAAAAATGATGCGCCAGCAAGAATAAAACAACGTCTTGTTTACATGAAAACAGAAATATGCGAGTAAAAGTGGAGTAAAAGTGTTAGATTCCTTATACTTATATTTCTCTAGAAGAAAATTAATTTTTCTTTCAAATTTTCCTGAATTTAATAAGCTTCAATATTCGCTTGCTGTAGCTCCAATATCTCCAATAAATATATGTAGTTCTTCCCTTTTCTTTTTGATTTCTCCATAAATTAGGCATTTCTATTTTGCTTCGTTTCCTATAAGGTGTATAGGGGCAAAATGACTAGTTTAATGGGTGTCTTTCTTCAGATTTGTCTCAAAGGGTTTGACGAGAGATGAAAAATTACATTAATTTTATAGTGAAGTTCGATACAAAAGCTTTCTCTACGAAAAAAATTCACCTGAATCTGTCAAATATCGAAACTCAGCGAATTTTCTGCTTATAACTAAAAGCAATAGTAAAAATAAACATATGTACCAACACAACCGTAGATCAATTGTACAGCGGCTACAATGCCGGTAAACTTTTTGGAAAAAAAAGATGAACCCGATACAACGATCCTAAAAAAATGCAAAAGCGACTGTGTGAATCTCAAGCAGAAAAGTTTCAAAATGTGAAATAATTAGAAGAGAAAAAAGTCTTGAAAATAGCTGAATTCAAAAATTACGTGTCATCCAGGAATACTAGAAGTTATTACGAATAAAACACCCTGTACAGTACAGCTTGCAGGCGTTCGCTATTGTCAGCTTAGGTTTTCCGACTTTTGTAAAGAAAAATCTTCCAATAAATCGTTGAAATAAATAATTATAAACTTACTGCAATGATGTGTACCCTGTCGTAATAGACGAAACTAGTCCTATACAAATAATAGATGATCGTAGTAGTAATGTATTACCCGAAAATGATTCGAAATGAGCTGCTATTCGGTTTTTCTATAGATACTTAGTGATTAGCTCACCTGCTGCTTCTTCCAAGGCCGTTTTAGCCACGAGTACGAACCAGAGCTACATAATTATTATTGCAACTATACAGAAGAAAGTTCTCGTTTACTTTTTTCCAAATATTGTTCTAAAATAGATCACAATGATCTGCATCAGAATTCTGATCAGATTACGAATTATTCGAATATCTGTTCAAGCTAATCGATTATTGAAGTTCCTGTAATGCTCGAAACATTCAATTATCGGCGATTTTGCAGTTTTTAGTGGTTTAACCTTCAAATACGTGATATTTTTGAAGAGTTCGTTCGCTTGATTACCCGAATACCTAAAAAAAACGCAATACAAGCACTTACCTTGCATCCATAACTCAACTACTCAACGAGTCTTTTTTTCAAAAATAGATAACGGGAACGTGCTCTAGAAGAATAGCACTAGTCTTAAGATTTATTAATGTACCATGAAACAAATAAAAATATATAAGACACAACTAAAAATGTGGAACATAACATGTAGATCCGAACATTGCAGATAATTTATTAATGAACGGGAAAAATCAAACAAGAAATGCAAATCTCACGCGCAAAACGCGACACCTCGCAGCTCGGCTATAATTTTCCATTTAAAAAAAAATGAAGAAGACAAAACACATAAAAGGGTGCTAACATATTATACTTACATTTACATTTTTCAAGCAGTAACTCAAAAATTTCCATAAATGCAAAAGTTATCAAGTTATTTCAACACTTCTCTTGACTAGAAGGTAGAACTTACGCTACGTGAAATAATTTAACGACATTATGCATCTATGAAAATTCCTTTCCTTTCTAGTGATTTCCTAGTAATTACTATTACAAAATAAATGGAATAAAAATATAAATTCACTGATAAAGAATGATGGGAGCATTACTTAGTGGAGGGTATTGATGGAGGAAAAACGCAAAAATTAAGTTCGAAAGTAAAGAAGAAACATTTAGCTGGAAATATAATAGCTATATCTATTCCAAGCCAAATGAAAAATATAAATAGAGTCATTTCTGAAGAAATGCCAATACCAGATGACCAAGCATTAGGCGGATCTTAGCCAACCCGCTTGCGCCGCTCGAAAATCGTGGAGAATTTCAGTGATAAGCGATGTAGCAAGAGCGATCAGTTCTAATTGGAAGACGCAGAGTCATAGGTCCAGATCCTGATCTCGCCCGATCTCATGGACAGAACAGGAGAAGCGTTGAGGCGAGGTGACAACAAGCAACACTTCCGCAAACTTGCTAGCGCGAAATTTTAAAGATTACGTTTCGTGATTGAGTTGGAAAAAGGATATTCCTGAGATTTTCGGATAGAAGATGACATTCGCTATGTCACTATGATTATGCTACAAAATCACCCGAATTCTGAATAGAGGAAATTTATCTGATAAATAGGTATTTTCAGATCGATTCATCGTCGTTTTTTTTTTTTGCTTTTTTCGCGAGTTTTTCTGTAAGACTGTCTCCCTCTCTCTCAAAAGATTCCAGCCCTCGCTCCATGTTTTAGCTAAAAATTGCGCAATTCTATCCATTTTCGGCATAATATTAATTTTTCACAAGGAACTTTTTCGGCAAGAATATGCTAAAAAACTACATAACTGACAGAAAAAAAAGAAATGGAGCCATCTAGATTCTGAATTAGGGGACACCTAGGAGACTAGTAACTATATGACACTGGAAAAAACAGGATCACATATAAGCGAACATGCAAATATTATCAAATTGTTCTCGAGATGGTTCCCTCGCTTCGGCCTCTTTGTCTCTTCCTTGTAGCTCCGTGATGAGTTCGTTTTTTATTTGTGCTGATATTTGTGTGTATGTGAGTAATTTGCTGTTTACTTAGCAAGAATGTCCTCAATTGCATCTTGGATGCGTTTTACTCTTTGAATCATCTACTCTACTACTACCTTAAATCTTCTTTAAAGTAGAAAAGCAAAACCATTACTTTCTTTAATTTATTTATTTTCTGCTATTTAACTCTAATGCCTTGACACTTCTATTATTTGCTTTCAAAATTAGCATTCAATTTTGTGGAATAATGTCGTTTAACGACAATTCTGCTAAACGATGATCCTACTAATGTTACACAAAAGCCTCATTACTGAAGTACACAGTTGGTTTTGATTTAGGACATAAAATTCTTTGCTCTAAAGTCAATTCGACCAAAAGCGATTTTCGCCACTAATTGTAAATCATTAATTAATTCTAATGTAGGTTTGGAAACAAGAAAAATGAACGTTCACCATCTTCTTCCCTTTTCTTTGAATTCAATTATTTATTATTATTATTCATTATTTCTCATCATTCTCATCAGATGGAGTCCGTAGAGCACTACAAATCGCTTGATAGCTCCTCGAAACCATACAGTAGAGTAAAAGCGACATGAAGCACCGCGCAGTTCCGTAAGCGGATGCGCTCGAAGCGGTGCAGTGGAGCGTAGCGGTTAGGATCGGGGCAGGACCCCTTGTACCACCATTCACTGCTGCAATACGCGATGGTACCACCTCGATTCCAACCGCTATATCGACAGCGCCGGTCGCAGCAGCGATGAGTGGAGCTAGCGAGGGTGTCCGGACCTTCGCACGATCCTAAGCGCTAGCTACACCGGACTTCTTCGAGCTCGGCAGACTACGCAACTGCACCGAGTTTCAGATCGTTCTGAACCGACCATAACACTGATTAGTGTCGAACCAACCTACTGGAGGAGTTGTTAAAGACGAGGAACTCATACTGGACCATAACGACTGCTGTTCTGACAGCGGAGGTGATCAGACGCGCGAAGCGAGTTAACAGCTGTAACTTGGTAGAAATCGAAAGGAACCACTGAAGGATAAAGTTGAATGTGTCTGACGTTAATCAGTCCGCATGGGATGCGCCCCCACGTTTACTTGAGTTCAGAATCGTTTGAGGTTTACAAACGTGTAACTGGCCTATACAATGACTTGCGGTGGCTAGCCGATGTGTCGAGTTAGTGTCTTTATCCTCCCAGTCAGATTTAGCACCAATCTATGGAGGGATGAAAGGCTTAGTGAGCACTAGAGCGGACTCGTACCGCCGATCGATCGTGCAGGAAGCGGAACCTCTAACCGCTACACTACACCCGCCCCTCCAGAGAACAGTTCCCCGCAAAATCTTCTTTACAGAAAGTGGTACCTCATAATATGTAGCCTATTCGTGACTGTAGTTTGATAGTCAATTGTATGTAATGAAAAGAACGGAAAAGTATACTGCTTCCTGTAACACGAAAAAGTATGGCAGTTTAGAAACTTCGTATAGATATAACTAGGAACATCTACTGAAACAATCTTAGAGTTCATGAATCCATTTATGTGTTCCACTCAAGTTTCAGTTCCTAAACAGAGTCCGTAGTCACTTTTGCTTGCACTGATTTCTTCACGCTGGCCTTCTCCGGCGCAGAAAGCAACAGTCTATCCGAAAAAAGGTGTGACTGAAGTGTAGACATTAGTTGCAGAACTGGAAGTTATCATTCGAACAGTTACCGGGCGGTAATGCGGGCGGAGAACACAGAGCGATTTCGATTAAAGAAAAACTGTACTTCGGTCTGCGATAGTGAGACATTATCGATTTCAATCAACATGTTGAAATTTCGCTCATTTCGAATGAAGAGAATAACAACACACCGATCTGTGGCACAAACCACGAGTAACGATTCCAAGGAAAACAAGGAGAAAGTGAAGGTGACATTGTCTTTCTTCGAAATCGTTAACTACTCCTAGTTACGTCTAAACCATAGGCGATTCTCCGAATTCGACTATCATTATCATATGGAGGAAACCTGCTGATTCGCTGTAATAATAGTTGAACATCGAAGCGCACCATCTATCAGTAACGAGCGCGCGACGCATCTTCTGACGGTGGTTACCTTCGCGGTCGCCAGCGCTGGCGTTTTCTCTCCTTCTCTCTCACTCACCCCAACTTCTTTCAAGATCGACCCCAATCATCTGTGTTCATTCGATCGTTTGTGCAAATATTCGAACTTTTCACAGACATAATTTTACTATTATGCTTGAAGAAATTTATTGGTTTCATATTATGACAGGTTCCACCTCCAGTGGAACCGTGAACGCGAAATGCAAGAAAGATTGCAAATTCGATAATTCAGCACAGGAAAGATTGAAAAAATAAGGACTGGTGAAATTGTTGCGTATACTTTTTTAACGCTGTGAATAATAGTACTTTCCACCATATAATAACTGTGATGATAAATACCATAACCTAAGATAAGCGTTTTTTTTTAAGTAGTCACACGAAAAAATCTATATACTTATAGAATGTACCTACATATTGGGACGGGTGTACCGCCGTCTGTTGTTGTTCGCCACATATTTGGATGCAAAATGTATCCCCTAATCCTTTTTCTTTTTGAGTGATATATCAGTCTCACTTTTTCATCCTCCTTGAAATCAAATTGAGGAACTGAATGAAATTAAAGTGGAAACAAAAAGCATAGGCGAAAATCGCTCTTCTTTCTTTTTTCTGTAGAAGTTGCTAATATTACTATGAACAAAATCATCGGATCCTTTTAGAAAATCCAAGGACGTTTCTCAATAGCGACGAATACTTCTAAGATAAACTGTAGCCTTGTAGAGTGCAGTCAGAAATGCACGACCTTGTGCAGCATAGCATTGTGCACAGTATTAGACACCTTAGACGTGGGGCCCTCTTCTAACTCGGTTCTTGTGCTTATCCCCACTGCCTTAGATGTTCAGGCGTACATCTAAGACGGTGAGAAATGCGCATCTAATGATTCTAACCATTCTTCCATAGCGGATTTGATTACTGTCAGTAATTCTTCTATCACACTGCATATATTCCCCATCTGGAAAATATTTTCAGTTCTATTAATTCCCTTCCACCCACGTGTGCTTCACATCGGAGTTTCCCTCTCAGTTTTTGCATTGCCACTTCCTCTTGGATTTTCCATCATTACCTGCGAACCGATAATTAGATAAACGGCCTCCTATAGTCGAATCCACTTTTATTTGCACTGACGTACGCGCCGCCTTGCAGCATCCCGCGTACTTTCTTCCTTTGCTGCCACTTTCTTCGCGTACTGCTTCAAGCTGCAGCTGGCGGGAAGGTGGGGACTAAGTTATTTCCTTTCAAAGCTGAATAAGACAACTCAACATTAAAATTCGTCTGTAACTAAATGTCTGAGGAGAACAAAACATTCTCCCCGGCCGGGAATTGAACCCGGGTCTCGCATGTGACAGACGCGGATACTCACCACTATACTACCGAGGACCCGTAATTACCCACCCATCAACATCTCTATGGAATTGAGGTGGAATGAGAACACCAGCTGAAATTTGCTGTTTTCTGTCACTGAATGCCTGAAGGGAACAAAACATTCTCCCCGGCCGGGAATTGAACCCGGGTCTCGCATGTGACAGACGCGGATACTCACCACTATACTACCGAGGATATAAGAATATGATCCCACAATGTTTTAAATGCAATACAAACAAGCATTTGGACCTATATCAGCATCCGTCATCCGTGGTTGGGCCCCATTACAGAAGAAGAGACGCGCTCCCGCTTGATTAAGACGGGAGCCCTAAACCAAGCGCGATTTTATCTGCACAACTGTTGTGCGTTAGTTAATGGTCAGCAGGACGAAAAACATGTTGATGGTGAACTGTAAGCGAAAATAACTAAGGAATACATAGAGGAAATTTCCGCCACATCGGAGTAGTCGGAAGTTCTTTCACACCAGTACAACTTCTGCGTTGAGTGAAGTACTCTTTCTGTCATCGTCGGTGAAACGTCCACTGTGATTCAAAACGTTCCAAAAATTCCCTTATCGTATCGAAAAAGGACAAAAACAAGAAGATGGAGAAACGAAGACCATTGAACAGTTTGTCGTTGTCTTCATCATGTTGTATAACCTTGATCTGTGGTGCAACAATGCTTGAGCGGTTACGTTCAGCGTGGATTCGTTTTTAACCTCTCGCAGGTGAGCGTTGCCAACTGAGTGTCGCACGACGTCCGCAGTAGATTCTTCGAAAACATAGATGCGACAGTGAGACGCAGGACAGACTGTAAAATCGGAAACACACGATCACTATGTAGCAGTAAGTGGTAGAAAAGCGAATGCAGAAATAAGGGGAAGGGAGGCTTACCAAAACCAACAAATTAAATAAAACGATGAAGAACGTATACATAATAAAATCCAAAGACGATAACGGACACTCATGATTAGAAATGAATCGCAAAAATCTAATGCCTAGTGTGATTTTAAGCGAATCGGGGAGATGACTGATGTTCTATTCTTCATTCTCCTTACCTCAGTCCATTATAGGTGTTTATCCACACTTTTAGCCGATACCTGAGGTGCACGAACGTGCCTAGGAAGGTGATAGGTACCAGAAGATTTCCTGAGCTTTGCACGAGATCCATTCCACACGTATAAGGGATGAATCCATATAATCGCTAGGTTCCCGGAAGCGCGAGGAGGTCCCACCGAAGCTCAGAAAGCTAAGCGAGGTTTAGGTTCCTCTTCGGAGCCAAAACTTCTGCGCTTAAAAAATGTGTACCATCGCTTTCTAGGAAGAAAATGTTCCTGAGGCACTGCTTGTTTTTTTTTACTCTCATTTTCACTCTTTCTCCCTCCTCAATCATGGAGTGAATCTATAATGTTTGTATTGAAATCCCGTATTCGCCAAGAATATTTGCTTTTCTGCTTCTATTTCTTGAAAATCAAAGCTCCATCAGTTCAGAACTTGCAAAAAACTCAAAAGTACGTTTTATTGTTTCTTCTCTCTTGTAATTTTGTAGTATAGTGGTATACTTTGTAGTATACTACTATAAATACTCGAAAGCGAGTAGTGTCTAATGAAGATCCGTGCTTGGAATAGTATTCGGAAAGGAATATCTCAAATAGAATCCAAAATTACTGTCCAGAAACTTTCCTTTCAGAAGAGGTGTGTTCTGAACCGTTATTTTAGAAGTATCGGCTCTTTAGCATCTTTAGCGGAATATCGACTGAAGTATCTGTCAAATCTTTCGTTCCTCTCATTTCTTTATTAGAAACGCGGTGTGATCTCGGTTGTCCATCGATAGCTTGTTGTGATGATGGAAATTAAATGGTCCAAATCATGCCCATCATTAAATGTTCTAATATCATATCAGAATGATTCTTTGAACAAATGTATTTTTGCACACACCATTTGCAACGCAAAAGTACAAGTGGAAAAAAAAACAAAATTGCTGATAAACTGATATATATATATATATATATATATATATATAGTTTGGAAGCTTTCCTTTTCTTGATCATAGCTGGTATTATCAGTCATAGAGAATTTGTCATTCAAATGCTGTAAGGTGGAAATAATCACGCAAAGGAAAGAATTTATATCATTCAAAAGTATTGACAGTGAAAAGGTTGAGGGTAAACAGTTAAGAAGCCCTACTCCAACAATACTCTTACTATCATATTCATAAAAAGCAAAAAAAAGCATGTATAATGCTAACCAGCGCGAGTAAAAATGAGTACAAGCTAAAAAAAATCAACTAATGAAATTGACGTACCGGAAGAGAATAAGCAGAGACTTGTTTCTCTGGGTTGAGTAGGTTCTTCCATGCTTTTCCTGATTCTTTCCCTTCTTCCTTGGTCAGTTGTTTGCTTGCTTCACATTTTGCTGAAGGTATTGTTTCAACTTACCACGGAGTTGACGATGTTGAAATCTCACCACAAATAGATTGGCGTAGGACTTCATGCTCAACACCACTACTAATCCGGAAAAAAGTGCGTGAAACAGTCCTAGCTGCATTGGTATCCCCGACGATGTAACTTATTACGGTCGTAGAACATTAGCAACATCCGCAACGTGTCTGCGATGCTGCATGTTGGAGAGATTCTGCTGCACACAGTTCAGTTAAATTAGCTGGTATGAG
The DNA here is from genome assembly GCF_031761385.1 of Necator americanus. Classification (NCBI taxonomy): domain Eukaryota; kingdom Metazoa; phylum Nematoda; class Chromadorea; order Rhabditida; family Ancylostomatidae; genus Necator; species Necator americanus. The sequence goes on from NC_087372.1 coordinate 37,873,074, forward strand.
TACGAGGAAGGAACTCATGTTTAATCGCATCGTAGGGAACGTAACAAGTTGCATCGTAGGGAGGAGCGATGCAGCCCCATATGTTTCTTGTTGGATTATTAGGGAAAATTTCACGTATTCATAGTTGCGAACTACACCACTACTCCTATTTATTCGTCTAGGGACCTCAACACTGTCAATTTCGTGGCATCCTATCTTTTAAACACTAAACACTTACTGATGCAGAATGCATTTTGGAAAAAAAATCATATTAAACAATACCTCGCAAATTTACCTCCTCCTCCCTCAAAAAAAAAACGAATGAGAAACACAATTTTGAAGCAGTTAAGTGATTAAAACGAATGATCAAAAGGTTAGACAAAAATAGAAGATTAAAATGTAAAAAAAAAACATAAAAATATTTACTCAAGACCGGAACTCAAACCTATGCTCAATGCCGACTCGATCGGAAATGCGCTGTCCAACACTAGCTCTTCATACGATCCTTTTCCGAAGAAAAAAAAACTGTATCTAGCATAAAATAACAATAAAAAAACAATCAACAACAATAACGATATGAGCGTTTCAAGAGGGAAGAAACCACTTGGTATGAGGGATGATGCGGAGAATTGGGGGCCGCGACGAACGTGATCACCAACTCACGTCAATATCAACAATCATCAGACGTAATTTCAAGCGCATTCCCTGGCAGAAGGAAACTGGGATTTCTTGCGAATTTTTCGGAAAAATATATGTTAACACTTATCGAGGATTGGGAGGTAACAGCGTCAGCGAAACAGTCCAAGTTAGACACTTTACGATAGGCGTTGTCAAGAAAGAAACCAACAGAACACGTGCATTTCTTTAAAAATGGAAGTTTAATGCTTTAAAATCTGTTAAAAAATAGAAAAAGGTATGAAAGTAAAAAAAGGAACTCGCTTCGAACGAAAAATCCATAATTCCGCATGCGTTGAAGGAATCGTGAACCTTGTGCCGTCGCTCCGTTGTACTACATGCGGGCATAGTTGAGCTTTGCGCGGCAGGACCCTTGGATTCAACACGGAGTAAAACGAAAAACTGGCGGGAAACGTTCGGCTGATCCTCCTAGCTGTGGATGAAATCCTACCCGAAATTTCAGTGCTTTTGTTCTTAAGTTGTCCCAGGTGACGCTGGTGTAATTTTTTGTTCATGGTTAAAGTTTTTTTTTTTCGTAGTTTGCCTTCTCCGGAACTTGAATGGTTGAAATCGAACGATCCGGTTGAACTTCTTATCCACGCAATAAAAAGGAGCAATCCTAAGTTCACTTTTTCTCTTTTTTTAAATTCGTTATTAGGCGAATAGGGCATTTGATCGGGAAAATCACATTCGACTACAACCATTTAGGCTCTGAAAAAGTGAAATTCGCTGAATCCTTAGTGAAAAAGAAAGGAGTATATATATAATCAAAACGACATGAATCACGACGGCGGTGGCGCGTAAACGGCTACGCTCGATGCGAGCGCGGCGGAGATGGCGGTTGCAGTCGAAGTGGGACCTACGCTACGCTCCATTGCAGCGCTTTCAGCGCAGCGCAACTGCTTACGCAATTGTACCGTGCTCCCTCCCATCATGCTGAGATTTCTAGGAGTTTTTTCTCGTCCTGGGAAATTCCCCATAGTTTCCATGTAGGAAAGCTATGGAAGATAAAGTTTTTTGTAGATCAATATAACTGCACAAAAAGATTTTATTTCACTTGCTTATAATTTTCCAATTTCCTCTCCTCCTTTTATCTAATTTTATTCCTATATTTTCATTTCCTTAATTTCTATAATTATTACTCCTTCATTTCTTCTAATTTTATTCCTTAGGTGCCGAATTTTATTTCTCTCCTCACTTCAACTTTTATTTCATTCTAGCGACACCATTTTGTTTTGTAGCAGAAATTTTTAATGATTAATAATAATTAAAATGAATACAATAATCGATAATATAATTTTGAGGATTTTTCTTCGTTCGCCGTTTATATGGGACTTACGACACTGCATTACTGAGCTTAAAGGCATCACTCTACGAATCTCAGGTGGTATAGATTTCAGATGGAGTATTCGTATACGGGATCGTAGATTATGGGGGGGGGAGGAGAGGGTGCTTCCATCCATTTCTTCCTAACTGCCGTAAAAACAGTGCAGAAGATGCGGCGCCGCACAGGGTTGGCGCGCTCCAATCGAACTCGTTGTAAAAAATAGCGCGCCGGAACCCTCGAAACCGTATCTTCCGACCGTTTTCTACGGCAATGTGAATGGAATCCCATTCACTTCTTCCTAATTGCCATAGTCTACGACCCCGTATACGAACATGCCTTCAATGTTAAGGGTCAATTTTGTCGTTCTGACTACCTCCATACTGATGAAATTCCCTTTTCATAGAACCATTCTTCCTAGACGGCTCTGGAATTTTCCTGCTGCTGAAAAAAGGAGAACTTAGCAAAACCAGTTTATATCGTCATTTCAAGTTCACTTTTTCTTTCGTTTTCGTTACTCATGGTATCGTTATCGAGAACCATTTCAGTCACATTATCTCAGATCTAATCTGAAGAAGTTTTTTTTTTTTTTCGTGTTTTCGTCAAAATTCAAGTACTTAAGTCTCGAAAGTTTTCCCTTACATTCTATGGCGACTGTTCATATACTTTTAATTTTCTTTTCTCTATTTCTAATATCTCATCAAATTTCATTAAATTCTCACTCAGAGCTTCAGTACCAGTAATGTCCATCCGGGTTGCCGCGCGATACGCGTTCTGCCGAGGTAGAACGGAGGGGAGCGGACGATGTGGGAGAAGCAGAGAAAAGGCTTGTGGTCAGGCGTAGCGATCATCAGGGCAAAGATAAGATTAATAACATAATAATAGTAATAATAGTAATAGTAATAATAATAATGAAGGATAAAGGATAAAGCTTCTGGCGTTAATCAATCCGCTTGGGACCTTCGTCACCACGTTCGCTTCAATTCAGAATCGTTTCGAATTCAGAGGTTTACGAACGTGTAACTGGCCTATACAATGACTTGCGGTGGCTAGCCGATGTGTCAAGTCAGTGTTTTTATCCTCCCAGACAAGGCTGGTACCAATTTATCGACCCCGGAGGGATGAAAGGCTTGGTGAGCACTAGGGCGGACTCGAACCTCCGATCGATCGTGCAGGAAGCGGGATCTCTAATCATTACACTACACCCAACTCCAATAATAATAATAATAATAATAATAATAATAATAATAATAATAATAATAATAATAATAATAGTAATAATAATAATAATAGTAATAATAATAATAGTAATAATAATAATAGTAATAACAATAATAGTAATAACAATAATAATAATAATAATAATAATAATAATAATAATAATAATAATGATAATAGTAATGGTAATAACAGTAATAATAATAATATAATGTTGACTTCTTTTTATCACAAATTATTTTAAAGGGAAAAAACAACTACAAATGTTTATTATACATCCAGAAATTCTTCTGATCTTCTCGTACTTCTCCATTCCGAAGCGTTTATTTCTCGGTTCCTTCACGACTTCCATCATGAATTTTTTCCCCATCCGTTGTTACGACGCGTTTTTTGTGCCATACGATGACCAGAACAGGTCCACTTCATTAAAAACGCTAAACTTAAGGGGGAAATCAGTGCCTGCTACACTTGCAAAGCTATGAAATCTCTGTGATTACGTTTCAAGCCTTTAACTTCTTAGTCGCTTCGATTTGATTCCTTAATTTCAACAATTGGAAACAAATGGTGGAATGAAATCATATATTTTAAATTTTCGTTCTCGAAAATTCGACTCAATTGTCTAAATACCATATTCTCATTGATTTCCAGTCACCACAAGCGAAGAGATCCTAAGATATTTTCTTAGTGTAACCTCTGAGCGCGGCACGTTAAACATTTTTCTTTGGAGAACAGCAGTGAACCAGAAAATCTTGGTGAAGGAATACGAAAGAACTCGAGTTCTGTGATCATAGGTGGATATTTGACGATTTTTATTACTGTATCCCCCTGATTTCTACAAAGGAATTAGTGAACTTTTATTTTTTTTTTCCACAAAAGTGCTACAGTCGTTTGTTGAGGGTTTTTCGCAGACGTCTTTTGAAAAAGGCATAGAAAAATTCGAAATTTTCTCGTCTTCTGCGACTTCATTTATTTAAGGGATCTGAGTGCAGAAGACAGATGTGTTCCTCGAATAAGAACATCGATTATTCATGGAAATACGCATCGTCCCATCCGTATCTATTCGTTCATTGACACGAACTACACACATGAAGCTTAGGAACCAATTTGCTCTCGTTTTTGCTTACGTACATATTTATGTCCTCAGAAAAAACTCATAAAATTGCCCATGTTCGACTGTCTTTGAACTTTCCAGGCTCTGACGAAGGCGATAACGCCGAAACGTTAGCCGTTGTCTAATAAAGGCGATCAATATCAATCCTGGCTACAGCTCAAGGAAATCAATTAAAAATCTCATAAAATTGCTCTCTTCTGGAATTTTTCTTTTGAAATGCTATGCGGAAAACGGAGAGGTCGTTTATTTTTCGCAACGTTTATTTGTTTTCATTCTGGTAATAAATCATTCGAAGACGAATGAATATATCGGTCTCATTCTCCAGGAATGCAACATAGTCCTGATTGCAACGATATGGGAATTTTGAATTAAAAAAAAAACAAATAAACAGAGAAATAGTTCCAAGTGGGGAAGTAGTTCTATATAGACATCAGATTATTTTGTTATTGAGCGTACGAAAAATCTTAAATAAACATAATAATAATATAAAAATGTACGCGAATACTCATTTCCAAAACTTCACATCTATACACGGGTCAAAGCGACATGAAGTACGCTGCAGTTACGCGAGCGGCTGCGCGGTCCCCCCTCCCCCCGCCGATCCCAAACGCTACGTTCCACCGCATAACGCGGTTCGAGCGCAGCCGTTTACGTAACTGCACCGAATTCATTTCGTTTTGACTAGACTATACTAGCTGGTAGGGGCAGGTGTAGCCATTATTATTTGTTGTGTTGGTTATTATTTGTTTAATGATAAATAATAATAAAAAAATTTGGTAATAATATTTAATATTAATTAATTAATTTACCTGACTATTCAAAATTATTGAGTATTTTATTACTATATCATACACTGTTATTTTTATATTTATGTTTACCTTGTGTGGTGTAGCGGTTAGAGGTCCCGCTTCCTGCACGATCGATCGGAGGTTCGAATCCGCCCTAGCGCTCACCAAGTCTTTCATCACTCCGGGGTCGATACATTGGTACCAGACTTGTCTGGGAGGATAAAAACACTGATTTGACACATTGGCTAGCCCCCGGCAAGTCATTGTAGGGGCCAGTTACGCGTTTGTGAACCTCTTGTGATGTTGAATTGAAGTGAACGTGGTGGCGAAGGTCCTAAGCGGATTGACTAGCACCAGACACTTTATCCTTTATTTTATACTAGCTTATATTATACTTATACTAGCTCTTACGGTCACTTGTAGCCAAATGCACTTATGTTCACATTGACGTACGCGCCGCATCGCAGCGCACCACGTAACTCCTTGGCTTGGTGTCACCCGGTTCGCGCTTAATTCTGCTTCAAACGTACTCATATGACGTCGACAAATATAAGCGCTGAAAAAAATGAATAAAATTAATGCAGTTTTGTTTGCGTATTGAGATTTAGCGCACGATATTGGAATGGAGCATTGAACGTTATAATTATAGTGAAATAGTCATTGCATACCGGATCATTAAATAAATAGATTAGTATGTATATTATTTATGAATATAATTAATGTGTATATTTATATGAATATTTTTTAAAGTTCATTATCCTGAATTCTCTAAGTTTGAGCTTTTTTTGTTTCTGTTTTTTTTAAAGTCCCGATAATCCGTTCGTTTAGTTCGCTTCTCATAGTCTCGTCTGCAAACACCACTCCTCTCTCTTTTGCAAAAATTTCCTGAACTAGAACTGCACTCTACGTTTCCTACCAGTTCTTTCGGCGAATCGTGTTGTTAATGTTGCGAAATATTTCTTCCGCTACTTTACGACCTAATTTGCAGTCGTATGAGATCGACAATCGAATTTGCCGTCTTTCCGGTCATTATTTCCATTGCCTAGAGAAAATATGCGGAATTAAGAAGCTAATAATACAATCGGCGTAACACGTGTTGAAGCGATGTGACGCAACGTGCCCTCGGCAACGATTTGCACACATTTCCCCCTACAGTATGCCGAAAATCCCTGGGACTATTTTCCTGTTGATATCCACGGTTTCCCACCATTTTTTCACGTACTGGTGCACAAATATGGTTATGTGGTCCTTACAAAGTCCTTTTCCAGTAGTTTTATGATTTTTTTGCTCCCAGGATGCCTCTAACATTTTAATTTATATGGATTCAATTTTGGTCACATTTTTCTATGTAATTGCTCATGATTGGCATTTATTGTTATCAAAATCATTATAGAATCGGAATACCCATTCCAGAAGAAGTCTAACTATGCACAGTTACAGAAAAAATGCTGCAGAAAATCAATTCCTGCTAACTTATTTCCTTAGGAAGATGTCCTGGAAGCAGTAGAGGCTACTGAGCCTACTAGAAAGGGTTTTCGGGGTTTCACGGCTACGGAAGAAGCCAATACGAATAAATAAATAATAATAAAATAATGTTATAATATAATAATAAACACACAACTACACAAAAAACGGGATAGGAATAAAATCAACACAAACTAAGACCTTGGAAACTTTTAATCACCCTAGAGCGAAACAAACGAAAAGACATTTAAATAAGGATTTCACTAAGACCTAAGGCTATGTTACCGTATACATGCCCTATTATACGAAAAAATAACGGAAAATCCCAAAAAGTAAAAAGAAAGGTGGCCTGGTGAGTTTTGCTCATACTGTAGAGTTCAACGCATGCTTTCAGCAAAAGATGCGTCGCGTCAGCTCGTTGCAACATATCTTGCGCTGACTATAAATGTAACCTCAAATGCGAAATGGGATTTAAGAAAATGATACACTGTATCAACATTTATCATATTTAAAATGGTTCTGACCAATAAACGTTTTTTTTTCTACTGCCAGCTTCTACGCATAATTGATTTGAAATGTTCATTCATTCGCGAGACTTCGAAAAAAAAGGAGGACTTTTCAGAAAAAGGAGGAAAATGCTCCTGTCTTTGTAAACGGTCATTATGTTCAGTTGATAGTGTTATAAAAGCGGTGAGTGACGCAATGGAAAGGTCACGACAGTTTCTGAAGAGATTTCCTTTGACTCCACTAAGCCAAACCATGAACCCTCATCTCATTGAGGTCGATAACTCGACACCAGACATCTCGTCCGGAAGTGTGACGGTGTTAACGTTGTATATAGCTTGATCACCGCTGATCCTCACTGCGTGTAAAGTGAAAATTCGCTTGTAACCCTCTATGATTCAGTGTTGACGTTGAGTTCGTTGAGGGACAACGTACGCCTTGACGTTGTAACGGATGATCCCTAAAAGAGTTTCATTGTCTGTTCATAATTTTAAATGCCATTCCTCCAGTTATAGATACACGTCATCCAGGACCATTTCATTTTTCAAAAAAACCGCTCAAAAAAGCAACCGTGAAATGACGAATTTTGAACAATTTCATCAGTGATACATTTTAGTGAAAAATTCAAGTTTTCCATGCGCGCCGCGCTGGTCATATATCATCCGTAGGAAATACACTTCGTCTCTTTTGAATTGGCGTGAAAAAGGAAACTTGATGGACTTATCGCAACCATGATACCGTGTCGAAAAGCTGGTGTACTTCGAACTTCAGAAGGGACTAAAGTTTATATATTATACTTAGCGGACGCAAAATATGTCCAAGCGGACGACCGCGACGCTTCCTACGCGACGTAGTCTTTTTCTCTGCATGGGACACATTCCCTTCTCCTTTTATTCTTCCCGAATTTGAAGTGGCGTTGAATTCCTGGGCTTCTTTCAGCTAGCCGATTTAATTTTATGCTCATATGACTTATATGACTTTGTTCTTTTACTGCCGATTCATGTCGCCGATAAACTTGCATTCTTTCTCTGATTCATCCAGGTTTTGTAGAATTCTAGCCCTTTAATCCTGATTCAGGTACGATCGCGATCAGATCTGTGTTTCACCCGTATGCGGACTGCTGCTCTGCTTGCTGTAGTCAGTACTCTAGTGACAGCTGCAACCGTAGGTATGATTTCGGGATTTTCCTTAAATTGCATCACCCCACGAATCTGAGTTGGTACGGATTTCAGGTGGAGTATACGTATACGGGATTTTAGATTATGGGGAGGATGGTGATTCCGTCCATTTCTTCCTAATTGCCGTAAAAAACGACCCGGAAGATGTGACTTCGAGCGTTCCGCGGCGCTATTTTCTACAACGAGTTTGATTGGAGCACGCTATCCTTGTGTACGCACCGCATCTTCCGCGCGGTTTCTTACGGCAATTAGGAAGAAATGGACGGAATCACCCTCCTCCTTATAATCCACGACCGAGTATAGGCATAAGTCACCTGAAACCCGCACCAGCCCAGATTCTTGGGGTGATGCCTTTAATCAAACATTGAGTTGAATGGAAAACTTGGATCTATTTCGGGAGGATAATATGTTTATGTTTTTAAGATGTCTAATAATTTGAAGTTCCCCTGAAATATGCTGGTTTAGTGCTTAGAAAGAAGAATTTGTAGATACTGTTTTGGAGGAATATATACTAGAGGTACAGAAACTGTTTCCGCCACAGGACCGCTTTCGTCTGCTTGAATCTCAAGCAGAAAAAAATACGTAGGACGATTTTAAAAGTCCGCTCTAGTAGTCCACTATTCACGTGATTTGCTCACGTGTAAATGATTTTGTATTGTGTTGTTGACATCCAGAAGTTTTGAAGATAAGCGTTGTAAACTCGTCTACACAGTTATTGAAATTGAAACAATTGTTCCACACGTAGTGACAGTCACTATCCAAATCTATCCTTAAATTTATAGTGGATAATTGTTCGTTTGGATACATAGAAAGTACCAGGATACATTTTTTCCACGTTAATTGCGTTTGAGAAAGTGAAAAAATCTCTTAAGCTTAGAATATTCCGAAGGACCTGTGGAAACTCAACTGAAATGCAATCGAAAAAGCTTCAAGCATACCCTGAAAATCAATCAACCTCGGGTAGTTCCTAGTTTTGAAGAAAAAGAATGTACATATAACTGGTCCCATAGTCATTAATTTCTTTTTTCAATTAAGAAAAGCCATGAAATGCATATTTTTACCTTTTTTCAACAACCTTATTTTACGAAGAACAACGACAAATAAGTAAAAAATTATTAGTTGAAGAAAATTAAAGAAAAAAAAAACAAAAGAAAAATAAGAACAACACAACAACAGCATATTACTGAGCACAAATTTCAAAAACCATGAGATTGGAAAATTTACAGAATGAAATATGAAAAAAAAAACTTCAGATCACATAAGTAGTGGGATTACAGTCAAGACAAAAAGTGAACAGTATGTCAATGTTCGTCTCCAATTTCTCTCCGAATCTCTTCGTTCTTCTTTCGTTCGCTTCAAATTGTTGCCATTTATATCTAAGTGTTAATTGTGAGTCCATCCGGAAGACAGGCGACACACCACCGTTATCCTGCGCTTCAGACTGGAATTACTTTTCTTGACCACCCTGGAGAACTATTAGTTGAAGCATTTGGGGGTTTTAGTAGGGGGGGAGAAAAAAGGAAACAGAAAAATTTCCTTTAAAAATGATTGTCTTGTATTTTTGAGGCTGTACATGAGGTTGTCAGTTAATTTCAGTGCTTAACGTTCCCGAAAGTTGTACTTTTTTAGAATATAAAAATGGATGGTTTCCCCTGCGGAAGAAAAACCCTGTGAACCTCCTATAATCAAGCAGACAAAGCTCTTAGCTTATTATTCATTAAAAATTCATCATTTAAACGAAAATTTACCTTAGATTAGAATAGTTTTAATACTGATCGCTGGCTGATTCCTCAGGTGAATGATTCAAATGTCTTATACGAACCAGAATAGACGAATTGCTCGAATTCCCACATAGTCCAGAGGCGCATAACATTCTTTGTTGTGACTTATTTGAGGGCTTTTAGCAGGACCTATTCCAATTTGGATATGTTGTAGTATTCCAACGTTCAAACCGAACTGGCGAAAATCAACCACAACCAATGCGGTGCTCATGTTTGCGAGGTGGAACGTTCCACGAATTTAAACGAAGCATATCACAAAAATGACGATGCTCAGCTCTCTGTGGGGCAAGATAGAGTCTGGATTCTAGGTTATGAGTTTGAGCGTAGCCTCGCTAACGCTCAACTCCCTCTAAAAAAACGGGACCCGCCTTAGCACTTACGAGGTACGTTAGACGTCCCACCCTTGTATACGTTGGCGTTCCTTTGGTACCATCACTTTTACGTTCACTGGGTTTAGTTAACTAGGATGCTGAGTGGACCTCATTGATTTTTGACCGCTCGCTACTGGACGCGGCGCATGCACAGGGTCGTCGCGTTATGGCGTAACTCCCAGGAATAAACACAGTTTCTGACCTACATTTTCAGGACGATCAAGGGGAATCGAGGGTGGCCACGCTCACACTTCTAATCTAGCACTTGAACTCTGCATAGTCCCACAGAGATCTGAATATCGTCAATTTTGTAAGATGCTACCTTTGAATACTTTTTGTAATATTTAGCATTTAGCGAAGGTATACGCATGAAACGTTGGAAAATCACGATAGATAAGAAATTTTGCTTCAAAAATATCATGTAGAAACCAATGTTTCGTACTACGGCGAACTTGCTCCCGAAAATTTCAGGAGTGTTCTTAAAGTGGATGATACCAAAGCGGCGAGCCAGTGCAAACCTCTCCGAACAAGAAATAAAAGGTTATGTACATGTGCTGTATATCATTAGGGTCTTCCAAATTTTAAATAGATAATAATTTCCACCTAGAGTTCGCAGTATTATCTATTTGGTATCAAAAAATACTACTATTAGAAAATTGGAACAAGTAGTGGAGTAGAAGTTTTGGTGGCTGAAAGCATGTACCGAGTATTTATTATTATATTTATTATTATTACTATTATTTATTATTTATTATTTATTTACTATTTTATTTATTATTATTTATTTATTATCTTTCGTGGCATTCTATTCTACAAAAAAAAAACCGTGATAAATCAAATTTAAATGAATTTTTTTTTATTTTTACGTCTTTTTTTTTTCGGGGGAATGATTCAATGATTAATAGCTGTTTCGCTGATCTCCTCCCTACTGGAACTCTTTAATCTTGAAACCGCTAATAAATTCTCAATTGATCCCATGGAGTGAGGATGAAGCCTGGGTGACGTGAAACTCATTTTTTCGCCTCATCCGCATCCCTACTTCTTACCTCTCGAGATTTCCTATTCTTTATGGATTTGTGATCAAGATCCGTTTCAGTAGACTTTCGGCTCATTCTCATCTAAAGAAAATCCACGAAAAGTATCCACAAAATTACCGTTTCCTCAGACAGGTTCACTCTGAGCAGTTTCTAGATAGATAGCTCTTCTTTGAGCACATTCTAATGGATTTTCTGGCTCATCCAGAGACCGGATTAGTAATTCATGTAAAGAAGTAACAGGATTCCCTTGCGTTAAATATCGATGCACCTGCTCTCATATCAAAATTAGTGTTAATTTCTTTTGATTTGATAGCGAATAGGGAATCCTATACATTATTCAATGATGCAAAAATTCTATCTATACTGTTGTGACCTTTTTGTTGTGTCTGGTGCGGATTCTGTTCTGTTTTCTGTCTTCCCCCGTTCACTTGTCGCAATTATTTTATCGTTTCGATAACAAATAACCGAATTATATAACGTTTATGACTTTAAACGTTATATGGAAGACATGTGAAATTAATTTCAGACCCCCTTGCAACGGTCTTTATGGTGGTGGTAACATATTTTTCATATTCCCGTGACTTGAACGCCGTTTTTTTTTTCTCACCCGCTCCTCCGTCGTCCTACTGTTTACATTGAAAGTTGGAGAAATATGGACATGGTATGATGTTGAAAACGTTCAACACTGACTGCCTCTGATCAGAGTACGATTTATTTCGATGATTGATGATCGTTGAAGAGGTTCGGATAACGTGATGATACACAGTGGTGGAACATGCGCAGACCTATTGCACATGGAATAATCCTTGATCGTTTGCACTTTTACCATTTAAAATTGACGTCACGGAAATGTACTGTTGTCCGCGTTCATGTACTTGGAAAGTGCAAATCACTTTAACGAATTTTCGACCTTTAAACCATTGAGAAGTGGAAAAGTGCAAATAATCGTCGTTTCCCATGCTCGGAAAAAAAACACACACCCTGTACAATCTATGATTAAACTGGCCACATTAGACTAAGGATATTGGAGATTATCCGGGAAAAAAAAACTTTTCGACTATATAAACAAAATATTGCGATGAGAATTACTACATCCATACGCTCGTTGTTTTTTTTTGTTATCCTGATTTTTGAAATAAACAGATTTTTAAATGGGACATTTCTTTCAGAACTTCTCGAAGAAGGTGATATCTACGGTTTGGAGGAATTTCTAACCGGTGTCGATGATGAGAGAACTCGAGAAGCGGTACGGTAATTTCTGGCTTCTGTATGAGTATGATTATGGACTATGGAAATATTCTGGATCTAAAATTGACACCATACTGGTTTATATGGGATTCGTATCCATAAAACGTTGAAAAATCACAATGCATACGAAATTTCTCTTCGAGAATATCATGTAGAAGCAGATGGATTATTCGAGAAATTCCTCCCAAAAATTTCAGGAATATTCCTAGAGTGGACGATGGTTTATAGGGTGGTTTATACTTTATTTTGTGAGCGTCGAATAACCCTTTACTAGTATTATTATAGTGTAGTAATAGAAATGATGGATGATGTTGAATTTGAATTGATAGACAGTGGAAGGGTAATTTTTCAGAGTTCGCTAGTTCTTGAATTGTACCTATGGGGGAGACGTCCATGAAGTTCTCGTCTGTCTTTAGCTGAAATGAGAATATTACAACAACTTTTCCAAAGAAAAAAATGATATTTTCTTGTCGAATTAAATTCTGCGCTCTCAATGCATTTACGAATACGTTTCACCGGCGGCGATCGTATCCATTTTAAATGAATGATATTGTTGCTGGAGCTAAGATCAGACAAGGACATTCGTTCCATGATTTGATTCGTTGTGTGAACTGTAGGGAGTCTGTCGGCTGACATTTACACCGCTTGGCTGTTGATAGCGACGTTGCAGAACGCGGCTTTTTTTGCTCAATGAGATAGGAATTAGAGGCATTTTTCTCGTTCACTTCCTTGCGAATCGAATTCCGTGAAAATTTGCAAGGATATCAAATTGCAGAAGCGCTCAAATTCTTGGTCAAACATTTCCTATATTTAATAAATGTGTTAGTATATGTAAGTGTCCGTATAGCCTAATGATGATACTTTTTCCATCGAGAAGAATGGGAAATGTCTTTAAATGGGAAAAGAGTAGGAAATTTTGGAAATTTTCTCGACTATTTCCTGGTCCGCTTCCTGCACGATCGACCGGAGGTTCGAATCCGCCCTAGTGCTCACCAGGCCTTTCATCCCTCCGTGGTCGAAAAATTGGTACAAGACTTGTCTGGGAGGATATAAACACAGACTAAACTCATCGGCTAGCCCCTCCGCAAGTCATTGCACGGGCCAGTTACACGTTCGTAAACCCCAAACGATTCTGAATTGAAGTGAACGTGGGGTCGAAGGTCCCAAGCGGATTGATTAACGCCAGAAACTTTATCCTTTATCCTTTTGTGTCCTGGTCCGATCACTTACCGCTTTGCAGAGAAAAATTAATGAATACGTTTTTTTTTTAAATGAATACCTATGAATATGAATGAATGAATACGTTGACGAGATGAATGAATGAATACGTTTTTTGTTGATTCCCTGAAAATTTAATGAATATTGATTCCAGGTAATTGAACTTCTGGAAGCGAAACAAATTGCCGATGAAAAAGTTGTTGCAATGCGTATGCGACGAATTATTCGACAACTACCCGATGATGTAATCGATAAGCTGTTCGAGATCTATAAGAAAACATTTCCGAGAAGATAATCATCCAGACGTGTTCACCGAAACGTTCACGTAGTGTTATTTTGTTCTGTACATAATATGTATACTTCTTGTGTACGTTAAGAATTCATACACAAGCAGTTGATGAAGATTGATGTGACGTTGTTGAACAACGAACAAATTTTAACGCTTTGCTAAGAATGTTTGTGGAATTGAACATTTGAAGAAAACTTCTATAAAAAAACTATGAACACTAACATCGACGTGTAGTCAACATCAAGACCAAATTTTGTATTTGTTCGTCGACGTTTACTGTTCGATGAATTATTTTGATTCTCATTTCGTGCACGTTTTTCAATCGCAAAAAATAGCAATTGTTAGCAAAAAAAAAGTCAGAAATTTTCTTCGAAACGACTACAGAAATAGAGAGATGTGAAATGAAAAAGGTAGAGCGTGCTTGGGGAAAAAAGTCCCCGTAAAGATTTTCCACGTACATTTCATAAAAAAAGAAGGAAGTGGAAGGCAAATTTTCTTCTACTTCCGAAAAAAAAAGAGATAAAATTTAATCATGTAGAGTCAAACGAAATGGGATGCTGATTCCATTTTTCCGGACAAATACCTTTAATATTTAGAAATTTCGGTGTTTAAATATTAAAGGTACTTGTCATACTTGTCAATATTCAGTATTTATTTCAAATATTTCAGTATTTTCTTTGCCTTCTACTTCAATAATTCCATTCTAATTCTATTCCTATAAGAGGTGTAACTCTTTAAAACCAAAAAGAATTGACCACTTCTGGGAAGATTAATCGGTGGTTAGACCATTTTCCAGACCTTACAAATTGGGGAAATTTTTGTTATGAAGTGGTTACGAATAGAAAAAATAGATGAAAAAAGACGAAACAAATAGCTGAAAATGAACAAAAAATAACAATTGAAAACAAAATAACAAATAAAGTGTAATGAAATGAGAAATAACTTTTTACAAGCGTTTCATCTTACACCTGGATTAGTACCTACAGATTCCCAGAAAGGTGTTAGGTATCTGAAGGAACATGAAGAATTCCATGAAAATCGTCTACGGGAAGAATAGCATCCGTTCCATCCTTCGGGAAAATAGCGATAGGTAAACACATAGGTCAGCTAGATAAAAACTAAAGGATAGTCTGGAAAAAATCACAAAGTTTCCGGAGAAAACCTCAGCTTCGGCTCGTTTCTGGAGCTGGGACGCTTTGGTGCAGATCGAGCGCGATCAATTGCACGCGATCAATTTTCAACGCCAGGAACTCATCAAAAAAAAAGGAAATTTTAAAAGGAATTTCATTGTTTTCAATGAAGGAAAAGTTAAAACTACAGTTGCGACTACGGGCGAAAATGAGGATGAAATGAAACAGCATATGTGGCGATGGAGGAATGAACGAGACTATGTGTCCATACATCCATGAAATGCGCGGTTAAGTTGTCCATGAGCCGCCACATGATTGATCGGATGGTCTTGTGTTTTTGATCTATGACTAGAAACTGGTTGAAGTGCTGGTGCTCCAATCAGCCGCAAATCTATGTATGTAGAACTTTTCTTTTTAACTCGCACTTCTTCTTCGTTACGGTAACAGTTCGCCTCAGCTGCCGAAATCTACAGCACCGAAAATGTGTACAATCCCGAAAAGCTATTTGTTAATAATCAGTGACGAAAAAAAAATATCATAATTAATAGCACAGAGATAGATTCTTCTAGAACGTTAAACGTGTCTGGAACGGTATTTGATAAATGAACGCAGCCGATCGAAGAGAAAAAAACAAGCGACGTACGATTTTGATTGGAGCAATGACTGTGGATCGGCCCGAAAGATCCTTCAGAAAACGTCAAATTCTCTCGGCGGTTATTTTAAATAGCGGTTTTTGGGATTTGGATGAAAGAACGAGGTACAATCGATATTTTTCTCCCTCAAAAAATCCTAATTGTTATTGAAGCGAGTTACTACTTCAGAACGATTTTTTTTTCTCAAATATCCTCAAAATAACGTTGCTCTGAAATAAAATATGGTAACCCGACGATTCTATACATCTTCTTGTTCCTTATTTTCTTCTTCTTCCTATTCTTGTCATCCTCCTGTTTTCTCCCTCTTATTATCGCGTCCTCTGATTTCTTCTTCCTCTCCTTTTCGCTTTTTATCAACTCGACCACTTCACCACTAATTATACAATTTCTTAAAATATTTTTAGAGAAAAATCTTCAAGGTTATGCGACTTTTTTGTTTCCTTTTCTGCATCCTTATTTTCTTAACACTTATTACACAGTCATATTTTACCCCGTTTCCACACTTTTTTATAATCGTATTTGTGAAAATGATGTGTGTGTTACCAGAGCAAGGATCACGGGGAAAGAGTGATGATAAGTGACGTGCACTTCCACGCAGGTGATCAGCTGACAAAATTCAGGAATTTGAGGGGGAAGAATCGAATCATTACCTAAGGGGCCGATCCAAATAATCGTTGAAGTTATCGGAAAACTGTCATGTCAGTTAACGTTGTCATTGCTAGAAGATTCCAATGGTGGATCCGAACACATTCCTGAAGTTTTCCCGTTCCATTCCCAAATTTGCTCCATGTGGAGTGTAAATAGGGAAGACTGCAACTCTGCGAGGTAACAAACGGGCACGGGCGTCATCTACAGTAACCGCCAGTCACATAGTCACATTTCCGTTTCCTGACTTCGGTTCCATGAAAAATTCATTTTAGCTCTTTTTTTTTAGGAGAGATAGGCTCAAGTACGCGCTAAGACACTTATCCACCCATTGTTCATTAGCATACGGTAGTTCTGGGGAACAAACATTACAGTATGCCTTTCGTTCAAGATTTTCATGCACTGCCACACTGTACTATCGGATAAAAACAACCTGCAAGCTGTTGTTGCAATTGCTGTGTGACCGTTTGCTATCGAGCGGGGGGGGGGACCCTTGCTTGTCACGGTCGCGCTGCAAAGATAAGCGAAGGTCCCATGGGAACTTCTGGCTCAGCCGGTTACGCAATTGCACCAGATTTCAGGGAGTTGCGACTTACATTTACATTACATCATTACAGATTACAGTTACAATATATCGTTTCTGTAAGGGACAAAAACTTTTCCAAGGTTATTCCAGGATTTTTCGAGCAAGGATTCAGCTAGGGTTCAGTGGTTTTGGTTATTTATCGAGGATGTTCACAAGAATTCAGCTAGAATTCAGTGATTCTGCTTATTTATTGATTACAACAATTATAAATCAAAATGAGCAAAATATGTTTTTTTCTACTGCTTGAATACTCCATTCCATCTGTAATGTGATGTAAAAGCGATTTTTTCGTAAAAAAATTGAAAATTTCTGACTTTAAATCACAATGACAGAGATCACCGGTGGATTGACGATAAACGCGAACGGGCTAGACTCGATGATCGAGAACAAAATGGTTTTTCTCATTTGCACTTCGGGCCTGGCATGTCACGACTCTCCATATTTTCTGTTGTCCCTTGTGATGGAGTTCAAAGTGGGAAAGATTTGCACTTGTGAAGGCGACCTACCGACGTATCTGTTTCTTTCGACGACGATCACGACGACGCCGACGTAAAAGGGCGTTCATTTCGTTACAACCTTCATCATTTATATCCGTTCTAGTGCTTTGTTCAATTCTAACGGTTTTTTTTCCTCCCCTCCACCACCACCACCACCACACTTTAATTTCAACCGACCGTTCTCCTCCTATGAGAATGTGGTTGTCGACTGTGTCGTCGACTATCTGCTTCTTTCATCGTTTTGGGGCTTCGGAGGTAGACAACGATACGTTCAGTATCTATTTGGAGGGGGGGGGGCCCTATCAGTAAAACTATTGGCTGCTGGTTCATCACTGACTGCATCATGAGGCGGTTCTAAAGCATCCAGTCAGCAAAGAACATTCACCTATTACCAACGTTTCTAAAACCTCTCTCTACATTTAGTAGCGTTCAATCCAATGTTTTTTGTATTGTTTACAACAATCGTGGTTCTATAAAACACCGTATGTCGATCATTGTTCGTCTTTCGCCGAATTCCCAGTCTTCCAAGCCGTTTCGTTACTTCCTCCATCACCTTCACTACTGATCTTTATAGAATAGATTACAATAAATCTATTTTTCAAAAAAAATTCTTAGATGATGTGTCATTTTTAAACCCTATAAGTCCACCTTCTTAATCCAGTAATTTCAAAATTTCAAACTACTCTTCTAAACACAGCTCATTCTCAACGGAAAATCCTAGGTGCAAAATGTAGGAATATTTCCCAGTTTTTCATAATCTTTCTCCAGATCAGGGAGCAACAATGGAAGTACTAATATATTATAGATTATTCTCAGCGTCAATAGGTTCACCATCTAAATTCAGTAAATTCAAAAGATATTCTCTTAAACACAACTCGTTCCCAGAGAAAATTCTTGGATCAAAATGCAAGGAAATTTCCAAGTTTTTCCTAATCCTTCCCAGATCAGGGAACAACAATGGAAGAAGTAATATTATATGTATATTAGTCCCTTTAATCGCTTCCTACTTTTTCAAATAGCTCTTCTCTAAAAAATCGCTTCCGTATTTATTTCAGGAAAGGAAAAAGGAAGAATTTCATTTTTTAACACAAACTGTACCTATGTTATGCAAAAATTTCAAGTCAACGAAGGTAATAAAAAGATTTTCTACCTAATTCTTGGTGATATACTCCACAATTGGTGATTTCCGGGTTTTACTGTGGAGACTGCAAGCGGATAAAACAGGGGAAAGATCCTAGATATCTGTCTGAGGTCTACGGGATCGAACATGTGGCATCTTTTTTGGAAAAACTACTCGCCGTGGGCATTTATTTTCCACGCCCATTACTACTTTATAAAGGATCATTTTGCACTTGTTCACTTCACAATGTGTTTATGACCCTTGGATTCATATTTCTTCTTTTCATCAGGAGAAAAACATTCTTAGAGCAGCTTGTAAATTCTCAATCATATGCCCTTGCTGGAATTTTTTTCTCACAGAGCCGGTTCGTCTTTAAATACATTCTGAGATCGTAAACCACGGTAAAATCTGCCCGGAAGTGTTTTTGATCGTATAAATTGTCATGGACACAGAAAAAGAGTTTCTGGAATGTTCTTCCTGGTTGAATAATTAGTTTAGAAGTAGGAGAGGTTGCAAGATTATTTATCGTACATAAAGAGGTCTTTAGGACCGTAAATAACCAAGAAAACATTTCATTTAACTAAAAAAAAGAAAACTAACTCTTTGTGAATATATTTGAGCCACTTAGTAAAGAATCACCTTTCGTGCTTTATTGAAATAGCAGAAGAACAGGAATTCTTCACAGGAACATCATTACAATGCCTGGAGAGGAGATGGGGTTAGGGAAATAAAGGGCCGTGGATGATGCATTAGTACTGTATTGTCTGGAGTGGAACGTTTTTAAGAGTAGTTCACCTAAATTCCGTAAATTTGCTTAAAAACGTCACACTTCGTCCAGCACATGCAAAGAACTCCAACGAACTAGCTGTTTCAATTTTTTCTTAGTCGAAAAAAAGATCCAGATGCCAAACGTGACGCAATTTTTGTCCTGCAGAGCAGCATAGCATTTTTAACGACAGTAATGTTTGAACATTGTCCGACAAATGATATGATGACCTTGTGAAAAATTCTGAGATAGAGCGTCGTACACTAACTGGGATACGGTAGCCTAAATTCGCATCTACCCACGGAAATCACTTGGGTCTCACTCAGTACGAATAGCTATGTGGTGGGCTGATTCTTTCTGGAGTGTATGTATGTTCATCGATGTTTGTCTTCCTCATTTCTGATTTTCTCTGATCTCGTCCTATCTGTTTAATAATTCTCTTCTCAGAATTCTTTAGCGCTTCTCTTGAATCCTCAAAAACTCCGCTTTTCACGAGAAAAAATTAAGAAAAAGTTTCCAGGATAAAAGAGTAAAAACCGGAATATTTTAGAAGCCACCGCTAAATGATAGCTTCATTAACACCTTTCAACCATTGAGAGCTACTTAAAATCCAACAAGTGTTGAAAAGTTTTTATTGATTAACAGAAAAAAAGAAGAAAATTTGAAAAGAAAGGATTTTTTTTACTATACATATACTTTCTTCAACAAAAAAATGTAAAAGTTTGAACATTTTGCTCTTCCATGAGTTGAGCGGTGGTTTGCCTTCCCGTAAATGAATTGAAGAAAAACTCAAATACAAATGTTTTTATTTTATCCAATATTATTTCTCTTAATTAATAGATGCACTAATGTAGATATCCGTCATTGCATATGGAATTACAGAGAAATCAGATGTAAAGAAGAAAAAATTGTTAAAAAAATAGTACAAAAGAATTTTTTCTGCAAAAATTTTTTACCGATTTGCCCCACGTTTTACCTTATCTTTACATTTTTTCCTATCTGTTGATCAAATCAGTCTCTGGCTTCGATCCAAAAAATTCTGTTAATACATAAAAATAGATATTCTCAAAATGAATATTTTCAGAATGGGCGTACCCGAAAAAGAAAGAGAATTAAAGGATATTGCATGGCTTTGTGGTCTTTTCGCTTTATTTTCTGCTCTACTTATCAGGTATTTAAATTAAATTTCAAAAAATTCAAAAATTTGTTTATTTGGAGGAATATACGTAGGTAACCATTTTGATAATGAACAATTCAAGAATTCAAGAAATTTCCAGATTCTTCTCGTTATCCTATGTCCTGGGTTCGCTGCTTACTGCGATCCTCATATTCCACCAATTTTATTGGCGTCGACGACATCTCCCGCCAGGACCCACTCCTCTTCCACTTATTGGCAACACATTGTCTGTAAGTGAAGCATGACACTTATTAAAATCCTAAAGATGAAGATACCCATTTTTCTGAAATCCTGGCTTTAATTTTTATCATATATAATTTTATTGGGATTGTAAGGGTAAATAAAAAGTTGATGAGAGCGAAGAACATGAATTGCTCAATAATTCCTGGAAAACAAAACATTGTTTTTTTTTTCGTGATGACTGATAAAACTGACTTGTTCAGGCATGGGTTATCAATCCTGAAAACTTTTTCAATGATAAATTTCTGAGGTGTTTACACGAGAACGTACAACTGAGAACGTTTCTTTTTTCTTCTGTGCATAAGAGTTCTGTTGTGTTAGTTTCAACGTTTCTACAGTATTCTGGAGAGCGTTTTTTCCCTCCAAGATAAGAAAATGAGGTGCGCGAAGTGGCGTAATTTTTAATAAAGGATAAAAGGATAAAGTTTCTGGCGTTAATCAATCCGCTTGGGACCTTCACCACCACGGTCACTTCAATTCAGAATCGTTTGAGGTTTACGAACGTGTAACTGGCCCGTGCAATGACTTGCGGGGGGCTAGCCGATGTGTCAAGTCAGTGTTTTTATCCTCTCAGACAAGTCTGGTACCAATTTATCGACCCCTGAGGGATGAAAGGCTTGGTGAGCACCGGGGCGGATTCGAACCTCCAATCCATCAGGAAGCGGAACCTCCATATTCCCTCCCCCCATAATTTTATCTCATCCTTTATCCTTTATGAAATTTTTAATAATTTAATGAAATTTAATAATGGAATAACTCCACTTTGATTAGGTAAGGTAAACGGAGGAAAACATGGTGTCAGGCTTAAATTGCGACAAAAAAAAAACTAAGTACAAAGCCTTGAATCGAGAAAGAAAAAGGAGTCAAATTTTTGAAGGAAACGATAATTCCGTATCACAAATTCGACGTAGTACGGAAACGTCAGGGAAACCGTAACGTCCGGGTTGTGTGTTACAGAAACGAGAGCGGGCCCGCTCATCTTCCCTGTGAGTGAAACGTGGGTGAAAAAAGCGTGAGCGTGGAAAACAGCGTTCTTTCCTACGAAATCAGCTGCTACGCGCCACGTCCACTAGGTGGCAAGCCGTCGATGATTAAGGACGCCTTCTCATCAACGTATTCAACTATAGCCTGATGAGGAGAATTAAAACGAACTTGATAAAAAATGATTAAAAAAATAGATGAACGCGAATAATAGGAAGTGTTCTAACGTACCTCGTAGGAAAAAAACGTCTCATTCCCACGCCGTTTTTTCTACGACGATTAGGGGAAGTTGAGCGGAGGTGCCAGGTTTCCGCTTTCTGGTTTCCGTAATTTATAATCCGTACTCTACAGTTTCCCTAAAAATTCCGTACCTCGTCAATTTTGTGATACGCTGCATTTAAGATTTGCCTCTAAAAAGTCTTCCTGTTTATTTGCTTGTTTACTTACTCGAAAACACCTCCAGGTTTGTCATAAAGATAGGAGTATAGGAGAGAACAGTGCTTAGCTCACAATTCCGTTTACGTTAAAGGAATCACCCAGCGAATCTGGAGTGGTGCGGGTTTCAGGTGGGTTATGCCTACACAGAGTCGTAGATTATGGAGAGAAAGGTGATTCCGTCTATTTCTTCTTGATTGCCGTAAAAAAGGGCCCGGAAGAAACGGCTTTGAGCGTTCCGGCGCGCTATTTTCTACAGCAAGTTCGATTGGAGCGCCATGCGCACGCGCAGCATCATCCGGGCTGTTTTTTTAACGGCATTTAGGAAGAAATGGATGGAATCACCCTCCTCTCCATAATCTACGACCCTGTATAGGAGCTCTCCGCCTGAAATCGGCACCACTCCAGATTCGTGGGGTGATGCCTTTAACGGAATAAACTTTGCCTCTTTTTTTACACTTTCGTGTGATCGATGATTGACAAGTTTGTAATGTATTTTACAGAAAAGTAAGTAAAAGAACTGAAATTGTTGTCTGGAGAAAAAAAGCTAGACGATCAAACAAGTCTGGTGCATTTCATGCTGAACTCATGTGAAGAAAAGCGGTCTTAATTTTTTTGAAACATCTCAAATTTTTTTTCATTTTCGCGCACTTGTATGAGTATTCTCTTGAAGTATGGAAGAGTCACGTGGGCGGATGTAAAGCGCAGTGGGTAAGAGGTTCCGCTGCCTGCACGATCGATCCGAGGTTCGAATCCGCCCTAGTGCCCGCCAATTCTTTCATCCCTCCGGAGTAGCGATAAATTGGTGCCAGACTTTTCTGGAAGGATAAAAACACTGACTTGGGACATCGGCTAGCCACCGCAAGTCATTGTATAGGCCAGATACACGTTCGTAAACCTCAAAGCGATTCTGAATTGAAGTGAACGTGGTGGTGGGTCCCAAGCGGACTGATTAACGCCAAACGTTTTACTCTTCATCCTTTATGGAAGAGTTGACCGTGATCCATCACTTGATGAAAGATTTTTCGTGAGAATTTGCGAAACAGTGATGGACCACGCGTAGAAATTTTTTGACGGCTTTAGCTATGGATGGAGGAAACACGTCCAGAACTCTCTTCTATGTAATAACGGGCTGAGAAAATCGCTGTCAAAGTGGTACGAGTTGTTTCACTTCGACCTGCGTGGACGAGATTACACCCAGGATCTCTGTGTTTCTTGTACGAGTCGACATGCACTTCACGTGCGCAGATCATGTGAACATATCGTGATCACAAGGGGTCGGGAAACTCGTACACTATGCTGGTTTAGGTGGTGTTTTTCTCGAAGGTAAACCTAACCAATCTGGACGAACGAACTCGCCGAGTCATCACTTTATGTTAGACGCGGTGCACGCTTTAACTCAGTAATCCAGATCTACAGTAACCAAGTGATTTTCTTTTTCTACACATCTTATAATAAATAAATGGTATAATGGTGTGGAGAATTCTTCCTCATTGATAAAGGAGCATCCACATCTCATCGTGAAAATCTCGAAGCGATGTGGTGAAGTACAGTAACACTGTACGGATAAAGGAGGCACTAAGAATTTTCTCCTTTCTTTCCTTCTCACCAATTCAGGATTAAGTCAAACATGGTTCGAAAAAGCTGCTTCAGGTGAAAAAGACAATTTTTTTCCGTGTTATCCTCAAGAATTGCTCTTCCGAAATATTTTTTTTTGCTGGTAGTATATCTCAAGACCTACATAGTGTCTGTAGCGACCGACAAAGGAAAAAATGTTACCTTTAAGGGAGAAATTGTTTGTCTTTTTGCAGAATCGTGTTTGAAAAAAATTTCCGGGCCGATGTGAATGATTACTGGTGATTTACAGGGTTTTTAAGACTCATTAGTAGTGTAAAAAGCACTCCTTTGTCGGTTTTTCTTGAAAAAAAAATCACGGTTGAAGTGTGTTTTTGTGAGAAAACAAATAAATAAATATAAATTTGATTAACAAATAAAAGAATAGATGAATATAAATTTAGAGCAATGCAAATGAGGTCTGAAACTTTCTCGGATTAGCTAGATGTTATATGATGTCTGGTCAAGACGACCACGAAACCCTACTGTACTTGCGTAGGCGGCTGCGCTAAAAGCGCCGCCGTGAAGCATAGCGGAGCGTCGGGATGGGACCCTCGTTAGGTGAGCTCATCTCTGCAGTCCGTATGAAGCTAACCGGGGTCCCAAATCGATCGCAACCACTGGATACCCTGCCGGCTTCGAGCGCAGCCGCCTACGCAGCTGCAGCACGTTCCCGAGGTCGTTTTGATCAGACAATACCCCAAAATCGCTTATTTTTCAAAAAAAAAACCCTTTTCGGATTTGTATCTTGTATCCTTTTGTGACAATTCAAAAATTATTGCAATTATTTTAGATCGATATGCGAAATCCGGCGAAGACGTTCAGTCTATGGCATGCTCATTACGGTCCCATCTACACGGTATGGCTACCACATCCGATGATAGTGATGGCAAGCCATGAAGTCCTGAAGGAAGCACTTATTCGGCATGGTAAGGATCATAAGCACATGCATAAATTTTTATAGATTCTATAGAGTCGGATTTCTATAGAGGTTCTCGTTAAGGTCCTGCTTTTGCCGGACGTCCTTCTGGATATATCTGGTCGATGTTTACGAAGAACTCAGTGCACGGGGATGGGATTATTTTATGTGAGGGTGAACGTTGGGAACAAATCCGAGAGTTTGCACTTAAAATATTTAGGTAAAATATATTTTAAAAACCTATAGTTGAGTAGCCTTTTACGTATTGATCGAGTAATTATTAATTATTAATCAATAACATAACTATTTTCAGGAATTTTGGACTTGGTCGTACGCAAATGGAAGAAAAAATCGTGCACCATATCAATTATATGATTGGACACATTGACGCAAAACTTCATGGACGTGAGGCGAGCTACATTTATGGAATCCAGGAATATTTATATAGAAAAAAATCTTAGAAAAGAAATTTTCAGAGCATAAAACTGGATCTAGAGGAACCGATATCGCTCTGTGTCGCGAATATAATTCAAGATTTTGTACTTGGGAAATCGCATCCATTCGGTGATCCACAATTTCGTAAATTCAAAAATCTTATCGATTCTGTTCTATCCGATGTGAGTTTTGGAGAAAAATTGATTTTTTTAAGAATTTTAGAAGAAAAATTTTTCCATTTTCAGATAGCTTCAAAATCCGTTCAAATGGTGAACGCGTATCCAATTCTAGGATATTTGCCTATTCCAGCGCTAAGAAGATATAAGGAGAACGGATTCGCTTTACAGAGGTTGATAATACAGTATGATCAAAGGTGACCGATTATTCCTGAAAAGTATCCAGAAAAATTTTAGATATTTCTTGAATGCTATACGTGAGCATCGAGAACGTTTGGAAATGGACGGTGAACCACGTGATTTCATGGAAGCATATCTACGAGAAATGGCTTTACAGAAAGATAATCCACATTTTAAGTGAGTTTTTGTTTTGGAAAAAGGAAAAACGTAGGAAAAATTGAAAATCGATGGATTCCTAAGAATGATTAGTCTAAGGAAGTAAACTAAAGACTTAGCAATTTAGAGCTCTGGAAAATTTTGATTTAAATCACTATTTGAAAATAATCTTTATTCATTCTCATTTATACTTAATAACTCCACTTATCGCAGTCTCAGGATTTTTCCAATAATTTTCTCTTTAATATTGTCAAAATGAAGTAAGATTAGATTCAAAATAGGGCAGATTTAGCACAACGTTCTGCCATTAGAAAGTAATTGTGTGGAAATTTTAAGTGGTGAATAGTTTTTTAGGAAAAAAAAATTCGATAGATTTTCTTTCGAATGTTGTAAAGAGATTCGAAATAGTAGAGATCTTGTAATTACTAGAGAATTTCAAGGAAGGAATTCTAGAAATTTCTGGCCCTATAGGGAAATTCCTGGGAACTTTGCCTAAACAGTAACTGTTAATATGCAAGAAAAAGAAAACCTTTCGAGCTAACAGAATCGATTTTTAGTCAAATTTGATGGGTAGTCTTCGTATATTTTGATTTCTTGGTGGTAAGATCAATGTTGTAGGCAGTTAAGTCCAAATAAGTGTAAAATTTCAGTGTTTTCACTTTGGCCTTGGCCTCTGGAGACCTCTGGACTGGTGGTATGGAGACGACTGTGACGACACTTCGATGGGGATTCGCATATTTACTCTATCATCCAAGTGTTCAGAAAAAATGTTACGATGAAATACATAAGGTCCAGAGAAATTATCCGGATGTTTTACATCTCTTTTTTTGAAATTTGTAAAAAAAAAGTGGATTTGTTTTAGATTTTTGGTGATGAGCAACCATGTTACGCTCGTCGAAAGCAATTACCTTATATTGAAGCAACTTTAGCAGAATTACAACGTGTGACAAACGTATTGCCGTGGGCAATTCCGCATCGGTAAAATAGGTTTTCAGCAATTTTTTGCTATTTTTTCACTTTTTTCCGTGAAATACGAACTACTGTTCTTGCGGAAATCCCTGATTTTTTCAGGACTATGGAGGATGTTGAAGTGATGGGATTTCATCTCCCGAAAGGAACCGTTATCTTACCTCAGTACGGAACTGTACATTACGATACGCGTTACTATCCGGAACCTGAGAAGTTTAAACCGGAGAGGTAAGAAAATTCTGCTCCAGGGGTTCATTGAAAATATTGTTTGGTCATGTATGAGGAAGGTTTCCGAGGACAGAACTTGTGACAATGGGTCCCATCCTAATTTCAAAGCTATGAAACCAAGCCTATGCTAATGCCAAATGAAAATTATAGAGTAATAACAATCAAAAGGTAAACATTATTGATCAAAATCTATTTGTCAATACTAAATAGGTACGACTTAGTAGGGAAAATCAATAATATAAATAAATAATAGTAGCAATAAAACTAAATAAGTTCTAAGTAAGTAATTTTGACGTAGCGAACAGTCCACCCTGAAAGATATAATAATTTTTAGGACCTAGTCCAATTAGAAATAAGAATTTAAAAATATTAATATTTAGAATATTTTTATATCAAAAATAAAATAAATAAATAAAATATATGAAATATTTTAGAAATATAGATTTTATTTTGAAGATTTAAAGATAGGTCAGAGATTTTAAAAACCTCGTTCAAATTTCAAAGACAGCGTATAAAGAAATCCACGATATTGGAATCTGTGAACAAATACATTGCTATGTAGAGGTAATGGAAGTGTAGCTCACGAGCATCCTAAATTAAAAATTAAAAATTAAAAATTAAATTAAATCATCTTAAATTTCGTCGGAGTACTCCAGGAAAAGATGCGTAAAATAGCCTAGGTTAATCTTCTAATCTAAGCTGAAAACCTAGCTTTTTCTCCGGAAAACCACAGTTGCCGGGGTGATTATACGGTTTGCGGCGTTACAGTACTAGGTTATTGTTGAAATTTAGATTTTTAAGATTTTTCAGCATTTTTAACGGCTAAAATCTAGTTTATAAAGCTTATAATCACGCTTAGGCTCCTAATCGAATGAATCGTTTAGATTCCTCGATCAAGAGGGCTATTTCAAGAAACGACCTGAACTGAATCCATTCGGAATGGGGAAACGGACGTGTCTCGGCGAAAATTTGGCTCGTTATGAACTTTTTCTACTCTTCACAACGTTACTTCAAAAATACGAATTTCGACCAATAGGTGAGCAAACGATGGGAGAAAACTAGTTCCGGATTTTTCTTCTTGATTATTGTGTATATAAGTCTTTTTTTTCCAATAGAAGGAGAACCGCTTCCATCACTGCAACGAAGCGAAGGGATGACGAACGTTCCACAGAAATATCGATGCACCGTTGTACCCAGAAGACCATCAACAGTTGTTTGATTTTAATCAAATTTGTGGAATACTATAGTTATGAGCAGGCGGATAGAGGGAGAGGAGAGGGAAGGAGGGCTGGCAAAGGTTCGAATAGTTTACTTTTCGTAAAAGGAAGTGAATTTCTCGCCGGAGAACGCATCCACCAGGTCTACAGTACCGAGAATCGAAAACGTCAAACCATAGAACCGTAGCACAGCCCACCTTTCCTTCCAACCCCCTCTACGCCTCCTTTCAAATAAGTAGAGTTGTTTCTGGATACACATAATTATTTGTTTAGGGCGTAAAGCCCGATCTCTTACCTAATTTTTGATCTTCGTTCACGACCACGTAGCCAAAACAGATATCACTGATCTCCTCTTAACTAATATTGCAAAGATTATTTATCTTCGCTTAATAAAGTATTAATAAAATTGAACTATTGCTAAAACAATGTTTCAAGGATGGGTTTCAGATCAGTGATAATATGTATTTGTCGGGATTTGCAGCGGCTGCGTCGCAGCAATGCGAATGGCGGCACTTACCAGTACTGTATGCGGTAATAGTACCATACTCAGTATTGTTATTTCAGTAGTATTGTTATTCTATTCAGGTATCAGAATTGTTTTTTCTAATTTACCTCCGTCTGTTCTCTGGTCCTCAACTTCAAGGGAAATCATGTCAAATCTCCGAGAATATTCGAGATGATCCCAGATTTTTTTCTAGCAATAATTGAAGATAGGAAAATGTTATGCATAATAGCTCCAGCACAATAGTTTTATGCCCCCAGGATAGAATGTACACGTCGTTTTGAATCCTGTATAGTGGCGCCCCCCTCTCCCAGAAGTTTGGTACATTCACGTTCAAAGTAGCTCAAAGCTCAAAAAGCCCTCTCATTACTGTAAATTACAGGAGATTTCATCGTAAGGAAAGTCATCACCTCAGGACGATTCAAATTAAATCATTTTTTAAAAAAATGTAGACGCTCAGTTTCTATCGCATAATGAATCGCACTGGCGGACGTAGCGCAGTCGATAAGAGGTTTCATTGTGGAGGCACGATCGATAATTCGAAACCGCCGTAATGCCAACCAAATCCGTCGTCCCTCCGTGGTGGTCGATTGATTCGTACTAAACTTGTCTACGAGGCAAAAACACTAACTTGATACATCGACTAGCTCCCACAAGTTATTGTATAGGCTATACACGCGTTAGTAAACTTCAAGCGATTCTCGGAAATTCGAGTGGATATGGTAGCGCATCCTAAGTGGATTGTTTTTTTTTACACCAGACACTTTATACTTTTTATCCATATTTTTGAATACTTCCGTCTTAGGTGCCGAATCTGAATCGGTGTCGGTCAATGAATCGAGACGAAGTTTTTATACTCATGATGAACGCGGAATCGAGACAGTAGTTTGCGAGACTGGACACAATACACCAAACACCAACAACAACACTTTTTATATGTCTGCGAACGTTGTGAGAACAAGGCGATAAAACCGTTACGGTAGACAAATTATGAAACGTTGCTGAATCGATGAATCCCACAATGAAAGAAGGTTAGCATCGAAAAAAGCGCTACACCTTTTTCCGATTTGGACGCAGTGATGTACCGAAAAGCGAAGAAAAGTGTACATGTGTCTGTACAGTTATGTACAAACAACGCAACATTCCAACATACATTGCCTATCGTTAGGTCCATTACGACTCTGTTTTCACTTGATACTGTCGTTCGGGATGTCCACCAATACAACATCATCATGTAACTGTGCTCGCAAAAGGGCACAGTGTATATCACCGCAGTTAAAGGCATCTGAGGAATCCCCCACGAATCTGAGGTGGTACGGATTTCAGGTGGAGTATTCGTATACGGGATCGTAGATCAAGGAGAGGGGGGTGATTCCGTCCATTTCTTCCTAATTGCCGTAGAAGACGGCCCGGAAGATGCGGCGCGTGCAAAAGGCTGGTGCGCTCCAATCGAACTCCTTGTAGAAAATAGTGCGCCAGAATGCCCGAAGCCGTATCTTCCGGGCCGTTTTTACGGGAATTAGGAGGAAATGGACGGAATCACCCTTCTCACCATAATCTACGATTCCGTATACGAATATTCCACCTGAAATCCGCACCACCTCAGATTCGTGGAGTGATGCCTTTAACGAGTCGAAGATGCACATTGGAATTCTACCTTCACGTGGAGTCCTCGCTATTTTATTTACAGTTCGAAATTGGAAACTGTTAACTTTCGATTTTGTGTAATCATTCGAATTAGCTATGCTCATGACTTTGATAAAGACGATGTTGTCGAAACATCGTCAGGCAATAAATAAATTTTCACCAAAATCTCGTTTAGAAAACAAGACTCCTTAATAAATCCAGTTTAAAATGTAAAAGGCGTGGAAGTTTGATGACACCATCAGGGCGGCACACGAATGAGAAACATGATGGAAACGAGTTTGAAATAAAAATTACGAAAGGAAAACCAAGAAAAATCTGTCAGAAAGGCATTTGAGAGATTCTGAATTCCCATCAGGAATCTATTCATAAACAACAAAAATGAGTGCTGATCTAGTACTTCATGCCGTTCCTAATACTTTGTGACGTTTAAGATCGTCCTAAATACAGTTCCTTAACAGAATATGTACAAACACAGCACAAGAAAAACCCTAGCGACCTTGCCTCACCGTAATCTACTTGGATTTAAACGTCGACTATAATGTGAAGTGTGTGAACCACGAAAAAACACTGTGATTGACGAGCATGACCTATTTAGAGGCAAATATTGAATTCTAGCGATCTAGTCTTACCATAGCTTGCTTGCTTGTATTTTGGGATAAATTATAGGGACTATAGGGCTATGAGGACTACGGAAAAATAGAATGCTGAAGAATGTAAAAAAAAGCCGAAAAATGCAGGAGATGAATATAAAATGCGAAATCATACTACCGTATTGTAACATTTGGGTACAAATGAAATAAACTCCGCCCGATGGCCGCCGATCCCGACATCACCAACGCAGACGCGCTATATTGATCCTAACAATCTCATCATACTGTAATTCACCGCATTTAGGCGTCAGTTATGAAGTGCACTCTGTGGACTTCACAAAACCCCTCTTATCGGCGAACATGGCACAGATGGATTGGAACATGACGGAATTTCGTTGCTGGCAGCGATGGACCCTGATTTTTTTTTGGTAATTTTTTGGCCGAGGCGAATTTCGCGAGGATTTTTCTAATGTCATGAGTTGCTGGAAAGCTGACAAATTCGCAAAAAGGGGGATTTAAGAAAATTATTACAGTGGTTTCTCTTTGATTTCTGAGCGGCCAATGTTTTCGTGAAGGAAACGGTAAACTTATGTGTCTTCAATCCATGATTTCCCTAGTTGGGAACTAGCCACTGAGGGAAAATGTGAAATTTTCAAATATTTTGATTTTTCCCCCTACTATTTGGCCTTTTTCACTTATAGCCTACTATTAGGCGTTGCACGCAAACTTCTTAAAAGTCTCAGACTGAATTTTGTCTGATTCAGCACCCGGCCATATCAGGAATCGTGCTGATATCATGGATACCGCCCTCCGCGTTGAATCACTCGCCGGTTATGCAACTGATAAGCGTCGAGCATTAAATAGTTATCAGAATCTGCAATTTTGTCATTGTACCCGGCGCAAAAATCAAAATTTTTACAGTATCCTCCCTTCCCTAAGCGTCAAGTTAATGATTTCAGATTGGAGAGTTGACCATGATGAAGCTGGATTACATTCGTATTGGCCTTATAGTGGGCAATATCGTCTTCATTATCCTCTCAGTGGTGTTTATTATACTTTTCGCCACTAAACACGGTATTAGATTTATTTCATCTCAATTTTTTTCGCATTTTAAATTTTTTTTTGCCATATGAGCACGATAATTCCCAGATTCTTCATCCGCCTTTCTGGTCTCTTCTCAAATAGCAAGTAACGATACCGCAGACAGTTTCAAACAAGCGGTAAGTGGTTCAGGGAAAAATTTAGTGAAATAAATTTTGAATAAAATAAAAAAGTTGAATAAATTGAACAAATTCAGAATAAGAAATAAATTTGAACAACAAAAAAACATATTTGAAATAGTAAAGTTGTGATACTCTCTCCGGAAAAATTTCTTGTTAAAAACTTCAACCAATAAGCCGAACAAAAAGATCATTTGATAACTATGTGGGTTAGTAGGAAATGGTACTTTTCAGGAATTTTCCAGAAAAAAATTCTAAAATTCATGTCCAGAAACTGGGAAAGCAACGAGTATTATTTTCAGCTCACCAAATCGCTTCAAAAGAAATACTCCGTAGGCACTATAGCAACGGAAAAATCCGGGTAATTTTTATCGAGAATATTTTCATTGTTTTGATTTGTAGTAGAAGTGCTCATTTGGATAGAAATCGTTAAAAAATAAAATCAAAATTAGGAGGAGCAATTGTATTCCTGAAAAGTTCGTAAAATTTCAGTTCAACAGGCAACGCTGTGTTTTCGTTACGGGGATCACCCAACATTAAGGATGTGGGAGCTCTCATCACAGGGAATTCAGCATTTTCCAATGTTCAAATTACAGGTAGGTTCATTTTCTGAGTTTTCAGGAATACTGTGACATATCTGACACTACTTATAATGTTTTGCATGGATTTGAAACATTTCGTACAGAAAAATTAGAGGACTGGAACTTCCAAGGAATCTTTGCGACATCCAATGATTTCTTTCGGCGCATGCAAAAATGCCATAGGTCCCAAAATAAAGGGAAAAATTAAAATTTGGACCCCTATTTACAAAAATAGCATAGTAAAATACAAAAATAAATAAAATAAAGAAGTGTAAAGTAGTAAAAAGTCTAGTAGGATAGTTGTAGTAATCTAAAATTGTAATAATATGTAGAATAATACAAAAATGTAATTTTTCTGCATCTGTTTTCGTATTATTCTCAATTTTTTTTTGAAAAAAAAATGTAAAAATTGTCTTGAATTAAATATAAAAACTGTACTATTTTCTTATTTATTGTTAGTTTCTTGGCAATTTTTTCCCATCGGGGAGAGATAGCCTCTCTTGCCTGTTTCTTATTTACTTACTTACTCTATTTCTTTTCTATCGTCGTCTGCACACTCTCCAATATCAACGGCCTCTCAATAAGTGTACTAGGGAAGAGAGAAAATCGAAAAACAACTTATTACAGTAACATTAACTTACATTTTATTAAATGTAGCAATCTAGAATTGTTTTATAGTATGAAATAAGGAAGTAACACATTCACTGTCATGAAGAGAAGGTCCCATGCAAATGTCAAAAATGTTCCGACCACGGCAGGATTCGAACCTGCAATCTTCTGCTCCGTAGGCAGACGCGTTATCCATTGCGCCACGCGGCCATGTTACTGCTAGCTCAGAAGCATCCCCTAGAGTATACAATTAGATTACTGCATTTAGAGTGGTTATTGTTATAGAGTATGCCGTAGTTTTTTTTACTCTATTTATTAATTATTATTTTCGTTCCTTTTCAAAATCCCACAATACCGTAATAATTACTTTTCCATCCATCGACACCGTGGATTTCGTTTTTCTCGCGATTTCGGCGCTGTTTCTTCTGGATATCTACGCATTTCATCTGCTTTTTTCCTTCATTCATTATCCTTCCGAAAACTTTACTTCTAATCGAGGAATACTCCGTCATATCTTTTTGTTCTCAATGCATTCGAACGGCTTATAATCGTGTCGCAATCCTCGACTTTCATCCAACTGAGCGAAAGATAAGATAAGTTTGTGATCGGCTTCACGTTGCGAAATCAATGGTTCCGTCCATGCTTCGGAGCGTTTCTGATAAAGCGTTGCGACGAGCAGCAACGGGATAACGTGCTGATAGCGACTACAAATCATCAGTCGATGGCGGGGGATCGTTAAACTTCATGGATGAGTTTTTCTGGATGAGCATCGCCAAAAAAATCGCTCAAAAATCGATCAAAAGAAGATTTTTGATAGTATTCTAGGTTTATTATTTTTAGTAAAACATTAAGATCTCTTTGAGAATTATAGTAGTATATATATAGTTATATATAATTAATCATATAGAAAATATCTTGTGTTCTTATTTTCTTCTTAAATATTAAACTATCGTTATAGATCAGAATTGCTGTGGATTTTTGAGGTGGCCGGAATAAAGATAACAAAGATCTTGGTTCTGCTATGAAAAGTGGTACACGATTTTTTTTTTGATTTCTTTTTTTTCAGATGGAGCCAAATCTATGGAAGTATGCAATAGTAAACTGCCGGTTGGCAGTACTCTTCCTCCAGCTACCGTATTAACATCTAAAGCTAATCCGAGTAGTCCTGCGGGGCCGGGTTCATCACCAATTCCCAGTAGTCCTGCGGGGCCGGGTTCATCACCAATTCCCAGTAGTCCTGCGGCGCCAAGTTCATCACCATCTGGAAATACAAATCCGACATCACCAGCATCGAATAAACGTAAGAATTTGCAATGTGATGCGAGCAATTAGCAGTAATTCTGCTGCAGATTCTACGATCCTAAATCTTCGCCACGTAAATCCGTTTACAGTACCCTTTTTTAGCACCAGCGTCAACAGCTGCTTCTGTTACCACTCCAACTCCTCCAGTATCTAACAAATGTAAAAATTAAAACGATTTCCCTATATAATTAGTTTTCGTTTATAAGCTATGATCGTTTCACGTTAAATCCAATTTTTTTCCTTAGATTGTCAAGGGAGTCTGAAACGAGACATCATACTTCTTGTTGATACTCTCGCACCAACGGGGAATCAGGACAAGAATGCTGCCCTTACTGGACTTGGACAAAGGGTTTATTTAATTTTTTTTTGTTCAACTTAGGGACTCACTAAATTCGTAATGTCGCAAAAACTCACGAGAACATTTAGTTGGCCAATGGGATCCCGTTTGGAACGGGAACACGCGTCGCTTTGATGACTCTTGAGCGCGGTGAACAAATTGGCGGGTTTGCAACCGATGTTGCAACATTTCAAGATAATTGGAAGACTGTGAGTATTTTTTTAAAATTTGTTTACGTGATTACAGAGCTCAGTTTACGAACGATATGACATCAATCTGGATCAATCCAGAACAAGCATTGAAATAAATGCTTGACCTCTTCTATCTACGCAATAAACAAGTGGACAAACAAATTTCCAGTCAACTCTAAAAGTTTCCATCCTTTTTCCAGTAAAAAATATTTCTATGGCTGTTTACTTTGTCACGAAGATAAATATTCACGGCGCGTTCATACGGGAAATTTTACTTCAAAGTGAACGGGGAATCTAATCCAAAGCAAATTGCTGGAATTATTATAAGGTCATTAATTATTTGAAATCTTTTTTTCGTTCCAATGTTATGGATATGACAGTACCATATTCCATTTTTTTTAATCGAAAAAGGGTTATGCGCTTTTTTTTTGCGGTGAGAGAAATCACTTTGAATTTTGGCGTCGATAACAAATTAACATCCAAACGTTTTCCGTGCGTCGGTGAAATTCAGTGACAGACAATTATATTTCTATAGAATTTTACTCTAATAAATTCTATTTAGCTATCCACACTCTCATTCAACAACACCGCATCTTCAATCGATGTATCGATCGCCTACGGGATGCTGTCCCAGCTCCTCCAGCCGCTGAATCCTGTGGAAGTGATTCTAGTCACTGAACACTCCCTGTATGTTGCTAAATTTGGACTCTTCCACCTAATACGTGGAAATTTTCGAGGATTTCAGCGATGCAATCGCACCAACTGCCGACATCCGATTGAGAGGCGTGTTCGTCGCCGCGGTCGTTCCAACGAAAATCACTCTCCCGTATGTGATTAGAATTCTTTAATTTCACATACTTTTCTCTATCAGTGTACTGTAAAGGGTACTGTAAATGGAGATTGCTTCTAAAGGCGTTGGTTTCCTCGTGGAATATTTGAGCTAGTCAAAAATTGGTGAATTTATCGCAATTTATCGCGGGAGAATTTTATCGCAAGTAGATGTATTTATGTGTGTTACTCCGGAAGCAACAAGGGAATTTTTTTTTTGTATTTGCGAGCGTGAAAAATGAAAATAAATGGAAAACAAAAACGAAAGATTCGTTTGAAGACTCGACCATTAAAACCATCAACTGATGTGTTCATTATTGTTCAAAATAGGCGTGTTCAGCGAAAAAAGCTGCTTTTTTTTAAACAAGCGGCTTATTTCTCTTCTTCTTTTCTTCTTCTTATGAGCAAATTACACAGATTAAAACATCATTTACTTGATTGTTTTTTTTTCTATACCGAAATGCAATCAGAAAAAATCCCACATGGGAATGAAACTACTTCTTGGTGATAAAAATACTAGAGTTTATATTAATTTCTGCAAGAGTTTTTGAATATTAGAAAACATTGGAAAAATAATCAATTAAGTAATAATAGTAATAATAAGCCGAAGAAAATGGAAATAATGGAAAAATAACTGTGCCTGGAATTTCTTCTTTGAAAATATCCGGGGTTTGTTCATATTTTTCGTGCCAAAACTAGAAGCAAAATAATTTTTTCTGGTAGAGTTCGTTGCTTTTTATATTTCTTCCTTTGAGGTCACAAATCACAAAAAGAAAGTAATTTAGAATTTTCTTTCTCATATAAATTTTTTTTTTGCATAGAATTGATATATAGAAGCAGCTTGTAAAGCAAAAAAAAAAGTTGGAAAAAGCTTAAAAAAAATTACGTGGAAATTTCTATAGAATGGTTTTTTTCCTCGAGTTTCTACGAACTGTCCTGAATGACGTATTTTCTTTCCTATTTCCCTCCTATTTATTTTTTTCCTAATTTCCACTTATTTATTTACAGAGGTATAGATCAGCTAACTACGGTCACCAAGTCATACGGATCATGGGCTGATATGACGACACAAAATCCATTTTCGACACTATTTTGTCAATGTAAGTTTAATTCCATGTGTTATTTAATCTATTTTCATTAAAAATATTATAGAGCATGTTTTTTTTGTAAGAGTAAGAAAATAATTGAAAACATAAACAAAACAAGTAAATTTTCGAAATGGACGAAATAATCCTTGACTAAACAATATTTTTTCCTAGATAACGATGGAACCGCTTCAACAATGACCACACGTTTCGCGTCAAAGGCGGTGGTGGCGAACAATGGTGGTTAGTAGAAATGATGGATTAGTGCCTAATCCTAGAAATCATGTAAAATTCGTAATATATGTGGAATTATTTAAAAATTTATGGTTTTAGATACTCCTAAATGTCAAAAATTGGACATTATTGTTGTGTTCGACACTTCACAGAGTGTGGTTGAACCTTTTGTGCAGGTACCTATGATTCTTCCACGATCCAGCTGGGGAGATGTTTTTTGAAAAATTAAAATAAACCGATAAATGGAAAAAAAGGGAAAACCACCCACTTCTTTCAGAAATACGTGAATTTTTCCATTGATTTCATCTCACAATATACGCTGATGGGAGCAGTCGATGGTGATAACACTCGTACGGGAATTATTTCTTTCAAGTACGTGATTATAGATTTTCGGAAGGTCCCACTCGCATTTTTGAAGGTCCCACATTGGACTCAAATCTGACAATTTCATGTTTCAGCTCGGATGTGAATGTGGTTCGCGAGCTAGGCGAACGATCATTGGATGATTTTAAGGCAGCGGTTAGTGGAATTCATTTTACTGGAGGAGTAACCAACACGTTAGGGTAAGAAATTTATGAATAATCCTTATTTATTTGAAATTTCTTAAGAAGAAGAAAGAAAAAAAAAGAAAAAAAGAAGGAAAGGAGTTCAGTTTGTGTTATAGGTTTTACCATGAGATTATTATAACTCGAACTTATGTATTCAGGAATTATCCGGTTTTGATAAATGCCAATGATCTTCTCGTATAAAGTGAGTTAAGGAAAAATTTAGGAAAAAAGAATTTTCTTACAATTAACCTAAATGTTTGGATTATAATCTTTGCTTCCTAGGAAGGGAAACGAGAGTGAGAAAATTGTTAGCTCAACGGAATTTTCTAGCGTTTGAAGAATCGAGGGGTTCGTGATGGGTAAAGGATAATGTGAAGAACTTTAATATAAGATTTAATATAAGATTGAAAAAAAACTTCTATAAGGCTGACTAATCTGTAAAGTCCGTATTTTTATCTTCCTTGACAAGGCTTGAAAGCATTTTAACAATCTCAGAAAGATGAAAAGCTTGGTTTACCTCAGGGCGGTTTTGAACCATTGAGCGTGCACACGTGGTTGTGACCTTCTGACATTACACCACCCTCGTCCATTGATTCTTAGGAAAACATTGAATGGAATTTTACTTTTGAGCATTGCATAAAATAAGGACTTAAGTTAAGTCAAGGATTTACTTATAAATAAATAAGTTTAGCTAAGGGGTAACTGCTTTTATGGGCTCACTGGTGGTAGTTCACTTTAATGGTTTCTCTTTTATCGTTTGTAGTTTTTTTTCTCTAATATCAGGTAAGCACTTATAAGTTTTTTTATTTTTTAACAAAAATTTTTGAGGACATTTTCCGAAGCTAAAAAATCCATAAATTTTTTTGATGGGTTTTTTACTGGATTTTTCAAAGGGTGTATAATTTAATTATGGGTATTGTACTAATTTATGTGTTTTTTTAAATATACGTTTTTAGTTTTTGCCAATAACGGTAGTTCGTGGTAGTTTTCTCATCTTTCAATCTTTCAGACGTGACCGCTTCTCCAGATGTTTTTTTCTCTCTTTTTCTCTTCAATCTCTTAGTTTTACATCTTCACCTCTAATTGTACCAAATGTAATACAATTATAAAAAATATTTTCCGCGTCTGTTTTTCTGTTTGCTGTTGTTTTCCTGTTTTTTTCCTTAGAAACAAACAAACAAACATAAACAAGCAACTTTCTTCAAGTATAATGACATTTTTTCTTCCAGAGCAATGAAGGCAGGATTGGCCATGTTCCAAAGACACAGTGATACCACTCATGGCCGAACAATGGTGTTCCTTTCCGATGGCCAGTAAGTTCTTAGCTTCTTTTAGGTATATCCTCCTTAAATCCGCAACGTTAAGGCCTTATCCACCAAGTCCGGATACATGGTCAGAGATATTTAGCGTTGGCGTACAGCTTCGAGCAATGGGTGTTGATATTTTCTTCGTCGGTGACGCCAATGGTTACGATCCTGAAACAAGAACTGTAAGTGTTCGATGAAAATGAAGAAACGAAAAAAAAGAAAAAAATAAGGGAAAAATCCTGAAAAAGGCCAAAAGCGGACGTTCTGTTCCCTTTCAATTGCAGTTATACCATATGGAATTGCTCTTTTCTTCCAGCAAAAAAAAAAAACAGAACTGAATTTTTCTTCTTTTTTGTTTTAAGAGAAATTCCCAGAAGAATATGAATAAAGGAGAACTGGAAGCAATAAAAAAATTGGGGAAAAAATCGTGAAACAACTATGAACCTAGATTAAATTCTTATTATTCAGATCCTGTCGAATATTACTGGAAATCCGGATTGGGTATTCGATAACGTCGGGGTCGCCAGTGTAAACTTAACAGTGGATCTTTTGATGCAATTCCCCTGTCCACCACTAAGTTTGTATTTTTAAAATCTCCTAAATAAATTTGTTGCTTAGGATTACTGCTCAGTAGGATTTATCGGATATACTTCAAAAAAAAAATTTAGTTTGCGAAATGGCCTATTATGCTGTGGAAATCTCGGAAATTCTCAGCGAACAAACTAAAATTGCGGTTCGTTCACGGAATCTTTGATCTTGGATTGCAGATTTTCCAAAGAAATCGTCTTAACTTTTTCAAAGAAATTTTTTTTTAGACCTTGAACTTTACTCTTCAAGTAGCTCAAAATGTTTATAATCAGAAGAATTCTACACAATTCCAACTGCTCATCTATAACGATAAACAATAGTTAGTTTTTTTTTTCAAATCCTCGTGACTTTATGAGAATTTTTTTTAGAATGAAAAATGCTCTTCTCTTTATTTTTTTTTTGAAAAAAAATTCAGGTTTTTAGTTTTTTAAATCAGTCAGGAAAAGAACAGTGGAATAATTAACACCTGAAAAAAAAAGAATTTAGCTTCTTACCAAATGATGGAGACTACTCGTTTGCCAACTTCAAATCCAATATCGATCGATTGATCAACGATAACGCATACAGATCAAGTTTAAGCAGTGGACATACAAGAATCGATACGTGAGCTAAACAGAAAAAACAATTTGTGAATGGAAAAAATCAGGGAAAAAAATTTCATACATTTTCAATTCAGAGCAATAAACGCACTTGCCGATCAGATGACAATTCAACAGAAACGTCGACCATACTTCCAGAGTAGTGTGTTGTTTGCTGGACAAGCGAAGTTAGTGTTCGATTATTGATTGGTTATTGATTTTCGCTCAAGATTAACAGAACGTTCTCGTCTTTTTAGTTCTGGTGTTCTGGATCCGATTGGTGATGAGATCCAACAGCAAAATGATCTCGCGCAAGCGGCCCAGAACGTAAGTTACCTGAAGCGTTAATTAGAGATCCAGAAACAAAATAAAAACAAAAATAGGAGAAAAATAGAAAGAAAAGATCCATAGATCAGAAAACGCGGATTTTTCCAGATAAAAGCAGTATGTCCGCTAATTTACGCACTAGATGATTCGAACGGTAACACTGCGCTCTACGGTGATGATCTTTGGTACATTGTACGTGTACACATTTTTTTTCATAACAATGATTTTTATTTAATACAAAATTTGCCGATTTTTTTCTCAAGGTGGTCCCAAAAACGAGAACAATCCGACTCACATCGCTTAACCTGGAAAAAGACTTGGAGAACACCGATTATTACCCGAAAGTCTACGCTTTGGATTGCGTTTTACCAGCCAGAGGTGACTTTTGGCACAAACTTCTGGATGCGTTTTTTTTCGTTGTTGAAAAAATTAATTGCCATTGGATTTCAGCCCGATGCGATTTGAACTTTATCGATCTTGGGGTTGCATTCGATCTCACAGGACCGTTAACTAGTAACGTAAGCGTTTTTCTCACGTTTATACTGAGAAGAAAAGTTAGAAAAACTCCCAGGAAAAATATTTTCATATATTTTAGGTTACTGACTACGTGAAATCACTTCTTGCCCAATTCGACACGCAATACACCGGTAACACTTTTTCCTGCCACTTTCAAAATTTCATTACAGAAAATTTCTGAAGTTCTGGGTTTTCTAAACGAAAACAGTTAGCTTTCTATGAATTAAATTTTTCTAGGAATCATAGAAAAAAGGTTAATCCATCAATTTTAGCTCACATTTCAATGTATGGATTCGGAGGTGGCAAAGATGCTAAAATTTTTGCTTCATTGTCTTCTCACGACAGTAAGTTCGGCTTATCAGCGATTTTTTTTTGAAAATTGTTTCAAAAATATAGTTGAGATTTTTATCGAGTAGTTTCGAATATTCGAATATTTCGTAGCTGAATTTTCGAAGAATGTTGTAGGGAATTATTTATGAATGTTTTATTTAGAAGTTTAGAAAGCATTCCAACTCAATCATTCAAGCATTGAGATCTGCACTCACATTATTCGAATTATTCGAATAGTCGAATTGTATTCCATCTAAGATGCCTAGATCAGTTGTTCTTGCTGTTATGATGAGCTTAAATAATTGAAATTTTTGAAATACTACTTTTCCTCCAACTTTCAATAAAACCGATTAGATTCCAGCATTCGAATAGTCGAGTAATCGAATAGTCGAAGGTGAAATAGTGTAAATTTGGTGCTCGAAGCTGTGCACCGTCTTTTTCTCGTAATTTTTTAGTCGTAGTCAAAAATGGAAATTGCGAAAGGGGGATTTCGAGCGAGAAAATAGTATATAATAATAATAATAATAATAATAATAATAATAATAATAATAATAACAATAATAACAATAATAATAATAACAATATTGACATAAAAATTAAGATAAAGAAAAAAGATTAAAGATAATATATAATATGAAAATTTAAGATATGGATAGTTTCTTCTATTCTCTAACCAACTGGGAGCTGGGGTTGACTACGACGGCGGCACCAACGACAGTTCAAGCTACCACATCAAAGGGAAATCAAAAAGAAGAATTTTCAGAAATTGATGGTGATTTTCTTTTTCGGAAACTCCTGTGAAATTTCTATCGAGAAAATAATGAGAAATCCCATTAATCGTATTTTTTTTGCAGATGTAATACCAATCACGACCGGTGACATAAATAGGTGAGTCTAATTTTCTTTGAGGAGAAAAAGTGCGGAGAATTTAAGACCTCAGAATATGTCTTTGTCTTTAAGGTTTAAGCGAATAAATTAGGTTTATTTATAGCTGAGTTTCTCTTGAGTACAATGGCTTTACCGCCCCTACTCTAGGTAAATCCTAGCCCAGAATTTCCAGGGTAATGGGGGTGGAGATTGGGGAAATATAGGCGAATTAGAATGATCTATAAGATACTGGAGTTTATTTTTA
The DNA here is from genome assembly GCF_031761385.1 of Necator americanus. Classification (NCBI taxonomy): domain Eukaryota; kingdom Metazoa; phylum Nematoda; class Chromadorea; order Rhabditida; family Ancylostomatidae; genus Necator; species Necator americanus. Next base: position 37,915,835 of record NC_087372.1, read on the forward strand.
GCTTTTTTGGGTGGGGAAAAAAGCAAATCCGATGGGGTACAAAAAATTACAGGGATTTCAAAAACGATTATTTATTTATTTATTTGTGAACACCTACAGGTGTGCCATAAAAGAAAAGCAGGATGGAACAGAGTTCACATGAATTTCGCTTAAGTTTTACACAGCCCGACTGTAAATAGGCCGTAGATGGTGTTTACGCCGTAGAATATCTGTTTTGGGATCGTTTTTTCTTGGATTACAAAACAATCTATGAAGTAAAAATGTGTTGAAATAAAAAGAAAATACTAATTATGTTCCAATCATAAGAGAACTAAGTAACTAATCCCAGCTATCCTCCGGGAGGTGACACATTCACATCAACCGTTCCTCTGGAATCGATATAGTGATACAGTTCAGTAGCCCTATCTTTGAAAAAAGTCCTCTAAATTTTAAGAGTCAGATCTTAGGATCTATCTTTCGCATATTTACAGCCTCTTCTCCCTTATTAAATCACAATTCGGTTGTGGACATTATTCCTCGAACGGTGATCGAATTCTCGTATCAAACGTCATTTTGGTCGTCTCGGATAATTTTGCGTAAGTTCCAAAGTCGAAATCCACGAATCCATAAATATTGCTCTATTTATTCGCTTACATATATTTTTCTAGATCCTACCAGAACAATGTTTGGCAACAATTCGCAGACGACAGCCAAAATGGTTGGACATGCGACGATTGTCCAGGAACGCCCGCGTACGCGTTCCTTAGCTCGACCGCCGATAAAGCACCAATCGGTCTCGGAGTAAGTTTTTAGTTTTCAGTTTTTTTTAAATTTTCAAAAGTTTATTTACGATAAGTCCAGAATTTTCGTGTTACATAACAATTAAATTCTAATAATCATGAAAAATTTAATAGCTATTAATTAAAATTTTTAATAATTTTAATTTCATAAACAATTTTAATTCAGCTCACCTACAACATTAACGATGACGAGTACTATGATTTATCGTATTCGATGAAAGCCGTTAATTTATTCAACTCTATAGTAACTGGAGTATGTACGATGCCACTTAAAAGTAAGTTTACGATGTCCCAGAGCGAAATACAGTACTCCTCGTTCCTCTATTCCTAATCTGATCTATGAAATTTACAGGTTGCTGGAGTTACACAGTACCGACCACATGTCAACAAAAATCTAACGAATTTTGGGAAATTAATTGAGAAATTCTCATGTAATCTATTTGCTATTGTTTTTTTTCCTATACATATACGATACTCATTTTTTATGTTGTTGAAAAATTTACTAAATAATAAATTTTAATTTTTCTAGTGTCATTATTTTGTTTATTCGAATGTTGTAGCTTTACACGTGAAATGGAACGGGCTGTATAAAATCCATGGATGCGGTGCTTCCTTGGCCCAAAGAAACCAGTAAGAACACTGACTGGACCCTCCTGCAAAATTAGCCGCCGGCCTACGGCGCAAAGAAGGCACTGGAATGGTGCAAAACTAATCTTCCGGATTTCTGGACGACGGTATTTTGCCGTAAAATTCGTTCCATCTCAATCCTTTCGATTTTCCTGCCTTATCGATTCTACAGCAAAAATTGTACTCTTTCAAGAATAAGTCACTGGATTCGCTGAAACGAGTCCTGGAAAAAGCACGGGCTATGGTAGATGATCGCGCGTATTCTCAAAAATTTCAAGACAAAAAAAAAGATGGATGTTTGTATTAAGCTAAGGGCGGTCATTTTGAATGCGTGATGCGTAAGAACTTACGTAGAATTTTCTTATTACTGAATAAAAAAAATTCTTGATTGGATTAATTTGCGCAAATTTGTGGGTAGTGTTTTTTTTTGTCACACTTTATGTGAACCGTGTAGATAGATGTTCTGGTGAAGCAGCTATATTTTTCTCGGTTTTTCTTTTCTTTGAGGCTATTCGGAGCCATTCGAGAATGACTTGAACCGAAGCTGATCCAAAAAAAAATCTTATGATTCCAGGGAGAGTTTGGACTCGAAAACTGAATTCTATGAAAAAATTTCAAATTTTTCTGGATAGATATAGTGAAAATTTAAACGAACCTGTGATGTATGTCCATCTCAATATCACCCGGTAATCCAACATAGAGACTGAATGGGATACATATAATCAAATTTTTGAATTCATCCAAATTTTCTCTAGAATCATTAGATTTTCTGGAACGGTTTCTGTTCGAATACTTTCCATATTACTTCGAACGATCGCTCCTTGTCGATATTTTTAGAGTTTTGCACATGATTCTGCTATTTAATGGAAATTTGGGTTTCTTAAGAATTAAAGCGAGGAGGAGGGAGCATTTTGAGCAGCGTCACACGCCGATTAAGTTCATTGTTGTCGACGGAAAACGGAGGAATTAGGCACGCGAAGATCATAGATCAAACGTTGTTAAAAACGAATGGAACATATATACGTAAGGTACGGTACACTTGAATGTCAATGGATCCATGAAACTGTACCGTAACCTCGGATAAGCCTTGCATTTCTAATTGTTTATATTTCATTTAAAAGCACGAGGGAACTGAAAAATTACTGACTGTTGCCTTGAGCTACTCATTTATACCGTCGTTTTGAGTCTTTAAGGATTTGAGTCTAGAAGGATCTTCTAGGGATTATTCTTATTCAACTATCCGTTGCGTAAAGTAAGAACTCCACTTATGACGCTAGAATCCGTGGATGCTTATCGTTATTATGTGCCAAAGGTGCAGGAAATTTTTTTGCCCATGTCATTTAAAATTAAATTAAATTACATTTTCAAAAATTAAAAGCTAACCTTATTCGTCAGATTAAAACTGGTCGAACAGATGGTAGAATGAGATGGAAAAGGATTTTTTAATCACAAGAGACCGAAAATTACCAAAAAATTATTTTTTTTTCAGAAAATCTGGTTCAGGTTTATCTTGAGAACATAGGGACTGTGTTATTTCATTGCGTTGATGTAATAGAGGATATAATAAACGGATACGGTAATAGAAAAACTGATAAAATGTATAGAACTAGTAGTGTAACAGAGTGACATACATGGAAACGCATAGAAACTATTAAACAAATCCAGGAATTTGGAGAAAGTTGTGTTTGCACAGAGCTATTCTCTGTTTTTTTTTTTTGTTTTGATCGTTTACAGTAATCCACAATGGGACGGTGATCATTGTTGACCTATTACACGGTTTTTCTACGATTCAAATGTGTGTTTATGTTGAATTTGCCAAACTCATCCGCATTACCGAGAAAATGATTCGTCAAGGTCAATGGGTGGTGTGCACAGACACAACATACGATGAGATGAAATCATCGGCCGACGCACGGCGAGAAGAAGACGTATGTGGGTGGGTAGGGATGAGACTTTCGACGGGGTGAGAGATGTATCATCATGGAAAACCAGGTTTCTGTTTTGTTTTGTTTACGAGACATTAGACGATTTCAATAATGACCTTGATTGACTGATTGACGAATTCATGGTGGATACGATTGCTGACTCGCTGACTTGCTGGCTGGCTGGCTGATCGTTCCTATATAAAGACGTCCAGAACATCGTGTCGTTACGATTCCGTTGATTCGAGGGATCACGCCGTGTCGGCCATTAACAACAACGCTTTCTCTTATTTTAATGACATTTATTTTCGTTTTTTTTCCCTCCATCTCATTAAATCCTTTCACTTTTTTTTCTTTCCTTTTTAATATTTAAAAAGTACCAGTGAGGAAACATTTACATCCCAAAGTTGAACAATTTCGATACTACTTGGAAGAAGGGGTCCTTTTTCTAAATTGACAGATTTTCAGTCATTATACATTTTACAATTATATTGTCTAATGCTAAGCATTCAACAAAAAAAAAGATTTCTGACTACATCGATGTAATTTTCGAGGAAAATGTCTCTTTAGAGAAATTTGCTTTAAATCCTGGGCACTTTTTTGAAATTGTTTATTGTTTACGTGGTATACTAAAGTGTCCCTCACTATCCGTTGCTATTCGATTTCTTATTTAATAGGACTAGTAAGCGCTGATGCGCTCTAGCTCCTAAGTGTCTATAGTCGGCAGAAAAATTAGGTAAAGTAGAAAGTTCTGAGCATTTTTGCAAGAGATCTTTAGTGACCCATATCTGACAATGTGAACATCACATCGGGTTGTGCTATACGGGGATTTTATGGTGACATTAGAAGAAAAATCGAAAAAATCGTGGTCCAATAGCGGTGAGAGCGCCGGACCTAACGATCACCAAGCCCGGACCTAGGCTTCCCGCAGAGTTCAGAGCCGCGCGGTATGGCGGCTCTGGGGTTTTGGTGATTATTGACTAGAACGAAATTCAAAAAACGTGGTCAATCGCGGTGCGCTCTAATAACCATTGCCAAGCCCGAAACCAGAGTTCAGAGCCGCACACCCGCGCCCGTGCGGGGGTCTAAACTCTGCGGGTAGCCTAACGGCCAAAAAGGTTTTGCTGTGTGTTTGGTAGGATTGGAACGGAATCAGCCACTTAGGAAGTCCTCCCAGCGGGTCAAAAACTCAATTCGGACCTTCACTGTCAACAACTGACCAGATTGATGCAGGAGATCGACTAGAAGCGGTCAGAATTGACTAATAGAAAAGGTCCCATCAAGATAACGCCAGGTTGCACACATTTTTAAACGAGGAGTCAGAGGATCGGAGAGGTTGGATTGGTGATTTCACCCTACCCTCCCTATAGTTCAGACCTGGCACCAAGCGACTATCACCTTTCCAAGGATATGCGAAATTTTCTTGATGGCACAAAACTGACCTCAACAGAGGCTTGTGAAACTGAGGTGGTCAAGTTTTTTGCCAGTAAGGATGAGGACTTCTTCAATTGCGGATTTACAAAGTTTATGAATTGCGGAGTTCTTCAATTGCAGATTTATGAAGTTGATTTAAGAAGTTACTGTCAAAATGGACCAAAGTTGCCGCACTAAACGTCCCATTGATTGTTATTGATTACCATGATTTGATCTAAACTGGTTAGTCCTAACTATGTTAATTTCATCGTCGAAATAAAGTGAAAAAATGCTTAGAACTTTTAACTTCACCTCATATTACCTCGGGAGACCGCGACGCGTCGGCACAACGTCGCACCCGGCAATAATTTCTTCTTCGTGTGGAAAACTGTTCCTTTTCAGCGTTTATACTTTTTAATTCCTTTCCAGGCAATGATTCGAAACAATCTTCTTCTGGCTGTGCTTCTTATGTTCGCACTTACCCACATCACTTCCGCCCAATGGGGTAAGACAGCAGTAAAATCTTCGCTTTCTCGATTTACTCAAATAGAGTTTTTTTTTCTTTCAGGCTATCCTGGCTACGGCTACGGAGGGGGTTACGGCGGCTATGGAGGCGGTTACGGAGGCGGTTACGGAATGATGATGAGTCCATGGCGACGTTATGGCATGTACGGTATGGGTTATCCGGGAATGGGTATGGGAATGGGAATGGGCATGATGCCATATGGAATGTACGGAAAATAAGCAACATCTTCGCACCGTTGATCACCTTGACATCATTGTAAATATAATATCTTGGTGGAATTAAAGCAAAAATAAAGTATTTTTTTTATCACGGAATTTTCGCTGAAGTTCACAGTTCAATGAAAATCTTTATTATTTGATCAAAAGATGTACATTGTCGGCTTAAATAAATAAATAAATAAATGTGGATATAGATAAGATTACATTGGAAAAAAAGACATTTCATCAGTCTTTAAAGAGTAACAAAAGGATAAATGGAGGTTACAAGGTTCGACGGCATAGAATATGTCCACCAGAAAAACCTAAACTGAGCAGCCTAACCAATAGTTTCACCTGAAAAAGCTGCAGTGGAATCTCATTGATTTTCAACCGCTCGCTCGTTAGTGCGGTGCGTTCACAAGGTTGGTGCGTTCTCACGTACCTCGAAAGAATAAAAGCCGTTTCTCACGCTGTTTTTTCAGGAGATGATAAAGGGAATAGAGCGGGACCACGCCCATACTCGTCATCTACACCTTGAACTCCATATTTTCCCCACACGTTTCCCTAGTATGTTAGCTCAAATAAAAGGTCTTAGGTCAAATAAAATTAATCGATGGTAATCGATAGCACACGACGATGGAGCACGACAAGGGAACAGTAAAATACCCCAACAAGTTAATAGTTTTAGTAATGTAAAAAAATGTATGTGACGGAAACAGAAAATGTAGATTTCCATTATTTTCAAGGTACTTCCGTAGCATTTCGTAGTGTTTTCAATCGCTTATGAGTAAACGTAATTGGTTTGCACGAAGGTTCAGCATATGACAAAACGTTCACCTCAAACTAGGGTTTTTAGACAGAATGTTGACAACAAGGCGTTACAATTGTGAAAAAATGTTATATATGTAGTTGAGCATAATACAGATAATCGAGTGACCGTACATGTATCGTAGAGTCAGAACGACATGAACCACGTTGCAGTTGCGTAAGCCGTTGCGGTTCTCGAATCACTGCGGTGGAGCGTAGCGAATAGTATCGAGTGAGAACCACAGCTAGCGCCGTTTCACTGCTGCAGTTCGCGATGGTCCCACCTCGATCGTAACCGCTACGATCCACCGCGCAGCTTCGAGCGCAGCTGCACCGTGTTTCGTGTCGTTTTGACTCGACTATAGCTAGGGGTAATACAGGTAATTTGATAAATTATACAACATAGGAGAACAATTACCTAAGCGTGATATAAGAGCTGTAATAATCTGGGCGGGTATAGCAGAGTCGGTTAGAAGTTCCGTTGCCTGCACAACCGATCGAAGGTTCGAATCCGCCGTAGGGCTCACGAAGCCTTTCATCCCTCCAGGGTCGATAAATTGGTACCAAACTTGTCTGGGAGGATAAAAACAGTGACTTGACCCATCGGCTCACCCCTGGTGGCGCATCCTAAGCGGATTGATTAACGGCAGACACTTTATCCTTTATCCTTTTAATCTCTGACTAAATGGGGAGGCGTAGTTACAGTACAATTAATGAACGTGAACTATGTACATGACATAACTAGGCGTTAGGAATATAAGACAAGGATTACACAGAAAACAGAATAAAAGGAAAACCCCACCACAGATAAATAAGATACCTCTCTGCTTTCCTTATATCTCCGATGAAATGAGCACTGCCATTAGGCGCTGTCTGAGGAGAGCAGACTTGGATCGAACTCGAATCGAACTCGTTGTGAGAAAATAGCGCGCCGGAACGCTCGAAGCCGTATATTCCGGGTCGTTTTTTTACGGCACAGAGGAAGAAATCGACGGAATCACCCTTTTCTCCTTACCATACGACTCCGTATACGTATACTCCATCTGAAATCCGTCCTGCCTCAGATTCGTGGGGTGATGCATTTAAGATGACTTGGCTAGTAATCCAGGGTAACGATGAATGATGACATTCATTGATCCATACGAACACTTTCCTTCCCAGATAAAAAAACTATTTCCTGCTTTGATTTTATCGAAAGATTCAAGAATCCAGAAAAAGAAAACTTTATTCCTGCTTTGATTTTATCGAAAAATTACACCTACAATCAAAATGTAGTGATAAATGTGATTTTTTTCTAGTTGCCCTGAACTCCACTCATCATCATGCACATCGGGCACATCCCCATCCCCATACCATGATGCATGCCATGGTGCATTGGATAGAATATTCTGTTCATTTCGTTCATTTCAATTTCGCTTATCAAATCAGTTGGATTGTCGTTGCCGTTGTCCATACTACTATTACTGGTACTGGTACTGTTCTCACCACCTGCAAAAATTCCTTGGAAAAAAAGTAAGTTTTTCTTTCGTCTCTAAAATATGGGTAAATACGTAATAAACCTACTTCTACCGTAATAAGTCTTTAATAACTTCAATGTTACCTGACCATGTTCAAGCGACTCAGCGGATGCGATGTAGACGGATGCGACAACGAAAAACGCAATCGGAAGAAGATAGCTTGAAATCATCACCTGAAGAGGAATCAAGGAATAAAATGTCGAAAAAGAACATATCGACGCTACGTGGATACAGCGAATGTGCACGGGTTACGGTAGCCGCGTCACGGTCGCCGGGCGGAACTATTTCCGCGCCGACTATGTACGCGTATAAGCGACTGCTAGAGAGAAGAAACACATTAAAAAATTGGGATGCCATGTGGTAGAGAAATAGCAGTATAAACGTTAAAACATCAGTTAGGAAAATAAGCTGTGGACAAATTAGTATCAGATAGTGTATATTGGAAGTAAATTTTCTCATTAGTTTTTTTTCTGTAGTAAAATGGTATTTTTGTTAGAACTAAAAAAACTGTTCACCACTGTTATTTCGTTTAAATTATTAAGGAAAGGATGAAGTCACTGGCATATCAATCCGCTTGGGATCCTCCACCACCTTCACTTCAATTCAGAATCGTTTGAGGTTAACGAACGCGTAACTGGCCCATACAATGACTAGCGAGGGCTAACCGATGCTTAAAGTTAGTGTTTTTGTCTTCCCAAACATGACTGGTACCAATTTATCGACCACGGATGGAAGAAAGGCGTGTTTGGCAGTGGAGCGGTTTTGAACCATCGAGCAGGCGGCCATAGCGAACCATTTACCGATTGCGCTACCACCGCCTTTGGTATTGTAAAAGAAGGAATAAATAAACCCATAAAAACAGTAGATAATAATAGAATGCAATTAATAATTAATGCAAAATCGCCCTAAAAAGTCTCTGTTTAGGGCTCTGGAAACAGAGAAAAAGCCGAAACGTCAAGATAGCAAAGGATCTTCCAACTGTAAAAAACCTCGAAGACGAGTTAAAGGTATTACTCCGCGAATCTGGGGTGGTATGGATTTCCGGTGGAGCATTCGTCTACGGGATCGTAGATTATTGAGAGAAAAGTGATTCCGTTCATTTCTTCCTAATCACCGTAGAAAACGGTCCGGAAGATACGGCTTCGAACGTTCCGGCGCACTATTTTCTACAACGAGCTCGCCAACCTTGTGCAGGTGTCGCATCTTTCGGGCCGTTTTTTTACGGGAATTAGGAAGAAAAGGACGGAATCACACCTCTCTCCATAATCTACGGTCCCGTATACGAATACTCCACCTGAAATCCACACGACCTCAGATTCGTGGGGTGATGCCTTTAATAAAAAACATGGACAGAAGTAGTGTGCTTTCAGGACATCGAGAAAGTTTGAACTATGGCCTATCCTAGTCCTAGGTGATCCTATTCATTGAAATATGAACGCAATCAGAATGATTTTCAGAATTTCTTCGTATAAGGAATATAAGAGGACATTCAAAGCAAAATACAGCAGCCCGGTAGAATAACAGAAATAAAATCGACATTCAACGTCAAGGTCATTTCAGGGAATTATTTATGTCATAAATTAAAGGAAAGCGAAACCCGGTTCTGCACCAGGGATTTTTTTCCCTCATACATATGTCCTGTGTCTCACATTCCAATGGTATTTTGTAGTCATTTTCCTGGAAATGAAAGATTGATTGGATTTGGAAATTCTGGAAGACAGCTGTTCGGCCTCCGTGAAATTCTAATCGCTATCGTCCTGTCCTAAAAACTGAGTAATATCGAGGATGATAGAGATCAAAATTCTGCCGTAAATTACTGTAGAAACCCGGATCGAAGGAAAACTCCTCACAAACGCTTTAATTCTTGGATTATCTATAGCTTCTGTACGTATTCCTGTATTTACAATGCTCATAGATATTTATTGAATATCCATAAAGGAAAAGAAAATCATAAGGCATAAAATTATTCATTGGAGAAGTTTCTCGGCAAGAAATCCTTCCATTGCTCTCCATGAACGTTTAGCTGCCTTCTCGTTGTATGCGGCACCAGGAATTCCCCAGTTCTCTACTCCTAGGGAATTTTTTTCCTTAAAATGGGAGTCTGTAAATTGATCCAGAATAAATTCACCTACCTGGTAAAGTGAATGCATGTTGAGCATTAGCGTAGGAGGTGAAATGCCAATCAGCTTGTCTTTCTCTCATCTCTTCGAGGAAATTAGCGGCCTTAACATTAAATCGATTTATGGTTAGGATAATTGGGTGAAAATCCTAAAAATTTGAATCTACCCACATCTTCGTTAGTAGTATGAGGATCTGCATCACCATGATGTGCTTGAATCGATGCCCCGATGGCTCTGGAATGATCGCGGTAAAAAATCACCTTTAAAAAGAATAAGTTCGAGAAAACTTACGTATTATTCCCCGGATAATCCGTGAGGGTCCCATGAAAGGATACGGCTGCTTGAAGACCGACATTGAATCGTGCCAAATCCAAGCACGTCAAGCCACCGAAGCAAAAACCGATGCATGCAATCTGAAAATCATCCCAAACCATACATGAAAGGATGCCGCACCGATAAGGGGAATTTACCTTTAGGTCGTTAACGAACGGCAGATTTTTAACGACATTCCACGATTCCCGGATATTTCTTTGAAGCAACGTTTCACGTGCAGCCAACATTTGTCCCATAATAGCAAAATTTTCGTTCGTGTCGTTACTGGCCACACCTTTCCCATAGACATCGGCTGCGAAAGCGACGTACCCGAGCTGAGGAAGAGAGGCTCTTTTTTAGATTATTTTTAATATTTAACACTTACTTAATATTTTCTTTTTTTTTAAATTTCTTCAAACTCTATACATTTATGGAAAAGAAAATCCAGCTTTTTCCGCACCTTAGCCAAATCCCTGGCTTTTTGATTGTCGAATTCCGTTCTGCCGGTGAACGCATGGAATACAATTACGGCTGGAGCGGATCTCGGGCGTTGACCAATTGACCTGAAGAACAGGAATCAGTAAATTCCCCTAGAAACAACTTTTTTCCGGAAAAAAATCACTTGGGATAGACGAGGAATCCCTCAAGGACGGTCCCATTGTTGGCACCATATTGTACCAATTTTTCCTGATACGGTGAGGATGGTTTCCTTAACAAAACCTTTTTATTTAGACTTTTAGGTAGTCTAGCGTAATGAAAGGAGCTCACTGAGGTGGTTTCGGCTTCACAGGATGACCTCCATGAACTACCGTATAGCATAAGCAGGTAAGCAGCAGAACTCGCATCTGGAATTAACAGTACCGAAATAAAAGAGAAAAAAAATAGAAAAAAAGGAATTTGGGAAATAAGGTTGCGGATATGGTGAGAAGATGAGTTAACGTCACTAAAGCTTTTTCTCTACCTCATTCTTTCTATATGATTTCAGTTTGTTTTACCGTAAAGCATTAACTAAGGTTCTGCCTAAAATCCGGGCATAAGATTAAGTTAAGCATTGAAAGTTTCAAGAGTTTCTTTTTTTTACTCTCTCTCTAGTTTCTTTTCTTATAGCATTTTCCTGCAAAATAGAAATCTATGACAATATGAGTAATGCCCATAGCAGCTCGAATTATCCAGAAAAAAAAACAGGAGAAATTTACTTCCTACCTTTTCTTATTTTTTAAAGAGCGGGAATCGGAGAACGGTAAAAAGGCTCTCGTAGACTTTTCCACGAATGCCTCCGGGACTTGACTAGCTACATTTTCAATAATTCGCTCAATTTCCTATAGATTTCTGCTGGAACAGATGATTCTGATTTCAAAAAATTGTTTTCTTCAAGTTTCTTTTCTTTTTGCTAAAAAAATCTTTTCACTGACAATCATATAAATAATTAGGAGGTAAGGGCAACGAATTTGTTTTTCAAATCGAGCTAAACTAGATGATTAGGATTTAGCATCTAACGATGGTTTTTGAAGTAGAAAATTGTTGAAGAACTGCTTTAAATTGTCTATAACTAATTAATTTAAAAAAACAATCCTTTCGATTTCTAGGAATTCTAGCCCCATCCCCATATCCTAGTTTTACTTTTGTCGTTTAATCAGGGACCATACAGTATATACAAAGGTGTGCTTGAATAGAAACTTTAATAGCTCGCATAAAATGTGAACATGAGGAGAGAAATAGTTTGTGGATTCGTGCTCCGACGAGATGACCGGAGAATTTCCTTAACACCTCGAAGTGAACCAAGTGCTCTCGATCAGGCGGTTATCACATTTAAATAAGCGTCGCCCGTAAACCTCATTAAAATAATACGAGCGCGAAAATTCACACCACACAAGCCGTGATCACTGGAGATGAAAGGTTAACTTTTGTGTACCAGGAACACGCCACCGGGTTTCTCTATCAAACAGGTCTTATCCAGAAAAAAAAATTGGGGTAATGTGAGTTGAAAGAATGATCGAGGGAATGTTATGAGCAAAAATAATGCGACAAATAAAAACTACTCACACAGTATATATTTATATATAATAAAAGAATACAAAATATGTACATATGTACATATTATGAATGTAAATATGTAAATGCAACGTAATGTATGCGTATAAAAACGTTTGTGAGAATAATTATCAAACTAATTAATTATTAAAAATTATCATCAAAAAATTAATTAATTATTAAAAATAAAAAATCACTAATTAATTTTTAAAATATTTTTAAAATTTAAATTTATTTTGGCATTAAGTATTTAATTATATTAATATTAATATTAAAATATTATTAAAATTTAAATTAATTTAAAAAATTTAATTTTAATACAATTTTGTCTTTTCCTCCATAAAATGAGCAATTATGGATCAAGTGAGGAAGTCAAGGAATGGACTTCGCACGATTACTGTTGGTAATCGTCCTAAAAAGAATTATTTCTTATTTATTTGTTTTTATTTGTTAATTTTTTTTTATCTGAAAACAGAAGCAAGAAAAAAACATTATCAATCATAATTATCCATTAACTCTGTACAGCAAGTACACTTTTCTTCTGTATTATTGTGTGACGAGTGTCAGGATCATTTTTCAGCTACGACGTCGAGAAATCCCAAACATGTGCGGATTTTCCCAAGCCAGAATGCAATAACAATCAATTATTGCGTCGGTGCATAAGTATTGCGACTTTTTCTGTTAGCAGCAGTTTCTTCTTTAAAAATTGCTGTTTTGATCAAATTTTTCTCTACAAAAGAAAATACTATTTTTTCATTTAATGAACCTACTATCGAAAATCGTATCCACTCCGTTCGTCGTTATTATATGATTAGCTTATAAATATTTTATTATAACGTTATTATTAGCTCTACCGCTACGAAAAAATAAAAAAGGCTAAAAGGGAATAAAAATAAAGAATAAAAAATAAAAATAAAATGCAATGAAATAGGAAATAATCCCGCCTCTGTCCCACCACACACTCCGCACTGCCTTCTTACAGTGGAAACCTTTTTATATTTCTTTGGGTGGAACATCCGGGAGAACGGAACCTACTTTTTTTTGACGTCTTCTTGAAGAGAAGCCACAATTCATCCCCAGTGATGAGATTCTGCAGAAATAGAGTTTGCTCGTTTCGTTGCAGCAGAAATTCGGTCAAAAATTTGGAAAAGTAAGTTGTGGGAGTGTTCGACGTGGATCTATGCATGTGTACAGTGAATTTTTTTTTTTTACTTTTTCCCAAGCATTTTGGGGCGACTCCCATCGATTCACCGCTTCTGACTTCAATTCACATTCGTTAGAATTTTACGATCATCCATATGCCTTATATTATATTATTATTATTATTATTATTATTATTATTATTTATTTTTATTATTATTATTATTATTAGTAAGCGTCCGTCCCTTTGATGTATGGGAATAGTATTTTTATTCTCTCACACAAGTCTGGCACTTTGTAATTTTTTGTCCACAAAAGGATGAAAGAGTTCCCTAGGGCGGTCCATATTAAAATGTAAATCCGCGAAAAGTGCCTAGTCGTGGAAAAAAAAGTCGCCGGATGATCGATCTCTTTTTTCTTCATTTGCGAGATTTGTAACACCTGATTTGAACCTTTTGGACCATTTCTTTTTGCTCAGATTCTCCTGATTGTTCCTTCCGCAAAAGGTTTCCTGAGGTCGAGAAATCATTGCGGTGCTTGCTAACTTTTCCTGAAGTGGTAGAGTATTATGGATATGATTTTCAATAGCATTTCTTTCACTTGAAAAGGGAAGTATATTCCCTAGAATTTAGAATTTTGTAAGAAGAATATGAAAACTAGATTTATTTATTTAATTTATTTATTTCACTGGTTGAAGAGGAAAGTTCATCTTTATACAAAAAATAAAATAAAAAGTACGTAAAGATACCATGTAGCGACAGACCTACTCTTCCTTATGATCTTGCTTCCTGGGCTGGATCTATCCTGTTCGATTGTAGTGGAGAGCCGAAATAGCAAAAGGGAAAGACGGAACCAGTACTGACCGGCCACGGGAAACACAGTAGGAAGAGTTTCGCGACGAGAACCCGTTAGGGTAAAAACTCACGAAATTATAAGGACTACAGTAAAGTGAATGAGTGATAATTCCCTATAGTAATTCACTTACACATTTGACTCCAGATCATAGGCTTATTTTTCATTCCATTCATTTTTTTAAATTTCATTTTTTCATTTTAATCATAGGTTTGTAAGGGTACGCACTCCTGTGGAGACCTTCAAATAACTTGCGGAAATATATGAAGCCAGTGTCATCGATCTCAAATTGATGAAAGGTTGGTTGGCGCCAGGTCGGTTTCGAACCATCGATTGATCGTGGAATCACAACGAACTTCTCATCGACTGCGCTACACCAGGTCTCTTAAAAACCGAAGAAACCGAGTGAAAATTGTAGATTGTTTTTTGTTTGAGAATGATTCTAGTGGATTATTTGGAATACGGTGATTGTATTTATTTATTTGTGTTTATTTAGTGTTTGTAGAATGAAATAAATTAGTGCAGGTTGTGGTTCAATGCCTCGGATTGCTGCGTTTCTAGTACGCGTTGCTAGTTTTCGTGGATTTTCATTGTTTTTTCTTCTGGCTATTAAATGATGAGTAATTTGTTTACATTGTGCGATGTTCTCTTTGAGAACGAGGAATGGAATTCAGTTCTTGTGTCCAGAGACGGTCCAAAAGACGTGCACCTCACGTCTGTCAGTTCATGAAGTTCTCTAAGAGACGTGAGGTGATGAGGTGATGTAATCTTTTTTTTTGTTTTTTTAAAATCTAATTTAAAAAAGACAAATAAGCATGGAATCCCAACGAGTTTTGTACTTGATGTGCTGGCGGGAGTTATAGGGGTAATTTCAGGAAATCTCATGGATGACCGACTGAATGTGTACAAAATCCAGAAATCCGGAGAATTTGTGGTGCAAACCATATTGACATCATCAGTTTAGGATTCATTGTAAACAGTTAACTTAAACTAAGGCGAATGCACTGCGATGACTGTAGCGTCTATAGTTCGAGACCGCTAGAGGCCGATCCTCTCTTCGTGGACGATAAATCGATGCCAGATTCATCCGGGAGGACAAAAACTCTTACCTGATGCACTCGACTTACCTCAAATCGCTGTGTGGCCGATCATAAAACTCAAACAATTCTGAGTTAAAGTCAGAAGCGATAAAACATCTCGAAACATTAATCTGGTCTTCAGGCCATCAGGATGGTCTTCAGGCCGTCCTGATAGCCTTAAGACCAGATTAATTGTTGAGGCTTAGCTTAGACTTATTTTTAGGAAAGCCAGAATATTAACAGATTGTATTTCTTCAGGTCTTCCTTATCCTTTTAGAATCGAACTTACTCGCGATTTTTTAAAATATTTTACGAGTTATTTTTACGAGGATTTTTTAAAATATTTATTTATTATGAGTTCCAGAGAGAAGACTATGTACAATCGCTTGCGATGCCACGATTTCTGCCCCGTCTTCACACAGATTTATTTCCTGAGAATTTATTCTGAGGTTATGTCTTATTTCAAGCAGACCTACATAGGCCCGGAATCATCCGTCCATTCCCGGCAAAGACGATTTTTCGAGAACATTCCATATAAGGAACATGAGATTGGTGGTATTCGCACAGTTTCGGATCCTTAAAATAAGTCCATAAATGTAAAAATGGGGAAATCAATTGAGGTTAGTGGGCATTAATGGGTCGACTAACCCCAAACTGATTTCTCCATTTTCAAAAAAAAAACCAAAGAATATAGAATGAAGAATAGATAAAGGAAAAAATAAATAGATAAAGAACTGAATTGCTTTTTAGCAGGCGCCAGAAAGCATGTTCAGGGATTTTCCTTCTCGACGAAATCCTTCTTGACCTGGTTAGTGGTAAATCAACGTGAGATGATCTACGATTATCAATAGTAGAGGGGTATGAGAGGGTTGAGCGCGGCAAACACTCCTTTCCTCAACGTTTCGTCAGATGTTTTTCCAGAAATTTCACTTGAGATCAGAACGGTTTCATTAACTTTATGTTTCCCTTTTTTTCCATGTTTTTTTTTTAAAATTGTTATTAACTTATCTATTATTATTATTATTATTATTATTATTATTATTATTATTATTATTATTATTATTATTATTATTATTATTATTATTATTATTATTATTGATTATTCTCGAATATTTCCGTGGATTCTGAATTTTTTAAGTCCAACATTTTAAGGTCACATCTTTTTTCTAGTACTCACTCTTTCGTACTCATCGTTCCTCTCATTGATTGTACAGATTTAGATTTTCGTTGTTGTTTGAAATTTGCCACACTTTTTATTTTTTACATTTTTTTTGAAACTTGTCCTTGTAATGTAAAAATGTCGTGCGCTTAAAAGAATGTGCTTGCATATCTGCTAGGGATATAACTAAATAAAAAAAAACAAAATAACTAAATTTTCTCGAACGACAAGACTGTAAAATATGAGTCACTATCCTACTTTTATTTTCATCATATGATTACTTTGATACTGCTCACGCCACTAGAATGTTAATTTGCATTGAACAGTTCGACAATTTGATGTCAAATATTAAATTAAATTTAATTCATTTAAAAATTTTCCATAGCTAATGACGTGATGGTTTCTGAAAATAAATGACAGCGAAGAGAAACTTCATATGCATTGTAAAAATTAATTTCTGATTCCTGGCTCGGACATTATTGATGATGAAAAGAAAACTGTAAAAATAATAATAAATAATCACAATAAGTAGTGAATAAAAACTTTCACAAGAAAATATTTTTCAAGAATAAAGTGAATAAAATATCATAGGAGTTAGAAGGACGAAAATTCCTAGTCCTCAAAAATAAAAGAAAATAAAGTAAGTAAAAACAAAAAAAGGAGCGGGCAGAAATTATTTAAAATTAATGAGTAGTGAATAAATTTTTTTTCAACAAAATATTTTCCAAGAATAAAGTGAGTAAAATATTGTAGATGTTAGAAGGCCAAAAACTCCTAGTCCTCAAAAATAAAAGATAATCAAGAAATAATTTCAATGAAATATGAACATTAATGGTTATCACGTGCCATCGATGCCACTTTTTGCATTCGAGGGAAAAAAGAACGATATCCTGAAAGATGTCAGCGCTAAAACGACCAAATTGCAGAACCATAGATAATTAAACAAATGGAAAAGATCACAAGAATTTGATAGACATACTGATAACAATATCGAAAGAAAGGAAAAAGAAAATTAATAAATCACATGTAGATAGCAATATTTCAGCGGAAAAAATATTACAGACCCCTTTGAACCTTTGGATAATAAATATGTAAAAAAAAACTCGCAGATCTAACCTAATCAAACCTAATCTAATAAAGTTCCATTTGGTCCATCGGTGGGCACGCAATTATTGATTCGTATGGAGCTACTGAGGGGTAGATCATAAGATAACAGAGAGAATTTATAGTAATTGGTAACAATTTGAGGAAAAAACAACAAGGAGAAAAGAAAATAGAAGAAATAGAACGAAAGTTCGAAAAAATTAAAATAGAGGTAAAAAGTAATTTAAAGTCTAAGGTGTAATATTAGGAGATAGTATAGGAGGAGATCAAATAATATCAAAATTAATTTTAATGTTGGTATAAGTACTTTAGTATTATTATTATTATTATTATTATTATTATTATTATTATTATTATTATTATTATTATTATTATTATTATTATTATTATTATTATTATTATTATTATTATTATTATTATTATTATTATTATTATTATTATTATTATTATTATTATTATTATTATTATTATTATTATTATTATAGTGTGGATAAAAAGGGGAATCTTCTTAGTAATATTTCCTCTGGAAAACCATAAGAGTTGAGGATTTTTTCTATTTGAATAATTTGATCGATTTATGATTGATCTCTTTTCTCAAGCAGTCCTCTGAAATTTCCTACATACAGCATGTGTTTGAACCAGTTGGTTTGGCAACCATTTTCCGGAAAAAAAGAAGTTCCAGGCGAACGAATAAAAAAAAGTAATTAAAAAAAAGAAAAAACCCTACAAAGAAAAAAATCCTAGAAATCGAAGCTGGACGATGATGTATGGTATGGATTACAACCTGAACTTTGGAGCCATTTCAATTAAGTATTTTTTTTTCTTATTTTTCTAGATATTTCTCCGAAAAAAATCATGTTTTTATCTCTGAAATTAAGTTCTCACATTGAGAATGTGTGCGTACGACTGCGATATCGATCAAAACAATCGGTGAACGTTGTCCTTATCCGGCGACTGCCGAAGGATGCACGAACTTCAACACATCACGCGGTGGTGGTGATTTCTGTTGGCGTGGCCACGTTGGCGGCGGGCGGTACGTCGTCGCTCACCCCCGTAATTCGCACCGACCACGCGGTGTCAGATTTGATGACACGATGTTACGGTATGGTTTATGGCATCGTGTCGGTGTGCTGTTGCTGTATATGTATGTGTGCGCGTGTTGGTCAAGTTTTGATGTCCCAGGCGCGTGCGCGACCACATGTCGCTCGCTGTGTGTCGCCGCCGGTCGCTCGCTTGTCGTCCGGATTTTTTTTATGAGGTTGAGTTGCTCGTCGTGTTCGCGCGAACATATCTCGCACTCAGCCCCCCGTAGTCGTATAAAGGCGGTGTCACCGTTGAAGGCGGTGATAGTGGTGACGGCGGCGGCGGTGGTGGTGGTGGCAGTGGTGGTGGCGGCGGTGAGATGGATGCGTCGATCACGAGCCTCCTCCGGGTGCCGAATGGTGGTAGTTATTCTACTGACATACGGGAGACACGTGCTACCGTTTATTATCTCCTCCGTGTACGGTCATCTCATGTTCTTCCTTTCTATTTCCCCCTCAACAATTACTCTCCACCGTAAAACTTGTTCTCTCTCACACACACACATTCTTGAAGCGGATTTTGATGAATTAACTGTAGATAAAATCTGTTCCAATCGAACCGTTGACCTCCATAATAACTTTCAGCAGTCATTTATTTTTCTCTCCCCTCGCAAATCTTACGTTTCTAAGATTACAGATTTTTTTGTTTTTTTTTTTTGGAAAAAAATTTGTTTTCTGTTTTTGGACGCTATACCGGAGTTCTACGTAGAACGTTCTACGTTTACGACTGTGAGTGATGCGGCTACAAGTACAAATCGGAATCGAATGTATCGTAATCCCCTGCAAGGAGGAGGAAACTGTTCATACGGTAAGTACATGTACTACGAATAAGTATCTATTGGTAATTTTACAAGTGATTGTGATAAAAAAAACATTTGCTCCATTAAAAATTTTTATTAAAAATTTGAAATGAGTATACTAGAAGTGTTCTGCTCTAAACGACAGTGGACGATTTTAAGCTAATTTGGAAGCTCATTTTTTTGCCGAACTTCTCAAAAGCGGTAAAAATTCTGGGAAAAGCAGGTAACAGCGGGTGTCCTTTCTAAGAAAATAGTTAATTTTGCTTCTTTTTTATTCTCCTAGCGAACATCTTCCCGAAGAAAAAACGTTTGGTTGACATTTTTTTTCAAATAATAAGAACATGTATATTAACAGTACGATAATACTTGAAATAATAATAAATAACAATACAATGGATAGAAAAGGAATTCAAATAATATAAAAAATTATAATGTAGTAAACATAATATAATAAATAATAATATAAACTATTTAATAGCAGTATTAAAGCTTCTGTGAAGGTTCTCCGCGTCCTCATGAAAAGAGACATGCTTTAATTCTGGATTCTCCTGGAATCTGGATTCTTCTTTGATCCAGCATACTGATAGCATACACTAACACATAAGCACTCCAAAAAAAATTGAATTGTTAGTAACTTTATGTTAGTAACTTTCTATAATATTTAAGCTACGACTATTAAAAATATTCGGAAAACATCCTTTACGGTTAAATGCACAGTGTTAAAGGTGTGTAAACATTACCAGTAGAAAATTGTACTTTTTACCCTACAATTAACCGCTTCTACCTCAAGAAGAAGTGGAGTTTTCCGCCTACCTTACTTTGTCTCCTAATTCGATTCAACATTTTAATTGAGTTGAACTATTATTAATTATAGAATTATTTCTGGGATTAATTATGGAAGGTAGGTTGAGAAGAAATAAAATACCTTATCACTTCTAGAGATAATTATATTTGGCATTTTATTTGAGTTCGTTTAGCTTAACGTTTAACCATGTGCCATTAAGTTTCCAATCAAAATCTTCCGGATCTTATTTTTGGCCGTAGATCTGCAGCTGATCAGATCGCTGGAATCGGCTGGGATCAGAGCCGAACTTGGAAAAGCATGCAATGCACCTTTTACTTCTTGCAGAAGGTGGACTAACCGTTTCAATAGGAAGATAAGGCTCTAATTCACTTAATTACGTTACCCGTAAGTCGAGAAATGTGTATCTAAGCAATTTTATGGTATATTTTAAAATTACTACTCGCTGCTTTTTAAATTCCTTCTTTGAAATATCTATTAGTGCATATTTTTCCCGGAAAACAACAAAGCATATGTAGCATTGCATGAATCAGCAAAATTTTATGTTTTCTGCCTTGGAAGAAAATTTCACAATGATGTCCTTTGCGGACAATGAGCTCGTCTCAAATCACATCATTCCTTCAGTGACGGTGAGAATCCGGAAAGATCTGTATTATCGGTTTGATTGTCGTCGATTCCACGGTTTTCGGAGACAATTGCACAATCAGATATCAGAAATTTATTGCTACCTTATCTTACCAAATCACGTTCCCCTTAAAAACTTTACATATGTACTTTGTTTATTTGGGAATAGCGGCATTCTCTCTCTGTCTTTTGGGGGAAAAAATTGATAAATGGGTGGTTTCGCTGTCATTCGATGAAAACAACGTGCTACCTGAGGACAGAGAAGGACATATGCACTTAGAAATATTTATTTCCACAGTCTTAGTCTCGTTTCTACGGGAAAATACCGTAGAAATATAAAAGTTTCGACTACGACGATAAAATTCCTCGAATTTCTCAAATTTTATGGATAAGAAATTCCATCCTGGAATATATTTAGGCATTCTAATTCTGAAAGAAAAAAATATAGTGTCTAGAAATGACAGCAGTTTTCCGAGAGAAGCATTTTTGATCTACTCGGCCTTCTTCCATGGAAATACAGTAAAAATATCAAATAGAGCAGTGAAAAAACGATTATTTATTATTACTCGTTTATTTGATTGTATAATTATTCTTCTTATTAGTTACTGTAGCTTACTGTAATGATAGGAGGTGAACTAAAATAGTGTTAGACCTATTTTATGGTGTAAACCTTATGTACACCTCAGTGGATTCCTAGTCCAATTGAGAGAAGCATTTTTGATCTACTCGGCCTTCTTCCATTTAAATACAGTAAAAATATCAAATAGAGCAGTGGAAAAAAAGATTATTTATTATTACTCGTTTATTTGATTGTATAATTATTGCTTTTTGCTGAGTCAACCTGAAAAAAAAACAATTTTTTCATAACGTAAATGATTTTGGAGGTTGGAGGTGTAGTGCTTTCGAGAAATGAGTCTCGACACAGAGTTGATACCACCTTCAGCTCATCGAAGCGTGAACGAGCAATTAATTTCCTGGAAATTTTCAATCTGACTGAGAACTGTTGGGAAAAAATCAACGAAAGAATTTTCCTGACATCTTCAGCATTAGCTGAGCGGTCGGGTGGAGTCAGAAGGTGAACTCTGGAATGAGGTATAACGTCATTCCAAGGACGTCTACGTTAAGAACTCCAGAGATAGGATGAAAAAGACGAAAAAGAAAAAGAAAAAAAAGTGAAAAAGATTAATAATGGGAGAACTCCAATGATAATACATACACAAAAAGAATACGAGTTATTAGTCGAAAAGAGAGTAAGAATCTAAGAAAATCTAATTTTAATCTTCTTTTCTACATAGCTTAATCCTTGACTGTATTCCTAGGGACATTTCCATTATCATCATTATCCATGCATTATTCAAGTATCCTAAAGATAATTTTGATCTAAAAATTTTATTTGGAAAAGAAATTGGCTTAACAACCCCAGTCAATAGTTGCTTCCCACTGTCCACACATCCAGATGACCAATATCCTGAAAATTCACTCGTCAATGATCGCACTGTTTCCCGTTGCCTTAAAAAAACAGCACACTTTAGCTGAAATTCTCTCTGAAACGTGCTGAAATGCCAGAGACGTGACGGTTTTCAACGTGGCAGTCACTCTTTCGAGTTGATAACGAAATATTTATCGAGTATTTAGCAAAAATCATGCACGACCCTAAATATTTATCAGCGAACGTTTCTCGAAAAAACTCTCTAATCATTTTGGTAGTTCTTTGCTTTGCAATTATACACAATAAAAATATGTACATACAATAAAAGTATTAAGATAACAATACTTTCAGAAAAATATGGATCTTTGCTCTGGAATGAAGCACATATCATTCTTCTTAAGTTTTTATTTTCCATTATGACATTTGAAAAAAAAAAACTGACAAGCAAATTTATGTCAGTTGAAGATTCGGCTGACGTTAGGAGCTGTTCGGGGCTGGAGGAGGAAATGGAAATGAAAAAAAGGGAAATAAATAGCTATATGTAGTAAAAAAATACTATTGCAACTTATACAATGCGAATTTAATCATTATGTAAGGTTGTTCTCCGGATTTATTTCCATAATTTTTGATTTTGTAGATTTCTTTTTTTCAACCACGAAGATATTTTTTAAAATCAGTCCACCAACAGAAGAATAAGTGATCTCTGATCATCGATCGGTTAATTCCTTGGTCCTTTCAAATGTGAACTCAATAGAAATAATATATATGTATTTCTTTGTATTTTTTCTATCTATTCTATATCCTGCCATCTTTTGTATTTTTTTTAATACAAGTAGAATTTTCTGAAGAGGAAGAAAGCTATCGCTCAAGTTGAAAGTCATAAAAATGTCTTAAAATCGTGTAAGTGTTAAGAAAGAAAAGAAAAAAAGAAAGAAGAAAGAAATGGGGAGAAATGGAAATTCTTTGTTTCTTTTTTTGTTGAATTAAACACAGGCACTTTTAAAGAGGGCACTGCTGCTTGGCTCCACTTTTTTCGTACAAGTATTATTTACAAGTAGTTTTTTTTTCTCGAGGACCATAATAATTTTGAAAAACTCTTTCCAAAAAAACATCCTGTAGACTTGAAACAAAATTAGCTGAAAAATTCCTTTTAAAATTGCAGATGTTTTCCAGATTGCGCTACGTGCGGTAGCAAAAATGCGTAAGCTACGCTCCGCCTTAGTGAAACCACCAGGAGGCAAAGAATACGAGGAGGTACGGAGAACCATTGGGAATTCACTCATTGATCCGGATGATCTAGCCGGAGACGTGCTAAAAGACGGAGATTTTGTGATAATTGGTGAGAACTGCCCCCATCCTAGTGGTTTTTCTTGCTGTACATACAGGAAGATTACAGTAATCGATTACAGTAATCCATCACGACGAGACGGAGGAGGAGAAGGAGAAACGGAGACAGGTGGAGCTCGAAAGCACCAGAATTGCCTTGGAAAAATTGGATAAGCCGAGAAAGTGAGTTGTTTTTCTCTTATTCCTTAAGATTACTGCAAATTGTAAACATTTCCTGACTGATTTGTGGCTTTTCAGGATTAAATTCGATTTCGATCCGTCTCCGGAAGTTCCTTTTGTGGACAAACCAACACAGCTGTTGGTGCTGGATGGGGCGAGCTTGTCACCGGCTGATCTCGTTAGATGCGAGAAGGGTGAATGTATAATACAGGTGTGGATATTAATCAGATTTGAATCCTTGATTTTTTGCGAGAATTTTTGTCCGAGGACCTCAAGAAGAAGGGAAAAAGCGACGGAAAAATTTCGCTCGTTATAGTTATCCAGCGAAGCAGAAGACAGGGTCCGAAGAGGTCGTGCACTACTCGAAAAAATCGCAACGGAACATCGTGGTACGGTTTGAAAATCCGTTTTTTCTTGTGAAAATCTAAATTTGAACCGATTTTTCCATAATTGATCAATAATTTTTCCAGCTGTCTACGGTGTAACCACAGGATTTGGGATTTTTTCCAATGTTCGCATCGCTAATGACCAACTGAAGTGAGTTTGGAGGCGGTTTTAAGGTTGTGAGGTAAGGCTTAGTGGCCTAATTCCGCAATTGCAGACAATTACAATTGAATCTGATACGATCACATGCCACCGCATACGGACAACCATTGCATCCGGCAAAAGCGAGGATGCTTTTGGCGCTTAGGTACGTTACCTACCTCTCATAGAACCTCAAAAAAAGAAAAATGAAAGAGCGTTTTATAGAATCAACGTTTTGGCGAAAGGGTACAGTGGAATATCGTTGGATAATATTAAGAAAATGATAGCCGCTTTTAACGGTGAGTTTTTTTTCCTCGTGAGCCTCTACTGAGACCTAAGTGACCTTCTTTCCAGTACGAGTTAATTTGTTCACAGGTACCTAGGAATGAGTTCTTGTCATGAGCACACTGAAGTAAAATTTTCCTTTTCTAAATAAATAATTTTGTATAAACAGAATATAATAAAATTTTTAAAATATAATTCAATTTTTAACCACACGAATCATAAAATTGTGTAATTTATTGATTATTTGGTTATTATCATTGAATTATTTAATTATTATTGGAATTACAAGAACCTTAGTAATATTTTATTTAAAGTCCTTAATCATAGCTAGAGTTAGGGACGCTAAAAAACAGTCTTCTTCAATAAATAAATAAATAAATAAATAAATAAATAGAGACTAAGAATGGGTCTACTCATCTAGATGATTTTTTTTGCTGGTAAGGATAAGCATTTGGAAAAGAAAAAATACAAACAGAAAAAATGAGGGGGAAAAAATGAGGGAAATGGAATTTTTTAATCAATAAGTCCTGGCCTTTGCGTTATTTTTATTCATAACCATAAATATTCTTTTCCTAGGAATGTTTCTTAAATTTTTCCTTATTTCCCCTTAATTTTTTTTGAAATTTGCTGTTTTTTTTCTTCTAGAAATATAATTTTTTCTGGCTTAGTTTTCTAGATAGTGACAGCAAATTTTTTTTCTCTAAAAAATGAGGTTTTTACAATTTACACACTATAATCACACAATTTTTCAGCTTTCTGCGTTTCTTACGTCCCCCAACAAGGCACGGTCGGTTGCAGTGGTGACCTCGCCCCGTTAGCTCATTTAGCGCTTGGACTACTTGGTGAGGGAAAAATGTGGAGTCCTAGCACAGGGTGAGTGAAAAAATTTAGCGCAAGAAATTCCAGGAATGATTTCTCTGGCTTTAGTTGGGAAAAAGCTGACATTGTACTGAAAAAGAACAATCTGAAAACGTTGGAATTAGGCCCTAAAGAGGGTTTAGCGCTAATAAATGGCACACAAATGGTCACCGCACTTGGCGCATACAGTAAGCTACAGTATCACGTTGTTTACTCGATGACGTCACTGTTGATTGTTGACATCAGCATTGGAACGAGCGCATAACATCGCAAGACAAGCGGATGTGATAGCCGCCCTATCGCTGGACGTTCTGAAGGGAACCACCAGGGCTTATGATCCAGGTAGATGCAGTTATGGATAAGGACCAAGTAAGGATTGTTTATCGTAATTGTTTACACGTTTCCAGACATCCATAAAATTCGACCACATAAAGGACAAAATCTTTCCGCTCTTCGACTTCGATCACTTCTACATTCGGATGCAAATCCTTCTCAGATCGCAGGTTTATTTATTTTTTTGGAACTGAAAATATGGAACAGAAAAAAAAGACAACAAAGAAAAACAAAAATGACACTTTATTTCAGAATCGCATCGAAATTGTAACAAGGTTCAAGATGCGTACACGCTACGTTGCGTTCCACAGGTGAGAAAATTCATCGTCTTTCAGGTCCCTTGAAACACATCCTCAAATCTTTTACCTTTTCCGGGATCAGAACATAAGATCCGCAGTTAAATTAAAAGACTCAGGGTTTTTTTTTAAACTAATTTATCCATATTTTCTCACGCAATTCATGCATTCGCAAAATCGTCAGGATGAAATTTTATCCTTTTTTTTTCGGAGATGAAAGCATAAAATGTAAGGCAACATTTTTTTTTGGAATTAAAAAAACAAGCGCATTGCGTATTGGAAAAAGTACAATAAGAGCTATAGTTTTAATGATCTTCCCAGAACGTTCATGTAAGATAATTTACAGGAAAATGTGGAAAGTTTTTCAATTTTCCTTATAATTGCTTAAAGACATATCCTGAAAAAGAGCAATTTACTCAGTTTCTGTGTATTACATAGAACCATATTATTATTATTATCACCATTATTTTTATTCCTATTTTTTATCACCAAGTTCAAAAAATAATAAAAATAAAGGTAAAAAGTAATTTAAATTCTAAGGTGTAATATTAGTATAGGAGGAGATCAAATAATATTGAAATTAATTTTAATGTTGGGACTAGTACTTTATTATTATTATTATTATTATTATTATTATTATTATTATTATTATTATTATTATTATTATTATTATTATTATTATTATTATTATTATTATTATTATTATTATTATTATTATTATTATTATTATCATTATTATTATTATTATTATTATTATTACCATTATTATTACATTAAGCCGTTATCTCCGGCGGTTGATATTGTTAGAATTAGTATTAAATTAATTACCAGTACTAAATATTAGGGCAGGTGTGGAGTAGCGACTATAGGTTTCGCTTCCTGCACGATCGATCGGAGGTTCGAGTCCGCCCTAGTGCTCACCAAGCCTTTCATCCCTCCGGGGTGAATAAATTGGAACCAGACTTGTCCGAGAGGATAAAAACCCTGACTTGACACATCGGCTAGCCACCGCAAGTCATTGTATGGGCCAGTTGCACATTCGCAAACCTCAAACGATTCTGAATTGAAGTGAACGTGGGGGCGAAGGTCCCAAGCGGATTGATTGACGC
This sequence comes from Necator americanus, assembly GCF_031761385.1. Taxonomy (NCBI): domain Eukaryota; kingdom Metazoa; phylum Nematoda; class Chromadorea; order Rhabditida; family Ancylostomatidae; genus Necator; species Necator americanus. The sequence continues at coordinate 37,943,069 of NC_087372.1, forward strand.
CAGAAACCTTATCTTTTATCCTTTTATTAAATATTATTTTTTAATTAGGGAGGGGGGGGGAGATTTTGCTAAGCTATCCGAACAAAATTTGCTTGAACAATTTAAATGATAAATGAACAATTTAAATTTAAGTAGTCTCTTCCGCTTGGAAAACTTTTGGCACTTTTCCAACCGAAGGCAAAATATCCAGAGAAAAATAGAGCGAAATTTTCAATGTTAAAAAGATCACATGTTTTGAAAATATTCGTGTTTTTCTTCTTTCGTTACTCAACCACGTCTAAAACGTAACGTAATTTGACGTCGTTGCACTCTACGTGCGCGTAATGTTCGTTGTGACCACGAAGAAACATTTTTTTTTACACAGCATCCTAAAACTCGTTCTCAATCCGCTTATTCACGTCATTAACGTGAATACGAGCAATTTATTGCCAGCAAAGACTGTTGATGTCCTTAGTCGCTTAGAAATAAGTTTGCAAATGCAAAAAAAAAAATCCCAAAAAAAAAATTTTGTACATTTGAAACTAGATATTTCTCGCTGCCGTGCCTACTTTTTTTCAATAAACGAGAACTTTTCCTTGATAGCGCAGTGCTTTTCTTTAAACAGCGAAAAAAACCAAAAAAAAAAGAATAAAGAAGAAAAGAGAATTTAATAAGCTAACATATTTCAAAGAACATAAATCTTTTCGAAGGAGTTTTCCTTCCTAACAAAAGCCACACACTGTCAAGATCAATTACGGGATTATTTCGTGTCCAGAAAAACGGGAAAAAAATGAAAAGTGGAAAAATTCACAATGTGGTGGCGCTTCACGGCGCTATCCAGTTACCAGACTGTGGAATGAGAAAAACTTCCAATAAATAATATAGTGGCAGACGCTTAAGAACTGAAAACAAATGTTAATATCTAACTAATTTTAGATCTCCTTAAAGATTTGAGCAAAATCATTGGAAACTACTTTAATTTCTTCAGGAAGGAAATTATTTGGAACTAGAACAACCTTATTATGAAGCTAAAACAAATGACTTAGGAGAGTTTAAAAATTCCATTAAAAAATTAAAAGTTTAAAATTTTTTAATTAAATTTAAAAGAAAAAAGTTAGCTTCCATGAAAAAATCTGCCAAAGCCTATCTTACCTGCATCTTCGTCCTGAACCTTTTTCTTTGACAACTATCCAGGAGAAGATTTTCGTTGTAGGTCCACGGAATCGTCCACGACACAATCGAATTCGTTCGAGAGATTATCACAACTGAAATGAATTCAGCCACTGATAACCCGTTGGTGTTCGCTGACAGAGAGGAAATTATTTCCGGTGGAAATTTCCATGGAGAGTATCCAGCAAAGGTACGCGGTCGCATGCTTTAAAGCACTATATTATAAAATAAATTAAATACGCTATAAAATTGAAGATAAACTAAAATATACTATAGTATAAAATAAAAGATAAAATAAATCTAAAACAGATGAAATAATCCTCCAGGCACTGGATTATTTGGCGATAGCCGTCCATGAATTGGCACAGATGAGCGAGCGACGATTGGAACGTTTGGTGAATAATCATCTGAGCGGCTTGCCGACATTCCTCACACCGAATGGTGGATTAAATTCAGGATTTATGACAGTACAGCTGTGCGCCGCGAGTTTAGGTAAGGCGCTTTTTTTTCCAAATTTTTCAATCTTTTTGCTTCTCAATAAGGAATAATTTCTTAAGAAGTTGACCACGGAACCGTGGCCTCAAGTAATCGTAATCGTAGAGATCATGTCGAATAAATAATAAATAAATATATTTTCCTAGAAAGAAAAGGCAGTTGCTGCGAGCCAGACAAAATGTCCATGCGGATGAAAAGACGGCGACATACAAAAAAAATATTTATGCGCTACTATCTTTTCAGCAGCTACATAAATAAGTAATCGATAAATAAACATAAATAAAATCGTATATATATATAAATGTAATTTTGAAATTTCACGAATACATCTCTTTTAGAAAGGGCTTATTCCACGCATCTTTTTGCTTCTATATTTTATCGACCTTTGTTTTTTTTTAAAATTATCTTCTTTTGTACTTGCCCTGGCCGTAATATTGCCAGTGATCCCGTAACGAGAAGTCAAAAATATGTAGGATACGCTGGAACTGCCCTAGAGCATATAATTATAGTGTTAGCTGCGGAAGTACCGCTGTCCGATTGAGGAAATTCGTCGCTTCACCAGCACCACTTAATGATTTACCTCTGTACATCGTTGATCAAAATTGAATTAATGAGCTTCCTCATTTCCCTCGTTTCCTCTTCCGAGTAACCACCGTCGAGCCATGTATTCATATGTTCGATACCATTACGTTAGGCCTACGTTAGGCCTAAGTTAGGCCCTACGTTAGACCGATCACGGTGACCTAACGATGCTGATAAAAAAGTGAGATTTTTTTCCTGAAATTTTCTTCTTGAAAAAAGTAAGATTTCGTGCTGAAAATATGAATTTCTGCAAATTTTTCAAATCTGAATTTTTTTTCTTTTTTTTCTACAGCTCCTCTTCACCCTACAGGGAGAAGTTATCAATCCAGAAAAAAAAAATTTCGCAGAGCAACACCATTCTCTGCATTGCATATCTTCAATAATTGAACTCTTTTCAAATATTCTCTCGTCTAAAAACAAATCCCAAGAAAAAATCATTCCAGTATTATTTAAAGCGACTCTTGCTAGTTATTTTTGCCATTTCTTTATTCTTTACTGTTTACTAGTTGGTTTTTTTTTCTAGAAATTTACTGAGATCTTCTTCTTCTTTTTTTTACAGTCACAGAACTTTGTTGATTTGAATAGAAGGTTCTTTTAGGATGCACTTCACACAATTAGATATTTTGTATTATTATCAGATATTTTTTCGTAATTTTTTCCGATATTTCACTGATTCATTCAAAAATTCTACGGGAGCTATTCGACGAAAGAGAAACGTAACATCAAACGGTTTGGTTTATGGTTTACGTAGCGGTTTGGAAAAGAGGTGTGACAGTGCCGTAAACTTCTTTCACTACGGCCGTAAAGAACTGTATAATTGCCCGGTCTGCGCGATCTTGAACCTATTTATCAAGGTGAGGTGTCGGTAAGATTCATTCTAGCCGAAATAAACGTATCATCAACAAGTAGAAGGGAGAGGATACGGTAGCTGATAAAAGGGAAAGAAAGTATGAACGTTAGGATTTTTTTCGAGTCTCAGAATAATTTTCAGATTTTTCTTTCTTCTAGATTTTTAAATCGAGATTGCGATAATATCATGAAATTTTTAAAAATATAATATGAAACAATATAATAAGTAAAAAATAAATTGGTTCAAAATTAAAGCTAATAAAGAATAAGAATAATAAAATAAATTAAAAGTTGACAAACTTAGACTTAGTGCCCAGTAGAAATTTTTTTGTTAAAAATTAAAAGTGAAAAACAGCGAAATAAAATTGAAATGTAACAATTTTTGGATTCTTTTTTAGTTTCTAGGGATGAATTCGATTTTTTTTCAAATGTCGAGGTGAATACGGTCTTCGTAGATTTATATTTTGAAAGCACCTACAGTACCTTATTTATTCTACTGTACTTGTTATTGTAATTATTTACTCTAGAAGCTTTCTGGGCTCTTTGTATGACCATCAATATTATTAAAATATAGCGAAACCCTAGCGTCATCCCGAATATTTAACAGGAAATAAAAAAATTTAACAATAGCAGGGAAATCTTGAAAATTTAGCAGGAAATAAAATAAAATAGAAGAAAAGTAAAGAACTTCAGTCCCTCTTCTTAAGCAACTTGTACCAAAATAAATTTTGTTGATTTACGTGCACATTAAATTTCCTCACCGTCATAAAAATATCTAAAAATTTTGATCCATGTTCCAATTCCCAAATATTTTTCGTCGTATAAAATTCGCTAACTGGTAAATCACAGCGATTTCTACGTGAGCTCCTCAGAACTGCTTCTGGTTTCAGTTTCCGAAAATAAAGTGCTCTGTCATCCATCATCTGTGGACAGTATTCCCACGAGTTGTAATCAGGAGGATCATGTGAGCATGGGTGGTTTCGCCGCACGAAAAGCGCTGACAGTCGTGGAACACGTGGAAGCAGGTATTCTATGGAATTTTCCCGAGTTTCAGTGTAACCGTGAGATCTTTTTCCTTTTCCAGTGCTGGCGATGGAATTGTTGGCCGCGTGCCAAGGAATTGAATTCCTCAAACCGCTCGTCTCCACCGCTCCACTTAACAAAGTCTATCAGTTGGTCAGGAGTGTTAGCGCGTAAGTTCAAAGCGTACTATGATTTTTTTTTGCAATGAGAAAAAATGTTTCTTTCTTCTCTTCACTAAAGGCCGCTGACCCAGGATCGTTTTCTACATCCAGATATTGAAGCCGTCATTCAGTTGCTGAGGGAAAATAAGGTGAGCGATAATTTTTTGGGTCTTCTTGGTTTTTCCAACGAAAAAAAAAATCGAAAATGCCGGTCATTAGAATTTATCGGGTACGTATTATCGTAGCAATCTAATTGTAACTGAAGAATTTTGCCTGTTTTGCCCGCTTTTTATTTTTTGAAATTTTGTTATCCATGCCGTTAATTTTGAAAGCTCAAAATTACCTAGTGTCCAAAAAATAAAAGGCAGTGAGAGTTGCATTTTGAAATAGGTTGGTAGTATGGTTATTTATTTATATTATTATTATTTTTATGGAATGAGCCAATACGTAAAAAGATTTTTTGACGAATTTTTACGATTTTTTTCGAACGAAATAATATGAAATCTGACAACTCAGAAAAGGAAAACCAGGGAAAATCGATTCGTCAACGACTGATCAATAATTATGGAATTTTTTAAATGTCGAAATGACCCCGAGTCAAAACTCTGAGAAGGATAACCGGACCCCTGGAAGTTGCAATCATCCAGGGGTCCGGTACAAAGAAAATATTTTCCTTATTCATGCAAATCAATTGTTTTTCCTGTCAAAACTCACTTCATGGAGAACTTTCCGAGCTCGTTCTGTATGGATAAACCTCATCATACATTCATGGAGCAATCCGAACTCATACGAAAAGCTGCTGGCTCGAATTTAACTCCACGCACACCTAAATACCAAATCGAATCCTCCACGAGCTGAGAGCTCAAATTTCACCGCAATTCATGACTATGACTATGTAAATTAACTTCAGGTCTGGGAATGTGTACAACCTCATTTGAAAACATTACGGGAAATGGAGGAGTTGGATCCGGATGCGTTACGGATTGATGCAAAGACTCCAACCGGAATCGTGATGTCCGAACGATTGGATTCGCCAGAGAATTCGTGTTCAGATGATCATAGCGATCATTAACATTTGCACCTATATACATATAATACATTTGTATTAATCATGTTTTTTTTTTGATGCTATGGAAATAAATATGCGAATTCTCTACACTTTTTTCCATGCACACTAAAAACTAGTTAGTAAAATTTGAGTACAACCAAGTAACGACTTTTAAGGATTTATTATTTTTTTTAGGGTATTACTATTTTTTTTTTTTTTTTTTTATTATTATTATTATTTTGTACGTTAAAGTAATAAGCAGATGTAAAGAATATTTTTAGAACTAATTTTGTTACTCAACCTAAAATCTTCATTCTAAAACATTAAAGGACCTAAAATCTTTGGCTCCCCCTCTTTGCTTTATCATAGAATTCGAGGAGAACTTTCCTCGAAGATTCTAACGTTTTTCGAACAAAGATCTGTTCGCCCACTTTTTTGCGCTAATTTTTGATTTACTGGTAGTTTTTTTTTGTGTGGGGAGGTCAAAAGGTGGGGGAAAGCGTTGAATTGAAGTCTGAAATCAAAAACAGAGGAATTCTAACATTTTAAATGAGGTTTTCACTGAACTCAAACATGTCAAACTATGAAATTCTTTTGCGACCTGCAGGTTCCTTCAGAACAAATTCGTTTCACTATAATTTCAGTGCGATAGGGAATAGTTTAACTAGAATTAGAGCATTCTTAAAGTAATGTGAACTTACTGGTACGGTGAACAAGTCAGGCTAATTACATGGGAACTTTTTTTTTGTGATAAAATGGAAGTAAAACTATGTACATCCCTTTAAGTACGGTGTCGAGAAGAAGCACTCTTTATTTTCGTTTTTTAAACAATAATCAACAATAACAACATGTGTAAATCACGTGTACCATATTTATTTACTAACTTTTTGTTTATAATGTAATGTGCCGTATTTATTTATTGACTTTTTTAACTCCATACGGTTGACAAAATCTTCACAATTCCTCCGATTTTCGGATTTCTCAGAAATGAGAATAATACGACTAATAAGTAGGTGGATCAGAGAGCTGAACTTTTCTTCGTTCTTTCTTTCTTTCTTTTTCTTTGTTTCTTTCTTTCTCTTCACAAATAGACTAATGCGTTTCTTTTCCTTCAAGTCGGTCTGTCTTGAGTCTGATTTTTTCCTCTTTCTTGTTTTTCTTCCTTTCTTCCTCTCTGTGTCTCTCTCCCTCCTCTCTATCCTTTCTGTCTTCGCAATCCACTGTCTTTTTTTCTTTCTCTCTATACCTGTCACTTCTTAACTCTCAATTTACTTAACTGAGTTTTCAAAATTTCTTTTTTATTCAACTTTATCACGTTTCGTTTCTTCTCTTCTCTTTCATCATCTCTCTCTACATTTCTCCTTAATTTCAATGTTTTTTTTTCTTCGTTTTCTATGAATACGGCCCACCAGACACCTTCTTGTCAAAGTTTTGACCTAAAACTTTCCTTTTTAATTTCTGGAAATAAAGTTTTCCAAGAATTTAACCTTTTTTTTAAACTGTTGATTTAATTTTTGGATAGTCGCCCCTCTAGGAACTTCGTAGTAAGTTTTCTGGATATCAGCCTGTTCTTATGGCAAATTTCTTAGGACTAATGCTCTTTCTATGCTCATAGGTCCTGTCTGTCTAGTTCCAGCTGACACTCGCTCCCTCTTCGTAACCCCCACTTGCCTCATTAAGATTTGACCCCATAATCGTTCGTGCAGCGTAATCTCTCTCTCTCTCGCTCTTCCAGAGGCGAACAGCTAATGAGCGAAGATATGTTGACGTGTGGTGGTGTGGTGTGTCTGGATGTCTGGGATTATTGGTAAATTAGCAAGGAAAACACTTAACCTCTCGCCCTCTTGGCATGTAATCGTTTATTATTGTTATTGCTGTTCAACAACAACCCTGTGCGATAGCAGTACATAGCATACAAATTCCAGAAATAATATCCAGAACGAAAAAAAAAACCACGACAGACAAAAAAAAAAGCTCTTCGAAATAACGGAGATCACACGGACGTAGATGATGTCACACGGGTGGCAAGGAACAAATTCTATTTACGATTTTCTTTTTTTTGCATAGATTTACGATTGTGATACTGTAATGGGATGAGAAATTTCGACTGAAATGAATTAGTACACGAGGAATAGTGGGAGCTAGAATATCCAGTGACTAATTCTGGATCTGGGTATTTTTCCTCATCTTTTCGTCCCTCAAACACATCATTCTATGTGTTTGAATAAAAAGACTCCGTCTAGCGTAAGAAAAAATGATGGCGCAGTCCAATCGCTTATCGCTCCGGTTTTGGGTTTTGGGGAACAGTTCTCGTTTTCTCGTTTTCGGCAAAAGAGAAGAGCAGTGGTAACTAGAGGTGGGACGAGTTTTCCGCTGTGTGAAACGAGACCTGGGAAAATTGAAAAACCATTACAAATTCAAAACGAGTTCAGCTGATAGCCTCACGTTCACAGAACTATCTGGAGTGGGCGGGGCTTAATTGCAAAACGCTTTTTCTTGGGACCAATCATGGTGATGCGGAATTGGACTGTTCCTCCACAATAATGAAAAAAAATAGTACGAATTAAGCAAAAGCACACAAAAATAAACAAATTGACAGGCTTCGCGTCCTCAGAACATTCGAGAGAATGAGAAAAAAAGAACATACACACAATTCAATGGCGAAATAACTAATTCTCAAAAAATATTTGAATTTTTTTTAATAGTAGTAGTAGTTAAATAATGACTTAGATGAATGCACTAACTAAACATGACCGGTATATTTATAATTAATTAATTTTTTTTTAAAGTAGATTGTGATCAAAGCGAAAAAAGAATAATAATAGAACACTTAGAATTTCAAATGGACAACTCGAATGTGCACTCCATAGGAGGACGTAGCCAGTTCACATTTCGTCGTAAACGTGCTTTTTCGACGATTGAGCGAAGTTCATCCGAACGTAACTGAAATATTTGTGGAATATGCTCGGATGGATCACTGGATTACTTCGATTGTTGTAAAAGAGAATATTTAGTATTTATTTAGTAAAATGTATATGAGGGAGAAGATTCTAGAAAACAGAACATTATCAGCACTAATATTTATAGAAAATCATTTTTTGTCTATTTCTATTATTAATAATATCCTTAAAATCATTTGCTTTGCTGAACAAATAAAAAGTTCATTATTTTTAGGATCTCCTGCAGCATTTTTTTTTTCACATTTTCTCCTCTTTCTTAATCTTAAGAAGTTTTGAAATATCGAAAGAATAAGTCTCACTTTAGAAGTAACTTTAGTAAGTTAAAGTCAGGGTACGGGAAAAATTTCCGTTGATGATTTCTTTCCACCAAAAAATATGTACATACATACATAGTTTGTCACTGTTACAGCGAAAACGTTTCCAAACAGAGATATTCCTTAAAAATCCAGGAAGTAAATGGATAAGAAACATGAATATGGCCATTTCATCCAACGAAACAACTCTTTGCGCCCATACAAGTGATAAATTCTATGGTTAGAAGGTCTTTTTATATCTATCTTCCGCCGATAAACTTGCTAGCATTCCCCAAATTGAAATTGAAAATCCAAAATTGGAAAAAATAAGTCAAACAGAAATCTAGGGTCCAAATAAAGAGAAAGCATCAGGCTCAATTTATCCAACAAGACAACTCTTTACATTCGTAGAAAAATAGAATCCTTCGAGTCGGTGAAATTCTCAATTTCTAGATTTCGTCAGAAAAAAACTTGCATGAACTTCAAAAGTTGAAGAAAAAACATGGAATTTTGTAGATTTCAGTGGAAATCGCTAGGATTTCGCAAATTTTTGATCCGAATGAATCACTAAGATCCCTACAAAGTCCCAAACGTTACTCCCACACACACATTCCCAGGATGTTGATTAAAGGGATGTGTGTTTGCGCGCGCGGGCGCACGCAGTACTCACTTCAACTGTGAGAATTCGGACAGCTGTCACAAGTCAGATATTTCTATGGAAACAATCTCGGCGTTCATTATAATGTGATAGAGGATAAATTCCATGAAAACTGCGCCGATCATAGACGAGAAAAAAGAGGAAATTTCTAGGGAAATTCCTCAATGTTCTTAACCCATAACATTAAAAAGCAACTCGTTTTTATCGGTTCAAAGAATTCGAACGTTAGATGTCCAAGCTCTTTTCAAGGAATTTTCAAGGAAATCCTCAAATATTAAAGGAATACGCGCCCTGCGCATGATGACATACAATCTTTATCCAGCCGTGAATCCCTGGATGTGCGTGTGTGTGTGACACGAATGAAGGATTTGCCGCAAACCGCCGAAAATTTTGTGAATTAGTCCCTCGGGCGAGATGACCAACGCTGAATCGGACCCGAAAGCCCGTTCCATCATATTTCTGACAAAAGTTTGTCCCGTTGTTTCGTGTACAATTTCCTTCCTCCGATCCTTATGAGGCCGGAAAAAACGTGCGCCCGTGATTCTGTCCGCAAGAGGAAAAAGTGGTTAAATTATGGTTAACTACCACGAAACTTGCGATTAACATATTTTAACGAAACACGGAGCGAAGAGAAAATTATTGCTTTTAAAATTTCTGATATAAAAAAAGATGATTTATTTGAGAAATGCGAATAATTGCAGTGAATGCAACCTCCAACCTAAGTAGGAATTAGGAAAACCGGTTCTATGAAAACGGGAGCGGCAGCAACAAAATCCTAGCATCCAGAAGAACAAAAAAGTAGAATTATTCGAAAATCCCGAAGAATTCGTAGGAAAGGAGAAATATTAAGTAAAAAAAATCCGAAAAGTCGCAAGAGATCCGCGCTTCTGTCCCCATTGGGTCCTTTATTGGAAAAATCACAAATGGATCAATCCTTGATCATCTCAACGGGAGGACATTTCCTATTTTAATGCAATACACAGTAAAACGATGGTGGCAGGTAGCAGAATTGATTAGTATTGATTATCGGTGAATTTTACTTGGGAGCAAGTCCAGAAATTCCAGAAAATTGGACAGTGTTTCTGGAAAAATCGAAAGAAAGTGGTGCTAGTGCCTGGACGAAACGATTGATGATCAAATCCGTTGACCTACTGCCAATATCCTGACCCAACAGCACGAAATGTTCCACCTAGTTGTCGCTCCCTTATTGCTCAACTATTTTTCGCTTTATTTCAATTATGTATCCGCGATTCCGTATGGGACCCTTATCCAGCTTTCTATTTTAGATTTTACATCTCTGTTTTTCGGTGGTTAGGAAAAGTACCAACAATTTTTCTTCATTCATTTTTTTTTATCAATTTTCATCCATTCATTTTTTCCCTTAGAGAGTACCATCTAGTATGTTTGAATATTATTTTTACATGTATGTATTTAGTTTGTTTTGTATTTTTTTTTTGTAGTTTTGTTTATTTTTTATATTATTTTTAGGTATATTTTCGAGATTTAAGGAGATAGCTTTAGAACTTAACAGTTAAATACCATAGCGAATATCATAAATCACTTAGGTTAGTGTCAATTTTTTTTGCTCCAGAATCTCTTCAGATCCTCAATTTTATGAGTAACAGAGCATTGGAAATTTACCCTGCGGCCATCCATAATCATCTCTTTTCGCTCGTAATCCTATGTAAAAGAGCTTCGTCGAGAAATTATTTAGTGCTTGCCGAAGTTTTATGACTATACACGTGGGAATTATGGATTTTTCCCGAGATTTATGCTGTCCATTCAAGGATTATAGGTGTTTTAGCACTACACCTTTTTGCGTTTGAGAAATTCAAAACATGCAATTTCTGCGATTTGAACGAAATAGAGGTAAATCCTTTTCGTGTATTTGCAATGGATCTTCTTCCCGGGGGAAAAAAAGCAACAAAATGTGAATTGGTCTTTAATTTAAAATTTCTTTTTTACTCAAATCTCAGAAGATCTACAATTGTTTTCCTAGAGATGGAAAATTTCTTTGCCGTTTTTTTCTCAGGGTTTTTTCATGGATAAGATTTAGGATAACACTTTTTGGCAAATGATTTCTAAGGCTAGAAATTCTATCTTAAATATTCTAATATCTTAAACATTCTAGTATCTTAAATATTGCTCCTTATGTATTTCCAATGTGCCGAAATCGCTTTTTGTGACTTTTTATCTTTTATTTTTATTTTTATTTTTAGTATAATTTCTAGAGTTTGGAAAAAAAAAGAATTTTGCTAGGTTAGAGTGTCCACTAATCTGTTTCTCGATGGTTAGGAAAAGTGTCATGATGAAATACCAGCAATTTTCATTTATTAATTTTTCTCATTTTCGTTAAATTAATTTTTTTTTCCTCTAGAGAATATCATTTTCAAAAATGCACCTGCAACTCGGCGATTTGCGCATCCAACTCCGTGAGGAACTCCTCCTCTGTCTCCTCCATCGGTTCCTCCTTTTCCTTTCTCGGTTCCTCATAAACATGCATATTAGAGACTTTCGAGAAATATGATCCTGGATACACGAAGGAATTTGTACGGTCCAAATAGGTCATCGATGTGGAAACAGCGTAGGGTTTCGCGTAATCGCTGTGGATTTCGGGCAGCATACGTCGGAACGACTGATTTCGTACGGTAAGCGGTTTAAGGTTTGGATTACGTTGTGCGAAGATGACGTTAGGGATTCGATGCTTGGGCACGAGCTGATAATGTGTCCATGGTTGAGCGTAGATCGGAGAATCTGGACGAGCGTAAAGCGGTGAACTGGAGCGTGAATCGTCCAGGCTGGACAGCTGCTCCGAGCTGTAGCTTCGTTCAGGAGCACGACAGCAGAGCTGAAAAAGGACTTCATTTTTTTTTGTTGAAAAAAAATTAGAAATACAAGTGAAAATTCCCTTTTTTTAGAGAGAAACATGTTTTTGCAGCGCTTGGAATCCTACGCTGTTTCTTCCGCGCTCTGAAATCTTGTTGCAGTAGCGGAAAGAAAAACAATTTTCACTCAATCAGCTCGACTAATTTCCAGAGTCTCGCGGAAAAAAAAATGAGATTAACGGCTAGCAATCCGTCTTAAAAACAAGCTCGTCTTCAATGGAAACTTGTGAAATATTTATTCAGTCGCAGTCGGCATGGATGCGATGTTTATGGATTTGACATCGCCCATCCATTACGTTTTTTTTTTCGCCCCCGACTATTGCTGAGAACCTTAAGCCTCGAACTGACCTCCAGCTCATGGTAAATGTGCTCATCATCGTCGCAAACATTGTCATAGGTTGAGAATGAGGACGTTTCTTCGAGGAAACATCCATCATCAATTGGTTCGTCCGCAAATGGACTGCTTGCTGTCTGCCATGATGGCAGATGTACGGATGAGTCCGGACTGCAAATAGAAATGTATAGAAAAAGAAGAAAAACGAATGTAGGAAAGAAAAGAAAAAAGAGAGACAAAATTGCTGTGCTTTGCTGAGGAGAGGGAGGGGAATTGTACAAAAATAGGCGGTAAAAAATGTCTTTTGTCTATTTGCAATGGATTTTCTTCCAGGAAGAAAAAAGAAAATGTGAATCAGTCTTTAATTTGGATTTTCTTTTTTACTTGGATCTCAAAAGATTTGTATTTGCCTTTCTAGAGATGGAGAATTTCTTTATCGTTTTTCTCTTAGGATTTCTTTTTTCACATTTTTCAGGACGATATCGGTGACAAATTCCTCCCGGGAGGTGAGGTGAGAAAATGAGGGAAAATGTTCCCGAGAAGAATAAAATTAGCAAAGTATAAAAGAAATCTTAAGCTCTATCTTGTCCTCGTAATTGCTTAGCAACCCTGATTGAAATAAAATCCATGTAAATTGTTACTAAGGGAACTTTTATCCTCCAGGATTAGCTTCCATATATAAGATTCGAGAAAAAGAAAGGAAAACTAAAGCTTAACAGGGAATTAATTTTGCTTTCATTGTAATTAATAAATTATTGATTGTAATTAATTAATCTGCGAATTTACGATCGGATAAAGGTCCCACGGACACTAGTGATCTATCGTTTTTTACCTCAAATCTCTTTATTTTTCTTTTTCTTCTTTTTTTCTTCTACCGATTCTATTTCTTCAACGTTAAAAATCTAAAATTGATTATTTAAATAATTTACCAAAAATCTGGAATTTTTTGTGATTCTTTTTGGCTGATCGAACTAGATGACCAAAAGAAGTAAATATGAAAATTTTATTTTTTTTATAAGTAAATGTCGAAAAGGAAGTAGAGAAATATTTGAAGGAAAACAAGAAAACGTTGAATCCTGGCCGTTTAGGAGTCACTGACTGACTTTCAAAGTAAGGCCACGGATAATTCCTATCATAATTCCCTCAAACTCTTGCATTTATAATTTTCCCCATAAGACCGAGGAAAGTTCTGCTGGAGTTTAGTTCCTGGATGTGGAATTGCTAAGCATTTCCTAGGATGAAAAAAAGTCTTCTTTCTTCGATTCTTCCCGTAGATTCGGTTCTGTTCCTTCCGACATCATCTGTCATCATCCTTCCCTATGGACTCTTTTATCCTTGGAGATTTTCTTTAGAGTGTCGAAGACCTTTGGCTTAGGATTCGGCTAATTTCTCAAGCTGTAAAAACCCGATTCTCCTTCTCCCCAAGAAATAATGTGTCGATATTCGGATTTTCGGGATTTTAACCAAAGAAAATTCCTTTAAACGTTGAAAATTTATAGACGACTCAGGTGTTTGATCCATTCTCTCAGTCCAATTCACAATCTCTTCCGGATGGTTACGTGTGGGTTTTGTTTTTGCGCTTGCGTACTACATATTTCTCTGTTTGCATAGTGCACATCATAATCACTCGTCCAAATCCATAGTAATCCAAGTAAGTGACTTCATCGGAGGTGCAACCAACTTTTAGGGACAAATATGTTCAAAATTCATTAGGCCGGGTAGGGGAATTTTTTTTAGGTTTTTTTTTTCAAAATATAAACCACTTTTTTTCTAAATTAAACAGATTGAATTCATATTTGTGGATTGGGAAATTTTGGATTGGAGATTGATTTTTTCTGGACTAACAAATTAGGGGCTTATCTGGACTAGGAGAGATTTCAGAGCATTCGAATTTTCGAATTATTCAACAGAGGAATTTCTCAAAAATCAACAAGAATTACCACCAAAAATTACCAGAAGGAAGGCAATTACTAGAAGGTATGAGGTCTTCACTGTAAAACTACCGTAGCTTTAGGTGAGCACAAAATAATTAACTGGTAATTTTTAAAGTTAACCATGGCGTATATAACTGGTAATTCTTGTAATTTTTAATGTAAGCCTAGTTAGAGTTCTTCAATAATGTATAGTAATAATTAAATTTTTATGTAAGTCTAGTTAGAGTTCTAGGAAAGTGTCGCCTCCAGGGATCTACCGTATCAAAACGACTTCTCTCCCTCTAAGTATGTACGACTTTAATTCTATTTCCCGTCTAGAAGCAAAGAATAATGTCATTAGTTCGTCGTGGATTCGTGTTCTCCCGCAATCAGAGCGAGGAGGACCGAAGGACGGACGGAGGGACGGACGGACGGACACGTTCGAGTGTTTCATTTGTGTGTGTGCGCGAATTCCGTCGGATACTTACGCAATCAGCCGGGAAGAGCAGCCGGTCCTTTAATTGGCACTCGAGAGACCAACTCGAGCACATTGTGTGTGTGTGTCCGTGCATGGGCACGATAATTCAATTCGTGAATACGTCTTAGATTGACACATATGAGTAGATAGATACAGACAGACATCTCGTACTCAATCGCTCGTATACTCACACGCATCTTCCGAAGATATGACGAGTAAATGAAGAAGACAGATGAGCAACCGATGACAACGATACTTCCAGACTTTCCAGAGATTCCACAAGATTCCGGACCCATAGTTTTATAATATTAAAAAATTTGTCTTGAAGAGGATTATTTTTTGTTGTTGATTCAAATGTGTATGTTTTATTAATTTTTATAATAATTTTTATTTATGATTTATTTTTCCTCCCTCGGGGCTCTTGGGGCCCGGGAAAAAACCACCTCCTCGTCCCGTCACATCATTAATTTCCCCGGTTCTTCGACCTCGTCGACAACTGACATCTGAGGGGCGGAAATCGCAAGAGGGCGGAGGAAAAGTGGAGAAAATTGTTACTCAAAACCTCTGTACTAGACTAGTCATGACGTACTTTGCCGGAAGGCATTTATCAACAATGAAAAACCGACAATGCGAGAGCGAATGAATGATGTGGGGGGAATTGTTCGCGGTATGTGCGCTGGTTGAAAGAAACAAAATCTTTTTTGATGTGATGGGGCAGAAAAAGGAGAACGGACGAGGAACAGCTGAGATCCATGAGACTTCGAGCAATTTTCAACGAGATCAGAATATAGTTGTGATGTCCACGATTTCTTTTCTCCCAGAAAATCCATCTGTTTATCGTATTCTTGTACTTTTAGCCAGAAATGTCGGCGCATGGAAATAAAGGACACCTAGTAATTCGTAATGTAAACTTTATAAAGTTCTTCTTCTTTCTTTATATTCTTTTTCTTTATAAAGTAATTCTTAAGTAAAAGTAAATATAATTCTTTATAAAGCAAATTCTGGATGGTTAGAAATTTTTCTTCGAATAATTTGCGTCAACAGATATCATCTACAAGGATCTTGAAGGATTTTAAGTGCCGTATCCTAATTTAAAGAGGTTAACACTAATTATGCCAACATTAAAAAATTACTCTTTTGTGTATACCGTAGTAAAAATCAAGAATTGAACACTTTTGAGCGGAGAACATTGCCTAAACGGATTTTTGCATATCTGCTGATTCTTATGGTCTACAATTTAGTAAAAGAATGAAATTTTATTATTATTCAATTATTAATTAATTATTTATCTGTTTAGGAAGAATAAATACCCACAAAACCACGCATACATTTATTCAAAAAAGACCCCTCGCGATAATTATTCGTGAAAATTCCAGAGATTTACACTAAGAAACCACCTATACCATCGTTTCTAGATTGGAAATTTTCCATGTTTTTAAATTTTTCGCTGCTTTCTACATCCATAAACACTCGGATATCTTCAAAATTGTGTTCGAAGTGATTTTAAGACCTATTATCAAGATTCTTCTCCCTCTACGCTCAGTTATACTTTATAAAGGGAGGACATTTCGAAAACAAAGACCTACCACGATAATTATTCGTGAAAATTCCAGAAATTCCCGCAAATAAATCACCTCAACCACCATTTTTAGACGGGAATCTTATGTGTGTCTACATTTTTTACTGTTCTCTATGCATACATATATCCATAAACTTATTCTAGAAAAGATATTCTAGAAATTGTTCCCGAAGTGACGTTCAGTTAAGATCCACCATCAAGATCCTTTTCCCTTTAAGCTCAGTTTTTTTATACTTCGTAAAGAAAGAATCCAGATTCTATGTATCTGCAAAGGAAAACTTCCAGAATTAATCCTCTTTATGAGTTTCTCTCTTTGGTGGAGGATTTGATTCTGTGACGGTCACGCGCACTCATGAATAGCGTATCCGATTGCGAGTTTTTTGAGGAGCTGAGGGAAGGAGGGGAGCGGAGGGAAGGAGGGGAGCGGAGGGCCGTTCCTTTTAGCTCACATCAAAGACGAAGACGTCAGTCAAATCATGGCAGCGACAATGAAATGAAGTTGACGGGGTGTTTTCTATTATTCCATGGGAAAAAAGACTTCGTTTACTCTCGTAAGATCACAAAAATCACGGGGAACATTGAACGGGGAGTTTGGCATGGGAATCGCTGGAAATTTTTCTTCGGATTCTCTGGGGATTGAATTTTTCGCGGAGTTTCCCGATCCCAGCTCTCAATCGAAGGGAACGTTGAACCTATCACCTCCGTATACCATTATTTTTAGACAGGAAATTTTCCCGGCATGGGAGTCGCCAGAAATTTCTCTTGGGATTCTTTGGATAGAATTTTGCGCGGAGTTTCCCGGCCCCCGCTGTCAATGCAGCTTCAGTTTTTCGTCGTCATCGTCGCCCTCGTCGTCGTCGTCGTCCTCGTCAAGCTCCCCTCTCCCATCCGAGTAGTGAGCAGCCTTGAGGCATCGCGTCGACTATTTAATTTAGGTCCATTAGGGTTCGGTGTTGCAAGCGGCTGCCTCCTCTTCCCTATTGCATTACCATCCAGTGCTAATTGCCCGTCAGCATCCCTCCCTCCTCCAGCCATCCGAATGTAAACGTCGTTTGTCGTGACATAACACTATAATCCGAAACGCGACTGGGAAACGGTAGCCAGTTGGAATCGTTGGAAATTCTCTTAGGAAAAACTGGTTAAATAAACCAAACAACAATTACCAACACACACACAATCATTTTTCCTTTCATAGCTAGCCAGCTAGCGCCATTAAGTCCCGACGACAAAAAGCTGTAATCCCCGTAAATACGTACACGCCACGACGTACGCACGTGAATCAGTTTTCGCTGCTTAAATCGTGTTTCTCACATATGAATAGCATGGATGTATGCCCGCTCGGACCGAGGTCAACAATAGGTCCATGAATAATTTCGGGCACAGCATGGTCGTAGCATACATACACATACATACATACGCACGTAACGCGACGAGTATGGCAGAACTCGTAGCCTGAATGGCAGGAGCCGGGAGGAGTTGGTAGAACTCACCTGCAATCCTGACTTCCATATCCGGAACTACATGTGCTCTCCTCTAAACTTTTCACTCCAAGCAATGTGGTTGGTGGCAGATAACGATGTCGATCGAGTGATTGTGCTAGCGCCGGTGGTTCAGCACGAAATGTGGACGAGTTCCTCAACGAATTCTCACCGTATAGCCATGGATTCGTGCGAATACCCTGAAAATATTTGCGAGATATTAGATAGAGGGTCTGAGCGGAAAATTCCATAAATAATACCTAGAAACTACTAAGATTTACTCTTAGGAGGAAGGAGGAACGATTTTATCTATGATCTAAGATTTTATCTTGATTTTTCTAATCTATGATTCTATCTTCAATATATTTATGGTTCATAAAATCCTCTATGGTTACATCAGTCTGAAAATTTTTGATTTTTTCTCTTTTAAAAAATCGAGAACATGTGGCCCTACATTTAAGATTAACTTTACTTTCCCCGAGTTTTCAGTGAGACAACACTTTTTCTTTTTTAACAGAGCTGGCTAGGACTACTCAATTATGTCCAGAAAAAATACCCGCACCCGCTAAGCTTACAGTATTTAAGAAATCTGTTTACGGATTCCTTAAGGTAATTCCTTAAATAAACAAGTAATTAGAGGTTTCTTCACTTGTATACAGTAACCTATATATGTGCTCATTGCTATCACTTTGTCGGTGTTATTTGTGCTATTTGTTCATTGTCCACTCCACTCGTAAACACATGGATTGCCATGTAAAGAATAAATAAATAAATAAATAAATAAATAAATAATGATAAAGTGCCGTAGAAATAATTTGTTTCGAGTTCAACGCATCCCTATAATTTTGAGGTAATCAGAAAGTTATGGAGAAGTAAGTTAAACAAGTAGAAATAAAGTAATCAGACCGCCTAGTGACGTGAGAAAGAAAAAAATTGTGGAAAAATAATCGCTTAATGGAAATTATCTGGAGAAACGCATTAGCGAAACATTCCAGATAGCGAAACATCGTGGAATGAATAAACTTGTGTTTGCTTTTCCCTCATCCTCAAAGAACGATCACC
The DNA here is from genome assembly GCF_031761385.1 of Necator americanus. Taxonomy (NCBI): domain Eukaryota; kingdom Metazoa; phylum Nematoda; class Chromadorea; order Rhabditida; family Ancylostomatidae; genus Necator; species Necator americanus. The sequence goes on from NC_087372.1 coordinate 37,962,016, forward strand.
TCAAAATCACTTGCTTTAATCATGGGATTATTATTGAATAATCCAGAAACGACATAAATTAGTCCCTGAGCAGAATCCTTCGATTCGAAACAACAATTAAATATTTATAAATGTTCTTTTGTTTTTTTTTTCGTCAAAAATCCATTTAGTCTCGAAGCGAAAACACGCATGCGAAGGTAACACGAGGCATAGTTATTACACAGAGTTTATTTAAAGGTTTTTTTCTCGGATGAGCTAAGCTGCTGGAATGCTGACTGCGAATTCTTTACAGCGAATTTTCACAGACAGGAAACCCGGATGAGAAAAGATGTCATCAAGCGAAAGGATTTTTTAAATAAAATTTTTACTTTTATTGCTACGAGTTTTACGTCATCATTCGACGTGAACTAAAGTTTAATTCTCATTTGAAATGTAAAATAAAATAAAATAAAAATAGATAATAATAAAATATATAAATAAAATATCTATGTGAATAAAAATAAATAATAAAATATATGATTAAAATATAAAATAATAAATAAATCAAATAAATTGATGGCCTCAAGCGGAACTGCAGCTACATAGTGTTAAAGGAAATAAATAAGTCAGGATTGTTCTCTAAGTGCTTATTTAGTCTCCGAGGAAAAAGGTTTATTTATGACAGAGAAAATTTCCAGCCGAGGAAATGACTAGGAAGAAATGACTAGGAGAAAAACCAGAATTTTTTTCCTTGTTTTCTGTGGAAACTTCCAATCTCACGCTATTGTTTCTATTCCAGTTTTTCCCGAACAGTTAAAATCTAATGATGGCTAATTAGACTAGCTCCCGACTTTTATTTCCATGAATTATGGCTATTGAGGCATTTGAGGCACAACGTGAATAACTTCACGACTTACGATGCTACGCACGCTAAGGAAAAAAATCCTTAAAGCTAATGACTATAAATTATGCTTGGAACCGCCGAGGAGTTTCACTATCGGAGGGAACCCGGCTTTTCCAATGTTTTGTTCCCCTCCGGTTCATGGTTTTTTTTTCGGCTTCGTTCCGTTCTATGTTTCTCTTTCGAATCACATCAAACTAACGAAGAAATCGTAAAACGAAGGAAACCAATAAAAATTATAACAAATGTGTCAGTTGTCCGCTAGTGTTCGCCGCCTACCAGCAATCAATGGGACCCGCATCCATATAACGTGCTCCAGTAACTTTTCCAACATTCACATTATTCATAAGGAGCCATTTATTGTACTCCAATAAATCTTCGGTGGTAGTCTGTGGTACCTTGTCCCATTCGGTGGTAGTTAATTTTTCATCCAGGACATTAGAATTGAGGAAATTGAAGAAAATTTTCAATAGTACGAAATAGAAAAGGAGAATTAGAGCAGGACACAAAAAGATCCAGGAAGTGCATACATTATGGAAAGAGAAGAGAGAAAAAAAAGGAAACTACGTATTCCCGTTTTTCCCTTCGAGAGCTCGGAAAACTTAGAAAACATGGCTATTTTAGTAATTGATGACAGTGAAGGATGCCGGGAGGTCAACGAGAGGAAAAAGTCCGGCTTTATCTATTTATCTATTTATTTATTTATTTATTCACCGTCAGTTGTGCTGATTTAAGGAAATGTTTCAGTCAGTTGGAAAAGGAATTTATTCCAGAATTATGCATAGCCGTTATAATAAAACAGAATTAATAAAAACATGGTTTTTTTTCTGATTATTGAATTTTTCTTACTATCCTTAATTTTTTACCTCAATGCTGAGGCTAAAGAGGACCATAAATTTTAAGAACTGATTTCTAAACAGCAAAGGTGACGATGTTTCTAATTCTGGTCCATTCAAACCATTTTTTTTAACGAAATTTTAGCATTCTTGTAGGAGGCATAAAATTACAGCTATGTAAATTGAGAGAGGAAATTCTGGAAATCAGATGAAAGCTATAACTAAGGGATTTCCTGAACCTTAAATGGCATTAGGAAAAAATTGAAGTCAAAGGAAATTCGAGTTGAAGTCAAGTCAAGTTATAGAGAAATAATGATTTTGGAATCCTTCTGCTTCAAAATCCTTCAACTTTCAGAGTATTCAGAGCGTATCAGCATCCAAAATGTGCATAAAATTATAAAGTAATCGTTAAATTGTGTAGAGAAAGGCAGAGCAGAGAAATTTCCACCTCTGCTGTTTTACGGGAGAAAACTTTCTGTCTCGAAAATTTGGTAAAAACTAGAAATAGAGGAAAAAGTTGAAAAAGTTAAACCTGAAATTAAATATAGAGAGAAAATTTCGCCTGGGGAAACATATATCATATGAGATCGAAAATTCTCCTGAATTTTTCCAATCAACTACTCCTGTGTGTTTCAGCTCATCGTATCTCTGTTTCGATAGACCTCACGTACATCTCAGCGACGGTTTTTTTTCTCTCCAGAAATAAAACTTTCCAGAGCTATTTGATTACGGTGCTCGGGAGAAGAAAAAACCCCATGCCGAGTTTATCAAATTCTCCTTCAGAATTCCCGAAGGCAGAAGGAAAGTTTTCGGATTATTCGGAGGAAAAAAAACCTCCCCAATCATGCATTTTCAGCTATTTTTTCCCCGGAACGCTGAATATTTGGTCAATATGTGTGTTTGCACTCTCTTTCCAATATTTACTTTGCTATAAATTTGATACATGATGATTGGATGACCATTTTTCTGGAATTTATGCTCATGTAATCCTGGCTGGCATTGGAAATGCGGACAGTTGTTGAGAGAACACTCTCCTGTCTGTCTATCGAAGCTGAAATTTCTGGACGGATTTCTTTTTTCTCGAAAAAATCGTGGATCGTATAGATTTCCATGTATTCTTTTGCAGTTCTCGGATATGATCGCTTTCATGTGATCAGTTCTGGCCGCATGACACCCACGCAAAACAATCGAGAAAACATCAACAATCCGCCGATCAGAGAGAGAGAGAGAGAGCAACATACGTGTACACAATCGTTAGATCGTGGCTAATTTTAGGGTCCCATTCTGTACGGCGCATGGAAAAAGTGATCCTTAAGATTATCCACGTACATATACGCATACATATAGTGCAAGGTGCGTAGCAGTCTCCCTCCCACGCATGCAATTTGCATCATAAATCGAATGTGGGGGGGGGGGGGGAAATTCCTAAGGCTTTGCTACTGGCGCGCTGCTGACCACCCGAGGATGAAGCCTCAAATTAGTCGACCGCAGTCCATTTGTTCGCCTTGAGGTATTAGTGGTCGGCTAATGAATGACTAACCACGAAAATTCCATAAAACTAGAGCTTTTTCCGTAAGGGATGGAAAAAAAGGAAAAGAAAAGCCTCCCTCCTCCTCAATTCCTCCTCTGACATTAGAAAAATGAAAAAGAGGGAGCAAAAATAAGGAGAACTAATGAAACACTCGAAAAGAGTAAATGAAATCCAGAAAAACTCTCTAAGCCAATAAGACAACATGATTTACTGAAAATTTCTTAGTTACGAAAATATTTAACCAAAATTTGAAGACGATGAATGGATTTACAGCTAGAAACAATGATTACCGTTAAATTATCACGGAAATATTTGGAATTTTTAGAAAATATTCAGAAAAACCCAGAGTTAGAGCTTAGGTTTCAGCAGACGATCCCTAAATATATATAATGTGACGGTATGAGTAATATTGACAAAAATTATTCAGTTCTAGTTCAAAATTCGGTTTAAATTTAAGAAAATTATCTTTACGGAAAGAACTCTCATCTAAGACAATTCAAATCGTTGTAGGATCGGGAAAAAAGTTTTTTCCCCCTGGGAAAAGGTGTTGTTTTTAGGGGATTCCAGAAAAGAAAGGGACAAATTGTTGAGCTTCCAAAAATTTCCGGTTATTTTTTCCGGGAGACGAGAACAGGAGAGATCAGATAGATTATCACGTACGGATCAAGGATTGAATTCCATAATTTCTAATTATTATTTCAAAAAAGCCTATAAAAGCTATCTTTATCACGAAATGTATTCTGAGAGATTTCTACTGTAATAACTACAGTAATCCTACCATAATTACCTAGAAGTCGAAGTTGAAAATTCTCACATATAATCTAATAATTTCTAGTATTTCCTTAACTGGTACTATCATAGGTAAGCACCAAATTAAAAATCAGCTTTTTACAATTTATTATTTCCCTGAAGCATTCTATTTCACTTTCTTCAATTAATCAGTGAAGTAATTAAGCACTTTTTAACCATTTCTCAAGCAACTTAAAAGCTACATTCTAGCTTTTATTCGCATATCCTTCATTTTCCTAAAGAAAACCTAAGGATTCGTGTACATCAACGAAAATCCTTCATCTCTCTTTTATTCTGGAAAAAAACACGCTGCATAACAATGGATTTCTACGGAATTCCCGTCAAGAATCTAGTTTAACCGCCGACGTTCTACGGTGTATGAAATGAATCCCAGTGATGTCGGATCCAGATCCTTTCCACCTTGTTTTCGAGTTCACATCAAAAGAAGGTGGCCGTCGTCGTCGTGGGATGTGTGTTTACATCCGACGACGACGGCCAAATCTCATGAAAGTCAACTTTCAATCCTATAAATCCTGCCATTTGGCTAGGATTTTATGCGTTTTCAACGGCGTTAACGAGTACATTTCGCCGTCGTTTCTGGATTTATTGCTCCTTTTTTGCAAATTTCTTAATCGTTCTTATCCGTTCTGGATAGTGTGCCACACCGACGACGGATTCCCCGGTTATCCATGAGATCATTGAAGTTGGATAAGAAAGAAGGAAATCCTACCCGTCTCCTAGCAAATGACCCCGTCTCAAGTTTCCGCGCCATTGCCGGAGGAGGAGCAGCGGCGGCAGCGGCAGCAGCAGCGGTGGTGGTGGTGGTGATGGTAGAAGTGATCAACGGCACTAAAATAAATGTGGGAAAAATTAGATGGGACCCAGACAGAGACGGAAGGAGGAGGATCCATGAATCCAGAAAGAAACTCACCGTTGACTGGTTTCAGCTCGGCAGTATGTTGCTTCGATTTCGACTCCATGTTCAGACGACAACTCGGCGCCACACTTTGACTAACACTTCGACGTGCGCCAGTCGCATCCCTGTTCCGCGAGCGGCGGAGCGTCAGCTGATCGAGCCAGCAGTGCAAACGCTGCATTTCTGGAGGAGAAAAGAGGTTCTTATGGGATTTCAATGTAAAACACATGAGATCGAGAGCAAATGTAAAGCGGGATTACATTACAAACATCCACATCAAGCACTTGTGGATGAAATCTGATCCTTATAACTCTCAATTCAAACAATGAGGGAAAAAAAACAACGAAAGCCAATAGGTGAGCATGTGGAAATTTTCCAGGAAATGTATCAGGAAGCGAACGATTCACAGGAATTGTCCCGTAGTGTGAAAAAGCAGCTGAAAAGAAAATTTTCATCTTCAGACTCTTAAAACCTCTCGCTTTAAAACTCTTAAAACTTTTTGCTGTTTTCCCTCTCCTTTTGAACCTCAATTAGGAATTATTTCTTGATTTTTTCTCGGAAGAATCTGTGCTCTACTTTTAAAATTTGCTCCAAAACGATCATATTCTCTGCGTCGAGTACAATCTTGAAAATGATCCCATTTCCGCACTCGACAATGATTCCAGAAAGATAATTACTGGTCCGAGGTGATCCCTTTAAAAGCGTAAGTAATTAATGAGGTACTTAATTATCGTCGTAGATGATGAGAAGAAGAAAATAATTACAATTATCCCCGCTAGTCTGTAAGAAAACTAATAATTCCACAAAAAAAAAACGAAAAAAAGTAGAGAACGAAGAAATCGCCGAGGATAAGGATGAAGTCAACGGATAAACAACCCCGCACACGCAGGTAAATCAATACGTAAACAAGTGAAAAGGTAAACAAACAGAAGAAGCACGTTCCACAAGTGAGTGAGGAGCAAATAAAAATGTGATACTAACTTTCCGGAGGGGGAAAAAAGCATGACAGAAACTTTACAACACAAACGAAAATGTGGCTAGAAAGTGTGACAATATGGGAAAAAACGCGCAGGTATCCAAGAAATTTCATGGATTTTTCCACGCACGTCCGGCAGCAGAAATCTTATGAAACCGCCAGAAATCTTAGGAAACGATTTTTTTCTTCCATACTAGCATACGAATAGCTTGGCTAGATGGAGACTAGTTCCGAAGTTCCTCGCCGCCGATCTGCCTGGATTTTCGGTGGAGGTGAGCGGAAGAGGAATCCCATGGAAACGCCGTGACGACAATTGTGATAATGAAAGCGGCAGTGAAGCGAGTGAAAATAGGATTTACTCAGCGGGGAAAAGCCCTCAGGGGGAAAATGTGTCCTTAGAAGGAATTTTCGTTTTTTCTTTTTCTCTTTTCTTTTTCTGATCGCATATGTGTGTCTAAAACGAGGAGGTCTAAGTAACGAGGTTTCGATTTGTGACCTCAACTCTGACTCCCCTCGCAACAATGAAATCGGATCCATGTCTCCGCATATCCTTAGCCTACGCCTATGGTTCAACAACAACACAAGCCGGTGCAATGAGGAAAGGAGAACAAATCGTCGAACGTATTTAAATGGAAAGTGAATTAGTGAATTCGTCGAATTTCCCCCCTCACACGGATTCTAGTCAGGACCTACATTTGAGATATATACATATATTAAATTCGCTTCGAATTCCACATCAAAGAACGTTACCCAATCAAGCGGAAGTGCAATAAAATTTCCGCCAAAGAAGTAGGTCTCGATTCGATTCTGCGCCGAGTCGAGAAGAATTCTCTGGCCATCGCCTCCTCCTCCTCCTCCGCCTCCTTCTCCTCCTCCAGAAAAGTGCATCGACGACGATAGAATGAGTGAACGAATGTTCCATAATAGATAGTTGTCTCTGCAGCTACTGCAAGCTAGGAGTAACGATGAAATGAGGCGGAGCCATGGGTGGAGGACGGACGGACGGACGTACGGATGGACGGACGGAATGAGCGTGAGCGAGCAATGGCAAAATAGGCGTGGCCTATATGAGGGTGGCCGACGCCGTGGCCGTCGCCGTCGCTGTTGCCGTCGCTGTTGGAACCGAGCCAAATTAGATTGCAATCGCTAAGTACTCCACTCGTGAAGCAATATGTGGACTCTATCCGCGGACAGACGCGGAGAGATCCAGAGGGATGAGTTGGTGAATGAGATCCGAAAATGGAAAGGGAGAGTCCAGCGACCAACCGATGATGATGATGATGGCGGAATGTGCTTTTCCAGACATTTCCGGGTCCAGAACAGCTAGAAAACAGCTGAATTTCTAGGAAAACTATTTGCACCAATTTATTCATTATTTATTTATCTTTACTTAGCTAGTTGTAAACATTCTTAAGGGCAACATTTATATTCGAAATAATTAATTCTAATTAGAGAAAATAATTTCAAACTGAGCTGAGACATTTCCAGGGTCAAAATAGAAGAAAAGTTTTCCGAGATTTTACTGGGAAAAAGGAATTTCTATCCAAGTGATGATTAACCAATTGCTTTTAGTCACACCTATTTTTTTTCTTAGTTTTTTTTTAAAGGAATTTCTCTTGTTATTTTTTCCTTATTCTTTTAAAATCTAGAATTTCTACCTTGTCTATCTATTTGTAAAAAATCACTTATTTTATACTTATAACAAACTTACTTTTATTACTTATGTTACCATAAATACTGATAAATATGAATAATAATAGAAATAATAATAAAGAGTAATTACTTACATTGTACTTGTATTAAAAGTATTATATAGATTATATATTTGTTTACTATTTATCTATTGTCTATTGATTTATTATTTATTAGTGTTATATAAAAGAACTTACAGTTCAAGAACCGTAACTCCAGGAATTTAATACGAGGAACTGCAGATTTCTATGAAAAACACTATTTTTTTCCGAGGTCCAATCAAAAAGCGTAAAAAGCCAAACACAGTTTTTTTCCTGAGATGAAAAAATATTCCTTGAAAATGGTTTAGGACTACTTGTAATATTGTATGGACTAAATTTAGCTTCTTCGTGCAAATTTTCACATAATTAATCAGTCATTGGGAATAAAATAGAGTTAATTATAGAATAAATATAAATTACGGTATTTTCTTACGAAGGTGACAGCGACAGCTGAAGAGTGCGCGTGTAGTTCTTCATGGAAAGAAAGGAAACTATTTGTACTGTATGACTACGGTAACGATGGCTTAACGATACTGTATATTGGAATTGGAGGGTTTTCAACGTTTAAACACCGCCATCACTGTAAAATATGTAATTTATGTATTTTATCTCTGCTCATTGATCACTTCCAACCCATCACTTCAATCTCATCGATTCGATCGCACCTCAACAATTGAAACCGGTTTCATAGCAGTGTTTTTCATATTTCAAGCATAAATTGGATATTTTTATGTCCACAACTTGAATAACCGGCTCTTTTCGGGACAATCTCATGGATGGTGAAAGCATCGTGAACCAATAATCTTGGAAAAAAACAACCATGCATTGAAAAGGGAGGTTTGCAAAGAGGAATGAGGAAATACATATCATATCTTTTCTTTTTTTAAATCCTGTAATCAAATAAATAAAAATAGTTAAAGAAATAATAAAAAATAATGATAAATAATTAAATAATTTAATTTTAAAATGTTACAATTCAACACACGCATAACGTAATCGGACAACTATCACAAACGTTTGATTGCCACCTTCATCTTCTCAAATTTCCTCCTGGAAAACCTCGAGTCAAGAGGCAGCAATTGTAAATTGTAAGAGTTTTCGGGGAAAACTTCAGGAATTAGAGAGGTGTTTATTTATTCGGCAAAGAATGCTTCGCTGAAGAATATTTTCCGGAAGAAATCGTGGATTTTATTCGTTTTACAAGCGGCGTCAAAATTTAAATAGCTTTTTTCACACAAATTTCTACCTTTTGTAGAATTGAGGAGTTTTTTGTTTGAATTTTTAGAGTGGGAAAATGGGGGAAGAACAAAAATCTCTGGAAGAAAACCTCAAGAAATAGGTGGACTTGGATGGAAATTAGGACGGTCTTATTTAGGAAATGCGTCTTCTTTTTTGTTTCCATGTGGATTCTTTTTACTTTACAATACTTGTTCTCAGAAAAGAAAAACTCTCAAGTTTTTGTGGAATTAAGGATTTTTGTAGTTTTCGTAGAATGGGAAAATGGGAAAAAGAACAAAAATTTCTGAATGAAATCCAAGAAATTGATAGAATTCGTCGAAAATTAGCAGGGTAAATGCGTGTTCTTTTTTTTTGTTTCTATGTGGTTTCTTTTTTAGTTTACTGTACTCGTTCTCACCGGAAAAAAATTCAACCATCTTCAAGTAAGAAAAAAAAGGAGGAGACAATGAACTGGTTTTTTTTTCTTACAAATCGACACTATTCCATGCTTTTATTCATTTTATTGTTCCCTGGAGTACTTGAAGGACATCGTTAAGTGCCTCCGGAGAAAGTTACATGAGGAAAACGCTTGTTTTTTTCTCTGTTTCGAATGAAATGACAACATTTCTGATAAGAATAGGTGAAGTGCTATTCTCAAATTTTCTCTCATCCGTTTCTTTTTTTTTTGAAATTTCAAGCATCACTCGTTTTATTTTACTTGTTCTACTCACTCGCATTCAATTGTAAAACTAGTTTTCCGGGAGGGGAAAATCCCGAGGAAAAACCGACTAATCCAAACAAAATGCGGGCGAATTCAAATTCCCCCCGTGCTGCTGCAAAACTACGTCAACACATCGATGGTTTTCTACTCGAATGAATAGAAAATACGAACAACTAATCAATAAGCATTATGTTAATGTCGATGGAAATCCCTCTGTGTTTTCATCGCTGGAATATTTGAATTTTTATAGTTGGTAAGATTACGGTGGTGATAATCTGCTTATTTTTGATTTGTACGCTGAGCGAATGGGAAAACAACATTTATAGGTTGGAAAAAATCCCGAAATCATGAAAAAAATCTCTGGAAGAAATCCAAGAGAATACATAGAATTAGCTGAAATTTAACAAGGTAAAATAATGTTGAGAGAAGAAGAAAATCTTTGGAAAATATAATGAAAGAACAAATAAACAATCTAGAGAGTATGAGAATTAGCTGCGATCCTAAGGTTTTTTTTTCTGGAAAATGATTTGAAAGGATATATTAATTTTTATAACCCTTGGTGTAATTTTCTTTAAAGCTATTCATTTTAATTAAGTAGAAATATAGAAAATGCTAGAAAACAAGTAGAAATATAATAAAAAATATTTAACTATAGGAAATTCATCGCCATATTTTTTTTTCAGAAAAAATTATATTACACTCTCTATCCCACTAGAAAGACAGTGACATGTCTGTGGGTGTCTACAGTACACGTTTTCCTTGCTGGACCATGCAGATACGGCTATACTGGGAAATAGAGATTATTTTATGTAAAAATACGTAGAAGACGCCTAATTATCACACGAATCATTGAATTTTCTTAGTAAATGTATTCTTACTAGATTACTGTAAAAGACTGTTGTGGAAAATGGAGGAAGAGTGGGTGAGTTAAAGGAAAAATGGTTTTCTCTACACCTCCAAAGTTTATTCACAAAAGAAAGAGGTTCTGGAGAAGAGTGGAAAACTTGAGAATATTATCAAGTGGTAGTGAAGTGGTTCCATAAAAACGTAGTGAACAAGGATACCTCACTCTTTCTGACACTCGGAATATTTACAATAAAATATTTCTAAAAAAAGCAGCATAATATTTTATTTTCGTGAACGAGTCGCGTCTTAAACAGCAGAATTGGAATCGTTTTAGAAAATTTTCTCTGGATATCGCGACAAAAAAATGTTTCTCAACGACAGATCCGGACGAATCCACAGTACGTTCAAGCAGAGAACGAGCTTTACTCTCAGTTTTATGACGATCCGCTTTGCTCTCGGCTTGGTGACGGTTTTCTTAGTTTGCGCCGATTGCCGCCATCAATTTTTTCTTTTTTCCTTTTTTTGCGTGTGCGCGTCACGAATGTTCCACATGAAAATCATTGGAAAGAATGCGGTCCATAAAACTTTGGATGTTAAATCAGTGTGCGTTCCCCTGTGCGTGTGTAAACTCTCAGCGATGAATACGATCAGTAATCGTTTGAGAACAAAATAGTAGAGGAAATAAATAAAGAAAAGAATGAAAAAGAAAGAAAGAAAAAGAAATGAATGACGGAAGATATCCACAGTAAGACCCAAATTGGAACAAAGTTTTATTTCTGTATTTTAGCCAACGTTTTCTATTGGTTTAATTCTGCCAGTTACTTAATTATTAACTCTTTTACAAAAAAAATTAGAAATACATACTCATAAGAAGTACGAAATATAAGAAAAAGTGAAATAATAACAAAGATAAGAAGCTAAAATAAGGAATATATTTTGAAAAAAAAAACTTTGGTCACTTCATTAAAGCAATCTTCTTTAATAAATGAATAGCATCATTTATGTTAGCAGAACTCTAATCGGATTTACCAGATAAGCACGAGTTATCGGTCAGCAACTACTACTTGGAAAAGGAAAGTTGGGAAAGTACCCAGCCAGGACAAAACAGGAATCGCTACGAAAATATTCACCTCTCCTCCATAGCGAACTCGGCGAATTCTTGAGAACTTTTTGGAAACATGTTCATGTGCTGATTAACTCCTAGTTTTCTTCCAATATTTACTTATTTATTTATTCAAAAACATGAAATTAAATTTTAAAAAATTAACATATAGGTTTGCCATAAGACAAAAAAAATGAAGAGAAATGTCTAGAATTTTTGTCTAAAATTACACGGGAAACTTGAACATTTTTACCGCGCTGCGTGTGCACCTTAACTGGTGATTTTTTTACTACATAAAGCGATGGGTCCTGATGGGACACGAGATCGTTTCCCCTGATCCGAAACGCTACAGTAGGAGAGAAAAAATGGTCAATATCGCTCAAAATTACACCTATCTCCTCATAAATTGACCGTATTTTTTTTGCCAAAAAAAAATAGCGCGAAAAACACTTATCACCTTATGAATCCACTGTAATTTTGCAGAAAGGAAATAGAATAAAAAATAGTTAATATCATTCAAAATTACACCTATCATCCGATGAATTTGCTGTATTTTTGCAGCCCGAAAACCCCTATTGCGGCGAAATCACAGTCATCTGGATGTTCTCGACATAATCCTTAGCATAAACAGAACCGATTATATTCCCGATCCAGCCTCGATACTCACACAATGCTGTGCAGATGTTGTCGTTGATTACACACACACACGAAGACACATTTGTGGGATTATCCGTACGCTAATCGCCGTTTTCGATTTTCTTTCGTTACGAGAACGTGATACTGTACGTCTGTAAATGCGGTAGATACATTAAGTGTCCAGGGGAGAAGGAACTGATGCGCTCTATTGCTTTGTTCGGTTCGTTTCACGGGATTAACATCATGCATCGAACTCTCCATAAAACTATTCACCACAACTAGGTCAAGCGATCCACAAAAGAAAAAAAAAACAGGTTATAAATAGGATATCTGATAGGAAATGGACGTTTATTCGATTGTACGGGATTTACGGTTACGAGATTTGTTTTTTCCCGGAACGATTAAACGAGTTCATGTGATGTAGAGCATAAAGTGGAAAAGAGAATGGATGTAACTGAAGAAATATCCTTGATGTTTATTCCTAGTTTTTACGGCTACTTGGGATTTTTCCAAAACAGCTATTTGACTTTTTTTTCTAAAAGAACTGGTAATCATAGTAAGAAATTTTATGTAGTATTATTTATTTTATTTATTCTATTTTATTTATTTTATGTAGTATTTTTGAGCCGAGTCATTTTTTTAAAGTGAAATAGTTGTCTTAATCTTAGAATATTTTTTTATGTACGGGCTAAATTTCTGCTTTCTACAATAGGAATTAAAATGACAAAACTTCGATGAAAAAATTGTGGTTACCGGTTAATTCTCATAGCAATCAATTCCTGGGAGCTTTACTGTGCGCTAATTCCGGAAAAAATGCCCTCTTAACAAAGTTAGTAAGAAGGAAGAAAAATTTCTAGAAAGAAAAGTGATTATCTTAGGGCAAATAGTCGAAATATCATTATCTGCTACAAGCTACAGTGAATTAAAAGGAAAAACCAGGAGAATCCATGAAAATAGCATAAATAAGCTGCATACTTCCACAGATTAAGAAGCTACAGAAATTTTCCTGATTCCGCCGCAGGTTTCTGGGTGTTTTTTTCGTTGAGGTTCAAGTGTGGATCTTGCAAGTTTTATGTACGCATGGCAAAAGGAAAGACGAGTTTATGACTAATTCAAGTTGCTGAAATTTGTTTATTGATCACTTTTCCAGAGATTTGCCTTTTTTTGGTTTATTGACTGATCCTTCGGAGATTTATTTTTGAAAAAAGGGGTTTGAGGGCTAGATTTAACGTTATTAGTGGGCGTAGAAAAAAAAATTGGCTCAACTCTGAAGTTGATGGCTATTAATAATAAATTATAATAGAAAGTAAAAATAAAATAAAATAATAAGAAAATAAACTAACAAAAATAATAAAATAGTATAAATAATATAAATATTAGTTATATAACAAAGAAAAAAGAAGCATCCTGAGATCTTCACGGATCCTCATAGCTTGACCAAAGTTAGAAAAAAAGATCATTCTTGAACCGATCAAAAAGAAATAATGATAAGGAATTTTGATTGTCAAAATATTAATCATTATGTATCGGTTTCATACTAATAGTTACTCTAGAATTTTTTATATTAATGTAATAATTTTAATTTTTAATTAACCAATATTTTAGATATAGATTTTATGTTTATTTCTGATAACTTTTTATCACTTTTAAACTGCGTGGACGAGTTTTCCGCACTATCCTGCAGCATTTTTCCCAAATAAAGTGACATAGTTACGTGAGAACTTCTCCCGTGATGCGGCGGTGGTGGAAACTCGTCCATGCCAACAATCCGACGAGTATTTTTGTACGAAATTTCCCTGATTTGATGGGAGTTGTGTACGAGTTGTACCGAATTCTATTTACGGAGTGACACAATACTATTTATCCAAATCCATGCTAATCCATAAGAGTGGTTTCGTCATGAAAGTTACCCATACATGCTACCGTTTCCAATAGATACAACAATACCGAAATCGTCAACAAATAGGAAATCCCTAAATCCAAAAAAAAATGATACTGGCGCACCATGAAAATAATTTTAAAAAATAATTAGGATTTTAAAGGTACAAATAATTTCTAAATTAATAATTAATAATTGAGATAATTTGAAGAAAGTAAAATAATAAATGCCAATGACCATTACCAGAGATTTCAGTATATATGGATAAGAGAAATTTAACAACAAAAAAAAACGATTTGAGAGGAATGTAGGAGGAATGTATGATATTGTGCCCACTTAGGGAAAAAATTGCTCTAAAATATCACAGATAGTTCCCTAAAACAACAAAATTCTGTATTCTTTTGACTTTTTTGCCACATTCATGTACCTAACTGGTCCCGAGAGGAATGATATGAACGGTCGACGCTCTCTTTAGAGCGAATAAATGATGAATGAATAAAATATTCGAACATACGTCGAGCATTCGGTTCGTAGGCGGAACAACCACAACACGCTGACTCTACGAACATGTTCGCCTTCGGATAAGAAATGAAGAAACAGCTTAGCAGGGCTCGACGACGACGACGCACGTGTCGCGCGCAGAGAACTCGTCCATCGCCGTACGAGTTCGCCTGCTCCGGTAGTTGTAAAGAAAATACGATTATTATGATGCGCATTTGTTTTTATATGGTTCCTGATCCTTAACAAGTGTTATAGCTAGGAAAAAAGTTTTTTTCTAAGCTACTCCAAGGTTTCATTAGATTCCTCCAAATTCTGAGCTGTTATATCCGCACAATTTTTTTGTGGGGAATTCGGATAAAGATTTAAAGCTAGAAACATTCCAATGGATGTTCTTCTCAGAAAATGGCGTTGTGCCGAATGTTTGAACATTCGAATATTCGACAAACACTTTATTCCTGGGACTGTTAGAAGGCTACTTATGGGAAAAAAAAACCTTGAATAATTAATTGTTGGATTTGGTGTTTAAATAAATATCGCCTGGAATCAAAAGGGAGCAATGGTTCTATGGTTATTCCAGAGTCTAATGCATAATTTAAAAACTCCTGGTCAATAATTATTAAAAATTAAAAACAATTAGAAAAAATCAAATCAATAAAATTTATGCCATTTTGATTATTGGTTCTATTGTCGAGCATAGAAACGTATCGTTTCATATGAGAAGGCAAAACTGAGAAAAGACGTACCGCTTAAAAACTTTGACGGATTTAAATAATAATATAATATTTATAAATAACATCTAATAAATAATATGATATTTATAAATATATAAAATTTGAACTTAAAACCTAGTAAACTTGTAATATTTAATTTAAAATTAATGCAATAAAATTAGTTATGCAACGGGCAGATTGTTGACCTCAAATCAATTATCTATTTAAAATATTTATCAAGCTGAAATCTTGAATATCTCTAAAATTTTTGATTGATAAACGATCGTGATGTGGTAAACTTTAAAAAAAAAACCAATAATGTTGTTTTACATATGTAAAAACAAAACATATGTCTTTTTGGTTTTGTTTCTGGCAATTTCGAGTAAATAACAATGAGATTAACTTAACAACTTGAGATTTTATGGATGAGAATTCGAAGACGAATGAAATCGGAAGGTTAAAAGGAAGGAAAGGGAAAAAAGGAGAAAAAAAACTATATATTTTCTTTGCATGGTATTTTACGGCCCTCATTGAGTCTATAGTAACTTGATAGGAAATTTGATGAGACCAATCCCAAACACGGAAACGTATGTGGTCCAAAGCGTCGCCATGATGTGGGAGCAGCCACGAAATTTGAGGATGTGAGTGAATGAGTGAATGAGTGGTGCGGAGAACCGCGGTGGACGTAATCCCTATGTGAATGTGAGGGGTTGCCGGATCGTCAGAGGAGTGTTGGGGATTAATCGAGCCTCGTTTGCATATTTCTGCGCGAAAGAAAGCATGACTGACCACATATGGCCAAGACATTTGTGTCAGTCGCCCGGATTGACGAAGACGGGAAGACGAGGGGGAGTGGAATCGTGTGACCGATCCGAGGACGACGTCATTACATGTTCGACGAGCGGCTGGGGAAAAAAATGCAGCTAATTGACGTATAAATCAAAATTTCCACCAGGTCAAGGGAAACGATCCGCACAATCTGCTTATTACGTGCGACAGGAGCACATGTTCATTTCCTTCGAGAGGTCAGATCCGTGGTGGTGGTGGTGTGAAGTGGGAATGAGAGGGGAGAGAAAGAAAAGATAAAATAAATTGAAATAAGGCTCTGACGAAGGCGGTGACACCGAAACGTTAGCTGTTTTTTTTAATAAGGAGGATCAATAACAATCTTGGCTACAGCTCAAGAAATTCAGTTAAAAACCACGTGATAAAATAAACCTTTTCTTTCCAATTAACATTTTCGTAGCAATATTAATACAATAATAATAATAATAATAATAATAATAATAATAATAATAATAATAATAATAATAATAATAATAGTAATAATAATAATTCCATAGTTTGAGGCAATCATTCAGAAAAAACTGAGTATTATGACAAGCTTAATTACAAGCACATTTTTCTTCGTCACCACTCCTGTCAAAATAATACAGAAAATTTCTAAAAATAAAATTTCCCATGTAATGAATTTATGGAAGAAATAAAAACTGATTTCACACAGCTGCCATTGATGAACATAGAGACTAAGACAGACTAACCATGTACCGTATCGCTTCCCCCAACAAGCAGAAAAAAATCACAATAATCAAAAAATCGTTTAAAAAAATCACGACGTAGAGATTAGATTTCCTGGTTGGGACCCTCACGCGTTTACAACGCTCATGTCTTATGTCTCACGTCTCACAATATTATTATTTCTATTTTATTATTATTTATTTCTATTTTTAGCAGCAAATAAACGTTGCTAGCGATTTTTGGGGAACTTTGACCGCGTCTGGCTCGCATGAAATTTTCATAACTTTTTATTTAAGACGAACATTTAGAGGAATTTTCTTATCGAATATCCCTAAACTAAGCTGGTTAGAGACGCATAGACAGCTTAAAGTTCTATTTTAAAGTTTTTGAGATTGCAGAAAAAAACTCTCTATCGTGATCAATCGAGGAATTGTCCAGTAAAACCAGTTCTGAATAAAAACGTTGAAGGAATGTGTCAAATTTTCGATTCAGTTTCAAGATTTTTTGCGGGAAATTCTTCTACGAGAACTGGTCTTCAATGTTTTCTCACATTGATAAATAATCACGAGACGGTTTTCTTTCGGGATTTTCGCCGTTTCCAATTCTCAATTCGCACCTCAGCTGACAAAAAAAAGTTGGCATAGGACAAGTTTTTCAGTGGAATCTTCCGAAGAAACGGAGATTCAATGGGAGAAATCCGCGTTGTTGATCGAGAAGAAAAAAAGAAAGAAGAAAGAAAAGAAGTGAAAAAGAAAATGGATTATTTTGAGCGGTAAGGATTTTTCTTCACTGTTTCCTTACACCGTGCCACTATATAATGTTTCCTTTTTTTTTTCTTACTCGACAGGAGTTATGGGAGGAAAAAATATGTGTCCACTGAAGCTGACTTGTAATTTTAACTTGTTCTAATAATTATTACTAATGAAATAAACACGCACTTGAAAGTTTTTTCAATTTTTGAAAAGTAAATTTTTTGCAGACAAGATTTCTGGAGAATGTGACCTTTAACTTTAACTTGTTTTATAATTATTATTAATGAAGTATACATTCGCTAGGAAAACTTCCCAATTTTTAAAAAACAATTTTTTTTGCAACAAATTAGTGCATCTAGAAAATGTTTGATGTGGGATTCGAGTTGACTGCGGCCGAATTTCTTCTCCTTTCAGTTGATATGTGGCGGTCAGAACGATGTGGCATTTTGTTAAAACGAATCCGAAGCGCATCGGTGGACTTTTCGTTTTAGTTCTGGACACGTTGAAAGATGAAGGGATGTAGCAAAAAGAATTAAAAACTAGGGAAAATTTTAAAAATAAAAAATATAACATAAAAATAATATAAAAATATAAAATATATAAATATAACAAATGAAATAAATAATAAATAATATAAAATAATATAAAAATATAAATGATGTAAAAATTTAAAATTAAAAACTAAAAAAAAAAACTAAAATCTAGAGATTATGTGTAGAATATCTCCTAATTCACCTTATTGATGAATTTATCTGTCCAAAAATTACAGCTTGATAGATGCTGAGCGAAGATAATCGAGTAGAAAAAAAGTAGGAAAGAGAAGATAGGAAAGGAGTTAGGAACATAGGGATGAAAGAGATCCAGTAAGCACATGGAACCATCGAAAAAACCACTGGAATCCACCAAAATTACACTTTGATGAGCGTTAGTGTAAATGTTGGATAGCGCTACACAAAAATAATTAGGCCGGGTTACTGGAATTAGTTAGTTTAACTAACAACTGTTGTTCCCGTCCGGAAAAACAGTATGAGAAATGAAGATAAGTGGTGAAGACGGGCAGACAGACAGACAGGCAACGCAAGAAAGTAAAATTGAAAGTTAAGCCGACCGGCTGCTGCCGCTGCTGCCGAATTCACCACCGTCGACCGTCGTCGACACCGAAGCGACGGTGGTTGAGATGCGCCGCGATTTTTGCACACGGTGTTGACACGTTCACGAATGAATCCGTCATATTAAACTGTGTGTGTCGGTGTACTTGTGCGTGTTAGGGTGTGTGCGCGCGAAGAAACTCGTCCACACGTTCGTCGGCTCCTCGATTCGTTCCGGATCCATCCGCGCGCGACGCGATAAGGATCACCACCACGTTGGTGTCGGTGTTGTTTACTGGGGTTTAGAGAAGCGAAAAACAAGGGTATTACCTTTTGTTTATCTTTTTTTCAAAACAATATTTAAAAGTTATTCAAAAATATATTTTCTATGTCGTATCGTTACTATTGATTATTAAAGGATAAAGTTTCTGACGTTAATTAATCCGCTTGGGATTGACGCGGCAGAGAATTTATCCCCTGTCCCTCCTTCTTATTAATGACAATTATTAGAAAGATTATAGGATGAGGATAAAGGATTAAAGAATTATTCAGT
This sequence comes from Necator americanus, assembly GCF_031761385.1. Taxonomy (NCBI): domain Eukaryota; kingdom Metazoa; phylum Nematoda; class Chromadorea; order Rhabditida; family Ancylostomatidae; genus Necator; species Necator americanus. Next base: position 37,981,180 of record NC_087372.1, read on the forward strand.
GTATTTTTTATTAGTCAATATTATGGGACGGGTGTTAGAGGTTCCACTGCTTGCACGATCGATCGAAGGTTCGAATCCGCCCTGGTGCTCACCAACCCTTTCATCCCTCCGGGGTCGATAAATTGGTACCAGAACTGTTTGGGAGGATAAAACAATGACTTGACACATCGGCTAGCCCCCACAAGTCATTGTATGGGCCAGTTACACGTTCCACGTGAACCTCAAACGATTCTGAATTGAAGTGAACGTGGTGGCGAAGGTCCCAAGCGGATTGATTAACGCCTGAAACTTTATCTTTTATCCTTTATATATTAATGTTCATTCAACAAATTACAGTCAAAAACGTTGTCACATTCCAAGCGGATTGAAGCCACTTTGCGCTCCATCAATTTTTTTTAGTGTCAATTATTTATAACATTATTTTTTCCAGTTCTGATTAAAAATTTACACTTTAGTTACAGGGCGCTTTGTTTTGTGAGCTGGTTGAGTTTGATGAGATATGAAAAATTTCCATTATTATTATTATCTATTTATTTCATTAGTTTACTTTTAATTATTTAAAATTATAGTTTAAAATTTTCCATAAGAGAGAGGAATTCTATGTCGTGTCTGCTCTATTCAAAAAAAGTTAACTAAATACATATTTCATCTCGTACATTATATATTACTTTATTTGTTATTATATACATATTATATTATTATATTAATATTATTATATTATTATATATTTTATTTCATTTTATGTATCATTTTTTAGACTGATTTATCCCATTTTGCTACGATCTGACTAGATTCTCATAGAATTTTGTGGTGAAGCAGCACGAATGCCTGAATCAATAAATAAAACCCGAACTTAGCTGCATAAACTCGTACATATTCCAGGAAATTGGGAAAAATGTTGCTTCAGAAGAGGTGCTTCAACTGAACGAGAAGTAGACGAGTGCGTGCGCTGCTTGGACGGCTGTTGTTCGCCTCGTCGGCTCTGCGGACATCAACGTGGTTCCTTTTGTCTTTTCCCTATTGAGGTCGTCGTGGAGCATTTAAGGAACTGAATCGAGTGTTTCTAATTGCGCTATTGCCGCGGCGTCGGCGACCATAAATGAAAGCTGTACTTTTAAGTGAGTTTTCCTGAGAATACCGAGGACGACGACGTCGGAGACGAGGAAGAAGTTCCTTGTGCAACCACACTTTTGTGCAATGAAATGACCTTGACGAGATTTCGGCGGCGGCAGCGGAGGCGATCGTATTACGCGCGCGCAACATACGTAACCGCAGATTTTTTGCACTGCGGGTTTTCATGAGCTGCGTTTTGTAGCGAATCGTACGAACGCAATTAATAAAAGATTATAAGAAACGTCCCACTTTAGCAGCGTAATCAAACGAGTTTGTCCCCGTTTGTTTTGCACTTACGGATCATGCCTTGGAATAATTGCAGATATCGAGCTCTGGGTGGGGTTTTAGGGAAATTTTGAAAAAAAAAATCTCTTGAAAATGAGAAATACTTTGCAAGGTACGTATAAAATTGCACTGGTGTTTCCCCTTCTTTATAAAAATTGAAGGATTATTTGGGCTTTTTTTCCCCCGTGAATTCTCCAAGAAGCTTTCATCTCTCCCCCCGCTTATCTCCGATCGATTAAATCCAAAGTTTTCTACTTCTTCCTCGGGAATTAGAACATATTCACAGATTCTGCAATTACGAAGAGTGCGACAAAAAAAACCCCATAGAAAAAAATCAAAGGACAGCGCATCCACTTCTTTAATGCTACGAAAACGTTTTGATGTCAGGAAAGCAACGAATTTTTGAAAAAAAAAAATCAATTTAATTATAGTTAGAGACTAGTTTATGAGAGAAGAGAAAGAAAAAATACAGAAAAAAATCTAATAAGCAATCCTCACTAACTCGAGACTCCTCACAAATTTCGCTTTTTTAAAAATTACTTCCGAGTTTTGCTGATAATCTTTTTATTTATGGAATAAAGTTCCTCCAGCAACATCCGCCACTGGTAATCTTCTTCGTGCCTGGAAAGTCGTCTGGAAATTTTTTTGTTATTTTCCGCTCTGACACTACGAAAAAAAAATTGATTAATCGATGACCCAACTATGTAATTAGAGGGATGCAGCTATAGTGAAAAACATCTCTGGGAAATAATAAAGCATCCGGCATACATATTAATATTTCATGCACGGAAGCCTCCTATTCTATGAGAGAAAACTTTGATGAATGTTTTTTCCCCAGCTGCAAAAAATTTTCTTCAGAACTGAGTAAAGGAGAAATTGAAAAAGTTTGGACGAGGTAAAAAAAATGAAAAAAAATGAAGGAACATTCCTCGATTCAAGAGAATGGTTCTGGAAAAATTGAGCAATTTTCAAGTATTTATGGACAATAGTATAGTTAGTATGTATCAATAGTATAGAAAAAATATTTTATTGACAATGGTTTGGGAAAATTTAATACTACTTCGGAGTAAACCTATTTAATTTGTAAATATTTCTTTAAGAAAGATCTTACTAGTTTTATTTATTAAATTGTCCACTAACGACTGGAGAAAAATATGTGGATTATGGAAAAGAATAACGGAGAGAGGAAATTCACTTCGGAAAAATTTTCCCTTTTGTCAGAAAACGGGTTTTTTTTTAATTTGCAGTTTCATATTATTATGTGTACTCACAAAAATACAAAATTGGAATAAACGCTCTGAAAAAACAACTGAAATAAACAACCTCATTTGATTAAAAGTGTACGGTGAGTGGGAAAAAACTTCCCAATTATCGGTTGCTGTGAATGACAGTTCGGTGGGATTCGAGGATAACCATAGGAGCGTTACCATCGGTTAATCATAGCCGTCGTAGCATACTTGAAATTAAATCCACAACCAGTTCCTGGGACTGGGAATATGACATTGAAGTTCTCAATTATGATTACTCCACGGTCAGATTAAGCTTTCAATAAATTCCTACATTTACTTCTTTTTCATCAATTATTAAATAAACAAACTGCTAAAAAAAACATTTCTTTTCATTTTTTTTTTTCTGGAACAACATTCTCAAACAACAACAACAGCAGCAGCAGCAACAACAACAACAACAACAACCGTAACAACAACAACAATAGCAACTACATTTTTTTCTCGAACATTTGACTATATCTGAACACATGAAATGTTAATCAGTTCAAAATTTCGGATTATTGATTCATTCTAACATTGATTCTAACATTCTAACATTCATTCTAACTTAGTCATCCATTCAATTTTTCCAGTCATTTTTTTTCTGTTCAGGATTACTCGAATGTCGGAGGGACTTTTAAGGCTGGTAGCTCATTTAATAATTAATGTAAACGACGAAAGTTAAAAAGAATTAATCAATTAAAGAAATAATCGAAGAAAGAAAATTAATGTGAACTGGAACTAGACGTATGTCAATTTGCGCTTTCATTTATTACACTACCCAATTTTTTTAATGTTTATATAGTTCTGTTAGTGGGTAGAAAAACACAAAACAGTTCGTGCAACGTCTGAGAGTAGAAATGAAAATCTCATAAAACCACCATTTTCCAGAATAAGAATTAAGTCAAGTAGATCAAAAGTCATGTTAAGGACCAAAAACGGCAGAGGACAGTACAATGATTCCTTCTACACCCATACTTCCTATATATAATTATTGTTTTTATCAGAAGATCATTCCATTGCTTCTGGATTCTTTTTTTTTCATATTATACCTATAATTATATTCTTTATCAGTACTATACAATATTTTATTGGATATAATTTAATCTAGATAAAAATTTAACTATACATAATATCCAAATTTAGGAGGAAGGACACCTTATCATGATTAGATCTGAGACTTTAAGGTCATGCCATTCGGCAAGAAATTGTTCTCCGGCAGAAGTGTCCATGCCTAACCAGTAACTCATTTTTGGACAAAACTTTGAAACAATGTAGTATTGATTATATATGTATTATATTTATTAATCATGCAATATTAATATTATTAGAGGAAAAACTCACAAGAATTTCCCCTGATAAAAAGAAACAAATCCAGAAATAATGACAAAAGAAGAAGGAAAGAAAGACGATAGAAGAAAGAATAAAAGCAATAATTATTGGAATAGGTAACAAAAATGTGGATTCAATACGTTTCCATGGCGTGAAAATAATTGTAATGACGGTCGTTGGCACGATAAAATTGAAATGTTCACAGTTTTTATTGGTGCCCGACAATGAGCGGCCGTTAACGATGGGGTATCCATAATCCACTGAAAATATTCCGCACCCGCACGCAATCCATCGTTGGTATCCGACCACGTATGTAGTAACGGCATCTATCGTATGTATAATCGACTAGGGAACCGTGAAGTGCTTGGTGCCTGATTCGTACGGAGTGAAAGTAGTCCTTTTTTTTTAGTAATTTTTAAAAATAGCACGATTTACGTCACTGTCCCCTTTATTTTTTTCATACAAATTATATTTCTGACTTCTTTTGATTCAATATTTCCTACTACCTGTCATCCTTTTTTATATTACTTATTTTATGTTAAAATATTCTCTTAAATAAAATAAATATATTAAATAAATATTAAATAAAAATAATAAATTTTTTGGTTAAATATTAATAGTTAAATATTAATAAATATAAAATGTTAATAATAAATAGAACATAAAAAGACGTGCGAAACAACAGGTAAACGATTTTTACAATCTTTACTAGCGACACAACGATACGGTTTAGTTTGGTGAATAAAAATAATTTTTAAAAATTTAAAGGTGGACAAAAACAACTTGAAAATAGTATAAAAATAAAACTAAAAATTGAGAATACTATAATGATAAAATTAAAACAAAAAATACGAGTAAAGGAATGTAAACCTTAGAATAAATAATTATAGTCACAAAAGTGAAATCTGTCAGAATTGCCTCAGTATTTTCACTCTTCCTAAACGATTAAGCGAAATCTCTCAGTAAAAAAAAACTTCTCTACAACGAGAGCAGCACTAAGAGTTTTTTTCTGTTTTTAAAAGTAAAATTCTAAAAGCAAAAAAAAAAAACTAAAACGTAGAAGAATACCAGGAATGAATTTTTTTGAAGTGGATTTAGAGGTTTACAATTATGTTCTTCACCGACTCACTTTTCCCAGACCTCATCCCCAAATTCGGACAAATCGTTGCTTTTTACTATGAAAATTGAGGACAACAAACAAAGAATCGTGACGATGTGGAAAGTGATTTTATACCAAAATAAAAACAAACAAAATAAGCGTAGACCAGTGTGTACAACAATATACTCCATTCTATTTTCCATACCAATACGGTGATTGGTCCACATAACCCCATACACCATTGTAATAGGGTCCTGAAACGAAGAGGATGAGTATTTCAGCAGCAGCCACAGCTAGTTTTATGTGAACACCAAACAATTTAGCGAATGAGAATGAGGAAGATTTTACTTTAGATGATGGTCAAGACACATCAGGGTTACTGTAGTTCCGTGTACTTTTAGGAAAAGAAAGATTGGCAAGTACTACTTTGGACTGGGACTGTACTGGAACTTTGTGGGACCTCCACTCCAGTTATCGTATTTATCAGTTAGTTTGCTAAGAATAAAACTGGTAACCTCGTTGATTTACACATCCCGAATTTTAACCCGTAATATCCGGTATGGATAAGCTACTGAGTTTCCAGACCAAGGCAAATGTGTTACTAGCGTTTTCCATGGCAAAGTAAATAGTAAACATAGTATGTAAGTAACCGAACTATCCTTTTCGATGAGGATATTTTTTCAAAATATTAAAACAATTCCACGAAAAAACTAAGAAGTTCTATAGGAGAAAAATCCTGAGTTTTCCCGATTTTCCCGCTTAATCCTGCTGAACAAAACTTACCAAATCTTTCCTGTTGTAAAATTTCGAAATTTGTTGGCGCTGGAAGTCCGTATTTGTTTTTGTGGAAGGAAATTTCGTGGTAGTAATTACGGTAAGCTGCATGAGTGTACAAGGGAGGTAGTCCACTATTGTAGAACTTATCACTAAATAGTGCAAAATTACGTTAATTTAATTATAACGGAAAAGAATTGAGAAAAAAAAGATTGGATAACGTGTTACCGATAGAAGCCAAAACTATCCACGCCTATGTTGCTGGGCCCAATCCCATGTGGCCCATATCCATAATTGTTCGTGAAGCCATTCCTTTTGACTCTGTAATGTGAATAATTCCTGAAAAAACAAAAAAGGAGAAATTACTAGGAAAAAAGTCCTCTTTTACTAATTGTCGCTCTGTACGATCAGTGTTACAGCCGGAGTGAAAACAATCTAACATGTGGCTTAACTCTGTTAGCAGTCACAATGGGACCCTCGCTGTTCACTCAATTGCGCCGCAACTCAGGTGCGCTCGATTTGTTACGACTGTATACTACTGACATAATTCCTTAGGTGTCAAATCAACATGCTAGGAGTGAACTCTGCCTCTTTGACCATGTTTTTTTCCTGGAAATACCTCCAGCGAACCTCAAGGGTCAGCTGGTACGTAATCGTGCATATGATCGAATCTGCACCACTCCCAGCTGCGTGGTTTGCCCGTATGGCAGAGAGGGTGATTGCATGGTATCAGGAGTAGTGTATCGTATAACGTTCAGGTTGTGCGGTGACGATTATATGAGGGAAACGGGACGTCCGCTGTGTATTAGGGTCAGGAGCATCTAGATAGACTCGCAAAATCTAAAACCTTCACCCCACTTGGAGCACACCGTAGAATATGTCATCGAAACTCCGAAGTGGAGGTAGAAGTTAGTATATTATCCTACGAGTCCGAAATCACAGCACGCAGAACACTAGAGGCCTTTTGGATAACCGCCAAAAGTCCAAAAATGAACAAGAAGGATGAGTCCATTGCGATCACAAATGAACTAACCCCATACCAAAATCTGTGCGGGTTTTGATCTACGGGGCGGGCCGTGAGGTCCCTATATGAAACCTTGTGACTCATAGTTGTGGCATGTGGTGGTCTGTTGCGTTAACAAGTCTAGATAATGAGGTAAGCACTAGCCAATGTGTTGCTGTTTGAGTTTGCCTACCGTTTGGATGCTTTCTGTAAGGTGATGAGGCGCTTGAGGGGATAAATCACTAATGGCTTTGAATTTTCCAGGCTCTGACGAAGGCGATAACGCCGAAACGTTAGCAGTTGTTTAATAAAGACGATCAATAACAATTTTGGCTACAGCTCAAGAAAATCAATTAAAAACTACGTTTCAACATGCCGAGATTCAAAGACAATCGAACATGGGCAATACTCATGCTTTTCCCTTCATTACTGCTATTACTTGCATTAGGAACAGAAGATATTGTGCCAGAGGAAATAAACTACGGTTCTCAGTCTTCCCAAACAATGACTTTAGGTCCGTTAACTGATAACAAATTAGTACATTTTATTTGAAGTTATAATTTTAATTTACCAAGGAATCAACTAACATTCCTAACTTAAGAGCGGTGAATATTTTGTTCAAAGTAAAAATTAATTTTTGATTGGATTCTAGAGTAATCCAGTTGGATAGTACCAGAACAACAAAAAAAACAGAACTAATCAACTGCTAAACATTCATGGAGGATTATTCTTGATGAAATTCTATAGGATTTTCTATAAGATGAGTTTTGTGGAGATGAACAATGTCTTCAAGGTGAAGATTAATTGATTGATTTGATCCTGATCAAAGAAAAAAAACAAGTGATAGGTTTGATTGGAACCCTGCTTAGCTCAAACAATGAAAGCAGGGATCAGATCAATCGCACTGAGAGAACCTTGTGGTGTTCGATAGATAGAGTTTGCGAGAGTATTCTGGAAACTAGGGTCAATCCAAGACCATCGATCGCGAACACATATCAATATAAACCATAAAAAACCCATAAAATAGAAATACCAATAATAAATAATAGAAATCCATAAAACCATACTATTCCTTGGAAAAAGTGATGTACGCTAACTTTGGCGGGAAATCACCGAGACCAACTCCACCAATACATTGACAACGCGCGTAAACTATCGGTAGATCATCAGTTTTGAGGCAGCACATGATCTACCTCTTTCCCAAAAACATGCAGTTAATTTTGTTTCCACTAATTTTTTCCTGAATTGGTTCGACGTCCCACGACCGATTCCCTGGTGCTCTGTCACATTCAATTCTCTCTTAAAGGCATCACTTCACGAATCTGAAGTGGTATGGGTTTCAGGTGGAGTATTCGTATACGGGATCGTAGATTATGGAGAGTGGGGGTGATTCTGTCCATTTCTTCCTAATTGCCTTAGAAAACGACGGCCAGGAAGATACGGCTTCGAGCATAATGGCGCACTATTTTCTACAAGGAGTTCGATTGGAGCGCGCCAGCCTTGTGCACGCGCCGCATTTAACGGGCCGTTTTTTTCGGCATTTAGGAAGAAATGGACGAAATCACCGCCCTTTCCATACTCTCCCATCTCTCCCAAAATTGTGAAAAATTAGGATTTTTGTTAAGCTATTAAAATTATGCTTATTTATTTATTCACTTATTCACGTACCTCTATGGTGCACCAAAAAAATAAAAATAAAAAACAAACAAAGAAATAGTTGCCTGAACCGGAATATTCTCTAAAATTCGGTCTTTGAAAAATGTTGTTTTTATGAAAAAAGAAAAACAGTCCCTCTGACTTTTGAGAAGTCGGTTTTCAAAAAATATTATTTATGTTTGCTTCAAGAAAAAGACGTAAAAAAATATAATAATAGTCTTCGGGGCTCGTATAAATTTTATCGTCTTATTCAAGTTTATTGATCTTCTACAAGGATATTCTTCTCTCATAGTTATAAATCATCCACTATACTACTATAGTACCACTCGAGTCAGAAATGTAAATAAAAACAAATATAGTGTAGGATCCGACATCCGGACTAAGTCATTGGATTTCTCGAGCAGTATGTAGTAGTCGGAACGTATGTAATAGTACACCTACGATAGAGTTCTTCCGAAATTGAGAATAGAGGATTCTGGGGCTTATTTCCACCCGCAATAAGAGATATGTCCTTTTGGTCAGCGGAACCGTTGCGTGGGGAGAGAACGAAATTCGGGATGGGGATTCAGGGATGTACGGAGAGTTTTTGAAATTAAAAATTGAAAATTTTGAAAGAATCGTACAGGGAAAACTCTGAAAAACTTTACACGTTCTATTATTTCTTTTTCTTTCTTCTCACTGTGTGGTTACTGTATTTTTTTTTGTATTTTGTCCTTGCCACTTCCCGTTTATCACGCCATTGTGCGAAATAAATAAATAAACAAATAGTAACAAGCGTAATAAATACATAAATAAATAAATATACAAACAATTGAATAAAGAAATAAATAGTAATAGGCGTAATAAATAAACAAATAAATAAATAAAATTCGGAAAAAGTATTTTGTTCAGCAAAATTAGATTGCAGTTATTGGTTTCGATAGTTTTCTCTTGTGTAAAGGTGGACAACAACACGAACCTGATAATGGCAGCAGAGGAAAAACTGGACATTGTGATCAGAAAAATAATCGTCTGCCACATCGCGCCAGAAGCTAATGATTTCCGCGGAAAACACAACCGAAATCACGTTCCACAACATGCTGGAACTGGCTTTACGGCGACCTCTGTGGCGTTGCCATACATACATCACAAAAGACATGCGATCATTGCGGAAAAAAATCTGGAAATCCGATCCGACTAAATAATAAAGCAATAATAATTTTTCTTTTGCTACCATTTTCTGTAGAAATTTAGATAAACATTGTTTTTTTAAAGTTATATTTTTGCGTTTACGTAATACTTCAAAGAATTAGAACTTTTTATGATAACCAGTGTATTGGAGGGTTGGTCTGAGCAGGTCCCGTCCACTTCGAAAACGAGACTGATTTGAGAGAGATTACTATGGAAAATTGTACTTTTGAGTTTATTTTAATTCAATTCAATAAGTTCCAGGGTAGCGTTAATATTATTCAGTCCTATCAGGTCGAAATACTGCTGAAAACACAGCGTTTCATTTTTACAACATATTTACCTAACTTATTCACCTAAGCAGGTCATTAACAACAAAATAAAGTAGCCAGGCAAATTTTGGTGAAATTAAATAAAAACGGGGATGTCTACATTTAGGAAACTGAAAAAAAAGAAGTTTGAAAGGAAGGCATAGTACCAAACAAAAAGTAGACAAGAAAAAAAAACCTAAAAAAACATAAATACGTAAGTAGGTATAGTAAGTTTTTAAACCATTCAACCCATAAGATAAAGTTTTTATGTAGATTTATAACGTATATGTTACAACGAATTTTCATTTCTTATTCTTTACACTTCATCCTCCTTTAAAACAGAGCTCGAATCGGAATTTCCCAGAATGTTTAGTCCTCGTCAGTGTTTAGGAACATAAAGGATGACGAAAGTTATGGTATTTGGTACTTCTGCTCGTTAGTATAGTATTATATTTACTTTAATATATACAAAAATGAGTACACTAAATTTTTGTATAGTGTTTTTAGCAAAACAATTTGACATATTTCCTTCTTTTTTCGTACTACTCCTTTTTATTACCATTTTCTTTTTTTTCCTTGTATATTTTTCGTGTATGTGTTTCCTTTGCCCACGTATAAAACCTCAGCAGGAAGATCTTTGAAGTTTTTGATATGCAAATGACGGATTTTTCGTGGATTTAGTTGTCTCTTCCGATCAAAGAGTTCTTATGGCTACCGTCTGAAAAGATATATGCGTGTTTATCAGTGGGACCTTATAAAAGGGACATAATTTTTGCTCGTAAAGCTCACCTTCTATACGAAAAATTAGGATATTTTTCTCCAAAATTATTTATCTAACTGGGCGATTTAAAAAAAAGTGCCCTGCAGCAGATGGAAATGGTCCAATTGGTACTCCTTTTTTTTCCTCACTTTTCCATGCTGCCTACATATTTAAACCTCTTTGGGGATGGAAGCTTAGAACCGAAGAAAATTGAAGATGGCGAGCTCATTTTTGATACGAATCGATTGTGGGCGGAGCAGCCGGATCGATGTGACCTACCCGCCCATAATCAATACATATCTAAAGGCTTGATAATGATCTCAAATGTTTGTTGATAGCGAGGGATGAGGCCTTAAAAAGGTAAACATAAAACATATCATACGATTTTGAGGGTGAAAACAGGATATAACTTCGGGAAGTGGTGGGAAGGGTTTCTCATTGGATGCATGTCGCTCTACTAGTACTGGTGTGCATCGTCAGCATTCTGATCATCGTCACAGGAGCAAAGCAGCCGTGTAGGTCGGATTCTCCTTGTGTTCGTCTACGGAGGACCTTTTTTTCGGTGTAAATCCAGGCATATTTCGGCTCAAATTTCAGCTTTTTTCTTCCAGAACCTGGCCAACATACGGATTGTGCCCATTTCAACCGATTCCTGGTGATTTTTCCACACTTTTCGATACAACGGTGGGCGAGGACTGTAAAGACGGGAACGCTAGCGAGGTACTACTTTGTTGGATTTCTTGTTTATTTTTGTTGACAGCACCAGCACCGAATGCAAAAGATTAGTTTAGCGTTTCGTACCCTGCCTATTTTCTGCTGGATTCTCATGTGTTATGGCATTTTTGAATTCATCTGAAATTGTGGCTGGATGTATTCGTGATATCGGATCAAAACTCGTGAAATTCGAGGTATGTCAGGTATATAGTTGGTCCCAAACATGTTCATCCGAGTGACCGCAACGCGTCCACCGCAATTATCAAGAAAAAAGAGGGAGTTAAAGTTTTAATTCCAGAGATCTCCGGATAATCCGAGGACTGTCAAAATAGTAGATCAAGAGTTTGCGCTTATAAGGAGGTTTGTACTAGTATATTGGGAATTCGTTAAGAGCTCATACAAGGTTATACTGTTGTTGTACTCTGACAATAATAATAATAAATACTTAAATATGGATAGATATCATGGATAAATATTTAATTATACAAAATATTCAATTTTTAGGCGCAAGTAGGCTTTATTCAGATTAGAGTCTGAGTCTTTAAGGTCATGCGGTCCGCCTAAAAATTGTTCTCTTGCGGAGGTATCCATATTTAATCGATCAATGATCCTGAACGTTTGCTGTTGTAAAGGCGAACATTGCGTTAAACAAAAATCATACGGTAAAGGAATTTTGTGGATTTTGTGCAGATTTTACGTATTCTTATGCTTTTGGTTTTTTTTTTTCAGAGAATAAGCTGATTTACGATTTCGAGATGAAGACGGAGGAGGAGGGGAGCTCTGAGTTTAAAAGTTTTTTTTTTTTTGAAAAATCAACATAGAGACTTCACATTTGCTGACTACGGGAAATTTTAGCGATGGTGGACAACAAAAGCTGCAAAAAATCGCCTAGATCTTCTTAGCGCAGCGTTCATAGTTTAGCGAGTTTTGTGATGAAAGTGTAACAGGGAAGTCGTCAGGGGTTCCTCGAAACGTTTTGATAAATCTTCTGTCGTGTACGGCAGCGTTATGCTGACCGTAAATTGTCGTCGTGCGTCAAAATGAACGCGTCAAGTTGACCGCATACTTGCGACTTTTAGCACAACGCTGCGTTCAAGGAAAAGCTAGTGAAAGAGCCTGAGCAAAGTATAAATATTGATTACTTTGGCGAGAAAAACAAATTGGCCACATAAGAGAATAACTAATAAAATTTCAGGACCTTCCATTCCACGATATTTGCCAACTGTACATCCTTGCAATCTGCTATGCGACTACATTTACAGCTATCACTATTAATCTTTGGTTATATCTATACGGTGTTTACTGTAATGATGTCATTATTAAGAATCGGTAGCAGCCGTGGATGTTGTTTGAATCATCGTTTTTATGAAATTGAATGTATCGTCTAAAACAAAAACAATAATCAAACACGATATATACAATGAATTTAAATAAATTGTTTTATCCAATTTTTATTTGTTCACTCGGAATAGCTACCCTATCCTTTGTAAATTTTAAAATTCGCATGGATTTTGCATACTATTCTCTTGAGGTGAAGCTGCTGTTCACCAATTAGTCGTTAGCTGGGAATCAAAAATTCACGATTGGAGGTACAAACCAAAAAAGTGAATTGTTACAGAGGTTGTGAGATTTATTAACTCTGCAAGGGATGGTGTCGCATTCCTGGATGCTAGTCAACCGAATCCAGTTAGGAAACATTGATATGTGGGTCCGATGAGGAACTAGGATCGAATCCTAATCCTAACATATCAGAGGTGCGACAAGGTGGATGAACTGGACTAGAATGATGTGACAGTGACACGAAGGAATGGTAGCCATCAGGGTTGAGTCATTGAAGGTTCACACCATGCCTCGCAGGATCAGTAATTTGGGAAACCCTAAGCCTACCGCCGTGCTTTCCTTTTATCCCTCACCTTTTATATTGTTTTACCTCTACTCCGGTTTCATGGCAGCTCGTACACTATGCTCCGATACTTGTGTGAGGTCGCTGGTCGCTGCCCTGCAGGCGCTCGCGGTCGAGCTCTACGATTCTACGACGTCTTTACCGCTGCTCTCTTAACAGTACACATACATACATATATAACACATACATATCGATTGCCTCGCCACTCTCTTGCAGCTCCTGTTTGCTCCTGTGTACTCAACTGAATACAGTGCACGCTGAATTATTACTCGGTCTTCATCCCACTCTACACATATGCACACTACTATAGTATATACTACAGGGGTGGAGCTAGTGTACGAGCTGCCACCCACTACGGGCCCAACAAGTACAAATCCTCGGACGTAGGAGCAAAGTCGGGACACGGGAGCATGTGCTCCACTCCACCAGACTGCTCAAGACTCCGGTAAACTCCAGATCGTGCCCCTCCTCCCTTTTGCAGATGGTATTGCTCAAAAGTGGTGTTGTTGTTCGTAATCGACCGCTCAAGTCTGTTTCGGTTACCGCTCGCCAGTTAACATGTCGATGGAGTGAATTTCGAAATATGACTCCTTTTATAGAGGCAACAGTGGGCGGAGCCGAAAGTGCGCGAAACGAACGACGCTTTTCTGGACAACAATATTCGCTTGGATCAAGAAATATATATCATATATATCGGCATTAAGGATATTTAACAAAGAAAGTAGGTGACAGGTCAGGTTACAACCGACAGTGATGCTGTATGAATTGATGACCACATGGAAATGCGTGTGATACATGTGCCCAGCTATTCAATACCCACAAAATTTCTATTGTCTCTAAAATGAAGATTAACTCTGAGATGTCTGCTCGTATCTGAACACAAAGTGACCCAATATGCTTAAGATTTGCTAGGTAACGATATGAAACAAGGATACACGCTTAAAGAATCAACTTCGGTTTTTTTTTTTTCGCTATTATTAACATCCGTAAAAAGTTGTTCTATTTGCGGCACAGTTGACAAGACACGAAAACGAGAAAAAACCCTCATTACAGATATGGAAACGACTGATTCAGTGCGATCAGGTGACCAGACATCATGTGCCAGAAATAACGCTAACGTCCACTATTTGCCCACATAAACGTTTTTATTAAGGACAGTGCAGGACACTAAACTGTAGGACGTGGGCTTAAACTTGAGTTATAAGCTTATTCGCAGTTAGACCTTCATGGATCATGAGAATTATCCTCTAGAAATCTACAGATCGACAGAGACGCCTAGAAAACCACTTTTTCGAATTTTATCTGAAATTTTTCTCTCATTTCTATCGATTGTTTCAGTCGTTAGTGTTCTCTTGGAAAACTCTAGCGGAAAGTACTCTACTCATTTAAACCTTCTCATTTCTCATTGATTTTTTTAGTAAGAAAATAATTAGGAATAAAGGAAACAAATTATTTTTCTTTACTTCCTAATTTTTTTAAAATCTTTCTTTTTTTGCGAGAGGAAGTATAAACTCTTCCTTGCTTTATCGGAATGTACAAGATAGCTGCGCTCCTAAAAGGCCTCATTTCAGTTTTCTTTGGAAATAAACAAATCAGTCGACAAAGTTTATTTACTAACACCTTTCTCAGCACTTAATTGTGATGGGTTTGATGACACGAAAACGAAATGAAATAGCATGTAAAAACCAGAGAAATTCGAGTAACCCGTGTATTGTCTGTTTCGTTTGTGGTAACCTATGGTGAATCTATTTTTCTCGTGTCCGCTTGTTATTTGTTCAGTAGCGGACCGACCGACCGGCCGACCATCCGATCAGTGGACGACGAACCGCCGTCGTTTATCCGCACTCGACCATTGAACCGTGTCCATTCCGACCACATCAACATCATTTCTCTTGTTCCTCTGCTACCACAAACACCCAGAGTGTTAGCTTTTTACGCTCGATCCCGGTCTTTTTCCCCCAAAGGGTTTTTTTCTCTTCCTGAAATTTGGTGATTAAAATTCCCGGGGAATAGTCAAGCACAGACTGACGTCAGCTAATGTTTGCTCAGATAACGAGAGAGCGTTTGCAAATTTCACACACGCACACACCTCGGCCAAGTAAAGAGTAGCAGAATGTTGTCATCTTGTCGGCTTTTCTAATTTATTTTTACTATTCTACTATTTTTTTTTACTATTCTCCTACTTTTTATTTATTATATTTGTTATTATTTATTTGTCAATTATACTGTTATATTTTTACCATTTATTATATTATATATTATTATTAGCATATTTATTTAACTATTTACTATATTATTATATTTTTACTATTCTATTATTCTTTTTTTTACTATTCCTCTATTTTTTATTTATCATATTTATTATATTTATTTATTTTTATTTACTTTTCACTTCACCTTTCTATTTCTAGCACTATTTGTTGCTATTCGATTTTTTTTTTCTAGGGATCCGTTACCAATTGGAATTATTTGGCGTATCCTAAATTTTTTCCATAAGTCGATGTCAACAAAGATCTCAAATATACCAACATATCCTAAAATTTTAGAGTTTTAGAATATTTTCTAACAATATTATATTCGCGCGATAATTTTTGGAGTATTTAAATTGTTTTTCTTTTTCACATTTGTAATTTTTTTCTCCCAGTCAAAAATGTGACTGTGACAAATGCTTTTGTAAATGATTTATATTTTTATACTATTTACAATTTATACCCTGACTTACTAAGTATTACCTCTTTCTGAATTTCTTTAATAACTTTTATGTACTTATAACTTTAACTAATATTTAATATAAATGTCCATCCATACTATTAACTTCTGTTTAAACACTGTGAGCGAGCGGTGAAAAAGGAGGGAAAAAAATAAAAGAAAGGATTAAGAAAAAGAAAGGATAAAAGAAAGAGAGAAAGAATTTTCTAGAGAAGGACTGAAAGTTTCAAGATTCTCTCCCATTTTTAGGTTGTTAATTTTCATTTCTTAATAACTGGGACAATCCTAATAGTTTAAAGGCATCACCCCACAAAAAGGTGGAATTTAGGGGGAATTAAAAATTTAAGTACATTTTCTAATGTAACAACATACTTTTTTTTTTTATTATAAAGGAATTTCTCGAAAGTGCCTTGGGCTGATTAGACGAAAGAAAAACAAAGAGAAAATAAGGATTTTTACCGTCGAAATTTTTTGCATAACAGAAAATGAGTTACTATGAGGTTCTATTTTTCTATTAATGTAAATCATTTATTATTTTTCAAAATCTTAAAATGGTGATTTGATTTCGGCGGGAAAAAAAAAAAAAAAAAAAAAAGAATACTGAACAATAAACAAAAACAATTTCTTTGAAGAAATCGTGGTGAAATTTTTTTAAAACTTATCCTAGAATTCTTTTATTTTTAGGAAGAATGTTCTTTAATTCTTTAGAATTCTTTTAATTTGATTTTTTTTAAATTTTCGATTAAATTTTAACTCTCAAAGTCTTTTTTCCGTCTATTTATGTTTATCTGTGTTCACCTTTGAGCGAGCAAACTAACTGTCAATCCTTATCTTTTTTTTCTCTCCCAAATCTCTGATTCATTCCTCTTCACAAGGGTTTTTCACCAGGATAAATAAATAATTATAGGACATTCTGACAGAATAATTATTCGTGAAAAACCCCTCTCATAGTGATTCAGCTTCAGAATACTTGGCGTCATATTGGTTATCAAAAATGATGTCATTCTTCTGTTTTTTTTTCCCGAGAATTTCATGGATCGAAAAACATTTGTGGAGTGAAAACCCCGAAACAATCCTGTTAATCATCGTTAATTCTCGAATTCGTTGATTTGATAGTACTCTGAGGCTTCTCAGCTTATTTCTCCCTCAGGTTGAGGTGCTCCGCGATAACTTTGAGGGTGATATTGAGTCTAATTTATGCCTATATGCACTCACTATTCAGAAAGGTAATTTGAAGTGGTTGCAATGGCTTTGCGGCCACCAATGAAATTTGATCCCCGGACACCAATCTCCAATTACTAGATGTATGCATGTATGTATGTCTTGAGCATGAATCCAGACATTTATTCTTTAATTTTATTCCTGATGTTTTATGTTTATTTTAGGTTGTTATTGTTGTATGTTTATGTTATTGTTTTATGTTTTATACTTATTCTTGTATTCTATTCCTAAAAAATATATCTAGTCCTATATTTTCTATAAATATAATTATTAGACAACCTTAGCCTGCGACACAATTTCCTTTGAATTGAATTATTGATCCATCTTAAAAATCCTTGCTTCGAAAGAAAAAAGAAGGAATTTCGCCTTTCATAGCGATACAGTATCAGGATACTTTGTCAGAATAATACGATTAGCACAAGAACTTACTGTACGTTACCTTCCTACATATTTACTCAAAAAAAAAATAATTATTTCATCGAAAACCACGCGCTATTTCTCACTTTTTGTTATAAAAAATCAATTAATTGCGCATAAGCGGCGGTTATAATGCTGTCTCATCCTCAAACTATATCCAGAATAGTTGAATTGTTTCAAAACATACATATTCATCCGACTTCTCTTCCTAAATTCCCATGATTTCTCTTCTCTTTCTGAAAAATCAAGAGAAAATCTTCTAAAATTAATTTTAAACTAGTTTTTTTTTACCTACATTGATATTTTGATTTTTGATTACTATTAATAATAACAATATTATTGTGGATTTTTTTTAGCTTATGGTAAGCCCGGTTTTTTTACGCTACGCCCGGTTTAAGCCGAAAATATCAGAGAGCACAACCATAAAATTATGAAAAGGATACAAATATAAATGTCATAATTAGCTAATTATATGATATAGAAAGAAATATATTATTGATACTTCGAGTAATTAATTAATTAATTAATTAATTAATTAATTTGATTATTACATTATTACAAATTATTTCTTTTCTCACTTTATGGTATCGCTTAACCTGCGTTGGGCCTGAAATATCAAGGAACACTTCCATAAAATTACAAATGGTTACAAATACATATAATAATAAATAATTTATATATAATATAAATAAAGGTGACATTACTGTAATTAAACCCAGTAAACTATTTTTTTAGAAGATGAAAGCCCTTTCAAAAGAAAGAAGGATTAGAAAAGATACATAAGAAAAGTGTTGGATTTAGATGATGTTTCTCATTGCATCAGATTGTTTCTGTACGTTTCCTCCGGCGAAAACTTACCATTATCTACAGAGTACGTAATAAAACATTCAAACCAGCGCATAGATAAATAGCAGCGTGAAACTGATAAGTGCAGCGGACTTCTTTCTCGGCGACGGATAGTTTTCCCACAATAACATTATTCTAATCCTCTCAAAAAATTTCAAAAATGTATCAGAAATTTCTTTTTTCTGTGCCACATCAAGTTTTTTATTTTTTGTATCTATTATTTTACTCTATCCATTATCGTTTACTGTTAACTTTTCGACATGTATACATATTTGTCTATTTATCTATTTATTTATTTATTTATTCATGGGGTCACGACCAATTCTATTCCCGGAAACGAGAATTTTTTCCACCAGCATCTCGCCCCTGTCCGCGTCCGTCCGTCCTTTTTTCCCCATTTGTTCCTTGAAATTTAAATTTTATCCTTTGTGGGGTGTGCCCTTTTTCCATAGAAGTTACAGTTTATTTTTCAAGATATCTTATATTATGGATAATTTGTTGATTGAGAGTAAAAAAAAACTTTTTCCACTTAGTTCCTTAGTTCCGCTACTTAAACTGAATCCCATCAACGATTGTGTCAGAAAAGTTGTTCCGAAGCGGGAAGGAAGGCAATCCGGAATCGCATTGCTACAAAATGTGGAAAAAACATTTTTTCCTGATTTTGTCCTAGAATACTTTTTTTTGGCTAAGTCGGACCAAAAAATCGGATAAATCTAATTTATCGGATTTCAGTTAAGAACCTAATTTTTTTCCTCCTTTTTTCCTAAACGTTTACGTGTCCCCAGACCTGTCCTCCTGGATATATGTACAATCACCGCACTGTTTTCTGTGCACTATTCTAGAAAACTCCCACCAATAAAACGTTGGGAAAATCGTTTTCCTTAAATAATAAACAAGTAGCGCAATTTGATAGGAGAGACACGCGTGGTACATGTAAATAAAGTATTAAATAAATAAATATAAATTGAAAATTAATTATAGAAAAACAAAAAATTCTTGACTAACTGCGACCCTGTTCTCAAAAAAAAAACATCGTGTGGCTTTTTTTGTTTAAACTACCGTAATCGGATGGCCGTTCACATTGATTTAATTAAATCATCGAGTGTAAAAGTTTTTCCCGTTCCTTTTTTCATAAAAATTAGGGCAATTTATCGTAAACGCGAGATTCTGATTTGTGGTTTTTTTGTAAAATCGCCAAAGTAACTTCGAGATCCACTCTAGGTGATCCCAAGTACTATCTGTCAGATTCTTGTTGATCATTTTCTAGCAAAATTTTATAAATTATCGTAAATCAGCCGGAGTTACTAAAATTTCCAGGTGCAAAAAAACTTTTTCGAATGGGATCGTTCCAAATCCGTGTCCATACCTGCCGCAAATCGCGCCATTCCTTCCTGCAGTGTGAAAGCGCACTCTAGTCCAAATATTGATTGGAATTTTCCAAGAAAATTCTTGCTTAAGTTTTTCCTGAAAATAACAACATTGTGACGATAATCATATTAGGATTATTGTAAAAACAAGAACCGGAAATTTTCCGGTGGAAAGGGAATTTTGTTCTTATTCTACTCTGAGTACAGCAAATCTTTAGCCAATCTTTCGTTCCTGTTTTCTTTCCCTCGCAGCTCCATCGATTCTCGCTTCAATTCCACAACAATTTAATGAGTTTTCTTCATGATTGCAACAAATAAATCCAGGAAATTTCTTCCTGGAAATTATTGCTAGTGTCGGCGATTACAGCGGAAGGTGGTACTAAATGAGACCTAACTAGTTTCTGACGTGAACTCATCCCGGTTTCACCGAGAAATCAAATTAATTAAATTTTTCTCCATAACGGCAGATAATTATTTTTTTCCAAATTATTTTCTATTTTGGAAACTCTTCGGTGAATACCGAACGTTGTCATTAGAGCTACTAGAATAAATCATGACCAACCAAAAATAGGGACTTTTTTTCGTGCTTTTTTTTTTGCTTTTTGCCAATTTTGATATAAGTTCGGTGGTAACCATCTGTAGGTACCGCTCTCGAGAATATTCGAGGTCAATTCTTATGGTCCCTCCATTGTTAGATAGAGAGGTTAGAGCTGGGTTCATAAACCAGTGAGGAACTCTGGGTCACAGAGAAAAAACATAAGTCCTAGCATCCCTTGGAAAAATCAGGAAAATCAGGATAACTTGGAAGATCCATCCTTGAACGTCCATGTCAGCTTGCGAACACTAATTTCGGTTTGCCCCAGCTATTTCAGAGTACAAGTTTTCATCTAATTTACACTTCCTGAAGTTTTCCGGTACGCCTATCTTATCATAAGCCTGAGATGTATTAGTGTATCCTGAAAGGCATCCTTAGAACACTTTCGGAACGAGTTCCCCTGGAAACACCTACTCTGTTGCTACTTTTGTGCCATCCGTTTCGATCTTTTCGATCGTTTATATGAGGGATGCGGTCGAATTCTCCTCGGAATGCTCGTGAGAAATGAGAGAAATCGACACATTCCAGAAATTACAAAACCACAGCATCTAACTTTGAGAATTTGTCAGCTTTAACGTAAAAAACGTGCTCAATCACATTTGAAGATTCGAATTTATTAAAGTATATTTTTTTCCTTCTTTCTTCTCTGTTTCTTCAACTTGTAAGGGAAGGAAAACTATTGCATATTGCACAAAAAAAAACTCGTAATCTTAGGAGCTACCGGTTTCCTTTATTTCTCATCCGCATCCTTGTTTTACGTTTCTTCTGTTAACGTTTAGCCGGTGAATCGACTACCTCAGCTCAAATATCCACTCCCTCCCTTCCTCGCGAAGAAAAAAGACGTTTTTTTTCTTGTGGTCGAGGCTAGTTTTTCTTGAATTTGATTCGATCGCGGGGAAGTTTGAAATCACCAAGAACCAGAAATAAAAATTCCACGTGAAGAAAAAATAACGGCGGGTAAAGGCAGCTTCAAGAGAGAACAGCTCCTTGTTTTCTTCTGCGGTGGAACTAAACACACACGATTATCTGTATTTATTCGTATTTATTTGACTACACTAAACGTTTGTACTATGTTTGATATAGGAAATGACTGTGAATTAATTTCCCATGTTTTTCCCCAATTTTCACGGAAATCCCTGTGGATTCGTCGGGGGCTACTGTGCTCATAGTAAACGTGTGTAAAACCTCGGAAACTTCTTCACTTCACTTCGCTGTGTTTGCCTTCGCTGTCCATTTCGTTTCTTCTCTGTCGATTTGCTGTCAAACGACGGTGCTCAAGCCGGCGCCGCCGCCGCCGCCGACACCGCTGGCGTGGAAGCTCTTTTGTTGGAATTGTCGAGAAATCCATGCGCATATGTCCCTCTCGTTCCCTGGAACCTCTCTATTGCCTCTGTTTATTTCAAGCTCATGGATTTTCAGAATCGAATAGCTAATTTCCTCCTTTTCCGACAATAGTTTGAAAATAAAAAGAGAGGTGATGGCGATAAGCAACCTAAATAGAAACTTAAGGTCCCATCAAAAGGAAAATCCGAGCGTTTACTGGACTTCCGACCAATTTTTCCAAAATTTTTTCCAAAATTTTTCCTACATCCTACATTCATAGAATATTCCTAATCCTGAGCTCTTCTGTTTCTTTCTGTTTCTTTTCTTTCTTTTTCTTTCTTCTTTTGTCCTGGTGTTTTTTCTAAAACTTATTTGCTCTACAAATGACGAGATCGTTCAGAGATCTTTCCACCCATCTCACTCTATCCTTCGCTTATTTCCCTATATTTCATGTTCCTCTTTGTCTTTTTTCTTATTTCCTATTTTCGTTATTCCTTTCTGTAGGATAAAAGACATCTTTGAGTTCCCACTATGTTTTTGATGGCGCTTGTTTACTAATTCATTTTTTATTTATTCACGTCTCCTCATTCTGTCTGATTTTTTAGATTTAACTATTGTTTTCAAACTATGTATTTGGTCCAAAATATTAAAATTGGACCGAAATGGGCGCTAAGGATTCGTTTTTATGCGTTTACAATATCTGTTTCTACTTATTGGAACGATATACAGATTTACTAGTGCAAAGAAGTTTTTTTTTTTAATTTTTTAAAATTTGTTTAACGTGCCAATTCCAAAAAGTAGACCAAAAATTTTTTCCTTGGTCGAAAATCTTGAAGCATAACTAAAATGTGCCGTTGTTTCACGTTCTAACCATTCAAAACCTCGACTATTGTGCTCTTAAAAGAGTGCGTTTGCTATTTACTGTTTATTTTTTTCACTTATTTTTTTCGAGTAATTCTACTCATTGTTTACAGATTTAGCGCTGGACTCCAGTTCCAGTAATTCCGCTTATCTGGTGATTTTCCATCTCGTAATTCTCCGTTTTCAAATAATTAGGTCAGATATTCGTTTGCTTTGACATTTCACAAATTTTGATCTTAATCTCGGTTTACTATGTCCGCTATTTCCTTCACGTATCGAAGGCACCGCTTCGGCTTTAGGATTTGAAGCGGTGGGCGTGACTTATAGATCCTTGATTACGATTTTAAGGGTAAGTTTACTTAAGGTACTTGTAGTTTAGTTTATTGATTCTTTGATTCACTAATTTTTTTCTTTGACAGTATGGCTCCAGATAAAATTACTTCTTTTTAAATTTTTTTGTGCATTTAATCTTTTAATTAATTATTTTTCTACCACTTATTTTTACGGTCAGATATTCACTTTTCCTCATCTTCTTCTCTTTTTTCCTCTTTCTTCTTCCTTGTATCGTCGTCAATTTAATTTGTGAGCAAATAGTTACTCTGCAAAACATGAGATACCAAACCTTATTCCCGTTATGTAGTGAAATATTATTTTTATTATTTTTTAAACTCATAGTGCCTATTTTTTAGAATCTCCTTATCATTTTCCTATCAGTGATATTTTTTTTTGCCTTGCCTCTATTTCTTAGATAGTGAGTCTTGTTTGAGTAGCTGTGTACGTAGAGACGCAAAAATGCTCTTAATCCTCTGTAATTCGTGGATCTTTTCAAATTCTGTGACGAATTTTCTGTAAATTTTCTACTACCACGAAAAGAAAAAAGAGCATTCCAGAGCAGGATTGTTGCTCTCTTTCTCTCTCTGCTTCTTCCTAGGTCCATGCCCCAAAATACATGTGCCATCATAATTGATTTAGAAAAATGTTGTTTTTGTTCCACCCACGCAGGCAAATTTTTTTTTGTTGCAGATCCGAAAGTGTATCTGAAAAACTGCTGACAAATTGTCAGCGATGTTCACGTATCCGTTCTCCAACGGTGAAGGTCGTCAATGCAAAAGAAAATCCACGGACTTCCCAGTTTCTTTACATATTCTTTACTGTGTCCTCAAATCGTGGTTCTTACACGGTTCATTCTGGTTCTTATGTTAGACAGGTTGTTAAAAATGGAATACCAGGATATTTAATAATAAGCGGTATTCTCACCCGATTAAGTACTATAAAAATTAAAGAGAACTGATTTTATCTTTAGACGCTAGAAGCACTAACATCACTAGCAAGATTTTTGCTCCTGAATGTTACTGAAATCTGAATGTCGCTTTCGACGGTCGAATACTCCACAAATTGTACGTAAATGTACAAAATTTCGAATACTGATCGGTTTAAACAGCTGATAATCCTGAAATTTGAAATTTTTCGGAAGTCAACAAGGAATACCCGGTGTGTAAAGATTACAGGTACATATATAAAGATAAACATACCTATATGGCACATATACAGTATGTGAACATTTTTGCGATATTACACGGTATATAAGAAGAATACAAATTAATAATATAAAGTATAAATAATATAAAGTATGTACTAAAAACCAGCACTTTGTGTGTAAATGAATCGCAATTTTATTGCAATTAATGAGATTGTTAATTATTATTTGATTATTTGATTTCGAAAATTATTTGATTGATACGAAAATTATTTGATTTCGAACCTGCTACATACTTAAAATCCCTTAGTTTCGCGATGTATTTCATCAACGATTATGTAACGTATCCACAGTCATATATTAAAAAATTTGACCTACTTATTCCGTTGATCGCTGTAAGAGGGAACTCTCGTTTTTTTCCCTTCTCTCTCATCACCCTTAGGTTCATGAAAAAATTGCCGTAGCGTTGTGCAACGGTCAAAGAACCGTTTATTTCTTATCAAACTAGTTGGTAACCCTTGATTCTTCGCTGATCTTATCGGAATTATTGGGAAAGGCAGTAAACCAAATTGGAAACCAATTTTGGAGAAAAAATTTAAGTTTTTCTAGAAGCTCCCCATAGATCACTTTTTAAATTTAGTTTTTTTTTTCTCGAGAAGAATTTGTTGACGAATCATTTTTTCCTGTTGAAAAAGCCGAATATTTTGCGTTTTACTTGAACTTCATCATATTTTCTTCGTTTCTATTTTTGTGTTAAGAGAATTTTCCCACATGTAAAATATTTGCCATATTAATCTCCAATTTTTTTTTGTTTTTTTTTTGAACGTTTTCACAAAGAAGAGAGCCTTCCGAATGAAGAATCCTACGTACAATTATCTAGTTCGGCTACGACTCTCCTTCGTAACATATGTTTCGGATGTATCTGGCGAGAAAATCACGCCATAAACCTGAAATGGATATGCGCGGCCAAATTCCGAAAAGAATATGCGGATTCCAATAGGAAAGAAAAATCCTTCCGAGGATTTTTCTCCCATATTCTCAAAGGGACATTTTTACCTTTCTATGTTATAACTATTCTTTCACTTATTCACTTTTTTCCTGTGAAATTTAGGATTAGTTTCATCCTCTCTCTTTTTATGCTTCTTTCTACGTTTGTTTTTTTCCTCACAAGAAGAACTATGAATGAAATTGACCTTGACCTCGCTTTAATAGTGAAAAATTTGGAATTTTTGCATTTTTTGCATTATTTCCTGCACATATTCTACAAAAAGATATTGCATCATACCTTATTCACACACATTTTTGGAGATCACAATTTTTTCTTCATTTTTTCTTCATTTTTTCTTTCCGCTGAAACTTTTCATCCTTTCCTGCAACGATGACTTCAGGAATTAATCGATGGTAGGAGGATAAGTCGAAGCTTAACTTTTACATAGGTTTAACACGTTTTCTTCCTTCTCTTTTTGTTCTTTTCCGCAATTTTTGTGGATTTATACTTTGTCGCCCACACGGAGGTCCCTTCCGCGGTGGAAAAGTTTCAGTCGGCGAAGGTGTACGTAGTATCCGCGGTAAGTAATATGTTATTAATCCACTTAGTACAGCTAATAATGTGTTTAGTTGTGGATGAAGAACTTTATGGACAACGCGCGCGAGGCGAATGGCTTCTCGTTATGGAACTCGTTCCAGCAACTTCAGCAGCAGCAGCAGCAGCTGACTGTTCTTTCTGTGGTCGTTCGTCGTTCAGTTGCGCCAAGTTACCGCGTCGGGGACGAGATTTGTCCATTGTACGCGATCATTCCTCTTCTTTTTCACATCTCAAGCTCCGTAAAGGTTTCTGTCAGCTCCTCATCCGATGCGATGAGTTCAGAGAGACAGAGAGCACTGTACCCTGGGAGCTACTGCTGCTCCTCGTTGATATTCCGGCGATATCGATTTATCACATAACCATTAACCGATGGCTGATGATCAGATGTCCGGACAGGTTACGCTGCGCTCTCTCGAGCCGACAAACTGCCTACGTCGACGACGACGACGACGTTGACCTGCTTTGGAGGACAGATTAGAGACAGCCGAACGGGGGAGCGCTAGGAATTTCTTAGGAGAGTTGGTTGTACTCTCTTCTCGCCGTGCTATTCATTACTTTCCGAGAAATTACTGACCTTCACAACTTCTCATCGCTGTCAGTTTAATTCATCAACTCACTTTTGAGTCCGTCTTACAGTTCGTTCATCAGAAATCCACAGGGATTTCAGTTGATCTCACCTTATTTCCTCCGCTCATTTTCTCCGTAGGCGCTCGCTCCGTTGGTCGAACATGGTCATAAAGGCGCGCACATTCGAAACACTTTCACCTATGTTTGGTGAAGCTGCGCAGGCGAACATCGTCCGTCGTGTAGCGTACGTAAACAAACAAAAGCGCTGAGTTGACCTCTACGCACCTCGTTCTTTCCCTCATTATTATTTCCAGCTAGAGTCCATTCGAAAAAATCCCACCAAATTTATTTATTTACTGTATTTTTCTTATTAATTATTATTTTATTGTTATATAATTATTTTTATATTTAATTTCAATTTATTTTTCCTCATTATTAATTCATTTTGTACCTCTTTTTAAATAGAAGAAAATATTCTCCGAAAATACGATTCTTACGAGGAATTCTTACGTATTCTTACGTTCTCCACCAGGCACTAGAACAAATCCATCCATGCGCCTACGTCCTAGCTTCGATTGTCGTACGGGGTGCACTTATCGTTTTTTTTCTGGATGTTCAGCAATGAATGAATATATGCAGTCTTGAATCCGTGTAACGGGGTCGGCAAGCGTCCACTTAATCGTTCCTATGTCTCTTAGCACGAATACGAGAATATGTAGAAAAAGTTGAATTAGTGTGGATTGGCCACTTGGTGAGTTCTTTTTTTTTCGTGAAGAATTTATGCCCGTGTTCTTATGTGTTTTTTTTTTGCTTGGTAGAACTCGTTTTTTTTTGGATGGGACCCATTTAATGAAATTCTCAAAGGAAGCGTTGTTTGAAAAAACCAAATCCAATCGTTCTGCTGACTGATTTCCGTTTTTCCTTTTTTTTTCTTCGAAAAATTCATTCTTCTTATAAAAATACGTACATAAGATATTCTCTGGACATACATTCTATAAAATATTGTCTATCTCCTCTCATACTTAGTTTTTTTTTCTGCTTTTTTCCTGTAAATTTGTTGCAAACTGTTTTTTTTCATGTTATTAAAATAATTGTGGATAATTAACAGTAATACAGCGAATTAAGTACGGAATCAATTTTGTCAACAATTTATTTGAAGGTGGTTGAAAAATCTCTGCAGTGATTGCAATTTGGTTCAGAATCTCAGAATTCTTCAACATTCAATGATATCACTTTTTTCAAGAAAAAAAAGTTCAGCCTTTTAAAATTAGAAATTCTTTTGGAAGAGAAATAAAATGATTTTTTAAAATAAATTAATAGGATTAAATTTTTTAATAAATAAATTAATTTCAATAAATTAATTATTAAATAAATAATGAATTAACTATAATTATCGAATAAAATGAAATTGCTAAAAATCCACGACAATCTTTTCCGACTACATAGCTGTTTACTGGTTTTATTTTAATTTAATTTTATTTTTATTAGTTTCTTCTACTGATTCCTTCCCTGGCAAGATCCTGATAAAACATTTCATTGCGCTACTGTGCTCTTGCATAATCAGCTCGACGCTGGACGCACTTTATCCGAATGAAGTACTAATTATTCGAATATTCTCGATCTAAATACTTGATCACGTGATCTTCCTCCTTTTCCATGTCGATTTTCTTAAAGAACAAAAAAAAACGAACAAAATAATAAAACGTAAACTAAATTATTATTACATACTAATCAAGCATTATTGTTTATTATTTCTAAGTTATCTATCCTTTCCATTTCTTTCTTGTTGACTAAGTTTTGAATATATGGTTATCTTAAATTGCAGAAAAAAGTATATTCTTAGAGGAATCCATCCTTTTAGAGGAAAAAAACCCGCCCCGAACCGAACATTTTACATTATTGTATTACTATATTATTACATTTATTATTATCACATCAGTTTTTTCATACTGTATTCTTATATTTAAAATACAGTATCAATAAAACGATGGTGGAGAATTTATCTCAAATACATGTGAGCTAGTTGGATTTTTGGGGAAATCTATGAGAAAATTTTTAGAAACAGTGAAAACGATGCGGTAGAAATTGCTGAACAAGGGCACCGCTGACCTGCTGAAACCGACGGCAGAACGTTTTCTGGTCGTTAAACAACATATGAGAAGCACTTATCAGACGTATGATAAAGTCTGCCAAATAATTTTTAAGACCTTAGAAAAAAAGTACAGAAAAAGTTTTACCACACTCAACACCTCCTCTCATGTTTGATCAGATCATATTTCTACTGGAATAGTCAATTTATCCGAGCAACAATTACATCCACGTGGCGTTTTTTTTTTCAGCTCGATTGTTCGGCAATAAATGCTCATAACTCGACTTGATATTCGATCTGTTCGAAATTGGAGTGGATTCGATTCGAATTTACTGAATGATTGATGATTTGACTGACTTGAATCTACCGTGCACGTATTTTTTATTGTCACCTACATATACGGACAAATAGAATATCTCCATCTCAAAATGGTCCGGAAAAAAGTGGGAGAAAAAGAACGGAAAAGTAATTTGCAAATATTTCCAATTTCAAAGTAAAATATTATAGTAAATATAACCTGTAGTATTCTAGTGAACTGATTATTCGAATAACTCGATATTTGGTTCACTCGAAATTTTCGAAGTAGTTCCCGGTTTGCTGGATCTCCCTTAAAATTCTATGAAAATCACGTGTTTACTACTATGTTTATAAGTTAATAATTTGTGTTGTGAGTTGTTATATAAAAAATAGAATATTATTCTGCTTGGAAAATTGGCGATCTACCAAGATCCTTTGGACTAAAAATAACCGGTACCGTAATGTGATTGTCCGAAAATGGGAAAACTGAAGCTGAATTATTCTCCAAACAATTATTTTCTTTACAACGGTGTATTTTTACTTCGTTGTTTTGTCTTCTTCGTTATTAATTAATTTATTTTAAAGATGAAAACGTTATGGAGAAAATGTTGGGATTTTTTAGAATTAAAATACGAATTATAACATTTGTATATTGTCTGGACTCTTACATCGAGTGTCTTCTTTGTTAATTTCTCAGAAAAAAAATTTAAAAAATGTATAAAAGCAACAACAATAACATAAATAAATATGCATCAAAGAATTATGTTCCTAAAAAATTCGTACTTAAGATAATCACCAAATCGACCGTATCCTTTATTTTTTCGCAAATGTTTGATTTTTATTTTATTCACAATTTTATTCGTGAATTTATTCTTCCGTCTTCCTTCTGCTTGATATATGTAACGACCTGGATATTCTGGGTCATATATCCTCCGAATTCATGTTTTTTTTGGAAGATTCATCCAATATTCACGGAACAATTAACGGGCTTCTGTCTTAAGCGAACTTTTTCTCTGCTATAAATGTTTTTTTTTCCACAATCATATATCCCATAGCACTTTGTTGTCCTATTAACATTGTTTTCGGACATCATGTCCATTGTTTTCGTGGATCCATTAACTTTTATGAGTTTTCTTCTGTAAATTCCTTCGGTTCACGTGACTGTGAGAGAAAAAGTATATGGAAATGTGCTGATATCGCACTTCCTGCGCACATTTTCTGTTCCTCCGTTCTTTTTTTTGCCGTCATTTTATAGTATTTCCCTGATTTAATCGATTTCTAATTTATTCCTCATCCGAAAGCGCTAATAATTTCACAAAAAGCTCTTCAGACACGAATAAAATCCTGAAATTTCAGGAGATCTACGCGTTCTGTGATGTCCTAGGCGCCAAATATGGTTTTAGTTAGTAAGGTGAGTGATGAAAAACTTTGATTAGTCTAGTCAACAGCTGCATTTACTTTTGAAATTTCCTTTTTCATCCTTAATTTTATCCGCTCTCATCCAATTCTACTTCCTTTTTCAAGCTTATTTCCCTGGCAAAATGTTTTTCAATTGTTCAACTCCACTTTTATCCTTATAAGAATTTATTTATTTATAATTATCTATTATGAAATCTTTTGTTATATGGATCTATTGTTTATCTATTTACTATTATTATTATTATTATCGTTATTATTATTATTATTATTATTATTATTATTATTATTATTATTATTATTATTATTATTATTATTATTATTATTATTATTATTATTTATTATTATTATTATTAGAATGCGGGAACTAGTGGGTTTAAGCAAGAAAAAAAGTACTTCGAAGCAAGATGTGCCGTATTTCTAATAAAATCGGAAGTGATTATGAACAAAACAGTAAGGTAGCAAGGTAACCTTATGGTAACCTATCGCATTCGAGAACCGATCAATCGATTTGAATCGAAAATGGATCGTAAAAACATGTTCAGTTATACCTCAGTTTGCAAAATGACGAGAAAATTGAAATCTTTAAATTGCTTGTCAGAAAAAAGGTGAGGGAAAGAAAAATTTTTTAAAAATTACAAATCTATTATGAGGAAAAGTCCGAGGAAAGTGATTTCTAGGTGTTTCTGTTTTTTAGGGCAATTTTTCTTCAAAAATAATAGCTTTTTGCAACCCTTTCCCTATGCGGTGTAGATTCAAGTCACTAGAATCCTCAAAAAAAAGTCTCCCTATCACTTCGCAAGCAGAAATCTGGGCAATTTTTCCAGAAAAGCACAATTACATCAACAGAACATTAACTTCTTATGGTTTAGTTGTTTATCACTGACTGACTTCCATTGCCGAATTTTTTTTTGGAGATATTCTCAAGGAATTTTTGATGTTTTCCTTCACCAAACTTAACAGTTAACTCAGAGAAGTTTTTACCGTTTTTTCTTGAATTTTGAAATGCACATTAATTATAGTAACCGCATTCAGCTGGTTCCAATGAAGCCATAACGATGGCTGCAATTTGACGGTCATATGAATGACCTGACGAGTGGGGAGACGTGACGTACATACGTTCTCGTTCGTATCCGCATAGTTATTGCCTCAATCCAGCGGTGACTACGCGGATTTAATTCCATCAAGAGCGTAGAAATACTATTCCACGACTTTCACTGAGGGAATTCTATATTTTCTACTTAATAAAAATCACAGAACCTCAAGAATTTAAAGTTAGTAATTATTAATTTGGCTTAGAAAAGATTCATTGTATGGGGTGAATTATCAAAAAAGTCAAAATAAATAAGATAGAGGATAAAATTGAAATATGGATTGTTTCGCCACTACCTAGACGATCCATTTTTAAGATTACTGAAGTAAAATACTATACTAGTAATCAGATACCCTCAAAATAAGTTATTAGAGTTCTTTTTTCTTTTTTTTTTTCTTTTTTTGTGTGGTAACACAATTAGTATCCGTACGTGTGTCTGGGGACAGATTGGTAAACTGAATAATTCCCAAAGGAAGGGATCAGCTATTGGTCACCTTAAATACTCTGTAAAGGAGTAACTTAAGGGAAAAATCTGGATCTGACCTGTACTATTCTGATATCCGTTATGACAACAAATCTTATGTCGACATCTTATCCTACCGTTTGCTTTTTTCTGTTTAATATATTTTTTGTACGAATGAAGAAAAATTTATATTTGATTGAAAAATTAGCATTATTCATTGAACGGGGCTATGGAAATGTATTAGGACTCACGAAAAATGCTGAGGATATGAATAAACAATGTGAGAATTTTGTACTCATCATAATATCATCAACGGAATTTTTCTCTTCCTTTTTTTATACTTTCCGTTTTCGAAAAAAAGGTGGATTTTTCAAGAAACGAGCACTGCACTTAATATATGTTAATAAAAAGTCATTTTACTGTCCTGAAATAATTTTTTGGTATGGATCGTTTATTTCTACTTAGGATTCATACAAATATAATTTCTATATATTTTCTTTAATACCTACATAGCTGTTCTTTATTTATTTCTTTTTTATTTATATTTATTTGGACATTATTGCACATATTTCATATTTATACATATTATTATTATCATTATTATTTATACATACCACATATTTTTATTTCTGGGCCTATAATTGCTTAAATATTTTCAAATTTTTCCAAAAAGTGCGCTTAATGAGTCTTTTTTCTTTTCTAGTTAGTTTTCTATTCACTTTCCTATTTCTGCTTCGATTTTTCTATTTTAAATCTTAGAAACAGACTTATTTTTGAAATTATCATTCCAAAAATAAGTCTGTCTTCAGTTTATTATGAACTCGTTGACTGCAACTTCTTTTTTTAAATGTATTTCATCAGGTGTCCTCATAATCCCTCACCTTATCAGCGGTCATTTTCTTAGTTTTTTTTTTAAATTATCTAGAAGTATGTATTATTACGATATTTTTTTTCAAACCTCTAACACCGATCCTTCTTAGAACACTTAAGATCTTCGTAAAGTAAAACAACCAAGTTCAAGTCACTAAGCGTTGGAAGCACTTCTTCTTTCTTCTGATTCACGGCGAGTCCTACATATTTCCTCAGAAAACGAGTTGACATTAATTTTCTGATGTAGAAAACCGCAGAAAAAAGTGTCCCAGAATTTCTTTTGATTACGACATTCAATCTCTTAATTAGATATCTCTTCAAACTTGCTGCGGAGATGTTTTTTTTCCACGGATCCTATATCCATGCGTTTTTTAGATGGAATTCGTTTAGTTCAATTTAGTTCAATGGACGAAAATAATGAGTTTGACCTGACCTCGCTTCCTCCTTTCGAGTTAATTAAGTTCCAGTTAGGGATCAGCTAAATTTTTATACTCTTGTTCGTTTTCTTTATTTTTTTCTTTTTTGTAAATTATATTTTCCCTTGTTTATATTTTTCTATTCTATTCATGTTTTCCTAATATAGCAGTACAAGTAGCGGTGAGCAGTACTTTTGTATTTAATAGAAAAGTGGGCAAAAAGATGGATCCTGAAAAATCATTGAATATTACAACTCATACTTTGGCTTTTTTCCAAATAATAATAAATAATAAATAATAATAACAAATAATAATAAATAATTTTTTCTCACATTTTCTTTCTTCAAGGGAGATTTTATATGGATCGAGCCGTTGGCTGGCGAAGGGATCCCGGTGGGTGCTCGAGTGCTTGACCAGGATCATGGTCGCCTAAAAGTCGTTGACGATTTGGGGCAGGTGAGTGCCTTAGAAGTTCTTCATCCTTGCGTGTTTTTTTTTACAACCTCGGATAATTCTTTCCACTTTAACACTTCTCGAGACCAAACGGGGCGAAAAAAATGACCGAGAAAACCTGCAGCGCCACCACCTTGACCTCCTCCTCCACCTCATAGGCGCCGCCACCTGATCAATGGCATCGATAGAGGGTCGCCCCTAGGCCTAGGCCGTTGAAACCTCTATCACAGCAGCGACGTGAGGGAGTGAGAGAACTTATCAGCACACGTGTGTTCCAGAGGAATTCAATGAAGGACACATGGAAAAGGCGCATCTTTCCACTGAAAGAATTTAAAAGTACACAAAAAGTCCGCGAAAAGCGAAAAAAACAAACGGAAGATTTTTTGTGTCATTCACGGTCATTTGATCTGACGAAAGGCAGTCAAAACATCTTTTGTGTCGCGATTCCGTTCAGGGAATTTTGGCGAAGGACAGAAATATTTTTGTGCTTGCTTTTTTTTGTTTCCATCAGATAATGAATGATATTTTATTTTTATTTTTATTTTCATTAGTATTTATCATGCAGAAGTACCAGAAGGGAGTGATTGCAATAAAAAAAGTATAGTGGGAAGATTTATGAGATTCATTTTCGGTCAAAAATCCCGCAAAACACTTTTTTTGAGTCACGGGATGTCCTTAGATAGCTCTATTCTTTCTATTTTGGACTCTTTGGTGCGTTTTTAGGATTTTTACAGGGATCTCTTTGTAATCTACGGTTGAATAGAAAAGACTAACGCACAACTTCGAACTATCCAAGACACACGCACTTTCAATGTCGTAATAATGACGAGAACTGATCCCCAATTAATAATTTTTTCTTTAGTAGAGCCGTACACGAGGTTGTTATAGTCCTTTATTCGTGGCTAACGTTTCGGCAATATCGCCTTCTTCAGAGCCTGAAAGGGGTGAAATCGAACGTGACTAATCCGATCAAACGCCTTATCCGCCCAACAAAGAAAGTCCTACGTTAACCGTTGGGCCTCATAGCTACCAGTGGAAGAAAACATCGT
Source organism: Necator americanus (assembly GCF_031761385.1). Classification (NCBI taxonomy): domain Eukaryota; kingdom Metazoa; phylum Nematoda; class Chromadorea; order Rhabditida; family Ancylostomatidae; genus Necator; species Necator americanus. Next base: position 38,015,679 of record NC_087372.1, read on the forward strand.
ACCTTAGGATCAGCTGACTATCCTGCCACTGCTAGATACCTGATGTGAGGTGACTAGCGCAATCAAATATCAGCCTTAAATAAGGCGCGAGTTCCCGCGTAATGGAGAGGCATTCCTCCTTGCGATTCATTTTTGGACTGTTGGAGTGGATCCAAAAAGCCTCCAGAGCCTTGCGCACCGCAATACTAGGTTCGCGCGCCAAAATCGTGATCTTAACTTCAAAATCTTCTCCGTTGTGACGCCGCACCCTGTGACCACCCAATGCAGTGGAGTCACATGATTTCCTTTTGCCGTGTTCTTTGATTCGAATACATAGTGGTCTAGCTGTTTTTCCTATGTATTCGTCACCACACTGTACACAGCAAATCATATGAACAACACATGAACTCATGCAATCACCCTCGTTGTTATCCGGGCATATTTTACACTCCGGTGTCGTGCAAATACGATCATATAGGCGATTACGAATAAGTATTTGCTTAAGGTTACTAGGGGGAGCTCGACGATGGTGACAGATTCTTCGAGATTACGGCTCTACTAAAGAAAACAATTATTGAAGCACTAACATGCCGAGGTTTATCGAAAGTCGCACATGGTGATCCCCAATTCTTCTGTTCTAGACGTACTGGCTTCATGTTTTGATCGTAACATACATATTTGTTAACAAACCTCTTAGCAACAAGCACTACCAGTAGAAACACAACTTTCAGAAAAATGTCTTTAGTCTCCAGGATTAAGCGCTACCACTTACCTGACCCTCAATTTTCCATAGTTTCATATTTATATTTATAATATATTTATATTTCATTTTTCATATATTCATACATTCGTTCTTCATTTTTTTCTCTTTTTTTCGACCTACCGATGCTTTTGTTGGATTGTAGCTATTGATCTCGCACACCAGTCCATGCTCGGTTGATACATTCTCTCAGTCGAGCGTAATTGATCGAAAATTTCCAAACTCACAACATTTTTCCTGATATCGTATTCATTCATTTGATCCTTTGCTTTCTTTTTTTCAATCTTTAGATATTTTTGACCATTTTTCTTGTAAAATCAAAAAAAAAAACTAATGTATGTTTGACAGCAAAGGTCCTAAGTTCGTGTATTTCTCCCAAAAAAATAAATTTGTGTCTATTCACTATTTTTACGACGTTCACGAGAACTCTCTCGCCCTTCTTCTCAATTTTGAACTCATTTTGAACTCATTTTGAACTCAATTTGGTCTAATTTGACACCATCATGTTCGTATCTCATTTCGAAAGCGCATGGAGGTCATTAAGGTTATTAACTTGAGTATAAGCGCTTACAAATTTTTTTAAACACTTGGAAATTCTCCGGTTTTAATAATAACATAGAGTTCTATTTTTTAAGCGGTCGATATCTGGAACTGGAAAAGATATTCGATGTTTTCACCAGTGCGAGCAGCCCGTTTAACTTAACCAGAGACCAAATCCATGATCTTTTTCCTAGAAGTTAATGGATTTTATTTTTACGCTCTCTCTCTCTCTCTCTCTCTCTCTCTCTCTCTCTTTCTTAAACATTGCCAAGCACCATAGGATGAGTAAAACGTTACGAAGACGTTATGACGCCATTAAAAGTCTAAAGACAGGATAAGGAGTTTTTTTCTCCGAATCCTAACGATTCCTGGTTTGACCTTAATAATAGAGAACTCAATCGAGCAGTTCCTTTTTTTGTTTTACGAATAACCACGATCCCGTAGGACGTAAACAGTAAGGTCGCTGAATTGAACTGGTTTCATTACGGATCCATATAGTAAAGCCTTCCTTGCCCAATAAATTGTCCAAATGAGGTCCGCCGGAGGTCCTGAAGCGAAAATTTTAGTCGTCTTCTACGAAAAAATCTGAAGTTATTGCAATTGTTGGAACCTAAAATATTTGTTTGAGGAATACAGTTACTAACAAACGAAGAAAACGAATAGCACAAGAAAAGGGAAAAAGAGAAGAAGAAAGGAAAAAGAAGAGAAAAAAGAAATGTAAATGAGAAAGAGAGAAGTGCTGATGTAGTACGAAAAGCTGCCAAAATGATTCACTGGAAGGATGAATGGGAGCTTTTCCTGGTGCATGTCGTGAATTTTTCTCAATTTTTGAAAAAAAAAATTCAAAAAAAAAGAATTGGAAACGAGAAAAAGGGAAGTGCTGAAGCACTACGAAAAAACTGCCAATATAATTTGCTGGAAGGATGAACGGGAGCTTTTCCCTGTGGATATCGTGAAATTTTCAGGAACAATGGCTTTCTGCCGATCGACGAGTACGTATCATGCATCCATCATCGGTCCAAGGTGTTGAGGATATGACAAAACTTGGCGATTATCATGAAAGTGCTATACTACGGAATATTCTCGTACGATATCGCGAGAAACTCATCTATGTGAGGCTGAATAGCTTTTTTTCCAGGGAAAAATTCCAATTTTTTTTGTGTTCGCGTAAACATTATTGGAAATTCTAACCGCTAAAATAATGGATTTAGACGTATACGGGTTCAATACTAATAGCTGTGAATCCATACATGGATATACCAATCTACGCCGCTGAACAGATCCGTATGTATAAACGAAGAAAAATTGGTACTGGATTTTGGGAATTTTTTTTCCCGAGCTCGAAAAACCTTCATATAGTGAGAAAATTATTTTCAGGTGAACTCCCACCTCATATCTTTGCAATAGCGGACAACGCCTATTCGAATATGAAAAAACATCGTAAGAATCAGAGCGTTGTTATCAGGTTGGTGAAAGAAAATTCTTATAGCTTTCGAAGAAATCCGCAATTGCACTGCAACAAGTTATTCGTTATTTTTTTTACTGAGTTAAAAAAATTAATAAATTGTGACTTGCTTATTTCATTAAATTGAAAATCCAGACGAAGACGGATCTTGTTTTTCTGGAGTAATTCGATCACAAAAAAATTTCTTTCGATCTTTTGTTCCTTCACTCGTCGCACTACACCAGACGCAACGTTCCCAAACCAAAGTGATAAAATTTAATGGGACAGATAGTCAAGAGCTATACTATAGTAACTATAGTGATTCGATCACAAAAAACCTCTTTCGATAATAGTCCATTCCAAAATTTTTGTTCCCTCATTCGTCGCACCGCAGACAGAACGTTTCGAAACCTAACTGATAAAATTTAATGGGACAAATAGTCAAGACCTAGAGTCAAAATGATCTGAGTCTTAGTGAATGTGCGCACATGCAGTTGCGAGCGCTCAAAGGTGATGTAACGTTGCGTTCTGCGGTGGGACTACAGCTAGCGAGGGTCCCACACCAAGCGCAGCTGTTTACTCGATTTTGCAACAAGTTAGATCGTTTTGATCCACACGTAGCCAGGGAGTCGCTTTCTCACATGCTATTGACGTAGGAAATTCTGATGAGAACCCTCCATAAAATATTTTAATTTGTTTTGATTTTGTTTTTCTTTTTTGGTGGTTCACTAAAATTGTGTGAGAAGAGTTCGCTAAAGATTTTAGGATTATTTTTTTTATATGCGGTATTAACAAGTGATTTTTCAGTGGTGAATCCGGTGCCGGTAAAACTGAATCCACGAAATTAGTGCTGCAGTTTCTTGCCACCATCAGCGGTCAACACAGTTGGATCGAACAACAAGTGTTGGAGGCGAATCCAATTCTCGAAGGTACATCGAATCCTGAATTTATTATTTTCTATCTTGGAACACTATTTACATTTTTTGCAGCATTTGGAAATGCTAAAACTGTACGAAATGACAATTCGTCACGGTTTGGAAAATATATTGACGTACATTTCAATACCGTGGGATCAATCGAAGGTTTTCAGTTGATTATCGCCTACCGTATAATAAATGGCTTCTTTTCGAGAATATTTTGTGGATTTAGGAGCTCGAATTGAAAAGTATCTACTGGAAAAATCTCGTATAGTCTCACAATCACAAGGTGAAAGGAACTACCATATTTTCTATTGCCTCCTGGCCGGATTATCAGCGGAAGAGAAAAAACACCTCGAGCTAACTCGAGCTTCGGATTTCTTCTACCTGACACAGGTTTTGTTTCGGTCGAACTTTACAATATTTATTTATTTATTTATTTATTTATTACGCTCAAATGCTTGCCGAGAGTAAGAGGCAAGGAATGAATACAAATAAACAATAGAAAATCCAGCAACGAGATGAGTAGAATGAAAATAAGCAGGGATAAGTCACACGAATAGTAAAGCAGTGAATAGGAAGCTTGGACAATTTAATAATTTAATATCACCAATTTTTTTTCGTAATCATAAAGGAAGCATTTCTTCCAGGGAAAATCCTTAGAAGCTGACGGTCGCGACGATGCAGCTGATTTGGCCGAGATTCGTTCCGCGATGAGGGTGTTGCTGTTCAAGGAACCCGAGATCGGAGCGATCTTTCAGCTTCTGGCGGCACTTCTTCACGTGGGAAACGTCAAATATCGAGGTAAAATTTATAATTTTTTTTCTGCGCAGTGAAAAAATTAAGTTCTATCATCCTAGGAACTGTTGTTGACACTATAGAAGGAGTGGAAGTGAGTGATGCAGCAAACGTGGCCAGGATTGCCAGGCTACTACAGGTACGGAGGAAATATCACCAGAATTGCGTCAGTCATCACCTATATTTGACGTGTTTTCTAGGTTTCTGAGCAAAACCTGCTCAGTACTTTGACGACGAGGACGATAGTAACACGTGAGGAACGAGTTGTGATGAGGTTGTCATCACGTGCCGCTGTGGATGCTCGTGACGCTCTGGCCAAAGGGATTTATGGACGTCTTTTTGATTATATTGTCATGAGAATCAATGACGCGATCTATAAGTGAGTTTATAGTTGAATTTTTAGGTCCCATCTTGTGGATAAGTCCTATCCATAAAGTTAATTTAGCTCCCAGTATGGAAGTGATCCACGAACTCCAGCTATTCTATAAGTAATAATAAGATTAGTTATAGTAATTTTACATTAAAGTTCCTTAAGTCATCTCTGCATCCTCGGCTCCTGTACACCATTTCAAGAGAACTTTGTGGAAAATAACGTATGTCAGAGAGAAAATCCTGGCGTTAAAGAAAAAAAAAAACCAAGCGGCGCCAACGAAAAATACCGTTGATATTTTGTTTCTTCTACAATTTTTTCCTACCTATATGATTTTTTAATCGTAGAAACGTTAGCTGTTGACCATTGTAAGGAACTCATCTAGCGGTTACTGTAAAAAAATCTGGTAAATGCAGAGAAAATCCGTGCACATGGGTGAAATGTGTAACTTTGGCAGGATGTGCAGGGGGGATATTCGGACTAACCGTACTTTAAAACGTAGTAACGGCGCTAGCAGCGATGTTCAGAGGGCGGAGTCTATTCGGACTAACCGCATTGCTATCGGGAAAAACAATGTAATGTAGTGAAATAGCTGGAATTAAGATCAAGAGGGATTTGTTAGTAAACAATTCAGTAAATGGCAAAATTTATAAAATAACTAAGACTAAATAAATATAATAATTTATAAAATAAGATGGGCCAATTGACAACGAGGTCTAGCTGAAACTTTCTTCAACTGAGGTTTTACGCCTAGATTTCTGGATTTCGTCTACACATCTATTAATAAAACGTTGAATATTAAAAATAAAATTGTAAACATTCTTCTCACACACTCACACCTCTGATTTCCTCTTTTTTCTTTTTGTCTTTCCTTCCTTTCCTTTTTTCCTCTTTCATTGTTTTCTTCTTGATTCACCCGAAAACGCAGCAATTTGCCCGAAAAGCGAAGCAGGTTAGGTTTCACCTCGGCTATACTTACCTGGCCGGGCAAACAGCTCACCGATCGCGTGAGCGAGCAACAAAACAACAAATAAAAACACGGATACGAGAGAGAAAGAAAGAGTTCCTCATCGTTTTTGTCCCTTCATACCTTAGGATTCCCTTCTTGCCATCTCGATGCTTATTGAGACGATGAAACTCTCTATCATTCCAGAATTGTCCAGAAAAACGACCAATTCAGAATAAAAAAGCTTCTCATATAACTTCGAAACCTTATTTCGTTATTTTTACTTTACTATTTCTTCTATGAATTTGTGATAAATGTAAAATATGAAGCGTTTTATATGATCTACCAGATTTCCTGACAACAATCAATTCCAGACCGCGTAATGATCCAACTCATCGACATTCTATCGGTGTCCTCGACATTTTTGGATTCGAAAATTTCGAAACGAACAGTTTCGAGCAATTATGTATCAACTATGCTAACGAAACTCTTCAACAATTCTTCGTCCAGCATATTTTCAAAATTGAACAGGCCGAGTATGATCAAGTAGGTTACAAATTTCTTTTCTGAACACTTTCTTATGGATGTTCTTCGTATGTTGCATTTTCATGGATTTTCCTAACTATCAATCAGCACGACGACACCTTAGAAGTATATCACGAATTTCTTCGGAGTTCGAAAATTTCGCATAAAATTTCACTAAGCTCTAAACATAGGGATAAGCTTTAAAAATAGATTTTAAGTTCTTTTTTTTTAAAGTTAAACAGATTTCCAATTTTGAGAAGCGAAATTGCCCACATTTGGGTTAGGAATTCCTTTATTTTCCAACTCAGTTGATTGATTTCTGAATTTTTCAAAATGGTTTCTAGGAGCAAATCAATTGGCGCCACATTAAATTCGTGGACAATCAGGAGACACTCGAGATGATTGCCGTCCGACCGATGAATTTGTTCTCGCTAATCGATGAGGAGAGCATCTTCCCGAAGGTAAGGAGGCTGTGACCTCATCATTTGCTTACGCTATCAGGGATACTTCCGTGTTTTTCAGGGAACCGATCAATCAATGCTGAACAAACTGCACACGACTCATTCAAAAGGTAGCCTCTACCTGAGGCCAAAATCTGATCTACAGCGATCGTTCGGAGTGAAACACTTCGCTGGACCTGTGTATTATCACACAAAAGGTGCAGATAGGGTACTTTTACATACTCTGGAGATATTTTCCTCTAAAGTGAGCCCTTTTTAGGATTTCTCGAGAAAAACCGTGACGCGTTCTCGGCTGACCTGCACGCGCTAGTACAATCCTCAAAAATGCACCTTTTGCTACGAATTTTTGATAATGTGGAGTATGAGAATGGCACTACAAGGTATGTTTTTCCAGGAAACTAAAAAATTTAGGCAATTGATGACTAGAAATATCCTTTTCAGAGGTAAAGGAGTCACCGTAAGCGGTCAATTCCGGAAATCATTGGATCAATTGATGCAGCAGTTGAATCACACTGAACCGTTCTTCATACGTTGTATTAAGCCGAATGAATTCAAAAGAGCATTGGTTTGTCTGTTTACGGATGAAATGACTTAGTTACTTTTTTATTTTACTATACTATATTTTTTTCTGCATACATATAATAGTCAGTCCTAGGTTTCCAAAGGTTCCTGGCTTCCCCATTGCTTTTCATTATCCCTTCCATTAGTTCTTTGATATTCTGGTTTTGCAGATGAGAAGATCTATTTTTCTATGAGGTTTAAATCCACGAAAAAAAAAACAACAAAAAGTGAAAAGTATAAAGTGAACTAAAGAAGTAATGAATAGGTTAATTGCCCGAATAGGAGAAGTAATAAGAAAAAAGAAATGATTATCATTTCAAACAGAACTTTCCGAAGAACATTTGTAACATTTGAGATGTAGATTCGTGAAAAGCGGGAACAACTTCCGGTATCCTAGTTCTGTTCACGTTTTAATTGTTCAATTAAATCGTGTTTCAATTCTTACGAGTTGTCCACTAAGGAGTTAAAAAAAATGCTTCTCAGCGAGTTAATCACAATCAGCTCGGCGACCGCTATGCAAACCGCGAAGCGTTCGCTGAGCTTAAAGGCATCACCCTACGAATCTGAGGTGATACGGATTTCAGTTGGAGTATTCGTATATTGGATCGTAGATTATGGAGAGGGGTGATTCCGCTTATTTCTTCCTAATTGCTGTAAAAAACGGCCCAGAAGATGCGGCGTGTGCACGCGGCTGGCGCGCTCCAATCGAACTTGTTGTAGAAAATAGCGCGCCAGAACGCTCGAAGCCGCATCTTCCGGGCCGTTTTTTACGGGAATTAGGAAGAAATGGCCGGAATCACCCCTCTCCATAATCTACGATCCCGTATACGAATACTCCACCGGAAATCCGTACCACCTCAGATTCGTTGGGGAGATGCCTTTAATATGTTGTTAATTCTCTGTTCGTCTGACGCACTCCTCAAAAGCAATACTCTAATTTACTCTTTGATTAATTACCTGATTTAATCATGGCTAAAGAGTTGAAGAGTAAATTTAGAAGAAGTCACAAAAAAATCTTTTAAGTGTTCCCTGCATAAATTTATGTTGATTTCTTTTCCTTGTAAGTATGTGGAGAAGAGAAAGAGAAGGTACTTGTAGATGTTTTCTGGATAAAACTCAAGTTGTTTCTTGTTGCACGTGAAATGCGCCTCATTGATTTATATCATTCAAAGATTACGGTAGGAATTGCTTAACCACGACTAGTCCATGTCCAGTTATTATGAATTAATTCAATGAGAACCGGTGTAGGGCGACATTAAAACGACCATATTACATTTAAAGATCCCGTCCTACATCTTCTTTGGAAAGGGAATTACTTTGTTGCCGCCTATCAGGCCACCACCCACGTTCTCTTCCAGTTGTTCCACACATTCACGTAGTCCGTTCAGATGATGGACCGTGACTTAGTGCTACGACAACTACAGTATTCCGGTATGATGGAGACGATCAAAATCCGAAGGAACGGCTACCCCATACGTCACGATTTTGAACCGTTTGTACGACGTTATCGTGTCCTGGTGAACGGAATTGGTGAGTTCTACGATCAGATTTCTAACAAAAAGGAGGAAATTTTATGGTAAACAAAAATTACCGTATCCTAAGGGAGAGAGATAGGTCCAGCCTCTCTGAAAGCCTAAACCCAGCTGTTCAACTTTACTTCACTGTTTTAAGTTAATCGTTTATAGTCATAGGTGGTATTAGTAAATTATAACTACAATAATTATTTTATTATTACTATTATTGTAACTATTACAATTACTGGTATTTTTTTATTGATTTGCTCGAGATGTAGCCAAGATTGGTATCAAACATATCAACAAAAAAGCTATGTAGTTAACATGGGTAAATTCAGGGACAGTCGGACATAGGCACTATTTTTATTATTACGATTATTTTTATTTTTACTAGCATTACTACGGTTCTTTACTAGGTGGTGCACTTCATCCTCTATGATTGTTTATAAAATATTATCAAAATAAATTATGAAATATTATTAATAAAATGTTATATATTAATTTTTATTGAATATTATTGATAGACGCTAAATGAAAGATTTTATAAAATGTTATTATTAATATTATAGCTTATAAAATACCCAAAATCATATTTAGGTAGTGTTACTACATAATAATTTGTAAGTTTTTAAATCCAAACCTCTTCAGGTGCAGCTCATCGCATAGACGCTCGCCTAGCGGCTGAACAAATCTGCAAACAGGTGCTGGGTGCTAACTCGGAGTTCCAACTGGGCAAGACGAAAGTTTTCCTAAAAGAGAAACATGATCTTTATCTTGAACAGGTAAGTTCTTACGTTCTAATAGTAGTTGCTTCAAAAATTTTAAAATGGGCAGGATGTACGCGTTGCTTACTGATTTTTCTGCTGGAAAAATCCAAGATTTTTGTATAATATCGCTTTTTACGCGAGAATTGTCCTCCTGATGATTCGTTGTTTACAAAAATTTCATTTTCAAAAAAAAATTACATTTAAGGATTTCGTAGACCACTTTTGTCACCTCTCCAACTTTTCTCCAATACCATTCATCATCAGGATCTCTTATTTTTTCCCGAGAATAACAAGCACCTTTAGACTCCAGCAATAGGAATTTTCTAAAGAAGTGTAGGTTGTTTAACAACGCGCGTTGCGGTTGCGGAATCCAGCCACGCCCAAATCATTGATGTGGACTATATTTATATTTATTTATTTAGTTGAAAAACTTTTGAAACCTACGCTTTTTGAAGGAGTACCATCGTATGTTAGCATTCCGTGCCACCGTTATTCAAAAGAACGTCAAAGGTTGGTTAGCTCGACGATCCTTCAGAAAGCGGAAGGAGGCAGCAACTGTGATTCAGAAGCACTGGAGACGTTATGATCAACAGAAACGCTACAATCAGGTACGGAATACACTATAGAAACATGGAAATCCCAGAGAATTTCTTAGACAATATATACAATTTTAATTTTCAAACAAATTTTACAGATCATTGCCGGATTCTGTAGACTGCAAGCCGTGCTTCGCTCACGACAACTCGTCCAACACTATACGACACTTCGAAATAACATCATACAGTTCCAGGTTAGCACGGTTATACAAAATAAAAAAGTAAATTAAAATTGAATTAAGAAATTAAAACTTTCAAACATTTTTAAGAACTTTTAAAAAAGTTAAGGACTTTAAAAAAAAATCCTTTGTGAGGATAATTTCTCCTCTTTAAGGCAGCGTGTCGAGGAGCGATAGTTCGAGCTAAGATCAGAGAACTGAAACAAAAAGGAGAAAGTAGGATTATTACGAAGGAGGAAACGAGAGAAGAGGAAGTCGAGGAAATCAAAGAGGAAGAGTTGGTCAGTTGGTGCTATTTGAACTTGGAACAGTTACATGTTTTTCTGTTTCTGAGTTTTTGAAGAGTTTTCCGAAAAAATTCCGAAATTCTGGAACTAAAATTCTATCTGAAAAGTTTTTTCTTGTGTGGATTTTCTTTCTTTCTTTTCTTTTCTTTTTTCTTATCTGGACTTTTATTCAGATTGTACTCTTGAATGGAAAAGATTCAAAGGTATCGGAATGTTAATTGCAGTGATTTTGTTGTGTTGTTGTGAGCTTCTTCTATCATTTTCATCCTGGATTTCATTTTCATCCTTCATTTTTATTGGTCTAAAAAAATTCTACTTGATATTCTGCACCAGTGGAATCTTTGTGCATCATTCACTACGTTTTCCTGGGGTGGTTTCCCCTTTTTTCAGTGTTTTCCATGCTATTCTGTCTTTTCAAACTATTTTTCGTTATCAGTATTCTTTTTTGTTTTATTCTTTTCCCTTTTTTCCGTCAACCAATATTATTTTTCCAGCATTTGGCTTGTATTTTTCAATTTGGTGTGTTCAGGTTGGCCAGCTCTTCGATTTTCTTCCATCAGATTCCCGCCCTGAAACCTCTGCAGATAATGAGTCAACAACTAGCGATCCTCTACCTATAGATATCCAGGTATTGTATTCCTGAGAAATTCTCACTGAAAGAGTTTTTCCAAACGATTCTTCCAGACTAATAACGTTATCGATGTGGGTGATCTGGAGAAATATCAATTTGGCAAATTTGCTGCCACCTACTTCCAATCACAAATCACTGCCACACATTCGAGGAAACCACTGAAGTCACCGCTGCTTTCACATGAAGATCCTGGAACACAATTAGTATGTTATTTGGTTTTTTTTTGCTTATTTTTATTTTTGCTTTATTTTATTATCACTTCTTTCGTAATGGATGACAATTTTCGTGTCTACGTTTAGGCTGCAATGGCTGTCTGGATAACGATACTTCGATTTATGGGTGACATGCCAGATATGAAGCACACTTCCAGTAATGGAGAGATTCAGGTATATGTAGTTGTATATTTTTGCAAGAAAGCAGAATTGTTACACAGTAAAAAAGTCTAGAAAAACTTCCATAAATTCCAGAAAATTTTATTTTGTATCCTTTTATTGGACCTTCAAAGGGAGTTGAAGAAATTCTAGAAATCAGCCTCCTCAAGTTCCAGTAAAGATTTCATCTACAATTTTCCTACTCTACGAGCCCTTTTTACCTCAGTCTCTTTTTCCTGGAAAGAAGAGAAATTTCCTAAAAACTTCGCTTATCATTCCTTCACGACTATTATCTTTTCTTTCTTTTTCTTCTACGACTATATGTTTATTCGATGTTTTTTTCTGAATTACGGAAAACAGGAGTAGATCACAGTCCTCAAGAATTTATCACTATTCCATTTTCTCAAGAATAACGACAAGTAATAGATATGAAATATGTGAAATGGGGTAAATAATAAGTAAGTAAATAATATGGTAAATAATGTGTGTATAACTGTAGCGTTACTGTAGATTAATTTTAAAACTTAAATTTTTATGACTTCAGAAGGAGCGAGGCGGAATGACGCAATGTTCTTATGGTGTTAATTAAGGTCAAAATGTCATTTCACTTAAAGGCATCGCCCCACGAATCTAAGGTGGTGCAGATTTCAGGTGGAGTATTCGTATACGGGATCGTAGATTATGGAGAGAGGGGTGATTCCGTCCATTTCTTCCTAACTGCCGTAAAAAATGGCCTGGAAGATGCGACGAGTGCACACGGCTGACGCGCTCCAGTCGAACTCCTTGTAGAAAATAGTGCGACAGAACTATTTTCTACAAGGAGTCCGTATCTACCGGCTCTTTTTTTACGGTAATTAGGAAGAACGAATCACTCTTCTCTCAATAATCTACGATCCCGTATACAAATACTCCACCGGAAATCTGTACTGAAGATACGGCGCCGCGCAAGGCTGGCGCGCTCCAATCGAACCTCCTGTACAAAATGGTGCGTCAAAACGAATGACGCCATATCTTCCTGGCCGTTTTTTACGGCAATTACGAAGAAATGGACGGAATCATCCCCCCCCCCCATTTCCGTAGTCTCCCATCCTGTATACGAATACTCCACTTGAAATCTGCACCCCCACAGATTCGTGGAGTGATGCCTTTAAGTATCAAGAATCAAAACGTTCACTTGTTGCAATGAGATAAAGGATACACAAAAAGATGTTGAATTGTCCCAATTACTGACTTTTAAGGATAAAACTCCGGTGATGAGTCGATTATTCGAAACGTTGGGTCGTAAATACAGTCGTAAGGACGTGGAAGAAGCTGCACAAGCTGATCAATTTGACGCGGTTGGGAGGACATTGAAAAAGAGCATGGGCAAGAAGTTGATCTCGATGACACTTAAGAGGAAATCAAAATTGTCCTGTAAGCACTTAAATCCAGAAAAAGACCAGGGATTAGCTGGAAATGAGCTCAACTGAAATTCAAGTGAAATTTTAGCGATAAGCTCATCGTCTTCGGAACATTCGTCCGAATCCTCCTCGTCCTCATCGAATGCGTTGATGGAAAACCGGCCAATGAGTTCATTGGATAAACTTCATTATATTATCGGGATGGGAATTCTTCGGGAAGAATTGAGGTGAGCGATCGATTGACCGTGATTGAATCATATGTAGATAAAAAGTCTCGTATGTCGTGGATTTAGAGATGAAATTTACTGCCAACTATGCAAGCAGCTCACCTCAAATCCGTCACGATTATCCGCTGCTCGTGGATGGATACTGTTATCGTTGTGTGTTGGATGTTTCGCGCCTAGCTCACGGTAGGTCTTACGCGGATCAATTAACATATGTTCCTTTTAATTCCTTTAATTTGTCCTAGAAAATTTAGATTTATTTATGTTTTCTTGTTATACCAACGAGGTTTAGGTGAAACTTTTTTAGATTTATTGTTTATTTAGTTGCATTTTTATGCATATTTTCGTTGTATTTATTTCATTATTTTTATTTGTAATGTAATCTATAATGATTTATATTGAGCTTTCAGATTCATCAAATATCTCTACTGTTTCATCCGAGAAAGAGGTCCTACAGGAGCCGGGTACTCATCCTACATGGAAGAACGGCTAAGACGAACCGAGCAAAATGGATGCAGGCATCAACCTCCTAGTTACATCGAATTGCAGGTGAAAATCATTTTAGATAATCATAAACAAAAAAACAAAAAAATAATTCTTGAATCCACTAAAGTTATACTTCTTTAAAAAAAATTTTTCATGATGGATTGTCCATGTAGAACCTCAATCTGTAGAACGCAAAGTTGAAATCTAAAACTACATATTGAATCGGCACCAGAATTGTGCTTTTTGGAAAGATTCCGGACTTTTTCCGGACCGATGGATGCACCTTGGATTGTAGCAATGTAGAGAAAAGCAGAAAATTAAGAAAAAAGGCGTGTCGTACACGCGTTGCGGCCTCTGTAGAGAGAAATTTTGACGCTGACTATAAACCGTGGCGGCAATGCGTGGAATTACTAGAGTCAACTAACCGCTTAAGAACACTTCTATAAAAATTTAGTTACAGGCAAATAAATCCAAGAAACCTATCGTGCTAGCGATCACATTCATGGATGGATCCGTAAAAACACTTTGCGCTGACAGCGCGACTACCGCCGGTGAACTCTGCACACAACTTGCGCAAAAAGTCGGACTTAAGGAGAAATTCGGCTTCAGCTTGTACATAGCTCTTTTTGACAAGGTGATTTTTTCTTCCGGATTTTCTTGCTAGTACTTTTTTCACACGGATTTTTCACATGGATTTATTCCAGGTGTCATCGTTAGGATCTGGATCCGACCATGTGATGGACGCAATCTCGCAATGCGAACAGTACGCAAAGGAACAAGGACGACAGGAGCGTAATGCGCCGTGGCGATTGTTCTTCCGAAAAGAAATCTTCACGCCTTGGCACGATGCCAAGTCAGTATCTATTCCTTAAATACCGGGTTTCCTGACTATGGAGAATTTTTTCAGAGATGATCCGGTGAGCACGAATCTTATCTACCAGCAAATAGTTCGAGGAATTAAATACGGGGAGTATCGTTGCGATAAGGTTTGTTTTAAGTACGTACGTAAGTTTCCAGAATGTTCCGGTAAGGGAATTTTTCCAGGAAGATGACCTCGCATCACTCGCAGCTCAGCAATATTTCGTCGAAGAAGGTCCATTGGACGTTAATCGCCTCGAGAGCCAACTACACAACTACTTACCGGATTTCGAGCTTAACGGCAAGGAAATGGCTAGAGAACGTTGGATTCAATCCGTTATGTACCATTATAGAAAGGTTAGAAAGATTCCTACATCGTTTTGAGTAGCTACAGGGAACATTTCTCGCTTCCAGAAATTCGGCACCAATCCTCCATCACCGCATCATGTTAAGGAAGATGTGGTATCGTTTGCCAAATTTAAATGGCCCCTGCTGTTTTCGAGGTAATTTTTTTGCCCGTATTTCTTCGGGTTTTTTGGGATTTTTTCGTTCGTGTTTTCGGGTTCTTTCGGGAACCTTCGGCAGATCACCGGAAGAGACAATAAGTCTAATTCCAACTAAATAAATTAGATAGAAAATAAAAATTAATAATAGATCATTCCATTTTTTAAAGATTTTTTCTCACCCTCTATTCATTTTATAGGTTCTATGAGGCCACGAAATTCTCCGGTCCTCCTCTTCCACGTAATGACGTCATCGTGGCGGTGAATTGGACCGGCATTTATGTGGTAGATGACCAAGAACATGTGCTGCTCGAATTCAGCTTTCCAGAAATTACCAGAGTCTCACATAATCGGTACGGGTTACCATTGAAAACTCCAGAAATTGTTTCTTCCGCTTATGTTGCTGCTGTTAAGAGGACCACGAGCTGGATTCGATACGTGCACGATCAAAACGGTCACCGCTGACGAGTACTCCTTCCAATCTCCGAACGCAGAAGACGTTAAGGATTTGCTGACGACGTTCATCGAAGGTTTGAAGCAGCGGAGCAGATATGTGGTTGCCACGAAACCGCAAACGGGCAACGGTAGGGAATGTTGTGCTTTTTGTTGTTGTTTGCGTGGGCGTAGCGGCAGTCATGCAGCAGTTTAGACTCCATGAATCTGCTCGACTTCGAGTGTGGAGATCTTCTGGTGCTCACGAATAAAACGACAGGCAAGGATCTGTTGAATGAAAAACTTGTGAAGGTATGGAATTCCGGAAAAATATGATTCCATCAATTTCCTGGAGTCTCTCTTTACTTTCTATTTTCTTTGGCATGAAAAATACAGTAGGAATAACAAAAATAACAATGATAGCATCAAAGAACTAGTAAATAACAGTAAATAATAATAATAATAATAATAATAATAATAATAATAATAATAATAATAATAACAATAGCAATAATAACAATACCAAGACTGAAACCTTCTAGTTTCCTTTTTTCTGTTGTGCTATTTTTTCATAGAAAAATCCAGGAGAAATTTTCGACCCTATTAAAGATTCACCTTTCCAGGGAGAATGCGCCCGAACGTGCTTGCAAGGCTTAATCCAGACGGAAAACGTTTATGTTCTACCCACCCTTGTTAAGCCAAATGTCAATACATTGGTGAATTTTAATCGGATTTCTTTTTTTTTAATTTGTTATATTCACCGGACTCTTTTTTTTCCAGCAACTCTTTTCCAAAGGTGAACAAACGGCGCTGGATATTCTCAACAATAATCAAGTTGTTGTCATACAAACAGATGGTCGACCACATACTTTGGAACATTTTGCAGCTGCAAATTTCAGGTTTCTTTCCATTATTTATGAAATTTTTTTATCTCGAATTTCTCATCTCACTCAACAGACCTCCAACTCGTCCATCCTCAACTCAACGATCGTTGATGACCTTACGACGACGAGACGTCGCTCCTATACCACGATGGCGATTCAGTCGTGATCCGCAGGATGTGCCGCTTTTGAAAAAATTGGAGGAACGGTATGTTGGTGGAACTTTCTCCTTCTTCTTCTCAACAATTAATGACACCACCTCCAGGAGAGTAAAAGTTAGGAAGAAGCGAAAACAATCCACTTTCTTTAACTATAACTTATTTTTATCCTTGATTTTACGATATACTTAACACAAATAATTATTTTTCATCGTTTTTTTTATCGTCCTCCTGTCCTCAGGGAAGAACAATGTCGTGATGCGAGCTCAATGTTCGTCTTCGTAATGAAATATATGGGAGATCAACCGTCAAGACGAAGTAGACTCGGGACGGACCTTACGGATAACATATTTAAACCCGCTATAGCTCATGTATGTGAATAAGCCTTTCTCTGGTTCTTTTCCCCGCTTCTCCTCCTGGAAAACGACGAAAAAACTACGATAATTTCAGGAAATTCTTCGAGACGAACTGTACTGTCAACTTTTGCGACAGGTCACCTTTAATCCATCAATGCTATCCGAGGAAAGGGGTTGGGAGCTGATTTGGTTGGCAACGGGTCTTTTTGCACCAAGCACTAGCTTAATGAAGGAGGTGAGACTTTGATTTGGGATCAATTTTATTTGATTTTATAGATCAATGTGCTGGGGCGGAACAGTCCCTCAAAATAATCCTAGGATTTTTTAAAACTATACATCAAAAAATCTACATTGCAAATTTTTCTCGAAAATGAACTGAATTTTTTGCAGGTAGTCCAATTCTTCAAATCGAGGCCACATCCAATAGCACACGATTGCCTAGCGAGGATAATGAAGATGAATAAGTATGTGGGACATCCGCTAGAGAATAAGTAATCCCGAAGAAGAGAGTTTTCCCCATTTTCAGAGGATGTTCTCGAAAATTCCCACCGCATCTGGTTGAAGTTGAAGCGATTCAACAAAAAACTACACAGATATTCCACAAAGTAAGTAATTTGGCTCAACAAAAAATACGATGCTGAAATTGGAAATTAAATGGAGATCGAGGAATATTTCCATAAATTCAGAGCATTTTCTTTTCTTCCCCGAACACTTGATCGCATGATTTAGGTCTATTTTCCTGATCAATCTGATGAAGCTATAGAGGTGGAATCATCCACAAGAGCTCGGGATTTCTGTCATCGGATAGGTCATCGATTGGGATTGAAGAAACGTGACGGATTCTCGCTCTTTGTTAAAATTAAAGATAAAGGTACGTATCCCATTCTGAATAAGGAAAGCGGAGGAAGAGAAAAAGAAAACCGAAAAAAATTAAAAATTAAAAGTTAAAATTACTAAATTACTACTATTAAATTAAATATTATTTAATTAATTTATTACTAAATTAAAAGTTTAAAAAGCTGAAGGTTAAAAATTACCATTAAATAAATTAATTACTAATCTAGTTAATTACTTAAATTAAGTAATATTTAATTAATTTATTTTATAAAATTAACAATTTTAGTAATATTTTTAAAATGAAAATATAAAAAATTTCCCTCATCAAAGAAAATCCTTCTTCTTCTATTCGACACCTAAAACAAGTATTTTTGGATTTGAACCGATTAAAATATTTTCATAGAGGATTTCCCCTAATCACTTAAAAACCCTCCGAAAAATTATGATCCCCCCGGAGATTTGTTTCGATGATTGATTTTTCGGGGGGAAAATGTCCAAATATCAGTGTAAAACGCCAGGGAGCAGATGTGCAAACGATGTGGATTTGTTTGACGGGAGTTCAACGTTACTCCCGCCAATTCATGTTTGTTCGGCAATTAGTGGACGACGACATGCTGTAAGAAAAAAAAACCGCCAAACAAACACATTGCTAGAAAATCAAAAAGAAATGATTCTTTCTGAATTTTGTTGTTGTTTTTTTTTGATTGTGTACTACTTTTTAAGCAGAACCAAAATCCTCTGAAAAAGAAAACTTTTTTGAATAAAATAAATAAAGATTGTTATTCATCTTTATTCTGGCTAACGTCGTTTCGGCATCGTCGTCTTCTTTTTTTCATCGTTTTTTTTTTGTTTCAAAAGGAAGAGTAGAACGACTAGATGACTCTTTCTTCGTGGAAGTGGAACTGCTGAAATTTCATTGTTAATCATTACTACCCAAAGTAAGCAGTTGAAAATTTCTCTATTTTTCACAGCGTCCAACGACAAAAAATAGAAAATTTCTTTTTGGAAATTTAAACCTTTGTGACAAGATACACGATGGCGTGAGTATTTCTGAGAATGTAAATTTCCTTCTTTCTTTTTGTTTCTTTCTTCTTCCTTTCTTTTCTTTCTTCCCTTTCTTTCCTTTCTTCTGTTAATTCAAGAATGTCTGGAATAAGGTAAGGTAGATCACATAACAAATAGTTAGTGAAGTGATCAACAAAATACTATACTAAAATAGTATCAATAGTATCAATAATGATAGCAATAACGGTAAATATATGTAGTATAAGAAAATAAGTATACAGTATAAAAAATAAATAAAAATTTAATTTCCTAGTTTTCAGTGCTGGCAGTGCCCGAAAATGAATTCTTCTTCGACTTTGTTCGTCAACTTTCTGATTGGGTACAGAACAATCATGCTCTTAAGGTAAAGAACAATATTACTAACTTATTATTTAAATCATCCAAAAAATCTTCGTTCACTTTTTTTCCAGGAAATTCCACTCATTCCTGTGAACTATCAAGTATTTTTCATGAGAAAATTATGGATGAACGTAAAACCAGGAGAGGATAAAAGCGCTGATCTAATATTCCACTATCATCAGGTTCATTCCGCGTACATTCTGCTAGTTTCTCTGTTCAAAATTTCTAAAATTTTTCCTTTTCCTAGGAATGTCCAAAATATCTTCTTGGATACCATAAGATAGGTAAGCAGGAGGCGATCGACAATGCTGCACTTATACTCAGAGCGATAACGAAGGACTCAAAGGTATGGATGGTACAGCGCTGGAAAAATTTTTTATTCCTTACTAGAAAATATTTTGAAGGTCCTAGGGACTTATCCTGATTTAAATATTCCAGAACGCTCCTCTAGCACAAATACCTCAACTTCTTAGCGAATTGGTTCCGAAAGATATGATGAAGATCACATCGACTAATGAGTGGAAAAAGGTTGGATTTTTTTGCACGAAAATTGTTGGCTGCACCGGGATTTTTCACTGTTCCTCCTGAACTTTTAATTTTTATCACGTCAAATTAATAATTTATAATTCACAATTCCAGATGATTTCGTCAGCATACGTGAAAGTTGAGCATCTTACATCCGATCAGGCAAAGATCGAATTCCTAACAATCATGGCTAAGAAGGAGACATTCGGTTCCGCGTTCTTCCCGGTAGGTTTGAAATAATAGAAATAAAAATAGATGAAATAAATACGTAATAAATAATAAATAATAAAATAAATTTTGAAATACGAAGAAAAGTCCACAAAAAGATGGTTAGAAGGAAAGAAAGAGAAAAAGTAACTGCATATTCAGTCCAAACCTTTAAGAGAAAGAATGTTATTATGATCTTCTAGTAAATGTGAAAGAAAAAGTGAGATGGATATAGTCGGCGTCGGATATGTTCAACCGGGCGAGCGCGATGCGCCCGCGCTCGAGATAGAGCAGAGTAAAAAGGAAGTGTGTAAGGCACAGAGAGGGAGCCGCGTTGCGGAAGACGAGTCGCACTTATCCGATCAAACACTAACAGCGCAAACAATACATGGAATTTGTACAAATCCAGAATTCTAAAGACTTTTCATTCCTTTCTCATACTGGTAATTAGACTAAATACCTTCCTACCCTAGATTTTTTCCACGAATTTTCTACTGAATTTCATTTCCCAGTCAGTATGTTCTTTTTTCTTCATATTTTTATAGGAAAGGAACAGATGCAACTACTAATCTCGCTATTACTAGCCAAGATTTAATTTTTTCTGGTCTTTTCTCGAAATTTGTAGCCGTATAACTTGATATACAGGAATTTCTAGAAATGAAATGACAAATCATCCTAGGAATTTCTGTGGAGCTTTGTCGGAAACTCGCGTCTACATTTCATTATTATTTGCTTACCGCTCGAGTTCCTTACGTATATCATTGCTCAAACTGGATTTAGGATTTGTTTTTTGAGTTATTCAAAGAAATTTCCCTTGGAAAAAATAACAAAAAAACAAAATAACGGGAAGAAAGACTGAACCCCCCTTTAAGGAATTTTAAAATTTTAAAAAAAAAAAAAAAAACAGTTCTAAGGACGTCTATCCTCCTACGGTCTTGTTTCCTCTCCCTATTAAAGTGTGGCGTTAATCAATCCGCCTGGGACCTTCGCCATCACTTCAATTCAGAATCCCGTCTCGCTCCATTTTATAGCTATCTGGTGCCGGCACTCCAAGCCGACGCCTTGGGACCCGTCCCACTCCATTTTATAGCTCTCTGGCATCGGCGCACCGACGGCAGTCCGACGCTATCTTTGAGGTTCACGAACGTGTAACAGGCCTATGCAATGACTTGCGGTGGCTAGCCGATGGGTCAAGTAAGTGTTTTTGTGCTCCCAGACGAGTCTGGTACCAATTTATCCGGACACCGGAGGGATGAAAGACTTGGTGAGCAGTAGGGCGGATTCGAACCTTCGATCGATCGCACAAGCAGCGGAACTTCTAACCGACTGCGCCGCACCCGCCTCTGTCTCTATTATAAAAAATAACGTTTTCATGTGCGTAGACCCCAAATGACTTTGTCCTGATAATTTGCCTATGCTCTTTCAAGGATCGCTGCTATCTTATCCTAAAGGGAAAGAGAGCAGAAGTTATTTTTACAAAAAAGTACAGAATGACCAGCAAAATGAAAGAAATAAATAGGTAAAATAGACAAATAAACAGTGAAATGTGGACTATTAGTTATTTACTATGCTATTATCTTTTAAACAACAAACAAACAAACAACAACAACGTTTACCTTTCAGGTTTCCCAGTACTCGGATCTAAGCTTGCCGGACAAATTATTAATTGCAATTAATCAGAAAGGTGTCCATCTTTACGATGCGGAATCGAAAAAATTAATTACAGAGGTGAGCTTACCTTTCATTAGGAAAAAATCAGTTCAGTTTGAAAAGGAAAGGTCTTAGGACGAGATTTTTTGCATCCATACTCCATTACAGTACCCATTCAACGTCATATGTAATTGGACGAGTGGAAATACCTATTTTAACATGACGGTTGGGAATGGATTGAGAGGAAGCGAAGGAAAGAAACTTCTCCTTGACACGACTATGGTATGTAGGTCGCCTGATGCAATTGCAACTGACATTTTATTTTTTTTATTTCATATTTTTTTAAAAGGTAATTTTTTTTTCAGGGTTATAAAATGGACGACTTGATCACTTCGTACATATCAGTTCTTATCTCCGGTCAAACAATTCGGCCTAACACATGGAAGCATGAATCAGTGATTTGAACTGAACGCGCATCTACCTCACCGTTGAACGGATTTGTCTTTCGGCCGTAATTCCTCCACAATGTGCCAAATTTTCGAGTTCTTTCAATAATCGCGCTTAATTATGAATCACTTTTTCCCCGCTTACGCGCACCTCGTCTCAAATGATTTATTTCAGTTGCACCATGAAAAAATTCATATATAATAAATTGTTATTACATTTTTTTTTTTGAAAATAAACATGTAAATGTGTAGATGTTTACTGTGTGTGTGCTTGAAATCTGAAAAAATAACGTTATTTGCTTAGATGGATTCAAAAAAACCGTAATAAACATTTCAAAAAAAACCGTAATAAACATTTTAAAGAACCGTATCCGTAAAAATATATTAATATCAGAACGTGAATCAAATTTGAATGAAATCTAAACGGGAAAGGGAATGAAGGAGTTGGTTGGTTCCTAGGCAGTTTTGATCCATCTACCGATCGTGCAGTTGAAGCGTAACCTCTTACCAACTGCGCTATACTCCCTCTTGAACGAAATGTACTACTACCAGTATATGGAGACAATTGTGTTTTTTTCTTCTTTTTTGGTGCACCATCAATGTATGTAAATAAACAAATAAATAAGTAAATATTACCCCGTGAAAGTACCTTAGAAGACAGTTAGATCCTAGCAATGTCTAGCTTTCGAAAAGATTCTAAAAGAGGGAACGGAGTGAAAAATCCAACGAAAAGAACAAAAGAAATTAAGTTAGCATCGAACCTCGAATCCTGAAAAACTTTCAGATGATTTAATCCTACGATTGTGTGGATTCCAGCTGTTGCGTCTTACAACTAGTGTAATCCATGAAATCTTACTTTGGGAAAAAAGCTATTGAAATTCTGCGCAAGATTGTAAACTCCAGATTCTCCATAAAATCGACTAATCACCTCTATTTGAATAGGCACCATTTAACATCACTAATTAAATATTCATTGACGCTGTATGGTGGCTCATCGCCAGGTGAATTGCCATTTTTCGCATGAGCGAGAATGAAACGTCTCAAATCCATCCGTTTACTTCCATCAGTAAAAAGAAAGGAAAGAGAAAGAGAGAGAAAAAGTCAGGAAATGGTTTTTCTAAAACACACATACGCGCACCCAAATGATGAATATCAATCGGGGCCACTGGCTTGGATGCGATCGGAAAAAGATGAGTTTGCAGTTCTCCTTGAATACCTGAACGAAGGACGATCGTTCTGGAAGTTATGAATACAACGACCTTCCTGCTAAAAAGAAAGGAAAGAGAAAAAGAGAAAGAGAGAAAAGTCAGGAAGTGGTTACACACACGCGCATCCAAATGATGAATATCGATCGGGGCCACTTGACGATCTGAAGGTTGCATCACTCGTTTTTCGCGGGAACGATGATTTTTTTGCAAACGCGCCCGTGTTTCACCGGAGCTGTTTGAAATCGGCTGCCAAGAGAAGGTATAGTCGGGTCAAAACAACATGATGCACGGACAGTTGCGTAAGCGGCTGCGTTCGAAGCGGTGCGATAGAGACAGCAGTTGGAATCGAGGTGGGACCATGGCGAAGTACAGAGATAGGTGACCGTCGCGAAGATCCCTACACGATCCCAACCGCTACGCTTTGCCGCGCCGCCTCGAGCGTAGCCGCTCACGAAACTGTCCGTGCTTCATGTCGTTCTGATCCAACTATGCCCACACATTTCACGATGTCTCATGACTCAAATCTGTCCTCTCCTAATGAAATTCTGGCCAGACATCAACTTGAACTTCTCTGTGTAACAGAAAAACTACGTACGTGGTGATCTGTTGCGGTACCAAGTCTAGCTAATGAGGCTCTAACGAAGGCGATGACGCCGAAACGTCAGCTGTTGTTTAATAAAGGCGATCAATACCAATCTTGGCTACAGCTCAACAAAAGCAATTAAAAACTACATTTCAACATGCCGAGATTCAAAGACAGTCGAACATGGGCAACAGAAAAACTGCCAAAAGCCATCTCAACAGTCCCATACAAATGTTGTTGTTTACATTCCCCTGTTAAGATGGTTGTTGTTTATGATGTTCTATGATGTAATATGGCGCGAGCGGTCCCGATCGAGGTGACCATCATAGTTAAAGGCATCACTCCACGAATCTGAGGTGGTACGGATTTCAGGTGAAGTATTCGTATACGGGATAGTAGATTATGGAGAGAAGGGTGATTCTGTCCACTTTCTTCCTAATTGCCGTAAAAAACGGCCCGGAGGATGCGGCGCGTGTTCAAGGCGTTCTGGCGCGCTATTTTTTAACACAGTCAGAACTGCTTCGAACTCCTTGTAAAAAATAGTGCGCCAGAACGCCTGAAGCCGTATCTTCCGGGCCGTTTTTTACGGCAAGGAAAAAATGGACGGAATCACCTCTCTCTCCATAATCTACTATCCCTTATAAGAATACTCCGCCTGAAATCTGCACCACCTCAGATTCGTGGGGTGATGCCTTTAACTTCAAACAAAGTCGTTCGATAGCTGGCGGCTGGTAGCTGGTCCCAGCACTAAAGCACACTCGACGGGGTCTCGCCACGAACCCGTCTACTGTAGATAGGCCAAGAGCGCCGTGGGGAAGTGCAGCACGGTATTGCACATCACTTTAGTCGGCTATACGCTTTGTCCGTACTGTGTACATTACTCTTACTCTGAGTACTCATTATTTGCCTTTACAGTGTTCAAATTTTCTAGCTAAGGAGGTCATTCTCCTGAATTTTATGTGGCCGACACCTCTCAATTCAAAAATAACAACTTTGGAGGGGGGGACCAGTCGGTTACCTTCCATAAAACCGAAATAGGTATTTCACGGGGTTTTGAATGGAAAGATCGAGTTGGAGGATCCAACAAGAAAGTGGTCGTGTTGGCTACCTGAGGAGGTGAATTGAGTTCTGAGCCACTCAACGAAGTTTGATAGTAACCCACGATCAGCAAATCATTCCTCAAATTCTTCCTTGGGTTTCGATGCAAGCTCTGGCCACATAGTAATCAGAGTGAAATCACGAGGAGTCAACAAATTAACGGCAGTCATCATTTGCCATTATGGAAATGAATACGCGTTTGGAAATTCCCGCTGATTCGGCCTCATAGACAGTGATTTTTGAAAATATTTCCCAATCAGCCTCCACGCAGTAGGAAGACATTGCGAGGAATTTTGATTTTAAAAAAAATGAATAGAATGAAATTAAATAGAATGAATAGAATGGATGAAATAATAATAGTAAATAGTAAATAAACAATGTAATAAAACGAATAATTAATATAATAATTTGCGAATAATTATGTATAAATAGTAAAACAATAGGTCAATTAAGAGGTAATTATGCTAATTACTGTTGTTACTGAATGAATCAACCGTGTTCGGTGGCTCAGACCTCAAGAAACGCTTGCTTAGATAGCCATTACGACCACTTTTTAGGCGTCCCCCAGCTCCCTTTTCCTTTTTTTTTGGGAAGTACCCTGTGTGATGAGAAGGACCCCTTCTATTTAGATCTTTTGAATCCTTTGAATTCCGCTAATGTTTCAGGAACACCATCTTATCCATTGCTTCCAAAATATTCTCGAAATATCCAGTACCCAGAAATATCCTGCATCCAGTAATATCCTATCCAAGAATATCCTGCGTTACAGTGCCTAAGAAACCATAGAACGATGGGAATCTTTCTTTTTCTTTTTTTCTCGCCATAGATTCCTGCATTAGGTACTCATAGGGGGGAGGGTCCTATACAGAACCGATAAAGCTCAACCCGTAGCCATAGTTAACCCAGTAACTTGAATTCAGGGTGGATTTATTATTGAAACCCCCTCGGCAACTACCGGCTCTGGGGAAAATGTGGGTGGAGGAGAGGTTTCTACTCAACCGTGCTATTATTTTTGGAAGCTCTGCGGTAGAGCCAAAACGAAATGAAGCACAGTGCAGTTGCGTAAGAGGTTGCGATAAGGATCGGGTTAGGACCCATTCTATCACCATTCATTACTCCAGTTCGCGATGGTCCCAAAACGATTCCAACCGCTATCTCCACCGCGCCGCTTCGAGCGTAACCGCTTACGCAACTGCACCCTGTTTCATGTCGCTTTGACCTGACTATATCTTTCTTGTTTCTCTTATTAACTTAAGCTTACTATTTCATAGATCCAGTTATACTAATGCTTAGATTTTAAGACCCTGACTGATTTAGTTAGTTACTTCCAAAAATAAGAGGGTGGTTGAGTGTCCCCCGTCCTCCTACTGCACTTCACCCTCGTCTTTTATAAAAAGTACATTATTTTTCAAGGAAACCGTGGTAGCTATATGTGCGAGTGAGAAGAAAACACGTACGTTGTCGATAACAGCGCAATAAATCGCATCGCATCATTCCAAATTACGCTAAACACCGGGCCACCGCTCAATGTTACGTGACACGAACTGATAATCTTTTGTGAATGTTGCCGAATGCGTGTGTTTGTTAATGTTCCGCGCTTCCTGTCGTTCACATGTTTTCGAGACGTTTCTATTTCTTTTTTCCCCCCAATACCCGTGTTTCATAGACGTTTACGCGATTCCTGTCATTTTTTTTTCAGCTCGGCTAATTAGATCAATATTTAAACTTCAAACTACTTGTTGTGAATCTTCTACCTCTTTTTTTTCTGTTTCTCGTCCAATCGATATTTCTGAAAATTCGGTCAATCGAGGTGAATGAGCACTGTGGATCCTGCTCTCCGTGGGTTTTAATGTTTCTTTTTGAAAATGCGTGTTGATTTCAATTTGCTAGAATCACTTTCACATTAAACGTTGTTCCTGTAGTGCATCTTGAATTCAGCAGCAAACGAGCGTTTAATTCCGATTTTCCTGAAATAAAGTCTAGTTGATTATACTAAGAATTGGAAATGTGCAAGCATCGTTGATGATTGTTTCCACAACAGCTTTTACATGTTGCAGATATTCTCATTGTTTTTGAGCTTTTTTTGAGGACTGAATTCACAGAGTATTGGGATTTTATTTGATTATTCATTAACATTATGTTCTTCTTTAGCTGGAAGTGCCGATTCGTCTCCTGGTGATGTCGCCGAGGACTGGGAAAATGACGGCGCAAGTGAGAGCATGGAGAAGCAGCTCAGCGAACGCTTCAAGCAGGTATTTTCAAGCATGATTTTATTTTATTAAGTTTCTTTTTGAAGTCGTACAGTATACGAAGCAAATCTCACCAATTTGCGCACTAATTTCGAGATCTGTCCTTATGTTTCTCTACGGATATTGAGCCAAGCACAATTTTTTTGGAAAATAAATGCGGTATTTGTGAGTGCTTTAAGACCATGAGATCTTTTTGCTTTATTCTAGTCTTCTTGCTCATTATGTGCGTCATTAATGACTAAAACTGACGTAGTGTTGCGTATCATTGTAACCTCTGATCATTTTGAATGCTTCAACTAGTGAATTTTTGCGATGATGGTGAGTTCGAGTTTGAAATTGTATGTGAATTGGGACTCGTTTCCGTTTCCTTTTACGCTATATGAGGTTACAATGATACGCAACACTATTTTTCAATTTAAAATTTTTGTCGCTGTGTCATTGTGCAGAAACAATCACTGCCTTCGCCGAAAAGGGCAACTGACATAGAAGATCCTTGTTTTTCGGCAGTTGACGTTTTTCTAATATTTCAGTATCTCTTTGCAATGTGGTTTAAGATCTGATTCTTACATGTTCGTTTCAGAGTCAATTCTTTCACATGACGAATATATTACAATGATTTATTCATAATCAACATTATTCGTCATATGATTTGATTGTTTCTGGGCTAGCAGACTTTCCGCTAGTGAAAAATTTTGGATGGTTGGGGGTTGAATTTTAAGTGTTTTTTGGCAAAACAAATTTATCATTACAGCTTTATGCCGAGCACCATACGTATTAGCAAAATGTTCTCAGAACTTCTATTCTTTGTTTCAAAATTCATTGAATGTCCTAAGATTTCCCCGATTTTATAGTCTCTGGAGAATCAGTGGTAAAAAAGTGGAATATAAGTAGTAATACAATACAGTGTTATAATATTATAACTACACTATATACAATTAACAGTACATCCCAAAAACCGACACCGAAATGCTGAAATAAGGGCAATTTTCGCGTAGGTTTCCAGCTAGTTTACAAAGAAAAAATAGTTTGAAGTTTCTTGAACTATCTTGGAAGAAAACAGGACGCGTAGTACTTTCATCATAAATCGTTCCCGGTTGTTCGATAGCGTACCCTATCTTACTCTTGAGACTTAACGTTTGTGAATGTAGAATCCAATACATTTTTCCTCTCCTCCATGAAAGACCTTGGTGAGTATCACATCGAGTCCTTCAAGCCTTACATTTTGAATAAGTTAACAAATTTAGAGCATATATTTTATTCCATCAATTTAGCGAAACAACTCTTTCTCGACGAAATTCACATCACTCTGAAAACACGGCATGTTCAGTTCCAGATGCTTAATGACGCGTCATTCTAATTCGTCCATGGCCAACTATTAACCACCGCGTTGCTTTTCGATGCTGAATTTCTTGTGCTAGGGGCGCTTTCAGGTCACGCAAGCGCTCTGTTCCCATAGAGACGTGTCTTCCGCGTAAATTTTCTTGTAATTTGGGATGTTGCTAGAAACACTAATTCTGATTTACATTAAGCTTAAATAATATGTGAGAAACATGCTTTAGTGCGAAGGAAGTGTGAGCATTTAATAAATGAATGAATAGGAGAGAGAAGAAATAAATCTGTTGCGTAATCAACGTAAAACACGAGGAAAAAAGAGAAGATCTTTCAAAATCGAGGAATTTGTGGATAAATGAATTTGTTTGTTCGTACCGATTTATGTGATCGACTGGTTTCAGGTTCGCATTCTGCAAAGAGCACAAGCTGACAAAGAAGCCCGTAAGGAAAAGGCAGCGAAATGCCAGGAAGAAGCCCGGTTAAAGTACGGCTGTTGCTCTCTTTTATTAGTTTTTTTTTCTCTCCTCATTCACAAAATTCTAGTCCGTCGTTGATTCCTTCTCCGTCAGTGATACCAGCGGGACCAGGAGGTGCGCCACCCGCTCCTGTCAGGATCCTTAGACGTCCTGAGAGTAGTGAAAAGATACGGGAAGAAAAGTTTCAGGCTCAGCGTGCAAAAGCTGAAGAAGCAGCAAGAAATCAGCTCACTCCAGAGGTGCATTACTCTTTATTATTACAATATGCGTCTTCAGAAGAAATATTTCGGCTTTTTTTTCAGCAAAAAGAAGCTTTATATGTGAAAGCACGAGATCGTATCATGGGACCTGAGTACAAACCAGATAACACCCAATGTGCGCAGAATGTTGCGGTTGTAAGCAGGCAAGTTTGTTTTTCTATTTTGACAGAAAAAATCGTCACAATTGTGGAATTGGGAAACTTTTCTTATCTAATTTTTCCGTCCCAGTTAGAAAAAGTTGAGTTGGAAAATGAAACATGTTATTCTTTTTGGAGCGTCCTCTGGTCGTCGTCTGGTGATGCATCTTTTGAATGTTCATTCTCTGCTTCAGCAAACATTTTGAAGCTCATACTCTTGTTAGCGTTGTTCTTCTGTAGTACTGTATTCTTGCATCCACATACACTGTTCTGTACATGTAGATGCAATTTTTGGATGCACAAACTTCGGTTTAAGGTTATCTTGGCGGTCAAATATTAAAATAGGAAAAGATAAGAGGTTTGAAGGCGATTAGGAAAAGATTCAAGTGGAATGAAATATTCCTTGAAATAATATATAGGGGATTTGTATAGTATTCGTGCAAGAACAGTGTGGTTTTTTTTTTCTTGTGATTCTATCTCATTCATGTATTGAGAGCTTTTTTCTTCGCGATTGTTCTGGAAATAATTGCAAAGGATATTTCACTCTGCTACATTCCTATGCAATCACGTGATTTTCTCCGAACTAGTTCATGTTATTCAGGTGCAAATCACCCGAACAGATCCGTGTTCCGCGTTTCACCGATTTGCCATTGGCAGGGACCATCACTGGACCATCGCTCGATGGTGCTTTAGGAGGTCCAATTATGATAGCTTCTATGGGAAACGTACAAGGCGTTACACCACAGTCATCCATTACTACAACCATGCAACAGAAACAACAAACATCTCAACAAAAACCCGCATCTCTCTTGTCGATGTCCAACCCGCCAGTAGGATTACCTATCCAGCAAACTAATACGATAGGTCAGCCAGTTGATGTGATTGGACAGCAGCAGTCATGCATGGTCACCTCGCCGCCTCCATCTCAGCAACCGATGAATGCTTATCCGCAGTACGTCATCGCACAACCTCAGCAACACATACCTTATGCTATGGCCATAGGAACGAAGCAGGTTGGTTAACTCTAGAATATTTCGATGTTTTAAAAAATTCAATGCGCACATGTCGAGGGTTCCATATTATTTTCTATTCGTACTTCCACATGAAGTCATTGATTTTTCCGGAAGTTAACTGATTCTTTGAACTGAGACAACGGTGACTCAACCATCAACGTTTAACTTTTTCTAAACAAGAACTAGTTCCAGCCATGGAACTTCTGCGTGAATTAAAACCACAATGTTTTGGAAGTCTAAATCAGGGTTGTTATTCCTGGAATAAAATTGTTGAATAAAGTATAACGAAAGTCTTTCTTTTTAACTAAACTAAGACTAAATTGTGAACTTGTGATTTTTCAATACTTTCGAAGCACATACTAACTATTTACATCTTAATAGCGCTTAGAAAAGTCAATAGAAATTTTTTGAAAGACGCTTACACGAAGATCGTACTAGTCACTCTGCAATCTAATAAAAAATAACGAGATAGCCCATCTTTTGTCGTTGTACGTGTACAGCACGTAGTACGTACTTGATCAGTAAAATAACGCTTCAGTCTGAAGTATATGCTTTTCAACGGTGTGCACCTCTCAAGATTTCCGAGTCATTGTGAAACTGTTCGATTCAAGACAATGGTACCACCATACATCGATACTACGCGGCCTCCTCCAGCTATGGCTCTTCCCTCCATGGCTGTAAATCCTCAGATTGCTTTGTCTTCAACTGGAATGGCAGTGGCTCCACCTCCCGGGATGAGACAAGCTTATTATAATCCACAGAATGTTGTGCCTAACCCAGCTCAGTATCAATTACGACACGGTTTACCTCAACAACAACAGCAACATCAATCAGGTTTACCTTACGGGTGAGTTTGCACTAGCATCAAGTTTGTATTTTCCTTTTCTTATGTGGATTGTGCTATATAATCCAATTAAACAGGCCAAATGTCATGTCGATATACCCTCCTGGGACTTTAACAGCAGCAATGCGTGGAGCTGCTGAACCCAGTTGTAGTGCACCAGTGGTAGTTGGTAATACACAACATCAAAGGAAGGGTAGAAGAAGCCGGAACAAGCGAGAAAATCAGTAAAGAATATTTTCATGAATGCAATTCGAGGTGATCACTCCGAGAATCTCTCTTTCATGTCCAGTTTTATTTACTTTTAGAATTGTATACGAGTTTTTTGGCGTATCATTTTTGGGGTTTATCCATTATTTCCATTTGCTATTTTTTTTCCTTTGGCAACCAAATATGATGCGGGTGTGACCATCTTTCATTGAATTCATTGGAGTTTTTAAATCTATGGTATTTGGTCACGGTGGACAGCGGTATTGAAAGGCTTTATGGTACTTCATTTGCTATAGTGACGTTCAGAGAAACGGACTTCTATTAAGAACGATTTATGTGTGCATCCAAATAATCAAATTAGTCAGTTATTGCCTCTGCTTTATCTCTGTTTTTGATTTTCTTCTAAACAATTGGTAGCGCTGCTTCTATGATTTGAGCTACATAGACATAAAATTTGAAGTGATTGAAGGTTTTGACTACGTCTTTATGTCACATTTATTCACTAACCTGAATTTCGCTCTTTTTTAGTATTGCCGCGAGGAGAATCTTAACAAAAATTCCCATAAACGCTTTTTTGAAGTGTTACATGTTGCATTATGAGCAAGCCTTGACAACACTGCTGCCATCGTTTTCTTATCCTTAGTTTTAAATTTTGTTTGTTTACTTTGTTGAAGATATTAACTGACTTGTTTTTCTTAAATACACGTGTGTTCTTTTTGATCAATCGTCTTGTTAAGTTCTTTTTGTCCCGACACTCCGGTTTCTATGAGCTGTGATATGCGATCAAATGTCGAAATATCCATCCTCCTCTTGTTCGCCTTCTTACACATAGGATTCATCATCTCCTTCGAAATCTTTACCTCCTGGAGTCTATTTGTGTTGTGGAAATGTTCAGAGTCACATCTTTTATACAACTGTTCTTAATAGTATGCAAATGTACGATTTAGTGAATACATACAAGACTATTTATGAGTTTATCATCGACTAATAAATAATTCTACATTACAATAAGACAACGCGTTGTAATTTATGATATACAGTTAGGGGACAGACAACTTTGAGTTAGGAAGCAAAACAATATCAAGCAACGTAAAAATATCCATCAGTGATGATAGTGAAGGATCAGTCCTTAAAAGATCACGGATTTCTGTATCATCAGGATTTTGAACGAATGCAGTTCATTTGAGATAATCAATCGGGGTTTTAAACGAAATATGTAGTTATTAACATGAAGTAAATAAATTTAAGGTAACAAGATGTCTGGATATCATGAAAGAGGAAAGAGATACTATAATATCTTGCTAGTAAATCTGTCATTTTTTTCCACGACAATAAGTCCATGATTTTCATTTCTCTCTTTCGAATAATTTCATAAACAAAGTATACTCTATTAGTGTTTTTGATTAATTAGTAGGCGAACGGTTAGCTCCGCTCATTATGAAAGTGCTCATGGTTCCCCCTTTATTGTTGGATAAAAAGTGTAACATTTAAACGTTTAATTAGGTAAAACTACAAAAAAAAAAGAGAAAAAAAGTGGTCCTGCATATAATCACATTGAAAAGGTCAGTAGCAGTACTCTCTGCATGGACACGAGAAGAACGGAGCATGCGGTATGATTTCATAGAATAAAAGTGTCACAGGGACCGTTACGTCAGGTCACAACTACGATCGGGTCAAAACGACCTGAGGCCTGGTGTGACGGCGCAAACGGCCGCGCTCGAAAAGGCGCCGTAGAGCGTAGCGTTTGGGATCGAGCGGGACTCTCACATAATACACTTTTTTAACAAACTCATAACAAGACATTTTATAAATAATTCTTGTTTTCATATCATTTAAGGAAATTTGAAGTTGTACCTCATTAGTACCGAACTCTCTGAACCGGAAACGACCTTTACCACAACAACATAGCATCCTGACTTCAAAGAAGAAAAAGAAAATAACACCAATTTCAATGTGATTTCTATAAACATGATACTTTACAACTTATGCAGCTTACTAGACATGTATACAACTATTAAAAATGATTAACAATAAAAAAGACAAAATTTTCTCTCAGCAGTGATACAATTCTTACAAACAAATCACAATGCAACCGCATAAGTGACAAGATACGGTGATATCAAACGAAAAACGCTACATAAATAAATTATGCTAAGGTGTTGGTAAGTGAGAAGAAGAGTACGTCCTTTTTACCCTGTTTCTGCTTGAATTGATGCGGTTCAATCGCCTAAAAGGAAAATTCTGGAAGAATCGTTTGAAAGAAGAAAAAAACCATTCCAATACTTGTGAGAACATTTAATAGATAAAGGAAAAATAATCAGTTAAATGATAACCTTAAGGATCGCCGCTAATTTAGTAACTATCTCCGCCTTTGTCATATCACCGCACTTTTGTTTGATCTTTGCCAACAGTTCTTTTGTGGTGTGTGGTTTACGACGTAGGTACTTCCTTACTGTTTCCTCATTTAGGCCCTCAGGAACACTAAAATATCGATTGATCTCGAAATGTGGGACTTTCTCATGATAAGCAGCAGTAGTACTTACTGTGGAGGTTCAATTTTTGGTCGCTTCGCATCGTTGGACGCTTCCGGTCCTGATGGATCTGATTCAGCTGGACGTTTTTTAGACGTAGCGCTAGTGCTTGCCTCTCCTCCGTTTGGGACCTCTTTTTTCTAAATGGTACTCATTTATAATCATTTGTTGATATGAGTTTAAGATTTGATTTACTACTGACTAAGCGATTACTTGAAGAACAACCAATATCCTTTAACAAATGTACAAATAAGTAGAACCAAATCGAAACGAGTACTTACCGGCATGAACACGACAGAATCAATTTTTTCCTTGTCCGGATCATCAGTATCAGATCCAGAAGAGTCTGTAAAAATCATTACTCACAAAAAGATTTTTAGAAAAAGATTTCTTTTAAAATTTTGAATTCTGTACTTGAACATCCTTGTTTTTCACATCTATTTTATCCCTCATCAAAATCATTTGAGCACTATCCCCAACAAAAAGTTTAAATTGTTAGAGAAATGTTTCAAATAATTCTGAAATAGTATGACATCTCAGGAAAAAATATGAACACTGCTCTTTGAGAAGTATTTTGCCATTGTTTGAAACCTCTTACAATTTTTCTGCGTTATTTTGGGAACCTTATTTTCCTTACTTTAAGATGGATAAAATAGAACTGTGCATCCTAGGAAGAAGATAGCTTGTGAAACTCTAAAACTAAAAAAAGCATGCAAACTTCAATAGTGCACCTCTGAGTCTATTCGGAACATTTCTTAACATACATTTTTGCAAAGTGGGGGAAAAAACATGCTAAAACTCCTTCGAACTGTCGAAAGTTACTGTAATAGACTATTGAAGATTTCAAAATTTCTAAGCTACTGGTTATAACAACTACAACTAAATTATCTAAGGAAATAATAAATAGTAGAACGATAATGACATAATATCTAAGGAAAAGAAAACAATCAACTCTACTTACCTCTCTCCTCAATATCCAAGTGTTCTTTTTTTCTTTCTCCGTCACTATTCAAAAGTTTCTTTGCTAAATTAGAAACTATTAGGGTAAGAAACTTAATTTGACCACGAGCTACTCACTCAGATCCTCCTCATCGCTATCCGTCTCTTCATCGGAATCCATCATTTTTTTAAGCCCTTCCTCATCGCCAACACCAACCAGTTGTTTTTCAATTTTCTCATCGCCCGGGACTTCTTCACGTCTGAATCAAGATATTTTGAAGGACCGTTCACACAAAATATCAAAACATAGAGTTTTTTGCATACCAAACACTTTGCTGTATTTTTTAGGAGAAAAGTCGTCAGAAATTGACAAGGCCATGGCATTAGAATCTCCTATTTTTCGAGGCCGAGCCTCACCGAAAAGGTAAACAGAAACCAGTTGCATACACTCAAGTTTTTTCACTGAATCGATACTTCCAGGCATTCCTCGACAACGATGACTGTTTGATGCTCGTTGATTGTTTGTAAATGTGGGCGTGGTCTGATTACTTTCGACGCAGTAGCTCTATTATTCATTCTTATATCGGAGGAAAGTTTTGTTTTGAATTCTATACCCCTTAACTCTTATTTTCTTCTCTCATCGCTCTTCTCACGATACTGTTTTCTAATTTTTAGGTTTCCGGCTCGAAGCGGAACACTAGTAGGTAAGTAATAATGACGTCGTGGGACGTCATTTGTTTCTCGGCCGGACAGGTGTCACACAATCATCACCGCAATTCTCTCCAACATACTTCTCCGCTTACAGTTTTCAATCATTTGTTTTGATCTTCGATTTCTAATCCAACTCTCATTCTCGTGAGCGTAATAATATCTCAGCTGATCCTCGAGGAAGACCCGCCCTCGTTCTGTCCTAATTGACGTCAGCCAAAATAAATCGATGTCACTTCTCTCGCAACGCCGTACCACATATTGAAGAACTTTTCATCCGCATTTCATAACTTTGTCATCTTTTAAACATTAATGAGGGACTGAAACTTGAGTAGAAATGAATTCTAGTACAATTAGTTCAATTATTTTAATCTATTCTATCCTTCATGAAATCTTTAACTAGTCTAAAAAAGGAAAATCTAAACCTTTTGGGATTTGATCGAATGAAAATTATTCATGAATTAATCGCAGTTTATTTTTTTCGTCAAGTGAAATCCAATTATCATCTCTTTCCCACTTTTCGGCAAACCATAGTTGATCTTGGACTAACCAATCCTTGTTAGAGGCGCTCATTTAATATTTGCATAACTTTTCATAATATAGCACAAGATAATATAAACTATTTACATAGAACCATTAACTGATTGTTGCCAAGATCAATGTCAACGACAACAAAATCTCGATAACTTCTAAGATATCCTGGAAAAAATACTTAAAATCTCGAAATGTATAATCAAACTTTCTTCAAATAGTGTGCTCAAGACAGAACTTGGCTTTTCAGTGACAGATTTTGAAATCGAGAAAAATGACGGAAATCCTAGGATCCAGACATCGAGGGGGAGACAAAAATAGGCGAATCCAGTAGTCCATTACTTATCTTACCTACATAGCGGTTCTTATTCAGTGGATTGATCTCATCCCAGATGTATTTTGTAGTATGAAAGATCGGCGTCAGTATTATCAGACATGTTTATTATTATGAATTGTTATAACCATGATAAGCGAAAAACAAAGTTGTTTGTCTAAAAGTAAACTAAGAGGGTGATCCATACAGTTTCTCACTTCCTGCTGTGTGCGACGTAGCCCAGTTTCTCACCTTCTGCTGTGTGTGGCATAGCCCCCGGCCATTCCTAACATTAAATGGTGGGTGGACCCCATGGGTCAACGTGCAAAAAAAAATCAAACAGTATGGGTGTTCTGGAATGTTTTAGCAACCTTAAAAGACCTTTGTTGGATTCCTGTACTTGCCCTACGGGCCAAATCCCACGTAGGATTCTTTCATACCCGTCAGCCTTTCGTTAAATAGACTACATCTTTTACTATTTCCACAGAAACCACCTCATTTAGCTTGTCTCGGATCTTTTCCAGGTATGAAGCATCCCAGTCGGATACTTTGGTTCGTTCGACATGGTGAACGTGTAGATAACGTAGATAAGGCATGGAAAAACACCGCCGAACGTTGGGATGATCCACCGTTGAGGTGAGGTTCGCATGAACTAGAAGATTCTCACCAGAAAGATTTCTTTTTCAGCCCTCGAGGTCACCAACAAGCTCGAGAAGTCGGGAACTTCCTTGTTTCTGAGGCTATCGATCACGTAGTTTGCTCACCATTCACACGTTGCGTGGAAACAGTGACCGAAATTCTCGCCGTTAGAAAAACATCACCTCCCGTATGGATCGAACCAGGATTAGGTGAATCGTTGAATGTTTGTATGTCACCGCCAGGCTGGCCAACGATGGATAAAATAAAGTGAGTTGATTGTGGAAAACTAAGTGTGACGTTATTCTGAGGCGAAATTTCAACTCGTGATTTCAGAAAGATGAATCCAAATGTGGACGATACGTATGCACCTGTTTTTCCTGTCCTACCTCCTGAAACTGGAGGTGATAGTGGATGCATTCCACGGGTAATTAAGACGTTACGTACAATTTTAGCCAAATATCCTACGGGTGAGTTCATTTCTAGGATTTTCAACATTTTATTTCAGGGTAATTTAAAAATGTCTATTCTTTGAAATATGTTTTTCAAATTGTTAATTGATTATAATTCATTATATTGATTGGAAAAAGGGTCAGTTGTTCATTGTAGAAGGGCTAGTGCTGCAGAAATTAGGCCATAGGCGTGGACAAGTTTCCTCGTTCTTGACAATCACTAAATTTTGGTATAACTCAAAAGTTCTCAATCGATGCAACGTAGAATCAATACAGCAGCGCTGTCAAAATTACAGCCATCCACTTGTATTTAAAGTTCAAAGTGTTTAAATTTCAGGTAATATACTTTTCGTATCACACGGCAGTCCAACTGCCGCTTGCCATCTAGCAATATGCGGGTCGTGGAAATATGTGGGCCAATGCACTATAGGTATAGAATTTCACAATTAGTAAAGTGAAATATCATGATTAAAATAAGTGCTTTTTTCAGGTAAAGTTATCTCAGAATCGGGGAATTTCAAATGCGAGTATTTCGGCTACAAAGAACATCTTTCTGATCAGACTAATCTACATGAAAATCAAAGCGTAAAACGTAGATGTTCGAAGGAGCAAATTGAGGAGAAGATGAAAGTAGTTAATGAACAATGATATGTTAACTGTTAATTAAGATTTTCTATTTAGAAACTGTACATAATGAGGACAGTTTAGGACTAAGATTTGTTAGATGTTTGTTACAAATGTTAAGTTAAAAGCTCATTTTGGGGCTCTTATAGGATATTAATGCTTGATGTTGAAACGTGTCAATAAAAGGTCAGAAAGGTGTCCACTGAATATACGTCCGAAAAAAGACAGTTTTGCCTTTGAAGTTATAATGTTTCAAAATAATTAAGAGTTCCGTAAAACGCGGAGAAAATAGAAAATCTGAAGAAGGAAATGAAAGGAATAAAAGAATGGTGACAGTGTTCAACTTATGGAAAAGGGAAAAATCAAGGGATGTGCAGGGCGAACTTAATGAGCAGAAAGCAAGCTTTGAAAGAGTAAAAAATCGGTAGTGTAAGAGTTTAAAAAATACTTGAACGACTAAACAAAGAAAAAACAAAGAAAGAAAGAAGTTGAATGTAGGAAAGGAAGTGCGCGGTTGAAAAACTTCAGAAACGGGATAATTCGACTAAATTGCAGGAGAACAGAAGTAAATTTATGTAGAGACGAATATACAGGGAACAAAAACTGTAATGATGTAGATGGAAAGAAGGAAAAACCAAGAGGTCAAAAGAAAACGAAGAGAGATGTGGAAAGAAAAGCATGCAAAAGTTTGTAGGAAAAATCGAAATCTAAAAATGACCAGAATTCCGAAATAGGGAAAGACGCCAACAACAATGTCTGAACTTATGGAGAAGTAGCTGATTTCATAGCTACTACTGAATCATCATCGAAATCCGCGAACCCCCACCCAAAAAAAAACCGCCGGATATTTTGCTGTGATCTGGGAAGCATCTTGAAAGGTTTAAATGTCATAACATCAGGAAAACCTGAGACCGATGCAGAAGCAGTTCTCTCAATGCAATTAATAATACACTCACTCTGAATCTGATCCACTATCGGACATATAATCATATTCTCTGCCTTCATCTTCACCATCGGATGACTCGTACTCTGAAAAGAATGATACCTTTTCATAAGCTCTGATATAACACAATAATCCATAAGAACACACTAGCAACTTCATCTCCGTTTTCAACATGCGGCCTTTTGTTCTTCTTCGGCTTTTCATGTGCTTTCTTCTTCTTCTGTACACCTTCTTTCTTCTTTGGTGTAGCATCTTCGTCATTTCGATCATCATCTTCACCATCGGAATCCGAAGAACTGTACCCGTCTTTGATTTTCTGTAAAAAAGAGGTATTTCTGCGAACAAACTAAGGAAAATAACCGCAGTTCACGCCAGCACTTGCGCTTTGACAAAACTTAAAACGAAAGGCACGTACTAATGATCTTGTAGGCTTTTCCAGTTGCTCACCGTCTTCTTCACCTGCTTTAAGTTGGCTCATTATTTGGGCCTTTAGTGCAAACTGGTTCATTACTTTGTTACGCCTGAAAATAAAGCAATAGGAAATGCGAAAAGAACATGTGAATCAAAAACTCTGCGCAGAATAACAAGTGAGGAAAATTGGAGAAAGTAAGCAACGAAATAATCCTACTCTAAGAATTTTTCCTCTGCCTGATCTATATCCAGCGTTTTATGCGTAATGGCCGGTAGAAATTTGTGCCAATCGTCTACCTTAAGGCCAGAAATAAAACTGCACAAAATAGGAGAGGAACATTAAAATTTTCAACAAAGACTATTCACAAATTCTCACCTTGTAGGCAAGAAATTCTTCACCAGACTTCAAAAACACCCAGTAATCTGCATGTTCTCCGGCACCCCCTTCCCGTATACTTTTCAATTTCCGATTTCTTC
The DNA here is from genome assembly GCF_031761385.1 of Necator americanus. NCBI lineage: Eukaryota > Metazoa > Nematoda > Chromadorea > Rhabditida > Ancylostomatidae > Necator > Necator americanus. Next base: position 38,055,664 of record NC_087372.1, read on the forward strand.
CATCTAGAATAGCAATAATTTCTCAAGAATAATGGCTGAAAACCTTCGCTTATTTCACCTGATTCTACAAATGACAGATGCCATGGTTGGTTGTCCAGTTTGTACGATTTTGCTTGTCGGCCGTACTTCTTCCGACGTGCTTCTTCTCTCGCCGCTTTTCCATACTCGGAACCTTCACCGTATTCCTGGAATAACTGCGCTTCTTCAAGGATTTTATACGCCGACTTAACACATTAAGGAAAACTGGCAATTTTCTGTTCCTACTTCCAAACTCTGCAAAGAAAAGAAACATCATTGAAGGAAAACTATTAATCAACAGAGTACTACACTACAAATGAGCTCAGAAAAGGTCGTAGAAGTGAGCAAAGCAAACAGAGTGAGAGAGGGACCATAGCGAAGGATTCACGAATATAAACGACCTATTCACGACCTAAAATTAAATAAAAGGCGTACAGCGAAGAAAAGTACCTGCACAGTTTGTGAGCTCAGTGTAACATTCTTGTTATCTTCGCGTTCCATGTAAACTAAACTTTCTGCAGTCCATCTTGATGTATCAACATGATCCATTGAATTGAATTTCAGGACGGAAAAACGCTTGTGCTCGCTCTTCCTAAGATAACTGTTGAAAACGCCGACAAAAACCACAGAATTCAGATAACAGAGAGCCAGGCGTGTTTAAGTGTTTTTTCTAACAAGAACCACTACAGGAACCTAATGACAGAAAACTGACATCTATGATGTTAGAACGTAGATAGAAAAACGTCCTACTAAGCCATCTTATTAAAATTTTACCTCAAAATGGTGTCTTTCTAAACCTTATTTAATCTTCTTGTCATTAGTATTAGGCCGCAAATGTAACATAGTGGAAAAGAGAATAGAACTCCATAGATTCACCTGGGTACCCGTACCACGAACTCTGACTTAGGAGGTTGTTGATTGGCCATCTATAGAAAGAATAACAATTAAAATATAAAACAGTTCGTAGCGAAATATTAACGCCAACATATAGCTAGATAAATCTCCGCACTTACGGTGACATGTAATTAGAAGCACACAGTACGCTTTCAAACATTTCATATCTTAATCTTATGAACTAATAAACAAAACAGGAAGAATAGAAGTCTGAAATAACTTCAAAGTTGTAGAAATATATCAATATATTTTAGTAACTTCGTTTCCCGTAATGTAACATACCAAATGTAACATGTAACATAAGCGAATCGAAGAAAATAGTTCAGAGTACCAACGGGAGACGAAAAGGCACAGAGATCATTACGACTCATCAACAAGGATTACAATACTAGAAACAATGAATATTAACGCCAACACATAGCTAAATAAATCTCCGAATGTAGGCAACGAATGAATGCAGTATGTGTAATCACCGAAAGTGACAAGCAAACATTTTCTAAAACGGCTACAGACATCAAACAACGTTCTGCAAGATGGTCGTAAATGTTTAAAAAAAAGTCTTAAACAAAAATAGAAAAGTTGAGGACAAAACAACAGAACGAAAAGCGTTAAACTTTAGAATCCCAAGAGTCCTTTACGATGTTGAGCACGATATTTGAGCACTTTCACCTCAATAATATTAGCGATTTCCTCAGCAGTCCTGTTCTGACCATAGTAATCATGGAAATGACCATCCGGATCAATGAGATACGTGATCACAGTATGATCAACAATGTAGTCATCCTTGTCTTTACCAGTACGAGGCCCTTGGCTGAAGTAGACTCGGAATGTTTTCGCAACTTTGCTGACCTGAAAGATTGATACTACTGTAAAGGTGCTTTTCAAGGATACCTTGAAATGTGCCAAAAGCATGAGGGATTTTGTTCTTGTGAACAAATTGGGCAAAGAGATGAATAGAGCACCGAGTAAAATAAAAAATCACTCATAAAAAAACCTCATACAGCGAGAGGTGACACATGTCTAGAATACAGTAATCCATCTCACACTAAATCTAATAGACAAATCTATGCAAAAAAATGATAGAAGATTAATCAGCATGAGCAACAAATGACATAACAGAATACAAGGAGGGAGTGATAGCTCCTGTTTTCATAAGAGTTAATGTTACTCTCAAAACGGAAATTCTCAGGAAAAAAATTATCTACGAACTTGTATGCAGATATTCTACAAAAATCGGCAATGAATAAAAATAGTAAGCGACTAACCTGCTCGACTGAACCAGTATATCCTTGCAGCTTTGGTGAGAACTCCGCGCAGTACTCCTTCACCCTTTCAGGAGTGTCGCGTTCAGGATCAACAGAAATGAATATAGGTTTTATAGGAATTCTATCTCTCTCAGGTTTCGAATCAAGAATATCAACAACCTGGAACGAAAAGAAGTGGCAAGAACGTAAAGAAATCTTTTGCTGAGGTTGAACTTACCTTGACCATCTTTTCTATTTCATCGGGACAAATATCAGGACAGTGAGTAAATCCAAAGTAAAGAAGAAGCCAGTTTCCTTTAAGTTGTTCTGAGCCTTCCAACTTGCCTAAAATAGGTAGCAATTCCAAAAAAAAGAACATTAGAGACCCTGAAATGAGAGTCCGAGGAAGGGAAAAACATTTGAAAAAAGCAGACGAAATCGCACTTAAAAAATATAAGAACTAAGCCGAAAAAAGTTACTGTCGATTAGTGTGCGCAAACTAAAAGATTCTTCACATGATACACTTCGGAGACATTTTTGAGAAGGATAATAGAAATCATGATTGCAAAATAGTTCAAATAATTATTCAAATCAAGGAGAAAAAGCAAGCAAACAGAACGTTGAAGAATTAGCCATCATTTCATTTAGACGGAATCTAAGGCCACAGAATAAAGCAAATAAAAATCAAAAGTTAAAAGAACACACCGTCAGTATTAACCAATTCCCAGTCGCCACCAATACGAGCTTTCCCTTTCATATATTTCATGTGCTTTTCTCGTTCCTCAAGTCTCTGAAAGGAAAGAACTGAGTATCAAAGCTTAATGAAAACTGTCTAATCATCTCTTACAATCTTTCGAATGTAGAGTAGTGCTGCCAGACAGGAGGCACCGACTCCTAACGTAATCGCTGCGATCTTCCAATTGAAAATCATGCTGCGCTTGTAGGCGGCTCGCTGCAAAATTGAAACTATTTCACTTTTAAACGGATGCTTAGGTTTTTGGTGTATACAGAAGAAGGTAGCAGTTAAAGCAATAAAAATCAGTACAGGTTCCAAATAATCATTTAAAGTAGGTATAACTTCGAGGTCAAACATGCTTTAGTGGAATAACAAGGCTACAATCCAACCAAAAACATACACACTGTGAAAGATGTGAGAAAAAAATTCAAGAAAACAGATATTTAAGACCTACTTCCTTTTGTTGTTTAAAATTCATGAAAGTTTTGTCAATTTCCTCTTCACTCTTCTTAACTGTGGAATCAAAGTCTTTCTTTAACATTTCGTTCAATTTATCCAGCTCCTTCTTCAAATCGACATCAGGCTTCTTACTGGAAAAAATAGCGAAAATAACTCAACAGCGCATGGAAAACATCTCTATGAAGGTGAACGAATAGAAACTTACTCGTTCTCATTTTTTCCGTCCCCAAGTCTTGCTGAAGTAGAGAAACGAACTGTTCCTAGTTGTCTGAAGCTGTTGAACTTGCTGACAAGACGTAGATTAAATAGCATACCAGTACATATTCGACCCGAAATCATCTAAAGTGTTATATATTTGACCACATCTTGAAGCCATTTACAGAAATAAACCGTAAAATTCAAGGCACTCGACTTCTGAATACTCCAAACCTTTCCCGAATATCCTGGGATGAGACGAAGAAACCCCCACCAACCCACACGTACCCAAAAAAAAATTCGAAAACGTTACGGTGTCTTTCGTTTGTACGTGTTCACATCCGTCACCTCCCAATATTCGCGATGCTCAAAAATTCCTGCTGTTTGAAAAGCATTGAGGGTCCCTGACGTTTTTTTTTTACCATTTTCAGTTTGGGATGTACACTTTTCGAATTAATCCAGATAACTTTATGGTATGTTAGTGTGACAATGATCGTTGGTTCGTTTAGTTTAGGAGATTTTGTTTAAAAGGAGTCATTTCTAAGATGGACATGGTATAACTCTACTCATATGCTCTTATCCACATGTTGTTCATATTCATCTATTGTTAATGTCGGTTACTCTTGGAATATGCTTCTCTTTCTTCTTGATGTTCTTCCACAAACATGCGTGTTTATCTTCCAAGGATCGCTGAGAGGACATAGTCAAAATCTCTTTTGCAGGAGCCTTCGTTCTAGTTTTTCTGTCTTTTCTACGATAATCCCAAATATATTGTGGTTTGGTACAGTGGCTGAAGAAAAGAAACATGAATGTAGTCGTTACCTCTGACTATACGTGAACCTTATCGTTTGTATTGTTCGGCATCCCCTCCGCTTGTTGCGCTTCTTTTTTCCGATTTCTTTTCGACTTTAGTTTTCTATTCTCGCTTCGCGAGGAAGGAACGTTCTTTCTACACGTTGCTTTTGTTGTTTAGTTTCGTCCCAATGATTCGTGCAAAATCTTATAATTCCAGGGAAAATGGCACCCACTGCTGTAACGGTGGTGTCACATCGTGAGGAAGATTCGATGAATAATGAACCATCGTTAAGCGGTAGAACCATTATTGGTCTTATATATCCTCCACCTGATATCAGAAGTATGTAATTTTTGCTGTTGGGAATTTCCTTTCTTGTTTTATTTTTCATTTCTTCGCGATAAGCCTAGAATTTTCCCCTAGCTTGTGTAAGCTCTTCCTATATTTATTATTTTTCATTCAAAAATGAGATGTCACATTAACAGATCAAAGTGTATGTGTGATGATATGCATGAAATTTCTTTCTCAGCTATCGTCGACAAAACCGCAGCCTTCGTCGCACGTAACGGTGTGGATTTCGAAAATAAAATCCGTGAGAAAGAAGCAAGCAACAAACGTTTCAACTTTTTAAGCCCTACAGATCCTTATAATGCTTACTACAAGCAAAAGGTTTTTCCTCAAACTTTATTTTATCATTTTTCTATAAAGAAAGGTTTCAAAGTTTAGAGAGAAGTTTCTTTTTTTAAGGTACGAGATTTTCAAGAGGGTAAGGTCGATGCAGCAACCGTCGCGGTAAAGCCTCAGTTGCCTGAAGCAGTCAAAGACGCTGTCAAAAAAGCCGATTTCATCCCTACAAAACCACCACCTGCGTTTGAGTTCTGTGCTGATCCAGCAACGATAAACGCTTATGATCTGTAAGGATTATTTCTATAAATGCGTTTGCATAACAGCTTAATTATTAAGAACTTTTATAGTGACCTAATTCGGATGACTGCACTATTTGTGGCAAGAAATGGGAGACAATTTCTCACACAGTTGATGACACGAGAGGCTCGTAACTTCCAGTTCGACTTTCTGAAGCCACAACATTCAAATTTCACGTATTTCACAAAGCTTGTGGAGCAATACACAAAGGTTTGTAGCGCAAAGTTGTTCTGCGTGTTTTTTTTCGATCAGGGTATTGTTTTGCTTGCCTTAACTTCTGGGATTTTCCTTCTCCAACTTTATTTGAGATATTTTCACTTGGTGAGCCCGAAGAATATCTCATTTCTTTTTTTTTTATTAAAAGAAGAAGTGTGGCCAGATTCATGAATGAAAAATCAGGATCAAATCTGGTGATTCTGTCATTTGTTTACTTTTAGGTTATTATTCCACCAAATACCATTCTCGAAGATCTTCGCAATGAAAAAGGTAATACGAAGAAGCTAATGGAAGATGTGAATTACAGAGTTGCATGGGAGAAGCATCAGAAAAGTTTGAGGGACAAGGAAGAAAAGGAGGCCGAGAAGGTTCATAGTTTCACTATTTATCCATTCGCTCCACTGTTTACTCCTTATCTGGACTACCATGCTTTTGTTTGGATTTTGAATATGCATAGTGTTCATAGCTTCGAAAAAAATCACGTTTTCCATTGAATATTCTGCTACAGGAACGTGTTGCTTACGCATCAATCGATTGGCACGATTTTGTTGTTGTACAGACCGTAGACTTCCAGCCAGGCGATACAAGTATGTCCATATAACTTTAATGTAATTTCCCCTTTTCAGCCCAAGCTTTTCTGTTTCTGTTTTGTATCCCCACTCATTAAATGTCCTTTAGCTAATTTACCTGGATTGTGCACTCCCAAAGATGTTGGCGCTCGTATACTGCTTGAAGCAAGGAGTGAAGCTCAGAAACAAGCTGGAGAAGCAATGGAAATGGATATGGACGAGTCCGACAGCGAAGATGAAGCTGAGCAGCAGATACAGAATGAGGTTTGTTAGTCCTTTTTTTAGATTAAAGTGGAATCAGGCTGGGTCTTTTAAAGTCCCTTTAACTTTGAAAGATGCTGTTCAGAGATATTTCCCTACCATTTAGCTGGGAAACTAGTTTGTAACTGACTTAAGGTTCAGTTTCTTGTTGCCAAATGTTTTTTTTGTTCAAATATATGGCTTCCGTTTTGAGGTTGAGCCAGCACCGGAACCAGCAGCACCCACTCCTGTAGCTGCACCTCCAGTTGAGGAGGCACCACCGCCACCTACGGAGTTCTCCACTCCTCTGCCACCTACTCGCCAGAAGGATCTCATTGTGAAAGACTATGATCCTAAGAAGGGTAAGTCAATCTTCTTGACGTCATGATGAGTGAACAATCAGTACTTTTTTAGCGGCACACGCCATGAAACGTCCTGCTGACAAATGGCTCATTTCCCCACTCACTGGTGAGAGGATTCCTTCGGATAAGTTGGAAGAACATGTGCGGTATGTACAATACGAAGCTCCTGAAGCTGGTTTCGTCTTGAAAATACATATTTTGAAATTATTCGTTGCGGTTTTTCAGTTACAATACTGTCGACTCGCAGTACAAGGAGGATCGCGAAAGGCAACTTGGCGAGCGCGGCAATGAGGAGCCCGTTCTGGCTCCTGGTGCGGAAATCAGCAAAAATCTGGGAAGGTGCATTCGAGTCCTTTCTTGTGGTTAAAAATTTCCCTCGATTTTCCGTTACTTTCCTTTCTGACTTTTGCCACCCTTCTCAACAATTGTTTTTAAAGATTCGCAGAGCGCCGTACCGATATCTTCGGTGTTGGTGCCGCTGGAGCAGAACAAACGATCATTGGAAGAAAGTTGGGTGAGGAAGCTCCGCAACCAACGAAGGCAAGCTTTTTTTTATTAACAGAATGTTATATCTCTTGAGTTCTTGCATTTTACACATTTTATGTCTTTTTTGTCCTTCAAAACCATTGGATATCGTAATCTTTAAATTTTGTCTCTACTAAAGACTGTTATTTAGAGATCTTAAAATTACTGAATTTCAGCAACTTATATGGGATGGCTCCGAAGAAACTCGTGAGGCACATACGCTTGCTGTGCAAAGCCAAGTCACTATTGGTGATTTTTTTTTATATTCACTTAACCAGATATATTCTCATTACCAAGTTTGGGAAGTATTTCATCCATTACTCGGTATTTCATTTGCGATTCCAACGTTGCAGATCAGCAGATCCACGAAATTCACCGACAACACGGTTTCCTTCCGGATGCTTCAAAGGAGCGTATAGGTGCACAACCGGTTACGCAGGCACAAACTCGTACTGCCACTGGAGCTACTTCTGCTCCACCTGTACCACGTATGCCATTCCCACCTCCCCCGGGAAGTTCAGGATTGATGCCTCTTCCACCAGGATTCGCGATGCCTCCACTTCCTGGTGGCGTAATGCCGCCACCACCTGGGAGTGGAATGCCACCTATGCCTGGTGGAATCCCTCCTCCGCCATCCTCAGTAAGTCGCCAACAGTTGCATATTTCGAATTTGATTAACGATCCCATTGAAATTTTTAGATGCCAGAAGGTGCCCCACCTCCGAAGCGACAAAGAACAGAGGATGAGTTGGAGCCAGAGGCTGAGTGGCTAAAGAAGGTAGTTTTTATCATGTTCACTTTATTGTAGTAATGTGTTACTGTATTTTTTGTTGTCTTATAATTTAGCTTTACGGTCGCAGACATGCACTTTTTAGAAATACACTCCTTGCTGTCCAATAGTTATTTGTTTCTTCTTTGACGTAATGCTTATGCTATTAAACTTCAGGTCAGCGGTACGATTGATCTACGTATTCAGTTGCCAGTGAGTGCTGAATTTAACATGGATGGATCGATTATTGGATTACAGATTGATGTTTCTTCGCAAGTACGTTGTTTTACGTATAGTAAAATTGTCTACTTATCTGTTTTATAAGGTTAATTTCTTTCTTTTGCCCTGCTTAAGATGAGGTTCAGTAAATCCGCGTTGTAGTTAGCGATCGGACTGAAGATCTCATTTGATGATTTTGGGATGCGCGTTATGCAACTTTTTAAGGGCATCACAACTAATTATTCAAGTCGTTCTATCGTTGGCATGGGGATCGTTAAAAAAATCAGAATAACGATCGATGTACCACTTCAGAATTTGATGGGGATCATTGCGGGAATTTCGCACTTTGTTGTTATTGGATTTTGATGGAATATAAATCCTTTTCCCGCAATTTTGAAACCTTTTTCCACTAACAAATCAAGGAGTTTGCGGATCTTACTTCAGTCCATTCTATTTCAGCCTTTTTCGAGATTGTTGTCCATAACCTTTTTACGCAGAACTTTCACGTATTCAAATTGTTTATTCTAAGCAAAGCTCCTTTTTTAAAGTCATATTTATACGACTTGTTGCAGGTGGCAGATCTCAAGCAAAACCTTCAAGATAAGCTAAGCATGCCAACAGGAAAGCAGAAACTTATCTTCGATGTAAGTTTTTCTAGTATTTTTTTGGGTTTTGAGATTTTTTTTGTTAAAGCCAGCTGCTAACCTTGAAGTGAAACTAGAAGCGCATGATTTAAGCGTAGACCGAGCTTGCACAATGCACCATGTTTGGTAATGTAACCCTTTCACTCCCTTTCGTTTCTCATGTTGAGAAGGATGTCCGTTTTAGGTCCGCGACTTTGCAGAAACAGGCTTTACGGATAGTACAAGTGAAAAAGACCTTTTTCTTACTTTGAACTGAACTTATCTTGCAACTTTGTATTGGAAGTGTCCTTTAGCTTTTGTTTCTTTTTTTTCTGGTAGGAATCTGAATTGCAACTGAAGTTGAGGCTTATGAAAAACTAGCTGCGCTAGCCTATCGGTATGAGCATGACTTTTCTTACGAGCTGAGAGAGCGCTGAATGTAATGAGGTAGCAGGAGCGGACGGAGAGGTTCTTAGTCCCCAAAATGGGTTTTTAACTTAGGCATAACTGGTAAAGGTTCTACAAAATCCGAAACGCCTTTTTCCATCAACCTGATTTGTTTTTTTTTCAGGGGTTCTTCCTCAAAGATAACTTTTCTTTGGCCTTCTACAACATGAAGAATCAGTCGTTCGTTATCCTTCAAATCAAGGAACGAGGTGGAAAGAACAAGTAAACATCACAACATTATAATTCTGTAATTAGAATTTCTTTTGTTACACTTTGTTGCTATTTTTCTTTGGGATAGAACGTCAGTCAGTATTTGTGAGGAAACAGGAAATAAAGAATCGATTTATCTAGCCATAATCTCTTGCACAACAATGTACACGTTAAGTGAGCATAGAGCTATATCGTAAAACTAGTAAAGGTAATGTTAAAGTTCAATAAACAAGTTAAATTGCACATTATAAGCTCTCTTACACGTATTTTCAATAAGTGTTGTACTTCTCGAGAAGTACGGTATTCTTAAGTGAAATTCCTGTGAAATCTTCAGATTATATATGTAGCTTCAGCACCAATAGGTAGATCAAGAATTGTATTAGTGGTAAATTGTTGGCAGTTGTTGAGCCACTGACAAGGCATTCTTGAGTTGGCTCCTGAAATGATCGGCGACTGATTTGGATTTGATATTGTTACAGTATTCGATAAATGAAGCCAGGTACCTCATTTGGATCGACGCTTGTATTATAATGAGTTGGTGGTCGTTTCTCAAAATATGTGACTTTTTCGCAACCTTCCACTGAAATTCCGGAAAAATAAGACTGGATAGCCTACGTAAATGCCTCCAGCAATCCTAGAGAGTGTTTTTCTTCGATGGTCCCGTAGATATGATTACAGTCTATTAGCTACCGTATTCATCATTGAGCTTGGCTAACTAAGGTTGATGCGTCTGGTGACTTATCCCTTCAAACCCCCAGAAATCACTCAAAGTTTAGAATGAGTGAGCGATTTTGTGTTAAAAGGTATCCTCGATGATTAATATGGACAGAAATTTAGGAAGAAAATAGGGGACTCACGCATTTCATGCTGTACAGTGTATTTCTTCTTGGACCTATAACCAGGACAGGCACGATCCGCTCGGATAAGCGTCAGCGTAGTTCCTGGTAACGGATAGATCCTAGCATACCTGAAAAATCGACTTGATATTGATTAGTACCAGAATGCTGCATTTTTTTTACACATTTAGGTTACTTTTAGGAAATTTCTTGAATCCCTGATAAAGGAAGGAACCATCTACTGAAGTTGAACAAAAAGAAAAATTCGAATACTTTTTACCGATCAATGGTTAAAGAGATCAATAAAATCCCCTGTACCTACCTAGCGCACTTCATATCACTGAGTTGTATTTGTTTTGTAATGTTTAACGTCATTTTGTAGTTAGTGTGACGTAAGAAGCACCTGAAATAGAGGAAGTTATCGATTTATCCAAACGCTGACGTCATTTCTTCGTGACATCACTATGGGTGTGAAAATATAGGAGGGAAAGTGTTTAGTGTTGATTAGTAGGGATAACAGTTACGAGGGTGTATTTTTAGGGGCGTGGCTTAGACTGGATCCCTAATCTAACTAGTAACTTCTAATGAGCGTCTATGATCGTTACACCTTTGCATCGACACCTTACGGGGTAATCCAATCGAAAATTATCTAATTCACACATCGGATACATCGCCATAAAGCGATCGTAGGCTTCATTCTCGCTAATAGCGTGTCTTCTGAAAGAATGCTTAGAAATTGAAGACGTTACTGCTTTACTTGCTTTAATAATAATAATAATTATTATTATTTATCTCTAATTATTATAATTTATTTATATCTTATCATATCATTTATTTTATTTTATAATTTATTTATATCATATCATATAATTAGTTTTTTATCTCCAATTATTATAATTTATTATTTAATCTTTATTTATTATAATTACTTATCTCTAGACTTTATCATTTACTCTAGTCTTTAGGAGAACTAAAAATAAAATTAGAACCCTAAAAAGACGAATAGCTGCGCTCGAAGAGAGCAAATTCGTTCCAACCAGAAAAAAAGAGACTTCTATGTACCTCTCGACAGGTTTGATTCTCTGAAAGCGGCACAATCCTCCGGACATTGACGGCTGACCAGCGACGAACGATGTTATAAGATAGTAGAGCTCAATCCTGAAACGAAGGGAAAATTAACGGGAATTAATATTCCCATGTAGGTAAAAAGGATAAAGTCACTGGCGTATCAATCCACTTGGGATGCGCCAACGCGTTGTACTGGAATTCGTGATCGTTGAGGTTTTGGAAGGCGTGTTGGCCTATACAATGATTTGCGAGGGCAAGCCGATGATCAAGTCAGTGTTTTTATTTTTATTCAATTCATTTTTTTATCAATATATTTTTATATTTTAGTGTTTTTTTATTTTATTCCCATGTGTAATCAGTAAATAGCACTCACCAAAATGTTTTTCCTATAAGAGTAGCTGCAGCGTTGAAAAACGCACGAATTGGATTTGTACGATGTGGGGCGTGGCTGGCCCATGGGGCCGCTCGACTCGCCATACATTCAGCTTGTGCATCAACCCATGATGTTCTGTGAATGAAGATGTTGGAGAGGAACAAAACCGCTCGAAGTCATTGACTTACGTTGTAACAAGGCCGTTCTCCTCGAGCGTGGCGAATAGTTGCGGATCGAATCGCGCTAGTAGCGCCGGACTTCTATTTGTCGAAGACGCCAGCACGAAACCACTTTTAGTGATGATCAAACAGTCCATCTGTAAAGAAAAAACCAAATTTAGTAGAGCGACCAATCATGGCTGCTCATTATTGCGGAGATACTGACCAATCAGAGCACTTGTAATATTTTGAGGGTAAAAAAAATCATGTTGGTCACAGAACATACCTTCTTACAGTCAGACCACTGTTTGCTTGACCGAGTCCAATTCATAAACAACGCATTCGCGTAGGGAATTCTCCATTGAACGCCAACAACAGCCAATCGATTGTCGTGTCGATCCGTTATCGATCTGTATGCGACGATGACGTCATTCCGAACAGTGAATTGCAGGACACCGGGCGAGTTCTCTTTGTCAGCTCGTTCCTCATCGAATTTCGTCATCACTTCCTTCATGTACGATTTCGAACTGGAAAAAGCACACTAATTCTGTCCAATAGGCGGTCTATGTGGGCGTGGCTTGTGGAGTACTGTTGGGTGGTTTTAAAAAATAGATCGTTCGAAAAAGATCTTCCCAAGAAACCGGCAGAAAATTGTGGATACATGCTTACCATTTAGGGAAAAATGCTTCCACTTGTGGACGAGTATGAACAAAAGCGTTTATGAAGTACTGTTTCGGAAATTCCGCAGGTAATGGTAGGTCCTCACAGGAAAAATTTGCGCTTATATCTGTAAAGAATTTGTGTTTGAACGAAATCAGTGAAGGGAGGATTGAAATTCTGATGAAAATTCTCAGAAAAAAAATTACTAGAGTTTTATGACATCTTTAGTAGGTAATAGAGGCGAAAATTAGTTGAGTAAGCAATAAGAAATGACCGAAAAGGACTTACCGTACTCTGGCCAGGAAAGGGCCCATTTTTTCAATCCATTTGTCAATGCGAAAGCTAAGCTTAGGTTCTCTTCACAAGCAACACCTTGTAGCGCATCAAATCGAACTGTTGATGGCAACGGATCCAATTTCCAATCACAAATCGATCTAGAAATAGAAAAAAGAAACTACTATGCTAAGAAATGTTGCCGTTTTAAAAAAAGTGTTTCGTTGTAGAAAACATGAAAAATGTACATCTGCGTACACATAACAAAATTCTGTGCAAATGCGTGCTTTTAGGAAACGTTTGTTCATTCAAACGTTTTTCCCACCTATGAAAAGAACATTAGATATGAAAGAGTTTCAATGGGAATAATGAGCGGCAAATTTTCAATATGAAAAATCTTTAGCACAGGTTTACGCATTGCTTCTTTAATGAATCGAGTAAAATTGATCAGAGGAGCTCTAAGTCTTTTTTAAATCAAGGAAAAGAATCTTAAGATAATTAGAACAACTCAAATTACGTGTCTGAAGCAAGGTAGAGAAAAATAAAAGATCAGATGGAAATAAAAACGGAAATCCTTTGCCTTTAAATAACGAGAATTTTTTTTGCCAAAAGAAATTCACTACATACAATCCACTAGGCTAAATTTTACGAAAAAGAAAAATCCTAAGAAAAATGTGTCGCTTAAAACCGCAAAGCTACTACCGTAAGAAGCACCTTGTCTCTTCTCATAGCGAAATACGGTTGTATAGTCGGGTAAAAACGACATAAATCACGAGTGTTGTTGTGGTGCATTTGCGTACGCGCTCGAAACGGCGCGGTGGAGGCAGCAGTTGGAGCCGAGGTGGGACCGTCGCAAACTGCAGCGATGGGTGGTGCCAGCAAAGGATTCACCACGATCCTAGTCGCTACGCTCCGCTGAAGCGCCTCGAGAGAAGCCGCGTACGTAATTGCGTACGCAATTGCTTACACGTCGTTTTGACCCTACTATAACTGACCAGCACGTCGAATTAATCACATACCTGCTTGACAAATGATAGGCGACGAAGGGATTGTCTACCGTATCGAGCGTTGCCACATTTTCGTTGTATGCTAAGGTTTCACGCTTAACGGAATTTACGATAACCACGGAGAGCGGGGATCCTTCAAGATTTGCGCAATAAAACTCCCGATCACCCTAAAAAATTAGAATTTCAAATAAAATTATGGATAAATAATTTTTTTTTTAAATTTTCGCATTTTCGCTCCATTGCTACGCCAGTAGTTATAAAGAAAATTATCAAAATTTGCAGGTAGACCAGAAAAAATTGGAAACTTTTTAGGCTTTTAATTTGCTAAGGCGAGGGTTGGACTAGCGACACTTTTGCACCAATTACAACGCTTCTGCTATAGTATAAAAGTCGTTTTCTCAGCAAAAATCGATTATCGATTCACTTGACTGTAACGGCGATGGGAAAACTAGCACGTACGTCACGAATAGGATCCGATCCACATGCCGACGTTATGATACCATGTCGGAGACGTTGCACAGCAGCTGAGTTCCCTTCGAGCTCGATCTGATATTGATTTTGGTGACTGCCTGCATGATCAACATAGATCAATCAATAATCGACTTCTTACCAGATCGATGGTAGGAATACTATCGATGAGGCCTACTAATCGATAAACGCGTTGATCACTGAACCCATATTGAACCTGTAAAAGTATACATTAGATAAGTAGTGCGAAATGCAGGAAAGTTAGGCAACCAATCGATAATCGACTGTTTGCACATATATAACCATTGTGCAACAATGTCGATATCGATTGACATAGCGGGCTCGGTACAACATGGACACCACATGATCACAACGACAACATCGAGACATCAATAAATCGATAATCTATTTTCACCCTTAGCCCGGCACCAGCTCGAAAGCGAACCTGCGATGCATCATAGCAAGCGCTGCGTCGGACAGAATGTACTTCGGTTGTCTGAAAGAAAGCGGGATGGAATCTGATCCAGAATTTATTGATTGTTTAAATCAGATCACAAAAAAAACATACGGTTGTCCCTGAAACCCAATTTCGTTAGTGAATTTGCTTCCAAAAAAGTCAAAAAAGCAGGAAAAAAATAAAATAAGAAATGAAAGGTAAAAGAAAAACAACAATGGACGAGGCAAGACCACGAGGTAGACCACGCCGCCGGGGAACATACCGGAAGTACGAGTTTCGGATGATAAACGATAATTCCATTATTATCCACAATAATACCGTACAATTGATCTCCCTTCGGTAAACGTTCCGTGAGTTCAGACAGTGCAATGTCGATACCTAAATGGAAAAGAAAAGTGAAGAGAAGCAGAAAAAATCCGCAATTGCGGCACAATTATGGATGTTACGCTACCTGTTATGCCAGCGATACGTTGACCGGACCATATACCATCAGGTTTTGTAACTACGGGCAAGGAAATTGTAATGGTGGGACCGAGTCCCTGCGTTTCCATGTAGAGGTTTGTCCTGAAGAGTCGAAGTGATATGTCACAAAATAGGTGCTGCCATAAAATCACGGATTGGTATTTGGGGGTGATGCTACTACTGGTCAATTAATAATAATAACAAAAATAACAATAATAATAACAATAACAACAATAATGGTAGTATTAATAGTGATAATAACAATAATAATAATGTAAATAATAGTAATGTAATAATAATAATAATAATAATAATAATAATAATAATAATAATAATTTTTATCGTTATTGCTAGATGATAATAATGATAATAATAAACAATGACGAACAAATAATAAATAAAATTTCAATTAAAATAATAAAACGTGTTTTTTTTAATTGTTGTTATTGATTTGCTTGAGCTGTAGCCAAAATTGGTGTTGATCTTTCTTAAATAATAATAATAATAATAATAATAATAATAATAATAATAATAATAATAATAATAATAATAATAATAATAATAATAATAATAATAATAAAATGGGAAAATTGATCAATGCGCGTGGCTATTCGCTGACCAACTGATCCTTCGCGCCTCAATAGGCGTTGACTCGAGTGAACGCCCCAAAGCGACACTAAGATGGTCCAAAAACGCTCTTGACTGCGGTTTTACGTCCATGATTGAATCAATCACTGAAAAATCAATGTTAACACGAGCGTTATGAATAAAAACATAAGATGTTCGAAAAAAAAAGACTATGTACAGGAGGAGCTCCTAGAAATTACAGCTAAGGAGCCTTTAAGGAAAAGTGCAACAGTTTTTCTAGTCGGGTGGGTAAAACTCCAGGGAATTTCTTTTCAAATACGATTTAAAAGCAATGAATAATATCCAAATTGTCCTATTAAGTATAAGGGACGCATATTCTTGTGGGAAAACCAGCTAATCTATTAAAATCCCGGAAGAGAAATGCTGCAGTAAAAACTGAAAAATTCCTTAACCTGAATATTTCGCGAACGTCCGGCACGCCATCCAGTGAAGCAGCGGCAATTGACCGGTACCGTAACCCATTGAAAAGCCGAACATTCGAATCTAAAGGCAAACTCTTCTTTCACATAAACCTAAGCAATAACGATCGATTCATCGATTGATTGGAGCGCTCACCACATCCCCATCTTTATACTTTAACTCTTGATCGAGAATAGCATGTGGCCATTCATCAAGTCCATCTGTGAACAGCATTAAAATTTTATGGCCTCCTGATCGATAGTTATTGAATATCGAGTCTGTAGAGTTCAGATTCTGCAATATTGCGTGAAACGTAACCGCCGTAAAAAAAACAATTAAAAATTTGCGGCAAGTAACTCACGCCTCTCAATGCATCCAATGAAAATTTCAGCGGTGGTGAAACATGAGCTTGGTCCTTTTCTTCGATATCACCAAGCCGTTCGAAGAAGATCTGGAAAAGCGTACGGCATGGTCTTGAGGTTTCATTTCGATATTTCTCATGAAAGGATTTCAACTGCTGCAACTACACGAACTTGGCTTCTCTTAGGTTAAACACGGATAACCTAAGGATAAATGCAAGGGCAGAGTGGAAAGAAGCTCTCGGAGATACCCGGACTTCGTCGCAGGACCTGAGCATGCGTCTACAATCTACTACAATGTGGTCTATAATGTGCTACAACGGTCTACAATGTGTCGCAAATGCGATTTTTGCCGCTGGTCCTGAGTAGAACCGCCGTGGATTCTGGATGGAAGCCTCTTTCCCGTTTTTCGATTCAAGGATCAAGTCACAGTTTGGATCACTCGTACAGCTAACGGACTTCTATGTGGATGACAGAAAGAAGCCCTCCGTAGGTTAGACATTTTAGCCAATCTCCTTATAAACCCTATCTCATTGTTTCAAAATTATTCTGCAGTATCTAACCAGGACGAGGATAAGGAACAAAATGATTGACGCTGATCGATCCGCTTCAGATGCGTCTAGTCACTCGACTTCATTTCAGAATCGTAAAATTGACAACATAACTAGCTAAGGTGAAAAAAGTCAAATTTCCGTCTTCTCTTTTCACAGAAGGCGATTATCAAATTACTGAGCCTAATTGGGCCTAATTAATTGATCGGCCATACGCTTTTTCATGGACCGAAGCTGTATGGAAACCTCTTCTTGCTCTGCTATACCCACCTCAATATAATTGTAACAAATTTGAGCTCATAACGTCTTTGTCAATTAATAAGCTCATCCATAAGCTAGTCCCGCATCTTAATGACCGTAAGTCAAGTAAATCCGAAAATTTGCAGGTGTGAATGTAGGAGGAGGAATGTGGACCTAAAGCTACAGATCAGGACAACCTATCCAGCTAGATTGAAAAACCGAGTAGATTTCCAAAATAACACTAAAAATATTCCTAGTCACTGGAAATATCGCTGTCGAAATCTTGGAGAGGAGAATAGAGGACGTTTTCATGATTCCTGATTAAAGTTTTACATCCTCTTCATCTTCTGAGATCGGATAAACAGCCGGAAAACTCGTCCAGTTCACCTAAAGCCTACTTCTACTCGCGAGGTGAAGACAATAGCTAAGCTCCCGTCAGATGACTCTCGAGAGAGAGATGCGTATGCAAACGTCGATAGAAGCGAACGAAAACAAGTTGTCCACGAAAACATGGGAATTGGAAGCGTTGAAATTTATCGTTAGGCTGTCAACGACGAATGTCTGTAGCTGGGACCCATGCCAGCTACATCACTAATTTTGAAAATGGGTTCTTTATTGAAGTGGAACAGATCTGTTCAGAATTAGAGGTCCGATCCACGAGTCCCTTTCTCGTAACTCCTTTTTCCTCTCTGAGCCAGCTTCGTCAAAAGGACAACTTAGCAGCGGATCAAAAATTCAATGAAGAAAACATCGTGGCCGTGTATTGAGCCCTCCAGAATATTTCAATAATTCATTTGTCCCGGAGAAAGAACTTTAGGACAACTCATTATTTATGTAAAGGTGGAATGAAAAGACGGGCATAATTCCTAAGAATACGGACATCAATAATTCTTGTCAGGACCTAATTGTGTGCCATATACGATGTAGTAAAATAGAAAAAATAAAAAATAATAAAATAGATTCGAGTACTCGGACGAGAAAAAAATGGGACCTTTTTGTTGCTCGTTGTAGCCGGCAGAAAAGTCCCATTAGCACATGGTAGCACTGGTGCAAACACCGAGTTGAAATAAACACCTGAATTATCTGCGGTGAAAAAAAAACAGAAAGAAAAATCAAGAAGAAAATTTGAAATATTCTTTCTTTCCAAAAAAAAAATAAAGCAATAAAATGTACCGAAGAAAAAATCATTTGGCGATAGCGTTGACAATATGTACATCATTGTGATTTTGATAAGATGCATTGTTGGGCCTTTAACACTGCCAGAGCTGGAAATTTTCAAATATTTTGATGAAGTTATTAAGAGAATTAAAATTTTAGTAGTGCAATATTTTATCCATTGTCGTGTCGTGCAGACGAAACTTTTAACTCTAATTTAATAAGTTTGACAAAATCTCAACTTTCGTCCTTAGTAACTTATATTTTTGGAAATTTTCCGGATGTCGATTTTTCGAGACTTTTGAAAACTTTTCTTTAAATTGTAACGATGAGGATCTTTGTGGAGAAATAGTAGTTTTTATCTTTGCTTTTTCGTTCCCTTAGTAGTCATTTCGCCGTCGTCGTCAAGGCGGAAATGCGAGCATTCGTGTTTTCAGGCCGTATTTTACGAGAACATAGACAAATTTATGGATGTCATAGCACTTAGTACATAGTCCTGGATGTTTTCATTTCGACTACATGCAATTTTACTTTTACATGCAGAATGGTTAAATAAGAATAGAATAGAATAATCGAATAATAGTTAAGAATAGAAATGTTTTTTTTTCTTCGTGAAAGTTGTTCTTGATCATTTTTCAAAATAATTTCATTAACCATTCAGCTTTCCTTTCATCAAACGGGTGAACAAAGTCTTAATGGCTACTTTTTACATCTTTTTAAAATTCGTGTCTTTAAAAATCTTATCGCTTAGCAACTGAGTTCATCATTGTCGACCGTATACATAGCGCTTGTAAATTATTGGTATTGTCGAAGCCAAAATAAAAAGTTAAGATCACAAATCTAGGTTTGTCTTGCAACTTTTTGCGCTTAAGTATGAACTGAAGTAATTGCGCTTAGAAGTGCGACGTGCGCCTCGCACTTTTATTCCTCGAATTAGACAATCCCTCTTGTTTTGTCTCATCTTATTAGTATTAGTATCTCTTATTTAGTAAAGTTAAAAATGTGTGAAAAAATCTAAATAAAAGACTGTATGTACTGGACATAATAAAAATGTGTATAATGTTTAAAATAAATAATAATTCGTCTGTAAAAGAGATTAAGAGCAAACAACTTCAGAGACCATCCATTAAATCAGAGATAGATCCGAAGAAAAAAAAAATTCACAGCCATTCACAGTACTCAGTAAACATTCACTCTTTCGAAGAAGTTTTTTCTTCTTTTTCTTTTTGATGATTTATAATTTTTAATTTAATTAAATTATTGATTTCTTCTATTTTCAATTTTTAATGAAGTTGGAAGCGAGTTATTCTAGCAGATGCCCTAACCGTATTTCCCTAATCAATAAGCCACTCACTAATCGATAAGAAAAACAATATCCTTTGGAGCCGACTCCGCATTCACAAACCATGGCCGAAATTTCGGATCGAACAGATCGATCGTGATTGGTGCGGGTTCAATCTTCCAATGACGTCCTTTAAATGTTCTGGATAAGGCGTTTGCTAATTATAGAATCTTCTGTAATTTTCTTACTTGGATACATTCTAGTTACACCGCTGTATGTGCCAATGAATTGATGTCGCATCGTTTCGTCTTCTCTGGAAAGATCAGGAATCACCAAGGAATTTTCAGCTGGACCACCACCGTTGGGACCTCACCGCTTATTTTCTGCCATAGTTTTTTCCACGCTATCAGCGCCAGTCCAACTAAAGTCGCGTATAACTTTTGGGTCTGAAAAGGAAAATGTTGGAGAGTGATGTGGTCGCAATTTTGAACATAGTATTTTTTATAAGATTGTACTGCTATCGTCCTGCTGAATGCAGCCGGAACTTCGAAAAACGTCCAAACCCACCACATCTATAGGACTCGATGTTCACGTGAACTCCAGATTTCCTTGCGGCTGAATTTGATGGCTCCCTCACATCGGATTCGTTGAGTAGCTGTTCAAATTTCGCGCACACAGACTCATCCTGGGGAATCGTCAACTAAATATGGATCGATTATCGATTAGCAAGCTACTAGGCCTGGTAGCTATTACTGTAAGAAAATTGCAGCAATTTCCCCCCGGAAAAATGGTGTGACGAAAAAAGAAAGATAAATTTTTGTTGTTGTAACAAAGAATTGGATTTTACATTAGAGAAAACACCATTGAAAACTCTATGGAGATTAAACGAAAGGGTCTCAGCTGGCCTACAGGCTCTGCCTCGACTCCTCTGTGTACTCAAAGTTCCTCACCTGCGAGTCATCGTAAGCTGTATAGAATCTGGCCGAACCTTCAGCGCTTCGAGTGAGTTTCTGGAATATCAAAAACGTAAAATAGAACACAAAACTTTGAAAAGGAATAATAAAATGCGCATAAAAAGCATCCTGAAGTCTCTTATTGACAATTTCTGACCTCGAGAGACAATTGAAGAAAAATTTAAAACCCAGTCTGTCAAAAATTAATGAATGGAGCTAATGACTTCTTTTTTGAATAATTGATAAACATAAACAGTAGGAAAAATATAATTATTAGAGAAACAAAAGTTAATTTAATTTCAATGTAATCCAAAAAAGATCTTTTTACCGTTAGGAAAGATGTTTAGATTATAAAAGTGGATCAAAACTAAAATTAAAGTAATCTTGGTCATCAGTGAGTCAGAAATTAAACATTTTCTCATAGTGACAACTTCCTTTTTCTACAAAATTTCAAACTGTCATGGGCTCTAAGAAAACTAGCTCTCTTACGTTATTTTCATTTCTCTGTGAAGCTTCACTTCTTCAAATTTTTAGGTTTCCTTCATTCATGCCACCATTCCTTCATCCAAAAAAAAAAGAATATAAATTTCCAGGATAGCTCCTACTAGGAAGTTTCTCAGAACCTCGGGAAAATTCTTCCGTATTTTTCTTTCTTTCTTTTTTTTCTGGCAAATACGTTTTTTCCAACGAAACAGGGAGTCAGGCGATAGTAAAATGAATTCTGTTAATAACTAGTGCTTTACTTTCAATAGATATATTCGGAAACTGCACCCAGATTGCAACTTCCGAGTAAAGATTGAGTTAGTGGGACCTTTGTCGTCCCACCATTGTCAACCTACGTCCAGGCACACCTACTCGATAATGCCACAATGCGAAATTATGCGAATGTTGGCCCCGACGTCTTCAAGGCGTCAATTCATCGCTCGTTCCCCAATTCCAGCGTAGATTATTGCATTATTTGATGACGTCAATCATACGAGGTTTTCACGGCGGAAGTGGATCCCTCGTAGCCAGGCCAGACATCCGCAAGTTTTGCGCGGTGGGCAGCTC
Source organism: Necator americanus (assembly GCF_031761385.1). Taxonomy (NCBI): domain Eukaryota; kingdom Metazoa; phylum Nematoda; class Chromadorea; order Rhabditida; family Ancylostomatidae; genus Necator; species Necator americanus. Next base: position 38,077,505 of record NC_087372.1, read on the forward strand.
TTCCTAATTAGGGATCGATTCGAATCCCTCTCTCTCTCTCGCATAGTGAAGAAGAAGCGGCCTGGATAACCTATCCCGAGGGAGTAGAGGGAGTGAGGAGTGAGAAGAGGTGATAGACAGTGAACGAGGAAGTGTGGTGATGGAGGAATAAAAGTGAAATAGTTGTTTTTTTTCCTGTTTTTCAGGGAGTCTACGGGATTTTTAGTGGAGAAATGAAGCTTCTGGATTCAGGCTAAGGTTGAAATCCCTTATAGAAGACGGATCTATGGAAGTCTATGGTTGTTTATGACATCGTCGTCTTCTGGCCGCTTTTTGTAGAACGCAAACATCTCTTATCCAGTTAGAACCGAATTGTTCACACGAACGCCGGCACATCCTGGCCGAATCTAATCAGAGCCGCAGCGAGACCGAAGTTTTTTGCGTCATTTCATAAATTATTGAAATCTATAGTTGGAAAACTTCCTCAGAACACTCTTTAAGAGCCAGAAAAATAAAAATAACGGAATAACAAATGCTAATTAAATTTTTCTGATTATTTATTGTTTAGGAAAACCAGCGTAGAACCACGAGGACACTTAGAATTATGTTTATAAAGCAAAAAAAAGAACAAAAAAGCAAAATTGTGTGAAAAAAAATGTACGGTTAACCTGAAGTGCTTTCGTCCTGTCAGCGAACAGCTGCTCCAATTTTTTCTTGGCTGATTCCAACGCTTCCTGAGGATACTCGGATTGGACTCGGATTTTCGATATGATCTCTTCGAAAGGCTGAAATCAGTTATGAGAGTGGAAGTATCAAATATCGATCTTTCCAGAAAATTCGTGAAGGAAATTAGGAATAAACCACCATATAGTCTTATGATTTTTATTATCTAATTTTTTCCTGCTAAGAATCCAAGTTTTGAGGACATTTTTTCCAGTGATTTCGGGGAAAATTCGAAAAGTGTCTGTTCAAGCATGAAAAAAAAAAACACTCGTATCTTTCCTCTTCTCTATGAAAGGGAATGCAAAATATGAATTATACGACAGTTATAGTGTTCCGTACGGAAATATAAGGGAATATACCTTCGGCACACACCTTCAACTCTCATTCTTCATCAAAAAGTCTAAATATTAAAGTAGTAACGAAGAAGAAGGATTGTAAAAGAATGTAAAAAATATAAATAAGAAATAAATAAATAAATGAAAATAAAAAAGATTAAATAATAATAAATAATAATATAATATATAATAATATAATATAATAAACAGAAATATGAAGGATTTTCTGTAAAATCAGTAACTCTAGAAAGAAGAAGCTAACCATGAAAACCATGAAAAACTCGCAGAAACATGTACTTCGTAGTAAGTGTGGTACAAAACATTTTTCTAGTACCTTGAAACGTAGTGCAGCTTTTTTTGCCGTCGTTTCTAGGAAGAAAAAGCGCACATAGAATACAAAATGTATTGGAAATGTACAAAATGTATACAAAATGCATCATACTACTACAAAATACTGATTTCATTTTGGAAATATGCGTAATGCCTCTAGCAGTTTAAGTAACGTTATATAGTTATTGTGTGTGCAAGATTTCCATCAGAAGGTTTATTTCGTGTCCGCAGTGAATTCTAATGAGGTGGATGTTTCGGCTTAGGTTAAGGATTTGAACATCGAATTTTAATGGATGGAGAAATAAACGTGAAAATTAAAAGGCTCTAATAACCATAACTACTTTTTCACACCACTAACTATCTAATAAGTTCAAATATGAAAGTTGGAAAATTTTTGAGAAATTAAAAAAATGGGAAAAAATAAAAAAACATAAACATAGTAAAAAAAAGGAAAAAGGGAAGTAGAACAATGTAATAATAAGAAGTATAAGAAGAAACAAATAATAAAATATTAAAAATAGAGAAATTCAGTAGCAATAAATTCACAGGGATGTCTTCATAGAGATCCCAATTTGTGCCTATTCAGTTCCTAACCACCGTATCGGGATTGTTTTGAGATAGATATGTGTTCACAAAAAAAAGAGATAAATAATGAAGATAATCAAAAAGAGAAAAAAAGAAAAAGAAAGAAAAAGTTTAAAAACCGAAATTTGGCTGATAGAAAAGAGAAAAAAATGAGGGAGATTATTTAAGGATTTTGTGATATTTTTTTTTGCACTGGTTCCGTGATTTTAGAGTGCATCCGTATACGTTCTCAGGCGAAAAACTTTGACATTTGCTGGAAACATCCTGATCTTCAGTGAACAAGTGCATCTATGCTTCCTCATCCACCCCTCATTCCCATGTTGAGAATTCCCTCACTCCATGCAAAACGTACCTCATCGAGCAATTTGGCCCTTGACTGCTCTTCGAATCGGCTAATGAGCAACGACGAGAATGTGTCGAGCAGTTCTGAGTCTTCTGCTCGGGCGAGGAAACGTCCGGTGACAAGCAAAAAACGGGCAACAAGCCACAAAAACATTATCGCAATGTTAGCATTTGGATCTGGAACAAATTTAAATGAAAAATGCTACTTAACGATGTTAACTCTGCGTAATAGGAGCGAACAGAAGCAAGTTTTCCAGGAGTTTGAAAAGAATCCAGAGGAAAAAAACGTACATAGACGAAATTGGTAACAGTGCACTTGCAGCTGCAAAATTTGCATTCAGTTAATCGAAAAAAACAACAACATGGAAATTGAGACGATCACCAAAGGGCCAGAGCGGGCAACGACAGACTTTTTGAAAAAAACGTATGCCCACGAAAGTGCTCAATTTACTTTGCAAACAGAGCTTCTGTGGAAATATCGTTTTGATCCGAAAATCAACAACGACTTGCTCCGGAGAAAAAACTATGGCTTCAAGAAAAAAATCCTGGTGAAAAGATGAGAAAGTAGATTTTGAATGAGAGTAAATATTGATGACATTCTTACATGCACTCTTCTGTCGCAGAAAAAATTGCTTTCTCTGAATTAAAAATTATAAGGGAACGTGGATATGGGGCTTAAAGGTTGAGCTATTCGCGGAATTCAGATGAATAGGAGAAAAAAATTCTCTTAAATCAAATTCTTTTAGAAGAAAATCAGGATTAATGTCAGAAGAATGAATGTGACAGCACAGAAGTGGGACAGTTGTGTATAAAATCACAGCTTCAGTGGGCTAATGGTACGAAAAATGCTAATATAAAAAAATAAATATAAATATATAATATAAAACATAAATAATATAAAAAAATAAAAAATATATAAAACAATATATAATATAAAAGATAATAAAAGTATTCACTTTTTTCTATTCTGTCGTGAAAATTAAATTGCCAATGATACTTAAAATTAAAAAGAATTTCCAAAGAACTTGAATTTAAAAATCTATGACTAAGAAAAGGCTGTTTAATATTTTTTTAGGTAGAAAGTGGAATTCAGATTTAAAAAAAAACGAGGTTCAAATCCTCTGAAGAAGAATTCATTAGCGTCAAGTTGAAATAATTGTTGAGAGAATCTATAAATGTAAAAAAAAGAATGAGTGAAGGCTTCACGATAACTATGGCCGTGTGCGAAACAGTGGTAAAATCATATTGATTTCTTTTTCACAATTTCTATCTTTTTACAGTTTTTTTCAATCGAACGGTGCCTGAAAACGCTGCAAATTGTGAGTCAAACAAACCGAACCTCAAGAGACCAATTATTCTAAAATTGAAGTTGAAAAAAACCGAATAATAGTGCAATAATATGCAATTCCCTCTGCAGCGTTTCCTCAACAGATACATACGTCCTAAGATCACAGCGTTGTTTCAATTCGCAGTAGTAGAAATAATAAAATAAAATAAAGGGTAAAAAATAAAAACAAAAGTAAATAAATAAATAAAAGAAAAAATAATAAATAATAAATAATATCTTTCATGGGAGCAGAACAATGTATTTCGACAACTTTGGAAAAGCACTGAAGATGGTACGGTGAGAAATGATGGACGCATTCCTATCGTGATTACATATATTTAAGTGGTACTTTGAAATAATTGAGTTATCAGTAAATAATAATTAATAATTAAACCAAAAATGCCAATAAATAATTAATAATTGAACCAAAAACAACAATAAAATTACAAATAAATGGATAAAATAATAAATAAATAATAAATGATTTATTTACTCAAATAATTTTTCAATTTTTCAATTTTTAAATAGCTGCACCTTATTATTATTATTATCGTTGAGTTATTGAGTTATTGATTACCTTATTGAGATGCGGATGAGAAAATGTGAAACTAAAATAGTATTTCGGTAGTTTTCCAGAATCTACAGATCGTATCGATTATTTCCTGCAGAGCTTTCAGGTCCGCTACGCGTACGCACACATTTTTCTAAGGTACTATATTCCCTTTGGTTTTCCGGATTCTTTTGGCAGAATAATTTAAATGTGGACGAGGAGGAAATATGTATGTGAAACTGAGAACTTGAGTTTAGCTGTCGGCTGAATTAATTGGAATTTTTCTTGAAATATGTGGAGCTTCAGAAGAATTGAGAAATGACGAAAACCGTCTCGGACTCGTTCGGATGAGGAAAAACAAACAAAACTGACAGGCAGGTAAATGAAAGGAGGACAAAGGAAGAATGAGTTACGTGCCAAATCGAATATTATCCTCGATAGAACGTTTGAAAAATAAAATATCGACCGAGCCGTGGAGATCGTAGCTATCCAGGAACCAATTCCGTGACAACCATTCGACGCAGATCATCATCATTTATCATTACTAGCCATGTGTATGTGATCCTTTCAGTGTTTTTGTACATGAGAGCGAGAAAAGCCCACGATTGAAGTTCTGGATGAGGCTAATTTTTTCTTGAAATGCAAGAAAACAACAGAGAATGTCTTGTGCAGTACTTCATGATCCGTAGGCTACGTTTTCGCGATTGATCGGGTTCAGATCACGGCCTCTTCGACCCGCAAATAATGTATAAAATAAATAATAAATAAGTTCAAATATCGTAACATAAATGTTTGAATAAACAATACTAATAGTACTAGTAAAAAAGGAAAGAAAAAATTAATTAGATGAAAAATAATAATGTTGTCAAAAAGCGCGAGCAACTTCTTTCCTGGATTTGATGTCAAAATTCGAAATTCGAAAAAAGTCGAAATTATAAATGATAAATTAAATAATAATAGTATATAATAAATTAAAATTCGAAAAAAGTCGAAATTGTCCCTTATATTTCGCCTAATTAATTTCCATGGCTTCTATGAGCAGTGAAAACGACATTAATGTGACATCGTAAAATTTCTATTGATTGGAAAGAGAAAAAGGAAAAAGTGAAATGGAAAACATTATTTTTAGTGGTTAAATTCGTACCACACAAAATTTCCCCATTTTCACCGAACAGTTGAAGAATTGCACCATAAATAATACGTAAAAAAATTAATGTTAGCTTAGTTTTATGGCGAGTTGCTTGGGGCAACTTGCGGTCCTCTCCGCCACGTCGTTCACTATTTCTTCCTTTTTTCCTCGGTTCGCCGAAGAAATGAATTGTAGGGTGTATAGAGTTTGTCGGCTAACTCTATGAACTCCTTTCTCTGATTGAAAAAAGTACTTAAGAAATACTATAATACATGAAAAAGTATTAGAATATTTTTTCAACTATTGAATTCTTCCCGTCAAAAAATATTTACGGATAACAAATCAGATCTGTTATTCGTAAATATTAAACTTTATTTACACTGGAAAATTATGTACACGAAATTATTAAAAAGTTAAGCTAAAACTTTATTTAAGGTTTAACTTAAGGTAAATCTTTATTTACACTGGAAAATTATGTACACAAAATTATTAAAAAGTTAAGTTATATGTAAAAAAGAAGACATGTTCAAAAAACTTGCAAAGGACTTTATTTTTTTTATTTCTATAAATTTTACCGCATGTAAACAGTAAATTCAATTATAGAATTGAAATTTTTGCAGAGCTCCATGAAGGTCCCAATGTCCCCTTCTAAGAGTGTTGGATAGATATTCAGGCAAGTAACTACGTCATAAAATACGTGGGCGTCTAATTCCACTTTCGCCTACTAATCATTATTGCTATACATTATTTATGAGCTAGATCGCTACTACGAATTCATTGTGTTAAGGGTCCCACCTGCTGTCAGCGTTAAAATAACGTGAACTCAGTATTTGTATCCGGTTATAATGAACTCAGAGAAAAGCTGCTATAGAAAACCTCATCGGACACGTTCGGATAGAATTCAGAGCTAACTGGGATTCTGTACGGGACCGCACGAATAAGAATATATGTATATAGAATATATGTACATGGATATATGAGTGAAAGAAGGATACTGAAGTTAAAATGAAGGGAGGATTGATAGAGTACTGTACTGTAAGAGATATTGAAGACAAAAATCAGCTAATAGAGAGTACGTATTCTGGATCTACTCGATTTGTATTTGTTTTACAGAGAGACATTTAATTTAAATTTTCTATTTTTCTGCCACACTTTACAATTTTAATTATTTTTACCTGTTAAGAAATTCCAATTAAGCATAAACTTCCTGTGAATTATTTCTGTGCCATAGAAGATGTACCTAAATTAGCCTTCCTTAAATAAATCTCAGCTGGAAATCAGGTGCTTCTATTGACGTTAGATCACAAAAACTTCATTAAAGTCCTCTTGGAATGTGTATATGTGTTCTGTGTAGATTAATTAAATATTAAGATTAATAATAAATAATTGAATAATAATAATATAGGAATTGTAGTAGAAAAAAAAACGAACGAAGCCTATCGCAATGACGTTACAACTGCACATTAGTGTAATTGGTAGGCAGCAAATTTAATTACACCCTTTATGCACGCCTTATTGATCGCCTAATAAGGGCTTAGAAAGAAAGAGGAACGCAAGAATGTACTCGGAAAATGTGAAAAAATAAGAAAATCTAGTACAGATCAGAGTTGTAGCCGTCCGTGAGATAGAAATGCCGTGGAATAGGGCGTGGCTGGGGATCCCGCTGAATAAAATCCCCAAAGTGCATGAGAGTATGTCCGTCGCTAAACTGCAAGCTTTGCTCACAACCGGCAGTCAGTTCCGAGGAAGTTGATGGAGCAATTTCTCAAAGCTCGTATCTATCTCCATAAACCTTTGCTGTGCAATCCAGAAGAAATAAAAAGAAAAAAACCCCAACGTGTCGTCAATCTCGTATTGATGGGGGACTACACGGACGACTCCTATGCCGTAGAGCTACTCAATTATTTTTACGATCAGTCATTCTGTGGTCGATTTTATGTGAAGGACACTATAATGATTAATATGGTATCAGTGAGCTGCTAGAGGAAGCGCTCTATGAAATCCACAAACATCCGCCTGCATTTTTCAGGATGCTATGAGGCGTCTACCTTTGTCCTTCAGAAATTATCTTTTAGAAACGAAATTTCCCCATTTCACCCACACTGGGATCCTTACTCCCTATCAACTTTTGACCACGACAAAAAGCGTTGCCAAATCGTAACGAATTTGAAGACATATGAAAAGAAAAAGAAAAGAAAAAAAAGAGGAAAAAAAAATGTGGATTTGCTCGCAAAGTTCCTAGAAATCCTGGACAAAATGTTTGCCTCAGAAATTAACCACTGACTTCTTATGCTCCTCACCATACCACCATTCTCAAGAACCAAAACAACTCGTCCAAAAAATTCATCTGCACTTTCACTACATAAAACATGGATCTGAACTATTCTTTCAGCGAAATTTCCTTCGTTCACATCCTCAAACGATCCAAAAAGAGTAGATTAGTATTGAGCGTTTTTATAACTTACGGCATAACAATAACCATAAATCCTCTGGAAGAAAATGTATTTCTGCCAACTCTCAACTCTCTTCTGGAGAAATATAAAGTTCGTGTCGGTGGTAAATTAATAACAGCTAGTGACTGAGTGAGAATTTTCAGTTTCTTACGCAATACCCACTCAGAAATTCAGAGTTACATCTGCAAGTTTCTTTTTCTTCGAAATATATTCATGCCACGAGGGTAATTTTATCTGTGAAGGAAAATTTCTTCTCTCAAATTACATGAGAAAAGTGACGAGTGCAAGTTCAGGTTACATTCATGTGAAAGAAAAAAGCGCTCGCGTGAGAAAATCTCGGAAAAGAAAAACAAGAGTAGTTGAAATCGTCAGAATTTTCATTAAACGTCGCAATCTACGTTCGTTTCTAAGGTACCAGAAAGAAAAAACAAAATAGGAAGGACAGAAAATCCATGCTATAAGTAATGGAAAGGATCCGGAAGAGTTTTTCTTTTCGAGTACATTACTACCATGTGGATTGTACAGAAATGCAACGCAAGTTGTTGTGAGATGGAAAGACGAGGACTGACGACAGACGACAGCGAGAGCGTCACGGTTGTCTGGGTCAACACAGTACGTATATCGCTTTTTCTGCTGCTTACTTAGGTTTTTCTGAGTTTTCTGGAAGTTTTTTCTTCTATAAGTATCCTTCTTCCCTCCTTCTTTCCTTCCTTCCTTCCTTTTAATTGTCCAATGTGAAAAATCCCTTATAATCATGATTAAAAGATTTGTGGTACCCACTTGATCGGTCATCACTTGTTTATTTTTCTCTTTATTTATTTTCTACCCCTGTTTTTACTATTATTTCACTAGGAAACGTATCCTTTTCTTTTTTGTTTTTATTCTTTTTCTATTTGGTTTTTCTTTTTTCACTAGTGTATTTGGTACCATAATGAGCCCGCCTAAAAGGTCTAGAAAATAAATGCACTCAAAAAAAGAAGTGTGAATGCTGTAGGAGAATGTCCATGATTATAGCGGGGCGCCTGATTTTTTCGGTTAATTTTTCGGAGGGTATGCTTCAAAGACTCAAAGAAGATTCAGCGGCTCAATCATTGCAGAAAATTACCAGTTAACGAGGTGTTCACAGGGGGGAGGAGGGGAGGTGCACTTTATTCTCTGCAGATTGTAGACACAATGAACTTTTCTTCTGTTAAATTATTTGTTCATTTTCTGTTACTTCTTTCTGTTGTGTTACGGTAATTCGATGTTAATTTGTAGCCTCAGGTATGCATGTTTTTGTTTCCGTTAGATATCAATGTACGCATATTGGAATTATAATATTTCCGCCGGAAATCTATTCCTTGCACATCTTTCATGGAGTTTTTGAACGGATTTATTGGTTAGTAGTTATGCAGTAGAAAGTAAATGTGGAATAATTTTGTGCTGAGGGGCGAATTTCTTTTGGATACCGAAATATTTGATATGACGGTTCTAAATGGATATGTACATAAAATAAAAAGATTTGTGGATGCAGGATGCATTAGGACAGGAAAGCGCTGGGTGAGAGTCCCACCTCCATAAAATACGGATTTATTTCTGCTGTAATCGAGAGAGATTTTAAAAAATCACTTACCGTTCCAGAGTTTTGTCTTGCATAATTTGAATAAATAAAATTATTACTAGGATTAAAAAAAATAGTAAGAGTTTTCAATATCATAATAAAGTAATTTTCGTCAAATATTCTTGCGATTTTCTCGAAAAATCGGAGGAATCTGAGGGGTATTGGGTAATTAAAGAGATGGAAAGAAGGGAAGTAGGCAAAGAGGAGTAAATTAGAGATTGTTGGAAATGTAAGAAAAAGTTCAAAATATGGTAAAAATATGCAGGAATGGAAAATATGGTAAAAATGTTGACACCAATGGCTTATTGAAAAACGTAGAAAAATTCATGCTACCTTAATCTGAAATAATTTCTGCTAGCATTCCGAATCAGAAGGCAGACGTCATGCAATCAAACTGCTACCGTATCATTATTAGACTTAGCAATAGTGCAATGAGATAAAATTTCCTGTTGAGCGCTTAGCCGAAGATTTTAAGGATTCGTTGACGAACGCGAGGATGTGGAGGGACAAGGAGGCATAAGCAGCAGCCGAAAGAAAAATTAATGCGACGATTGCCGGACATATATAACTGAACGAAAGATGAATGTCAGGCACTTACATTTAAAATAATGGCTGCTCTAGGCAATTTATTTGATGCCTTTAATGGGACCATACTGCAGCGCCGTGTCTTAGCCGAAGAAGTAGCGATGACGTGATGACGGTGCGAGCCCTATGGAGAAGCTACTGACAATTAGACCCACCACAATTATAAGAATTATTTATTTATTTATTTATTACGCTCAAAGGCGTGCCCAGAGTAAGAGGCAAGGAATGAGTACAAATAAACAATAGAACATCCAGCAACGAGAAAAGAGTAGAATGAGAATAAGCAGGTATGTATAAGTCACGCGAACAGTAAAGCAAGAGACGATTTAGTAATTTAGAATTAAAAGAACTTTTCCGGATAGCGTCCATACTAGCGTACCAGAGAAAATCGGACGAGTTCCCTCACTTTAGAGCTGATGTTTAGAATCAGCTAAAACAATACTTTTCCAGAAAAATCTAAGAAGCACACGTAAATGGATGTACTTTTGCACTAAAAAAAATCACAAATCTTGACGATTAGGTGTCATGAAAACGTCTGCGCCCGGTGGGCGGACCTTAGCTTAATTTACATTTCAAACAAATTCAATAAAGTGCACAAGAACTAATGACGTCTGTCTCTCATGCTAACGGATGTCAATCACGGCTGTCCAGAAGAGTCTAAATTGTGAGACAATAGCGGTAAACTAGCTTAGAGCGGAAGGACACGTGTTACAGTAACACGCTGGCGCAGAGACGCGGCGCAAAAATCGATATATCGACCAGTGTTTGCGAGAAACAAATCCGGGGACTGTTTTGATGAAGCCGTTTCTTGTAGATCCATGACGATACGCTTCAGAAGACACACGCAGCCATCCGAAGCAAAGAAGAAGAAGAGAGGGAGAGGGGCGTGGTCGTGAGGACGTACGAGGCGTGGCTTACGGACGAGAGTGTGCAGTTATTGACAGCCGCGCGACACTAATCAAACACTAGCCGAAGGAGTTGAAATTCGAGCCAAACTAAAGCGTTGCGCTTAAAACAATATTGGATATAGGGCAGCAATCAACGCTGGAAGTGTGACGGATCGATTATCGATTGGTACAGGTTAGTTCTGTAGCCGAAAAAGTGGGATTCATACAGAATACTTTCTCCTTTCGACCTCTATTCGGTACTTCATGATGAAAATTTCGTTAAAAAAAAGAGAAAAGAAGAATTAAAATGAATTTTTTTATCAGCCAAGGTTTTTTTCCAATATCTCTCCTGGATTCGTAGCCTTCAGAAGATATCGTCAGCTGCGTTCGCGTGGAAAAGCTCTTTCGCATCGTCGCTCTTCAATGGTGATGCGAGAGTTTATTGGCATGGTGCTCAGGGGAAAAAAGCGCCTACCTGATTATAACCTTCACCTTGCGGAACGCACTGCTTCTCCATTATTACTCTCTAGCTCGATAGGGACCGAGAAATGTTGTTAAGGGAAATGGGCTGGGCTTTACAGTGCAGAACTCTATAAACATTGTAGTAAAATTCATTTAATCTGTGCTCTTGCAAGCTTTTTTTTTGATTTCTTCGATATTTTTTTGATTCCTTGAAGATTTTAGGACGAGATAAATAAGAAATCCATTCGATGTGGTTTTTTTTTTCATTGCAACACAGTTTAATACAGTTGGTAAACAATACGGAATGTGATATTTATACCATAACAGCGCTAATCACAGGGATCCAGGCCGAATTTCGTAGAAGAGGTGTGTGATCAAAATTACGGTACACGTTGCTTGGATGAGCACGAAGATTGTACCACAAAATGTTGTTTAAAAATTTTGAATGAGAAATGTTGATTTTCTCGCTCTTTTGTTGATGTTGTGCACTGTCAGAAAAAAATTGAAAAAATTGAAGAGTTTTGAATTAATTTTGAAGAGAATTTCTCGTGCACGCACTCATTCATAAAGAATATGAAAGGAATATAATTGGCGTTAATCAATTCTCTTCGGATGGGTTCGGCTTTACCTCAAAATTGTCCGAGATTGTCTATGAACGCGTGTCTAGCCTACAGTATACTATGACTTGTGGGACTAGCCGATGTAGGAAGCGTTTTTATTCTCCCGGAGGAGTCTGGCACCAATTTGTCTACGTCAGAAGGTTCAGAAAGATGAAATATTTGGTTCCCCTCGGGCGATTTCCATCCATAGAGACGTAGCAGTGGAATCAGTATCCCATAACACTGTTCTGTCCCGGCCTCGCATTCATTTATGACAAAAAATAATAGATAAAAAATCATGAAATACCTATTCACTCTCTTCCAGGTTTGAGATAAGTTTATTAGGCCTTGGTAGTTAATTACTCATTTATCTCATAGGACATACACAAGAAGATATTACGCTATAAAAATTCATCTGTATATTTTTCATTCATTCATTTCATAAAATAAAAATTTCTCAAGACAATCACACCAGGCCAGATGGGACTGGAGTCTTGGATGACGCAACAAAAATAGCCATTTCAATTTAATTTAATTTTACTTAATTTTATTCAAACTAAATTTAATTTGATTTAATTTAAAATAGTCACATAGTAGGTTTACGGTATCGAATGGTCCCAAATACAAAAGAAGAATGGGTTGCAGTCTCGTTACAAAAGGTTAACTGCAGCAAAATGGATGCGAGGTTTTCTGAAGTTGGTGACCGAGCATAGATGCCCTGAAAAGTGCATACAGCTCTTGCAAATGCATTAATTAAGGTCGAGAGCGAAGAAATGGCTAAATTGAAACCTGATATCTCTAAAGATCTCGAATCAGAAGCGGCATTAATGTATTTTCAGCAAATCCCAGATATTAAAAAGCATCAACCGAATTCTAGCGGAGCTGTGATGCCTAGCAGAACGGATAATATGGAAAATGTAGGTGATTGCTGTATGACAGCAGCACAATAGTACAGGGACAACTTCACAGAGATGTAGACATAGTTTTTCGAGTATCCATGGAAAATTTCTGCGCTATATAGCTGAAACTGAACCTCCATCGGACGTTATTATGAAGGATAGGTCTAGAAAATAAAGACGAGACTGCCGCTATATTTCGCTGTTGTTGTTGATGAAAAACAATGTTCTCGGATTCATTTTTGATGGATAAAGGATAAAGAATAAAGTGTCTGGCGTTAATCAATCTGTTTGGAATGCGCTCCCACGTTCACTTCAATTCACAATCGTTTGAAGGTCACGAACGACTTGAAGGAAGAACTGAATAGAAGAATGAGAGCAGCATGGGCAGCATTCGCAGCCATCAGGGAAGCTAAGGACCAACTGACGGACCAAAATCTTCGTGCCCATCCGTTCGACTCGACAGTCCTTCCAGCGCTCTGTTACGCAGCGGAGACGTGGGCAGACACCGCGGCCACGTCTAGGAAGCTACTTACTACCCACAGAGCCCTTGAGAGATGTCTCCTGAAGTTTAACCGGCGCACACAACACCTTGCCGGTCTTCGTAGCTCCGACTTAAGAGGAATGTCTCGTCTTCGCGACCCAGCGGAATATGTATCGAAAGCAAAACATAGATGGGCCGGTCACATCATGAGAAGAATCGACGATAGATGGACTAACAGAACGCTAGAGTGGATCCCAAGGGACGCTAAACGCCCCCGAGGGAGACCGCCAACGTAACTAGCTCATACGGTAACTTGCAAGGGATGAAAGGCTTGATGAGCACTAGGGCGGACTCGAACTTCCGATCGATCGTGCAGGAAGAGGAATCTCTAGCCCCAGCACTACAACCGCCTCTTTTTAAACTTTTAATGGATTTCCGGAGAAAACCTCATTCAGTGACCGCTACGATTACTGCTAAAGAATCAGGTACCATCGTGCTACGTAATGACGAGACTAGTCCTTACATTGTGTGTCCTTGAAAATATTTTGTACAGTGAAGTGGCTTCAATTCCGACGTGGAAAAGAGTGGAAATGGAATGGGAGAGCCCTCACGCCTTCAGATTACTACTCCAGCCCCGGAAGGTATGGAGGAACGATGAGACAGGGAGCCATGTTAGTGCACCGGTGCCAGAGGGCATAGAACGAGGTTAGGTGGGTCCTACGGCATCGGAATAGTGCGCTGGTGCTGAGAAGAACTCAGAAAGGACGCGACGGATCCGAGGGCGTTAGATTAAGCACCAAAGTGCGTGGAAAACATGTTATTCAGGTCCCACGGCATCTGCATAGTGCGCCGCTAGTAAAAAAAAGGTAGTAGGCAAGTCCAGTGGTACAAGGCAGCATCGGTGCAGGAACGGGTGGGACAGATCCAGCGATTCGTCCGAACTACGCGACTCAGCTAAAAACTGGGACGAGTGTGGGTAGCTCTGGACCGTTACTACAAAATAAAAGAGCCGGAAAAGTTGTACAGGGAGTATACAAATGGTAAAAGAGCCCTAGAGCTATTCTAGCTGCCTTATTCGCAGTCTTGCTTCCTATATCACATCCTTATCGCCTCCTTCGCTCCGTATATTTACATTCTTGCATTTTTTCCTAATCTGTTAATCATATCCTCTTTTCCAAATGTGTATGCACTTCCATGTAACTGTTTGAATAGTACCTTGTAGTTAACATGATGGGACCAGCGTAGAGCAGTCGTTCAGCGGTTCCGCTGAGACCGCACGGTCGATCATTGGTTCGAAAACGCCCCGGTGCCAACCAGACCTTTCATCTCTTCGGGTATCTCGACAAACTGGTATCAAACTTGTCATGGAGGATAAAAACATCGACTTCACACATCGGGTAGCCTCCTCATGTCATTGTAGAGAGTAGGCACGGGTTCAAGTAAAATTTCGAACGATTCAGGATCGAAGCGAACGCATTTGCGGATCCTGATCGGATTGATTGATGCCAGTGACTTCATCTTTTGACTTTTACATCATCTAATGAGAGCCGTTAATTTCAGCAATTTCAGCACGGTGATAAAAATCACTTAACTCTACGACAATGCACTTTGATAGAGATGAAGGTAAAGAGGACTATGTCAGATACTTTAAATAATGATTCCGAACTACTTAGGTTCAAATAACAATTAGATAAAATTTTTTAAAATTGTAATGCTGACATTTATTCCATCAGTACAGTTCCCTAGAAGAGATAAGTCGGTCAATATGTAATCCAAGTTGGCCGAGGCAGAGTCTCCCAGTCCGTTTGTTCCGATTTTTGCCAAGCAAATGAATGAACGAGTGTGGATGTGCATTGTCACGGAGGAGTACACAACGACTCCGTTCCTGTTGTATTTATGTAATTAAAAAAAGGATAAAGCCACTGGCGTATCAATCCACTTAAGATGCGCCAACGCGTTTTACTGGAATTCGTAATCGTTGAGGTTTTGGAACGCGTGATAGCCTATACAATGATTTGCGGGGGCCAGCCGATGATCAAGTCAGTGTTTTTATCCTCCCAGACAAGTCTGGTACCAATTTATCGACCCCGCAGGGATGAAAGGCTTGGTGAGCACTAGGGCGGATTCGAACCCTCGACCGTGTGGCTACAACGGACCTCTAACCGATTGCGCCACACCCGCCCCTATTTATGCATTTATTTATATATTTATGTAATTGAGTTTGAAAAATTCTTCTTCTTTTTTATTTTTTTATTATTTCTTGTTTTTCATTAATTTTTCAAAGTAATTTCTTTCATTTCCCATTGGTATTTTACTTAATGTTTCACCCGTGCCCACATCATGTAAAGCTTCAGAATTTCCTAGCATGAACAATCGTGTCGAGTTTCTTTTTACTCCTCCAAAAAAGGATGTTTCTAGGAAAACGTGATAAATTCGTCCTCTCTCCTCTCTGCCCCACACCTTCAAATCCTATGCCGTTTGGAGTTAGGCGAAGCGGAGCCACAAGTAGAAATTCAGCTTCTTCTTTTTAAAGCTGAGGATCTATGGTGTGAGTCCGAACTAAATCCACAAAAATAACCTTTTGCAAAATATCGCAATATTCGCAATCTTCTGATGTTTTTTTTCATAAATTATGTCCACGGAACTGTCGTAGACATCACACGCGCTCTTTTTTCATCGTCGCAAGAGAAATTTCGGGCAAAGCTTGAGGATTTCTGCCTGCGAATATCTCACGCTTTATCCGCAATATAAATAAACCAGTGGCACTGCAGTATGCCACCTCAACTTCCATTGGAATAAGAAAAACATTGGGAAATACTGTAAATAATCACATCGGCAATTTTTTTTGGCAGCAGTGATGTGAAATTTTGCATTCGATATGTTTTCATTCACTTAATAAAAAAAAGAAGTAATCAAAAAAAATTGTTTGAAAAATAAAAGCTTCATGTAGCAAAAATTGACAACAGGACACTGAGAATTTTCCCCAACTAACTCTAATCAGTTCAAAAATTGCATTTTATTCTCATAAATCTTTATTTCTATGATATTTCGTTCGTATCATCATTTTTTGCGTTAAAGTTATTTTCTGTTATGTTTTTCTTAAAAACTATTTCTCAAAAGGCTTTTTTTGACAGTTCAATCAATCATTCGTGGCTGTCCCAGAGGAAAACGTTACACCAGGTACACGAACCAATTTCTTTTTAGTTATTTTTTTTCCAATTTTTGATATTTTAATTTTTAAAATTTTTGGTCTTTTTTATTTTTTTTTAAATTTATAATTCACACTAATACTACAAGAAAAGTAGAAAAAGAGGAGAAAAATATCAAGTTGAGATTCCTGAATGCCATTCGTCGTGAAGAACGAGAAACATATTCTATTCTATTCTATTCTCTAAGAACTATTCCAGAAATTTGCCTTTCTTATACCTGTGAAATAAAATTATCTACATTTCCATGTAGAACATTCAGAAAGCGATTTTCAGGGATCTCCGCATGTCTGTGAACATTTATTTTTCGTTGAAATCTTGCTTACTACCTGACAGACTATAGAACACACATGGTTCTGGATGAGGCGATGCCATGACAAAGTTCGAACCATCGTTTTATTTTCTGTTCCATGTATATATTATATGTATTATAGATGTACTACTGTGTTTGTTTGTTGATGTAACCGATCCAAAATATTATGATTACGAATGTATGTGGCTAGAGCTATTCTACTCTGGATTGCTTCACAAAAGATAATGCATTACTGTCAACAAACGTTCGAACACCGGTATATTTTTGGAAACGTTAAAATATGTGATCAAACACCATGTTTTTTTTCTTGATATACCTTAAATCTTATGGATGTATAATGGATTGTGAGGATGAGATGTATAATGTACCTCACGGGAACCCAATGATCGGATAAAGGAAACTCTTAGAGAAAGGAAGAAATAAAAGAATTTTCTCTCTTCCTGATAATAAAATGTTTGCATTACGGCACATTCCTTAATGAATCTGTTAAGTTCCGTTCCGTCACCAACATTCAGATCGAAAAGCGTGGATTAGTTGGACAGGGATCGAAATCGAGCCAAAGTAAAGCGCGTAGGCAAGGAACGACCGCAAAGAATACGGAAATAACAACGCTGTTGTTGTTTTTCTTAAGGATATCCATAGAAAATGAGTTAAACGGCAAAATGTACTCAATCACAGTAATGTACTGCTAATTTATAATATCTACTTATTTGATTATTTAGTTTTTTAAATATAATATATCACTACTAATTTTCTTTGGAAAATTCTGTTCTTGGAGCCATTGCAATACCTTTAAGGAAACTATGTTCGTCTGAGTGATACTCCTTTTCTCTCTGATGCACGCTGTTTCTCAACATGGAGGTACCATAGCCTCGACGGAGGTGTAACTGTAACTGAAGTATGGCGCCTGTATACCGTCAAGAAGTATCGATCTCCAGTCCCTCTTCCGTCTTTTTTCAGAGTTTTTTTTCCCAGAGTCAGAGTTTTTTTCAGAGTTTTTTCCCGTCTCAAGAGACAAATTTTGTTGAAATCGGTACAATCCATACGCATACCATATAAATTTTTTTTTCCGACAGGCGACATTCTTATATGTGATCTTTGTGTGAGAATTCTGACAGAAGAACAACGTTGAACGGAATTGAAATTAAGTTTCACTCTATCCTACTTCAGGGAAAGAATGTCAACACAGACTCTCTCTCCCTCAAGACTCTTATTGTGGATGTGTAACTGTCACTAGGACACCAGGTGATGACTCTGTTGCAGATCACATGAGGATACGTACGTAACTCTTGCATCGCCCTGAAAAAATTTTTTTCGAAAATAAAATTAAGCCTATCATAAGTTGATTCAGTAATTCAACGAGTTGTATTCCCTGATGTTTTTTTTTACAAAAATCGAGGGAAAACTGTCCCCTCGCGTTGCCTAACACAAAGCCTTTCCATGAATTTGTGAATAACCGGTACTGTAAAAAGAGTACAAGTGATCGAATTCGTTGTTGTGGATCATAGCTTAGGACATCAAAGCTCGGATATTCGAACCAGCATTTGGAATTGTTATAAATATTGAATCTTCGAAAACAAGAATTGAGTGTTCTGTGAGTTGAATTGAAATGTGTGGATGTAGAGTGTGAGGAACACAATAGCACTGTTCAGTGGATTTATGTCACGTCTAGATATTCATAACACCGTAAACTTCAATAACTGAAAGGTCATGCTCAAATTGTCCACAAAAACGTTTTTATTTCCCGAACAACGGTTTATACTAGACGTAAATATTACATCTCTCGTATTATTATGTTACATGCTTTGAAAAAGGGTAACTCTACATGTTCACGATATTTCCTCGTGATGAATTTCATTTTAGGTCGTCCATTTTCAACATTGAATTGTCCTGAAATAAACGTGGCTGCTTTACACCTCTTTCTGAAAATGTATTTGAAATATGAGGAATAAAGTATTTTGAAATGTTTAATTCTCTAACGAAGCACAAATGGTTCGAGTTCATATCGAAATCGATTAATGAATGAGTTCTCAGCCTGGAAGATGATTTGCGGGGGATCAACCTGTATGTAAGGGCGGCCTCCTTATCCCCACAAACATTTTTTTTTTTGCGAAATTATAGTCTAGAAATGACTGAATAAAATGGTTGAGTGGGTTCGATTTTCCCGTTCAAAACTGAAGTGAATTAAAGTTATCTATATTGGTACTCTGTGATTTTCCAAAAACAGGTAGTATCTTTTTCAATGGACATACATGAATGCTTATCAGTAGCCGACAAAGTACACGTTTAGTTATCCGCATTATTATCATTATTCTTTCATTAATCATACTGTTGTGATTTTTCTAGCTATGAATTCGTCGCACTTGTTGGAAACACTGTCAGTGTGCTATGCCACAAAAAATGAAGTCTAGTCATAGAGACATTCCAGTGTTGTACTAGAAATCCCAGTCTGAAGAACTGAAACGAGGACTAAGCGACCACCAGCAATCTCTTAATCACATTGGCGAATAATACGAGTGCGGACGTTCACCGTAACAAAACATTTGTACTGAAGGTCGCTCGAATAACGCTCCATTTCATTTTCTTTGAAGGCAGCATATCACGAACCTGAGGTGGTGCGGATTTCAGGTGGAGTATCCGTATACGGGTCGTAGATTATGGAGAAGGAGGGTGGTTCCGCTCATCTCTCCCTGTATCACCGCAAACAGCCGCCTCCAGAATGCTGTTTTGTACGACGCCATCTATTGCAACGCTCCTACCCTTGCGCCGCCTCCGTCCTGCGATTCGTCAAAAACCAATTCGGATTTCCCGTGATAGGCAGTAAGGGAGCTACGCGTGCAAGGGTGGCGCGCTGCAATAGAAGGCATCGTACGAAACAGTATTCAGGGGGTGGCAGCTTGCAGTGATTCAGGGAGATGAGCGGAACCACCCCGGTCTCCATATTCTACGACCCCGTATTCGGATACTCCACCTGAAATCCGTACCACCCCAGATTCGTTTTATGCTGCCTTTGATAAACTTGAGGTGAGGTCATCCGAATAGCTTGATGAACACGAGAGAGAACGGATGAACGGTGAATGAAACAACACCTGTAGGTGTCTGAGGAAGACGTAAGTGTCGAAACAGCTCCCAGAAAAAAAAACACTCCACAAGGAAAGAAACCACCAAAATTATTAGGCAAACCATAAAACTGAGGTTAGAAAGTGGTTGAACGAGCAGTTTAGATCTTACCATACGAAACTGCTTCTTCTGGGTGTTCCACAACTCTGTTAGCCTCGGCAGTCTTTGGCTGGAAGTGCAAAATTGTGTCGGTGGTATTGAAAAAACCACTGAGCCAGCTTATCGCTAATAAAATCATAGCAATTCATGCAAATAAATTATTCTTTTCTAAAAAAGATTTAAATACAGTGAAAATCGAATTGTTATACTGTGAAGGGGAACTAAAAAATTAGATCTGCAGTGCATTTTAAAACTCACTTCATCTTTGATAGTATCGAGGTACACTACCTCACTGTTTTCATTCATTTTCAAGCACTTATAATAGTACAGGGAAATGATTAATATGAGAGTTCTGTTCCATAATTCTCTCTATGCGATAAAATAGATGTTTGATGTAAACGATATGACCTGTTCCTTTCATTCATTCACACCATCGGCACCTGTAGATGCACTTTTAGGTTTCTAATATTCTATGGAAAAGCCATATATAGCTGGGAGCAATGAAGTCGCTACAGTTGTGCATTAGTCCTGTGTTAACTGGAAGTAAGTTCTTATTTTTTACTCTACATAGCAATTGAGACTCAACACTGAACAGTGTGGTGTTCATCTGGTTGAACAGCTTCGCGTTCTCTGCGCTTCAAAAACACGTACTTGCCATGAAGCAAACTAACAAAACTTTAAGTTTTATCTTTCGAAGAGTTTCAAGTTGCGTTCTTTTTAGGGTATGAACATTATGCAGTCATCAATTTTCGTGTTACTTCTGTTGGGACTGCCAACAATGCTCAACGCATTTAGGGTGAGAACATTTTTTTAAAGATTTCCGCTGAGTTAGCAGGATGTAATGGAATTATTCTTAATTTCAGGCAGTTTGGAATTTTTTCGACAAAGCGTGTGTCAAAAAAGAACTACGTGGAGTTTGATAAATATAACATTGAGACCAATAAAGGTACCTGAAGGATCGATTTTTTAGTGGAATTTTTAGCATAACATTACTCATTAGTCTTTCCATAGCATGCAAATTAATAATGAATTTAATGTGATTATTTATTAACGTTTTTCTTTTTCCTGGGTTCTCAGATTTTTAGCACAGTTTTTTTTTTTCAGATCACCAATTTTGGGGTGAAAAAGTAGCGATTTTCTACGAGTTTAATTTTGGTAAATATCCGTACTATAAGGATTACAATAAGTCCATCCCAATCAATGGTGGACTTCCTCAGGTAAATGCATATTTTCAAAGGTAGCCTATTACAAAATTGATTGTGTTGGTGGCTCCACGCGAATAGATAAGAGTACGGTTGTTGTTCACATCCACGAATGTGACTACGCTCAATCCCGACTAGTAATCTAGAAGAAAAATCGCGAGAACTTTCTGTTTTTCTATGATCGAACTCGTTACGCATTTGAACACGAGGAAACGATAACGACAATCAAGTTAAAGAGGTAACGTATGTAGCTCAAAGAAACAACAGAACCTCCTCAAGTTCTGGTGTCATAAGCGCTTTCCACGGGTAAGGTAGAGTTACCATCGTTTCACAATCCGTGATAGGTTGCTACGCTGCAAGCATCGATAAAACCAATCATCTTTCAAAAGCCTTTCCCGGATTACTGCAATAGAGGGGATTTAGTATGGTCGTGGTGATACTTGTGAACTGCTACCGTACTCTTATCTACTCGCGGCAAGATTTCAACATCGCTAATTTCTTGGTAAGCTGTCTTCAAATGCTGCGCAAGGCCGAAACGTAAGGCTGATAAAGGTTCCATCTATCTAAACCTCGTAAGCACACTGATAGAAGACATGTTCATGTTGAGATCTCTCCGGGAGAAGATAAGATTACGGGTATATATTACGAGTAAGTTGCGTCGCTGCGCTTAATTCTTCCCAAATTGTCCTGGTAAACGACGTGGAAAACGGCTTTTTCGAACATTTTCCCTACGAGTAACGTTGAAACAAAATCTTTTTATGCGCTTCGGTTCTTTCGCAGCCTATTCATTAGTTTTATTTGGACGAGACGTTGAAGAATCCCTATTAATTACCGTACGCACGGTAGCGGAGTGTGTAAAAAGGTGGCACGTTGTGACGATCCTTGTAAGAAAAAACTTCCAAAAATGTCACATCATGTTTCAAGACGATTAGGGGGAACTGAGCGGTCAAGCTCATACTAGCAATCTACACCTCGTCAGTTTCCTGGTGTGCTCCCTTTGAGTCGAAAACGTTTTTGATGATTAAAGTTTAGAAATCTGATTTGGCTGCACATCTGCAAGTGGTGGAAACCAATATCACCGACAAAATCAAGGATAAGAATTCTGCTGGGCTTGGTATCATTGATTTAGAGGAATGGCGTCCTCTTTTCAGTGAGAATGGATATAACAAAAAGCGGGTATGATAATCATAGATTTTGCGCAGAAGATACAAAGGGTTGATTTAAGCACTGTAGCATTTCGACCGTAACATCTAGTATGTAGTGTTTAATTTTCAAAATTCATTACAGCTTTGCTTTTTTAACGGTAATTTATTTCAGTTATGAGTTTTAGGTGTATCAGAATGAGTCAATCAAGCTTGTCACAGACCCTAGCCTTTCCGAGGAGGGAAAAAGAAAGAAAGCGGAAAAGATGTTCAACAACGCTTCTATGTACTGCACACAGTCCAATTCATACCGTGCTTTTTTTTTGAAAAAAGTGTTTCCTGCAGGCACTTCTTCGTCCAAACAATTGAAAAAGCACGAAAACTTCGTCCTCATGTTAAATGGGGATTCTATGGCTTTCCCTACTGTAACTACAATGCTGGAGTGAAGGAAGACGATTATGAGTGCTCGCAAACGTATAAGGACTGGAATAATCAGTAAGACTATCGCCCTATATTTTTCTCTCCGGACTACCCTACCTTTCTTAGTGTTAATTTACCTATGTCGAACGTCTTCAGTTTAGCGGAATAGTGTTAAGTACTGCTAACTTAGGTACTTTCTGGGTGCTAGGGATTAAGGACGTGACACACCTAAACCCCTAATTTCCAAATCTGAGCGTTGTGGAACATTTATGGCACATCTTATACAGACAAACAATCAGCTGCAGAGATGTTATGCTATTCTTTATGTAAAAAAATTCACACACTACATTTTTGTGGCTGCAAGTTGGTAACACACTATGTCTTTACTAAGTCAGTTTAGGAAAAGTTTTCTTTTCTTTCTCTATAAAACTATTCATATTAATTTTCGTTAAAATCCATTCAGAAACTATCTCACAAATACATATTCTTTCCTTCACCAAAATGTCTTTGCCTTTATCTCCAAAAAAAAACTTGAAAAAAATGGAAATGTTACCCCTATTTTCCTTTATTTCATTCAAAAAAAAAGAAGAAATTAAAAGAAATTCAAGCAAACGAAAAACTGCTGAGTTGCTCAAGTTCTTCATCCATCGAGCATCAGGATTTCAGTGAACCTCGCCTTGGGTTGAAATGTGTTGCTTCAAATTATAACGAGAAAAAATAGAACTATTTAAATTAACGTTTCCTTCTAGAATGATGTTCATCTTCAACAAAAGTGATGCTCTGTATCCTTCAATATATCTAGGACCCAACGATAGGAAAAATCACAGTCGTAGTGACCGATATATACAGGTAATTATTCTTTTTTGTCATGAGATCTGCACGGAATATTTTTTGATATTTATTTATTTATTTATTTATATTGCAAGTCATCCGGAGAATTTCCAAGAACTTTACATAAAAATGGAAAAAAAGAATACAGAAGCAAAATTAAGGGAACACCTAAGCACTTAAGAAGTTAGTTTTTAATTCGAAAAGGAGGATTCAGAACAAACCACGCAAAGGGTTTTTTAACGGTTTTGTGGTGGTCCCACAATTTCCAGTTTTTTTTTTTTGATCAAACTAACTGGTGTAATGTGACCTGTATCATAAAGACTGCATGACAACTATTACTAGCTGTATGCAGTTGCATAATGAAATCTTTACTAACTTTATAAATTTACTAAGGAATAAGGTCAACCGCTACTCAAACGATTACAAGAGTAAAACTTTCGAAAAAGAAACATAAACGATGTATTTCAGGCAATTCTGACAGAAGCACGAAGAATTTCCCACATGTTCTCGCCTCCGTTGCCCATTTACGCGTATATAAAGATTGAATACGATCCACTAAACAACCATAACGACTTCTATTCCGATGTGGGTTCACGAGATTAATCCACAACGCTTGATTTTAAGATTTATGACTTGATTCTAAGTAGAGCATCGTTTCTGTTCTCCTTTGGACAAACAGATGCTCCTCTAAACTCGCTAATCCCTTACATCACACGCTCCCACATAATTTCCGTTCACGTTTTAAAATATCGGAGTCTTGCTTTCCTCAGTCCCTTGCAGAAGCAAATCCTGATTTAGGAAGACTTATGCACAACGATCAAGAAGCCGGCTGATATGGGAATAGATGGTATCATCTTCTGGAGCAGCAGCAAAAACATAACTCAACGTTGTGCTTTAATTAAAGGCAAAATGGATACGAGTGTTGGACCGTAAGTTGTTTCTTGATGAAAAGTCGTCAGAAACTAATGTCTACAGAATGCACACAGTATATATATATATCTTTGTTTACTGACGTATTGTTCAGGCATACTAGTGATACGATAACGGGGCACAAATCTTGTCGAAGCAACTTGTGTAGTGGCAATGGCAGATGTATCTCGAAGCAGAATACAACGTAAGTTGTAAAGGATATTCCGTAAGGATATTTCATAAGCCTAATTTCATTGCTCGCAAGAAACATCTCTTTTGATTAATAAGAAAAAACAATGTACTTGTTCAGTTAGAGGGTAGCTAAAAAAATACTCAGTTCAACAACAAAAACAAGCTACGTATTTGAGCTCTTGAGTTGGACGAGCATTCAAGATACGTTCTGCAGCATCGTTTGTCACTGTGCGGTTTTCCTCTTTATGTCGGCAGCGAAGTTTTTAAACGAATTTTCTGAAGAGAGCAAAAGGTTACAATTCATTAGTGCATTCACATTGCCATTAAAAAGGGAACGACGCGGCAGGAAAAACGTATGAATGATCCTTGAGGATATAAAGTCTTTTTTTTTGTAATCACAATTATAAATAAGTTTGTGCAGTTGAGTAACTATCAGTGTCCAGGACTGACAGATCTGACTTAGGTCACAGTTCTTATTGCTTGGTGCTTGCAGAACCCCGCCTAAAATTTGATCCAATCCCGTAAGGAGTAGTGCAACTCCGCAATATTGAAGAGTTGATAGATTACTAGTCAGTCGGTACATAGTCAACGTAGTAACGCGAATTCATTAACAGATACATTGCTAAGTTAGGTGCTAAATGCAAAATGAATTAATAAAAGGATAAAGTTTCTAGCGTTAATCAATCCGCTTGGGATGCGCCCCCACGTTCACTTCAATTCAGAATCGTTTGAGGTTTACGAACGTGTAACTGGCCCATACAATAACTTGCGGTGGCTAGCCGATGTGTCAAGTCAGTGCTTTTATCCTCCCAGACAAGTCTGGTACCAATTTATCGACCCCGGAGGGATGAAAGACTTGGTGAGCATTAGGGCGGATTCGAACCTCCGATCGATCGTTCAGGAATCGGAACCTCTAAGCGACTGCGCTACACCCGCCCCCAAAATGAATTAACAGTCATTTTATATAGCAGAATTTCCCTACTTATCACCAACACGGGCGGGTGTGGTGTAGCGCTTAGAGGTTCCGCTTACTGCACGATCGATCGGAGGTTCGAGTCCCCCCTTGCGCTTACCAAACCTTTCATCCCTCTGGGGTCGATAAATCGGTACCATACATGTCTGGGAGGATAAAAACACTGACTTGACCTACCGGCTAGTCTCCGCAAGTCATTGTATAGGTCAGTTATAAGTTCGTAAACCTCAAACGATTCTGAATCGAAGTGAACGTGGGGGCGCATCCGAAGCGGATTGACTAACGTCAGAAACTTTATCCTTTAAGACACTGGAATCATGCTCTTTGAAATTTAGATAAGCTGTGCCCCTCAAAAGTGGCAGCTAGTACAGTAGGTGCAAAATATGTTCATACGGATGGGCGCGACGAGTCTGCCGTGACGCACACCTTTTTCCTACCTGGCAATTGAACCACTTTACCAAGCTTTAATCTTGAGCAAATGTTTTCATTCTGTTGATATGTGATAAAAGAGAGTCTGCCTGTCTCTAAGAAGAGTCACAACATGAGCGAGTCGACGCACATTCCAATTCGGCTGAATTGCTGAGATTTTTAGACATAAATATTTTTGGACATAAATAATATTCGCGATACATTCCCAATGGGTGATCACGATGCCATTTTTCCTCAACTATTGTTTTCGACGTAAATTGCTCCTTTTACTCACTTCTAATAGGTAGATTGCACTTTGGCGTACAATTCTGACATGAACAGTAAAATAGAAGCATTTTTGAAGTTGCTAGAACTTAAATGTTAGAAACTAAACAATTGGTAGCTGAAGCTGCAGGGCAAACGTAAATTTCAACTGCATTACCAACTTCTAATTATTGTACAAATTGAAAAGCTGCTAGAAATAGGTGATAAAGCAGACATTTGGTACTCCTCGACAACTTCAGATGAAAAAATTCACATTAAAAAATTGGAAAATCCGTGCTCACTTATCCCGTACGTGGACAAGGAAGTACTAATAAAAATAGTTTCTTTATAGTAAACAGCTACTCTTGATATGATATTTTAATTGAAGGTGCATCAGCAGCCAAGTCTACACTGTTAATATCAATGATTATAAATGTGAATGTGACTACGGCTACACAGGTGATAACTGTGCGGATACGACTACAACAACAACTACAACGGTAGACCCATTACAGTAAGGATCACTGATTAGTTGTTGGCTAAACGTTATGTATTTGATGTATTTTATTCACGTTTTGATATATGTTTTATTAAAACTTCTATGTATTTCTCCGAGTTTTGATGTATTTTAGCCTAGTTTTGAATAGAAATGTATAACCATTTATCGGATAATCAATGCAAAAGCACACCACAGTTACTTACAATCACTTCTAATAGTAGTACCGTACTTAACTTTGCGTTTTTCCCCTTTTAATGATTAGAGTTGCCCAACGTGCTTGAAACCTACTAGCAGCTCTTGAAATTATCAGGGTTTGGACAACTAGCACTGAAATATTAGGTGTCACATTAAATAGTATGTTTCTTGGTTGTTTTTTTTTTGCCTTTTTAACCTCATTAACGAGATCTGATTGCATCAGACAAAAAACTTATCCTTAACAGGTATGGTATTTTCCATTTTTTTTTTGACAGACGATGAATTTTCGTATGAATGAACAATCTTCTAGGCCAGCAAGCTGGCTTTCAAAAATGTGTGCCCTTCGAAACCTGTTTGATTCTATCAAAGAACATGATGATCAAGTTTCGCAGTACTTATCTGAGCACAAGATTAAGATGGTTATCCATACTTAATTCACTTGGATTTCCAGTGTGCAGTCTCCTTCTCCAGAACTTGGAAAAATCAACATTTTGGGCTCAGAAGCCTTATTGGAAGTATTACCAGTGAAGGATGATCGGCATGCTCATCAGAGCTCTTCTTCCCCTTTTTTGTATAATTGGATATGATCAGAAACACTTCTCAGTCGTTGCCATAGGGAAATAGTTCTTTTCGGCTGTGGGTCCAGAGTCACACGATCAGTGTGCACCTTTACCAAGGACGTAAGTTGTGAGGCTGGTTGTGGGGACCTCTGTGGAGATGGACCCTCTACACGCTCGCAACAATGAACAAGATAACACGAAATCATAAATACTTACCGAGTCTAGTTACTAAGTTACTCTTCAGTTACTCCGAACCGTGTTCTGAAACACTTCACAACAATCGCTCCAGTGGTTTCCTAAGTTCAAATCAGCTCTTCGTGATAATCGGTACCAAAGTTCGGCCAGAGCGCATCAAACAAACCAGAAACGAACCAGTTCAAGCAGCAAAATTCACCTTCTTACTACCAGAACAAAAGAATTACGCACCTGAAAATGTGCCGATTATTAAAAGTAGCGCTTGTCGAATTGAACCCTATTAGCGCGGCGCATCTTTTTCCATTTTCTACAACTTAATCATTTTATGTATTTGATCATGGAAAAATCGTTCTATTCTGTGGATGTCCGGTGAAAAAAGCTGTTTGTTACTAGCCAAGAACTACATATCATTTCTGTGTTGGCGCACATTTCATGCATACAACAACTAAATTTAAAGAAAAAACTTCTTTTTCCTGCTAAGATGTTAAGGTAATCATCTTGAAGATTTCCCAGTAAATCGTTATAGGTCCACCCTTCTTGTATCGATGGCTCGACAATTCCAAACTATTATTTTCCGCAGAAATCATACTGTTAATTCATCTATCACCTATAGATCCCATACATTCTTGCTATTTAAAGTTGACATGAACAGCATAGGCGTTCCTAGATTCTGACCCACTAGAACAAGAAGGTTTTGAACCACCCAAATCTCGTTTGATAGCGGCGAGTAACTGCTATTTTCAACAAAATTACTAACAAAAATAATATATAATATAATTAGGATATAAAGATAAAGTAACTAGCCACTTGTGATGCGTCAACTTGTACTGCAATTCGTAATCGTTGAATCGTTTTGAAACGGGTGTTGGCCTATACAATGACTTGCGGGAGCCAGCCGATAATCAAGTAAGTATTTTTATCCTTCCACACAAGTCTGGTACCGATTTATCGACCCCGGAGGGAATCCTTGGTTTGCGCTAAGGCGGTTCCGAACCGACCCTACCACGGACCTCTAACCGACTGCGCCACACCCGCCCCGGCCAGAACGAATATGAACAGCAAAATCAAGCTTGAATATTCCTAAAACCTTGTACAGACACGTTTACTAAGAAGACTTTCCTAAATACTCAGTTTGGATCATTTCAACCAGTGATTTGAAACCGTCAACATTAACAGGGCGTTCACTTCGAGTGCTATCAAACAAGCAAAAATCACCGATGGAAAATTTTCTAAATCAGCGTTGGCACTTATTCGCTTTCAATACGTCTTCAAACACATCAAATAGTTTTTTGCATGCAATAACGTAAATATTCTTCAATTGATTGATTGTCTGCCATTTGACAACGGTGTAATAAAAACGTTTCAATATAAATGTCATAAAAGTGAAGGTCACGAGCTGTAAAAATCCCAACCCTGCTTCATGAAGTCATGCTTTGAAATAAACTGAAAAAAATATCCTACTCTAATAATAATTGATTAGTTGTAAATGCCTTTAATAGTATTGACTAGCTTACCGTCTTCTTCTCTTTACCTTTCCAAATTTTGTCTTTGATTTGCCTGATCACTTTTGTGTTCCACGTCGTGCGAGACTTGATATCCCGTCAATAGTGCCTATCGCCCCGCAGAGTGTCCTCGAATATTTCCGGCAAATCCGCCAAAATCATTTGTGTTCACGTATTTGGTTAGAATTTTCTGTAGCAAGAGCTGTTCAGTTCTTTCCTTTATCTCGAATTCGCCGTTGAGATGTTCTTTGAGTCTTAGCGGATGATCACCGATTTATAAACTATGGAATCTTGAAAGGTATAAGCGTAAAAAATAACTCGTCAACCTAATTGGTCAAGTTTATTTGCTTTTTTTGTCAAAATAATCCTTTTTTAACCAAAATCATTCGTCATTTTGTTAAGGATTTGTTTTTCTGGGAACTTAAAACCATGATTTCTTAGCAGTAGATAATATTTGATGCTGAAAGTCGTAAAATTTATGAGCAGGAATTCCTTGATTTATTGCTGCAGAGGGAACATGGGAGTGACACAGAAAAAGAAGAATATTTACGCGTTTCCGAAAACAACAGATGTAAATAAGTAGAGAATCTACTGCATTTCCTGCAGTTACCAACTTGAGTGAGAAAATCATATCATATTTAACCGGAAACGAGGAGGACAAGTACGTTCTACCCAGAAAACGGAAAATATACGGCAAAAACCAATTCATCCCAAAGACTGCGTTTATTTCAAACGAATAGACACTAGCCACAGTGATTAGCTGGACTGCAATTTTTTTCATAAAAAAAAATGATGCAAAGATTACCATATCATACCACCGACTAAAGAATTCGCACCAGTCCTTGATTCCTCGATTCGCTCCCTGCGATTGTCTCCCAAGAAATATTGTGAGGGAATGTGACTGCGAAAGGAGGAACTGAGCTCTATATTTCTTTTTGGTTGCAGAAGAAAAAAAGAAAAGAAAAAGAAAGAAAGAACTTCAACATACTGTTGTTAGACTTCGATTTAATTCCAAATAGACGAGAGAAGCCAAATAGCCACTTTAATTGCATGCTAATGTATGTGAATATTCCGCAAACATGGAAATGAAGCTCTATCGGCTGCGGATCTACAATCTTCGTAAGGCTCAAATTTCTTATTTTTTTTTAAAATAACGTTTCTCTCTTTTTCGAAACAAACTTTCTTTCCAAAATTTCAAATAGTTAGTTGTCTAGTTGCGTATTACACCATTGACACTTTCAGTCATCCTTTGCTGTTTCTTTTATCACTCTTACACAGCATTCTTGGAACAGGTATCAATAGTTGCAAAAAATTCAAACGATCCTTTCAGTAACATATGCGGAGGTTACTTATCCTGGATACCGCAAAGCTCATACATATTTCTGAATTGATTCGAAAAACGTTTCGCTTTTTCGAAAGAAAGCATTTTTCTGGAATTTTAAATAGTTAGTTGCAATCCATTAGAACTGTAGAATTTAACTAAGATTCATGTCCTGAATTCTACTTGCACTTTACATCATTGACGCTTCCAGTTATCCGTCAGTGTTTCTTTTGGGAATCTTAGAAAATGTTTGTGGAACAGGAATGATTATTTGCAAACAATCCAAACTATCCTTTCAGTAGCACATGCGGAGGTTACTTATCCTGATACCGTTTACTTGCTGTTGTGCACTACCCATCGGGTTATCAGGCGATGACAACTCGACGAACTATGGAACATCGGCAGGCTATGAAATCGCATCAGACATGCTCAGAAACTCCATAAACTTCTCGGTTGGTAGTGTTTCCGAAACCCTCCATCGCACACTAAGCTGTATTTAGGTTGATCCTTGCGTAGATTTTTTCGAGTTTGCATGCGGCAACTGGTTAGCGAACCATCCGATTCCTAAAGACAAGAGCAGTTATTCACTAACTGACTATCTCTCTGATAAAGTGAAGAAAGAAATGCGAGGTATTGCCCATTGGCATTGGATTTTCCAGGCTCTGACGAAGGCGTTAACGCCGAAACATTAGCTGTTGTTTAATAGAGACGATCAATAACAATCTTGGATACAGCTGAAGAAAATCAATTAAAGAAAGGCTAGGTACTTTACAAAGTTTGAACTTGCGTTAAGAAGTAATGACATTCGTTCCTATAAATAACTAATAAATAATGATAAGATAACTTTTCCCCATTTCTGTTTATTATTACCATCAGAGATAAGATAATTTTAGAGATGTTATCACAAATCTGCTTCGACCTCTTAGGAATAGTTTTAAAAAGGAACAATTTTTCGTAATAACAATTAAGCATTAACAAACATTAATATCAATCGTCAAAGGGAAACAAAAGACTGCACTTTTTGCCTATGTTCGACTGTCTTTGAATCTCGGCATGTTGAAACGTAGTTTTTAATTGATTTAACTGAATTTAACTTTAATTGAAGGCGATAACGTCGAAACGTTAGCTGTTGTTTAACAAAGACGATCAATACCGATCTTGGCTACAGCTCAAGAAAAACAATTAAAAACTGCACTTTTTATTATTAAGAACGGATTAGTTAGACTTCAACAGATTCTTAGACAAAGTTCATATTTTTTCTTAGGGGAATTCTGACAAAAGTGTCAAACAAAGAGTTTTACAAAGAAAGCATCTTTTCTTTCTGCTTAAAAGAACACTTTTTCACCACGGAGATGTACATTTTTCAATTTTTGTGGATGATAATGGTCAAAGTGAGGTATCATGCCTAAGAGGAATTGAGGACTAATAAGTGGGTATCTACTGTTTCGTCCCAGAAGGACACAATATAGGGAGAAGCAAATGTTAAGAGAAACAGTTGGAAGAGCGTAAGCGTCCATCTTCCCTCACAAAAAAATAACACTTTTGTTAAGGAATATTTGAATCAAAGGAAATATTTGGTTCAAAGGCGATGAACGCTCTGAAAGCCGTGTACACCAAATGCATGAACAAGGAGGAGTTGAACGCCATTGGCTCCAAACAACTGCTGAAGAGGATCAAGGTTTGTCCCCATAGATGTTCTTTTATTGTGTCTACATCGATTATCTTAGAACTATGGTGTGTGGCCGATATTGGATGGTGATCACAAATGGCGCGAGGAGGATTTTGATCTGACTTCTCTTCTGGCCCACGCCGTAGAAAGGGTGGATGTGTTCATCACTATCTATGTCGATTTCGATTGTTGGAACGTCTCGCGTAAGCTCATCAAGGTTTGGGAAAGTGCTTGGTTTCCATTTGCTCACTCAGTTAAAACGAAAAGAGAGATTCTGAAGGATTTTCGTTTTTCGACGACTGTGCTGTCTAACGTTTCATAAAAACTTTCAAGCTTCAATGTTAGCAAGAAAGAAGGAAGAAGTGAAATTTTGGGATATTTAGAGTCGAAGGGACTGCATTCGTTCCATGATTGGTTACCCCTGCTTGCTTTACTTATTGAACATTCGGGTCTGTTTGAGTACACAAATCCCGACAAAACATGACACACAAAACTGGATGTTCTCTGCTTTTTCCGATAGCATTGCTCCTCGAAGCAAATTTAGCATCTAATGCTTGAATCGTCTATGAAATAACTACAAAAATAGATCCTGAACGGAGACTGAGCATACTATTATATAAGATCACAGAGGAATTTTGTTTGTATTCTGGATTATAGTTTGGTAACCGCAAAATGACAAAGATGCGCGGTGAAAATGAAGCTTTGAGATGGATACACTGGCACAGTATAGTAAAGTATAAGCACACTTCTGCTGTTCTCAGGTCAATGCTACAAAAATTATTTCTACTGTTTTAGATTGACCAAAGTGACCTTGGACTGGGACGTTCCACCCGCGATTACTACTTGGATAAGGAAAAACATGAGGCGAAGATCACTGCGTATAGGACGCTCCTCATCAACATGGTGACCGGACTTTTTTCCTGGTGAAATTGAAATCGGGACCTGAATTGAATATTTCACATTAGGAGTGAATTTCCAATCCTTTAACAGTACTGTAGAACATTGTCTTTAAACAGGACGAGTGTTACCTAAAATATTGATATTTTAGATAACACTCCTCCTCAAAGACTCTAACCAACATAACAACGTGACAAAAATAGCCCAAGATGTTGACGAAATTATTGACCTCGAGACAAAATTAGCAAAAATTCTTGTTCCGGA
Source organism: Necator americanus (assembly GCF_031761385.1). Taxonomy (NCBI): domain Eukaryota; kingdom Metazoa; phylum Nematoda; class Chromadorea; order Rhabditida; family Ancylostomatidae; genus Necator; species Necator americanus. The sequence continues at coordinate 38,110,952 of NC_087372.1, forward strand.
TAAGGACCGAAGAAATCATAGCGAGAAATGTAATCGTCGTCGACTCAACGACTTGGAAGAATTGATGCCCATGGTTGGTCTTACGTTTTAAAACTAAGTCTAAAACAGAAATCCTCAACATCCTGAAATCCTCTTAATAACGTTATTCTCAGGTGAACTGGACAAGATACTTTCATTCTATCGCGCCCCCCGTTGTCCACGACTATCTCGCTTCGAATCCAGAAATTATCATCACGGAAGTTGATTTCATGAAAAGGTGATCTACTATTCGTCACATTTGCATGATTATATTTGACGCGATTTGTGTCGAAGAAGAAACAAAATATGGGGAAATGCAATGCCCTTTCAGAGTCACGAATCTCTTGCAATCGACGGATCCTCGAATTATAACCAACTACATCTACATGCGCTATTCATTAGCTTGGAGGTTAGAGCTGGGAGAGCGTTACGAAGACATTCATCAGGTAAGCGAATGAAATGGTTATGAGCAAAGAAAGATCATGCAAAACGTTTCATTACAAGGATGGAAATTTATCGTTAGTGGTTAAACTAGCAAGGTTAACTCTGGAAAAAAAAAACTTCCAGAGAAGTATGCTTTAAGAATATCTGTGTGGTATCAGAGCTTTTTCGAAGAAGAAAAGGAAGAAAGTTTGAGGATCGCTAAAGAAAGAAAGGGCGAGGACGCTCTAACGACGGACCTCTACGAACACCATCAACAGCCACCTTGTTGGTTCTTTGACTAGTTTTAGAAAGATACAACAATGAACATCATTGACGAGGTGTATTAGAAGCGGATCAAATAATTCAGAGATGTACGAGAAAGTGACGATGATACTTTTCTCTGAAGGCTCTCATGATGATACGCCAATCTGCAGGGAAGCGATGAGAGAACCCCTTAATGAGAAAGGAGTCTGTCATCACCGTTGAGCTAGGCTGAAGCTGAAAAAAGGAGCATAATTTGCCCATGTTCGACTGTCTTTGAATCTCGGCATGTTGAAACGTAGTTTTAATTGATTTCTTTGAGCTGTAGCCAAGATTGGTATTGATCGTCTTTATGAAACAACGGCTAACGTTTCGGCGTTATCGCCTTCGTCAGAGCCTGGAAAACTCAAAGCCATTAGTGACTTATCCCCTCATCACCCGCCTCATCACCCTACAGAAAGCACTCAAACGGTAAGCAAACTCAAAACCAACACATAGGCTAGTAATTACCTCATTAGCTAGACTTGTTAACACAGCAGGAGCATAATTTAATCAATAATCTCACCATTAATTTTCCAGAGATACATATCACCCTACACATTCGGAATGAAACGCTGGACTCAGGGATGTAACGAAGAAAGTTATCCATCATTCAAAATTTGAGACAATTTGGAATCGGAAGTTCAACTAACCATCAAACAACGACATCAAATCTTAAAAATCTTACAGCACCTACTGCTCTTTACTCTTTTAAGACCCTTCCCATTCATTTGAGAGAGGTATTGGAAAAATTTACCAAGTAGGCGTCTGCACTTAACACACAAAGATACGTTATGAGTTTTATACCATTTTCGTTGAGATGGATGCGCAGAGAATGACAGCGCACAAGAACATCGACCCAATGCATTGTCGAGTCCCCGCAAAGTCGTTGTAGGCCGAGAACGTGTCCAATGACACTTGCTTTTCCTAACTGAAGTTGAGCTGCACAATCCAAAACAATTGACCGTCGCTTTATCGTTTAATTCTCCTGTGGAACTGCTTTTCTGACAACAAAATTCCGCTATTTTACGACACGCCTGAGGAGAGAATTAGGGAAACACAATCTCACTCTTAATGTTCGGCGACACTAGGAGAATGAGAAGCGTGAATTCGATTACATGTGCTGCTGTCTTAGGTTAGTTACCATTTGTATACTTTCTGTAGGGTGATAAGGCGCTTGAGAGAATAAATCACAGATGACTCTGAGTTCTCCAGCCTCTGACGAAGGCGAAAACGCCGAAACGTTAGCTGTTGATGAATATCAATACCAAACTTGGCTATAGTCCAAGCAAATCAATAATGTAATGAAAAGCTATGTATTCAACATGCCAAGATTCAAGGACAGTCGAGCATGGGCAATGAAAGCATATCTGAATGTCATCGCAGATTCTTTTTAAATAAGTAAGGAAATGAACATGAGAAACGATCGCATTCGAGGGCTGAGCAAACAATAAAGAACTGCATGAGATGCGTAAGAATTTAAAATCATTGACAGTGTTACGAGGATGGGCTGGAACCAGTGTTCAGCACCTACCCTTTCAAAAGTACAGTTCTGGTTATACACAGGTCGCAGTAGTAACGTGGACACCTAAATGTAGAAGAAAAATGTGTCATCTAACGCTTCATCAAAAAAGGCGGTCGCTATGATTTTAAACGTTTTAGAAAGAGAACGACGAGTTCTTTACATCAGTCCACATCAAATACCAACTATCAGCGATGCCGCTACGGTGACAGAAGAATGTAAAATTAGAAAGAATAATAAGGGATAATAGGGATCCTTTCCAATAAATTTACTATTAAAATTGTTATCGAATTATTGTATAAAAGCCGAAACTAGTAGCCCAAGCTAATAAAAACCAACTAAACCTGTTGTCTCCAGGTGATGTAGCCCTAGCCAAACGTGTTCCGCATTTTCGATTTTTAAACCCTATTTTTCAACTTAAAAGTAAAGTCAGTTTATTGTTCAGTTCATTAAAGAAAAAAAGTGGAGTGACAAGTGAGCAATCTCGCACAGCTTCTGCTTGAAAGAAAAATGCCCATAATTTTTTTCCGGCTAAACACTTCCTTATAGGAGTTTGATAGTTTAATGTACGGAAAAAAACAAAAAGCCCCAAGGTGGAAAGACTGCACTAGTAATACCATGGACATAATGAAGTACGCAGCTGGAGCAATGTATGTGAGGAAAAAGTTCGAAAAGGTACTGCTAAGGTTTCTCCATGTTCTTCGCATCTGTTCTGAGCCAAGATTGTGCAGGTATCAAAAAATTTGACTTTGGAAATGATCGACGATCTGCAGGAAGCATTCCACGAGATGGTTACTACCAATGAGTGGATGAATAAGCGGACGAAGAATGCAAGTCTAGTTTCTAACTAAGAAAATTCAATCTAAGAGTGTGAAAAGTAGAACTACTCACAATTTCAGAATGCTCTAAACAAAGCGAAACAGATGCTTCGCCAAATCGCTTACCCGGATTTCATTCTCGATGATGCAAAACTAGACGACTATTACAGTGGAGTGAGTTAATTCTCACAAGCCTAAGTATCAAGGTTCTATTCTTCGATTCTAGATTTCCATGAAAGAGACCGACTCCTACAGCGAAATGGTGCAGAAAATTATAAGATGGAACATTGAATTTAATTACAAACGGTTGATTAAACCAGCAGACCGAACTGAGTTCGATTTTAATGCAGCTGATGTGAACGCCTACTATGACCTGACGACTAATTCTATCAGTGAGGCTTCTTTGATGGTATTTTGTAAAGTATCGAGTACCTAAATATTCTAGAATTTCCTGCTGCCATTCTTCAAGCTCCTTTCTTCCATCACACTTTCCCGAGGTTGGTGGAGAACTAAAAAATAAATTACTTTTGGGGATGTGGAAAATCGTCCTAGTATCAGGCCATATGTTGCAGCATTTCAGTTTTCTTCGTTGCGAGGGCTTCTCAAGCTCAGCATGCCAATAGAGACACCATAACACGAAATTAACGATGTTGAGGTCTCTGTGAGACAATATAAAGTACCCGTTGTGGATTACAAGTATGAGAGTGGTTACGCTCAGTTCTCCTTAATCGCCCTGAAAAACGGCGTGAGAAAGAACCTTAATTCCAAGAAAATAAGTTAGAAAGCCAGCTTGTACACACTTTGAGAAGTGCGAAAGTTCGACTTTCCTTAAATCTTGGCATAGAGATTGCAACTTGTTGATAGTCGAATTTAAGCAACAGCCAATAGCGGAGCGATTGCACCACGCGGATATCCGCTACCATCACGACAACGCGGCTACTGAGGCTCTGACGAAGGCGACAACGCCGAAAAGTTGGCCGTAATAAAGTTTGTTAAACAATCTTGGCTGTTGCTTAAATTCGACTATCACCAAGTTGTACACACTTCGTTTCTCACGGCTTCCTATTCATTACTTTCACTCCAGTAGACAGCTGTTAAGACCTCACTGATTCATGACGAGTCGCTGCTTGACCCAGGACTACAAGGATGGCACGTTTTGAACCAACTCCCAGGAGCTAAGGTGGTTTCGCTCCGTTTTTCAAGATGATTGGAGGGAATTGAGCGCGGCAGTGCTTGTGCTCGTCATTTACGACACAACTCTACATTGTCCCACAGAGTCTCCAACATCGACAAATTCGTGATATGCTTCTGTTAAACGCAGTGGTGAGAGGTCTCCACTGCGTCTTTCCGGTCGATGATTCGATACCGAGTTGTATGACTAACTCCTTCCCGGTGTTCCGAATATTCGGAATATGAAGATGTGATGATTACAATGTTTATGTCCTCGTATTCCCTCCGTCCGTATCCCTTCGTGTATCCCGTAGCTATCGCAAATAGATGGCTTTTCTGATTCTTGTTGGCTCCGCAAGTATCACTTTGAGCAGCACAAGGGACTTTTGCATGTAGGAGTATTGTTATCGTACGCACTGGAAATAGATGGCTTCTGTTAATTCTTTTTCTTTTCTTTCGTTAAACTTTGTCCATTAAACCACTCGTTACTTTTACGGGGTTTAAAACCTTATTTTATTATGAGACAGCATCTCACGTGCAGTAACTTTTTAAGCAGCATAAACGATTTCTGATCGAAGCAGAATGCACTGGGGCATTTCGAGAGAATGCTAATCGTCAGCAATTTTTCCTTCACGTTTTCCTGTCGCTATACTTTCTAAGTAGTAGCAATCAGATGAATCGTTGAGATAAAGTGCAGAAGATGTTCTCGAAGAATTGAAACAATGTATAGCTACCGATCATTCTAGAGTGGCATGTTGATTTGTGGATGGGAAGATTCTTATTCCTGGCCTGACCGACGTAGCACCTTCCATTTGGATCATTTGGATAGGAACACATTCAAGACACGCACCGTGCACCTACGTTCCGAACTCTGGTCTACCGTCTAAGCGCAAGATGAATAAAACCAAGTTCTTTGGCACTTTTTAGGTGTAGCATCGAGCCATTCAAGTTGGATTAATGTGAGACAGCTGCGAAGACTTGGAACTAACAAAAGCTTCTGGGCTATTGATCCTATCCATTAATCCGTCAGCTAACCGAATGATAAGCCAGCTGTGCCTCAAAATCTTTCCTATGTGCTTTATTGTATGCTTCTCATGAAAATCTTATTACTAAGGCAGGATTACTGCTGTTATGTTTGACACTTCCACACTATTGCAAAATCCTACAGATTATAACCACATCACTTACATATTAGGACTAACTCAATTACGATTTTGAGAATGAGAAATTCACGAAAAATGTTTAGCATCATTCTTTTTAACACTTTTCTAGAGCTCTAAACTATGGCGCTATAGGAGCGAGTTATAGGACACGAAATCACTCATGGATTTGATGACGAAGGTAAATTTGTAACATCTATTTGATAGTAGTTTCTATAATATGGTTGCCGATGGATAGTCATTTTTTTGCTAGCACCGTCTTACTTCTTCTTTTCCAAAAAAAAAAATCTAAAAACCATCCCTCAACCATGCACTTTAGTTCCACTAAAAGAACCTCTGAAAAAAGAAGCGTTTTCAACTCGATTTTTGTATTGCATTTTCTTAGGACGGCAGTTCGACGCTGATGGTAATCTCAAAGAATGGTGGGATGCTGAAGTGAAAAAGAAGTTTGAAGAACGAATTAAATGTATTATCAACCAATACGGAAAACTTGAAGTAAGTTCAAACTAACCTGTAAATACTCCGTTTAGTCGAGGATGTGATTGAAAAAAATAGGTGCCTGGAACTGGTCTCAAAGTAAACGGTAAACTCACACAAGGTGAAAACATCGCTGACAACGGAGGCGTAAGACAAGCTTTCAGGGTACGTATTATAGCGGATAGTGCTGGCATGTATCAAACATTTCATCGGTTGTTTAGCACCAATATGCATGCTTTTTCCTCTCTGTTGCAGGCCTACAAAAACTACCTCCGAAAGCATGGGGAAGAAAAGCGTATCAAGGGATTTGAGAAATACAGCAACGAGCAAATATTTTTCCTTGGATTCGCTTTGGTAATTTTGTCGAGCCACATTTTAGGGCAACTTCTTCCTGAAAATTGCAAACAGTTTTTTTTCTTTTTCTAACAGTAAACATTAACAGCAGGAGTAGTGCGAGAATTTAATTTGAAATGAAAACAACTTTGTTTCATAAGCTTTTAAGTTCTTTCTTCCTTTGTGATCCAGAGCGATGTTTTCATTGATATCCTTAAAAATCCATGGATTTTAAATCATGTAATGAATCAAAGAGATCTCTGCGTTACAGAAAATCCACAACTTCAGATTCAGCTTCCATCCTCGTAATAGTTGTGTAACCTCTATCTTGCTCCTATCCTCGTGATTTAGATGTACTTACTTCTCCTACCTACTTCTTAGCCTTACAAGCGTTAAGGGAGTTTTTCGCAGCCAAATTTTGTCAAGCTTTTTGTGCTCAGAGCTGGTGCGGCCACACAACACATGACCACATGATAAATCTGCTACTTACTGATCCGCATTCTCCTGACCGTTTTCGGTGAGAAAGCTAATGTTGATAGAATGTAATTTCTCGTTAAGCATTTTTAACTCTAAAAAATTCTCTTCAGAGTGAACCAAGTGTTAGCCAACCAGCCCGAGTTCGCTGCAGCCTACCAGTGCGATGTGGGCACTCCAATGAATCCTGTCGAGCGCTGTGCTGTGTGGTAGCAATAGACTGAATTATTTTTTCGCATTCACATAAATTAACATTTGTGTACATGTTAATTTGTATACGTGTAATTTGTGTAAATTACTATAATTAACAGATAAAAGCTGTCTTTGAAACGGAAAGGAGCTTACGTTCAGCCACTTATAGTGTGTCGGATTTTCGGATGTCGGAAACTGAGGAGTTTCCGACATCCGAAAATCCGACAGAAATTTTGACACCATGTGCAAATTCATGTTGAGGCAGACCAGAGAGAAGATCTACAATGGAGGTTCTTTCAGAAAATGTGTTCAATACGTGCAAAAGAAGGGTTTTACGGTTTTATTGCGGAGAAGGGAGTTTGCATTCACACCTGTGGAGAGAAAATCCACGTATATTCATGTCGATCCCTCCCGGAGAACTGCTGATTTCAGTCATGAGGCGTCTGGGAAGGAGCTTCCGTCGCCAATTGAAAGGCAGTCAAGAGAACAAATGGACTGAATGAGCGAAGACGCTAATTAGCGTGTATGACAAGGATTCGAGAAGAGCTTCTGCTCTACTGAGGAAGCACAGCGATGAAACGCATAAATGTTTGGCAGAGCTAATGGATTCACTGTTGGATTTGGAAGGAACATATGAAGCGTTCCTCCCGGCCAAACGAAACGCCACACCTCTCCTATCGAGCACCAATTCGTGATGTCTCCCAGGGGCTCAGAACAAAAAAAAACTGCTCAAAATACCCAAATTTATTTAATCGCCCATACACCTACATGACTACATGCCTGCCATGCGATATAATGGTGACAATGGCAAAGAATTTTCCTACTGAAGAATCAGAAGTGAATGGTTTCCTGTTGAAACGATTGTCTAAAGGTTTCCATGCCGTTTTTTTCAGGACGATTAGGGAAAGCGAACCCGAATCGTCGAAGTTTTGTCATACAAATACCTCGGACTTTCTATGAATGTGGAGGAAGGGTTTAAGGAAGGACTGAATAGAGGGATGTGAATGGCGTGTGCAGCATTCGCATTCCGCGAACGCGTTAATCACACCACTATACCGTATATTATATTTCTATGAAGAAAAGACCAATAGATATCAAAACTGGTTCTCAATGTAGATACCATGAAGAGATCTATAACCCATCAAAACTGGTTTACGAGATAGATTGAAGTTGATGTATGGTACGTCCTCTACGAAAATTATTGTACATCATGTTTGCAACATCGCTTTATAAAGGGCACCCGTACGCTATCAATCAGTGATTTTTCAGTGTCTACAAAAAAAAACAAATTTACTCACATTTAGTTTTATCTTTCGAGTCGATCATATAATTTCCGTTATCCAGGACCATTCGCCACCTTGGTGGTAGAGTTTCAATCCCTGTTCAAAAATTAATCCCTTCTTAAAATCCTTTTCTAAATTCATAATCCCTTTTCATATGATTCTAGGTGAGCTCTCACCTCATTAGTTTTTTTTTTGAAATTTTCATTCTTTAGGAAATGTTTCATCGATCGGAGTGAATGAATATCAGATGAAGCTTTATCTTGAGAATGTTGAGGACGTGGTGAAACCTCCCAGTTCAACCGCTTAATTTTTTCCTGGGCTAATATTTGTGCGTGGAGTCTGGCATTATCGTGCTATAATGTTATCCCTTTTCTAATGACCGGGGGTGGCCGTTTTACCAAACTTCCCAATTTCTTGAAGAAGTGTTTAGACTGTTGACGAAGTAGTCTCAAGAGTGTTTGTTATTTCCTGAATACCCAGTTTGGGATCAGTTTTCACTAGTGATTTCAAAGCGTTATTATCAATCTCAACAGGGCATATATTTCTATCGCTATCAGAGAAGCCATAACATTGAATACGTCTCCATACACATCAAAAATTTTCTTTGTTCTAACCGTCGCATTAACACCAATCGAAAATTAAACTGAACCCAATGACGTAGATGTTCTTCCGTTAATTGATGGTTGATTGTCCGTCATTTTACAACGCTGCAATAAAAACGTTTGAAATTGTTCCAGAAGTAAAGGTCATGAGTTGTAAAACTACCATCTACAACACATCTTCATGAAGTCATGCTTTGAACAAGACTGAAGAAAATATACCACATTAATACTTATTTATTATTTATAGATACCCCTAATCTTATATTAAAAGTTCATCAGAGTTCTTTTCTTCTTCTTCCTTTCTACTTTCTTTTTCCTTTCTTTCTTTCTCTTTGGATTTTGTCCGTGATTTGCTTGATCGCGTTCCTGTTCCACGTCGTACAAGACTTGATATCGCGTCCATGGTGCCTATCGCAGAATGACAGAGTGTCCTCGGATATTTCCGGCCAAATGATTTGTGTCCTCGAACTAAGGATTTACTGAAAAAGAAATTTATCAACTTGAATGAAAAAAATTACCTAATGTTCAACCAGGAACGAAGAGGACAAGTACGATCTATCTAGAGCACGAGAAATATACAGCAAAAACCAATTGTTGCTAAAGACTACGTCTATTTTAAACAAAAAGATAGTTGTTGCAATCACTTTGCTGCACTGGAAATTTTCTTTTCATTAAAGAAATGTATGCAAACATCACTATATCATACCAGTGAATAAAAAATTCGCATCAACTCTTGATGTTTCCGTTTGTTCCCAGCGGTTTTGCATAAAGACCGGCTTGCACGAAAGTGTGAGTGAGTACGACTGAGAAGCGAGGTACGTTGCTCTCACGTCTATATCTATATTTCTTTCTGATCACATAAGAAATCCTTCGACATACTGTAGTTTGTCTTCGATTTAATTCCACTTAGTCAAATTGCGGCTCTACAATCTTCGCAAAGCTCATATTTCTGAATTGATTCGGAAAACGTTTCGCTTTTTTCGAAAGAAAGCATTTTTCCGGAATTTTAAATATATAGTTGTAATCCATTACTGTAGAATTTAACTAAGATTCATATCCTGAATTCTACTTGCACTTTATATCGTTGGCGTTCCCAATTATGCTTTACTGTTTCTTTTGTGAATCTTAAAAAAAACGTTTGCGGAACAGGTATCATTATTTGCAAACAATTCAAACGATCCTTTCAGTTGCACATGCGGAGGTTACTTATCCTGATACCGTTTACTTGTTGTGCACCATGCATTCCGTTATCAGGCGATGGCAACTCGACGAACTATGGAACATCGGCAGGCTATGAAATCGCATCAGACATGCTCAGAAACTCCATAAACTTCTCGGTTGGTAGTGTTTCCGAAACCGTCCATCGTACACTAAGCTGTATTCAGGTTGATCCTTGCGTAGATTTTTTCGAGTTTGCATGCGGCAACTGGTTAGCGAACCATCCGATTTCTAAACACGAGAGAAGTTATTCACTAATTAAATACCTCTCTGATAAAGTGGAGAAAGAAATGCGAGGTACTTTATGAAGTTTGGACTCATGTTAAGAAGTCACGGCAATCCATATAACCTTTCTCCGTTTCTGCTCAATATTACCATTGAAGATAAGGTGATTTTCAAAATGTCATCACGAATCTGCTTCAAACTCTTAGAAACAGTTTTAAAACAGTGTTTTTCTTTTTCGTTTTTTCCGTAGTAAAAATTAAACAATAACAAACAACAAACACAATCATCAAAGGAAAACCAAAGACTGCATTGTTATTCATTGAGAATACATTACTTAAGCTTCAACTGGATACTTCGACAAAGTTCACATTTTTTCCTAGGTGAATCAAGAAAAAGTGTCAAATAAGCAGTCATTCTAAGAAAGCGTCATTTCCCTCTGCTTAAAGTGGCACTTTTTCACTCCAGAGATGTGATATTGATTTTCCAGTTCTTATGGATAATAAAGGTCGTCAAAGTGAGGTATCATGCCAAAGAGGAATTGAGGAGAAATAACTGGGAATATCCCATTTCGTTCTCAGAAGGGCACAATGTTGGGAGAAGCAGATGGAAGAGCGTAAGCGTCCATCTTCCGTCGCAAAAAATAACACCTCTGTTAAGGAATATTTGAGTCAAAGGAAATATTTGGTTCAAAGGCGATGAACGCTCTGAAAGCCGTGTACACCAAATGCATGAACAAGGAGGAGTTGAACGCCATTGGCTCAAGACAACTGCTGAAAAGGATCAAGGTTTGTCCCCATAGATGTTCTTTTATTGTTCTTTTATTTTATTGTGTCTACATCGATTATCTTAGAACTATGGTGTGTGGCCGATATTGGATGGGGATCACAAATGGCGCGTGGAGGATTTTGATCTGACTTCTCTTCTGGCCCACGTCGCAGAAAGGGTGGATGTGTTCACGAAGAACTATGTGGATTTCGATTGCTGGAATGTCTCGCGTAAGCTCATCAAGGTTTGGGAAAGTGCTTGGTTTCCATTTGCTCACTCAGTTAAAACGAGAAGAGATTCTGGAGGATTTTCGTTTTTCGCCGTTTTTCGACGACTGTGCTGCCTAACTCTTCATAAAAACGTTCAAACTACAATGTTAGCAGGAAAGAAGGAAGAAGTGAAATTTTGGGATATTTAGAGTCGAAGGGACAGCATTCGTACTATGATTGGTTACCCCTGCTCTGCTGGTTTTATTTACGCAAATCCCTACAAAACTTGGTACGCAAAACTTGATGTTCTCTGCTTTTTTCCGATAGCATTGCTCATCGGAGAAAATTAAAAATGTTGACATCATTCAGGTATACTATCCCAGTATACAGAATGAACACATAAATTACGACATTATACTAATTTGTCCATTCCTCTTAAAAACAGTATTTTTATTCACTGTAGCTGTGTTGTTACGGAGCATAACTTGGTTTTGTTTCACTGTATTAATCGCCTGCCTTTAAACAGCAGTTCATAATTTAGCCAACGGACACACATGTGAATCCGGTTTGATTTATGCGCTGTCATTCTCTGAGTCGTCAGTGAAAGAGGAATGTAACCATCGAGAGAATCATTGCCGCAAAAAAATATACTCTAGTGACTGGTGTAAAGGAATGGCGCCATACTGCATTGTCTCGCTCATTCCAACAGTGTGACGCGGCTTGGGCTTTTCGGTGAAGTTGCACGGTTCTGCACAAAATCAGTAGGAAGAGTGCGAATTAAATCCATTGAATAAATGTAACGGCATTTTCTCTGGGAACTTGCGCACGAGTTCGTCAGTTTTTTTTCGCTTCCCTATTTCTACAAGTAATAGACCTTACCAGACTATGTTACACCTTGGTGCCGCCGTATTTGATGGCCACCTTATTGAGCTGAGAAGTAGTCTCTTCTTGGCCGAGCACCAGAAGACACTGAAATGGAGTGAGAAGAGTTCTACCATATTAACTAGAGGCCGGGCACCAGAAGACAGTGGGATGATTGAAATGGATCTTACGGGAGTAAGGTTGATGCGCAGCAAAACTGGTAGAAATGTAACGTAATATGAGATAGAGACGGATGTCGACAATATTAGATAGGGTGCAACTACACCATAGTGCTGCGGCAGGAGAAGAAATCATTGAGATGGAACCAGCAGGGATCGAATACTGGTCGTAAGAAATGGAAACAGAGAGTCACGTCCAACAACGATCGAATGGGGCAGTCGCACGATAGGAAAACACAATTTACAAAAGCAAATCATGACTTTCTTATAAGCATATTGTTTTGCTGTTCTCATGTCAAGGCTAAAAACTAAAACAATTCTAGCTTCATAACACTGTTTCAGATTGACCAAGGTGACCTTGGTCTAGGATATTCCACGCGCGATTACTACTTGGACAGGAAAAATTATGACGACAAGATCACTGCGTACAGGCAGCTCCTCATCAACATGGTGACCGCCGTTTTTCTAGAGAAGAAAGTGAAATTGGAATATTGAATATTTGCCAATAAAAGTGGATTTCCAATTCTGCAACAGGGCTGCTTCAAAGCAGAACATTGTCTTAAAATCAACATGGTGACCGGACTTTTTTCCTGGTGAAATTGAAATCGGGACCTGAATTGAATATTTCACATTAGGAGTGAATTTTCAATCCTTTAACAGTACTGTTTCAAAGTAGAACATTGTCTTTAAACAGGACGAGTGTTACCTAAAATATTGTCATTTTAGGTAACACTTCTCCTCAAAGACTCTAACCAACACAACAACGTGACAAAAATAGCCCATGATGTTGACGAAATTATTGACCTCGAGACAAAACTGGCAAAAATTCTTGTTCCGGATGAGGACCGAAGAAATCATAGCGAGAAATGTAATCTTCGTCGACTGAACGACTTGGAAGAATTGATGCCCACGGTTGGTCTACCTGCTACGTTTTAGCGCTAAAACAGAATTCCTCAACATCCTGAAATCCTCTTAATAACGTTATTCTTAGGTGAACTGGACAAGATACTTCCATTCTATCGCGCCTCCCGTTGTCCACGACTATCTCGCTTCAAATCCAGAAATTATCATCACGGAAGTTGATTTCATGAAAAGGTGATCCACTATTCGTCACATTTACATGGTTATATTTAACGCACTTTGTGTAGAAGAAGAAACAAAATGTGGGAAAATGCAATGCCCTTTCAGAGTCACGAATCTCTTGCAATCGACGGATCCTCGAATTATAACCAACTACATCTACATGCGCTATTCATTAGCTTGGAGCGGAGAGCTGGGAGAGCGTTACGAAGACATTCGTCAGGTAAGCCAATGAAATGGTTATGAGAAAAAAAGATAACACAAAACCTTTCATTGCATGGATAGAAATTTATCGTTAAACCACTTAGGTTGGCTCTCAAAAAAAAAAAGTTTCGATGAAGTACGCCTTTGGAACTTCTGCACAAAATCGGAGTTGTTCACCTTCGAGTGAGAAAAGGAAGAATATTTGAGTATCGCCGAAGAAAAAGAATTTGAGGACGCTTAATACGGAGTTCTTGGGACACCATTAATAGCGATCTTTTTGGTTCTTTGATTAGCGTTTAGAAAGATTCAACAGTGTGCATTATTGACATGAGTGCTAGATGATCCCACGATCTCACCATTAATGTTGCAGTGATATTAGTGTCGCACACATTCCGAATGAAAAACTGAATGAAAGACCACCCTTCCTGCTCCGATGATTCGACAGCTGCCACAGCATGCCTGTTCAAAATTTGAAATAATAAGCGATCGAAAATCTAACAAACCATCGCGACATCAAAATTTTAGAATTTTTCAACACCTTTCAAAGAAATTACTGCTCCCGACTCATTTAGGACCCGACCCTTCCCCTTCATTTCGGGCAGATGCGATAGTGGAGACCTAGGGAGCTTGCACTCAACACAGAAAGATACCATAGTTATGTGGCAAGTTCGGTTGAGATGGAAGCGCAGAAGATAGCAGTGCACAAAAAACGCCGACCCAATGCATTGTTGAGTCCCCGAAGAGTCGCTGTAGGCCGAAAATACGTCTAGTGACAGCTGTTTTTCCAAACTAAAGTCCAGCTGCACAATCCAAAATTATATACCATCGGTTTGCCCTTCTATCCTCAAGTATGTAAGGAAAGATGTAGAAGGTCCACGCCAGTTGTGTTCCGTTTTTTTTTTGTTTTTTGAACCGTAATTTTTTTTACTGTATAAAAGCAAAAAAAAGTAGAATGACAAGTAAGCAGTCTTTTGCAGCTTCTGCTTTGTGAGAAAAATGCTCACAACCTTTTCTACCTCAATATTACCTTATAGGAATTCGATCGTGTAATGTATGGAAAAAAACAAAAAGCGCCAAGGTGGAAAGACTGCACTCGTAATACCATGCGCAGAATGCAGTACGCAGCTGGAGCAATGTATGTAAGGAAAGTGTTCGATAAGGTACTGTTTGAGATTCTCCATGTTGTTTGCATCTATTCCAAGCAAAGATTGTGCAGGCATCAAAAAACTTGACTTTGGAAATTATTGACGATCTGCAGGAAGCATTCCGTGAGATGGTGACGACCAATGATTGGATGAACAAGCAGACGAGGGCTGTTAGTTCAGTTTTAAACCACGAGAATCCAATCTAAGAGTGTGAAAATTAGAGCTTAACATTTTAGAGTGCTCTAGACAAAGCGATGCAAATGTTGGCAAATATCGCATATCCTGATTTCATTCTCGATGATGCAAAACTAGACGACTATTACAGAGGGGTGAGTTAATTCTTACAAGCCTAAGTATCGAAGTTTTATTAATCGATTCTAGATTTTCATGAAAGAGACCGACTCCTACAGCGAAATGGTGCAGAAAATTTTAAGATGGGACATTGAATTTGATTTCAAACGGTTGATTAAACAACCGGACCGAACTGAGTTCAATTTTAATTCAGCTTTTGTTGACGCCTACTATGAACCGATGACTAATTCTATCAGTGAGCCTTTTCCGATGGTATTTCGTGAAGTATCGAGAACATAAAATTTTCAGAATTTCCTGCTGCCATTCTTCAAGCTCCTTTCTTCCATCACACTTTCCCGAGGTTGGTAGGGGACTTCAAAATAAATGACTTTGCGGATGTGGAAAATCGTCCTAATATCAGAGCCGTATGTTGCGGCATTTCAGTATTTTTCGCAGGCCTTCTCAAGTTCACCATGCCAATAGAGACAGCATAACACGAAATTAACGATGTTGAGGTCTCTGTGAGACAATATAAAGTACCCGCTATGGATTACAAGTATGAGAGTGGCTCAGTTCCCGTTAGTCGTCCTGAAAAACGGCGTGAGAAAGGACCTTAATTCCATGAAGATACGTTAGAAAGCCAACTTGTACACACTTTGTTTCTCACGGCTTCTTATTCATTACTTTTACTCCAGTAGACAGCTGTCAAAACCTCATTGATTTTCGACGTGTCGCCTGAGCGACTGAGCGCCACAACGCTTGTACTCATCGTCTACAACACAACTATGTGCTGTCCCACAGAGGCTCCAACATCGACAAATTCGTGTTGTCGCTTCCCTTAAAGGTGATTATTAAAACTAATGTCAGCTTCTCACATGAGGGAAACGTCGTTTCTTTCGTTTTAGTTATAACAATCCACAAACGTCATGTAAGGTCACTCCTCTTCAGAATCTTAGACATCGAATTGTTGCATACTCATCTCGCACCTATGTTTCAAATTCTGGTCCTTCTTCTAGGCAAAATGACAAAATGAATAAAAAAAACAATCTCTTTCGTTCATATGTTTCAAAACGCGATCATGTGTTTGACACTTTCGCACGATAGGAAAATCTATCTCAAAAATTATATCCATTTCATTTGCACATTAAGACCACCTCAATTACAATTTTGAGGGTGAACAGTTCAGAAGGAGAAATGTTTTGCATCATTCCTCCTAACACTTTTCTAGAGCACTAAACTATGGCGGTATAGGAGCAGTTATAGGACACGAGATCACTCATGGATTTGATGACGAAGGTAAATCTGTAAAATCTATTTAATAGTGCTTTCTATTATATCGTTGCCCATGGATGGTCATTTTTATACTTGCACGATATCCTACTCTTCAAAAAAAAAATTCTAAAAACTATCCCTTTCTCAACGATATACTTTGGTTCCGCAAAAAGAACCTCTAAAAAAAGAAGCGTTTTCAACTCGATTTTCGCGTTGCCTTTTCTTAGGGCGGCAGTTCGATGCTGTTGGTAATCTCCGAGAATGGTGGGATCCCGAAGTTAAAAAGAAGTTCGATGAACGGGCTGAATGTATTATCAATCAGTACGGAAAACTTGAGGTAAGTTGAAACTAGCCTGGGAATATACCGTTTACTCGAAGGAGATTGTCAAACCAGGTACCTGAAATTGGTTTGAATGTGAACGGCAAACTCACACAAGGAGAAAACATTGCTGACAACGGAGGCGTAAGACAAGCTTTCAGGGTACGTATTATAGCGGATAGTGCTGGCATATTTTAGAGACTTCATCGGTTGTTTAACACCAATATGCATGCTTTTTCCTCTCTGTTGCAGGCCTACAAAAACTACCTCCGAAAGCATGGCGAAGAAAAGCGTATCAAGGGACTTGAGAAATACAACAACGAGCAAATGTTTTTTCTTGGATACGCTTTGGTGATTTTTAAGTAATTTTTTTTTATTTTTAATTTTCAGGGCAACTTCTTCCAATCTGAAATTTCCAAGCGGTTTTCTGCTCCCTTCCACAAATCTCCATATGGTCGACAACAAACATTTTGTCTATGAGTTAAATACTAAACGGGTTTCAGCGTATCTTTGCTGAATATCGCTCTCGTAGCTCCCACGGTTTTCCTTTTGCATACAGCGCAAATAGCAGAACTCATCCACGAGTTCAATATGTTGTCCACCCATCTTGATTCCCGTTGTAGCTCTCAAGGAGACGTCAGTTTATATTTTTCTGGGGGGGGGTCTCAAACTACGTATTTTATCTACCTTCGGTGAGTGTTCGACGACGAGTAGGTTGCAAATTGGCTCTTCTTGGAACGAAAATCACTACATCATCGATGTACTCGAAGTTGACAACGGGAAATGGTGCAATAATCACCTCAACAAGACATTGCTCAACAGTTCATCGCATCATATCATCGACGGCAAAGTTGAACAAGAAAAGTCATTCAACAACACCTTTTCCTACTCTAAGTTCTACATCAAACAGTGAAAAAAAAATCCGGCTACCGGTCAACAAGCAGTAGTTGATCTTCGATTCATGTCTTCGATTACGTGGAACAACTTTCCTGAAATACCATCTGCGCGAAGCACGTTGAAAAATGAATAACGAATGTAAGAACCTGTTCATCTTTATTTTGAATATTTATCCATCGCTGCTTTATGCTTATCGTGCTTCCTTCGTCATGTCATTTTCCGGAAAGTGGAAGTTTCATCCGTTGCAGGACCATTTTCTGTATTTGTAGATTACCTGTTTTCTGCCTTCCTCCCAACTTCTAATGTAGTTTTCACGATGGTCAAAATATCACATATTTGCACAATATTTGTCCCGAACCGACAACGGTCGCCTTCACATTTAGCTCAATTTCACTTTTCATTTCAATATGACAGGAGCGTTTTCCGGCCTAACGCTCATTTTCCGGATTTTTTTTTTTCTGTTCTATAAGTTCTATGGGGATGAAAGGCCTGGTCAGCCTGCCTAGAGATCAGAGGTATAGCTTTTTATGCAATAACCACCTTGGCGCGTTTCCTGAAGAATGGCTTTTGGTTTTTTTTTTTTTTCAATAGGGAAGAATCTGTTCTTAGAAAGAACATTTCAGTTGTCCTACAGTCTTTTTTTTATAGCAAGTTCTAACAGTAGCGGTAGTGCAAGAATTTAATTTTAGATAAAGACAGCTCTGTTTCATAAACTCTTATATTCTTTTTTTCCTACCCAGTGCTGAGCGATGTTTCCATGGATATCCTAGGATATAAAAATGAGTTTTTGAATCACGTAATGAAACAAAGAGAGCTCTGCGTTGCAGAACTTCAGATTCAGCTTCGGAATTGTTGTGTAATCTATACGTTGGCCCTATCCTCGTAATTAAGATGTACTTACTTCTTCTACCTACTTCTTAGCCTTATATGCTTCTAAGGAGTTTCCCTCAACAAAATCTTGTCAAGCTTTTTGTGTTCAGATTTCGTGCGGCCACTCAACACGTGATACCATGATAAATCTACTACTTACAGATCCCCATTCTCCAAAGCGTTTTCGGTGAGAAAGCTAATGTTCGTGGATCATATTTTCTCTTTAGGCGTTTTTAATTCTAAAAAAAAACTCTTTTCAGAGTGAACCAAGTGTTAGCCAACCAGCCCGAGTTCGCTGCAGCCTTCCAGTGCGATGTGGGCACTCCAATGAATCCTATGGAGCGCTGTGCCGTATGGTAGCAATGGACTGAATAATTTTTTCGCATTCACATAAATTAACATTTGTATACATACATATTGTTTTATGTGTAATTTGTGTCAATTACCATAATTAACAGACAAAAGCTGTCTTTAAAACGGAAAAGAGCTTACGTTCAGCTACTTATAGTGTGTCGGATTTTTCTGTTGTGATAAAAAGCATTGGGTAGAAAACTCGTTGCGTATTGCTTAAGTGCACTATTTGTGAAAAATTAGAGTTCCTTAAAGTTAAAGGATAAAGTTTCTGGCGTTAATCAATCCGCTTGGGATGCGCCCCCACGTTCACTTCAATTCAGAATCGTTTGGGGTTTTACGAACGTGTATCTGGCCTATACAATGACCTGCGGTGGCTAGCCAATGTGTCAAGTCAGTGTTTTTATCCTCCCAGACGAGTCTGGTACCAATTTATCGACCCCGGAGGGATGAAAGGCTTGGTGAGCACTGGGGCGGATTCGAACCTCCGATCGATCGTGCAGGAAGTGGAACCTCTAACCGCTACACCACACCCGCCCCCAGAGTTCCTTATAGTTACCTAAATAGCCCTTCTTCACTGAATTTAGAGCTCCCCAAATCTGCGCTTCTTTTCCGATCATTTTTCCTTCACAATCGCATTGAAGATGTCCGCGGTTTTTGTGAGTGACGCTGTAGCGGGCACAGAGCCGTACCCAAATGAGCTACCAGCTGGTCCTTCCGTGTAAAAAAGCACCACACCATCTCCTTGATGGTATTCTTCGAGAGTGTTCAGCATCCTTCGGGGACCATTCTGCAGTTCTCCTAGTGGATATATCGTCGACTCTCCTCATGATGTGACCGACCAGCACATCTAGGATTGGTCTTCGATAAATATTCCGCAGAGCCACGAGGATTAGTTATCATTTCTTAATTAAAGGTGCGTCGGCATCAGCCAAGACTGGAATGTCAAGGAGGATGACCACAAATGCAAATCCCACTTACAATTACATTGCTGGATTTTGTACAGAAACAACTACAACAACAACAACGGTAAAGTCAGCTGCAAGGACAACTTAGATAATATTTAATTGTATTCGAAGTCATTCTAGTTATTGTAGGCAATGTTTGATGGTTTCGCTTGTTTTCTTTTTTTAATGCGATGTGTTGGTTAAAAAACAACTTTTCATAGTAATAATATTACAAATTGACACTACAGTGATCCCTGGAGCTAATGAACCAAAAATTTATTTGAGAGGATGAATTAAAAGAAAAGTCAAGATGCCAAAATGCTAGAAATACCTGGCGCTATTTTGCAACTGATAGCTTTTGCTAACAGTAGCAGATAATGAACAAAATAGCATGAATTCATATACACTTGCTAGGTCGAAAAGAGAGGTCGAGAGTGGGCAAAAAAAGTTTGAAAACTAGTTCTGATTAGCAAACTTTGTCGAAATCTGTTCTGAAACATTTCACAACATCAATCATTGTAATTGTTTCCTGAATTTGAGCAAAACGTTTGGAAATCTGCCCACCGCTTAACTCAACTAAATCAGAGGCACCACGTCAGCAGCGGTTCTAGCCAGTTTCTTCGAAATTTTTGTTCAGATCACATCAAATAGTTGCTGTTGTTGACTGGGTTTGGAGACATAGGCAGTTGAAGAAATGTAATTTAATGTAACTACATAGTTCGAGATGTCATATGTTATTCAATGGCGGAAATAGCACGCCGGAACGCTCGAAGCCATATCGTCCGGGCCGTTTTTTACGGCAATTGGGAAGAAATGGACGGAATCATCCCCTCTGTGGATGATCTACTATCTCGTATACGAATACTCCACCTGAAATCCGTACCACCTCACATTCGTGGGGTGATGCCTTTAACACCGTAGTTCAGATTGAAGTCACTGCGATGTGATTCATACGTTGAAATTGAGTCTACCTCTGCAGATGCAATGGAGAAGCTGCGATGTTCTTATAAAAGTTCCAGTATGAACGGATGAAGTGAATAGAGTTCAGGAACACCCAAGAGAAGTAATTTCGTATGAAAAAGATTTGGACGTTGGTTTTTTCAACCACTTCCTAACCGCCTTATTGCATAATGACTTCTTTATTTTTATGAACAACGAGAGGAGAGTTTAACGAACAATTCTTAATCACAGTGAATGATTCCGGGCGATCACTGCAACAAAACAGTTGAATGAGGTTATATGAGCAATGCTCTATTCGATTTTCCTGGATAAACTTGGACTAATGCCAGTTTACTGGTCTAAAGAAGTTGGTCTCGCTGCAAATGGAAGAACACTTTCAGATGTCAGAGGAAAACATGGGTGTCGAAACGTCAGATCGAAATCAAAACATCAGATCAGATCAGCTTATCCAAAAACATATCCGTATCCTTAAACTGAGTACTCGTGAAATTTGTCAATTTCCAGCACAAATGACTGAAATTTTACTGATATATGTGTGTTCATGAAAATAAAGAAGTCATTATGAGCGTAGGAAGTGGTTGAACAAGCCAAAATCCAAATCTCACTATACGAAGTTGGTTCTTTTGGGTGTTCCAGAACTCTATTCACTTCATCCGTCATTGATTGGAAGTAGAGAATTTTGTCCGCGTTATCACAGTCTTGAAGAAGAGTTAAGAAAACAACCAAACACGAAAATTGAGAACTGGCGCGATTCACTCTATATTTTCAGTCCAAGCGACCTTAGAAATCATAGCCATTCAGCCAGCTTTTGGCCAATAAGCAATCCAACCAAAAAAATATTGGTTTTTTCTCAAATTTGTGAAAATCCGGTAGTAATCAAAACTCTAGACTAGGAGTTAGAGGAAGATTAATGGGGTATTCCGGGTTTGGGATTTATTTAAAAACTCATTTTAGTAATGTTTGTTTGTATCGAGGCATCACGCGAGCACAGCAGCTCACTTTTTTTCAAATCCGCTTTCATGTACTCGTGGCAGTACGGAATACTGTAGGCGCTCTTGGCTCATTATTTTCTCCATAATAATAATCCTGATTTGTTTGATCCGTGAATCCATTATCCTGTCTTATCATTCTTTTTACTGAATCGACACCTGTTCATAGTTGCATTTTTTGTTTTTCAATATATTATCTGCGGTGTAATCCCCTAATACAACATCGAGCACTAAACTGCTACAGTTGCGTATTTGCGTTCAGTGAAGTGAAGTAATTTTTCTATCTATTTTTTTTTCACCTGACCTCTTCACAGAGACAGTGTGATATTCACCTGGCTAAGCAGTCTCACTTTCTCCATGCTCAAAAATTCGCACTTCTCAAAAGGGGGAAAACTAACGGGGCTTTCTATATTTTATCACTCAAAAACTCAAAAAATTCGTGTCTCTCTTAGGGTATTCTTTATGCTATCATCAATTTTCGTGTTACACCTGATAGGGCTGGCAACGTTGCTTAACGCATTTAGGGTGAGAATATTTTTTTAGTGCTTTCCGTTGTTTTAGCGTGGTGTGATAGCGTTATTCTTAATTTTAGGCGGTTTGGAATTTTTATGACAAAGCGTGTTCCGGTAAAACTGCGTCGGACTATGTGGATTTTAAGAAATATAACATTGAATTTAATAAAGGTACCCCTAAGGGACCGATTTTTTACTGGAATTTTCAGCATAACATCACTCACAGGTGTTTCCATAGCATGCAAATTACCAATGAAGACAATCTGGTTACTGTTCGATTTATTTTTCGTTTCGTTAGAATTTCGGCTTGTCAGCACGGTTTTCTTTTTAGGTCATGAATTTTGGGGTGAAAAGGTAGCGATTTTCTACGAATTTAGTTTCGGTAAATACCCCTACTATAAGGATTACAATAAGTCCATCCCGATTAATGGTGGTCTTCCTCAGGTAAATGTTTAATATTAAAGGCAGCATATTACAAAATTATTAACTGGGGGTGTGTGTTGGGGTTTTTCCACGAATGGAGAAGGGTAGAGCTGTTGTGCTTGGCTACTATCGTGACTACGCTCATCCCTCCCACCCCCAATCCGTTCGTCGTGGAAAACGGCATGGGAGATGGCTTTTTTGAACGACGCACGACAAAAAGAAACTTTTGTAGACACGCCGGTTCCCTCAGCAAGCTTTACGTTAGTTTTACTTGAAAAAAAAACCACTGCTGGAACCTCATTGACTATCGTCCGCACTGACGCGGCGCATGTACAAGTTGGCGCGTCTTGTAAGAAGAAACACAGACAAAACCGTTTTTTACGTCGTGTTTCAGGATGATGAGAGCAAATTGGGCTGCCAAGCTCATATTCACAATCTACACCTCTAACCCTACCATTTTCTGCAGAGATCTCAACATCGCCAGTTCCGTGGTGCTACCTTTAAATTGCCAACATTTTTGATGATAGATGTTTAGAATTGTGATTTCACTGCACATCTGGATGTGGTCAAGCAAAATATCACCAGGAAAATCAAGGTCCGGAATGCTACTGTGATCGGTATCATTGACTTTGAGGAGTGGCGCCCTCTTTTCAGTGAGAATGGATACAACCTAAAGCGGGTATGATAATCCTAGATCACGCAAAGAAAATACAATCGGAATTAGTTTAAACACTGTAGTATTTATACAGTAAGATCTAGTGTGTAGCGTTTAGTTCTTTAAAGGCATCACCCCACGAATCTGAGGTGGTACGGATTTCCGGTGGAGTATTTGTATACGGGATCGTAGATTATTGAGAGAAGAGTGGTTCTTCCTAATTACCGTAGAAAACGACCCGGAAGATACGACTTCGGGCGTTCTGTCGCACTATTTTCTACAAGGAGTTCGACTGGAGCGCGCCAGCCGTGTGCACTCGTCGCATCTTCCGGGGCCGTTTTTTACGGCAATTAGGAACAAATGGACGGAACCATCCCCTCTCCATTATCTACTATCCCGTATACAAATACTCCACCTGAAGTCCGTACCACCTCGTGGGGTGATGCCTTTAAGTCACCAAGACTACTAAGTTCTAGTACAGCTGCCGTGATTGTAGAGAGACAAAATTTGCTGACAAACCAGACTATGGTAACGTACCAGTCGGAATGTATGCTCATCATAACAACGTATCCAATATGAAATTTATGATATTCTAAGGTCCGAAAAAGAGTATTCATTTGCTGGAGCTACTCTGAGAAGCAAGTAAGATGGTACTAGATATGTACCCCCTTTGGGACCAGGCCTTAATAGCATAAAGAGTTAAACATTTAAGAAGAGAATTTCTTTCAAAATAGATCTTTTAGGTAACAATGAATAACATTCAGCACTGGCTGGCGTTAACTTATCTTAACATTTCCGTTTAGTCGGTGGCAAACGTAACGTAGTTTAGGTCCTAACCTCCTCGTTCCACCTAGCTGCAAACACACCGTCTCTGGCAGAATTTGATCGTACAGATCAAGTGATGGGTGACTCACGTGGAGGGTAGCTACTAATTCCAACAAAATCACTAAAAAAAATATGAAATGACTAATCATCTGTTCACGAGAAGAGTATTTGTTGGACCAAATGACAAATTCTATCAGAAATGGGTTGATCTTGAAGCGAACTATAGTAACCTATAAATCTCTCGAAGAAATTTTACGATATTAACAAGCAATCACTCTGGGATGAGCACAACCATGAGCCTGTATCACTCAGTATTAGCACAGTACGTTAACAGTTGAAGCAGTCTAAAGCTGTAACGATCTGTATTCTGTACAAATATGCTATAATCAACTTCTTTATCTTTTTTTCTCTGCAAAATTTGATAAAATACTGTATCCCACTAGTTAGAATTTTATACTGATACTGTGGACTAATTGATCACTACAGTACTTGTTACTTGTTCAGAATAACTTCATTGTGCTGTGCGTTTATGCGTGGGAGCTGAGTGTTGTCCTGGAGAACCGATGAAGAAGCATTCCAGTGTTCTAGCAGAAATACCACTATGAACGTCCGAAGCAAGAGGTTAGCGACCTCATAATCGCAGTGAGTGATAATGCGACAGCGGTTGATCATTGCAACAAAACAGTTGGACTGAAGGTTAGTTGAGCAACGCTCCATTTAATTTTATTATCTTTATTTATTTGTTTATTTTCATTCTTTTAGGTAAACTTGGGCTGATTTCAGTATACTACTCCGAAGAGGATGAGACATTCGGTCAATCTGGTTGCCAATGGAAGAACATTTTCTGAGGAAGACGTAAGTGTCGACACGTTAGGTCGCAGAGCATAATGAAGATAATCTACTTATGAAAAGGAAGCATAATATTCTCTGAAATGAGTTCTCGTAAAAATTTGTTAATTTTTGAGCACAAATGATTGAAACTTTGCAAATGTGCGTGTGTTCAAGGGAATAAAGGACCCCTAACGAGTTTAGGAAATGGTTAAATTGTTCAAATCTTAAAGGTTCGGTTTGGGATGTGTCACCACGTTTAAATTTTACCACACTAAATTATGTAGTTCTTTTGAATTTCTTTCTTTAAGGTATCTGTCTGTAGTATCACAGTTTGATAGAAGTGCTAACAAAAAAAAAAAAATTAAAATTGGAAACTTTTCCTATCACTCCATTTTTTCGTCATCTGACCTGGTAAACTGTAAGTCGCCAACAGAGGTATAACAATTCATACAAACATGTTCTTATTTTTTATATTTTTTAATTCGGGAAATATCTAAATGTTAGACTGTGCAAGAGAACTAATAAATTAGGTTCGGAGTACATTTTAAAACTCATTTTAGTTTCGGTTTTTAACTAGTTCTCATGCCAGCACAGCAGATTACCTTTTTAATTCATTTTTATACAATTTTAATAGTACGGGGAAAGGAGAACTGAAAGCGCTCTGGTTCATAATTTCCTTTTTGTGATAAACCAGATTTCAGATGTGAATTGATGACCTACAGCGTTCATCCATTCACTGCTAGGTGTAGATGTACTTTTAGGTTTTTAATACAGTAACATCGGGTTAGTCCTCTTTTAGGTTTTTAATACAGTAACATCGGAGTAGTCCTCTTATACAGCCGAGAGCGCTGATCAGCTACAGTTGTGTGTGTCATTCAGCAAAAGTGGCTCTTTGTTTTTTTTTCGCTTGTCCTTCTAGTCTGGAAGGACTCGACAATGAGGACCGTGATGTGCAGCTAACAGTTTTACTTTTCTTCATTCTTCAAAAACTTTGTAAAAAATTGTGAAAAATTTGTATCTCCAACTGAAAAAGCAGCCAAACATTGATTTTTATGTGCATATAAGCACGAATTTATCCTTATTTTAAGTAAGGAAACTTAATGCAAACCATAATTCTCTTTCTGATATTACTGTCAACGTCGCTCAATGCATTTAGGGTGAGAAGATCTGCTTATTCAGTTCTATTTGGTTTATTGTGATTGCGATATTTTTTTTTTAAATTTCCAGGCGCTCTGGAATTTCTTCGATGAGATATGTGAGAAAAAAGGCAAAGTGGAATTTGCATCGTATCAAATTGAAGCCAATCAGGGTACACCTATGTTTGACTTTTTTCAAAATGTTTAGCGTAATATTGATAATCTCTACATTACATATAGAGCAACGAATTAAAAGTGAAATAATTCTAGTTGCTTGATAATTCTTTTCATTCTCTGCTACTTCGGCCTGATGATACCAATATTCTTCTATTTTGAGGTCGTAAATTTTGGGGTGAAAAAATAGCGATCTTCTACGAGTATAATTTTACAACTTATCCCTACTATAAAGGCTACAATCTAAGCAACCCAATTGCAGGTGGAAATCCTCAGGTAAAAGCACATCACGAATCTTCCAATTTTCTTAATAACCAAAGGCTTTAGGATTGTGATTTAAGCGCTTTCCTGAAAGAATTTGAACAACGTATCAATGTAGCAATCGAGCCCAATTTCAGTGGACTTGGTGTGATCGACTTGGAACATTGGCGTCCCCTTTTCGAAGAGAATGGAAACGATAAAATGAGGGTATGATAGGTATAATCGGTTTAAAAAACATTTTACTTTAATGCACTCCATGTAAATAATCCAAGTTTTATCCAGTGAATTTTCGCACGATACATAGTCGACTATTCCAAAATGTTTAATAATATCTATAAACACCAGCCTAGCGGACACCAGCCCAACAGTAGCACTAATCTTTCTTAGAAAAATTTCAGATATATCAGAACGTATCGATCGAGAAAGCCAAGAAACAGTATCCTAACCTTACTGAACCTGAAGTGAAGAAGAAAGCTGCTGAAGAGTATGATGAAGCTGCTATGTATGTAGTATTTGTTTTCTCACACTTCGAAATAGATACACACTTCTTAAATGCCCTTTTTTACAGGGGTTTCTTTGTCAAAACGATTGAAAAAGCGCACGAACTGCGTCCAAATGGCACGTGGGGTTTCTACGGTCTTCCCTATTGTAACTTCAATGCTGGTAAGAACAACGAATCTGAGTGCTCAAAGGAGTGGCAGGGCTGGAACGATAGGTACGACCAAATGTTTCACTTTTCTACTGCTTTTATTTTCTTTTCTATTTTAAATCCTCCTACTTAGTAGGTTTCGCTTTTTGGCAACGTCCTCTGTTTGGTGCTTAAAGGCATCACCCCACGAATCTGAAGGTGAGTGATTCCATCCATTTCTTGCTAATTGGCGTAAAAAATGGCCCGAAGGATGCGGCGTGTGCACACGGCTGGCGCGCTCCAATCGAACTCGTTGTAAAAAATAGCGCGCCGGAACGCTCGAATCCGTATCTTCCGGGCTGTTTTTTACGGCAATTAGAGAGAAATAGACAGAATCACCCCTCTCTCCATAATCTACGATCCCGTATACGAATACTCCACCTGAAATCCGTACCACCTCAGATTCGTTGGGTGATACCTTTAAATAAGTTTGTGCCCGAAATAAAGTGCGCTAGCCGCGGTTGATTCTAATCCCAAGATTTCTTTTCTGAACTTCCATACACAATTACCATGTCACTGTCGTGAAATACAGACAAATAATCATCAAGAAATTGACCATGCAGTTCATCTCATTATAATAAGTTAAAGTATAAGTATAATTTCAGGTTCTGTTTTTACCACTTCCTTCAATCTGTTGCGCCAAGTTCAGCAGCATCCTTATTTTTTTCAGAGTAGATAAGATTGAATGTTCTACTAACGAAGAGATGTTGGTGTGAAGCATCATTCATTAAGCATCTTACAACAATTTTTCATGGCCTCGACTCTCTCGGTTAGGTGTCCACTGGTGCACAGGAGCATGGATGCGATGTTCGGGGCCGATGCTTCAGCCACCTTTACTTTTGGACGGTTGGCGAAAGGGATCCTGCTCGCTTGAACTGTACCCAATGAGCTCCGAACCCCTTTACCTAAGGAGGGAGCGGCGCCTCCTATTGCACCAACATGTGCTCAGGAGTAACACACTACGACTCAAGAGTAACGGGAAGATAAGGAAGAAGTGGAAATTCGGCAGTAGTATCATCTTCCCGTTTTTTTTTTGTTGAAAAATGCGCAGCTACATTTCCAAATAAAGAAAAACGATGGGGAATAGCAGCACGTATATGTAGAGCTGCTTCAGATTTTAATTACCTTCATACAAGAAGGTTTCTCGCAAACAGGACTGTAGAAAAAACGATAATGCCATCTAAATGAAATATATTGAGAAGAACGTTAGCTAAACTTGAATAAATCTTTGTTTTCAGGATGATGGCTATCTTCAACAAAAGCGATGCTCTCTATCCTTCAATATATCTAGGCGAAAAGGATAAGATAACTCCCGATCGCAGTGACCGATACATATATGTGAGCATTTTCCGTTGTGGTAAAAATTGTGCGCAAACTGTCGGATATTTTTTATGAGTATGGTTTGACCGGGGAGAGGTGTGGCGCAGTCGGTAGTCGGTGATTCCGCTGCCCGATCGGAAGTTCGAATCCGCTTCACTTCCGTGTTCACCATGCCTTTCATCCTTCTGGGGTCGGTAACTTGGTACCAGACTTGTGTGGGACTTAACTCATTCGTTAGCCCCCCACAAGTCATTGTATAGGCCATTTATGTACACGTTCGTAAACCTCAAACGATTCTGTGAACGTGGTGCCGCATCTCAAGCGGGTTGATTAACGCCAGACAATTTATCCTCCATGCTTATGCATGTGATGTTTCTACATTGCAATCCATTGTGGGGAATTTGCAATACAATTACAGGAAAGTAAGCACAAGCTCGATTAATAGAACAGTAAATTACATGGAAAACTAGTTTTTTTTTTCGAAATTTTTGAGACACACAAACACCTAAAGGGTTTTGCGTGATTTTTTTTTGTTTTGTCTCCAAAACATACACGATCACCGATGGTGTTGTTTGCTTGTTAAGGTCTTCGGTAACTTTAATGGAAGTTCTAACAACATCCAGTAATGAGAAGCCATCGGTACTCAAAAGATTCTGAGAGCAATACTTACAGAAAACGAGCATTGTTTATTTCAGGCAATTTTGAAAGAAGCACGAAGAATTGCCCACAAATTCTCACCTCCATTGCCCATTTACACGTACACCAAGTTTGAATACGATCCACAAACCCAGTTCCAAGACTTCTATTCCGAAGTGGGTTCAAGCGCTCGATCTGCAGCGCTCGTCAGCATTTTTATGTCTGATGAGTTTCGCTTTTGTTTCACTTTGGGCATACAGAATGCTTCCTTACAGTTGCCATACTGTGAGGTTGGTTCTACCACATAATTTACCGCCCACGTTTTAAAGTTAGGGAGGTTTTACGTCCTGTTTCTAACCATATAACAACCTTTATGCTTTCATGAATTTTCTGGAACGCCAACTCTTCTGCTCAAGTTTTTTTTTGTAATTTAGGCAGATTTATGTAGAACGATTAAGAAACCAGGTGATATGGGAATAGATGGTATCATCTATTGGAGCAGCAGTAGAAACATAACACATCGCTGTGTTTATATCAAAGATGAAGTGACGAATCCTGTAGGACCGTAAGTTCTTTTTTGATAAAAACTCGTAAGAAGCTGATATCTGCAATATATATGCGGTATTATTCAGACATACTAATGATACGGTAATTGGGCACAAATCCTGTCGAGAAAAATTGTGCAAAGGTCATGGGAAATGTGTATCGAAGACAAATACTACGTAAGTCGTAAGCGATACATATTCCATTAAAGTAATCTAATAGCTTCCGGAAGAACCTTTTTTCAAATTTATATACAAGTCATACTCCCGAATGATCTTGATCCGAGCTCCAAGCTTGATATTTTTCCAGATTTCTTACTGAATAGCCCAAAAAACAAGAGAATACACAAGTTCTTTGATAATCTGTCAGAAAATTGTTAATCTGATGATCTGAAAAGTGAAGATTTGCAATTTTCCTCCAGTGATTAGCTCCAGTAATCAAAAAGATTCAAACTGTTGTAGCAGTTGTAGCCTAGTCGATAAGAGATTCTGCTGCGACTGCATGATTTATCTCAATGGTTCGAAACAGTCCTAGTGCCAACTATGGCTTTCATCTCTCCGGCATCGATAAATTGTCGTCAGATTTCTCTGGGGGTATAGATATACTGGCTTGGTACGTCGGTTGGCCTCCACTGTATAGAAATAGAGAAGGCACTGTATAGTGCAGTTGCACTTTCGCAAAACTCAAACGATTCTGATTTCAAGCGTACGCGTTGACGCATTCCAAGCCGATTGATTAACGCCAGACACTTTATCCACTTCATATACTTTAAAGGCATCACTCTACGAATCTGAGGTGGTACGGATTTCAGGTGGAGCATTCGTATACGGGATCATAGATTATGGAGAGGGGGTTATTCCGTCCATTTCTTCTCAATTGCAATAAAAACGGCCGGAAGATACGGCTTCGGGCGTTCTGGTGCGCTATTTTCCACAATGAGTTCGATTGGAGCGCGCCAGTCGTGTACACACGCCGCATCTTCCGCGCCGTTTTTCTACGGCAATTAGGAAGAAATGGACGGAATCATTCCCCTCTCCATAATCTACTATAACGTATACGAATACTCCACCTGAAATCCGTACCACCTCAGATTCGTGGGGTGATGCCTTTAATGATTTGTCCAAAATGTGGATTAGATTATTCTTTATTATTATTGATTTATTTATTCTGGAACATCCGAAAGAAGTAAGTTCGTGTAGTAAGATTTAAACGTTGTCTTATTCAACTAGTTGCTAGCGCAGAATCCCTTCTCGATTCTTGTTTTGAACAAAGTAGCAAAGCTTCAGCCATTTGTGCTCAAGAACTGATGAATTTTACGAGTACTCAGTTCAGTAATATTCCGGTTCTTTTTGATAATTTGGGTTCTGGATTCGTGGAATGGACTGACGGACTCTTTGTTCGTCAATCTTAATTTTGTTCTGCGCCCTGACGTTTCGACACATACGTCTTCCTCTGACATTTGAAATTGTTGTAGAAAATAGTGGAATTTTTTTTTGAAAAAAGGAAAAAAAGGGGAAACCCCCTCTATCTCGCAAACTCAGAAATCCCAAGCAGTGTCTCATCTTTTCCAGAGAAATCAACTAAAATTAACCCAAGTTTACCAAAAAGAATGGAAAAAGTCCGTTTCCTCAACCAACCTTTTCCGAATGTTTTGTCGCGGTGATCACCCGCACTCGTACTACCACACACTGCGATTAAGAGTTCATTTAATTTTTTACTCTCATTTCTACTGTCCACACTGGAATTTGTACCAGAAAATCGGGATGCTATGCAAAATATTATGAGACAAACCATTTGAAGTTGAACCTACAGAGGAACCGCTAATTTCAAGCGATTTACCAACAATTGTGACTGATGAGCGAAAAAAAAAACTATGAAGGATTTATGATAATACGCAGAGGTGAACTGCAGTCTGGCGAGTCTGAAAGAATCTGGAAAAGTCCGAAAAGAAATTCAATTTCCGAAAAAAATCAAAAAACTTCCGAAAAAAGCGAAACAGTTGGAGAAAGTGAAGCGTTTTTGTTCACCTACCGAGTAGATGGGCAGGAAGCCATTGATACAAATTAATTCTTTTTAAGCTAAAAACCGCTCTCAATATGATATTTCAATTGAAGGTGCACCGACAAAAACGACTACAGTGTTAAGGAGAGTGAGTATATGTGTGAGTGCGACTTCGGTTACGTTGGTGATTCTTGTGATCATACTACAACTACAACCACAACAACAACACCAAAACCGAAGCGATGATAAAAGAATTCATTATATTTAATGTATACATATTTATTCATTTCTTTCATTTTATTTATTTTTATGTGCATATATTACTCATTATATTTAATGTTTAAATAAAGAAGAACAGTTTTCCATGGTAGGAAACAATGCAGACTGACTGACTCCAGTCCATTTGATACTCAGCTCTGAGTTTTTTCACCTCGAATGGAAGAAATCGTATGGTAGAAATGCCTTGTGTATTTGGAATCTCTAAGCAGCTCCTGAAATCTAGGAAGAGGAGGCCGCGGATCACTAACGAAAAGCGGAGCTTCACTTATAAATGGTGTCATAGACGGTATTTTGATCTCTTGTAGTGTTAAGGGAATTGAAGAAAAATACTCAAAAAATTCAAAACTCCTCAAAACTAAAAAAAAGAGAAAATTACTCATCATTCACTAACAGTTTATAAAACAACCGGCCATACCAGCAGTAATGTGCATACAAGTACGTATACATAGTATTTACTATATCACCAGACTACATATATTCAGCATCAACCAGCAACTAACGTTCGCGAGTGCTATCACCAAGCAAATACTCATTCATACTCTCTATTAAGGAAGATAAATCGTTTAAGAACATTCGAGCTAAGAACAACCTTCTTGGCAAGAGTCGATCTCAAAACAACAGAGTTCGACGGGAAAAATCATTCTTACATGGTACACAGGCGATATTATTAATTTATTAGAAAAGAAAAATGAGGAGGAGAACTATGATAAATAAAGGATTGAGTTCAACAACGAGATTATTAGGGACTTGAGTAACGCAGAGTCACTGACGGTTCTCTGTGAGACATACTGGTTCTCTGTGGGGAACGCCACCGTCTGGACGTCAGCAGTAGAGATGAAGAAACGTCATGGTTGTTTGGTGTTACTCGAATAACTGCTCCTGCTTGCGGAACAGTATCCATGTAAAATTAGTCCCTTCTCCCATTGAGGAACAGCACGCAGATAGCTATTTTTTTCTTCTTTCGTTTACCTGATAGCATGTACTACAAATATCAGCGCTGTCGATACTGACGAACGAATTATTTATCGAATGATATCGAAGTCTATTGAAATAGTAAAGTTATTTGATGTATTTTAACCTAGCTTTGATGTATTTTATTCACATTTTGAATAAAAAAAAGTATACCTGCTGATTAGGGAACAAATGCAAGTTCACACCACGATAGCTCTTAGAATCAATGGCGTGAATATTTATTAGAGCAGAAAAAAAGACGTTTAATGCTTTTACTATGGCGGATCATGAGCTCGCAGGAACTGGATACAAGTGATTTAATCAGCGAAAGGTTCACATTCGACTCTGAGTTTTTTCTTCCAAAGATTAGAACTGCAGACACGCATCATAAATTTGCTAGGAGAGCCTAAAATTTTTGATGCTTGGACAGCTAGCACTGAAATGTTAGAAGTCACATGGAATGATTTATGTTCAACCGGATGAGAGCGACACATCAACTGCGAAGCCAATTCACCAGTGAAATAAATAGCTGAATGCGACTAAACTTAAAGTCTATAGTGATAGTAAGAGATCGAACACGATGACTACTGTACCTGTAAAGTCAAAATTGAAATTAGGCTAACAATGCCTCTCTGAATAAAGAAAACAATGCTAACTTTGGAGACACAGTCAGCAGAAGTAAATTAATTTATTGCATTATTCGTTTTATGAATTTAATTTATGATTGATGAATTATGATGAATTTATGATTTATGAATTTAATTTATGATTCAGCACAACTAGTTCAGTTCAATTCAGTATGAATTGTCATATGCTATTGGAAGAATTTAATCTCATCCAAGGTTCTATGAAGAAGTGCAAGATTGCCCGTTAAAACTTCTGGGGATCCAGAATTCCAGAAGCACCTGTTTAAAGTAAAGGAATCCCCATTTCTTCTAGAAGTATTTTTGCCACTCAATAGTAACAAGTAATAATGCTAATGCAAATATGCATGACACAACCAACCTCTTTATGCATATGTATATCTATAATCAAATTCTTTGTCTTTTTTCTCTGTAAAATTTGATAAAATACTGTTTCCAATTAATAAGAGCTTGATATTGATACTGTGGACTAATTGACCACTACAGAACGTGTTACTTCTTCAGAATAACTTCACTGTCCTGTGATTCATGTGTCGGAACTGAGAGTTGTCGTGGAGTTCGGATAAAGAAGCATTCCAGCGTTCTAGTAGAAATAGTAGCATGAACTAAGAGGTTAGCCACCTCATAATCGCAGTGAGTGATAATGCGACAGTGGCTGATCATTGCAACAAAACAGTTGGACTGAAGGTTAGTTGAGCAGTGCTCCAATTATTTTTATTATCATTTATTTATTTACTTATTTATTTATTTTCATTCTTTTAGGTAAACTTGGGCTGATTTCAGTATACTACTCTGAAGAGGATGAGACATTCGGTTAATCTGGTTGCTGATGGAAGAACATTTTCTGAGGAACACGTAAGTGTCGACACGTTAGGTCGCAGAGCATGATGAAGATTGACAATTAGACAGATCCACGAAACTTGAAGCACAATATTCTCTGAAATGTGTTCTCGTAAACATTTGTTAATTCTTGAGCAGATATGATTGAAATTTTGCTAATATGCGTGTGCTCATGGAGACAAAGGACCCGTCATGAGATTAGGAAATGGTTAAATATTTGAATCTCAGAGGATAAAAAAAGATAAGTTGTCTTTCGCTAATCAATCCGCTTGGGATGCGTCATCACGTTTAAATCTTATCACAGTAATCTAATCTAATCTATCTATTCTTGTGTATTTCTTTTCTTGAAATTTCTGTCTCTGGTATTACAGTCCGATAGAAGTGTTGACAAAAAACACGGAAAAAAGGATTAAAAACATAATAATGAAAAAGGAGACCGCTGCGATCACTCCATATTTTCCGAAGAGCTGGCCTGCCGAATTCCAGGTCAGCTCTTCGGCAATGAAGCATAGCCATTCACACAAATAAGTCCTTTGTTTCCTGAACTTTTTCTGAACATTCGAGAAAATTCAAAATATTAGACTGTGAAAAAGAACCACATAATAAATTTGGTTAAGAGTGTTATTTAAAACTCTTTTGAGCTTCGATTTTATTATGTATCAGGCAAGTACGACAGCATAATTTTTTAAAATTCATTTTCATGCAATTTTGGTAGTAAGAGGAGGAAAGTGAGTACTGTAAACAATCGCTCAGGTTCATAATTTTTTCTATCTGCTAAACCAGATATATGACATTTTTATTCGCTATAGTAGATGCACTTTTAAGATTTTCATATATTTCTGTCAGTGCAATCCTCTTATATAGCCACAAGCATTAAGCTGCTACAGTTGTGTATCATTTTTCATTCAGTGAAGGTAAATTTACATTTTTAACTGTCTTCGTAGTTGGGACGGACTCGACAATCAGTATAGTGATGTTCACCTAGCTGAGCAGGTCACTTTGTTCATGCTTTCGAAATTTGTTAAAAATTTGTAATTTCAACCGATAGAATAATAAGATCTCTACCTTCTACTCCTCCTCCTCCTTCCCCCCTCCCCCCCGTAATTACGAACTCATGTTCATTTTTAAGGGAGAAAACTTAATGCGATTCACAGTTTTCCTTCCGTTGACAATGCCAACATTGCTCAGCGCATTTACTGTAAGAAAAGTTGTTCCTTTATCTTCCTTGGTTTCTGTAGCTTGACAAATTTATTATTAAATATCAGGCGCATTGGAATTTCTTCGACAAAGCTTGCCTAAATTGGTACAAGGATTTCGATAGGTTTGATATTGAAGCCAATAAAGGTAATTAGAAGTTTAACCATTACAGCACTTTTAATCATAAATCTCCATATCACCTGCACACTAATGGAACCAGACTTTTTTTCAGAATTTTTGCTTTAGTGCAGAATACTTGTAGACTCCGAATAGACTTCACGATTCAGGGCTTGAGTTTTGGGGAGAGAAGATATCGATTTTCTATGAGTTTAACTTTGGCAGTTATCCATACTATAGAAACTATGACGAGAACGAGCCAGTTAATGGTGGACATCCTCAGGTAAGGTGGTAGAACCAATCCAAAGGATTTTTTTGAGGTTAATTTTTAGCTCTGCAACTTGACGGCTCACCTGGAAGTAGTCAAACTTAATATCACGAAGAGAATCAAAGATGAAAATTTCGCCGGACTTGCAGTAATTGACTTTGAGCACTGGCGTCCCTTATTCGATGAAAATGGATACCAGAAAATGCAGGTACGGTGGTCACAAATGGCATGAAGGACACAAAGATTTTGAAGCTCAATTTAACACAAAAAAAAATCTTCGCAGAATATCTAGCAACTAGCATATTTTTGTATACGTGTATCTGTAGGGCTTAATGAATAGGACTCGTGTCTAACTCATTTTAAATACGTTACAGGTCTACCAGAATGTGTCCATCAAAATTGCCACAGAAAAATATCCCCACTTTACCCATGATCAAATAAAGGAGGAAGCAAAAAAGGAATACAACGAGGCCGCCAAGTGCCAATATTTTTCAATTGTTCGAAAAAGGTGCATTATAGTCGAGAAATTTTCGCCACTGCAGAGAATTCTTCCTCAAAACAATCGAGGAAGCGAGGATATTACGACCAAATGGTAAATGGGGATTTTATGGCTTTCCCTACTGTGACTACGATGCAGGCACATCTAAGAAGCCGAGTTGCACGAAAACGTACCAGGACTGGAACAATAGGTGTGGTACTCTTCCAATCTTTCTTCAGCTCTGTATCATTTTAGACAAACACTAATTATTGCGAATCTGTATACCGAACGCTTCCTGTAGTGTGTATTGTCAAATTATGTACTCATTGTAAGGCAGATTTATAAGGCAAAGATAAAAGCGGGCATTGTAAGGCAGATTTACCCACCTCAGCGATTCAAATTCTTAGACGAAATGGCGCGATAACGAAGTACAAAAGAGAAACCATTCGCAAAAACGACTACGTAACTCTTATGGTATATGTATGCTGATTGGACAACTATTTTTACCAAGCAGAAAATCTGAAAGTGTATAAAAGGGCATTCACTGTATTTAAACTCCAGCAAATGGTCAAGTTTTAGGGAAAAATTTTACAAAAACAATTTCCTACAGGCAAAATGCAATAGATAAGCCATTCATTTCGTAGGAGTTTTGATCCACTCATCGATTACATCGATTTCTATGATATGAGCTCAGTTTTGCTGGAGTTAAAACACTTGATATGTAGTTTCAGCGCCAGAAAGTCACAACACTGATAAGTTCCCCCTAAAGGCATCACCCCATGAATCTGGAGTGCTACGGTTGTTTCAGGCGAGTAATGCCTATACGGGGTCGTAGATTGTGGTGAAGAGGGTGATTCCGTTCATCTTTCCTGTATATGTTCGTAAGAAACAGCGTTCCGGACAACCCCGGAACGCTGTTTCTTACGACAGCTTCTGTTGCAGTGCACAACCATTGCGCCCCGCCCTGGCTGCTATTCGTCGAAAACATATTCGAGAGAGATGAACTGAATCACCCTCTTCCTCACAATCTACGGCCTCTTATAAGGATCACCCGCCTGAAACCCGTGCCACCCCAGATTTGTGGGGTGATACCTCTAAGAATTGTACAGCTTCACCTGATACTCACTAGATAGCTGGATACTTGCCTCTACTTTCCTAATGGAGAGGAACCAGTATCAGAAATGTTTTCTTGAACTGCATTTAAGTGGTTTAAGCAAACTTCTTCTCAAAAAAAAGAATTGAAAGCAACTGAAGTTCAACGTTGCTCAGTTTTTTCGTTCATACCGTTTTCTTACCAATTAGACGCAGAAAACAATATCTGGATGATTCGAGACAAACTTTTTTTAGAATGATGTTTCTCTTCGAAGCAAGCGATGCCTTATATCCCTCAATATACCTAGAAAATAAAAACACTCCGGAAGAACGATCTAAGTACGTCAAGGTAGGCAGTTCTAATTATGATGAAACTATAAAGTGAATATGAACTTCTTAGATTTATGCAACCCAGAACGCCAATAGACTAGAAACCGTAGCAATCTCAGTGCGCAGCTGGCAGCAAGTCGGTTTAGGGATAGAGCTGCGGATTATAGATTATGGAGGGAAGGGTGATTCCGTCCATTTCTTCCTAATTGCCATAAAAACGGCCCGGAAGATACTGCTTCGAGCGTTCCGACGCGCTACTTTCTACAATACGTTCGATTGGAGCGCGCCAGCCTTGTGCACGCGCCGCATCTTCCGGCCTGTTTTTGCGGCCATTAGGAAGAAATGGACGGAATCACCCTTCTCTTCATAATCTACTATCCGTATAAGAATATTCCACCTAAAATCCGCACACATATATCTGTATGAAATCCGTTACACAGTGAAAAAGGAATAAAACGGCTGACTGTAAGGTAACACCCAAAAAAGAATTGATTACGATAATGCGGAAAACTCCACGGACTTTTTATTTTCCTTTTTGTGTTTTCTCATGATCTTCTCCTACAATAGTGTATAAATAGGACTACGTGTCCTCTCGTTTTTTTTTGTATATAATTGTGCAACATTGGTATCCTTCGTTGTCGAAATACCAAGGAAACGCTTTCTCTTTAACAATAAGCCATGTGGGTGCGTGTGAAGAGGGTCCTGGCAGATTTCCGAATCTCATGACTCGACAGAGCAAATAGCGGTGGTGCGTATCCTAAAAGATTCACCTTCGTTTCAACCCAAATAGCTGACTCTGTTTACTTTAATCATACGCTACATCACCAGCTACGATGTAATTCACGAGTTACTGAACTGTTTTGGAGAATCAGACACATCCACTGGAATTTTGTGATGTGAAGCAATCTCAAATTTGTAACCGTATCAGAAGCAGGAGAAATCCTCACGTGAAATACGAGAAAAAGGCGCATCTAATAGCTTCATATTACGTGTATGAAAACTTTCGTTGAGAACGGAACATCCCAGCTTTCAAAAGTAAAGGGGATGAGGATTGTTCTTATCCTATAAGTCCCATACTTTTTTTGTGGCCTAATTTATTTTCGGATAGAGTGACCTTCTGCATCTCTGACCTCTTAGAAGAAAATAGCTTGTTTGATAGGATTCTCGGACTATCTGAAGGTAATGTCTGGACAAAACTCGCTCCCGTTCTTTGATTAGAACACCATACAAAGTGAAATGTACATTTAACTACGTTGTTCTTCAATTTATTCGGTAATTCCGACAGCTCACACCATTCTTCTTTACATATCTCCTTTTAGCTGTGCAGTTCTTTCCTCTCTATAACCAGAAGAGCATTTAAGACTGTTGTCTACATCATCATGAACGAATGGAGCGTGACTACGTCGAGACATGTTCGCGCATCCTCCGGCGTATACTTTGGATACGTAACGTCTCGGAGCCATTTGCGGAGAGCCCGCCGGGACCCTTTCACCTTTAACCTTTAACCCTTTAGTTACACAAGTTCGGCTAGAAGAGTGTGATTTCGTTGAAAGTATAACCAATTCACTGCGACTGTGCTAGTCGAGCTGGCTCACTCGATTGAGTCGTGCGAAACCACCTCGCAGCCGACTTAGCACTCTTCACTGCTCAGCCGAAATTCGGCTTAAAGGCAGTGTACCACGACGACCGACGATCTGAGGTGGTGGGGGAGCCCACAGGAAAAGCTAGAGATGGTGTCGTATGTAGCTTGCGGGGTCCGAGGACGATCCACCCATCTCTCCCTAAAAACCGCATGAACAGCGCTTTAGTTCCTTATTAGAACGCTGCTCTATGTACACATTTCGCCCCCCTCAGAAGCTTATTTACTGGTTTTATATGAATATGCTGATGCGAAGACATCACTGATGTTCGAACACTCGCGCTTGGATGCGCTAATTCCTGGATGAACTAAAAAGAAAGGTAAAAAGCGTTAAGAATGCCGTTTTTTGCGGGATGCGCTGGAACTAAAAAAAAAGTAAAAAGCGTTTTCTCTTGCGACACCCAAGATTCAGCAATCTACGACCCCATCTAAGCTTTTTCCCTCACCAAATTCGTGGTATGCTGACTTTAAGTCGAAATTAGTCGTTAGCGCCATTAAGCCAGTTGAACTTGATTTGCGAGGGGCTAGCTACGGGAACAGAAATCCTTGCGTACAGAGCGCCAGGTAAAGTGTAATTGAAAAAGCATGACATTACGTGGAAAATAGTTTTCCATTAAATAATGACGAGTTGGAATGCATCGGTTTTATTTATGGTTCTACTTCCATTCTTGTAAGTTTCTCGCTTTTGTCCCTTCAAGGTGACCAGTGACAAATGTGAGGTAGGCAGATGCATACATTGACCATAGCATGACCCATCTATAGTACATTTTACGTGTTGAAGATTCTTTGGGTGCGCTTCATTAATTATTAAATAACTTCCACTTACATATGAGGTGCGCCACCTCTGTACCAGCTTTCCCAAGTGGTATATAAAGAAACGAATCATAAGGGTTTCATTTCAGGCAATTCTGGAAGAAGCACTAAGAATTGCCAACATGTTCTCACCTCCACTTCCCATTTATGCGTATACAAAAATTGAATACGATTCACGAACGAAGATTGGCAATTTCTATAACGCTGTACGTTTGAGAGTGCAGTAGCAATGCTAGCCTTTTAGATCACAAACACAACCATAAAAGCAGGGAGTTCGGTTTGAACTGCTTTATTTTCTTCGACAAAACTAATCTTTTCATGAGAAACCTTCTCAACGTTAGTGATATAGCTCACTTATCCAAAAACCGTTGTAATTCAGGAAGATCTGTGTTCAACGACTAAGCAACCAGCTGATTTAGGAGTGGATGGAATAATATTCTGGGGCAGCAGTAATAATATTAAACAACGCTGTCCATTTATCGAGAAAGAAATGGATGGAACTGTCGGACCGTAAGATGTTCCCTTCATTGAAATCTACAAGAAACTCTATATATAAACTGAAAATTACTATGTAGTTCCAGTATGTTTCTTCAGAAATACGAAAACTCTGATATTGGGGCATAAATCTTGTCGAGAAACTAACTGCAGCAAACACGGCAAATGCATTTTGAAAAAAGACACCACGTGAGTTTGAAAGTTTGAACATGTTTTAGTGGCATAATCTCATTGTCCTTCAAAGGCAGAAATCAAATTCCGAACCAGACGCGGGAAAAGCTAGAGATGGGGTTGTAGATTGAGATATCCTGGGTGGTACCCCGCTCATCTCTACCTAATGGTAAAAAATTGTATGAAAGAATAAAATGAAGGCGGTTTTTTTTACAACGATTTCAGTTGCAACCCCTTGTGCACGTTCTTATTCCACGTGCGACCGTAAGCGATCGAATATTAAGCCTATTCAGGTAAAACCAATGAACAGGCTATTGAAGGGAGACCGGAATGTGTTAGGGGGCGGTGAGCAAAACCATCCCATATCCTGCAGTCCGCAACAACATTTCAAACTTTTCCCACAGATTCTCACACCACGTCAGATTCGTGAAAAATAGAAATGAATTCCTTTAAAATGAAACGCAAACTCGCTATTACTTATCCTTAATTGATTTTGCGATTTTCCCGTACAACAGGAAGACCTAGCAAAGACGGACCGACAACAAAAAAAAACCTTGACACTGGTTCAAAAAACAAAACTAGCTGAAGCTGTGGAATTTAAAAATTTGAAAGCTATTTGAAATTATTAATAATATAAACATTTGAACGTTGTTCAGAAATCCTGAACCATATATTTTCATTCAATGCTTTTGCGTGTAAGTGTTTTCTCCAATATTTTGCATTGATCTTAAAAATCTTTCATTCCTGTGAAGTTCCACCACTTTCTTCACTTGATTCCCCTTCCATGACCGTGTTGAATTGTAGGAAAAACGTTGAAACCTATTGAGAAGCGTTTTAACGAAGCTTAAAACTGTGCCTTTCTGTTAATACTTCCTTCATACATTTCATTATTTCACATTTATTAAAGGTGCATCACAAGCCAGTCCTATGTCGTTGATCCAGCTGATTATAAATGCGATTGTGACTACGGCTACAGTGGTGACGATTGCTCTAAAAAGGATGAGACAATAACTTCGTCGAAATGATTTTCTCGTCCACATCTGCGCAGTAAAGGATGTCCTATATGATCAGACATGTGCCCTGTTTATCAACCTTTCTTTAATATTTCATGTGGAGTGCGTAGTGCATTATTAGATTAATACGATAACTATATTATATTAGATTATTATGTTATTGTACATTATATTAAATTACTTGACGACAGATAAATGCTTTCAAATGAAGGTTTATCAAGAAAGAAACACATGGAAGAAATTTCACTGCTTTAGAACGTTGTGTACAACAAAACGTTCTCTAACAAAGGAACAAATAGTTTAGGAACATCCAAGCTGTGGAGAGAAGCAACACACCTGTTTGCCTAGAGTCGACCTCAAAACAATAGAGTTCGAGGGCTGAAAGCATTCTTTTGCCAGGGAAAAATGCAGATTTATTAGAAAAGAAAAATAAGAAGAAAAACTGTGAGAGGAAGAAAATGAGTTCAACAACGAGATTCCCATGCACTTCGGTAACACACGGTCAATGAAGTTTTTTCTGTGATACTTACTGGTTCTCTGTGGGGAACGCCACCGTCTTGACGTCAGCAGTAGAGATGAGGAAAGGAAAGGAAATCAAAAGGTTGATTGATGTAACTCGAATAGCTGCTCCTGCTTGTGGAACAGTATCTATGTAAAATTACTCCCTTCTCCCATTGAGGAACAGCACGGAGACTCTTTTCTTCTTTCGCTTTACCTGATAGCATCTACTACAAATATCAGCGCTGTCAATACTGACGAACGGATTATTTATCAAATGATATCGAAGTCTATTGAATTAGTAAAGTTCGAAATTTCTAACGCGGATTCCGGCCAGCCATAAACCGGAGATTTTCCGCGGCCTCTGCCAGGGATCTGTCAGGCCCTTCGGCGGCCTACAGCAGGGCGATCCTTCCACTGTTTTCATGCATCATTGACACAATTATTTTTGGAAGAAATGGAGAGAGTAACAGCACATCCATAGAATAGTTGATCATAAGATTCAGAATGAAATTCTGTTGAAAGCTTGAGGGAAATGAATTGTGAAGAAAAGAATTATTCGCTCTGGAAGGTTTCTAAAAACGTAATTCCTGTTCTTTGTTCTGGGAATCCCAAACCAGTTCTGTAATTATAGAATACTTTCGTCCACCGTTCGTTTCTAGTCCTATCATTACATAATTTATCGAGACATTTACTGACAAGAGCAGCTCTTTTCAATTTTTTCATTTTAGACATAAATATTCCCTTGTAAACGTATCAAATCGACGTGACCAAATAATTGTTTTTTTCCACAATTTTTGTTCCCCATCCCTTCATTCTAATTTTTATGATTAACAATTCTGTGGATAGGCCATTGTCCACCATTATTCCGAATTATAATATTGTTAGTTCTGCAAGAAAACAAAATGATCGAGTAGCTATGTTACGAGATGCTTGCTGAACCCTTCCAAGGTCGCAATAAACATTTTGTGTTGGGTGTTGCTGGTAAAACTGCAAAAAAAATGGTAAAAGAAGAAAAAAGGAGATACGACTTACTTTTAGCAGTGAACACAACGCAAATGTGAGTTAAGTACTCACTGCCCACATCTGAATTCCACCTGCAGCTTAACCCTGGATTGACTGCTGAGCAGAGGAGGCCGATGATCACTAACGGAAAGCGGAGCTTCTCTCGTAAATGGCGTCGTAGACCGTATTTTGATCTATTCTAATAGTTTTACACAGTGTTATAGGTACTGAATAAAAGTATTCATTGTTCAATAACAATATTTAAAACAACTATTTCAGTAATATAAAATATGTATACATATTATGTACTACGTCAGAAGACTAGATTTAGTATCAACTAGCAACTAGTATCACATACATGGAATATCAACGGACACGCACTTGAGGTGGTATGGACGAACGTTTCACTCCAGGAGGTATCCAATCATCTGGAACCAATCTCGTGAACCGCGCTAGGGCTCCCAGGAAGTTGGCTGCCTAGCCCAGTGCTCCACAAGATTGCAAAGAATGTTAACTTGATCGACGGGAATTCTTTGTACTGTGCTTCGGTAATGTTTGGATACGCCAGTATTCGTGCATACCACCTTCGAAATGCAAGAAATTGAGCTCAAAAATAACTTAGGTAGTCTCATCATTAAGTTCTACATTTAAAAAAATTCCGGACAATTATCAGAATAACAGGATGCGTTTATAGGAAAGCGACGTTAACAAACTTTATGTCGAATCAGACCTTTCATCATGTCGAACGTGTTCCCATTATCGCCAACAGAAAATATCTTCAAAAAAATGAATGATAAGCGATGGAGGCATGCTATTTACAGACAGTTTGTTATTAAATAAAATTAAAAAAATTAAACTAGAAAATTATACACACAACTCAATCACCTTGTTCGAATTGTTTTTGCTCCGTACTTGGAGGTATCCATTCTTGTCCAATCCACAAATAACAACCTTCTCGGATAGATTTTCGATCACCACTTCCTCTCGGCTTAAAAGAAAGTATTTTAGCGCATAGGCGAGTTTCGAATAGTGACACTTTTTTATAGAAACGGAACACATGTAGAGATGTGGGAGATCACAGTGTCACATAAGTTTCTTTCGAGAGGACTTGAAAAAAAAAACAAGAGGCAAAAAACAAATAAACCGCTGTGCAAGTGCGTAAAGTCACGACACGTACTTAACTGGAGTTCGTGGTGCTATAGTGACAATTCTTGAACTGGTGAACTGGGGTGGAGCAGGTTTGCATCCAGTCAAACAGCTTTTCTACTCTCTCACTAGCAACTCCTCTCGTTTTC
The DNA here is from genome assembly GCF_031761385.1 of Necator americanus. Lineage (NCBI taxonomy): Eukaryota > Metazoa > Nematoda > Chromadorea > Rhabditida > Ancylostomatidae > Necator > Necator americanus. The sequence goes on from NC_087372.1 coordinate 38,155,636, forward strand.
AGTTGCTTTAGAGGTAGCATTTAGAGAAAATTCCCAACTTTGAGTTCTCTCTAGAACTAGATGGAGTTCAGTACATGAAGCAAAGCATCTCTTACAAATCCTAATCAGATAGATAAGCGGCAGAAGACTGTACAGTTTGTCTGACAAAGCAACTATATTACGGATGTAGAATTGTTCTTTATTCTAATTACTACCTAATTCACTTCATGCGCTTTCAGTTATGGATTTGGAGGAGATGTTTTGTGCTTTCGCTAAGATATTTGCAAAGTGGGTCCCTAATCCCACGTACTCCAGCATTGAAATCTTCTTTGAACGCATTCTCAAATCTGCGCCTTTACACCTAATGGAAGCCGAAATGCATGCGAAAGTCATTACAAAGTTTTACTAAAATTTCTTTCGCATTTATGATTTCAACAACTTTTTAAATTACGACACAACAATTCATTTAAATCAACTTTTTGTTGTCGCCTGAACGGTCTTCTTGGTATGAGGCTGGAGAATCATAATCCATTCAATTACAAATAGTTCCTCACCTATGCAGCCAAAATTTGTAGTACGCTTCAAATACTTCACCAGGACCCTTCATTTCGTAGGTATTCATCCAGTCTAGAACAAAAACAGTCGAGTGGACTAGTGTATTTATGACGATGATCGTAACTTACACTCGTATCTATTTAACGTTTCAGCGATAACCTCTTCAATGTTGAATTTGAGGTCGCTACCTTCAGGAACCATGTCGTTAAGACAAACTGTCGGCCGCGAGTTGAACACGTTGATTCCGGCACCTAGGATCTCCAGTAAGTAGTTAATAAATCAAGTAAGTCAGTTAAGTTAAAGTTTAGTTAAGTAAATCAACTATACGTCCAAGAATGAGTATTTCGTCCTACCAATGGATATCAACAGGCCGTCATCACGAGATCTTGCAGTAGCCACAAGACCACCAACCTTATGCGAGCGGTTGAAGTAGAAGTCGTTTGGCCATTTGATTCGTAGTGGAAAGTTCTAGAGCACCATGATGAAGACGGTTTAGAATCAAAATTCCATGCAAAAAGAAAAAAAAGCTGTCACGTAACTGTGAAACAAGAAAAAAAAGACGTACTTTTAGGCCACTTAACCGATGAACAGCATCAACAAGAGCTATAGCGAATACGTGCTGAAGTATCGACGGAGTTCTAGCTAGTGAACTCGACTTTGGAAGGACTGTAGTAACATTAAACATCGCAGCTCCAAGAGGAGATAAAAACTCATTTCCACTGCGACCTGAATTTCGAACTACAATGGAGCAGTTATGAAGAAAAGAAAAATGACATTCAGTTGGATGAAACTCTACAACTCATTTCTGAAAATAAAAAGAATATCTAAGCTCTACTTTATATTAAAACCTAGAAATATAGTCGCTGACCACGACCGTGAGTCTGACGAGCGGCAACTATCACAGCCCCGGTGGAGGAGGGTATTGCGTCGCAAAGGCTTTAATAAAATCGAATATTTCAGTAGAAAAATATAGATTTTGTTGAAACACACCTTGCACAAATATCAATAGTGGTGGTTGCGACAGGAATGTGCATAATGATGCGTCCCAGATGTTTCGTCTTGAGACGTGAGAAATACAAAGGAAAATTGAAATGGGTGTATGTAGAATTGTTGCTTCTGAAAGGAAGTGCAATAGTCGGAACGTAAGAAATATGCTGAAAACTTAAAGAAGGAGATGAACTAAGGTAAAAAGTACAGTTAATGGATTGAACTTGAAAAAAAAAGTCCAGTACTGGAAGGAAATCCCTACGTTAATCGTTTTTGTTTCACTATGTTATGTATGTTTCACTTTAATTACGTATGATTAGCTACTAGAAAAATTATGTATGACGAGAAAAACTATATTAAAAGGAAAACCTTTTTTCTCACTGGTGCCAATTACAAGTACGAAAACGTAACATATAGTTGGGTCAAAACCACATGAAACACGGACAGTTGCGTAAACGGCTGCGCTCGAAGCGGTGAGATGGAGCGTAGCGGTTGAGGTCGTGAGAGGATCCTCACTACTTCCACCCATCACTGCAGTTCGCCAAGGTCCCACCTCGATTCCAAACACTACGCTCCAGCGCACCGCTTCAAGCGTAGCCGCTTACGCAAATGTCCGTGCTTCATGTTGTTTTGACCCAACTATAGCTAGAGAGGACGACACTACGTCAGATGGAAAAGATCAACCAACGAAATGGAGAAGAGCAAATCAGTTTTCTATTGATCGATTGTTTATCGTCAGATTCGACGCGCAAAAAACAACTTATAAAAAGGTCCGGAGTAAAGCCCTTATCTGAGCACTCTATCCAAAATATTGAAGAAAAACTAGCATTTACGTACCGTGGTAAAATCTCCACTGGCAGCAGATCTTCAGTAACATCAGGCATATCTTGTTTCCCCATTTCTTTTGTTTTTTGGAGGAAAAGCTTTGGTTTCAGTCCAATTGCTTCCCCATACCGCACTTTCTGAAAAGTAGCTGAATAGTTCTATTTTATAACACATTACATGAATACAAATTACCTTCATATTCTCAATGATACTGTCATCACTAGCTGTCATGACTGCAGGAGTTAGAACAGGAATTTTTGTTTCACATACTGTTACACCAAAACGAGATAAAGAATCTCGGAGCAGATGACTGTCTAGAACCACATAACTAAAGCCATAAAAGGACACATTGACGGCTAAAAAATAATTGTAATACTTACCGGGTGCTAACAATTGGTCACATGTAGCATCTGAAAAAATAGCTGATGCCTGATGGTCGCCATTTTCCGTATATAATAAGAGGGGTAACTCTGGAAAAACTATGTAAACACGAAGATAACAACAAACAATAAAATGTAGATAAACGAACAAAGAACAAGGAAAATGCATAGAAATAGATACTGATATAGAACAGAGATTGAAACAAACCCTTCTCTTTTGTTAGAACAACTGAGTAGCTTTTTCCTCCAGCAAAATTCTCGAGATAAAAAGTTGTGTCTATCTGGAATAACATGCACATTGTTTTCTAAAATATGACGCAGATCCTGGGTGGTAAATAATGTTCGTAAGAGAGCTGTTTGCGGTGCTAATTATTTAAGAATGAAGTAGTTTTTATTTTACACCTTTTCGCTACCAAGAATGAAAAAAAACGTACATTTCCTTGCTCTGAAAGCGTTTTCAATGAATTTCTAAGGAAAAGCTCAAAATCCTTCGCCGTTGAGTTGAAGTCTTGAGGTTCAAACACCATTCGAATCATACCGGCCTGTAATTTTCGTATACAAATGACAACGGTTTCTAAGGATCAATACAGCCACAATTATAACACACAAATTCATAAATACCTGTTTTTTGAATGATTCACAACTAGACAAGTCTGCAAGAAGACGTTTCTGACATAGAAGCATTACTTTTCCCGACTGCAAAAATAAAACGGGGATAAATTTTGGGTGAATCTGGTGCTTGCTGTTTCTCTAAAGTATGAAATAAGGAAACAGACACTTACTTGGCTAAGATAAGTCTGTATGATGGTACACAACTGATCATCAAGTTGCGATGTGTCAGCAACTATAAGGCATGCCTAAGCGTGAAGAAAATTAGTCCCTGAACGGAACGGAAAGCAATAACGAAAAAAAAAAAACAAAGGCTGACTGTGTTGGGTTCCATCCACGGTTGCTTCTTCATCGTATCAGCACTGATGTGAAAGACTGTGTATCGATCCGCAGGTATAAGGTTTGACAGACTTGACCTTATTCTTTTATATAAGTCAGTCTGTCCACCGGTGTACACCAGTATCTGAATGACAGACATTTCTGGTTCGGAAAGGCGAAAGTTCTACTTTCATTGAATCTTGGCACTGATATTGCGACTTGTCGATTGTCAAATTGAAGCAAGAGGCAAGATTGTTAACAACCTTTATTATGGCTAATGTTTGTTTTGCCGTAATTTGACGATCGACAAGTTGCAATTTCTGGTTCGATTACTAGGAATGGAAACTTTACGAGTTCAAAAACTGGAAACTTTTCGAGTTTTGTGCCCGTTTTAAAAAATAAACTGACAGTTAGAAGCGTCTAAGAAGAGCCAAAAAGATCCATTCTTTTTAATTTTCAGTTTCTGCCCCGGTTTACATAGACTTAGCAATATTACGGGAAGTTTGAAAGGATACCATAAAATTTTTGGATGCAATCTTTATATTAGCATACGCTACATCTTTAAAATGGGTTACTGATTCAGCAATTCATGAAATACTGGTTTTAGATCTAAATTGTCTAAGAAATTTTCTTACACGATCTCTAAATGAAGAGAATGCAGTATGCTCTGCACAAAGCAACAGCAAAAAAAGTAAAGCAGTATCACTTTCATTGTAACTGTTATGGAAGCAATCCGTCATCTTTTATTTTATTCTCTCTCTTGTTTTTCTTATTCAATCTCCTATTTTTACCCGGATTACCGCGACGCGAGTGCGGCAACGTGCGCACTTTCCCTGCATGGACCACATGCCTTTCTACAGCCTCTTCCTTGCTCTAATCGAAAACGTACCGCCATCGCTTGGGCAAATATAAGTAGCCATACGTTTAATCACCACTTAATCACCGAAAACAGCGGAAAAACAAAGTTTTAATGCCAATAATTAGGAATGATAGGAGATAAGAGAACAAGAGAAAAACGAGAATTCAAAGAAAGCACAATATTTAAAGGAATGAAATCAAAAGCTCCCAACCACTGAATAGCAAATTTCACATACCGTTGGAGGTTTGTTCATGATTCTAAGTGGCTGATTAGTAGTTTCCTGGAAGTTCTTTGACTAGACGTATGAATGTTGAAACGAATCTCCCTTAAGGAGATCTGTCTGCAATTGAATCACATCACAAAACGAAGAAAATGAACACGCATAATAAATAAATTATAAATAAATAGATTAAGATCAATAGTTATGAGCGATCTGCTCTTTTCACGTAACGTAAATATCCATAATACAGATGGATCAAAACGACCTCACTGCTCGTGTTACTAGTAACTGCGTAGGCTGTTGCGGTCGTGGTGAGATCCAGCATAGCTCCAATCGAAGTGCGGAGGTGATCAAAGACCGCATCGCGTACTTCGAGCGCAACTTTGTACGCAATTACACAACAAGTTGGATCGTCAACTTTGTACGCAATTACACAACAAATTAGATTGTTTTGACCCGATCTAAAGTCAATATATGTAGCTTGTTGACTACTTTGTTCGACTGAAAGTAAAGGAGTCTTGTGGAGCTCTTCATAGTTTTCGCAAAATCTCTGTCGTTTTCAAATAGAATAGAATAATCGTATTTATGTAGGGATTCGATAACGAATAGCAAAGAACGAATAAACAACACTAATACTGTAGAAGCAAATGTACATCTGGTACGAAAAGTACTCTTGAGGAGGGCTTAGGTAGCGAAGAATTGCAAGAAAAACACTGTACGCCATGACTCTTCATGAAAATGTATTTGCACAAGCAAGATCGCAGGGAGGAAGGTGAAAAGTAAGAGCGACACTAATCAGAAGTGCTAGATAACGAAGGAAAAAGGAGGTAATTGAGCAGTAAAGGTGAATGGACATACAGCTGTGAAGAATGGAGGAAAAACCCTGAGCAATAAGAAAAGTATTGTGCCAATAGACACAGGCACACGAACACACCGATAAGCGTCCGGCGAAAGGTCGCCAACGAACTGACGAGAAACTCGAACTGCAATCCGTGTCCTGGATGGGAGTGTTGCATTCTTGAGAAGGCATAAAGAAATGAAAAACTTTATAGACTGACGGGAATCGTTCAAGCAGCACGTACCTGCGTACCTGTCAGTACAAATTGTCGAAAACAGTCGGCACTTTTTATGATGTATCGACGAACACTCGAACAGTAACGAGAGAAAAAAAAAGCTTTCCCCTGCAACAGTGTGACGCTTTACGATAAGAAGTGGAAAGTGTTAGGGTTCACTCGGATTCGAAAGTGCTACGAACTTTGTTGCGACGCCAAAAGTGAACTTCACATTCCGATCATGAAAAAAATTGAAGAGAATCTGTAAAAATTGTAGAATAAAAAGTAAAGTAAGAGTAAAATTTAATTATATATTATAGTGATAAAATTTTCTCGTAGACGGCGCCTTTGCATTCATGGGAATACTTACTAATATTAAACACTGTCACGGTTCCTTTCACTGCGCGAAATTCTTGAAATCGATGATGAGACCTAATTTGCGACATCGGCGAGGCCGGCTTCCCTTTCATTCTTGATCCAGGAGATTGTTTGAGCAGATTTTCGATGGCAAGTTCTTCCCACTAGTAAATAAGGGATTCGGAACGTTGCTTACAAATGCTTCAGTGAAAACGCAAAACACCGCTCATTAATGCTGGAAACACAAGTCGCGGTATCAGTTCACCCAACGAGACAATTCTTTACACCACAGCAATGACGAAATGAAACTGTGAAGAGTGGGTAACTCGTGAAATGACTCAACAAAACAACTCTCAGACTCGTCCAATAAGATCCCTTTTGCAAAAATTCGATCTATCCAATCTGCTAAATTTTGTCAACCCTATATGTGTAAAGAGTTGTTTCGTTGAGTGATCTGATGTTCCGAGCTTTCCTGGCTTTCTGAATTCTGGATTTGTAGGCAGAGTTTCAAGTTTATAGCGCAACGCTTTCAATATAAGCTACGTCGAGAAGTCCAGAACCATTTAATCCACTGAAGAAACCCCAATATCAAGAATTTCTCCCAACGCTGTTTCTGAATTCGTTATTTTTGCTTAGAAACAAATCAATTGCAGCTAACAAAGTGCAAGGAAAAAATTTTGACGATGACGATCAAGTGCCGCCGGCATGATCTATTTACAATGAGAAGAGAAGAGCCGCAGACCTCCAGCTGAAGGAATAGCACGAAGATTCGCATTGATCTGAAGACGGCTGTGTGTAGGAGGATGAACAAGGGACCGTCTTATGCGTACGTATTTGTTGTATTTTGAGAATTCTGGGCTTAACGAAATAAGTAGGCCAGAGCAGGTAGGAACGATATACTTCTCAACTTGTTTTCCGCCTACGAGGTTTTCAGATGGAACCTTTATTAACCTGACGTTTCGGCTCTTTCCCCGTCTTCAGACGCCTAAATAGAGGTTGGTATGGAACGATCTCACGTTTATTCGGTCACGTGTCACAATATCCGGGTCGGTGTTTCGATAAAGGTGGTGAAAACGGAAGCAATGCACTTTGAAACTAGTCTTACGTAGTGTCCCACCGGATCCGCTGGTAGCACACGCACTTCCGGTCGCTACCCGGTACACCGAGGAATGGATCATTGCTGTGTAGGATCACCAGCGGAGACATAGCGTTGATCTACTCACAATATCATTCAGTTATAGTTGAAAGAGCGATACAAGAGGCAGGAAACTCATTTGTTATTGACAAGCATCCATTCCTATTATTTTTTTGAAGAGAAAACCCCTCAAACCTTTGAAGACACCATCGACTTCACCAGTGTCCTTGATCTGCGTGATCGCATGATAGTTCTTTCATCTAGATGTGTTGCAATATTCAACATTTTATTCTCGTCGAAAAACTCCACGGATTCCAGAACCTTGCAGAATATGCAGTCTGCAAATGGACGAAAAAAAAGTGTACTTAGGCAAACGAGAACGTTCTCATGAAATTTCAAGAAAAGAATGAGTCAGTGGACACCTTAAAGTCGTTTGGTTAAAAGGATCACTTCCGACAAATACGAATGCGAACCACGACGGCTGACTATAGGATCCAAAGGTTTGCTCACAAACCTTTTCCTTCTTCTGAATAAGAGTTATGGAAGCATTCAAATTTGAGTGCTTGTGGAAGTCCCACCGCTTTTGAAGAGCTACTTGAAAATGACTTCGTCGTCGATAAGTCGCAATGTTTGAAAGAATGTTCAACCAGACTGAAGCCAACAAAACTACGTTACTTCAATTTTCAATTGCTCCGATCCTTAGTAAAAGTTTGGGACGTGGTTGCAAAAAGCGGAGAGAGGTGGGGACAAGCGGAAGCAACTCCTACGCATCCAGTGAATGGGCACATCAGGATTCTTGAGATGGAAGAATACTGTTCGAAATGATTATTTCTTTGCTCACGACAGTGTATATATATACAGCATCGAAAGGTGAGGAATCCTAGGAAATATTAAACATTAAGACGAAAATAAAATTTCCGTCGAGAAGAATATGAAGAATAAGCGTCAGAGTTAGAGAAAACATAGATGAGGAATCTAGCTATTATTGAGTGTTAGGGGAAAAATAAAATTTTCATAAGATTACGTGTCAGAGATAAGAGAAAACATAGATTGAGGAATTCAGTAAAATATTGAATATCAAGGCGAAAATAAATTTCTCAGGAACATAACATAAACTAGTCATTTCCACAATATGAAAATGGAAAAAGAAGCTGATTCAAAAACTTCTGCATGATAATATGAATCATGAACGTTTCTGAAAAAAAACAACACAAAAAAAACCGCCGCCACAGTGATGAAATACACTCATCTTCCCTTTCATCTCATCATTCACACGGGTGTAAAGAGTTGCTTTGTCGGATTAACTGATCACTCTGGTGATACTGATTACTGTTTTCTGGATTTCTAGAGAGAAATTCGTGCTTTCGCCACAATGCTCTCTCTACGAATCCACGTTTGCAAACTGCGCCAAAGAATTTATCTATTTAACGGGGAGAAAAACACAAATAGTGAGTTGAAAAAAGACATTTCCACGACATAAATACGTATCAACTTTATAGGATCATTCAAATGTAGTAAATATTTATCTCTACACTTCAGTTATTGCACTGGTGACATTTTGGTGCATAAAGGTCATTATTTTAATTGCGTTTCTGACAATTATGTATCTCTTACCGATAACAATTGATTGGAATTGGATGACATTCATTCCATCTTGATCAACAAGGAATCATTTGAAGGTGCGAACAACTGGAAATGTTATATCCAACAGAGCCAAAAACACTCATTCACAGTTCAGCAACGTTCCGAAGGCGCTGCGACTTATAATCTTCCACAGGCGGGGGGCGATTCCGTCCATTTCTTCCTAATTGCCGCAAAAAAAAACGGCCCGGAAGATGCGGCGCGTGCACAAAACTGGCGCGCTCTCATCGAACTCGTAGAAAGTAGCGCGCCGGAACGCTCGAAGACGTGTCTTCCGGGCCGTTTTTACGGGAATTAGAAAGAAATGGACCGAATCACCCTCCTCTCCATAATCTACGATCCCGTATACGAATACTCCACCGTGAAATCCGTACCACCTCAGATTCGTGGTGTGATGCCTATAAGCGGTTGCGCTTATGGTATCGCGATAGGACCTTCAATCGTCATTGCACGCCGACTCTGGAGCTAGCAAGTGTCGAGCGCAACCGCTTACGTAATTGTACTAGGGTTCAGGTCGTTTTTTCCACAAATGTACTGCATCCAATGACTTCCTTACAACATGAATATGAGTCCCTCCGTGCAAACGTCTATGGTAGATGTTTAGTGAGCAATGCGTGGGGCAAAATGTAGAATTTGGAACGAGGATTTTAGAATGAAAGAGATGTTAGGACAAACTAGTCATGCAGCAGTGTTATTATTAACCACAGAATCAATAGCGTTTTAAACGTGACGGACGAGTTCTCGAAACAAATAGCAAACGTGTCTTTGTCAGCGGTTTACACCTCTCGTGATTTTTTTTTATTCTGTTTGCTTTTTTCTTTCTTGTTATGTTCGCTTGTTATCTTTGCGTACTTCTCTCTTATCTTCCGCGTTGATTTTTAGTGCTCGTACCTCAATATTTGATTGAGATTGTGTTTTTCTTTTACAAAATAACGATCATATTTATTTAGGATCTTTCATTTAGAATTCATTTTCTGTTTTTTTTTCTGTCTTTTCTGTGTTATGTAGCTGTTTGAATCAGGTACTGTTTTCCACCGTCAGGATTCGGACAGATAATTTTTTTTAATTTGTTGAGTAAATCTTACATTTTTATATAGTGTGATTAACCTTGACCAACGACAATGGTTTATTTTCGAAGGATGTTAAACATTATGCCCACATGGGTGGCCGCTGAGTTTGCTTTGTCCTGGTAATCTACCTATTTTTAACCTTCTTTTCTAATGAGAAACGTCCTTTTATTTTATTTGTGTAAGCAGTGATATTATGGTGGTTTGTATTTTATCTATATCCCTTTTATTTTCCTGCAAATTACATCTGAAATCTGGGTTGTATGATCTGGGAAAGCGCATATTCTCTTCTTTTCTAGCTCGAAAAAGTGCGGATGGAGTCTCAACCAACAGAAGTTAGTTTCGTACCAACCAGTACCTCAAAATATTTCCACACACAGAAAAAAGTTTTCAAATTATAGACAAGTTCTGGTAAGTGTTTGTTTAGAAAGAAGCATTGATCTGCACTTTTCAGAACATCTGAAACTTTAGTTTGTTTCAGGCCATTTTCACGACGTTCGCATGTCAGTTTCTCGAGGGCGTAAATGTTGCGGTAAAGAGATTTGATTGAACAATATAGCAACGAAGATTTGAGCAGGAACATCAACTTTGATTATTGCAGCATCTAAGAAACACCCATACCTTGCGGCAGAAACGATGTACTTAAAGGCAGCGTACCATGAATTTGAGATGGTGCGGATTTCAGGTGGAGTATCCGTATACGAGGTCGTAGATTATGGAGACGGGAGTAGTTCCGCTCATCTCTCCTTGCATCACTGCAAACGGCCGCCTCCAGAATCCGCTGTTTCGAACGACGCCATCTATTGCAACGCTCCACCTCTTGCGCCGCCTCCGCCCTGCGATTCGTTGAAAATCAATTTGGAATGCCCCGATAGGCAGTAAGGGACACTACGCGTGCTGCTTGCAGTGATTCACGGAGAAGAGCGGAGCCACGCCGGTCTCCATAATCTACGACCCCGTATACGGATACTCCACCTGAAATATCAAATATAGAAATATGAAATAGGCAGCACACCACAAATCTGAGGTGGTACGGATTGGTACCACCCCCAAATTCGTGGTGTGCTGCCTTTAATCGATGTCAGGCTTTCGCGAGAACAGGCAGCAAATAGTAAGAAAAACTGAATGAAGATGCGAAATAACGCAGAAAATGAGTTCTACGCAACCTGTTGGCATGTCCTGGGTCATTGTGCAGGGCAAAAAGTTATTTCTTTTCGCTGTAACCATAGAATCAAAGCCTTTCTCTGCACTTCTGCCTATGGATCCACCCTGCAGATGTGTGATTATTTAGCTGGGAAGGAAAAGAGAAATGGAATAAAGGAGCTTATATAACTTCATTCTTTTATTTTCAGAGGAACACTATCAGAAGCAACGAAACGTTGCCTTGTTCTTTAAATACCGGTGTCTTCAGCTTAACTGACACTAACTGCTTCAAATACATGTGAACAAACGAATGTTGTTCAGGGTAGTAAAATTCCTCAGAGGTTTGCAACGATATCGTAACGGAGATCCCGAATGACTTTTTCCAACACGTCGATCCTGGATTCAAGGAAGCGATGTGCCTACCTTAGCCATAGAAAACGATGGTGAATGGCTCAAAAGCAGCGTATTACAAAATTTGACGTTTTGTTGTTCAGATATCACCAGGAAGAGGAGAGTGAAACTCGTGAAAACGAGCGTGATTACCCTCAACTCCCTTCTCTCTCTCAACTTCAGCAGTCATTGACTCAAATGAACAGGAAGAGGGCCCCAACCTGAAGAGTCGCAGACGAGTTGCAGATTACCATGTTTCTACTACCCGTAATATGTTGCATCGTTAGGGAAATCGGAGGAACCAGAGTTGTATCACACAGGGATTGAGTGTATTCGAGAATTAACCTACTACTCCTAGCTTAATGATCCCAACATCGTCAACATTGAGATGCGATGGATTTAATTTGAACGTTTCTCGTCCAATCTATTATTATTTGGTTGGAAGGAAAGTTTTGAAAGACCATATAACTCAATTTTGAAATATATTTTTTCTTTACTTTGAAAGATCCTTGAGCGACCAAAAATGGATAGAATAGGTTGGGATACTTCAAATATAGCGGACGGGCGACCGCAGACCAGCCAAGTTCGAGAATCTTCTGGGGTGCGACCGAAGACATATGCGGGCGCGCGTTATCCTGAAGCAGATTGACTTGGCGCTCTTTTCTGGGGAATTGCGCTTGTCACTGTCGCTTCTGTAAGCAGAATTTGCTAGTGGACGATGCTGTCACATTCTAAAAACAAAAATTCCACAATGTTCACATGGATGTTAAGTCGAGGTGTTGAAACTCCAGGTTTCCGACTTCGAGCCACCGTTGCTTGCGTTTATGGTTGACGTAGCAGATCCACTTTTCGTCGCCAGTAGCCACATGCTGCAGAATATCGCCATTGTTGTACGACAAGAGATGAACGGTGCGGATGTCCGCCAGCACTTGCATCTGATGTTCTGATTTTTTTTTTTGATTCTGTGCGACGTAGACACCATTATTGTAAATGCTGACTGAATACAGCACAACTCAACTCTTTTATATACCACCCACGGATGTTTCGACAGTATTCGGGAGAAACACAGAAATAGCACAAAGTAATTGTTTCAAAATTTTCTTTCCAATATAGTAAATTTGTAGTTAGTTTTTTTTTCGACTAAATAAATTAATAACTAAAGACTAGCGAAAAATCTACGTGTTGGAGAGATTCTATAGGTTTTACAAGATGATTTATCCCGCCGGGCCGCCATCGTAACCATATTTAAGCGTCAAGTAAAATGTGTCTGTCCTAGACATGGGATTTGGCGGCAAGGTGGAAAATTACTTGTGAAGAGATCGATTCCAGCAGGGAAATGAACCGAATGTGATAACTTGGCACAGTTTAAGTGTGTTTTATTAGGTATTTTTACTCCAGGAGGATTAATAGCTTTTTAGCACAGTCAAGTGAATATTACAAGTTTTCCGAATGACTTATTTACTCATCTTCCTATTAACGTAATTTTTTTCGCTAGCCACAGTGCTGTAACCATCATTTGTCCCCACGTCAGGAGGAATCAACAAGTTTTAAATTAGAATATTGGGGTGTTATGTTCACAATTTTATCTCTCAGTCAAAATGATCTAGGTGATCTCGGTTGCGGTTATAAAAACAAGCGGTTATGCAAGCTGGCAATAAAATTGCAATGTGCAGATAATGAATGGAAGGCGAATATTTGATCAGCTCACGGATGTTCCTCTATTGATTTACGAAGCTCGATTTCGACCAATTGGTTTTTCTCATATTTAACGAGGATCCGAATGAGTAAATTAATTACGGAAACAGCAAAAACCGATGTGAAAAAGGTTTGCGTTCTCATGATGTAACTCTGTATTATTAACTGCGATACAAAAACCAATAAGTTTTTACAAGATGATTAAACTGGAAAGAATTCCAACAAAGTACAGGGTAATCACAAACGATTCCTCGGGTTTTGAATGAATTCACTTCACAAAATATTACACAAAAAATAGTGATTGATACATTGTATGAAGGAATACATTTTCAAGTTTCTTATACATAATTACAAATGTTCTGTGTGATCGACACACAGAACACATTATTTCACGACAAACATCTATGCAGTGGTCAAGTTCAGCCCATACACGATCGAGCATTTTTCTATCACAGTTCACCAACGCAGCCGTGATCTAATTCTAAAGTTCAGGAAGTGTTGTGGGAAGAGGTGGGCCGTACACGTTACCTTCCACGTATCTCCAAAGAAAAAATCACAAACTGTAAGGTCTGGAGATCTTGGGGTCACTTTGAAGGAATCACCCCACGAATCAGGGGTGGTACAGGTTTCAGGTTTGTTATTTCTATATGGGATCGTAGATTGTGTGAAAGAGAGTGATTCTGTCCGTTCATCCCTGTATCAGTGGAAACGGACCGCCCAACCCCGCCCCGCCTGCAATTCGTCGAAAACCCGTTCGGACGAATCGCAGGCGGGGGGCGGCGCAACGGTGGGGCGCTGCAATTGAGGAGGTGGTAAGAAACAGCGTTCCGTGGTTGTCCGTTTCCACTGATACAGGGAGAAATGGACGGAATCAGCCCCTCTCCATAATCTACAACCCCGTAGACGAATACTTCACCTGAAATCCGTACTACCTCAGATTCGTGGAGGGCCCTTCGGGAAAGGTGGTCGCCCGCAGGTTTTTCCTTTACAGAGCCGGGTTGCTTCCTTAAACTGTCAATACTGTCGTCACAGAATGCTCTGATAGGTTGGTCGTTGTGTGTTGTATTGTCTTTGGAGAGTACGCTCTTCTGTTTTGATTTTTTTTTAATGAATAACAAACTAAATGTAACAGGAAGTGGAAGAAATACATTCAAAAAAAAAAATCCAGTGTTATTGAGAAATCGAACTTTGTCTTCTAAGTTTCAAAATTTCACCGTATACGATTCATACAGTTTTTAAGAACTTTTTAAGAGTTTAAGTGGACAGGCTAATGAGGAAGTCCGGTGTCAATTCAACCATCAAAGTACCTTAAAATTTGAACATTTTCAACACACAACATGGATTTTCAAATGCTTCCATAAATTACCTTCAAAAAATTCGAGGTTATTCAATTTTTTTTTCAACTATGATTCTAGTCCAAATATTCCCGAAGAATCGAAACCCAGCGGAACGCAGAAGAATATTTCGTCGTGGCCCGTGGTGCCGACAGGTAAAAGATCGCAAGTCGAGTAACGAGGCTAGGCACGGCTATGAACTCGGTGGATGTTCGAGTGCAAACAAATTTCTGAAATCGAAAAAGTTTCAATGTGTTTTCAAACCTTCCAATGTCATTTTTTAGTTGTATGTACATCTGTTCACCCACTACATTGTTACGTACAACACGTGATCTAGAATTCCTTCAAATAGCCGAGCAATGCAGTCAAATTTCAATAGATCTCATTCATTCAACCGGGGCCAGAAAAGTAAGTTTCCCTCTTCCATTCGATTTCGTATGGAACAATGAGAGACAAAAATGAAATGTACCACATTGAAAAGATTTTAACATGTGAAAAAAATCTAAAAAAAAATAGAATGCATTCTAATATGCCAAAAAATTCCCGTATCTATTTTTTATTCTTTTTTCACCAGGATGCAGGTGCTGTTACGTTCGCTAATTTTACTAAGTTTCCTGTTGACCATGCATTTCTTGAGCGCGTTCAGGGTAGGACACAATTTTTTGTTTAAAATCTTTTCATGTAAACAGCACATGTGCACTGAAATTTCAGGTGCTCTGGAATTTCCCTTCAAAAGTGTGTCAAAAAAACCATAGTATAAATTTCACAAAATATGAAATCGAAACTAATAAAGGTAGGTATGCTTAAAAAACCCAGTTTCTGGAATTTTGGGTACCAAACAGAGCCAAAAAAATAATTAAATTTCGACATATGGGAGGTAATTTTGTGCCTGTGCTACTTTCAGATGTTGAATTTTATGGCGAAAAAATTGTGATTTTTTACGAGTTCGGATTCGCTCTCTATCCGTATTTCAAGAACTACGATGAGAGTAACCCAATTAACAATGGAACACCTCAGGTATCACCGTTCCAACGTTGCCAACATTTTCCTTCAATTTATAAACTCTGTCCTAATCCACTGCTTTGATAACTGAAATTTAGAAATGTGACTTGGAAAAACATCTGCAGGAGGTCGCAAACAATATTACAAAACGAATTCCACAACAAAACTTCTCTGGTCTTGGAATAATTGACTTAGAGGAATGGCGCCCGCTTTTCGACGAGAATGGATATGGAACCAAGCGGGTAAGATTGGTCTTCATATAAGATGCGGAGTAGATACGGAACAACATTTTTTTAATCGAAGTATATTGACCTATTGCACAGTAGAAAGGTGCTTCTTGGAAAAAAAAGCTTGAAAAGCAGTTTCACAACTGTCCTGCTTTATTTGTTCGTATATTAGGTGTATCAAAATGTGTCAATTAAAATTGCAAAGGAAAACCTGCGAAACGAACAAGATGAGAAGAAAATTAAGAAGAAAGCAATAAAGGAGTTCAACAAAGCTGCTAAGTACAATTGATCCGTGAAGTTTGGTTTCTAGAAGTAGTTCAGTTGAAAAAAAACCCTTTTACAGGAAGTTCTTCGTTGGTACAATTAAAAAAGCAAAAAATATGCGTAAAAAAGCCAAGTGGGGTTTCTACGGTTTCCCCTACTGTAACTACGATGCCGGTAAGAATGGAGAGTACAACTGCTCAAAAAGATATCAGGATTGGAACGATAAGTGAGACTTATTTCTTTACATTTTTCTGTTCTTCCTCCTCATAAATCTTCATTTGACCTGAGCACACAATGACTTTCGTGGTGGGAATCCTCGACAAACCCAAATCTTGTTGCACGTAGTTAAAGAAACGTCAATCAATCCAATGGGTGACTTCAATATCCGTAGCCCGAAAGTGCCGAACCAATTTCGTGACTTAGACACACAAATACACACAAAAAAACACGTCTTAATAAGCCTGTTATTACCTACTTTTTATTTGACTATTGCGTCGAAAGAAGTTTATGTCGGAAAAAATTAGCCTTAAAAGCAAGACCGAACTCTTTTGCTCCACAGTTCCATGTAGAAAATGAAGTCGATTAAAATTGTTTTGCTAAGCAATGAGAGCGTAGTTAAAGCGGAAGCAATAAAGGAGTTTAACGAAGCTGCTAAGTACAATTGATTCATAACGTTTGGTTTCTAGAAGTGGTTCAGTTGAAAAAAGTCTATTCTTCAGGAACTTCTTCGTTAAGACAATTCAAAAAGCGAAAGAAATGCGCGAAAAAGCCAAATGGGGATTCTACGGTTTCCCCTACTGTAACTACGATGCCGGTAAGAATGGAGAGTACAACTGCTCAAAAAGATATCAGGATTGGAACAATGAGTGAGACTTATTTCCTTACATTTTTCTGTTCATTCTCCGTTATCAGTCTTCATTCGACTTGAACACGCGATGAGTTTCGCGGTGGGAATCCTCGACCAACCCAAATCTTGATGCACGTAACTAAAGAAACGTCAATCAATTCAATGGCTGAACTCAGTCTTCCTAGAGGGTGCCGAAAACAGATTCTGTCTCAAACTTTACGTACATGTGTACTCTTCAAAATGAACTAATATTGAAAATTTCCTCAAACAATAGCAAATTTTTACTCCCATTCCTGTAGCAAGTGAAGTGGCAAAAATCTTTTGCTTGGTGATTACAGAGGCAGCTGGTAACCACGTCCTAAATCCAGTAACTCACAACATGATTGATTAGAATGTCTTTCAGAATGATGTTTATCTTCAATGAAAGCACTGCTCTTTTTCCTTCAATATACCTAGGATTTAATGCGAGCAGTGAGCAACGGTTCCGCTACGTTCAGGTACGTTTATTACGACGCATTACATTTGGAATTTCAATAAACCTAGCTCATCTTCAACTACTATATAAGGGACAATAAATAAACTAAGGATAACAAGCCTAATTGAAGCCTAAAACTTGAATTTTTTGATCATGATTTGAACAAATACAATATTCAATACAATTAAAAAAATTAGAAAGATTAGAAATTAGAAAAAAATGGACGGAATCACCCTTCTCTCTATTATCTACGATCCCGTATAGAAATACTTCACCTAAAATCCTTACCACCTCAGATTCGAGGGGTGATGCCTTTAATCGTCCTTTTAATAATTCAAGAGCCGTATAGAATCTAAGTGCTTATTTTAATAAGGCGGTACGAGCGCCCAATGACGATAAGAAGCATTGAGAAAGCTCTACTAGAGAAGACGATGAGATAAATTTCTGTTTTCCTCCTATTAATTCTTGATTTATTTTCCCTTTAGCTCCCAAAATGTTTGGGCTCAACTCTTCTCTGAGTCCCAGAAAATTATTTCTCATTACTGAACCCTTATACGAGCTGTACAGCACTGTACAGCAAAGTACTTATGTGAACATTCCTATCCATTTTTTAAAGTACTTTTCTGCAAAATGAAAAAAAGGAGTGATACATCTTTAGCTTTAGATCTATTTCAGGCAATTTTAACGGAAGCTCGAAGAATCGCTAAGAAATTCAACCCGCCACTACCGATATACGCATATACGAAAATTGAATACGACCCACTGAAAAAACTTGAGGAATTCTACAACGACGTATGTCCGAGTGCAGTGCTTGTTTGAAAATTTCCTACAATGTTTGCTGAAATGTCCTACAATGTTTCCGTTCGAGGATTTTCGCAATTTTTTTCGTAAGACATAGTTCCAAATCATTCAAAAATTTTCCACTGTCATTTTGCCAAGTGTTACCTGGAGATCTTTTCCATTTCGATCCTCGATCATGTCAGAGAGATGAGATTCTGTATTACCAATGATGAAGGTAATTTAGGATGATTTACTCACAACAATAAGACAACCGGCTGACCTCGGTATCGATGGAATCATCATCTGGAGTAGCAGTAACAATATGACGGATCGCTGCTCAAAGATCAAGGAACAAGTGGAAAAAAGGATCGGACCGTGAGTTTTTGACGAAACTATAGGAAATGTGGTGTTATTTCTAAAGACTACGGAATAATGTCCGGTTAAGTTAATTATCATTTAATTTTTTTTAGAAATATTACAAAGACAGTAGAGGGTCACAAGAAATGTCGAACAGATAAGTGCGGTGGTCACGGGAAATGCATATTACCAAACAGCACAATGTAAGTTTGAGGCGTATATTGATGTCGGTAGTTCAATTGCGCCGATAGGTTGCGACACATTCATCCAACTCGAAAAAAAATACTAGTTTATCCTATGAATAATGCGGAATTCTACACATCCTTTATTTTTTCCCAAAATTAGAACGGACAAAGCTTTTGAAGTCTATAGTATATTCTCCTTGATTTTTTTCAATCGTTCTCCATCTTTTTGATCAGCAAGATAAAATAAGAGCGGAGACGAATTTGGAAGCAATATGCAGCGAAGTTGACGATGTTGGGATCTGTCCACGAAAAGATAGGAATAGGGGCAGAGATGAGGAGCACAAGGGCGATAGCACTCAATTCTCTCTAATTATCTTGAGAAACGGTGTGGAGAACGGTTATCTGAACCAAATTCTCCTACGAGGCACCTAAGAACGCATTACGTGTGCGAGCGCAGCCATACGATCTGCGTCTGTAAGCGAGCGTACAACTAGTGGGCTGCTGGCGCTGCTTCTATCGCCAGGTCAACAAGGTTGTGCATCCCTAACTCTATTTTTTCAATGGAGAGATCCGAACAATCAATTTCGTTGTAACCACCTTTTAAGGCACTATGCTTGAGCGAAGTGGTACACTGCAACGAACGACTGCCCAGGAAGTGTAGGCCACAACTTCCGACGGCGTTGTACATGGATTTTCTGTAAGATTTCCTACTGCTAGTTTAGTCGGAGAGTCTACCTTTGGTAATCTCTCCACCTGAAAAACAAAGTAAACAAAATTCTTAATCCCTGTTATCTAATTCGCAGTTTCTCATTTGTTAGTGATCTACTTAATAATGTACGTGTGTACTCAGAGTTTTCCGTCTGCGTTTTGTAAAGTCCGGACTCTTTCTGTTTTGGGATACAGGTGCAAAGCATTTGAACTGAGAAATGGTTTAGCGTATACATTGGTCTACAGGAACTGTGATCTTCGTTTTTTTTTTCGCGAAAGAAACTGAATATTTGTGAATATGTGAGCATTTTTGTGAACCCAAGACGTGGTTCCGTTGAATTGTGAATTTCTGACCGGCCTATTTTTTTACGAGTAATAAGAAGTAATAAGAATATCATTACAGATGAAACACAACTAATACACTGTTTGAAGGCACACCCGGAAGCACAACTACGATTTTAAAGATAGTGAATACGAATGCGAATGCGATTCTGACTACAGCGGAGAGAAATGTTCGCAGAAGAAAGAAGAACAGAAAAAGAATAGTTAACGTCGTTGGAATCACGGATAAGTTACGATCAATCAGATCTCCTCCTTCACCAAAAAATGTTCTTATAAAAGGATAAAAGAATAAAGTCTCTGGTGTATCAATCCACTTGGTATACGTCTACCTGTTTTGCTGCACTTCGTAATCATTGAGATTTTGGAACTCGTGTTGGCCTATACAATGACTTGAGGGTGGGGGGAGACAGCCGATGTATCAAGTCAGTATTTTTATTCTCCTAGACAAGTCTGGTACTAATTTATCGACCCCGGAAGGATGGAAGGCATGGTTGGCCGAGTTTCGAACCATCGATGGTGCGGCCACAGTGGAGTTCTTACCGACTGCGCTACACCCGCCCCAATGTTCTAATAAATGTAAGAAGTGTAAGAAAATGTTCCAATAAATATTGAAACATCATAGCAGAGGATAGAACATCCGTTTTTAACTAACAGTTGATTTTTGTTTCAAATTTAGATAACTCTGCGTTACAGAATTCATCTGATCCAGGTTTATTTCGTCAGTTCTAGAGGTGAGAAGTTGCTCCATCAAATAAACCGATGCCTCGAATTCTCTTGGCAAATATAAATCATGGATCTTATTCCTACACGTCGCTCTTGAATTCAAGAGAGCGGGGTGCCTGCCTTACCTTACAGAGATTTGTGATAAATGATTCCAAAAATAAATATAAAGAACATCTCAATAAATATCAAGGCATCACAACGGAAGACAAAACATCCGTTTTCGACTCAAAATTGATGTTTTCTTTAAAAATAAAGAATTTCGCAAGATTTCCAAATGCATCAGTCACGTCAAGATAAATAACAAAAAAAAAGAACAAAAAGAACAGTCTCCAGCGGAATTTCTGCTCCGACATGAAGCACGACGCAGTTGCGTAAGCAGTTGCGCTCGAAACGGTGCGGTGGAGCGTAGCTGTTAGGATCGAATGAAGACTCCTGGTACCACCGTTCATTGCTGCCGTTCACGATGGTCCCACCTCGATTCCAACTGCTATCTCCACCGCGCCGCTTCGAGCGCAGTCCCTTACGCAACTGCACCGTGTTTCATGTCGTTTTGACTCGACTATACCTCATTGTTTCGCATAAGATCATCTAGCGACGGGCGGGTCCACGTCAGGCGTCAATACAACAATAAGGAAAAGATTATTTCTGAGAGCAATTAGCAGAGACGTTACTATGTTCCAGAAAAGAGGTAAAACAACAAAAAAAAGTTATTAACGTGTAACAATATTGTCGTCATTATTATACAGTACCAAACGGATGTTAAACGATTAAGGGATACAGTCTTCAGCATGTTTATTCCGCTTGGGATGTGACATAAGGGTGGCGCGTTCTAACGTGCCTCGTAGGAACGAATTTCGTTCTTCTTACCCAGGATGATTAGGGGGGAACGAGCGAGAACATGATCATTTTCGTAATCTACACTTCATACTACGAAACAGACAGTGATGAGGGAATCCGCGGGAAAACTAGAGTTGATGTTGTGCAAAGGAGAAATCACATGTTGCTGAGTGACAGTAGCCGGAAATTTCATTTATCACAATTTCGTAAAGTTGTAGGGATCGGTGCTCTGGATAGCGCATTTTCAACGTGGTTTGGTAAAATTGTTATATATCTGCAATATTTCCAAAGAAAAAAATCTAAAATCTTAGCCTCACATTGATAAAGACGACGACAGTATGATTCCATTAGCTTAACCTTACGGCGCTTGGGATTCAACGGGGTCGTTCTGGTGGCCAAATGACTCTGGAATATTAGTAACAATAGTATAGAATAATAGTATATCAATATATATTGAGGAAAATTGTCTACTTTCTTCAATCATTCGTTTGAAAAGTTAGGATTTTTTGTCCACATCGACCAGGGTGGTCGGTATAATTCAAAATAAAAGCTATGCTTGAGCCTAAACCTAAGCCTAGTGGTCATATCTCTCGGAATTCCAGGTTTTCAACGTGGCCCTGACTAAAATTGTTCAATATCCGCAATTTCCCATTGAAAAATACTGGACCTTAGTTCCACATGGGTAAAGCCGATCTGTATTTCGGATTCCATAGCTTTGGTTTTGCGCAGTGCCCAGGATTAAAGGCATCACCCCACGAATTTGGAGTGGAGTGTTACGGATTTCGGGTGGAGTATTCGTATACGGGATAGTAGATTATGGAGAGAAGGGTGATTCCGTCCATTTCTTCCTAATTGCCGTAAAAAACGGCCCGGAAGATACGGCTTCGAGCGTTCTGGCGCACTATTTTCCACAAGGAGTTCGATTGGAGCACACCAGCGTTGTGCGTGCGCCGCATCTTCGGGCCTTTTTTTGCTGCAACTAGGAAGAAATCGACGGAATTACCCACCTCTCCATAATCTACGACCCCGTATAGGAACTCTCCACCTGAAATCCGTACCACCCCAGATTCGTGGGGTGTTGCCCTTAATCGAGTTGTTTGGGTGGCCGCATCTCTCGGTTTCACGTATTTTCAACGTTGTTCTGCCCAAAATTGTTTAGTGTCTAGAATTTCCCTTCAAAAAACTTTGCTGGGACCTCAGGTTAACATCGACAGGTCCGATCGGCATGATTTCGTAGTAGAGGCTTTCGGTACTATCCTGTTAGAGCCTGACTTATTTATATGTTTCATGTACAAAGCCAGTTTCTCCTGCAAAAATTTTATTTTATTTCGAATTTTTTTGACTATGCTGTCCAATCATCGCTGCAGAGGGGTTTCCGTTTTGCTGTGATTATTGCGGTTAACCCGGATGCGGTGAGGATGACTCTTAAGCGCAGCCTCTCACCCGTTCGCTTTGAATCGCCGGCGCCGCGCTTCACGCAATTACGCCCACTGGGTAAATACTCAACAAGCTCAGCAGCTACGTCAAAATCGCCGAGATTGCAGCTCTGTGCAGGAACCCACGTGATTCCGGAAGCTTAACATTCTATTTCTATTTATCCTCATTCTTTTGAACTTAATTCAGCTCCTCTCAGTTTTCTGAGCTCCTAATTCTGTCCTTTTTTTTTTAAAAAAAAGGTGCTCTTACGCACTAATCCTGATACTAGCAAAGTATGTTTTATGTAGAAAGTATTTCCTTAAGTCTCCTTTTCTTTCTCTCCTTTTCCTTTTAATTTTTCCCATAATTGGAGATACTTGGATGTATTTGATCTATATTCAGCATTTTTCCTCCGAGAAATATTTGTTTTAACGGTTTAGAAAACCCGAAAAAGCATATATTCGTAGATAATATACCATGGATTAACCTACCTACCGTAATAATCCAGTAGTAGAAATGCTACGGATACCGTAGCACGAGGACAGGAAGAATTTAAGAGTAGTTTGCACAAAATTGTAATGAATGAAATTTTTAACGGAGATATAAAAATCAATGATAAATTTGATATGAGAATCCGTGATTATGATCTCTATGTCGGATGAATTCAATTATATACATTTTTTTCCAGAAAAAAGAACGATAATTCTATAACAATTAGTGTTTTTACGTACCCAGTTGGTTATACTTCTTTGTATATTTTTTGGTTATACTCTCCCAATGATTTTTAATATTTGAATCATTCACTACAATTTTCTTCAACGTATATGTCTCTGGTCACCGAGAAAATCGTCGAAATGTAATGTGTTGCGTTTCGTCAATATGTTTCATCGGTGCTTGACGCGACGGAGTTTTTTCTTGTTGTTTTTCGCTTGGAAAACATTGTGACGATGTTGTCTGTAGGTCGAATCTAAAGTTTACACTTTGATGCGTGAAGTACTTTGTAGTTGAAGGTAGAGAAGACGGCACAATGTGACCAAATCCTGAAAATCTTAGAATTTCAAAATATACAAATGAATAGGGCGGGAAATAGCTTCGAGTAGCACTTGAAAGGATAAAGGATAAAGTTTCTGGCGTTAATCAATCCGCTTGGGACCTTCGCCGCCACGTTCACTTCAATTCAGAATCGTTTGAGGTCTACGAACGTGTAACTGGCCTATACAATGACTTGCGGTGGCTAGCCGATGTGTCAAGTCAGTGTTTTTATCCTCCCAGACAAGTCTGGTACCCATTTATCGACCCCGGAGGGATGAAAGGCACTAGGGTGAGCACTAGAGCGGATTCGAACCTCCGATCGATCGTGCAGGAAGCGGAACCTCTAGCCGCTACACTACACCCGTGTGGCATTCATTCCATGAAAATATAGAAAACTCCTCCCCTACTTCATTTGCATTCGTTCCGTCCGTTCCTCAAAGTATCATATATCCTCAGGAGGTAATAATCTGTAAGCCAATCCTGCTAATTTGTAGCTGCTGGTAATTTATGCGAATGCTTTCGCAGTAGTTTTTTTTTCTGGAATATGAGCCAACACAGATCGATATAAATTGTTTTTGTGAATCAATTAAATTATGAAATTGAGCAAAATGAAGCGACTTGTGGGGAAAAAAAGCAGAAAACTTTGATAAATCAACGCTTTTTCGCCATTTTTCCCCGCAAAGAACTGCTGTAGTTACTTAACTCACTTAAGTAGTACGAATTCTCTCCATAATAATGCTCTTCGCCTCATGCACACAACTTATTCGAAGCATTGTTTACCTCGAAAGACTTGACGATTGCCGTAGGCGACTTTTTCTTTAAAAAAAACTGTTACATACATCTTTGGGGAAGCATGATGATAATTGCCTGAAATTCAGTAAGGTGTCGATTTCAGAGGGTGAGTTGCCTCTAATTGCTAATCATTTCTGCAAATGAAAAAAATTGGAAATCGAAGCTTTAGTTATGTAAATCATATTCAGAAAAAAATGAGTAGGTATTCAAAAAAATCCAGTTCTAAAAATTTCCTTCCTAATCCAGTTCTAAAATTTTTTTCCTTTTATTTCCTTCCTAATCCAGTTCTAAAAATAACTGGAATAATTTCTAAAAATAATCTAGAATAAAGATAGGTACGACTCACTCAGACTCATTTGATTTATTGCCCGGCGTTGGGTGGTCGTTGTGAGCCCCGTAAAAAAAAAGGGCGCTGGTATTGACCGCCGCCGAAGTCAAGTCACATCGGAAGAATCCAGAGACACTACATTTCTACTTGCTTAATCAACATAATTTTTTTCTTACAGGAAATTGTCACCGTAATTTTTTTTTGGAAAAATTGTGTTTTTCAGAATTGTGAAGAAGTTATTAGATATTGGAGAGTTTTTTGTTTACTTTTGAAATATGAAATGTTATTGTAATGTTCTATGAGGCATTTGTAATAATAAGCTTCTGAATCATTGTTTTCTAATTAAAGGCTGTAAATTACTTCGCTGATTTCCGTGATTTCTACAAACATTTGTGTTTTTCGGACAATATACGTAGCATCAGCATCATTTATTAAAATCAAAATCAATAAAATCAATAAATAATAAGGAACCTAAGAGCTATCGAGGAAAATGAATATTTGTTGCGTGTAATTAGAAGGTTTTCTGGCGGATAATCGTGGCTTATCCTATCATCCTGGAAAATCAAAATTAAAAATTAAGATTAATATTATCAATTATGTCCTGTTAAATATCATTTATTTCCCCCTGGAAAGTTTTGCTTTTCTCGAATTTTTGAACCGTATCCGAGAGATTTCACATACATATTTAATCATACGCCTCTGCTCTTGGATCATTTTTCGCCAGCTATTCGTTCATCTCTTTTGACTGCTCTCTCGAGCGTGCAATCCGAGCGCGAATCGTATGCAAATACGACTAACCGACCACCCATGGCAACTTGACACTCCTGCTCCTGCTCCTACTGTTGCTGCCGGTGCTCCTGCTGCTGCTCATTTGTTTCCTAAATTTTACCCACGCACCCAACACAGAGGTGAGCTTGCGGAGCGCTCTGAGGATAGAGCTCTGACAACCACAAACCTCTTGTTTTTTTTTCTGAGCCTCATCTTTTGTTTCTTTTTTTTTGTTTTAATTAAGTATAGTGTTATCGGGGTTTTTGACATTTACTTGGAAGGAAATTATAAGAAGGTTGTATTAATTAAAATTATTATTAATTATTATTTTGTCAATATTATAGATAATTACTTACAATAATTATTAATTAATAATAATTAAAATTACTGAAAATTACAGAAAGTTATTATTTATTATCACTTCCAATCCAGGGAAACTCTCGAGAAAATAGTTTTTTCTTCTCTAGAATCATACAACAAATTTAAAAGAAAACAAATTTTAGAAAGAAAGAAAGAAAGGAAGAAAGAAAACAAATCCTCTAATTTTCCTCCTTTGACTACTGGACTATGTATTTTACCTAACTGTATCGCTATTAATATTAATGTGACGAAATATAACTTCAGGTGAGCAAACTTAGTAGCTTTCCTCAATTTTTCTACTTATTCACCTTATGTAACCACCTAACTATTATTATTAAGGATAAGAAATATAACTTTACGTAACAAATACTCTAGTGAGCTCTGGAAAATTATTAGGGTAAACATCAAGAGTACATGGATAAAAATCCTAACTCCACGTACATTACATATCTTGGTTACTATTTCACTTCGAAAGACTTCATTATATATATTATATCATGCTCATTGATATTTGGAACATTTCTTCAACTAGAAGACATCCGAAAGTAAACGTCGAAAAAACGATGGAAAATCCGAGAAAAACGAATCCGATAATTGCGAAAATTCAGATTCGAGTTTGTCCTTCGCTTCAACATCTCCTTTCTCCTATGTACATTCCTCAAATTTCCAGCTTATCAAGAATTTTCTTTACATCAGTTTCCGTGTTACTGGTTAAAACGAGCACTTTTATAGAATTTCCCACCTTTCCATTTACATTTTTTAGATTACAATTACAAATATTTACAATTCCAAATCCTCACGAAGTTTTCAAAATTAAAAACTCAGCCTTCAAAATTGAAATTTTCACGTTATGCATCATAGATGATTTGCCGGTTTTGGAATTTTATTGCCTAAAATTAGATGGGTTTTTTTCCTGGGTACCTCTAAAATTAACTGCAATGAACAAACCGCTGCTAATTCCCTAAATGGAAACAGCTAAAGGCACTGGACGTTGTGTGCCGAACCAACTGGAAATCTTTCATTAAAACAATGGAAAATTTCCGGTTGGTTAAGCCACGTAGCAGTCCGGGGATCTACTACTAATAGGGCGCGTTGTTCTTTATTCAGAGTATTCCTTTTTCAGAAAAAAATATTCTTTTTTTTTTGGAATTTTTAGTCACCCCCTTCCTATTCACGCTTGAGTGAAGTGCTCTGAAGTGCTCTGGACTTTGAGCAGCTTCAGCCGTACACATTCATCCATCACACATCTTTAGTGCTTTTGTTCTTTACGATTGAAGTGCATTAGCGCCGTAAGGCGTTTCTATATGTTAAATTCTTAAAAGCGTATAAGTACCACTTTAGCTTTGTTCCAATGATGTGTTGGTGGTCCCATTGAATCCATAGTAGCTTCACTAATTTTTGGTGGTTTCTAGTAAACTACATTAAGAATTGTTGGGAAATCTTTAAAATGTTCCGCTTATTTTAAAAATCCCGTTTAGATTCTCAGTATTATCCTTTTTTCTTTTCATTTTTGAAATAAGAACAAAACCAACAAAACCATAAAGTATGCTTAAAAAATAAATATAAATAAAATGTATAAAGTACAGAGTGAGAAGATTAACGAAGAGTTATATGTTGGATAGAAAGCTAAATTTTTGTATTTTTTATTATATTATTTTAATTTTATTATAATATTTATTATTATTTATTTTTATTTTCATATCATAATTATTTATATATTGTTATTATTATTATTACTTATATTTTATATTATTAATTATTTATATTTTTACATTATTTATTTATGGTGACTAAAATACGTAAATACATATAGTCGTCGCCAATGATGTTCAACCGCGCTGACGCAGCGCATCTATCAATCTTTTCGAAGAAGGGATTTTCCCCAACCGATCCTCTCTTGCTGCTCTTTTTTCACGTTCTTCGTCTTCACAGCATATTAGAAGGAAGAACTAAATGGTTTTTCTCTGAGAATTTTTTCTGGTTGGAAAAAAAATTTCCCGAGTAAAATGACTTATTCTAGGGAATAAGATAAGTACATTTTCATTTCTATTCATGAAATTCCATTTTCCCTTCCACTTGAACAATTTTCTCTTCTCGTTACGGTAGTCGTTTAGGGTGAATAAATGACAAATCCGCTTTCTCTGGCAGATCTCTGCAGGCGACAACTGTCATTTTCGATGATGGATGGTGATGCTCGGAGGCGATCGCTACAAAATCTGCAGTTGTGCCAGCCAGCTTGCAGCCAACCTAGTTTTTCATCGATAATTCGGATCATCATCAGCCATACGGCGAACGGAGTCTCTCCGTTCCACTTCTCTAATTTATTCATTATTATTTTTTTCCCAATTCAAACGACATATGGTGTATATTACGACCGTTAAATAAATCCCTCCGTGTCGTTATCCCAGCAGAAATCGGCGCTATAATATGTCTATGCTACCCGGAATAAGAATTTTCACATCGGGAATCAAGAAAAGAAAAACATTTTCTATTTATTTTCGAACGCAATTCAAATCGAATTATAACTATTCGAATTTTTATGATTCATGATTGATTTTAATGTCAACACTCGTCGCCGCCATAACATTTCTTTCCGCTTTTTTCTTTCTCTAAAACTTTTTTTTTTGCCGAGGAACGAAACTCATATATCGCGTTTGTTTGTGATACTACCACGCTTCTTAGTTTCAAACCCATTCATCTTTAATAATGGGTTTGTTTTCATTCTTAGCGTTGGAATGTTATTTTTCCCCCTGTGATCCATCTCTTCTTTTTATTTTCTTGGATTTCATCGTAATAGTGCGAGTTTTTGCTCCACGAACGAATGGGACCTTTTGCTCATAACGTCTTTTTTTAAAACTGTTCTCTTGTATTGGTGCCAATTCTGTGTACTTTCCAGATTGCCTTTCCTCGCTAATCCTTAAAAAACCAGAAAATTTCCTCCCTTCTCCTTTGATTCGAAACAGAGTCAGTCTTCTTCTTAAGGATCAAGTTCAGGGGATTGTTAATCTCTAAGCGCTCCTTGGATTGAAATAATCTCCTATTTTTATCTTTCTTCCATTCTGTTTTTTTTTTCAACTTACATTTTTAGATACTAAAATTATTCGCAATCAAGCAGCTCGATTTTTTTTAACAGATGAAAACTAAAGAACAGGAAATGATGAAATCAGTGAAATGAAAAATGTTTGAATATATAGGAAAATGAGTCTATTTGTCGGATAAATCTTTTTTCTTCTGCCTTTTCACTCACCAGCATTTTTGTGTAATTAACCGAATTACTAGACAAATAAAAATATATAATATAATAAAATCAATGTAATAAATAATTGACGACATAGAATATAAATATAATAAATATAATAATACAGTATAAAAATAATATACAAATAAAAATATAAATATAAACAAATAAGGGAGGTAAAATCATATATATTGATTAGTGTTGTAGATATATTTATTATATTTAGCAGATTGACCTAAATCCCAACTTCTGATCACCATTTTGATTCGAATTGCTCCAGTTTTCTACGGCAATGAATTTCTGACAAATTATTTCTTAGACGAGAAGGGGGAAAAAAAACGGTAGCCGAGAAGGTAAATCGTTGTTGTGAAGTGGAATGTGATGAAAAATGTGTGTGCTCGTTGTACTGAGAAAATATCCTCGAAGTGCTGTGAATAAAGTCGTTCAAGTGGATTATTGACGTTGTCGAGAATTTCTTCTTACGATCCCACCACGGCTGTGAAGCCGGCCGACGAACACCAGTTGGATGTGATGTGCTTCATGCGCATACGTTCCACAGGAAATCCAATCCAAATTAGTTGTTCTGTTCTGGAATTTTTTAGGGACGCTTTAGGACCTTCAGTAGATCAAATTCTCAGCTGTTTTTCCTCGTAAAAATTTTGATATTTAGTGAATTTCTTTTTTTTTTTTTGCTAACCAACACAGTTTAGTTTATAAGAAGCGTCTCCTGTTTAAAGACGCCTTGTACATTTTGATTGGCAGACACACAGCTAGTGAGGTTCCGTCTTTTTTTTGGTTTTTTCGGGAAAGATCCGTCCGTGGGACACATGTAAAGGGCGTCATCATTTAGAAAAATGATCCTTTCGAATCGAGGTATGTATGTATCTCACCTAGCTTTTCTGTTCTAATATCATTTTCCAAAGGGTGCAACTTTTCGTTCGCACTTTTCCCTGATTCAATTTTATTCTCCTTTCTGACTAACTGAAACTTTTTCCGCGTCGGCTTTCAATCGCAGTGAAATTTTCATGTTCGTAGAAATTTCGATGAAATAATTTTCTCTGAATGTACTTTGGATAAAGCGGATTATAGATTTCTCTTATAAATGTGTATTTGTTCTGGATTAAACGATTAATCTGCCGCCTTCAGCGGGCGGCGCACTGAGCGATTTTCTTGTCCTTCTATCCACGAGAGCAAATAACCTTCAAAGTTCCAATCCTTAAATTTGATAGGAATCTCTATTTTTCTAGATTTTCGATGTAATTTCTATGTCCAGAAATATTTTGTCTAACAAGTATGATAGTAGGTAGCGAAGGAAAATCGACTTTAAGCAGGCCTAGAAAAGTGGATCTTTAAGGATTTTTCATTCTGTTCAATTTTGTATTTTCTTTAAATTTACAACCTATTTATAGGTGCCTATTTTCTCGTTTTTCTTTATATTGAGCGCTCCTAAAAATATCCTATTCATTTGAATCGGAGCTTCTGCCTCCAGGTCTCTCTAGGCCGCCATCACCTAGGAAATGTGAAAAATTTTCCCGTGTACACTTTCAGTTAGTGCGTGAGAAAATAGCAACGGTGTACACAGATGTGGATGAAATATGCGCTGTACTAGTTATTGGATCCTGAGAAAATTTTAAGCGGTGTGTGAAATTTCAGAATGTTCCCTCGAAGATGCATTTGGTGTCGTAGTCTCAGCTTTTATTTTCCTAGCTTAAATCAAAATATGAATCCTAGTGAAAGCATTGAAGAGAATTTTCTTGATGAGGTGCTGTTTTAATTTTCAATCTTTAAATTTTTCAAAATGCAATAATAATACAAAAATAATAATTTTTCAACACATCACATGAAAAAACGCGGTTTTTTTTAAAATCTCTTTTTCTTTTTTCTATCTCTTTGCTATTGATGTAGAGAATTTTTTTCAAAATATAATTTATTCCTAAAAACACTGTTTTATTTTTCTCACCGCATCAGTTGTGACTAATTTTTCCATGCCAAGAGTTCCTAGCACCCTTCCTATTGCTTAGATAGATATTATTGTGGAACGTGGTTCTGAACGGAAACTGGATGTGGATCGTAGTGTGGCGAATGACTTATGTGGGTAAATAAGAACAACGTAAGAGAATTTTTTTCTCGATATCCTCAACATTTCACACCGTTGGGAAATTGTCCTGGTGCGCTGTCGGCCCTTGAACCAGCTATGTATGTGTCTTGAGTGGGCGAGTATTTGAGAAATGTCAGACGCGTCAGCTTTTTTTCCCCCGAGCTATCGAGTCTCTCTTGCAAAAATCTAGAGATCTCAGCTCATATTTTCCTGCAAATTCCTCCGGATATTTCCAGTCACATCTCGGACAAATCATTAAAGTAAGTAAAATAAGGATAAAATGCCTGGCGTTAATGGATCCGCTTGGGATCCGCCACTATGTTCCCTTCAATTCAGGATCGTTTGTGGTTCAGCAGTGTTTAACTAGCCTATACAATGACTTGCGAGGGCTGGCCAATGTGTCAAGTCAATTTTTTTTCCTCCCACACAAGTCTGGCACCAATTTATAGGCTCCGGAAAGAGGAAGAGTTTGCTGAGCACCTGACCGGAGGACTCAAACCTCCGATCAACTCTCTGCTGACAGCAGAACCTCTTACCGACTGCGCTACACTCGCCCAGACTCACTCATTGTGTTTATTAAAACTGTATATTTTTTCCTTACTCTAGGAAAAACTCAGTTCTAGCTGTTGCGTTGCTGCTGTTGTTATTGTTTACCAATCACTACTGCTTGTGGTTGGGATCAACAACACAGGGAAAATGGTGGTTTTCTCTAACAATAGTTACTTCTTCCGCAAGAATTATTACGAGAAAAACCTGTCTTAATGCACCTAATTGTAGTGCTTTTTTGTTTTCTATTTATTCATGTATGCAAATGCTCCGTCAAAACAATATATGTTGCAAATATAGGTACCTCTCTGTTTCTTAGTCATTTATTTTGTAAATTGAAATGGGTTATCACGTAAGGATTTCAGTCATTCTCCAAATATTTTTATTCGTATGTGATTTATTCCAGATGTAGTTGATCTTTTCCTTCTACTTGATGTATTGTAGAACCTCCGTTCTTATATTCGAACTTAGTGCAATTTATTTTCTTCTTTCTCATTTTTTCTTTTTTTTCATTTTTCTTTTGCACAAAATCTCAAAATCATATTTTTAGTGCATTTATAGCACGACGTTGCAGTTATAAACTTGTCCTTATTAGTTCAGATTTAAATTCTAATAGTACTCCACAAGTTCAATTCAATCTCAGTGTTAAGTAGGTTCCCCTAGGGGCTTGACGGAAATTTGCTGCAGAAGGAAATTTTCCGAAAAAAAATAAGAGGAAATCATTTCCGAGTGACAGCGATTGATGAAAACCATTTGTGGCCGCATATGTCTATGACACAAAAACTCGAATTGCACAGGTTCGGAAAAATTTTGGATCTTGGATTCTTATCAGCGGTGAATTTCTTTCCGTACAGCATGTACAGCGTGTATCATATTTCCGTTGAAGCCTTAGGGCAATTAATTAGCACAGAACGAACAGAATTCCTATAGAATTGCCGATGTTCTACTGTCCTTGGATCTTCGCACGGGAAATACGTAGATTTTATTGATTTGCTTGAGCTGTGGCCAAGATTGGTATTGATATTTATGAACAGCTAACGTTTCGGCGTTATCGCCTTCGTCAGAGCCTGGAAAAAAATCAAAGTCATTAGTGATTTATCCTCTCAACGCGTCTCATCACCATACAGAAAGCATCCAAACGGTAGGTAAACACAAACAACAACACATCGGCTAGTGCTTACCTCATTTGCTGGCTTTGGTAACGGAACAGACCATTTACGTACCACAACTACGAGTGTCACAAGGGTTTTTTGTGGACCTGATGGTCCGCCCCGTGAGATCAAAACCCGCATAGATTTTGATATGGGAATAGTTCATTCAAGAACATTCCAGCGTGGGCAAAATAATTCCATTTCGTTTCTTCCACCGAATGTCAAAGAACATACCACAACCACAAGTCACATGGGTTTTTTATATAGTGCTCACCCGCCCGCCCCGTAGATTAAAACCCGCACAGACCTCGGGCTAGTTCGTGATCGCAGTGTACTCATGCTTCCTGTTCTGAACTTTTGGCAGTAATCCAAAATGCCTCTAGTGTTTTGATTATGATCTCGGACTCGAACGATAGTATAGTAACCTCTACATACTTCTATTTCGGAGTTCTAATGAGTTATGTGTTACGGTGTGGAGAGTTTAGAGCCTGTGAGTCCATCTGGATGCTCCTTGACCCGAACACACAATGGGAGTCCCGTTTCCCCTATGGAATCGTCGGCTAATTTTCATAGTAGAAATAAAATCAAAATTTGAACTAACTTAAACAGGCTCATGACTGCAACTTCGCACTATAGATTGAATTAATTGACTAATTGATTTGAGATTAATTAATTTATAATCCATTGAAAATATTATTCCGGGAACTAGTGCAGAAGGTTAAAAATAAAATAAATCGCACTAGGTGCAGTTAGGGAAGGTTTTTTTTGTAGATGTCATGTGACTCATTAGGTGGCACTTCTTAAGGCGTTTGAGATGGGCACTTTTGAGCTCCAGTGGAAGCCATCGTGGCACGAAATGAGACGGAATCGAAGTGGAATCATCCTCTAAGCGCTGAGTAATTCAGTGAGGAGACTGGTTGCTTTTTTTCGAATCTTCCATGGAACCATAGCTATTAAAGTGCCCCTTTAACTTCTTCAACGGTTCGCCCAGCACTAGGTATTTTAATGAGAATCGATTGAGGGGAGAACTAAAACGGACACTAATCCTGAGGAAGAATCCTTCAAGTTCAAGCGCTAGAATGATGAAGAACACAGGAATCACTTCGGCTTAAGACCAAAGGGATCAGGATCAGAGATAAAAAGAAGTCGTTCCCAAGAGTCACCACTTGAATGTTGGCGTCAACGCCGATCGAACCATCTTTCACACAGCATTTTTAAATGTCTCTGATCAAGGAGCACTTTTTTTTCTGGAAGGAACTCTGCGAATAACTCCACAAGTCTGCATCAATAACGATAGAAAATTGGAAAATCTGACACGGAATCGGGCTACATATTATATTTTCGTTGCCGTCAACTATGGCGTAGATTCTCAATGCAAGTTGGTGAAGTTTAACGGATCCTCAGAGGACATCTTTTTCTCCTTTGTAAAACTAAAACTGCACATTTCGTGTACCGGTTTTTCACTTGCCTACACTTCAAATGTAGCACTATCGCATTTCGACGCTCGTTCACAAGTTTTTCATCCGTAAAATGGTCCTGTGTTTTATGCGACACACGTATGTGGCGCGCCGCCGCCACTTCTTCTTTTACTGCTGGTGATTTCAACTGAAAAGCATCTTCTGATGACTGTCGTAAAGGGATTCAAAAAAGTCGACGTCGAAACGACGCGCAGTTTCGTTGCGTTGCCGGATCCTACTTTTGTTAGTACATACATAAATGAACATTTCACTTTCTTAAGCTGCACCGTTTCTTTGAAGTCGTTTTTTTCTTCTTTTCTTTTCTCGTTTTTTCCTTATTATCGTAGTATTTCCTCTACGATGATATAAGAATCTCAGTATCGTTTTGCGCTGATCTCTTTGTACATCGGAAGTAGCTCTCGGCACTGACCGAACCAAATCCACGCTGACGCCTCCTGGAAAAGATTGACATAACGTTGATATGTCGTCGGACGAGTGTAACGCAGTTAACAAGAGGTTCTGCCGCGATTGTACGGTTGACGCTTAGGGCCAACCAAGCCTTTCTTGCCTCCGGGATCGACGAATTGGTACCAGATTCATTTGAGAGGACAGAAACACGGATTTGATACATCGGTTACGCTCCCCGAGTCATTATACGTAGGCCAGGCACGCGATTTTAAATCTCCATCGATTCTGAATTGAAGTGAACTCGTCGTCGTCATTCGAATGATCAACGTCAGACTCTTTGTGCTTCAACGGTGAGGTCGTGGATCGTGATGATAGGGTCAATCTGGCTGTGAAACGAAGCGTTGTGACGACGAATATTGTAAAGAACGGATCCTTTTTTCTGTCTGTCACAATCTTTCTTTTTTCTCTTTAAATACGACTACAGTATATCTATAGTACTATTTTTAGATTTCAGTTAGATAGAATAAAAGACTATAAATAACACAGTACTCAAAAAGTGAGGTGGTAAACTCTACACCTAGCTTCCGATAAGAAACGATTATTTTAAAGAATTTGACAAATTTGTACGGCTGCTGTATTTATTACCGTCGTCGGTAAGCCGGCACGTGATTGGATGGTGTGAAAAGTGGGCGGAGTCTTTACGTTCTTCTCAGAGTTGCGGGAGGGGGCGGGCACCGACGAGTGCTATTCGACAACAACAGCGGCTGATCGGCGACAAGAGACCAAATGGAGCTGAGCGGTCCTCCTGTGGGGTCACTTTCCCTTAACCAGCACCTCATTATTTCTGGTTATCAAACCTTTTACCTCCATACCTCCCGTTGATATCCACGTTGATTTATTTATGAGATCAACCGATCGCGACGGGCTTAGCATTAGTGCAAAGGATCTCGTTGGGATCATCTGCTCCCCGAAAAATGAAGGAGAGGCTAAAACCTGAGCCAGGATAAATCATTCTAGGTTACACCCATATCATATCAATAAATCACAACCGCAGAAGATCCTTCTGGTCAAAAACTACCACCCGAATCTTTCCGGCACCTAAATGAAGCTATTTATCTTCCTATTCGTGAACAAAAGAAAATCCTAGGGATTCCCTCCACCTCTTATACTTTTAAACTGTACGGTATACACAAATAACTCTTCCGTTTCTTTGAAATCCAGATAAGCTAGTTGTAATACCCTGTTTAATGCAGCAAACAAAATATTATCAATAATAAAAGTAATATACATAATATTTTGAGTATATCTATATTGGCGATGCGTTCCAGCCAGCTTTTTTTGAGTTTATTTTTATTTTGAATGTAAACTATTCAGAATCTTCGTGAAAAGCTCAGACTCAAAATAGAAATAATAGTTCAAATTCGAGTCTAAGCTATTCAAAATCTTCGCAACGACATTAATGCATGGACATTTTTTTGTACAAAGGTAGTTTGATTCACTTTTTTTTGGTAATTTCAAATTTCTTGAGTGTAATTACCTACGTGGACGAATTTGTGCTCTTGTAAATCATAAATAGCATTTTAATGAAAGGCTGTAATTGCCCACTGTTGATTACTCTATTTCATTTTTAGTAATATTAAAAATAGTGCATTAACTAGAATTTATTCTCTAGATTTTCCTTTCGTAATCTACTCTAAAATTTCTGCGTTTTTTTTTAAATAGAATTGTTTTGTTTTAGCTGTTTATTTCTCTACCCCTGGCTCTAATAGATTAATATTTCTCAAAATTAATATTTCTCTTTCTATTTACCTTTATGGATCAATCTTTGTTTACCTACTTATTGGTCGATGCCTTTCAGTGAGGAGATCCAAAAATTTGATGATGCCCAGAGAAGATGGAACCAAGAAGTAGATCAACTTTGGGCCCTTTCTTTATTTTTCAAAATTTTCCTTTATTCGTTTTTTCCGTGGATTGATGTCTACAATTTCATGGTTTTCTTCCGAAGTAACTCTCCAATTTACTCGAATTTTTTTCCCAATGCGATTGTTCTCTCCTTGTATTTGCCGTAGAATCACAGAAACAAAAGGAAATATGTAGATTGATTAGATCGGGACATATGGCTTTTTTTTTGAAAATTGCCTGATTTTTTAAATTTTTTTAAACTTAGTATTTAATAAGTTAAAACGGGTTTTTTCAAGTTTTCCATAAGACAACCCCTTTAATAGACGTTCAACCTTTCAAGCGTAAGATTTTCAGGCTCTCGAAGGCGCTGCAAAACCTCGTGCAAATTTGCTCACATTATAATGCATAATTCATCCTGAAAAAAGAAAACCTTCATCATAAATGCTAGGAATTCAACGTTTTTTGTCATCGTGCCGTTGAAAAACCCCATCATTAGTTTAATTGTCTTCACTATTTGTGAAGGAGGTCCGCCTTAAATATTGTGGCTAAAATTTTCCTTACATCTGGAATATTTGAGTCTTTTGAGATGCTTTTTGTGAAAAATATCTAAAATTTCAAGCATTCTACAACCCTTTCTAGCTCATGCAGAAAAAAAACTAGAAAAAAAAGAACTAGGAAAAAAACTAAAACTTTCAAAGTTCTTCCAGCTCAGCTCTGTTCTTTTACGACAGAGATGTCGTAGAAGGTGCGCATAGCTAAAATTTCTGGATAATTTTGCGCTGCTGGTTCCAGTCGCATACCTAATTTTATTTAATCAGATTTATTCGTAATACGTGACGTCACATAAATGAAACTAACAGAATAATCGTAAAAGATCACTTGTTACTCTCTATTGATGTGTTATTTGATACTTTTCATTTTTTTTCCAACAGCTGTCAAGTTCAGCAGGATTTTTTTTCCTTATTGTGTTCATGACAATCTATCGACATATGTCAACATTCTGCACTGAAAGGTCGAAGAAATAAAAATTTTGAGCGGTTGAGGGGAATTTCGAGGAAATTCTGTAAATGAAAGAAGGAAACAGCTCTGTCGGAATTGCGCAGTTCCTTTTTTTCAGCTTCCGTTTAAGAGGTTTTTTCTTTCAAGAAAAATAAAGGAAGTACAGAATATTGTATAATTTATGGAAGGAGCCAATATTTTCCAACGTCTTCTGACAAACCCAAAGTGAATTCGCTGATAAC
Source organism: Necator americanus (assembly GCF_031761385.1). Classification (NCBI taxonomy): domain Eukaryota; kingdom Metazoa; phylum Nematoda; class Chromadorea; order Rhabditida; family Ancylostomatidae; genus Necator; species Necator americanus. The sequence goes on from NC_087372.1 coordinate 38,193,666, forward strand.
TATTGTAGAACCACTGAAAGTTACACAGAAACCAGAAGAAAATGGAACTTAGCACACACAGAATAGAAAATATTGGCTTCTTCCATAAATTATGCAATATTCGGTACTTTTTTATTCTTAAAATTAAGATAAATCGAAACTTAGAGAATTTAAAATTAAGCTTAAAATATTCTCTCTTTTATTTTCTCCCATTCTCTTATATGTATCTGTTTCTCTGGGCTATGTTCTTCTTCGTTTGGTTTCTCATCACTGAATTCACTCCTGGTTTGTCCCACAACGTCTTCTGATTTTCTTATACTGAATCCTGAATATATAGAGATTAAAAATCAATGAAGATCAGCATGATTACGGTCGTTCCCAGGAATCAGTCAACTAGAATTCTTACACTGCGTTTCCACTGTTTATTGCTTGGTTGAACACATATGCTTAAATCCATAAGCATCCATATTCCCACGAATTCCAAGCGTCTATGAATTGTCGCTGTCGGTGAGCTTGTTATGTGTCACCTGACACTCAGTCATGAAAATTTAATGATTCCAAGCGCTACTTATAAAAAATACGAATGTATTGTATGCTCTTGCTGGTTCGAATCATCAGCGGACCTTTCTTCAAAGCAGCAGGCGTGTAGTTTTAAAAAATACATCAATTTGTTACTGTGAGCAGGATACAGTTCCTTGTGAACGAACATGGAATTACTCAAAAGAAGAAATTTTGATTAAAGACATCACCCCACGAATCTGAGGTGGTACGGATTTAAGGTGGAGTATTTGTATACGTTATGGGAGACTATGGAGAGGGGGGTGATTCCGTCCATTTTTTCCCGGAAAAAAACTGCCCGGAAGATGCGGCGCGTGCACACGACTGGCGCGCTCCAATCGAACTCCTTGTAGAAAATAGCGCGCCGGAACGCTCGAAGCCGTATCTTCAGGGCCGTTTTTTACGGAAATTAGGAAGCAATGGATGGAATCGCCGTCCTCCCCATAATCTACGACCCCGTATAGGCATAGCACACCTGGAACCCGCACCACTCCAGATTCGTGGGGTGATGCTTTAAGCCCAGTTCATCTCAACCACTAATAAGGATAAATAATAAGGATAATAAGGATAATAACAGATAACAACCACTAATATTCGAAAAAAATTGAATTTTTTGATCATGATTTGAATAAATACAATATTCAATACAATTAAAATACTTGGTTATTTGAGTGAATAAATATTTTTAGAAAACCCATTTATTCAAATATTTGTTCTCGAATATTACTGTTTGAGATGAGATCACCCTTATTTTCTCGTTCTTTAATTATGGAGGAAATTTGAATGACATTTTTTTGAGATAAAACCAAATAGGTGCAATATGTGAACGGTTCTTTGGCCACGTTATATCCATTCTAATTCATTCGGAATCGGAATTTCTTTTTTCAAGTGATTCCGTGTCCGTTCACGAAGGACTGTATCGTATTTACAGTAACAAATTAAATATTTTTTCAAAAACTACACACCTGCTGCTTTGAAGAAATGTTCGCTAATGATCCGAACCAACAAGAGCATACAACAGTGGTATTTTTTTATAAGTAGCGCTTGGAATCATTAAATTTTCACGACTGAGTGTCAGGTGACACACAACAAGCTCACCGACAGCGACAATTCATAGACGCTTGGAATTCGTGGGAATATGGATACTTATGGATTTAAACTTATGTGTTCAACCAAGCAATAAACAGTGGAAACGCAGTGTAAGAGTTCTAGTTGACTGATTCCTGGGAACGACCGTAATCATGCTGATCTTCATTGATTTTTAATCTCTATATATTCAAGATTCAGTATAAGAAAATCAGAAGACGTTGTGGGACAAACCCGGAGTGAATTCACTGATGAGAAACCAAACGAAGAAGAACATAGCCCAGAGAAACAGATACATATAAGAGAATGGGAGAAAATAAAAGAGAGAATATTTTAAGCTTAATTTTAAATTCTCTAAGTTTCGATTTATCTTAATTTTAAGAATAAAAAAGTACCGAATATTGCATAATTTATGGAAGAAGCCAATATTCAGATTTTAAGATTTTAAGATTCAGTATAAGAAAATCAGAAGACGTTGTGGGACAAACCCGTAGTGAATTCGGTGAAGACCCCAACCACACAGAGTTACACAGAAACTAGAAGAAAATAGAACTTAGCGCAGAGACACAGAATAGAAAATATTGGCTCATTTCATAAATTATGCAATATTCTGTACTTTTTTATTCTTAAAATTAAGACCAAATTGAAGCTTAGAAAATTTAAAATTAAGCTTAAAATATTCTCTCTTTCATTTTCTCCCATTCTCTTCTATGTATCTCGCTTCTTCTGGACTTCATGCGCATTTTTTTCAAAGTTCTCCTATATAATTCAATGTAGGATTGAAGAAAAACCCATTAGACTTGAAAAATGTCCAATGTAATATAATATAGAGCTGATTGTACGTTCTAAAACTCAATATGGGACCCAATAAACGGTGCTACTGAAAAATCTTAAGCGCTACCTTGGATCCGAAAATGATGGGCCGAAGCTCTGACCGAAAAACTTCGATAGAACTCTAGGAACAAATTTAATTATAAGGTAAAGTTTTTCTGCTCTGAAAAAACCTGAAACGTTAGTAGAAACGTGGAAATGCGTGATTTCCATAAAACTCTTTTGTTTCAGATACAGAATTTCTTCGCATATCCCCTCATTTCAAAAATTCTTATTTCTTTGACCTTTCAGTTTAGGATTTTGACATATGTCAATGGATTGTCATGAACACAATGAGGAAGAACCCCTAGTGAACTTGACAGCCGATGAAAAAAAAAGAAAAATATCAAATAACACATAAGTACAGAGTAAAAAGTGACCTTTCATGACTACTGTGTTACGTTCATTCACGTTGTTTCACGTGGCAGTACTTTTGAACGAATCTCATCAAATGGAATCAGTTATGCGACCGGAGCCAGCAGCTTGAAGTTGCCGAGAAATTTTTGCTGCACCTCATCTTCAACGACATCTATGTCATACTACATAGAATAGAAGTGAGCCGGAAAAGCTCTGAAAACTCCTAATTTTTCCGTGATAAGATGAGAAGAGCTGAAAAATGCTTCATATTTTAAATATCTTTTTGAAAAAAGTAAAAAAAAAACATCTCAATAGACCTAAATACTGGCGCAGAAATAAGTTTTGAAGGATTTACAAAAGATGGCGTGACTAGCATTAAAGGCATCACTTCACGAATCTGAGGTTGTACGGACTTCAGGTGGAGTATTCGTATACGGGATCGTAGATTATGGAGAGGAGGGTGATTCCGTTCATTTCTTCCTAATTGTCGTAAAAAAACGGCCCGGAAGATACGGCTTCGGGCGTTCTGGCGCACTTTTTTCTACGAGGAGTTTGACTGGAGCGCGCCAGTCCTGCGCGCGCGCCGCGTCTTCCGGGCCGTTTTTTACGGCAATTAGGAAGAAATGGACGGAATCACCCTCCTCTCGGTAGTCTTCCATCCCGTATACGAATACTCCACCTGAAATCTGCACCACCTCAGATTCGTGTGGTGATGCCTTTAAATCGCATTAGACCTTCCTGTAACTATATTAATCTTCAGTGGTCATCATTTTTCTCTAAAAATCATTGCATGTCATTTTGCTAAAGTGTGGACTATCTAATTTGTTTGTGCTCCATCTATGTCGACCATTGCGCCAACAAAGCACAATTCGCGGGAAGCGTTGCTTTTTTTTAATTTGAAGAAAATTCAGCTGGTGGACATCGAGTGGTGTGCGAAGAATATAGGGAACATGCTCTATCAATAAAACATGTGAGTAGAGATCCTGAGGTTTTAGAGGTGCTGATTTAGAAACCAGAATCTGAGGCGGTACGGATATCAGGTGGAGTATCCGTATACCGGATTGTAGATTATGGAAAGGGGGTGATTCCGTCTATTTCTTCCTAATTTCCGTAAAAAAAGGCCCGGAAGATACGGCTTCGATCGTTCCGGAGCGCTATTTTCTACAACGAGTTCGATTGGAGCGCGCCCGCCTTGTGTACGCGCTGCATTTTTATTCTTCCGGGCCATTTTTTACGGCAATTGGGAAGAAATGGACGGAATCACCCACCTCTCCATGGTCCACGATCCCGTATACGAATACGAATCCACCTGAAATCCGTACCTCCCCCTCAGATTCGTGGGGTGATGCCCCTTTAAAGACTCTGACATGGAGGCGTTATTAGAAAAAGATTCTTGACAAACTCAAGAGGAGCTCGCTGTAACCTTCTAAGTGACAAGCGGTCTCAAGGGTATGGGTATGGTGCAAAAACAAGGAAACTGGGCTGCGTATGAAATCAAGCGAAGAGACGTCGAACACCGCTCCGAAGGCAAGAGGCGGAAGTGGTTTTTGCATCAAATCATGAGCGGTGACGAAAAATGGATCCACACCCGACAACCCGAAGCAAAAAATGGATCCACACCAACTTCGCGATGTCAGCCCAGCCATGCATCAACTTTAACGGTCAAACCGAATATTTATGGCAAGAAGCTAATGCTGTGGATCTAGCTGGACCAGCTCGCAATGATCTGCTACAAGCATCTCCATCCTGACGATACCTTTACTGGTGAACTTTTCCAACCACAATCCATGCAACTGAGCCGAGAATTAAAGCATAATGGCCTCAATATGCCAAAAGACATGAGAATGTGATCTTTCAGCACGACAACGGCAGATGTTGCAAGAATCGTCAAGGATACTTTAGAAGCGCTTCTAGGATGTCTTCTCCCACCCGGTGTATTCACCAGACAATGCTTCTTCCGACTTCAACGTCTTCCGGTCGATTACCGATAGCCTGGCGGAGCCGCACTTCACTTCTTACGAAGACGCCAAAAATTGGTGTCAATCCTTGGATTGCCTCAAAAGACGAGGAATTTTCTCAACGCGGAATCCGCATGCTGCCGGAATGATAGAGAAAAGTCGTAGCTAATGATGGAGAATACTTTTAATAAAAAAATTTTTACCGGTTTCTCTGAATAAACCTTCAAAGTTACAAAGAAAAACCCACAAAACTTATTTGTAATCCCCGGTATTCTGGATATAAGGAAAGTTTTAGCCATAGTATTTAATATGAGGAACCTTCTTAACAAATAGTGAACACTATTGAGTTAAAGATGGGGTTTTTCAACTGCATGATGACAAAAACGTCGAATTCCTAGCATTTATGATGAAGGATTCCTTTTAGCAGGATGAATTATGAATTATAATGTGGGGAAATTTGCATGAGGTTTTGCAGCGTTTTCGAGAGCTTGAAAATCTTTTCCCTAAAATGTTGAACGTCTTTTAATGGAAAACTCATATGGAAAAGTTGTAAACCCATCTCAACTTACTAAATTTCAAATTTAAATGAATTTAAAGAACTGGGAAATTTTTAAAGAACGCATCCCGTTGCACTGATGTGTCCCGATCTAATCAATCTACATGATTTGTTTGTTTGCTTAAAGTAATACAAAACAAAACTCCGCTCTTTCATAGAATATTGTTTTTTCACTTACATCATTATTTTCTCATCGGACAAAAAAAAAGAATAGAAATTACGTAGTTAAATTGTTCGAATAGGTAAAAATACGACTATAGGATTCTCATGGAGTCCATAAGAAATGCATGAGAGCCTACCTCCGACTCGAATGAGCAAATTCAATAATTTCAAGGAAAATGCCATACTTTGACATTTTTAATACAAGAGCATCGTCTCTTTCTAGAGATGTAACTATCTTTTCGCATAAAACTTCCTGGTGCAGTTCTTCTGCTATTCGCTGTTTTGTTAAAAAAAAAAATTTTTAAAAAATAAAAAAAAAAAAAAAAAAAAAAAAAAAATTTTTTTTTTGTTGGGTGTAAAAAAAAAAAAAAAAAAAAAAAAAAAAAAAAAAAAAAAAAAAAAAAAAAAAAAAAAAAAAAAAAAAAAAATTTTTTTTTTTTTTTTTTTTTTTTATTTAAAATTTGGGGTTTTTGCAAGGTTTGTTAGGATTTTTTAACGGATAACCAAGAAAAGAGGAGTACATCACAAATGCGAGGGGAACTGCAATCAATTTCCCAACTCAGCTCCACAGTGTTTTTTTTATTGTCTCACCTGTTATGTGGTTTATTTAGCGTCCTCGATCCAGCTAATATAACTCAAAGAAATGGCAGAAGCTGCCCCATCCGCACAATCGCGAACGCACTGCGGACGGCACTCGTTCTATCGCCCTGGAATAAGTTGTATCGTTGGGAAAATAAACACAAAGTTAAAGATATGCGGCTATTATGCATAGTTTACTCTGAATTTGTGGCATTGAAAAGTTATTGAGTCGTATTGAAATAAGAACGTAGATTTATGGCTGTCATGTCTTCCCGAAACTTTTAAAGTGCTGCCCAAGCTCAGTTATGTTTGGAAAATTTTTGTTTTAGTCTCTGTTTTATTCTATCATCTACTTTATTCATTTTTAAACTAATCTTTTTTATTAATATTTTATTTTATTTTTGTTTCCTTGTTTATCAAATTGGATTTTGTTTCAAAAAACCACTTTCTTCCAGCGGATGTTAGGAGGTCACAACCAGGGTAACGCAGCTAGCCGGACTTACCCTCGTTCCCTACCAGACAGACAGATAAAAAGGCCGCAAGCGCATGTTCAACCTTCTAATATCCTGGAATCGAACCCTAAAAGACCTAAAACCAACAAAACCTGAACTAATTTTTACACTTTTCCTTGTTTCATTTCGCATTTTTGGTTTGTTTTTCGTTTTTTACGTATCTTTTTTGTTCGAGCAACTCTGCGAATTGTGTGAGCAGTTTTTCAAAGTATTTCACCATTTTAAATAATATTTGTTTCACATTTTTCGGCCCGTGAAAATGGAATTCGGGCATTTTCTCAGTTGAAAACACTTTGAGGATTTTTCAGTTCATGAACAGCTTTGATGTGCTCTCCAGATCCAGGATGATCTCAAGCTCATCGTTCTTTATCGACTCGTTAACAGTTCACTGCGTTCCTCGTTTCTCTCTAACGACTACTTTTTTCCCTTAGTCTCCATTACTTCGCTGAGAAAAGATCAGAGGGGTGACCGTAGACCTATGACTTAACACTCACCACCTCTGGATCGTTTCAATGAAAATATGCTCGCTAAGTGAGCCTGTGATAAATGAGAGCTGACTTTGACAGATGTTCCGGGGGAAAAATGAGGGATAAGTTCACGTCGATACCGCTATCCGCCGGAATTTTTTTTTCTGGACTCTGACCGTAAGGAGCCATTCATTTCTGGAACTGAACGCTCCCAACAACATCTTTAGTGAATTTTCCCAGTAATATTTCTGAATTTAGCTAATTTGTTTGTGTATTCTTTAGCTTTCTTGTGGTTGCTATGGATTTTTCCTCATTTTTTCCTTATTTCCCGCAAAATGCTGTCCTATATAAACTATGTGTTGTACTCATGTTATTGCCTCCAGCATCAATTAGATGAACCTTTTTTTTAAAGGTGTCCCTCTCATGTAGATTTAATTTTCGTAATTACAATCAATCACAACACGAACTTTTCCATTCGCCGGAATTCGACCTCATTCCCCCCGCTTCAATCACTCTTAAGCCCCCATAACGAAGGTGATTTTGGATGTCCTACCCGAGTTTTAGAAATTGATAAAAAGCTAAAATTTCAATTCCCTTATTGGATTCTTTAATCAGATCAAAAATCACATTAATTTATCCTCAATCAGTGAATTGAACTGTTTAGTAGATTTATGTACACTATTTTTATACATATAGGACTATTTATAATTATATTTACTAGTGGACTCAAGTAATTTGCGGTAAATAGGAACACAGAACACGTGCAGCTGCGATTTTCAGAAATTTTTCCGGAGACACTTCCTCAAAATTTTTAATAATTTTATTTCGTCCCCTTTCGAGACAAAAACGTTCCGCTAAAATTTTTTGTAAGAAAAATTTCTTGCGATCAATTTGTTCCTTTCACAAATTTCTGGACTACTAGGAGCCCTTCTTGGTGTGCAGATATTATTTTATATATATATATTTTGTGCAAAATGTTGCTGGGTTCTGCTAAGACATTTCCCTATTAGATTTCTTACTACTTTTTAATTATTTTTTGAGTATAATTTTTTAAATTGAAAATTGAAAACAAATGGGGTACATGTACCTTAAGTTCTTTTTATTTCGTGCTGCGTTTGCGTATCGGTTGTGTCGGAAAGAGTTTATAGCGCTCCGTATTTAATGTTTTTACTAAAATATTACTATAAAAACTAATAAAAAATGAAATGCTATACTATTTAAAAGGATTAGATTTGGAACTCTACAAATTTCTCAAATGGTGCCATCGTAATGATGATTTCATCTAGTCTGTCATCCAATAATTTCAGGTAATCCTGCAGGGGAAGATCCAGAAAATGTTGCACGAAAAATGTTATTTTGATCTACAGTACTGTAAGTAAACTATAAGGAAGTATCGTAGAGTTCCAAGAATTAAAGAGTCATTGGAAATTAAAGAAAAATTCTTTAGCCAAAGTTTGTTGAGCACGGCTTTTCGATCTCTCTGTCCAATATCTCGATGATCTATAGTGATCGATGCACTACTAGTCACTTCCCGAAATTACGTGCGAGGACAAGTCACGCATCGTTTTCTGTTTCTTTTCCAATATTTTTTTGGAATTTTCTGGAATATTGTCCACTTCAAGGATTTCTGCTTTACAAGCTTTGTTGTTCAATTATTTATTCTCTGACAGTGAAATCCATGACTTCATGAGCTCCTATTTTCCCAGAGAAAAAAGAAAAATTGCGGAGCTATTTTTAACGATAACGCAAAATTCTTTTTTTCCTTATTATTTTCCCTATCAAAACCTCGTGCATTTTTTTTTCGCGAGTTACTACTAAAGTTAGGAGAGAAAGTACATTAGATACAAATCCCAAAAAAAATCTTTAAATAATTATTTGAATTATTTATTAGCATTTAAATTATTTATATGAATTATAAGAATTCTGAAAATTATTGTGGCCTTTTCTCCACCACCTTGTTTAGTTTGATTGTATTAATGATTTGATTGAAATTGATTTCCTATTTCATCCGTTCCTCTCGACCATTTTCCTCATTTTACTCTTGCTAACCTTTTTCTTCGATCAGAGTTATTCCTTTTGATTTGCGAAAATCTTCGCGGATTTTTTTCCCTATGTCATTGCTCGCTTCACGATTTTTTTTTCGCTGATCGATTCAATCAATGAGAAATGAATCCATAATAGTCGCTCGTTAATCCGAGCCAGGAGAAGTAGGGAGGCAACTCAGGCAGATATTAGATTTGATTTTTGACGTCAGTCCGATGAATAAATGGATTCTTTTAAATCTTTCTGGATTCTTTCTTCTTTCTTTCATGTCTTCGGTTATTAAAGGTATCACCCCACGAGTCTGGAGTGGTACAAATTCCCGGTGGAGTATTCGTATACGGGATCGTAGATTATGGAAAGAAGGGTGATTCCGTCCATTTCTTCCTAATTGCCGTAGAAAACGGGCCGAAAGATATGGCTTCGAGCGCTCCGGCGCACTATTTTCCACAAGGAGTTCGATTGGAGCGCGCTAGCCTTGTGCACATGGCGCATCTTCCGGAACGTTTTTTACGGCAATTAGGAAGATATGGATGAAATCACTCCCCTCTCCATAATCTACACCCAATCCCCTAATCGCCCCCTCAGATTCGTGGTGTGCTGCCTTTAAGGGGAATTCTCGATTTATCAGGAGAATCATCCTTCCTTCGCACCGTCCGTCAGGTTTCTGGACTGGATGAGGCCAGGGATGGAAAGCAGCTCCTTCCCTTCGTTCGGTGCGTTGCTCTACTCTCAACCCACGCAATGCAATTTGCGACTATTTGTCACAATTTGTTGTTTTTCAAATTTGCTTCGTTTCAAATGTGTCTGCGGTTCGTCCAAAAATAGGATTTTGTCTCCCTTTTTGCTCTCCCTCTTTGGAAAACAACGTCCTTTCCCTCTGGAAAACAACGTGATTATGAAACAGTTTTTTTTTTCGCTGGCTTTAGAAATTTACCGTTCTTTCATTCATTTACTTCCTTGGATAAGGATGAAGTGAGGTGAATTTCTGATACTAATGCTAATGACTACTATTCGATATCGTGTAGCAGTGAGAAGAAATCCAGGGGTAAATAAATTCCAAGCATTTTTGAGTTCCGCGGCGGAAAACACGGCGATATGTGCTTGCTATTCCTCGGTCTAACACATGTTTCACCCGATTCAATGATTATTATCCTCGATCACCTCTATCAGATCATCTCTAAGATCAAGACGTTCCGGAACGTTCCGGAACGTTCCAGAACTTCAGGACCCGTCACTTGCGGTCTATAATCTTTATATACTGTATTATATAAAACTTTTTCACTAGATGTCATTCACTTGTATCTGTGCAAGCACCTCAACGCTAGTTTGTCCTCTATCGGAATACCTCTATCGGATCACATCCAAGATCAAAACGTTCCAGAACATTCCAGAACTTCAGAACCCATCACTTGCAGTCTATACTCTTTATATACTGTATTATATACTGTAGTCGGAAGCCATTTTCTCCAGCGCGGAAAAAAAATTCTGTCATTCAATCTTATTCTCTAGTGCTGTTAAGGAGGACTCGACACGACATGGACGACTGTACTTTCATTTCTCATCTCTCTAAAGTTAATTTGACAGATTCAAGGGAAAAGAAACATTTCCCGTACATTTTTTCACATATAATTAGATTTATCCTGACATTTACCCTGCAACTTTTTCACTGGATGTCATTCATTTGTTTCTTCTGCAAATGCACAAGTATGTCCAAGCTATCGTAACGTCAAGCCATGCCAACCTTTGAATAGCACATCACGATTGTGTTTGCCATAAATCTTTCTTCATAATCTTTTTTTTTCTCATTTTTTATTTTGCATATGCCATGTCATTCCATCTTTATGACTTCTATATTTTATATTTTATACCGGTCATAATGTCCGACTAAAACCGGACATCACATTTCTTCCGGTGCCCGCTTTGCTTGTTTTCAGTTATCCATGCAAATTTAAAGTGGAAGCACTTCCGGTAAATTTTTAGAGTAGAATTGAAACTGTTTCTCTTTTAAACAAATTTTCCTTTTTTCGTTTTATCTCCTGATTTTTTTTCCTGAGAAGAAGAGCATTCGTTTTATTCCGTTCTTTTTTTTTCTAGAAAAAATTTCATTGATGGAAGACTTCGTCTGTGTTTTCTTGCAGTCATTTTGCTGTAAGTGTGTTCGAATATTCGATATTTAGAAAATATTTAAATTTATATTTTATGTATTAGTTTTCTTTTTTGGTATGAACTAAATTAATTTGGAATTAGCGCCACAAAATCTAAAAAAATTGGCTGAATCATGTTGGACCCAAGAATTCGGTCGAATGGAGAAGAAGAATGGTAGAGTTCGGCTTCCGGGCATTGAATCGAGAAAATTCTCTGCGGTGATTTGCTTTGCTTAGGAAAAATAGCAATTCCTGGCTGAGAAATCATTTTTTGAGAGTATCTACCAAATATTTAGAAGGAGATTCGTGAGATTATCTCATAAGGTTGAGACGGATTCGAAGAAATTTGCAAAATTCCACAAAATCCCTAATAAATTTACTAAATAGACGTGTTCTTATCTTGCATTTGCGTGTGCTGGTCTGGTTCGGAATTCCTCGCAAACGTCGAGAAAAAAAAACGCCACTTTAAAGTTATTCAACATGCAATAATTTGAGGGGTCTGGAAGGTCGTTTTGAGGAATTTTCCTAGCAAACTCCTAGAAAAATTAGGTTGAACAGTTGCTGGCTTGACAGAGAAAAATGTAAATGAATTATTTGCATTCTTTCACCTTATCATTTTGAACATCTGAACGATAGCTGCTGTTTTGTGAGATCTAATGAACTTCACGGGGAATGTTCTGGAAAATTCTCCTTGCATTTCTCTCACTTATTCACATCGTTGTATATTTTAATTTCAAGGTCCATGTTTGATAGAATCAAATTTTTCCATGTAGGTCTAGTTTAGTGGATTTTAAATGATTTCAATTTATTTTGATACTAAAAGATACTAAGGGATTTTAAATTTAATCCTAAAAGGATTTGTTTTCAGATACGTTTATTAAGGTACATATATAAGTTTTTGCTAAAGTTTCTCTCCCTCCCCATATGAAATGTAGTTTCCTAAGCAAACTAATCTTGATTACAGGATTTCTTCTGTTCTTCTTTTCCCGAGGAGAAAAAAAAACAGACAAAAGATATTTTTAGAGTCATAGCTTTCGCACTTTTCACACGCGATTTTAACTGAATAGCGAAAGAGATTGGAGAATATTTCATTCGATTTTTTCTCGCTATTCGATAATTTATGTTAGTGTGTGATTTTTAAATTTTTATCTGTTATTATTATTATTATTATTATTATTATTATTAATTTATTTTATTTTTTAATTTTATTTTTTTATCATTCTATTTTTATTTTTTCATAGTTAAGTTGTATAAATTTGCTAATTGTTCTCGCGTCCACTTCTTTGAGAATTCGGCACAAAAGTATGTGTGCAAATGTTTTCAGAAAATCCTAGGAAAATCCAGACAGAGTAAAATTTTTTATTTGTTCCTGAATCTATCTTCTATGATTTCTTCTACACAATTGGTATTGAGATTCTCTTTTCCTGGGTAAGGAACCGAGAACTTTTTTTTTAATTATGATAATTAATAATTAATTATGGTGTTAATTATGAGGGTTCTCCAACTTTAGTGTAGGTGTTTTTGGTGACGTCACGTTCCATGAATACGACTGACGGAGGAAAATTTTCCAGTGCCATCGCCTCTGACGTGACTCTATCCGTGTCCAACTCATTCCTGATTTTGGTGATAAAATATTCCTGGAAATGATGGGTCAAAAGATCGTGGAGCTTAAACGAAAAATTTCTGACACTCCGTAAAATTCTCTAAGCATGGATTCATAGAGAACTTACTCGTTCGTAGCCCTCAAAAAATCCCAGGAGTGCAGTGAAGTCCAGCGTACGACTTAAATTCTACGAAAAGTAAGATTTATGGATCCTGTTCTGGAGGTATTGAGAAAATTTACTTCAACATAGAGGAGAGTATAGCTAGGCTTTTAAATTAATTTTATTAATTAATTAAATTTACTCAATGGATTTTAAAAATGAGTGAAGAATCGATTGAATCGAGTGAACTTTGATGATTTAAATGTTTTTTTAATCGATTTTTCCTTGCCTTTTGAATATTTTCCTGGTAATTCTTTCTTGATTCCTGGTAGTTCTACTGGTTTTCTTGTAAAATTCCCATAAATTTTCCTGTTTTCCCCCTTTTAAACGTTGCAATATATATCTATGAAAAGTTTAAAAATAATGGATATTAACCGTGTAATGTGAAAAGAAACCAGTTTTCGTCCGGGTTTTGATGAGAACATTTTCGGGTTATCACGCCATCCAGAAAGAAAACGAGAACTGAGAAATGATTTCGCGGAAATTCAGTGAATTGAAATGAAATTCCTTAGTGCATTGCACTTGTCATGTTTACATTAATTTCCGAGCTAATCGTTCTCGGCCGCCGGGCCCATTTAATCATTCGTTTGCATTTTTGTTCTTTTCCAGGTGTTTTCCTTGGACCGTTCCATGAAAATCGAAGGGAAATTAATATGTTCCACATGTTAGATCTTCTCTTATCCATAGGAAATAAAAAAAATCAACTAAAATATAATTTTCTTTCATAGATTGCTCTATATAATTCACAGCTTGCATAGCATTTGTGTTTTATGGATAAGAATTGGATGGATGGATGGAGATGGAGAATTTTATTATTGTGAGAAAGTTGGATGCTTGAAGAATGGTAGTATTTATTTATTTATTTGTTCAAAAACTATTATTATACATTTATATTATTTATTAATTTGTTTAAAAACTATTATTATACATTTATATTATTTATTAATTTATTTAAAAACAGCTACAGGTTATAACAGTATTATTTGTTAATTTACTTGACTTTTTATTTATTTATTTATTTATTTACCTATTTAAAAGCACTTGCAGGTGTATCATAAAGCAAAAAAAAACAATATGGAACAAAACTCACTAGAATTTTGCCCAAGTTTGGATGGATGGATGGATGGATAGAGATGGAGAATTTTTTGTGAGAAAGTTGGATACTTGAAGAATAGTAAGATTTATTTGTTTATTTACTTGTTTAAAAACTATTATTATATATTTATATTTTTTATTTATCTATTTAAAAACACCTACATGTGTACCATAAAACAAAAAAAAACAATATGGAACAGAATTCACTAGAAATTTGCCCAAGTTTTAAGGTTTATTTTTCTCAGCCTAAGGTTGCTAGTTGTATTTTTGTTGGCAATGAAGATTCCCCATCATCCGAGCAGTATGTGTTGGCCCCTTTAGGGATTTACTGGTCACAATCCTCCCGTCACCCTTCCCCTCCTCGCAATCGAAAACAAGTTTCTACTACAATTGTTTTTGTTGTGTTGTTTCTGGATGGGGGAGAGGAGGGGGCACATGCGTGAACTCCATTCACTCTGTGTGCACCACACGAAAACAATGGATTTGCAGGAAAAAAAGAGTAATAGCAGCTCTGTCCTCTTCACTTTTTCATTCTGATGAATTTTTAAATGGGGTTGGGGGGCGTTTTGCAGAATCGACGGGTTTGTGTCAATTGTTTTTTCTTGTTTTGTATTATGGCACAGGTGTTTTCAATAAATAAAATTGTAATTGCGAAAATTAAGCAGTTTCAAACCCTAAGGATTAGCCCTCTCTGCTTTCCACATACATTTTTACCGTAGTTTTTTTTAAACGAAAAATTTGAAGCCATAGGCGAAAGGTAAAAGAGAACCGATTAGCATGTGGTTGAAAAACTGACTTGATGTCATCTTTTCCTGCTCTGCATGGCGTTTTTTTCCTGAATCTGATGTTGGTTGCAGTACAAAATATGTCTTTAAACCTTCCTTTCAGTGCTATCTTCACTTCCACGACCTTTACACTAATTTTGAACGTGTATCTTTGCATATTTTTGAATTTTGCAAATCTTGACTCCTGTAATGTCTAGAATAGACTGTTATGGATTTTTGATTTTCAATTCTTGAATTCTGGAAGTGTTACAAGTCAGAAAATCAGAAAATGAACACTTCTTCACTTCTTGTCTGTGCATACTTTTCCAATGCCACGTTTGCAGATTATTTTCTCTATGAAATCAAGTAATCTCTCATCACACTTAGAGAAATGTGTTCAGGATGAGGTATATTGGAAAAAGTACTATGTAGATATGAAGTAATCGAAAGTAATAATAATAGAAAGTAGTAAAATATCAGCGAAAGCGTTTTTCTTGTTGCTGTTAATTTTAAATTGAATGAAATTAAATTATTAAATTAAATTAAATTAAATGTATTTTGATTTTCCTTTTTTTATTTTTTTTATAAATTTTTCCCATTAAAATTCTTGACTACGGTAAAATTTCGCACCTCCTTACAAAGATCAAAGAATCAGAGTGAGTGAGTACTTTTTTTTTTGAAAAATATTATGTATTTTGAAAATTATTTTGTGTTGTTTAAGAGGTACGTACTGAGTGAAAAAGTTTAGAGGAAAAACAACAAATTCCGAAGATGATGAATTCTCAAAGAGTATCCAGGTGAAGAGGCGAGAATACTCAATTAATTCCTAATGTTATTTTTATTATTTTAATTCTTCTTATATAGCAATTCAATATAATTCTTCTTCATTACAGCGTAGTTTGCTTCTATTTTTTATTCATAACTTTTTTTTGTAGTGCTAAATAAAGCGGTTAAGAGAAAAATATTCCTGAATCCTGTTCTTTCGGTAAAATAATTTTTTAGCTGGTTCTTTACCAATCCGAACTGTTTCCATCATTTTTCTTCACATTACTCAGCAACTGAGATCACACATTTGCTACTATTAATTGTTAACGAAATTTTTATTATTTTAATTCTTTTTACATAGTAATTAATGATTTAATTTAATTCCTCTTTTTTATAGCTCGGTTTATTTTATTTTTATTCATGGCTCTATTTTTTTGTGATGCTAAGTTAGGCGGGTGAACGAAAAAACTCCCAGAATCATGTTCCTTTTGTAAATCGTGTAAATTTTTAGCCGGTTTTTTTACCGCACCAGACTGTTTCCATCATTTTTCTTCACATTACTCGGCAAATGAGATCTCACACGTTCGTTACGTCACTGAACAACAGAAAGTGCTTAAGCGGAAAAAAAAACCTATGTCTGTTCATCATTTGCTAGGTGCTGACGAACTTTTCCAGTTCAACACGTCATGGAAAGTTTATTAAATTTTTCGTTACCGGACCTGCTCTGTTACTCCCATGTGATCGACATTATTCACGACATCCATTATTTAATTATTTATTTATTTTAAATTATTTATTTATTTTTTTCTCGGATCTTCTTTTCTCTTCACCCATGTGACTGAAGCTTTTTTTCAAAGGATCGTAGGCTTCCCTTATGGTCTCTCTTCTTATACTGTCTAGTCGATCGTTTTCTCGTCGGGAAAATTGTCGTAAAAATCCAAAATCTTCAAATTGGCCGTTTAGTTTGAGGAAAAAAAATAGAAAAAGAACTGAATAGCTTTAGTGCAAACCAGCATTTAACGTCACTTTAGTTTGCCTCGATAATATTCTTTGATGACAAACGACTTACGTAGCCAAAAAATCGTAAATGTACCCCTCGGCTATTCGGGAAACTGTGGTATTTTCAGTTTTTCGTTACGAATTTTCATTTTCAGGATTTCCGTCAACATCGCAGCTGCTTTCTTGCCGATTACCGTAAACGTTTAGTAGAGCTTAAACAAAAGCGGTTCTTAACTTAATGCTCTTTGATCCGAAAAAAAAATTGCCATCGCCTCAAAATCAACGCTTCGGGTTGAGTGGTTCAGAGAGCATCTGATTTCCTGAAAAATTTACGCGCGTTGGAGCGTTACATTCACATAACATAATCAGAACGTCAACGATGATGTCATAATTTTTCCTAAAAAAATAAATAGATCCTTACAAACGAAGAGTTCTTTTTCCACTCTGGTGTAGGTGTACTTTCAGCTTAAATGATTTCTCACAGGTGAACATAAAGTCGTTCTCGTTACCTCAATGTTGTTGTTTTTTTTCTCTCCCTAACTCTGAATTCATTAGATTCTTGTGAATAATTTTTTTTTCAATTTGAAGTAATTTTACTGAAATCCACACACAGCTATGACGTTATTCCATGAAGCACCCAAGCCATCGCTTAAAAATTGCAAATTCGTGCTTAACAGCCATCAAACTCTTGGATAATATTCGCTGGAAGTCTTCTAGAGCTTCCTGCAACGAATTTCTCCACTTGGTACGGATCGATGTATCGATTTAATCGTTTGGTCAATTTCAGGCAAGATATGTGTATGTATATGTCCACAGATTTTTTAAATAATTCCAAATAAATTTATATAAAATAATATAGTATAATGTAATGTAATATAATACATAATATAAAATAATAATATAATTTGTATAGTACAAAAATTAAACAAATTAATAAAACTAAAATTGGCCAGTATATACAATAATATTATGTATATAAAACAAATATTAAAATAAAATATAAATATAAATATTAAAATAAATTAGTTATTAATAAAATTAAAATTAATCAACATATACAATAATCTAACATATGTAAAATAAAATATTAAAATGAATTAATCAAAACTACTATTATGAGGATTTTATCTATTTTATCTTTGTAGTATTTGCCTCTCAGAATCTGCGAGAATTGGTCCCCGAAATCATCACACAGGTTCAACCAGCATTTCCTTTTTGTCAACAAACTTCCGTAGCTGCCCCCGTACCCTCGTATTTTTCTTTCGAATGGAATCCAACAAGCTCCAACATAGCATGTGGTGTTAAAATTCTATGAAAATCCGTGAACGTTGCCGGAAATGTCTGTTTATTAGCACTCCCTTTTTTTCCCCGGTGTTTTCATACGATGTATGCATCTCAAAGTAAATTCACTTACACGTTGATTTTTCCTGGAGATTTCTTCCCGAGCGCGTTAACTAGCTGCTATTCACAGCGTTCTACATTTCAATTTAGTGTACTTTTAGGTCATATATTTATGTAGTATATGGATTCTGGATTTGTTTCTCTTAAAATTAGGTTCAGTTATGTGCGCGGGTTTTTTTTTTCCAGACAGAAACAGTTGAGCTTAGCGTGCTTTTTTTATGTACGCTCTTTTTTTGCTATGTATTTTTATTCTCTCTCTTTTCATTTCTTCGTTTTTCCCACCTTTTTTTTTGCTCTAATTTCTATATTGTTACGTTTATGAGAATGTTCCGTTTACGCCCTTTCCTGTGCCTGTGTTATCCATTATGACGTCACTAATTTGAATGAGAAAAAATTATTTTGTAGAAAATCTCTCGTCCCACCGAGACTCAAAACATTACGGGCAGCTGACACCGTCAGATCGTGACCGATGCGAATTTACGTGGCCACACGTGGTACTAAGTATTCCTGGAAAAAAAAACCACCCCAGCTGTTCAACGACGGATTCAGTGAGTTAATTATGTGTTCCTGTTAGTCGATAATTTGATAACAACCAGACTTCTACGAGCATTTATTTAATCAATTTTATTTAATATTTAATATTTGCTATTTATTGATTATTTAATTTTATTTGCTATCTCACTTGCTTATTTGTTGAGCGACAGTGAAGATCCTCTTTCTCAAGATCTTCACACTTTTTTCAAATGTACCAAAGAATACTGTAAATTAATTTGCACACCGTTTTCACACAGTTTTCCTTCGAATATTTTCGAGAAATGCCATTTATCAACCAAATAATTTTGTTCCCTAATTTTCTTTTTTTGAAAAAAGCTCATTTTTTCTTAGCATCTGTTCTATTTCTATGCATTGACGACGGAAAAACGAGGGAAAGAACTTTCCTAACCAACGCGAATCAAACTCCAGGAGACTAAAATGCAGGGGTAGGAGAAAACGCTTAGGCTTAATCTCTTGATTTCTGCTTAGATCAATGCTCCAACAAATTGTTACCCTTTTAAGCGACTTACATACTTTGACACGGTGAACTTTACGTTCATTCTTTATCAACTATATCGATCGATAGTTAGGAAAGCTCACACAATGTCACAGGAACGGACACACAGTCAGAGTTAAGCGAGATCTGAAAGAGACTTTAATGTTCTCCTTTTTTCGGTGAAGGATGTTGTGAAGTTGTTGCAGAAAAAGGAAGTGTTGTTCCTGATTTTCCTGAAAGCTGCTGGCTCAAAATGATCGAACCAAGCAAAAATTTATATTTTGTACATAATTGCGTTAACAGCGTTCACAAATCCGTTTGTAAGTCGCCGGGGTATCACGTAAGAACAGTGGAAGACTCATCTCTGTCCTCTTTCCTTGTGGCGCACCTCTCCTTCCGTCGAGGTCGATATTGCTTAGCTAGCAATTTGTCAAGGAACGTAAAGCGTTCCTTCTGTTCTCGGATACATGCTCAAAAATAGCGGAGCTTTAGGGAACTTTTCTGAGCTTTAGGAAGGGAGAAAAATTTTCGCTGTCTATTCCAGAAAAAGCTAGAATTTCGGAAATGAATATAAGCACCGCGTTGAGCTGAGTTTCCGGAAGCACATGTTTTATTTTTGCCTCGGTTAGAAAATGGTTTTTTTAAAGCTCTTTTCTCGGAACTCCATGTTTTACTTTTGCCTCGGTTAGAAAATGGTTTTTTTCTTTCGGATATTTGCCTTTTCGGTTGCCTGGGAGTGAAAAGCTTTTAAATTCATTGTTGTTTTGAACCGATCGTTACCGTATCTTTCTTTCCTGAATTGTTTTTAGCAGGAAAACGTATTTTTACTCCTATCGGATAGATTTGAGCGAATAATCTCATCTTCGATTCTTCCCATAGGATGGAATTATTGAGGGCTTGAGCTTTGGGCTTTTTCCCCTACGGCTTATTTCCTTTTGTCTCCTCATCATTCAGATCCTCTGTGATAGCTGTATTCCATTTTCTTTCAGTTCCTCGCAAGTAAAATTACTCTCAAACAGAATTATTGTATTCTATTTTTTCACTTGATCAAAGCTGTTTCGAAGTTTTCCTGCAAATTTTCCTGTTTCCTTATTTCCTGGGTATTTTTTCTTCTCTGAAATGCTGTGAAACAACTTCATTCCATTTTTCCTCAACAATTACAAAGCGCTAAAAGTGGATTTTTTTTCTTTTTCAAGCATGTTGGGAACTCATTTTCCACATCAGAAGTAGTTTCTTTACCATCACAAGAGGCTTCACTCGTTAGCACTCCCCCGCTTTTCTATTTTTTTTTTCGGATTTCCGTGACGAAGGATTTTCGACACCTATGATGTCACTAGGATGATGTCCTTGATGTGACGAGTCTAACACAGTTCTCTCATTTTCCTTTTTCTTTTTTTTTCTGATTAAAAGGGAGAATAATCACTACATATAGAGCAGCTAAAATTTACAAGCTAAGCAATCCAACCACATAGGTCGTCTTGTCGTCGTAAGTGGAATGGCTTCGTCGGTTTCCACAGATTCTAATTCCATCTTTTTTTTTACTTTATCGTATTTTTATTAATTTACTTGTTACGTTAATGAACCAGAACGATCATCATTGTAAAAGAAAAAATCATTAAGCAAAGTCTGAATATTTATAATCTGGAAAGTGTTGGAAAAAAAGAACCATGTAGAAAATTCAATTGTAGTGCGACAGAAGAAAAATTGAAGCAGAACCAGATCTAGAGAAGACTAAATATTTTCATAAAACACGGATTTATTTAGAGGTATATTTTGATATTTTATAGATATTTTTGTATAATATATTTATTTGTATTATATTATATCCAAATATTTAGATATTTAGACATATACTTCTACTTCATTTATATTTTTTCTACAAATTTTAAATTTTACGGTGATTGGAATTGTGCTGATGCAGTTACTTTGTGCAATAAACAAATAAATAAATTGTGAATCTAAGTGCGCAGATCGAATAAATAAACACGAAATAAACAAAATAAATAAAGTACAAAAATAACTAAATATTAAATATATGGCAAACTTTTGATCAGTTTAATGTTTATTTCTTCAACAAAGCTGCATATTTTACTACCCATACCTATACATTCCTTACCATCACCTCATTAATCTATTATCCATTGATTATTCACACAGGTTTACCATTTTCCTCCTACCTTACTGAGGAGTAAAGTGTAAAGTGTCTGGCGTAAATCAATCCGCTTGGGACCTTCGCCACCACGTTCACCTCAATTCAGAATCGTTTGAGGTTTACGAACGTCTAACTGGCCTAGACAATGACTTTATCCTCCCAGTCACGTCTGGTTCCTAAGTGATCGACCCCGGAGGGATGAAAAGTTTGGTGACCACTCGTGGGTGGATTCGAGTACATTGAGGAGTACAGGAGTGAATTTATAGAAAAATATTAGTTTCCGTTGAATGATTACGGAGAAATTTGAATAGGTCATCATGGAACAATCTTTGTAAAATGTAGTATCCGATCTTTTTTTTGCCAGTATTTTGCTGTCGTTCACGTGGATTGAGGTAAAATCCACCGCCCGATCGGGACATCACATTTCCAATCCGCTGCGGTCCCGCTGGGGCAATAGATTTCTACCTACCAATCCTTCATTAGAATAATAGGAATACCGAGGATAATTCACGAAAAAAATGTGCCTTCCCCTCTTTCCCCTCCCCGCTCTCCCGGGCATCAAACAAAACGGCAGCTCTTCACATCCTTCGTCATTCCACATTCCGACTGAAGCTGTTTTTCTCCGCGGTTTTTCATTCGTTTCGTTGTGATCTATGCGTATGTATGCGTGAGTGGTTGAGTGATCCTCCGCTCGTATTGTCTGTTGATGTTGTGGCTCGGTTTCCTTCTGAGTGATATGTGACACAATGTTACCGCCTAAATATAACTCGCCGCTCTCTCTTTGACATCGAAAATCATCGCTCAGGATTAGCCCAGGATTTCCCATGAAAACAGACAAAACTTTGCATAAGTTTGTTATCCATCAAGCCTGGGAGTGCTGGGAAGAAAAGCAAAAATAAATGTAAGAACAAGATTGAATCCTTCTAAATATTTGCTACGAGAAATTTTTAAGGACGACATAAATGCCTTCCACACGTGACTGATATCTCTAAAAAATAAAATTAGAGAAAATCAGGCATTTCTGGTCAAACATTACGAATTTTGGTGGTTGAACATGAAAGTATTTTTGATCTTAAAATTCTTTTTCAAACTTTTCTGTTAAAGTGGAAAAAATCCATGAAAAATCTACACCTTAATATTAGCGCTGTCTTTTCATTTCATAAAAATTGCACACATCCGTCCCCCACAGTCACTGGATGAAACCTAAAAATTGTTTTAATTTTGAAAAAAAATATAAATGATTGCCCTGGCGTTTATCTAAATTTTCTGAACGCCGCCGTTCTACTAGTGTTTTTTTTTCACGTGAAAGACCCTACATGTAGGATGGAATATAGGGGATATTTGATCTTATAAGGACGACGGAAATTTCTAGGGATATTTCTGGAGATATTTCTTGAGAGGGAAAATTTTCATAGCGATGACGTAGTCATTGTTATGAAAATTTTCCCTTTTAAGTCAATGAGAAATTTCTCTTATATTTCTCCTTCCCACTGGGGCCACAAATTTGCATACGGAAATTAAGGAAACGAGAAAAAATGAGGCGCCCATTAATATGAATGGGAAAATGAAATGATGTGAGGGATTTTTGAGGTATTATTATTATTATTATTATTATTATTATTATTATTATTATTATTATTATTATTATTATTATTATTATTATTATTATTATTATTATTATTATTATTATTATTAATATTATTATTATTATTATTATTACTATTATTATTATCATTATTATTATTATTATTATTATTATTATTATTATTATTATTATTATTATTATTATTATTATTATTATTATTATTATTATTATGTCACAGTCATTCCAGGATTTCTTATCCAATGCTCTTATTTCCGGATTTAATGATAGGAAGACAATTGCAGAGCATTTTTATTACAAACGAAATTCAGGTCAACTCTCGTTTTTCTCTCTTTTCTCCTTTTTTCAATACAATAACAAAAAATCCAGCTCTGTAACAGGTACGGTACCTAGAAAAAAAGAGGTGGATCCGGGAAAAAAGAACTGAATTTAACTGCTAAAAGCTACTTTTGTTCAAGATCCCTGGGATTCCTGAGATCATTTTTGTCCTCGGAAAATTCCGTAAAGAACTCGGGTACCGTTAGAAGTACTTCCTAAAAAATTTCCCCTTGACTACTTTTCAAAAGGAAAAAAAAAACTTGCAAAAAAGAATAATCGCATTAAAATTGCTTTCGAGCAATTTTTCGTTAGCGCATTTGGTGAAGCATTTATGTATATTTGTATAGAAAAGGTGAAAAGCAATTATAGGGAAAAAAATTAGCACTTAAGTGGTTCGCACACAGAAATTTGTGGTATGCAATAAATAAATAATTGTTATATTAAATCACTATAATTATTATTATCGTTGTTTCTGTTACTATTAATTATTCTTCTACTTTAAATATGTTGTAATTAAGCCACATGCCTGGAATAGCAGCAAGGACCTATAATTTTCTTGTATTCTCACAAAACTTGTTAGTATGCTTCTGTAAATAACTCTAGTTGATGTCCACATGAACATCACGTGCGCCACATTATGATTTAATCGGTTACGGCTCATAAGGAAAAAATCCACAAATTTTTGTACAGAATGATGAACACCGCATCCGAGAAAGCAACGTCATTACGCAGAGTTCTACGGCTACGGCGAATCCTACCGTTGCCCTACGGTTCTTCTTTTTTTTCATTTGCAAATGCTACATAATTTCTCTGGATTTTTCCTTGAATCCTCACGTTGTTTCCTGTAATGTTTCCGAATGGGAAGGCGAGCAGAAAAAGCAAAGAGGCGCTGTTATAATGTGGACGACATGATCATTTAAAGCAAAGGAAGTGAGCTTGAATCACTGGATCCTCCCGATAAATGCAGGACGCTAAAATGACCAGTTAATTAGGTTATCCGCTCGAGATTCCCGTGCTTACACATCAAGTTTTTACGTCTCTGCCTTGTGACGTTTGTTTTTTCCTCTAGGATTTTCTTTATTTCTACCCATACAAAGTGTCCCTGAGAGATCGAACCTCAGATCATTCTACAGTAATTCTTGTTGATATCTCTTGCAGCTACCTGACTTTTTTTTTACAAAATTTCAAAGAGAATTTTGAGGGGGCTTCGAAAAGCTTTATCATAAATAAAATTCGATCCTAAGCCTTAAAAAAACAAAAATAATAATAAGAGAGTCCAGGATTTAAAGTCATCGCCCCACGAATCTAAGGTGGTACGGATTTCAGGTGGTGTATTCGTATACGGGATCGTAGATTATGGAGAGGATGGTGATTCCGTCCATTTCATAAATAAAATCCTCTTCCTAACTGCCGTAAAAAAACGGCCCGGAAGATACGGCTTCGAACGTTCCGGCGCGATATTTTCTACAAGGAGTTTGATTGGAGGGCGCCAGCCGTGTGAACACGCCATATCTTCGGGGCGGTTTTCTACGGAAATCAGGAATAAATGGACGGAAGCACCCACCTCTCCATAATCTACGATCCCGTATACGAATACTCCACCTGAAATCCGTACCACCTCAGATTCGTGGGGTGATGGCTTTAATCGACAGATGGGTACGGTACGGTCTAACGCGGCTATCCGCATCTATCCCAGCGTGTGTCGTTCTTGAACATGTCCGCGCTCATCCTGTCGATCTTCAGCTAGAATTTGCGTTGAATTTACAAATTCGTCGCTATTCCATAAACGGCGGAATTGTACGTCTCGACTGAACTGGGTGTTCAGGCCAAGTGTATTATTACCTATTCTCCCACAATCCTCATCCTACCTCTTTTGATATTTCAACTTTTTTTTTTTAAATTCATTAGCAAATATATTTCAATCAAGGACCTGGTCATTAGGATGGTCAGGGATATTCGTCCAGAGCTGTTCCTGACCCCTTCGGCCCAACCTCAGGCAACTAATTTTGAAAAGCTGGATCATGGAAAGAAGTTAACGAGCCATTCCAAAACTAGGATTTTCCATCCCTGAGTTTCCACAACTAAGTGCACTAAGAAAAAAACATTGGGTACTTAACGGATAAGGACTTAGCAGAGATCACCGGCATATCAATTGGGCTTAGAATTGTATGGATTAAGTTTTTATCTGGTATAAGCTATGATATTGATCTGGAATTGGAGAAAATGAAAATCTTAAAAATAGAGGGCAAAAATCTTAAAAAAAAACAAACAAAACCAAAAACCAACCCCGTAGGTCATACCAGATAAAAACTTAATTTGGAATTTTTTGTGGGTGTGGGTGCTACCTTATTTTCGAATTAAATTTTTCTCATTTATATAGATGAAAGAGATAATTGTACTACATGAAAGACGGAAAAGTTTTTGTTGTTCTCATATGAGACGAAAAAAAAGGTAAACAAAAAAACAAATAATAGTAGGAAGCAGACTAATCACAACCACGCTATCACTGAAAACTATACGTTATTGATCGCTGTGAAGATGTTATTGTTGTTGTTGTTGCTGTTGTTGTTTAGAGGAGAGTTTGTTAGTCTTGTTAGAGTCACTAATGTTTACTTGTGGCTATGATTTTGCTGTAAATATACGTTCCTGAATGACTAACCATTAGAGATGCAATTATTCTCGGATGTAGCCATATCGGCTGCCATATACGTAGTCGTTATTTATGGTGACACCAAATTCGTTTCACCGTGAATTTATTCGTTTTATGTGGCCGGGGAACGGGGCGCGCAGCTTAATTGTCGATTCACTCTCCTCCATATCTCCTCCGATCCTTCTCCTCCTCCTCCTCCTCCACGTCCTCCTCCCCCGTCCATGTCCGCCTCCGCATAAACCACCCTTCCCCTCCTCCCCCTTCGGCGCCACAAAAACATCACCATGTCAAAAATATCCGTAGGGGAATTCCCAATGCGACGGAACTAAACATTCACACAAAAAGATCTTACGTAGATGAATATTTTTCTTCTGGATGGGGCATAGGCGTTGGCTCATCATTCACTTCCGCCGAAATAAAATCCCTAGGGGATCTGTTATATGTTCTAGGGGTTTTCTTTCTTTCTTTTAGTTCTCTCACTTCGGTTTTTTCTTTTTTTTTCTCTTTTTAGCACACCTAGTGTTATCGATCACTATTCCATATCTATTGAGCTCACCCGCTGCTCTAGGATTGTGCTCAAATGATCTACTCAATCATTACTTAAATCAGCCTATAGCTATCATAGAACCACCCCTATCCGAGGTCCCTTAGGTAGGTGAACACAGTAGATCACTGATTTCGAAGGGAGCACTAAATATGGGACGAAACAACACTAATTATTGAAGGAAAAAATAAATAAGAAGATTTTAGTAGATGTATTGAAGGAGTGATGAGGAGGGGAATTAAAGATCTATGATTCGCTCTTCCAGTTTTTCAGAAAATTACTCTTGGAATTTTCTCTTTTTCTGAACCCGTTCCACTATTTTGAAAAATATTCGCCTTCGACTTAGACTAGAACCGAAATGTGCTTTTTCTAGATCAAATTTTTTCAGTAGATTTTTAAGGAAAAATTCCAGAGGTGATTCTGGCACCGAAGCAAGGATTTTTTCTGGTGATTTCCAGAGATTTTCTCTTATCTTTGTTGTGAATGTTGAAATTTCAAATAATTTAATTTAAATAATTTAAATAATTTTAAATATGATAACTTCCGGAGGTTTTCTCTTATCTCTGTTATGAATAAATTAACCGCTTCGCAATGAGTAAATTAATCATAAAAACGGGAAATGCGGAAGAAGAATTGTTTTCTGGAATTTTTTTTCTGGAATTTACGTAAACCTCTGATGTAGGATAAAAAAAAGAAAGAGTTGAATCAAAGAACGTGTCTCGTCGCAACCCGTAAATATATTCATGAAGCTATTTTCGTAGCGTCGCATTCGTTTATATTTTTCAAACGTAAATACGAGAAAATTTTATGCTAAATAAACTACAATTAAATTGTCGTCTGGGGAAGTTTATGGAGAAAAAAAAAACTTTTGCCTTGGGAAATTTATTTCAAAAATAAGAAACTTTTGTAGCTTATGTGAAGCAAACATTTTTATCTATACTTTAATGGGGTATAGCGCAACCCAAGAACATCTGTGAATAGCAGATGGCAGGGAAAAAATCGTGGTAAATCGTAGTGAAGCCGAAAAATTTTTTTAACAGGAAAAATTCACTTATTTTCTGATTACGGACGAAAATCAAGAATCACTCATGTAATTTTTGCCACTGCTTCCCGGCGACGAATCTAACGTACCATTAAAGGAGCCGAGAAGTTTCTGTCTTAGGTTTTCCCGTCCGAAATTGCCAATTTTGCTAGAAATTCCATAGTGATAATGGATACGTTCGACAGCAACCATATTCTCGTGAAATTGGAAAGCTCTTAGCCGGAAAAAGCTTGGAAAATCCTAGAAAAGTCTTGTTTTAAGTGTAGCATCAGTAGGTCGGTACTATAGATCCGGAATTTTTTCGCACGGATTATGCTCGCAACTGCTGATGACCCTCCTAAAGCCACACACTTCCAGACGACGAATATACCGTACCATAAAGAGACAGAGAAATATCTGATCTAGACTCTAAACCCACCCAAAATTGCCAATTTTGCTAGAAAATCCGTATTGAAAAAGAAAAAAGAGAAACGAGAAAACGTAGTAGAAAAGAAGAGGGGAAAAAAAGAAAACCTAATCCTTTATCTTTAAAAGTAGCCTTGGGTCAGTTAAAAATAATCCTAGGGGTCACCATTTTTCCAGATGCGATAACCTCTCGTAAAACCACTTCCCTACGTCAATGTCATTTTTTTTTGCGATTTGTACCATCTTAAAGTGGACTTTTTGTGTTATAAGTGACAAAACAACGCTAAGACCTCTTTTTTTCGAGTTTATTGGAAAGAAAAGTGCAAGTTAAGCGCAAATTTCCTGGAAAAATCGGTCCTGGTTCTGGTTTGTGATTCTCGTTATCACGTCATCACCACTGGGTAAATAAATCCGCTATTTGCTGCCCCTCCATCTCCAAATATGGAGAGTTTTCTATTTTCTCCAACCTTCACCACGGAAAAAGAGGCACTATATAAATCCACACCATATTTTACCGTACGACGATTCAAATCTTGGCTTTTGCTGAATTTTCAGGTACGTAAAAAAGAAAAATTCTCGGTAAAAATTTCAATCCACTCAAATGAAGGCCATTTGATCGTCTCTTCTCACCACCATTGGTGAAGTAAAGGACACCCCATGTCTAATTTCTATGGTGCCTCATATTCCCATTAATCATCGAAAATTTAGCTTGAGGAAGTTTTTCTCCAAAAAAAAACCAAAAAAACCGGTAGAATACCGAAAAAGTCGGGGCGATTCACATGCGATAGTTATCAGGAAACAAAATAAAAACCAACCAACGGGAACTACGACTACGATAAGATCATAGAAAAAAGGTTTTTTTTTTCTAAAATGAGATTTCTGCAATATTTCCTAGTTGCCGTAGTTGTCAGGATGGTCTCGCCTGGAATTTTCTAGAATCTTATCCATAAAAATTCCCTGGTGCTGGACTTTAGCTCTAACTTACGACATTACTGCTAGTTCAGTGATTACTAGTGCACCAAATATCCCGTAAGGTTTCTTTTCCCCTGAAATTCCCATGAATTTCCTTTTTGTTCCCTGAATTTAAGGAAGGAAAAGGGTGAAGTTTGATGTATGAGCGAAAGGAAAAGAATTGCAAGGATTTATTTTTGAAAACATCGCTTGTATTAATAATCAAAGTACAAAAAAAAAACAAGTGTGCGTTTTTCAGTGTTTTTTTTCTCAACGTTTTCGGCGCCTTCCTTTTTTTGTACCTGTACGCGTCCGGTTCGCTGAACTTCCCATCACATGTTCATGACCTTTCCCTGAAATTTCTTTTTCCCTCGAATTCTTCCTTTTTCGAGTCTCCTGAGTACATATTCTGGAAGGACATTTCTTTTCATCGGAACCTATCATTTCGAGTCCATCACTCGGCTGAAAATCGTCTGGAATGTGATGAGAAAAATTCAACAAAATTTATTTACAACTAGACCATGAGCTTATTTTTAGGTTCTGCATTTGTTTTTGCATGGAAAGAATGAAGGCAATAAAATTAATTTTGTTAGTGATCTTTGATTCATCGAAAAAGCTGTGATGTAAACTTTTTAGAAGAATTTTCGCGTCCTGTAAACGCAGAAAATATGAGATTATTAGAGAATGGGGTCAGAAAATTCTTCAGAAAAACATCCAAAAAAAAATCAAGGACTTTGTCAAGAGAAAAAACTGAATAAATTATTATTTTTTTTCTAAACGACTCACGGTTAGCATCATTGTGAAATGCATGTTCCAAACTTTTCCAAGAATATTCACACATTATTAGCTTTATTTCTTTTCGTGAACGGCAGCGGAACCAATCAATACTGTATGACATTCGCTTAGTTCTTCAGTTGTTGCAGTGCTTCGAGGTGTTTTGTACGTTTTTTTCCCGAAAGACCAAATATTTATCTGTTATTTATTTATTTATTTATTTAATATTTCTCTCAAACTTCTTGTTTTTTATTCCCAAACTGTTCCAATTTTTTCCGTTTTTTAAAATCCTATTTTTCCTCTGTTTAAACATTTTGATGAAACTGGACAGTAGAAAAAAATCTATAGAACTGAATTAAAATGATTCCTCTACGTATGTTTGCACAAGTCTGCCTCTCATTATTTTTTATTGCATTTTTTCTAGATTTTTAATGCATTATTTTTATTTTTTATTAAATGTTTTTACATTAGTACGTTAGAAGTACGTTTATATTTTACATTAGTGCATAAGTATTAGTATATTTATTACTTTTACACTAATTATGCAGTATTTTTACATTTTATCGCTTTAATTCTTTAGGAATCTTTCCTCTTCAGAACGTTTTTTTTAAATGAAGTTTCCTCCTCAACACCTATATGTATTCGTCTACTCACGTCCTTCCATCTTTTTACGAGAATGTCATTTGCGGAAATGTTCCTCCTCGGGGAATCGCTGAGGAAGTTGATAGAGGTGGTAATCCGATGTATGAGAGAGTGGAAAAAATTCTGTTTCAAAGGCGATAAACTTTGGCGGAAGCTTCCTTCTTTTTCTATTTTTGTTTCCGGTAATTTTTGTCTGGAGAAACAAACAACTGAGTTATTTTCTCACTCTGTTTATAAAGTCTTCACCTCAAAATAAATGAGATATTTTTACGTCCACCACCACAAAAAAAAATCCGCAAACTCTAGAACAGCTTTGCGGTTGGGGCGGATACACATGTTTTTCAATGGATTTGACTCATGGGGAGTTCTGGGAAAGAGTTAGGATTCTCGCTGCATCTGTTCTGGATCTAACAGCTCGGCTTAATACATTGAATGGCTCTTCAGCAGCTTTGTTCATTCAGCTACGCTGCGAAAATTTCTCGTTTCTGGAGAAAATCCTTGAAACAACGCAATGATTTACAATTGAAAAACTTGTAATTACAACCAGTTGATGGCTCTTCTATAAACCGTTGATCCCTTTAATATCGGAAATCCATACTTACTTAAACTTTTTGCAAGTTCTTATAATTTTTTTAATTGTTTTTTACGTCAAATTCATTTTCAAATACTTCGTATCAATTCATTCTTTGTCTTGTACAAAAAATACAGCATAGAACAAAAATATTTCACATTTCTGTAGAATTCCAAATAATAAAAAAATCAAATAAAAATTGTGAATTGTAATGTAGAATTTTATTTAGCTTTCTACATTCCATCTATTACTAACAAGTGTTTCTTACTGCGACTACTGGCATTGGAGTTACAGCAATTTTGGAAGAAAAAAAAGGAAATAAACAATAAATATATTATTTACGAGGATGTCCCAGTATATTAATGTTGCGTTGGAGGCTACAATTATTTCCTTTTTTTTGCACTGATCATTAAAAGAGCTGAAAGGATATCTCGATCCGAAAGTTTTATTACTGGATCCAGACGGGAATTTCACGAACATTCCACCGCACGGATCACTGTTCTCCTCGAGGATCCTCTCATTCTCTTTGAAAGGAAAAGCCAGACGCAATAAATAAGGTTCAACAAATGAACTGAACCGTGTCTCCATCTCAATAACAATTGTCTACGAGGGTTGTATATGTCTGGAATGCCGCCACTTCCTTCCGTACGCGTCGATGAGGTAGGTCGATTCGTTGCTGCTTCCAGTTTTCACTGCTTCTACTGACCAACGGGGACTTACTGTAAGAAATACAGCCATAAGTTCTTCTGAATGGAAGATATTCATTACGGTGGATCTCCCGTGAAAAGATAGAATTTTATTAGAAAGATAATAGAAAAAATTATTTAAAAATTAGAATTATTTACTTTTTTTGCACTAATCAGTGAAAGAGCTGAGGAATTCTCGATCCGAAGGCTTTATTAGTGAATCTAAACGTGCACTCACTTTTATCCTACAAAGTTCCCCTCGTTCCTATAAATTCGACGACGTGAACGAGTTAATTTCCTCCTCCACCTTTCTTCAGTTACGGGGCTTCCGGAGAACTTCGAACTGTATCTAATATGTTTGTACTTTAGAGAAGCCAAACACGAAAGAAAATTAAATCATTCACGCCTCTTTTCTCTATTCGGAAGGTTTGCTTGGTTCCGCTACGTAAACATGGTACAGTACATAGTACTTCGTTTCGGGACCTAACACCCCTCAAACCATTAGAATATATCAGGATATGCATATCCTTAAAAGCTTTACCCACCAGCAAATCTCCACTGGTTCATTTTCACATGGTGGCCACCCTCGGAAATACCGCGGAATCCGCGGATTGAAACAGTTCTAGAAATCATATAGGATGTGAATCCTGGTAATAATCCCAAGAAAAACTGGATAATTTAGCAATTTACGTTTATTGCAGTGACTTCGACCAAGTTTTTTTTTCTGCTCGATTATTATTGTCATGAAAAATTGCTGCGGGAAATTGCTCATTTCTTTCTCGTCTGACGTCGTTACCTCAATTCAATTCGCCATAGAATCCATTGTTGTCGGCTGTTTCAATGACGTAGAAGTCAAGTCTTCAAAAAAATGTTTTCGAGAACGATTCGACGCCGTTTTCAATGAAGTCGACGACAATTCCATAAGCATTCGCTTCTGTTTGTTGACGACTATAAATAGCGACAAATTCTCACAGGATTTCTGATCCTTGATTCTACTTTTCTATAGGTTCTGGTTCAAGAAGTGCTTCTGGTGATGAAGATACCGTAAGCATTTATGGCCACTATTTATTAGGAATTAAAAATACATGAACAGAAAATTCTGACACGATTTCTGATCCTCGATCCTACTTTTCTGTGGCTTCTGGTCCAAGAAGTGGTTCTTTATGCCCACTATTTATTAGGAAATAAAAAAAATCGAAAAAAAACAAAATTAATCTGATTAATGCATTGAAGTTTTTTTTCATCACATCCGTGTTCAGTGAGAAAAAAAACCTCATGGTGTCAGAGGTTCTTCTCAGTGAGCAGACGTCTAGTCATTCCATTATTCTCGTGCTGGATTTCCAGACATTCCTGTAACTTCATTTTCATTCCCATTTTCTTCGTTTCTATCCTTTTTGAGGATTCTTTTCCCATTTTTTTTTCAAATCTATTTAATCAAACGCAAAAAATACAATATTGTCAAAAATAAATCGGATTGAGGTAGGTCAAATCCAAGTTTTGAATCGCGCTTGAGTATTTTTCTGGACAATTTGCTTAGTTTTTTTTTTCTTTCCTTCCCAACTTCTTCTATTGTTTCATCCTTCAGTGCTTCAAAAAGAAACAGAATCTTCGTGGTAAATACTTTTTTTTCTGGATTTATGTTTTCTGGTAAATATAATCTCTGATTTTCTTTCTCCGTAGCTGTAGAACTGAAGGACATGAAGTCGGATTTAAACCCAAATAATAAAATAAAGTAATGTGAAGCGATAAAATGAAGGATTCCGCATGGCGTAGCGGTCCTTTTCCGAAAGGACAACCATTAATCTGGTAGTCAAAACTTTTAATGATCATCATTTAGCATCATCATATTTTATTTTGAATCACTACGATTTTCTGCCGTCTATATTACGGTAGTTTTACTGAGTAGCAGACAAAAATGGTATGATTGTTAAAGGGCATCGTAGAAATCCTGTTCTCAAAACACGCGCATTTTTTTTCCCCGGAATAATGTGAAGAAGTTGTTTTTCAATTAGGATTCGCTTCCCGCTCATGCTTGATCATTGTTGATTAGCCGCAAAAATCCTTTTCCCGAAATACGTGCAGAAATTGTTTTTTCAGAATTATGTTAAGAAGTTATATTTGATCTGTACAATGAAGTTATTGGAATTACTTTGCAATTCATGTTTGATCGTTATTGATTTGCAAACAGGATCGCATCACATTTTCTATGTGAAAAATTTCATTATAAAAATGTATAAAATAAAAGGAATAAAGTAATAAAGTAACAGAACATTCTACGGAATTTTTTCGTGGACTCGATGAGCTTGAGTAGAATAGAATAGAACAAACACAACAAATCCTTGAAAAATAATGATAGGCTTAAGGCTCACTGCCAAAAAAGGATTAAATGTGTCAATTTTAAGCTGCGTGGACGAGATTACGACACTTTTTCTTTCCCTCACTTGAACCTCAATGGAAGAGTCTTAAAACAGCTGTGGTGTGATCTTTCCTTTATTGCGTTAATGCGAATTTTTCTTCTGATCAAATCAAAGAGAAGATATTTATGTATTTATGTATCTATTATTTATTTATTTATTTTATGTATTTACTATCTATTATTTATTTTTTATTACTATCTATTTACTATCTATTATTTATTTTTTATTTATACTTACTTTATGTATTTGTTATTTATTATTTATTATTTATTTTATGTTTTAATCATTTATATTCATTTCTGTATATATTTATCTTTACTTATTTATACTTATTTTTATTTATTTACATTTACTTATTTATTTATATTTATGTGCATAGTAAACTTCAAAACTCGTTCCTATCCCTAATATTTTACATTTTCCTTTGATCGTCCCACTGCTTTTGAGGCGGTGACTGGATCCTTCAGTCTTTAGCTCTGATCCAGTACCATGAAAAACTCGTAAGCACAGAAAGTTCTGTTCAAATCAGCATTTCGGGTCATTTTAATAGAAAATGGTTCAGAAAAATGTTAAACATTTCGAGTTGTTCAAATATAAACAAAATTGTGCGGTCCTAGGTAGAAAAATCCGGAACAAATTCGAGGAAAATCCTTTGAAAACCAGCAAGAATTCTACCGGCGCAAAACTTCAAAGAACTATTTCGAAGTTTTTAAATTTTCCAGACGTTTCGCTTCAATTCTCAATTTGTTCAACAACTCACTCACTAATCCTATTTTGAGAGCATTTTCCAGACTCATAGACTCTCATTATTGACGTCATCGCGTCCTGCCGACGACGACGACGACAACAACAACAATGAAATTCATCAGATAAGCTCCTCTTTCGTTCCGGTTATTAATAGAAACACTTGAACATTTTCAAGCAAAGGGAAACAAGAGGAAACGTTGTTATTTCGGGAACATATGGTTTCTGGAAAACTAGAAATAATCCTTACGTTACTCTAAAGGTTTCAGAAAATCACTGGAAGAGAACAGGAGCTTAATCACGGACTTTGCACCCAGTATTATTTCAATTAAATTCTGGACTCTCTTCTTGTTCTTGGTTTTTTTTTTGGCTTGTGAGAGAGTTCTATTAATGATGAAAATTTTTGAGACCTCTTCAAAATTTCTTTTCAAATTTTTCAAGCAAATATTTAACGTTTTTATTTCGTGAACAAACAAAATATGTCACAGGATGATGTAAAAATCAAAATATTTTTTATTTCAATTTCAATTCAAAAATATAAAGTGGATAAACTATAGATAAATAGTTATTGTAAATCATAAAATAATATGAATTTGTTGTAAAATATACAAATACAAGTATAGCCCTACTAGAACTCACGTATGTAATTAATTTTTACCGTGGTAGGTGTAGCGCAGTCGGTAAGAGGTTCCGCTGCGTCCGCGTAATCGATCAGAGGTTCGAGTCCACACTAGTGCCAACCAAGCCCATCATCCTTACGGGGTCGATAAATTGGGATCAGAAGTGTGTGGGAAGAAAAAAAATAAAAACACCGTCTGGACACCTCAGCTAGTCTCCGCAAGTCACTGAGTAGGCTCGTCATACGTTCGTAAACCACAAACGATTCTGAATTGAAGTGAAGGTGGTGGTGGTGGATCCCAAGCGGATTGATTAACGCCAGTCGTTTTTTTCCTGTCTGTCCATTGTTGGGATAACTGGACTGCGGATAATTGGAAGTTTTATGTTTGGAGAGGGAAAAAAAGAGGATAGGTCAGATTTCATCCAACAATTATTCCTCACCTTCTCATATGTATCACTTTTCGAAGGAACCATGAAAGAGTAACTTGGAAATAATAGCGGTTTGTTTATTTTAACTTTATTTATATTTACTCAATTATTTTTATCACTCTCTCTCTCTCTTTCTCTCTCCGGAACCGTTCCTTTATAAATATTTTGTCTTGGTTTGTTAGAAGTGGGACCTCCTTTTACCATTAAATATTTAAACCGTCCACACCACCACTATCCTTCAGTATTGTAAGAAAGTGATACATTTACCGCTTCCTACGAGATCTTCGTTTCAGATTTTTCAAATCTCGAAAAAAATATTGAATAATGGTTTTATAGAATTTGTAAAAATGTTCGAAAAAGAAATTCGACAAAATGAAGTTTCAAAACGACCCCATGGTGCGTTTGCGGACTAGGCTCGTCATGGTGCAAGTATAGCGGGGAAAATTTTCACTTCGCCCCGAAAATCACTAAAACAAATATTTTGTTTACCTCATAATCGTTCTGACAATATTACTTGTGTACCGGTACTACTCTATCAAAGTGCACTCATTTCAATTATTTCAAAAAACTGGTTCATGTGGTAACGTTGTAGATCATTCCTGTAGATTTTTTTGGCTATTTTTTTCGGAATTGACCTATTCTTTCTGTGTTACATTTCTTTTTTCAGCTACAGTATCTATCATTTTATCACCGCCCACTTATATACCTTACATATGTAGCCTTTTTTTACTTTTTTTTTTTCTTTTTTTTAAAAACACATTGACGAATATATGTAAAAATAGCAAGATGTTTTTATAAATAAAAAAGAATGGGTCAATGGGTCAATGGGTCAATAAATTAAAAAGCATGGGCCAAATTACATAATTAATTAATTGATGAATTAATGAATTAATTAATTTTATCTATGCTATTCTATTCTTTTCAATTTCTATTTATATCTACATACACGAAAAAGTATGAAGACGCAAAATAAAGACAATAAAGAAGGAATTAAAATAAAATAAAAAAATAAAAATATATATAATAAAAAATGTAAAAAAAAAAATAATTACCGCCTCTAGGGACAATGCGATCCACGGACGGTAGCACGCGAGAGATCAAAAGTAGCCCAAGTGCACAAAATTTTAAAAAACGCGCTGTCGTCAATGTGTCAAAAAATATGTATCTTGATGAGAAATAAATAGATACAAAAAACAAAAGGAAAAATCGAATGAATAAAAACAATAACAAATAATAATATAATAAATCAATAGAGTGTAAATAAAATATAATATAAATAATACTATGAAAATTTAAGATAAAATAAAAATACGGAACGAATAAGCTCCTTGATGAGATGAGAAATATGTCATGAAGCGACTCGTATCTACCTTTTATATTCTCTTTAATTTTCTTTTCTCTCAGCGCTGTAACAGGTGCTGCTTCTCTTATTTAAAAAATAAAAAGACCCAAATAATTAAGTGAAATAAAAGCAATTAAATAAAATAAACAAAGAAAAATGTAGAAAGAAAATGTTCAATGAACTTCTAAACATAATTATATCGTTTTTTTAGAGTTACTCTCTTATTTTCCCATTCGCTGTTCGCGCTTTCTTTTCCTGAGTTATTTTCACCTCGACTTCCTGAATCTTGCAATATTTTATGCGCCATGGATGTTTATGTTCATATATACTATACTTATGAATTTCTAGATGATTCGTTGCCGAATTCTATCGGAAGAACACATATAAATCAAAACTATTCACATAATGCCCTATGGCGATACACCAAAAGGACGAGGAAGAATGATCGGGCCACCTACGCTTCCCGTGCAAAGATGAGAGGAGGGTGAGGTCACTTTTTCTCCCAAACCATGTCTCCTATGAAATAGGATCCTTGTTCACTTGAAACTTTTCCTCATCCTTTTCCTCCTGCAGTTTCCTTCCGCAGTTCTACTTCGATCGGCGTCACGCCCACCACCGTTTTTTTTTCTTTCTTGCTGCTTTGTATAAATTAAGAGAGAAGGGCGCTATATTACAAATCATGCTGAATCTTTTCTCTTTTCTCGCAATTCAAAGATTGTAGGAAGAAGTTTTAGTTATTATCTACGATAGAATGCGTGGTGCAAATCTGTCTGAAGCATCTATTTTGTCCATTTGTTTGTTGGAGTAGAAAAAAAATTTTTTAACGTTTATTTGTATTTTACGTATGCACATTATTAGACAACTTATTCTGCTGTTGTTTACATCGAGCCTAAACAGAATGCACCGAGAAAACGGCACTCTTCCGATAAAGGACGAAACGAAGGAAGGAATGGAGGCAAACTACTCATATGTTTTTAGTTGAATTAGTTGAAATGTTAGTTACTTGTTATTTGTTAAATTCAGAGCATTTCTCAAACCCTTCCCCCCCCCCCTCCCCCCGTACGTTCATCAACGCAGTCAGCGGTGTTTGAATTTTTGAGTCTAAGTTGATCGCTTTTCTCTTGAAAGTGTAGTTTAGAATTATTAATTAAAAACTAATTAATTGCTACGTCTCTCCATGCGTAGGAGGCGGCCGTGAAGTGAGTATTATCTGAGAAATATAGAGGAGAAGAGCACCCTAACAGAATGAGGAAAGTCCTCCCCAAAAACGCTAACGTTCTGGAAGTCACCAGGAAACGGAGTAGCAAAAGATCTCCTATCTCCTAGCAGCAAGTGTGCCCTAATTTTCCTAGGGCTCGCGCGTAAATAATTTTTCGGTCGAGTTCCCGCTTACATCTTACGAGGTGATCACACTAAGTGCTACGGATATCTCAAATTCCTGGATTTCTTAGTGAATTGTGCGTTTTTTCCGCTTTCTTTTGTGATGGTTTAGCCATTCTACTGGTGGAGAAATTTCAGACTTGAAGATTTTCCTTAGCGTTGCCTAACGTTGATACCTAAAGACGCTAATTTTTATTTTTTCCCCTTTTGAATTCCGAGAAGAAGAGCACACAGATAAGCCTGTAATTACTCCTAAAATTTAACTTTAGCCCTATCCTTATTTTTGATCATTTATATTCGAACGAATCCTGCAAAAAACTACAGTGAATGACTCACATTTTTTTTTGAAAAAAATTATTTGGAAAGGAAAGACGGTGTTGTTTTTTTCTCTGCTGAAAATTCTATGAACATAAGAATCCGTTCGTTGCACATAGTGTGTGCATTGCAGAACCTCATTTGCAAAAGAGCATCCACAGCTGTTATCCGAACTTTTTAATCTGCACTTGCCATGTCTTCGTATGTCTTGTTACGTAAACAGAGAGATTTGCAGAGAATTCTCACGGACAATTCTTCATCTGCAAATGTTTTACACACGTTTTTCTTGGGGTTTTTCTTTCAATCCCGAAAATAGCTGGCAAGCATTTTTTCCTTCCTACATATTTTTCCAGAAAGTGGGCTTTTTACCTGAATAGAAGAAAATGGATAGAAATCCTTTGTATATTGCATATTCTAACTTGACCTAATCGTCCTAAAGTACGTCCTAAAATAGATATCCGCATCCTCGCCGAGCTGTGTCGTCCTCGAACCGAATCCAAGCCGAGATCCTGTTCGATTTTTAGTCAGAGCTCGCGTAGAATCCGGTCATTAGTCGCCACTTATTTAAATTTTATATTATTATTTGTTTATTTATTTATATTTATTATTTGAATATTTTTTATTATTCTCATATTTTAGAAAAAAAAGATCCGCAGATTTTTGCAATTTTTCCCCCCGGACAATAGAACAACTCCACTGATTTCTGCATGAATGCGACAAAATTTGCGCCTACTTCTCCCCGTCTAATTTCCTTGCGGGATGTAGAAAATTTCCATCAGATGGGAAATTGCAGCTGTTGCAGCGCAGCATGTGTAATTTTTTTTAAAATTTACTTTAAGACCCAGGTTAGAGCTTGGATGATTTTTTTTTTAAATTTACGCATAGATATTTTTTAAAATAATAAAAAAATACTTCGAAACCCGTGTTGGCTGCAAAAATGATGCTGTTTTAGGTGGAAACCCGTTTTTTTTTCTAATGATCTCTTAGCACTGAAAATATCATAAATAGAACAATTATTTATTTAAAGGTATTGATACCTCCTCAGTAGATCATAATACAAATTTTAATGTTAATTCTCTATTTAATTATTGTTAAATTAATAGTTAATTTTATTGTTAATTAATGTTTGTATTTAACTTTTCAAAGCCAAAAAAAAGATAAATAATTTATTAATGATTGCACAATAATTTAGTATTAAATTTATATTTATTTATAAATCAACTAATTAATCTATAAATTGTAATTAATAAGCAACTGTAATCAATTCCAATAGATCCAATGGGTTTACTGTGATTGTAGTTGTACCGTAATCACAGAAAATTAAGTTTTACTGTCTTAGGCGGCAGCTATGTATGCGGCAGCTTGTGCTCGTGGTTCTTCTTCACCGCAATCCACCTTCATGGGAGAAATTGATTACACTATCCAAAAGTTGTTTGCGGAAAGGTTTTTCCGAAGTTTTTCCACTATTAACGTAGTTATGGGAACCGACAACTAAATTTACCGATCTTTTTTTCGATATTTAATCGCTGCTCTAAGTTTTTTCTCATCCGTTTTTCTTCTGATGGCGTAGGACGCATCGCAAAATACTGCGACATTGTGTATTGAGGTTACTGTACCCGATTCTCCATCAGGGAGACGAAAACCTGTCGAAGAAAGTCAAAATAATCGAATAAATGGAAAATAATCGAAGAAAATCAAAATCGAAGCTTAAAATCTTTTGAAAAACCCCCAACGTACGAAGCGTAATTACGCGGAATAAATTTTCCACTGGTGAAAAATATTAGAAATTATTTTTACCATGTTCTTGATTTATTTATTTATTTTTGTTTTTGTTTCTCCTTCTAATTTCTTTCCCAGCCTCGGTACGTTTTGAAGCAGGCTTTTCCTTTATTTTTCTTTATTCTTTTTTTCTTTCTTTCCTTAACTTTATTGTCTGAATTCATTCAGCTAAGGAGTTGTTGTTTTAAAAATCACAGCCAAAGTTCGTGCACTGCATTGCTTGCAGACGCAAAATTGCACTTTTCTCGTGATTTACCGCAAGACGAGCAAAGGACAAGATATCCTCAGGCATAGTTCCGTTGCTTTTGGATGGATCCTCTCCTTTATTATTGCATATATTATGGGAGGGATGGGTGTAGTCCAGTGGGAAAGGGTTCTACAACCCCTGCGCTGTTGACAGTTCGAAAATCCCCGAGGCCAACCAAACCGTCCATCATTTTGAGGTCAATTAGTAGATGTAGGAGTAGTTTGGGAGGTTAGAAAAATTAAAATTGGAAAAAACTCGGGTAAAATCTCTTGGAATTTTTTGCATGGACCGCACATACGCTCAGGAAACCTTTTCGATATCGGAGTAGAATTTTCTGCTCGTCGAAATTCCAGAGGTTAATTGACGCTAATCACTTTTTTCTTAATTTTTTTCTTTTCGGAGAATACTGAAATTTAAAACTTTGCAAAAATGGAATTATATCTAAGCAACGCAGGAGTATCTAAGTATTCTTTCTAATTTTAACAATTTAATTTTTTTTTAAAATCATTTTTTCACATATTTATGAACATTCTGGACCAATTTCTTTTATTTATTTTTTCTTTCTTTTATTTATTTGAGACCGAGACTGTGTACGCTTCGGTGCCCACAACATCTGACAATTTCTCGGCGCGAAAAGTGAATTTCGATGGAAAATGCTAAATTTTTCATTGATATCTGCACATGTTTTCGGGCTGTTTTCTGTTTGGGACCGTCTCCGTCGTACACTGATCGCATCCATGAAATGTGCGTAGACATCCACCATTAATCCCCCGAATATATTTTAACCATACATATTTCTTACGTATGCGAGCATACATATTACTTCAACGATCAGTTATTCCAGAAAAACATTCTGTATCCAGTATCTCGTATCCCGTATTCTTCATAAGTTTGTTTGTGTGATGATGTTCGATGCGTTACCGACCGACGTTGCTTATCCGCTCACATTTCAGGCTCTATGGAATCCGTTCAGGATCACATATCCCTGAGCCAGGAGCCAGTGAACTGACGGTCGACTGTGCTGTTCATATTCCTAACTTCAGACGTCCGTCGTTGGTTTGAATCCGTAAATGGCAGATCTGTCACTTTGCGTGTTTCCTCTTTTTTTTTCGTTTCTTTTTTTTCTCGTATTTTTTTCTGCAGAGGAAACCCCTTGAAAGCAGAAAAAAAGAACTGACAGGCAGCAAACCGAATAAGGATCAACATTTCCTCATTTCCTTGAAAATGAGCATAGATACGGTAGAGGTGCAAAGTGCTAAGAGATTACGCTACTTTTTTCTGGAAATATGACTTATTTGTAGGAATCGCCGCAAATTTTCTGCTTCCTGCTGTTTTCAAACGATGAATTACTGGAGAAAGCTAAAGTTGTATGAAGTTGGTCCACTTTAACATTTAGTCATTGATTGTAGAAGCGCTGAAATTCCCGGATTCCCCTATCCATTAAAGAGAACTCGTCCAAAATTCATTTTCGATCAAGTTTTAAGACCTACGGAGACGTATAACAACTTAAAAAAAGTCACATATTTTTATTGTGCAGCAAATTCAGAGGTTTTAGAGTATTTTTTAGATGGACCACTGAGTTACGTATTCACTACCGTTTCCCGGCGGCTGTACATTCTAATTCCCGTTGATTTTAAGATCCCGCTCTCTCCCTCTCTTTCCCTCTTTCAAAGAGTGTATATAAAGGAGGAGAATGAAGAGATTTTTACTGGAGAATAGTCTCAAATATTCATTATGAATCATTTGCATCTGAATTTTTCAGGAATTCATTTCGAAATCTTCTGCAGAGAATCCTGAGAGCCCTATCTCTGGACTCTGGAACTTTCGAATCTCACATTTTCAGAATATTCAGTACCGTAAGGAGGGAGGAGTTCGTCTGAGTGAAGTAAGCACTGAATAATTTGTTATCTTCTCAATTCAGTACGTTTCTCTCTTCATAATTAATCATAAAAATTAGTTTGAAATAATTTCTATTAATTAATTTGAATATTATGGAATGTTTTGGTGCACCAGTGACAGATGGTCCCTTGACGACGACGATGTGCATGTCGGACTACGCACTTAGATACTATTATCTCTCCGAATCAAGGATCTAAGCCATGCTTTCGATCCAGGTATTTACATTTACATATTTATTGTTTGCCGCTCCAAAATGATCAAACTCCAGGATCAGAAATGAAATAGTTTCCAGAGTTTTATCGTTGGAAATTTCAGTTTTTTTTGTTTCATTTCAGTCTTTGAAGCAGAGTTAGAAGTGGACCAGTCTCAACTTTTCAAAATATTTTTTTATAGTTAAAATTAAATTTGCTTCAATGTGGCTATTTTTAGGCGGCAGGAAACACGCCATTTACTTATTTATCTACCCATTTATTTATTATCGCTGTTTATTTCAGTCTTTAAAACAAAAAATAAAGGGATCAAGTCCACTTTTTCAAATTATTTGTTTATTAATAATTAAAATTGAATTCGCTTCAGTCTGGTTATTTTGGATCTGAGGTAGATCGTAGCTCTAATCCTAGACCATGACTGCTCAAGAAGCATAAGGACTTACGGCTACGACTATCCCAAATAATCTCCCCTTAGGGAATACTATGGAAATTTATTTTCTTTTATCCATATTTTATCAAATTTATCAACTTTTTTTGCCGCAGATTTTGGGATGGAAGTCGAGTTTTCGAGTGATGAAGCTGTCCGATTTTAATGCCATGGTTTCTTGTCGTCTTTTAAATCTTATGTTATATTATTATTAAATCTTATGTTGCAGTTATTTATTTACTTATTTATTTATTTTTATTTACTTTTTTTTTACCTCGTTTTATGACCTCTCTCAAATCAAATCGTTTCCTTTAGAATTCCAGAGAATTTCTCTTATATTCTATTCATCGTTCCCATTCACTTCATCGGGGAAATACTGCTCATCTCGGTTCGCGTCATCTCGTCGTCGCACCTACATTCTCCCTCAACTCCCTCAAGCGAATCCTCCCACCTTTTATCTCCTTTTCTTATTTCTATCCGCATTCGTCGTTCGTTCATACGTGATGAGCTGCTGCTGCCTAACCGCTTCGGATATCTGTTGAGCTTATCCGATTACGTGCTGCTGCCGACTTGTACGGAGGATTGAGGAGGATGGATGGTAGGCCGTAGATCCTGACCGACTAATGTGGCCGATTTGATCTTTTTCTTTGGCGGAGGCCTCTGGCACATCGCTCTGCTCCTCGTGGTCAAAGAACAGTAAAGCTGCTTAGCTGGTCTTTAGTTTCTGGGGATTTTTTTCCCCAGTATTTTTCTCCAGGAAACGAATCTCCTAAACCATCCGCAATTTGTGATTTAGTTTCTTCGCTTAATCATTGTTTACAAATTTTCCCACTACTACCCATAAATATTTGCTGTTGTAGCGTGTTCATATGGTATGATTATCGCGTTATCACGAGAAGATCCATCCACCATAGGATGCTGCCAAAACATTTGCATAAATCGATAAATAATTGATTTTTCTATTGATAGATATTCGATCCGAAATTTTTCACTTTTATAGGAAGGTGTTTCTGTCTGTTTGGCTGGCTGGCTCTGTTCTATTTTTATTTTTATTTGAATATTTATTTTTAATTTAATTTAATTTTATCATATTTTTATTTATTTTTTTTAATTTTATTATTTTTATTTCTT
Source organism: Necator americanus (assembly GCF_031761385.1). Classification (NCBI taxonomy): domain Eukaryota; kingdom Metazoa; phylum Nematoda; class Chromadorea; order Rhabditida; family Ancylostomatidae; genus Necator; species Necator americanus. The sequence goes on from NC_087372.1 coordinate 38,238,029, forward strand.
CTATTTCTTCTTTTTTTCTTATTTCTCTAAAATACTCTATTCTTTCTTATTTCCCTAGAACAAAATTCCAGATCACTTCGATTTTTCACAGCTGTTCGTTGTTTCGTCATAGTTTTTCTTTTCCACATTTCCATTTTTTTCCTTCCAATGTGGAACTGACTGTGAGACTGTAAGTTCCTCGCTTTTTTTTTTACGAATCCGAATTCTCTGCTCGATTGTCGCTCAACTATTCCACATTCTAAAACTTCCGTGTTTTTTCTTTTGTGATGTGTTCACGTCAAATCCGTCCTTATGATGGATTTTTCCCCTCATATATGTCATTTTCCTCACTGAAAATTTCTGAAGGGAATATATTTCTGGGTATTTTATCGTTCTTTGATGTATCCATGTCTTATTTCAGCACAACTGAGAATAATTTGATCAATTTTAGAGTTTTTCGATCTTATTTGTTCGAAAAAATGTCTGACAAAGAAAAAAATTCATGTTTATTCGAAAAATGTTCCTTTAAAATGTAAAAAATGCTTTAATGCATAAGGTCACCTCACTGTAAAACGCTTCCAGAATTGATGTTAACGACAGAAAAAATCCGCGGATATTCTTGTTCTTCTCGAAATTTCTCTCTCTCTCCCGAAATTCTTATTATATATTCCTAAAAAAGCAACAAAACCGATAGTTACGAGCGAATCGCGGGATAATCGTCGCTTTTACATTCATTTAAAAGGATATTGAATGGGAAATAGGAAATAAACGATTAATTTTCTCACATTTTTCCCACAGCTATAAATTTATAACTACATATTCGAGGAAAGCTGTTAGGAACGTGTTCGACGCGGATTATTCTCTGGAATTTTGAAGTGGGAACGGGTGAGAGCTGAGCAATTTTTCCTTCTCTGATCTTTTCCGGATTGACAATGTCTCCTACAGGCTTATGAGTTTATTTTTGTTTTCAAGAAGTGCCATATGTTTTTGATTACGACAATGTTTTTCAGAAAATAAGCTTAAGATGATGGATTTGCGTGTATGTTGGAGGATAAGCGGCATCACTTGGTTGGTTCGTGTACGCGATTTTCAATAGAATTTTTCAGGATATTTTCCACGTAATTTTCTTAATTAATAATTTTTTAAAATTAATTAATTAATAGCAGTTTTATAGTTCCAAATACAATTCTTAAATCGCATATTCAGGTAAAATAACGTAAGTCTTACTGTATGTTTAGTGCTAGTGCTGGGGAAGCTTCTATGAGTTTCCCAGGAATTTCTATTTCTATGAGTTTCTATGAGTTTCCTAGGAATTTCTGAACCATCCATTCCTAACGGTGCTCCTAAGGGACTTCATCAATAAGACCTTTACGCCGATAACGAATTCTTTGTCGTTATTTATCGGAAAAATTCCGCGAACCCGCCTGGTCTGGATATTTTTTCCTTTGTATACAATGTATTTTCCCGGCGAGGAAACTATAAACCTTGGAATATTGAGATCGTAAGGGGATCTATTCTGTTTTGTATTCGAAAAGCACCTTAAACGATTCAGGCCCTCAGGGTAAATCTCGGAGACTCTTCAATGATTTTCCTTAGCATATTTTTTAATGGATGAAAGTTTTCACTACCTCGGTACATATCTATTTGCTTTATTTATATTTTATTTATCCATTTACACATATATGATACATATTCATTTATTTATTTATTTTGGTCCTGGAATTGCTATTCTACAACTCTCCTCAATTTTTCTCTATTGAATATGTTTAGATTAACCATATTTGTGAGGATTATTCCTGAGTTCTGACGTATTTCCGTCACGGGACCACATTACGTCTTCAGTCGCCCCCCGAATCGCCGCCGTTTTTCAATAAATAAATAGTTTTCACTACCTCGCTACATATCTATTTATTTTATTTATATTTTATTTATTCATTTATATTTTTATATTCGGTATGCATTTATTTATTTATTTATTTATTTATTTTGGTCCTAGGACTGCTACTCCACAACTCTCCTCAACTGTTTTTCATTGATTATGTTTAGATTAAACATATTTGTGGGGGATTATTCCTGAGTTCTGACGTACTTCCGTCACGGGACCACATTACGTCTTCAAATCCCCCCCTCCCTCAAATCGCCGCCGTTCCGCACAAATTATACGAGAACAAATCCTGATGAATGATCAGATCTCTGCGCTGAATTGTAGTGCCCGTGCTCAGCTCTCAGAGACTATTGTTTTCTAGGATCCCCACCGTTATTCTCTCCTCCGACGTCTTCTCCGAGAGATTTTCTTTGATGCGTTGAAGAATTTGTTATGATCGTCGCCGGGAGCGGTGTTTTGAAGCGTGAACACAATGAATGGCCGGTATTCTCTCTCCGTGTTTCGTGGAAAAATTTTTCAGGAACATCCCGTTTTTCAGCCGCTTCCGTCTTTGACTTCGATGACTTATCACTGTTGATTAGGCCGGAAATTTCGTCATACTCGTTTTTTATGGCTTCTATTTACTTATATTTACTGTTACTTTAACATGCCAAGCATATATTTATATAAACTATTTTTTTCTAACGGGATCTCGCGCCACATCTCATGGTGACGAATGCAAATTTCAATTCGATAGTTGATATTTGATAGTTTATTTTATTTTTATTTTATTATTACTTTTTCAATTTTTGTATTATTTTTTGTTTTTTAATTTCAATTTTAATTTTTTAAATTTTTTTACATTTGATATTTTAACACAATAATAGAAAATTGAATAGAAAGAAATATTAGAATTTATTAAAAGTTCAAAATTTACATTTTTTTTCACTTTTTAAACGCATACACATAGTGATTTCTAAAAGAATATCCATTCTCTTCTGTTATTTTTGTTTATTTTTCCTCATGTACGTAATTCAAACAGAATAACAAAAACAAAAAAACAAAAAAAGCTTGAAAAAAACCTGCTTCTGAGACAAAGGAAATTTTTTTTTAAACTCTTGTCTCTATTGTGACGATAAAGGTTTCCTACAACCCCTTTGATAATCTTCCAGAATTTCTACTTTATTTAATCGTTATCAGAATTTTTTGTTTTCTTGTTGTGCTGTTTTTAGGATATGTATATACAAAATTGCTAGGTAAGGAAATATCAAGAGAGGTAAATAATTTAAATTAGTTTTTCTGACTTCAGAGCTTTTGACACTTACAACTTTTTTCTCTTTCAATAAAGCAAATCAGTCCTAATTCCGCGACAGTTGTGGTGTTTTTAAAATTTTTCCAATCTAGTATTTTTTTGTTAGGAAAAAGGAAGAGATTTTGCTTAAGATTTATTTCTTCATATTTCTCTAAAGCTAAAATTTCTTGAAATCCTTTCTTTACTTCTCAGTAGTTTTTTTTTTTTACTACAGAGTTAGCAGTTTGAAATCCTACTTTATTTTCCATGCGAATTTTTTTCTTACTACAAAGTTAGCATTTTAAAATCCTACTTTTTCCTAAATTTTCTATGCAGTTTTTTTAAAATACAAAGTTAACAGTTTAATGTCCTACGTTATTTTCCATGCGAATTTTTTTTTACTACAAAGTTAGCAGCTCGGAATCCTTCGTTATTTTCCATGCGATTCGATTTTTTTTCTCGACAAAGTTAGCAGTTATGGGACGTTAAATGGACGATGAAATCCTCGAAAACCACGTACTCGCGACTCGCGAACTAATTGTCATTGTCTTTCTAAATGATTAATATTCTAAATAGCATGTAAATGTGGTGCAAGAATTTTTTTCAATCCGCGAAACGCTAAACGCACTAGCACTGCTCGTGCTCTTTGTACATGGAAATCAAGTGAATAATTAATTCGGAGGGTTCTTTGCTTGGCTTCTTAAACGTCATAGTAGTTGATTCCTGAGAGAATAATCCCGCCGGCAATCATTTCTTGAGTGGAATTATTTATCGCGTTTTTTTTAAAAATTCTTTTTGTTCTTTATTATTTTTTTAATTAATGTTTATTTTATTTATTCAATTTTTAATTAAATTTTCTAGTATTTATTATTATAGTTTTATAATTTTTTATTATTTCTTATTTATAATTTTTTATTATTTTATTGGACGTCTTTTAGAGCAGTGAATTAATTGCTACGTAAGAAAATGTTAAGAGAGGACAATAATTAGAGTTTTTCTCCTGTCAATTTCCCATGAAAGGCGTCTAAAGATTTGTTTACGCTATGTTGTTTGTGTACACAATGACAGTGAATTTCTTCATGAGTGACTCTTCAGTCAATATCTCCTCATGCTCTATGTACATCACTAACGTTTCTTGTTTCGGTGACGTTAGAGTTTTCGAGGTTTTCCCGATTTTTCCGGATATTTTTTAAGTGCCGGAAGGATGCGATGACAAGAATTCCGCTGTAGATACACGCGTCAACAGTACATATTGGTTGGAAATAGGAATGGAACGAGGAAAAAATATAGGATTTTTCGAAAGTTTTTTCTTCCAGCCGAAAAATAGTTGTTAGATTTATGTTTTTTTTTTCGTTTTGACTTTTTTCAAAAATCTTCAAAGGTGTCAAAACTTTACATGTGATAAAATTACATCCAAAAAGATAAATATAATGATAAAGTTCAAGTACATTTCTGGAGTCATGACCTGAGAACATTTTTTTTTCTCAAAAAACCCATTTTTCTGCCTTTTCACATTCCTCAATCCATCTGAAGCTGCAAATGTTGAGAGGAAATGAAGGGGAAGATGAGGAACGTAGATGAACGAATAGAAAATTTGTTCTTTTTTTCAAAATATCATTTTTTCGCCTTCTTTCTCTGTATTTTATATTTATGTTTAGTTATTTTATATACATATATTTGTTATTTTTTACATTTATTTTTTTTAATGTATGACTCCATTTTGTTGACAAAAAGATTCGTAATTAAACTGCACACACAAATCTGATCTTTGTCCTAATCACATTTTCTTTTGAGGCAAAAGATCGCGGATTACTCAGCTTTCAATGGTTTTTGAAAAGGAGAGCAATTATCAAAGTAATTAAATTTTTCATTCACATTTCTCAGTAACAGGTGGAATGACAACTGAAAACACCGTAAACCATTTGTGAAGTTAATCTGCTCCAGACAAACCCGTTGCTAAAATCATAAAATTTGAAAAATTAAATTAGAAAAATCATAATTTTGAAGCGAGCTGTTCGATGATTAGGGAAATTTTCTGATTCCCAGCAAATTTTCGCATCGAAATGCTCTCAATAATTATTTTTCTTTCAGGAACATACGTGTTCACCTATATAGTACACAGTAGAACTTGATATACGGCTACATATAGCTGGTATACCGTTACTTATGATTTATTTGGTAAAACTACTTATTTACTATGTTTATTCACTTATTTATTATTACTTATCTAAAAATACAGTACTCGTGTGCAAGTGAAAATTCAAAATGTCACTTATTTTTTGTGAAAATTCAAAATGTCACTTATTTTTTCCTACACGGATCTTGTTTCCACGGTTAATTGAAATTTCTTCTTTTTCATGGATATTCTGGTCTTGATTTTTCCTTTTAGTATGAAAGTTATAATTCTATTGGTTTTAGTAGTTATCTTAAAATTTTAGGGTACGTTTGGGAACAACCTGAAACTAATTAGGGGTGTTTATCCGTATGCGAATCGAATCCAGAACTGGAAATTCTCATCCTAATGGTGTTTATGAAGATCGTTCAGTTAAAGGTGGCATTTCTCGAAATTTCCATTGCTGTGCTCCCGTAGCAAATAGATTTCCTCGTGGACGGAGATAGGGCAGCTTCTGCTGCTTATCGGAGTGATATCAATGGGACTGCGGAAGTGGAACGTCCATGCTTGCGTTCTATCGCGTAAAAAGTTACGTCGTTGGGTGCACGGGTGCAGCGAAAGCTATTTATCACGCCTTTTTTTCTTGACTTTCGGATGAAATTGAGCGTAATCACGGGGAATTTATCGCGAATCCCTTTCTATCCCCCAAAATTGTCAATTTTTGTGATTTACGCTGCTTCCAAACCTAGCTTTCCCAGAAATTCTAGAAATTTTGGGTTTTTCCGTCGCTAAATAGTGTTCGGGATGTATTTGATTTCTGAAGGTGGCAGCAAAAAGAAGCGATCCTTGGAAACCGAGGAACTATGAGCCCGTAAGGATCCAGAGCGTTCAATTTGCACGACGAGACGATTCTTTGCACTTTTAAGGGTGGTGAAATGGGTACTGTAACCGCTATTTATTTTTGATTGAAAAATCAGTGTAGAAAATTTCTGCGATATCGAATTTTTTATCGAAAATTAAAAACATTTAAGCATTTGAACATTTAAACAAACATTTAAATGCCCATATTTCGTTTATTAGGTGACTATTAAATTTTACAATTTTTTTTTCTTTGAAATCAACTAAAGGCGAGCTTTCTTGTAGAAGAGTAATTGAAAAAGTTAAAAAAAAAACTAAAACCAAAAATTTTTTGCTAATTCAATTAGGATACAGTTTTACTATTTTAAATAAAAACAAATGTAAAATAATTTTTAAAAAATGAAAGAAAGGAAATTATTCATAAATGTCTACAGTTTTCTGTTGTGATACGTTGTGCGCTGACACATTTACCGAGATTCATGATATGTTTACTGGGAATATGTTTCCGGATGTGTCCACACTGCGAGACATGAACGACTCACGCAGAGGACAATTATAGACAGCGTTCGCTCCCTAGGATTTTCCCTGTTGAGTTCTCCTACAGCCGTAAATAGAGGGTAGGATTGGAGGTAAGTAGTTTTTTTTTCTAAGAATAGAAATTTTTCAAAGAACGGAGGTTAGAAACAATCTCTACAAATCAGAGGGATCAGAAGAATCGTTTTACCTCGCTGAGGATTTTTTCACGCTCATACTGGTGAGGAAATCCCATGGAACATATTTTATCCTGAGTCCTGAGGACGTACGAATAGATTATTTTTGTATGTAATTTGTTTTCTCATTTTTATTTAATTTTTTTTGTAATAATGTCGGCTAATTTCACCACTGATCGCATCTTACATATTTTCATTATATTTTTCGCTGTGGTGCAGAGATTCGCATTGTTTTTGGATAAAATGAATGATTGGTTCCTGAGGGTTCATATTTCTGTTATTATTCATATTATATTTATTATTATATTATATTTCTATATTACATTATATATTATATCATTTTATATTCATATTACTTATATTTATATTTGTTATATTATTATTATATATTTGTATGTGCTTATATTTATATTTATTATGTATTATTATATTATATGCTTTTATTCATACATGTACATATATTTATACATAATTCTTAATTTTTGATTTTAAATTCTTCCACATTTTTGCTAATATTCTTGGAAATAACATACCAAACCCTCCTCGCTTGTGTAATCCAAAATTAAATCACACAGCAATCATTCTCTTTAAAATAAGGGATACGTCTGCTTTTTCATACTCCAGAAAAAAAAATTAAATTTTGACGTGATTTCACCAAAAAAGAAAGTAATAAAAAAGCGACCACAAAGAACAATTAGGGGAAATAATTGGCAGTTACTAGCAACGTTAATTAATGTTCACGTATATTATTATTAGGGTTCAATCGTACTTGACGTCTGTTTTTTATCCCTATGATTTTCAGAACAATAAGATTCTAAGTTTCGGTTTTTAAGTTTTTTTTAAAATAAGTTTTTCGACAAACAAATCTTCCCAGAACTTTCTTTCTATGAAGAAAAAAATGAACAAAAAATGAATATAAAGTAAAAATGAGAAATAAAATCAAAAAATAAAATAAGAAAAAGAAAATAAAATAAAATCTGTACGACAACTCAAACCTGTAGCGAGTATCAGTATAGTAGAGAGTAGGAAAAAAAGGTTTTTGAACCGTCTTCTCCCATCCATACTCTGTTATTTCCTACTTAGGAGTTGTTTGTAAAAATCCTGAAATTTCAAATAGTTGGCGATATCTGTATGCCTCCTGACGTTAAGGTTATCGCTATCAGACCAGCTTAATCAGCCCGAAAACGATCAAACATTATATATTCGAATACCGGCAAATCACTAACCTGTTTTCTTTTGTGGAATTTCAATTAAATATAGCTGTATATTGAGCTACTACGTCTACTGAAGACGATTTTTGGAAAGAGATCCGATATAGAGCAGGATGAGGTCAAAGGTTTGTGCCTTCTCCGGCAGATCCCTTCCTTCCACCTGCATCGGTGTTCGCTAACCAACGAACTGCTTTACCGTTGTGACAGTTGCTAAAAATATCACAGAGACGCGTCCTTGAAAAGTTTTTGTTTATACACCTATTTATCCATCCAAGTGCACTGAAAGGTTGTTTTTCACGCTATTTTTCTGGATGATGGATGAGATTTTTTCATCTAGACCCGTGAAAAATTGTTCTCCGGTTATTCTCCAGTCCTGCGAAGACTGAGGTATCCTCGCGCGAATTTTTTTCCCCGAGTCTCGAACGCGCTGATGGGCCGAAACGTGCTTCAGCCGTGATTTGCATAACCTGACTTAACCTAGGATGTCCAACAATCTCCAAGTCCTCTCTTCTTGAAACCTCGGCATTTGTCAGTGTATTTATGTTTTCTTGTTATGCCAACGAGGTTTAGGTGAAACTTTTTTATTGTGCTGACGTTTCGACAAACTCGTCTTTTTCAAAAATGGCCTGAAAATGGTTCGGGGTCTTTGATGCCATGCATGCAAACCCATCAAACTCCTCTTCTCTCCTCGCCAACCCTCGATATTGTTCCAAGTACACCATGCAAGACCTTCAAAAAGAAAACAACTGACCACAAATCACCGACTAGCTGGGTTCTGGTAAACCACCGCGTTCTTAAAGATTCTCACCAAGGCGAATGAGATCTACGCACTGTGCAGTATCCTTAAGTACTGGTCTGTCTGGATAACGTTAAGGAATTGCATGTGGGGCATAACCTAGGATGAATTTCCAGAGATTCTAAATGAACTTGCGATGGACTTCAACCCAAACAGCTCACTAACAGCTGTTTGGAGTTCACTAACATCTTTATTTCTGTCAGTAAACAAATTTCCAGAAGCGCAATAAAATGCGTACACATAGTCCTCAAATTATGTACCTATATTTCATGGTCCAATGAACGATTAGGAAAGAACCGCGGAAATGTACCGATTTCCCAGAATGATTGACGTTTCGCGTTTTTTTTTTCTCCTCACCTTATCTCTCAATTTATTGACAGTCCTAGTAGTTTTAGTGAACTGCTTGGTTTCCTTTTAATCGATATATTTTATTGAATGGATTTTTTCTTTCTAGTTTTAGGCATTATTGCCTTGTTTTTGTGTATTTTTAAGGGTTGTAGGATTTTTTTTTTGATGAAGTAAATGGCTAGGATAGTGGCTAGGATACTGATTGGATATCTTTTTTCTCGCAGATTTCTGCTGGAATTATTTTTCATACTGATAATATTTGCTAATATTTGTTAGCGATTGTTTTTGGCTAGGAAATGAAAGGAAATCCATACGAGATTATTCTTTGACCTATGGTGTTAACGTGGCTGCGGAAGCACTCAATCCTGAATATCCACATATGCACATAAATACATACGTGAAAGCATTGGAAGTAATATCGGAGGTTATTCAACGACAAACCGCACGTAACTGCGACAAATACAATTTTTTTCCTCTGAAATGTACTTTAAAATTTAGAAAAAAAGTCCACTTCCTTCCTTCCTTCCTCTTCCTTTCTTTCCCTTTCTCGCCCTCTTTTTCCCTCTTTCTCTGTGTGCTTTCGATTTATAGTACTCTACAAATATTTTCTCGTTGATTTGTTTTTTTTTGCGCTTACATTAATGCATCCAAAGTTTGCTAAGAAAAGCTAAGGAAATTTCTTTCCAGCTTCCACACTAAGTTGAGTCCAGAAAGATTGAAAAATTACCAAAATCCCATGGGTACATGTTCCGGTCTTTGCATTAGTTATTTCTGAACTTTCAAGGAAAGCAGGGTCATATTTTTTTTACCTTTTTAAGAAATCCTTAGTTCTAGATGAATTTCCTCATTTTTGATTGTTTTTCCACATTTTTCCCTCCCAATAGGCTATTTTTAGACGTTATTTCTTACTTATTCAGGCTGAACTGACCTCTTTTTTTTGTTAGTAAAAAACTCCTGAACCCAGAAAGTACTAATCGAATCTAAAAGAAAGAGGAAGGAAATACTAGTTGAAGAAAAAATTTCTTATCCTTGAGAGAAATTTTATTCAATGAACCAGATTTTTTTCATTTTCTTTCATTCCTTTGCCTTGATTTTTTTTCCTGGAAATTTCCTCTTTTTTCCTTAGTGGAAGAAATATGGAATATGAAAAATATTAAAATATTAATTATTATATAAGAAAATAAGGAAATAAAAAGAAATATTAATTAATTAATTTCGCTAATATTACATTAATTTCAATCTTGGAAAAAAGTTCACTTTCTCCTCACGTTAAAAATCTTTCGTTTTCTCCCTCAATCGACGATGGCGGATGTTATTCCCGTCCTGTGTTATGCGTTTCATTCTCATTTCATTCACATTACGTAGTCTATTGTACTATAGTTTTGCACATAGATGTATGTGGATTGCGTGGGAGTGAATTCATTCGAATCATGAATGGAAACTTTATGAAAACCAACTGAAATCACATTACATTAGTATTTTTATTAGAATATTATAGCGTTTATCCGATAGTTCAATTCGAATAGTACAAAATGAGTGCTTACAGCATCAAAACAAACCATATCGCGAGAAATCACTTCCTGTTTCATATCCGTATATTCCTGATTTTCCTGGATTTTCCCTACTATTTTTCCAAATAGGATTTTTTCATGTAGAAAAGGGAATTGTCAAGACAGGGCTCTGTTTCTTCTTTCCTGATTCCATGAAAGTTCTTGTAAGCTTTTGAACTCTTCAATATTTCTAGTTCTTCTTCGCTAATAAGTGGAGATTGTCGCGGATTCCACGCGACTCCTTTCATAACATCTAAAGGACGCGTGCCGCAGGCGCGACAAGGTCCCGCAGCTCTCCTCGGTAGCGCGCGCATTTCCGCTCCGCCCACTTTTCTGCCGCTATAAAAGGAGCCGTTCCGTGTTTCGAAAACATTCTGTCAACCATGTCACCTGGCAAGCGGTAACCGGAACGAGCTCGAGGAGCGGACGCGATCAATACGAACAACAGCGCTCTTTCGATCAATGCCATCAATCAAAGGGAGAGGAGGAGCTGCACGAGAGAGAGGTAACCGGCGTCCCTGGGACTGTCCGGCGTAGTGGAGCGCAGGCTCCCACGTTCGAGACTTTGCCCATACGTCCGGGGATTTGTGCTTGCTGGGCCCGTAGTGAGTGGCTGGTTAGGCCCCGCCCTCTTCACATTGTATTGTTGTGTATTTATGTAGTTTGGGATGAAGGCTGAGTAAGTACTCAATGTCAATACAGTCTAAGGTTGAGTACATTGGGACAACAGTGGAGTGGCTGAGCAAGCCACATGTGTATAGGGTTTGCCACAGGGCTCGAAGAGCCCGGCCGCAGACGCCCGAGGGGCGGCGGCCAGAGGCGCCTCGCAAGTGTCGGAACACAGTGTACGTGCTGGCATGAAGCCAGAGTAAGGGGAAAGTACAATGAGGTTAGGCGGTAGCCTTAGGGCCTCCATGTAAGTGACCCGCGAGGTAGGGCGTGAACCATCGATGCCAACGCAAGCCCTGGCTGGCTGCCATGTCTTCGTGCGGATAAACTCTAGCCCCGATTGTCTGCACACATCGCATTCCCCGGGGTGTTGGGGTCCTGGTGCCAGTCTCTCACGGGACCCACACATCAATGAGCCTCCGGGACTGGACCCAGGAACCTTAGCACCCGGGAACGCGACAGAGATAAAGTGCTTTTAAAATTCATGTAATTTTTGTTATTTTTGTTTTATAATAAAGCATGAATGAATAGAATGGATTGAATGAATTAAATGAATGAATTGAATTTTTAAACAACTTTTACATTCATAAGTGATTTTATCTAAAGAAAACACTTCAAAATAATGAAAAATAGAGTTTTTCGAACCAGTTTTTTTTGATGACTCTTACCTGTTTTTTACCTCTTATTGTATTGTATTGTCCCGAAATCACGATAACATTCCCTCAGTACGATTTTCCTGGCCGTTTTTACCTCACCCTCTGTTGAATTCGCCTCATTACCTTCATTTCTTGCTTGACTACAGAAGAATTTCTACTTCTTTATTTTTCGGATCTTTGTTTTCTTTTCGACATTTTTTGATATTTTGTGGATGTGACTGAATTTTCCATGTTCCTTTGAAATTTGTTCGATTTTTCTTTAAAAACTCCTTCTTTTTTTTTTGAAGATGTACCCAGATGATACATCGAAGGACCTCAGTTTCCAGCCCTCAGTTTTAAACCTCACAGCCCACAGTTTCCCACAAATAATCGTTCTAATTCCAGTGGACGTTGCTCTCATCTCTTGATTTTCCTTTGTTATTTTTTCCTATTTTTTACGGCACGATTATAACTGATAGAAATGAAGCAATGAAGCTGCTGATGAGCTACATACATTTCTAAATTTCCACTTTTTTTCCTGATCGCTTTTAATCCTGATTAACTTTTAATTCTCTTTGACCGTCAGGGATGGTCTCTATGCACCCGCACCTCATTGCCTCTTCTGGATTCATCTTCTATTTTATGGGATTATTTTTACGTTTTTTTTCGTTGTTTTTTTTCCTTCATTTTTCACCGTGCTAAACATTTTCGCCATGCTCGTTCTTTTCCATCGTTTCCGACGTGTTACTGTACTGTATTGCACATGTGACCTTCGTGAATATTTTATCTACTGGTTTTTTTTCAGCACAGGTACCTCAAATCATAAAATGAGCAAGAAATCGTCCACATCTGATCCACCAACGAAAAAAATCAGTGTTTCGAGTTTGATGGGCACCGATACACCACCACGAAAGAAGAGCAGCATCAAGGAGAACATCTCGAATCTGATAAAAGCACCGAATTTTGTTTTAAAACGAGAAGCAGCAAAGTGAGTTTAAACAGCGTATTTTTACAGTAAAATACAGTTCTTGTAGGTGTAACTGTTAGCACAGCTATCATAGTATCCTTAAAGATCGGTCAGCAATTTTTGAGGTGTCCGATTGACTTCCTGGAACTTCTCTTTATGCCTAGAACGCTCATTAATATTTTAATATTAATAAATGTTTAATATTTTACTTATACATCTATGCATATATCAAATAAATATACAAAGAGATAGTATTGAGAACTTGTATACAAAATTTATTTGATCCTCAATGTTCGTTTATTTATTTATTTCTCGTGGCTGGATTTTCTATTGTTTATTTTTATTCATTCCTTGCCTCTTACTCTGGGCACGCCTTTGAGAGTAATAAATAAATAAATAAATAAATAAATAAATAAATAAATAAATAAATAAATAAAACAGCCACCATTACGACTTTGTGCGATATGATTCATAGTTATTTATTTATTTCTTTCACGCTGAACATGTTCAACCTAGCGAACGCGTTGCACTGGCCCACGCAGCGCGCTAGACACCCACCCTAACTCTTCCCTTCCCTGTACCCATCCCTCCATAGTAATCCTGAGTAGAATGATAACGTTATCGCGGTGCTGTCCTTTAGATTAAAATTTACGCAAATGGTTGGTTCGATTGCATAAATTAAATTATGGTATGCACTTAAAATTGAGGTAATTCCCTAAGGGTCCCCTTAAGCGTTTAGCAAATTACGATAAGTGGATTGGCTTGTATTTCTCGTACTGGTGTAAAATTAGTAAAAAGCTGACCAATGCTTCCTAGATTAGTACGGGAAACTTTAAAAAAATCCTGGCACGAGCTTTTTTGTTGTCTTGTAAAAAAAGTAGGTAAAAAAAATGTTTATAGATGTTTTCCTCTACAAATATCCTTCCATCTCCTTAATTATTGTACTTAGTTTTCAATCAGATCAGAAGATTTTAGAAGTAAAACTAGAAAAGGAAAGTACACCATAGATTTATTAATATTTATTTTTTTTTCAAATTTCGTTTTATTTTTTCCCACTTTTCATTTACAATCGAGAAGGACGTATTAAAAAAATCTTTGGAAATGTTTTGGGAGAGATTGAAAGCCAACAAGAAGCCGCAGTAGTTCGATGATCCACGACAAGAGAAGTCCATGATGATTCAAAATTTGTTATCACGGAATACGATTCTTTCTCTTGGTTAAAAATTAAAAAATATTTTTGTTGTTAAATAAATAAAATAACGAATGACAAAAAAAAACGAGAAAATATCAAATAATGTTGAAAATTTAGTCAGAAATTTGTTATCAGGGATAACGATACTTTCTCTTGGTTTAGAAGTAAAATAGCTGCTGAATAAATAAAATAATAGACGATAAAAATTGAAATAAAATAATTAATAATGTAGAAAATTTACTCGCAAAGGCTAGATATCTATTGCCGTTCCCGCAAATCTCCGCAATCTGTAAAATCAGGCAAAAAATAAAAAATAAAAAGCGGAAAAAATCGTATCTGTGTATATGTGTTTCGCTATCACCGCTATTTCCGATTGATTTACATGTAGAAGAGATTGGAATTAACTATATGATAAGAATGTTTCTATTTATTAATTTGAAAAAAAAAGAAAATAAATATTTCGTTTTCAGGAAACGTTGGAATCAAGTCTGCGAAAATCTACATCTGGGACGCATTAAAATCGCTGTCACTGAGTCCAAGCTATTTTCGCCAGGTTGGAAAATTCAAGAAAAAAAAATGACATTCGTTACAGTATGCTATAGATTTCGGTGTGTGTGCGTATAGGATAGTCATGGAGTGTTTTATTTGAAAAACTTACAGCTCCTGGTTATTCTGTAGAGCTATTCACTCACGAAACGTCGCAGGGAAACTCGTATAGGTCTTGTAGTGAACTTTTATTTTTTGTTCTAGGAAAAAATTTTCTAAATAATTTCAAAAAAAGAGACTCTTGAATTTTCAATTCCTGGTAATTTCTAGCACATAAAAATTTAGGAAACTAATTTTTTTTCTTTTGCATGATTAATATATGGCTTGTATTAAGAGATTCGGTGTCCTAGAGGAGAGAAAAAAAATTAATGAATGAGGCTGATCCGAGGAAGTAGGGAGGTGAACTGGAATAAGCGCTTTTAGCACTACTTAAGGTACTTTTAAGGTAATCAATGGTGGCAGCTACTTCCTTCTTTTCTTTTTTTCCTTAAATTTATCTTTTAAATAGGATCCGAGAAAAGCTTTTATGACAGGAACAAAAATAATACGAGGCCGTTCAAGACGGTAGTTTTTTTATATTATTATTCATTTTTTATATATTCTTATATTGCATATTTATCTACAAAATCGACGTAGATCTATATAGGTTTACAGATCTACGCTAAGGAAAACTTCTAACTAATTACTCCTAGATTTTTTTCTGCATTTTATTACATTTTTTACATCCTACATCGCTTTTTTATTTTTTATATTTTTATACTTATTATATAAATATTGATTTTTTATATTTATTTTTTAAAATTATTTTATTAATTTTTTCCCATATCGTTGTAAATCTATCATTTGGAATCCACACAGAACTCACAACTCCCTCGTCCTCTTCCCGTCTCACGAATGTTCAAACGTTTTTACCAAAAGTTCGAAGGATTGAGGAGGGAAATTTGTGCGCCGCCTGGAAAATCATTCTCATTTCCTCTTCCAAACAAGAATTTTGCATTGTAAGAAAGTGTTTCTCGAGGTTTTTGTGAGTTTTTTTTTTTGCTGAACGCCGGCAGTGTCGTCAAGCCAACTTTAAATTATTATGACCTTTCGAAATGTTCTATGTGGCCTGATACAAGGTCGGTCATTACGCGATAATTGTATCATTTTTTTCTGGATACGGTAATTTTGTACATTCGAAAGACGGCTTTTTTTTTCTGAAGGTTATGCTGCGAAGTCGCACTTGCTGAACTCGTTTTTTTTGACAGGATTAATTTTTTCAAGAGAGAAAAAGAGAACCTTACAGTTTTCTGATAATACTGCTAACCACTAAATTCTATTCAGTAAATAGTAAGGAATAAAGCAAATATGCTTGGATGCCATAGGAGCCGTGACAAAATTTTTCATGTAGGCTTATCCACAGATTTTCATTCATGGAATTATTCCTCGAGATAAATAATATTTCGTTGACTCGTGTTCACCAGATATTTTCGGTTTTTGTAAGATCAGTCACAAAGTTCAGAATGATGTCACCAGCGTAGTTCCTAATATTTTTCTTTTCTTTGAGGTTCTTCAGCTTTTAATTTTAATTTTACAATTTTTCTTTAAGGCTCCACTGCTTTTTCACAGCTTGTACTATCAACTATTTAAAAAATGTTTATTACATTACATTAAATTAAATTTGCTCACTTACTTATTTACTTTACCTAATTATTATTTAATTCACTTACTTATTTACTCCAATTTTACAATAAATTTTATTTAAATAAAAATTCTATTTAAAAAAAATCTCCGAGAGACAGACGAGGTCTATGCATCGCTGCTCCCTTCAACTTTCCAGTTTACCTTTTATGTGGTAGGATTAATGGATCTGAGACTGGCCGTACTCCACCATTACTGAGGGTGCTTCTGGATGAAATACGTCTCACATCCATCGGTTTCTGCGCGATAAGGGCATGAAATCAAGGGCTTGATTGCCATTCTTAAATATGCCCTTTGACGGAGGTTGAAAGGAGCATGGATCGGTAGAATTAATCCTGAGCTTCAGATTTTCCTGTGCGAAAAAAAAAACTTCCGAGTTTTCTCTCGCTTGGCAATACTCAATTTCTGGAAAAAGTAGTTGTTCTTAAGGCAAACATTTCTTTCTGGAAGGCACCACTTTTTTTCTCGTTACGCAAAGCATAGAACATGAGAACACTAGGTTTTTTTCCCGGCCAGGAAATTCTTGGAAAAAACTTTCGGGACGAGAAATTAATGCATCTCTGTTCAACGACCCCAATGCTTCTTCCGCAATTACGACCACTGCCAGCATCGTTTACGGTAAAAAAGGGTATAGTCGTTGAGTACAGCACACATAGCTATTACTCCGGAAGTCAAATGACGAGCGTATTTGTATTTAAGGGTTCTATTTTTATTTTGTTTTTATTTATTTATTCACTTACTTTATTTTCTTATTTTTTTCATGCCCATTTGACGATTGTAAAGCTCTTCCCAAGTAAGTTTTCGGTGTAGTAGTAAGCTAAAAGCTTAAAATTTAATCTATTCATTTGCGGAAGTGGTTTTATGTGGATTTTCCCGCAAAATATCCAGTAAAACTCAAACTAAAACTTTCAGTTTTTCACGTAGATATGAATAATTTCAGATTTCTCTACCTATTTTTTCGGATAGTTCTCACTCATTTTTTCTATCCAGAGCATTTTTCGAAACGAAGATTATTGCTGTTCTCATGTTTTTGCCCTCTGCTTAATAGAAACCGTCAATTACGGCAGCTTACTGGTAATTTGTGTGTCATCCTGTGTCCCCTTAACAGATTAAAAAACTTCAGAAAAAAAAAACTAATTTTCTACCTCTAGTTTTGTTTTTTTTGGCTGAATATATCAATTTTTGCTTGGCTACAAACTTTATTATGTGAGTTAATTAATTCGAGCATAGTAGTAATAACATCAAGAAATGAAATGAAAGAAAAACTAGCGAAGCGAAAACAGCAGCAACCGAAGCAGAATTCCCGCTTTGTTCGGATGAACTATGAACACAGAAAAGCAGATGTATGGTCCCTAACGAGGAGAAGAAAAAATTAAAACGATTTTGCGGTTACTGCAGTAAAATCGAAGCAACTACAAATGAGGCAACCGATGGCAAAAGCAGATGAGGCAACCGACGAAAAAAAAACCTATTGATCTGTTTTTTCTTTTGTGAAAATTCGTACATCATTTGCAAAGCGATGATGAGCAGTTTTTTTTTTGGGGTATGGAAGAAAATACTGCTGATTCTGTTTTTCTTGTGAATTTAATTGAAATATAGTGAAATTCCAAATCATCATTGAGTTTTCGTTTTTTCATTTCCGTGGCTAAGAAGGAGATTTCTTTAGATGGAATGGAGGGTGGGTATTTTTCGCAAATTTTCTGAATCCTTGGAACTCTCGGATCCACTATGAGATCCCGCGCTACGATGGATAGAAGAGGTTTCCAACGAAAAGCATGACATTTTGGCCGGGAAAAAACTTGCGCGATTTTTTCTAAACTCATATATAATCTGTTTGGGCTCACTCCTGGTTTTACAATTAAATAATTAATTTTTCTCACTTAATCCAGCCCAATATATGCTTTGAAGCCATCACTGTGGCCAATTTTTTTTAACCGACGAAAAATTTGAGAATTTTTGTCCGCAGCCACCCATCAATTCTCATTTCCTGACTTTTCCAGAGTGTGGTTGTGACAGCAAAAATACATTAGAATAATTATAATAGAAACATAAAATATAATATGTTGTAGTATAATATAGTATAAATAATGTAGTGGAATAAATAAATAAATAATGGAAAAATATAATTAAAATACATCAAATTTTTTAATTACTCCAAAGAATTACCATCAAAACCATTATGTGAACCTGAATCGTTAATTCCTCGAACGACTTGAACGAGTCGAGCACTATATCCTGTCATCTCCTCGACCGCTGATCAATGGGACGACCGATCAATAGGCCTATTAGGCTTTTTGGCCCTCTCTTCTTCTTCTTCTTGTTTTCCAGTTTTCCATTTTTTTTACAGGTAGTTGTATATGAATAATGTTATATATAGATCGTTGTCCGTAAAAGAATCTTTTTATGGACCCATCGACGCCGTCCATTATCGATTTATTGTCCCATTGATCGACGAGTGCAGAGAGGCAGTGGACAAGTGTCTGCCTGAGCCGAGAAAGTAACAGGGAATGTCAGTGCGTTTAACGGCAACTGTAAAATTTTATGAAGAGTGTTTTAAAAAGTTTTTTCAGGAGGAAAATTTTTTTAAAAGGGTAGAACCACACTTAGTTGTTCTGGATGACCATAGCAGGGTCTTCCCGGATCGTTGTAGTTATCTGGGAGTATCTGTGAATGACCTCGTAGGGAAGGTTCACAGGAAAAAAACAAAAAAAAAACAACGATCCAGAAAAACCTTGCCAGAACAACTAAGTATGGTTCCACCACTTTAAAAAAAAATTTCCTCCTGAGAAAACTTTATTCTCAAAAAATGTCGTAGAACGGTGCTGGTTTGTGTCCCTAGTAAGCCGTGGAACAACACCAAGGATTCAAGATGCACCCATAGGCGTCCTCAAAAAAAAGTTTTCCCCCGGAGGTCACCTAACCAGGATCATAAATCATTCGGTAACCGAGGCACATGGAGTACATTCCAAACATCTGAGAACGCCGAACTCGGGGATTTCTTTTGAAAATTCCCCCTATGGGAGGTCTCCTTTATCATTTGAAATCCTCCATCACCGTCTTGTGACTGTCTGGATGTATTCTTGTTTGTACTTTGAGGAATGAACGAAGAAATTATGGACTGTTGTAGTTTTTAGGAAAATGGAAAATTGTTCCCTTCCAGATTTTGTTGAGGAAATCTGAAATCTCTACTCAGATTTATATTGATTTAAATTACAGCTCTATTTTTTTCGTAGTTCTTCCTTCTGGAGGATTCAAGAGTAAATATTGTTATTTATTAATTTTAGTGTTCAATTTCCTTTCATTCATCGTTTTTTATAAATCAAATCCTTTAATATCTATTCACACTAAGTATATGGATATTTACAAATGAAGAATTAATATTATTCAATATTAATTTAATATTAATACAATATTTAATATTTAAACAATAGCGCTATTAAAGGCATCACCCCACGAATCTCCAGTGGTACGGATTTCCGGTGAAGTATTCGTGTACGGAGTCGTAGATTATGGAAAGGGGGGTGATTCCGTTCATTTCTTCCTAATTGCCGTGGAAAACGGAAGATACTGCTTCGAGCGTTCCGGCACACTATTTTCTACAACGAGTTCGATTGGAGCGCGCCAGCCCTATGCGGCGCCGCATCTTCCAAGCCGTTTTTCACGGCAATTAGGAAGAAATGGATGGAATCACCCCCTTACGAATACTCCATCTGGAATCCGTACCACCTCAGATTCGTGGGATAATGCCTTTAACTTCTGTCCCAGAATCCGTTCCAGACAGATTAATCCGTCCGAGACCGTCAGAATCCTTGGTAGTGAATGGACAAAATTTGATTTTGAAAATACAAATAGAAGGTTTATGAGCCGTTAATTCCGTATGTGCCTCCAAAATTCGATTTCGTTTAAGACCTGTTCTAGAAACGGAAACGAACGTTCTAGAATTTTCTGGAAAGTTTTGCCAACCTTCCTATATTGCCTTCATAGCATTTGTAACCTGCCATTTTCAAATCCCTCGAATACGTCGACGAGGATCAATAAATAATTCCATGAATACAATTTTTTTCCTGGAAAAATTGACTACGATTATAGAAACATAATACGATTACGCACAATCAGAAAAACGTGAATGGATTTTTAATGTAGGATAAAAGTGAAGCGTGGATGGATTGAGTTCCATGGCGTACTCTTCAGATTTCCAATATTTCCACCCTTTTTCCTTCTACATAGTGCAGGATCTGTTTTCTCGAGGATTTTGTGTCCGATATTTGGATCGTTTCGAATAATCTGAACATTCGTCTCGAACAACTCGAAGTGAACCCACAATCTTTTTTCAAAAGAAAGTTTGTTCTAAACAAGGAAAGCTAGAAAAACAACAAGAAACTACGTAATCAAAATTATGGCATAACACGAATAACCTTAAACTAATCGCATTCTCTTCGTTGTTGTTTACGACTTTATCTCATTGTTTATTAAGTCCTTCGTTGCGTCACTGTCACATTTTCTTCGAGGTTTTTTCCGTGTTATTTTCCTGAAAATTTTCTGCCTCATTCGCTACGTCCCATATGTAAACAGCAGAAATCTCTGAAGTCACTGAGGCGATCTTAACACCTCGCTCGGCTCAGTTCAAGAAGCAGATTATGTCAAAAATATTTTGTTTTATTTATTTGACACTCCAACATTATATTTTATATCTTAACAATAAAATGAATTAAAAAACTGAATAAAACTGAAAAAAAAATCAAAGCAGACTATTCTATAGAGCAAAAGAAATCTCCTCCAAATAATGTGGAACATTTTTCTGACGAATTTTTTATTTCCACTTTAGTTTTGAAGAGAAAAAACCACTCATGAATTATTTTTTAACCTAATTTGTAGCAATAATGTAGGCTAAAATGAAATAGAAAACAAATAGAATTGAAAAAATCAAAGCGGACTAATTTTCAGGGCAAAAAAAAATCTCCTCCAAATAATGTAGAACATTTTTCTGAGGAAATTTTTATTTGCATTTTAGTTTTGAAGAGAAAACCTCTCATGAATTATTTTTCTACCGAATTTGTATCAATAATGTAGACTAAAATAAAATAGAAAACCAATAGAACTGAAAAAAATTGGAGCGGACTAATTTTGAGGGCAAAAAAATCTCCTTTCAATAAAATACGACATCTTGCTAACGTGCTTAGTTGTTATTTGCACCTTGGAAATTGAAAAATTAAAAAAATGAAAATTTTATTTAAAAATTTGAAAATTTAAATAAAAAATTTAAAAAAAATAAAAATTAAAAAACTATTCTTTAATCTAATACTGTAACAGTGCTGTAGATAAATGGGTAAATTATTCGAGTCGATGCTAACTTCGATGTCAAATATGTGTGCGTGCGGTCTTTGAACGCTCACGATGCGATTATTATTATTTTTGTGGATATTTCCATAGAAGACATGATTTCCTGCTCATATTCCCCTCCAAAAGCTCACGATTATTAAATTTTCTGCTTTTGACGTAAGCATTGTGCGGATTTTTTCCTACCTTAGTGCGGCACTTGAGGATTTGGAGGTTCAGTTGTCAAAATATCTATTTTCCCATCCATTATTTTCCCGGATGCGTACACGTCACAGTTTAGCGCTGGTTTCAAATCATGGTTCCCTGATCCTGGAGATACTGAGAAAATCTACTTTACTGAAAGAAAAACATTCACACACGCGCTCTCATTAATGTTTTATTGTAATTATTATTCTTATATTATTATTATTTTTATTATTGTATTATTTTTTTCTATTATTTTTATTCCTGTATTGTTATTCGTTTATTTATTTATTACAATTATTTATAATTCTATATTATTAATTAATTTCTATATTATTAAAATTTATTTATTATTTTTGTTATTATTAAACATTTTATTATCATTACTCTATTATTATTTTTATTATTCTATCATTTATTCTTATTATTTATATTTCTGTATTATCATTATTTTTTTTTATTATTACTACTATTGTTGTTCATTTTTTAAACGTTCTTAGTCATCATATTTCTTTAAAAAAAATATTCCTAGTCAGAACAAAGTTTCTGGCTACTTCGACGGGAAGATCATTAGTTTGAGGATTTTTTTAAAAATTGAAATATTTTTGGCGATTTTTGGAATACGTTACTGTTTCCTCCGCACAATTTTTGTTCATCATTTGTTATGGACTCTTTCGGTCCGGGAGAATTTCCCCTTCGCTAATCCGTTCCGCGATGTGGTGGACTCCGAGGGGAATTTAATGAAATCTACGGCAGCTTAACACTGATTACCATGAGTCCGTGTAGTCCGAGCTTTTGACTCAATCCACAGAATTCTCCCTTAATATCGACGAAGAATCGAACGCTGGCCACAAATACTTCGTAGAGCAGTTTGAACTTGTTTAGAAATGCATGGAATTTTTTTTTGGTTCATTTCCTGGAAATGCACTTGTCGCAATTTTCCGCTCTACACAGCTATATACCTCATAGAGGAAAATTGAGGAGAAGTTCAGCGGAGTTTTCCCTGATTGTAGACATTTCTATCTACATAGAATCATCTCCGAAATGACGCAGAGTGCCTGAGCTTTGTCAGAGTTATTGGTTGTCGCGGAATTCTCGGATCTGCGGCGCTGCGGCGAGCACAGCGCCGCCATCGCCGCCGCTGAAGCGAAGCGCTGACGGGAGCAAAGCTGGAACAGCGCTACCGTCGTCGTCGTCGCCGCCGCCGCCGCTGCCGCCGGACGGACCCCGCCCACATTTCATGCATTGTTGATCCTGAAACACGTCGTCCGTCGGTGCTGCCGCAATGATGATCAGCCGTCACCTCATCCTCATCCACTAATTCTAATTCACGTACCGTGTCCTATTTATCTCTGTGGAGTGCGATTCACGTCCGTCCGTCCGCCTTCCGTCATCGCGATCATGCCGACTTCGAAGCGAATTCCGCGTTCGTTGTCGGCGCCCGTCTTCAGGAAGACCTCTCGACGACTGGTGAACGTTCTACTCTTCAAATTACGTGATATGCGAATAGCTACCGCCGGTGCGATCTCCTGCCGAATACGTAAGGATTTACGTTTCTTACAGAAGCTTACATAGACGTGATTACCTGTGCTTAAAATCCTCAGAACAGAATTTTCCTCAATCCATTCAATCTTTGCTCATCGTTGAGTTCATTTAGCGGCTAAATGAATGAATCTTAATGGGTCTCCGGCTTTGTTTGAAGTACCACTTGCCCCACGCAAGCTTTCCCAGCAAGCGGAGAACAGTGAGGGGGTTTTTTTTCCCGGAAAAATTCCGCCACAGCTACTTTTCGTCCAGAAATTTGAAGGATTTGATATTTTCCCAGATATGTCTAAAAATACCACTGTGTTGCTACTATGATGCTTAAACGCGGTGATAATGTTTTGTAAGCCTTTTGCCTCTGCAAATTCCTGAAATTCCTCGGAAAACTTTGCTGAAAGAATGTTTAATTTCGGGAAATTGCTCCGGAGACATCAAACATAAACAAAATAGGCATAAACAGGCAGAAATTATCTATTTCCTGACATTTTTTCCCAAGAAACATTACGTTGCCTGTCTTTATTTGTGAAATCAACTGGAAACCTAACATAATTAAGGAAAATGATGGAAACGGTATTCAAAATAAGGATTCTTCCGGAGACTTAACCGTATTACTTGCGGCGCATGTTCATTTATGTGTCATTTTCAAGGAATTCATCGCCTTTTGGCTTTTTTCTTGTTCTTTGTGCCCTTTTTATTACTAAAATATGTTAATTAAAAGGCTTTTCATCTATTGCAGTCTATATAATTTCAAACATAACCTTAGGCCATATTCTCTACATTTTTCAGTGTTCCTCGTCTCCTAGAAAAAAGTTTTTTTTTTCTCTCTTCTCTTTTTTTTCCTCTACAACCGATAGGTATGCATTTTCAGGATTCTATGTATGTATGACAGCTTTTCATGATTATATTAAATTCTGGATAATTGCTTTCTTCTAAATAATAAGCTAGCATAGCCTTTTGGTTAGCTTTTTTTTTCTCAAACGAGAAAATGCCCTGGGGGAAGTCATATTTATTGTTAATACCATAGAATTTATAAAATTATTTACTTATTCGTCAAATAGAAGTGGAGAATGGTCTCATGCTTTGTTCAAGCCGATTAAAGTTAATAACAAAATTTAAAATAAATAACAATAATAAATTTGAAATGATTTCAATAATTTCTGCTTATTTTATGATAGAAGTCTGTGAAAATTACAGTAATAACGGAAATCAAGGTCCATTGAACGGACTGAAAATTTAATCTTAGAATGATTTTTTTTCGGCGTAAAATTTGGTCAGAAAATGATTTTCTATTTTCGTTTTTCTTCATATTTTATTGTTCTGTGAATTTTCTGGGAAATAAAAATAAAAGAAGAGGAAACAGAAATATGTTTGGAAATTTACACTTAAATTTCTCGCTTTGAACTTTTCTTTGAAGAAAAATCCCTATAAACAGATTGTAATCTTCTGAATCCTAGAACTCCTAAAAAAAAGTGAGGAATTTGGAGGAAACCTTCGAGAACTTTCGAGAAAAATTTTAGGCGTAAAAGGACATGTGCTCCATTTCCGAAGGATACACATGTACGAAATGTAGGCATTAATTAACGGATGACTTTTGTCAGGTGGGAAAAAAAGAGAAAATGTGCTACACGGGCTTAAAAGGTTAAGTAAACGGAATGAATATTTCGATTTTCACTGAAAAATTAGGGAAAAAATAGGACGAGAACAAACGAATGTACAATGTACATACTCCATTGTATACTCTTTTGTGATTGTTCAGCTGACTCCTGCTGTACCGGGGTGTACTACTGTACATTTAAATTAATTTTTAAGATAAAAAAGGCAACGCAATATGCTTTATATAAATTATAATCAGTTATAATTCGAAATTTTTCTGCGTTTTTTTTTTCCTGAGATTTTTCTCAAACTGTGAATCTGTCGTCCCATTGATTCAAACAGAGCGTCAATATTGTTTACATACTTTGTGTTCTTCTATGAAATCCTGACTTTTTGCTTGATTTAATACGATAACAAGTAGTCGCTAAGTCAATATTCGAGAATATTCGAAATTTTACACTCGGAAATATAAATATTCTTCGACATATATGCTTAAAAAACCTGCTCCTGGGAAAAATATTGCTAATAGAAAATAGGAAATTCATATTTTTCATGGGAACTAGGATCTCGGAAAAACCGATTGACTCAGAAAGCTGTGTGTGTTTACATTGTGTTCCTGCTAAAATTTACCACTTAACATAAACTTTCCTTCAGTTCTTCTTCCGGAATTTTTGCCTAGAAACATTGAATGGATTTACAGGGGTTAGTTCGGCCCGACAAATTGGAATTTTCTCCTCTTTTCCGGAAGCGGCATCATGCAATTTGGAGTGCACATAAATTGTTTCTATCCCGAAAAGAATGGTATTTCTAAGTAGTAGTGCAGCTAAGTGGTTAATAATCCCAGAAAATTCTTTTTCGGATGAAATCAACAATTTTTCTTCTTTCTGCAAGCTGCAGAACATTTAACGGCGGCTAAATGTCATATGTCAGTTATAGGCGAGAAATCTGGGAAGCGCTGCAGGGACCTCCCTCCGCTTGCAATTTTTTTCCCCCGTTCTCCGCTGCTTTCAAGGATGCTATCAATATCTACGGATGCTTTTGAATTACTTCTATTTTCTCAGAAAAAAAAAGTATTCTTGCAAGACAAGGAGAGACAAAAAAGTGCTCATTACTATTGAAACATTCCTAATTTACAGCACCTGTATCCTACTTTTTTATCCAAATTCTTTCGGATAAATGCCTCAATTATGAGGATTGCAGGCAAACGTTTTCTAAAGACATATTCTCGAAGATTCGTGGGAAGCATGTTAAGGAAAATTTTCAGGTTTTAAATTCGAAAAATTTAAGTCAAGAAAATTATTCATTTATATATGCATAGTTAGTCTTCGGTCCCTTTTCCATTCTAAACAAGTCCACGAAATAATTGAATTCGAATTTTTGCACTTGAAACTGTAAACAGGTGTTACGTAGGGTGATTTTTGTTCACATGACTTGTTCGTGAGAGAGAGAGGGGACCTTCAATCTCACCTGACTTGATCAATCACACAGGAGGAAGCTTTTGATTAATGTCATGTTTCAAGGAAAAGAAGTAACAGCTTTTTTATGTGAGGTAATGTATTTATTTAATACGTTATTATATTTTAAAATAAAGAATAAATAGAATAAAGAATAAATAGAATTAATTAGAATAGAATAAATAAAAATATTTTGTTGTTTCCTATCAAATTTCTTTCATACTGATATTGCTTAAATATAGACTGGATAAAAATAAATATAATTATGAGTAAAATAATTATGATTGTATAAATTGAGTATAATGTAATTTCAAATTTAAATTTTCGTGACATCCAGTCTTATTTTCAATCCCTTAGCCAAATTGACAAATTTCTTCTCTTAAGGAAATATTGACTCTGTCCAAATCCATGAATAAAATAATTATGATGGTATGAATTAGATAAAATATAATTTTAAATTTAAATTTTCGTGACATTCAGCCTTATTTTCAATCGTTTAGTCGTTGACGAATTTCTTCTCTTAGGAAATTATTAACGTCTTTAAATCCATCTCAATCATACGCTGCTTATGACGCTGTTAGCCAGAATATGACGGCGACAAATCCTAAGCTAAGTATCGCCGTGACTATCTCTTATTAGAGAACGATTTCCCTCTGATTTTCCTCACTACCGCATCGTTTTGTGGACGCACGTGGACGGATTTCTGATGCCTCACCTAAAGCTCTGAAAAGCTCGTTAGACGCGTAGTGGTGGTGGTGGTGATGGAGTGAAAGAGGAAATAAGGAGTGTCCTCATTGCTCGCTGAAGTGTTCTGAACAGGGAACAGGAGGAAAAACAACACATACTTCACTAAGCATAAATTAGGTACTCAAACAGGATGAAATTAACTGGATTCACGATGATTTTTGGTTAAAGAACTGGTTCCGCACGGTTCCCGGATTCTATTGGGAATTTGTGTTTTTGCGTCACGGGATGGGCTGACTAGAAGGGGAAGGGGAGGGGGCGTGGGCTTACCGTGGGGAACTTTCAAAAATATTTCTGAGAAAATTCATATGACGGCCTACATTGATGGATTGACTCAACGAGAAAATTAAAAATTGGATTCCCCGAAGATTTTCTAACGAAAAAATCTCGTCTATTTTTAGTGCTCTGGTCGAAATCCTTTTTTCTCCCACTCACTAGTATATTTATTTATTTATTTATTTATTGAAAATACCTGCAGGTGTGCCATAAAACAAAAAAAAATCAAGATGGAACAGAGATCACTAGAATTTCGCCTGAATTTTGCACAACAAGACTAATATTATATTATTAAAAATATTAAAAGGTTATTTAGATGTGTAAAGCTATGAATTTTCGACGAGAAGCTGCAGGGAGATTTTAAAAAAATCATCTAATTTTCTTCTTCTCTTTTTTTTTCTCTGGAATATTGATGCCCTTTTCGTTAACTACATAATTAAATTTCACACACACGGGTTTTTTTTTTCGAGTAATTTGTTGAAAGAATGTGCATCGTCTTTTTTCCTGGTAAAAATAATACCAATCCTGTATCCAGTGGAATATATAGGAGGTAAGAACCTAAGCGCTAAGGAACCCATACAATCGAAGGAAAAAATCAAAAGTTGGTTTAACCAATTAAATTAAATTTTAATTAACTTGATTTGACTTTTTAATTTGACCTAACTTAACGTAATTAAAGTAACTTAAATCTAAAAACCTAAACTTAAAACTTAACTTAATTTAGCTTGACTTTTTAATCGCTTATTTTCAAACTTTGACACGAATCAGAACTCGTAGAAAAAATAGTTGGATAAAATAGTTCTATTAGAATTTCTACTTATTTTATTTTTTTAACTTTAATTTCATATAAAATGTAAAAAAATTTTATGCAAAATATAGACAGAACATGTTAAGGTTTTAGGACAGGAGAACTTATTTTGAGCTTTATTTTATTTAGTTTTTCTGTATTTTTTGGTAAAATTTTGGAATTTTATGGAAGAATTTGTAGCATCAGTTGAACATTGGTTCCCTCCCCCCGGTCGATGGTCACACTTCAGCTGAACTGGTTTTTTCGTCATGGAATGCTTTTAGGATTATTACCCTATTATTCACGGATTGGTAATTGGCCAACGTTTCTTCATGTGTGGGGGGATTCCATCGTTGGTAGGCAACGCTGCGATTTAATTAAAAACACAGACATTTCATTATGGTTGTACGCCAATCCGGGTTGATTTCTGGTGCAAAGGACATTTGTGCCCTCACCTCCCGAAAGCTTTCGGAAATACCCAGATTCTCAAGGAACCAGAAAAGATCTAAAAATAATCGTGACGTCATCGCTAATCAAACCTCAGCTCCTAAAATTCGCCTAAAGCAATGCTGTGCTGTCATCTAGCAATTTCTTTCGATATGTAAACAAATCCCCGAACCCGATCCATAACGTTGAAGCCCCATTTATAGAGACGAGGACGAGGACGAATTCCCTAAGGGTTTTTTTTTGCGATCATGATGATCCAGAAACGTGAATCAGGAGATGGAGATCGTGTGAATTATCTATGCGTGCATGTACATATGTCGTTCGTTCACACAAGTGGCCAGAGGCGATCTTTGACGCTTTTATCCGAGCTTTTATTTTGTAAACATCCAGTGGATGCAGTATCCACACGAATTTATGCCAAACGTCAGCTGCGTGTGTGTGTGTGTGTCGGTGATGGAGTTTGATACATACAGGATCAGCATGATTTACTATCGTATAAATTTCCATTGCATTTGTTTTTTTTTCTCCAATCTCCAATTTTCCGGAGGCGAAAACATTGTGGAGCGGAAGTCCTGTGTGGAGCTTACGCTTTTACGATCACTGATCACTAACGAGTACTCTGATCTGCAGGAAAATTTATTTTTTCACGTTATTCCTCTAAAACAAAGCTAATTTATAGATGTGGGAACGGAATTTTTCCCTTATTTGGATGACCAGAAACGAAAAAAGAAAAAGTTGGAAGGTAGTCAGGAAGGGAATTCGGGAACATGATTTTCTCTACGCATAACTGCTCATATAAGAATAATTTGTTTTTTTTAATTTTTTTTAATTGTTATATTACTTATATTATACTATTTATTTATTTAATTTTTTAAATAATATATCAAAAAAAGGAAAGCATCAGTAATGACCAACGAACAACAAAAAATATTTGAGAGGCAACTTGACCATTTTAAAAATCTAAATGGAGATATATAATTCGAAAAAAAAGTTCGAAAAAATTCAAAATTTTGTGTAGGCACCAGAAAATCGCAGAAAATTGGCAATACTATTTATTTTTATTCATTTGTTCATTTATTAATTCATTTATTTGTGCCATACACCAATAATGCACTGAAAAATGAAGCAAAATTTTCTCCGATCCATAACAGAAAAAAAGAAAAAAAAAACTCCACAGTGAATTTCAATTGAATTTATTTTTTTATATTTATTACCAATGTATTCCTAGTGCTTTAGGCGCTAGTCAAAATGATTAGTGACCCCGAAAATGTTTTAGGAGGAGGCGATTTTTTTCAGGAATCTAACTGTATCCTTGCGTATCGTCATCTCATTCCATGTGTAAAAAACATGATCAAAGGGGAGAAAAAAAGTAATGGCAAAGAGAGAAATTTAGAAATTTAAGTGAATAGCGAAGCTTTCTTAAAAAAAATGCTGCTTTCATTGTGGTTTGTATTGCTTTTTTTCGCCTTCGCAGTACTTTCTGGAGTATTTTTTCTTTATTATCCAGGGATTATCGCCTTGTCGTAATTCCTAAACGTTTCCATCTAAACTGACGTCAACAAGATTTTGTGGCAAAAATGAGTCCGGCGTTGCGTCAGCAAATCTTCTGAGGCTCATCCTCTTTCAGCCGCTGCTTTAAGAGCGGAACTGAGCCGCCGGAAAATATCCATACATACTGCTCCGACGATGATAAATTGCGCGATTCTCAAGTGGGATGGCAGTAGGCATCGGCGGCGACGGCGGCGCCGTCGTCGGCATCGGTATTTTCAACCACGATGGTGGTGTTTTTGTGAGGAAACGCGAATGAGTGATGAGTTGCTCGGTTGGCGGCGACGGCGGCGGCGACGGCAGTTGAGGCTTAACACTCTCGGGGTTTTTTTTTTTTGTTTCTTCTGCTCTGCAAGAAAGCAACTCGTCCTCACTGCGTTTCGCTCGTTAAGAGGATGAAAATTTTTATGCGCATTGAAAAGGCTTTGTGGATTAACAACGTTGGAATCGTAACGTCACTCAGTTGTTGTCATGTCTAGACAGTTAATCATTATACCTCCTGAGGAAAAAAAAATTAACAGAGGTGCCTGGTGGAGGTCAATCCAGATGAAATTTTAAGGTTAATCCAGATGTTTCTGGACTAATCTTAAAAATTCCCTAAAAAATCCAAGGTCGACACCTCTCATCTCACAAAGAGAATACAAGAAAAATTCAAGAATTCTCGCATCGATGAGATCACCGGTAGAAAAGCCTTTCCTATGAAAATTCCCGGATTTTCATAGAAAAGGCGCATTGCAATGCCCAGCAAAGGGCAATTTGCCTCTTTTTTCCAGGAAATGTGGTCTGTTGGTTTAATGGCAATAAATGTCATTTATTTGCAAATGCCCCATTACAATCCTAGAACCTTTTTTTCCTCTTTTCTCTGCATTTTATTCAAGGGATGTCAAAAACGAAATAAAAATCAAGGATCGAAGATGAGGAAAAGATGAAAATCAGCAAAAAAAATTATTGCCGGGAAAGACATTTAATAGGAAAAAAAGATTGGAGACTCATGGATATTTGGATCAACATTCATGGATCAACGTACATTGATTTATAAGTAATTCATTTAAAAAAAATGGGCACGTTGATTCGTAAGTAATTTATTTAAAAAAAATGGGAAGTTTCCGTTCGTGAAATTTCCCTTCGAAAACGATCCTTCTACTTTTCCTGCGCTTTCCTCTCCTCTTTAATTAACGTTGCGAATGGAAATATGGGATTTATTCCTCAAAAACCTTTATTCCTAAGTAATAATCACTTATTTGTATGTAATTTACTTACATTTAGTTATTTACTAGTCGCAAATTCGGCACAAATTTAATTTCGCTGTAATTTTTTTCTCGGATTGCTGCGTGGATAATAGTATTACTTCGCACAAAGAACGTACAAGTTTTTTTTAAAGGAAAACAATCTAAATTTCTGTCTCTCTGCCCTCAATTCTGCCCTAAAATGGTTTCCGTCCTTAAGCTATTAAGATATCGTGGATTCGCAAATAAGAGAAATTGAGAGAAGACGGAAAACGCCTTAATTTTCATTTACGATCAAATTTTCAATTAGTGAAGAGAAAATAAGGAAAATAAATAAGTAAGTAATAAATAATAATAAAAATAATAAAATAAGGAAAGCGGGTGTTTTTGGAGGAATTGGTCCTAGTCAGCTGACATGAATTTTGCCTCATAACGCACTTTATTCGAGGGTTAGGAAACCATGTTTCCCTTTTGGAAGCGTACGCTTATGATGTTCTTACTATGTCATCAAGAAGTGCCCGAAATTTCCGCAAAGGACCCAACAGCGCCAAACGTTGCGGTGTTTCCTCACGTAGCATGTACATATCTATGTAAAGCGCATGCAATAAGATAATTTTTGATGGCTCAGGAAAAAGTCATCGCTTTTTTGGGATTGGATTTTTTTCGGAAACATCAAAACACTTGTACAGAAATATTTTTGATCTACGGCTCCCAACAGGAACTCAGGAAATAGCTAATTTTTTGGTTTTCGCTTGGGTAGAAATTTTGAAGACTGGAAATTAAATGACGAACGAGGCTCACTTCTAGGAGTTACGCGTTTTTTGAACAGAATTAATCTGTTCGATAAAATCACAGCAGACCAGAGGAAAAAAAAAGAGGAAGAATAAAAAGAAAAATTAATTTCCTTTGTTTTTTTAAACAAAAAAATCCAATATTTCACATTTTCTCGGTGTTGAGTGGCGGTTTTTGTTTTATTCACTACTATTTCGGGAGGGAAACAACGAAAAATATAATCTTGTCGCTAACACTACTCCGTATATATTTTTAATGTCATTTGATTATTATTTATTTTATTTCATTATTTTAATTTTTTTCACATATTTTGTTTTTTTTTAATTTAATTTTATTTTTTTAATGCACTCGTGTGGTCAATACTGCACTCTATATAGCTTCTTATTTTGCCAATCTTTTCTGAACATAGCTAGGTTTTTTTATATTAGAGTGTAATTTGTTTATTATTTATTTTATTGTATATTACAGTTATAGTTCATTATATTTATTATATCATAGAATATTTATTTTACATTAGAAGCTAAGCTTTTTTGTAGCTATTGAAATTTTAAGTGGGGTTTGGATTTGGGAGTGGGAATTTTAAGTGAAAACCGAGCGATTTCTAGTCGAGATATTTATTATTATTATTATTTGCTTTTTATTTTTTCTTTATCTATTTCGCTTACAATTCCCTTTGTATTAATTCGAGCTCACTTCTGTTTATGTTTCTGGAATGGAGGGAATTGTCAGGAGAGTTGAGCTCGTCAGCCGGCGTTACGTTTTTTCTTTTCTGTTCCAGAACATATTCGTGCTAAATGTCATAGTACTTTACGCTTACGTCAGTTAAGAGTAATGAGATTACGAGTACGAGAAAAACTTGTACTATACAACTTTTTTTTTCGGAATTGTTATTCTCTTATCTAATTGATTCTCGACGACAAATGTCAGCTTAGCTGCGCTGCTCATCGGGGGGATTTCTATGAAATTAAAGACCTCTCGTGGCTATAAACCAAAAGTACAGATGTGGATGTTGAAGAAAAAAATTATTGAAAATTAGCTAATTTTTGTTGAATATTAAATTGAATTAATAATTTTTATTTAGCTTCAAGCATAGTATGAAAAAGTGATACGAGTTTAAAATTTGAAAACCGAGAAAGGATGAGGGAGGGTGTAGCGTCTATCACATCTCCAGGAAAGAAACGAAAGGCGAATTCCCGTTTTCCATGAAAGTTACACTTGAGTTAATATTTTCCGATTATTAGTTATTATTTTAGTGTTTATAGAAATTTTAAGGTGCTAGTAGATCCGTTAAAGTCGTAAGTATTACTATTAGATTTTTTAGATTTTTTTTTTATTATTTTTTTATTGGTTATTATTTTAGTATTTATAAGAAATTTCATTTTAGCTTAGAAACCTTAAGAAAACCTTCAAAACCTTGACTAGAAATCTTAAATAGAAGGTTTAAAAACCAGAACAATCCGTGGTCCGAGTAGACCTGTTTACGGCTTTTCTAAAAGCTTCAATATTAATAATTGTCATACTGCAAGAAGTGAATGGGTAGGAAAAAGCTGCGGTAGTTTTTTTTTTTTGAAATTTCAGGATTTTTCTAAGGAATAATTTCAGGAAAAATCACTCCAAAATAATATCAGTTTGATCAGGCATCCTTTTTCATCTGGGAAATTTTCTTTCTACCCCATTCATTTCAGACCTTTACGGCCTCTAAGATTTTTTACATGTATATCGTGCGTCTGTGACCCTCATAACTCTCTTAAAAACATGGCGGTGACTCTTTGATTCTTTTCACGATTAGATATTCATGGATTTGAAGAATTAGTTTCGAGTCGGTTCACCAAAAACTTAGCATAGAGGATTTATGGTGAAGATTTTAAGACTTTAAACTGCTTTCAATGGCTGAGACGGTGGTTTCAAGTAGAAATAAGCGGATAATTGCTTCAACATCCGTAAAATTTCCCGCTTTGTCCTTGGCCTTTCCGTCTGGTGAATGCGTTTTCCCGTAGAACACAAATTCCTTGCTTTTCTTCTTTCGAGGGAACATTTCAACGTGCACACCAAACTGATTCGTTTCATTGCAAATTAATAGCAAGTTTTTTTTTCCTGATGGCGAGACGGTGTAGAATTTAAAGAGAAGTTCATAATAAATTGGTTTTAGGTACATTAGAGGAATCTTAGCCAAGAATTGAAATATCCTTAATGTTTAAGCGATTTTCTAGTTACTTTTTAGCTAAAATAAGATAAAACGGGGAGCATATGTTAACTCCTCAGGCATTTTTAAATGGATTTTAAGATTTTGAACGGGTTTCGAAGGGCTAAGATGGTACATTACTTCTATCTCCTTCATTACTAAATGATTTTGCGCACAACCGTGAAGTTGATGGAAAATTCTCTGGACATTTTCGAGTCTATTATGCTTCCTCGGTTATTCTACTAAAAATTTATAGTGTTTAGTAATTGATATCAAGGTTTTATGCCTAGTACAGTAAGTAAGTTTAAAAAATTTTAAGTTAAAAATTAAAATTTATGAAATTTACTGGATGCTTTTATAGCTAGATTTAAAGTTCTAAACGAAACGTTCAAAACGCCTCAGTAAACTGCAGTTTGGAAATATCGCGAAAGAATATTAACCATATTTTATATTCTTTTTTATATTATTTTATGTATTTTATATCATTTTACAGAATTTTTGATGTTTTTATCTATTTACAATTACCAAAAATATGCAAACCTTTCCATAGTTTTTTTCGCCGAGAATTTTCCGTCCATAGTTCAACCATATTTTCTACTCTCATATTACTTTCTACTATGAAAAAAAGAGCTGCTCAATTTCTATTTATTTGTTTACTTGCGTCATGGGGTAGTGTTGCTTTGCAAATTTCAGGCTTTTATCTCCTCCCTTTTTTTCATTGGAAAAAATAGCTTTAATATAATTTTCACCTCTCTCTTTGATTTTAAGGGAAAAATTCCAACGTTTCCATTGGAAAATAATAAATACAAAATAGTAAACACAAATACTTACAGCGCAATAAATAAATAAATAAATACGATTTTCTATTCGGACTGAAAATTCTCTAAAAATCGTTCATAACGCAAAACAAATCTAATTCAGAATCACTTCCCAGAATTTGTTTTTTTTTCGGATCCTCGATTTCACATCAGCTATAGCAATAATTTTCCGAAATCGTTTCCATTCGTCGAAATTATGACAGCAATTTCAAGCTTTTAAAGCTGGCTCACTCCGTCCAAACTTCATCCACTCAATGTCGGATTCATTCCACGATATTCTCCCATGAGAGCTATTTGTGCCGCTGAAACGATCACTTCATGGGCTTAACACATGCGGAAGTGAAGCTGTGGGCTAAGTGGGTATAGGGTCGCGAAAAATTTTGACATTGAACAAATAGAAATTCGGGGATTTTTTCGAGTTGGAAAAGAAATAAAAATAAAAATCAAAAAAAAAAAACAGTTGCCAACAAACTGGAACATCAACCACTTCTTCTATTACCAGAGTGAATAGATTTTGATTTTTACCTTGACAACGTGACCAGAATCTGCAGCATCTGTGATAAATTTTAGTTTAAAAAATTGGGAAAAAATTAATTTGATTGGAAAGATGTCTTCTTTTATAACAAGCACTTCCTTATGCTAAAGTAGATGCAACCTAATTCAATGCATTTGATACTTTAACTCATTCAGGATTCATCACTAGAAGAAATTCGAATTTTCCGAAAAATTTCCTCTGTTTTTAATACTATTATTCCACATAAAATTTTATACGCTTAATTTAACGTCTATAACGTTATTAAATGATGCCAGCGGAGAAAAAAGAAGCGGTAAACTCTCGGAGGAAAAAAATAGAGAAAGATATTAAATCGATAAATGGACTCAGCGACGGAAATCAATCAATACCGTAGTGGATTCATAGCTGCAAGAAATCGAATTTTACCAAAAATTTCCCTCCGTTTTTAATACTATCACTTATTATAAAATTTGTACCTATAAATTGATATCCATAGCGTTAATAAATAATACATGCGAGAAAAAATAAGCGGTACACTTTTAGGAGAAAAAAGAAAGCTATGAAATTGATAAATGGGCCATGTGACGGAAATCAATCAATAATTTGGTCGGATGCCTTTTTTATTGCAAAGGACGTTTAGTTTCACCACCGTTTAGCTTCCACTCCAGAGTTTCGAAGTCTACAACGCGTCAAAAACCAATCCGTGGATCTCATCCACAGATGCTTGCTTTTGTTTTGACATTCACAGTTGATTATGATGAAGTCGAGATACTTAATTGTGTCAAAAACAATTAAAATTGCAGGGAAAATATCGCTATAGTTTTGAAAAAAGCGAGTAAAGTAACCAGTAAAAATATGTGCATTTGTATTTGTTGGATGGAGTGAAAATTGGACTTTTTTTGAGAAATCCACGTACTACTTTGGTTATTTTTAATATTAAAATTTACAACATTAACGTACATATCTTCATCAGATTTAAGTAAATTATTGATTAGTACCCTGAGGGCATAAGCATATCATGAATTTATGCTCTACTTTTTGTGCCAAGAAAAGAAGGAAAGGGAAAATTTTCTAGGAGTGTTTAAACATTTGAATAAATTGAAATAATCAGGGGAAGGGAAAGGGAAGGAAAGTGGGGTTTCCCATTTTATTGGTTTTTGTTGAATACAATTTAATAAGTATTTGTTTGATAGTCTTTAATAAGTAATGAGAAAATAAATGATAGTAAAAAAATAAAAATAGTAGTATGAAAACTATTTTAGTTTGACTTCACGAAAAAAGAGCCAAAGTAGGTTCATTTTTTGTGGAAACTGTGCCTGAATCCGATGGTATCCTGATAGATTCGGCTCAAATTTTTACTTGTGACTGATATTATGAAGTAAAGTAAGCACTAGCACTGGTAGAGTCAATTAAAATCAGGAATTCTCATTGAAGGACACTCAAAACCACCTTTACGGACTGTTCTTAGCTCGTAGAGTTAGGATTTTACCAGAAATCCTGGTGCGTTTATATTCTCAGTCGTGTCGATGCGACAGAAATGAGCGTCAAATCCTGAAAATATGAAAAGGATTGATGGAACTAATGTTGGAGGACGACAAGTAAATAAAAGTAAAAATAAAATAGGATTAAACATATAAATAAATAAACATAAACAATAAATTGCAGTGACACGTTTTATACTATCACTATTCACAGTAAAGCGGAACCCGCCAACTAACCGGGGAGAAATGAATATGGAGTGATTCTCCACTTCTCCCGTTTTTGTATCCGTGATCAGATAGTACAGTACTCTCAGTAGGATCCCGATTTCTGTGATTAAAGGCATCACCCCACGAATCTCAGGTGCTACGGATTTCAGGTGGAGTATTCGTATACGGGATCGTAGATTATGGAGAGGGGTGTGATTCGGTGGTCCATTTCTTCCCAGTTGCCGTAGAAAACGGCCCGGAAGATGCGGCGCGTGCACAAAGCTGGCGCGCTCCAATCGAACTCATTGCAGAAAATAGTGCACCGGAACGCCCGAAACCGTATCTTCCGGGCCGTTTTTTTACGGCAGTTAGGAAGAAATGAACGGAATCATCCTTCTCTCAATAATCTACAATCCCGTAAACGAATACTTCACCGGAAATCCGTACCAGCACAGATTCGTGGAGTGATGCCTTTAACAGCTTCCCGCCCACGCACGTCCGTCTCGACTCCCGTTTTTGCTGGCACACACACACACAAATTTTAGTTTTACGTAACGTACGATGTGCCTGTGCCCAGAGGAAATCATCCTGCAAATCGTTCGCTTTGCGACGTCGCGCGTGTAAAGATGTGAGTGAATTGAAATTTGTGCACGGAAAAATGCGACAGCATTACGCGAGGAAATCAAATCAGACGTTGACGGGGCGCACGCTACGATTGTGACCACGTCAGAAAACAGCTTGTTCATGTTATTCGGATGAATAGGGATATAATGACGTCATTCCCGTATACAGGGCTTCTCGGTGAGATTATCCCTCAGCCACCCCGGGGGTGACGATTCCCTGCTCTCGTAGAACTTCACGGGATCATGTTTGATGCCGGGATGACCCACTGAATTCTGGAAGCTAAGATTTAAGAAAAACCACCAAACAAGAAATATTTAAAATTTTGGAAGAAAAAAGGTTATTTTTTGCAACTTTCAAAAAATTTGAATAGAATGATAAGAAGGTAGAGAGGAGATTTTAAATATTTCTTGTTTTGTGGTTTCGGGTGGTTTCCAAATATAGAGCTTCAAAACCCGCTTATAAATTCAGAAAAGAAATAAATCAGCGCATATCAGGCGGATCATTTTATCTAACGAGACGCCTCTTTACCCCATGCACGAGGAATGAAATGGAAGCGATTAGTGTGGATCAATGATCCGTATAGGTGTAAGGTAATGCGTAACCGGTTAAATTCCCTTAAATTCAGTTAAATTTGACCACTACACATGCCATCGCTTCGAAATTCCTACTCGTATGGGCGTTCAGGCTGATCATTTTGTCTGACGAGACGTCTCTTTACTGCCATACACGAAATATGAATTGAAAGCAGCTAGGATGGATCCATGATCCGTACGGGCGTGAAGAAATGTTTAACCGGTTAAATTTCTTTGAATTTAATTAA
This sequence comes from Necator americanus, assembly GCF_031761385.1. NCBI lineage: Eukaryota > Metazoa > Nematoda > Chromadorea > Rhabditida > Ancylostomatidae > Necator > Necator americanus. The sequence goes on from NC_087372.1 coordinate 38,277,013, forward strand.
TTGTGACTACTTCACGTGTCATCGCTCCAAAATTCCTACTTGTGCAGGTGTTAGAAGTTGCTTCGTCGGTCAAATTGATCGAACCAGTGTTTCTCATCGATCGATCTATTTTCTAGAATTCTAAGAATTTTCGAGAATTCTGTTTCGCGTTTCGCGAAGCGATTTTTTTCTTTGCGACATACAAACATCTCAAACCCTACTTAACAATGGAACGAAAAATCGGAAATTAGCGCAGACGATGTCCTTAGTCATCCATGGTGTTTTTTTTTTGCTTCTGGAACATTACGTCAGATCGTTAAGCATTCTTCATGCGTGATGTGCACGCATTTTTCGTTGCAAATCGCGTGTCAAGGACAAGATGAGTGTTGAGAACGCGATTCTTAGCCACTTAGAATCGCTGATGTTCAAAGATGCGTGAAAATCGTCGTGAAATTGTCGGAAAATGCAACCTGTAATTTCTGGTACGGATTCCTCCGTTCGAGGTTAAATTGGTCACCCAATCCTGGTATCCGGTTATCTACCGTAGCGTTCTGGGTCTGGAAAAGGATCTCGCGTGAAAATTTCTCACCCTCTGTAGCAGGAGAATGACCTGGCAACCCACCACTCCTCATGCTTTAAAGGGCCACCTTGTTGTGTAAAATTCAGGCGAAATTCTAGTGAACTCTGTTCCATTTTGTTCTTTTTTTCTGTTTTATGGCACACCTGTAGGTGTTTGAATAAATAAATAAATAATTGAAACGAGAAAAAATGTTTGCCTACAAAATCATCTTTTCTTTTGGTAGAAAATCTCACACATTCTCGTTTTTGTGGCTAGATTTTATATTGTATGGGAATTTTCTGGATTATATGTACATATTTGAAAGATTTATGTCGAAAAGTTCTAGAAATTTTTTTAGGTGAAGAATGTCACACGTTCATTTTCTTCCTTTGATGGAGGATTTCTAGAAACAGTGACCTTAAAATCAACAAAATTACCGTAATCTGCACAGTTTTTTTTCTCAGAAACTCATCTAAATCTCTAAGATAAAATTACTTTTTTTTAAATTTTGAAGTGCTCTTATTGATTGAATGAGGATCACTTAAAAGCTTTCTATGAATTTTTATAATTTTATTTCTTTCTCGGTTTTTTTTTTCAAATTTCAAAGAGCTTCTATTGGATTAGGATCACTTAAGAAACTTTCTATGAATTTTTATAACTTTTGCTTTTTTCCGCATGTTTTTCACCCATCAAAAAATAAAAACAAGGAACTACTCGGACCTGCATTTTTAGCTCACGACAAGACGGCGTAATCAAATATTCAAATTTATAGAACATCTTCCACGTCTCTTCTCGCAAGTACTAACTTCCTTATTTTCAAGCCAAGTCAAATATTCACATGAATAATTCATTTTCTATTAAATTACATTGTTAAGAGGTCTTTGGAAAAAAATCTACTTTTAATTGGCCTTAGAATTGCTTGTAGTTGAAGCGAACGTACCTCGCATTGCCCCATTTCTGCGTTTCGAATTATTTTAGAGACCATAAAATTGGGATTCGGCTATTTTTTTTTTCGGGATAATAACATTTTTTAACTGTCGACAGTTAAGAAAGAAAAAATTACATGGTCCTAAAAGACCTCGTGCAATTCTTGAAATTTGACCATTGAACTCATTTATTTTTCCCATCGAATTTTTGAAATTTGATCGTTAAATTCAGTTATTCTGCAGCGTAATTCTCGTGTTTTCTGCAACAAAGCAACATTGACCCTTTGAGAGGAAAAAAAGCGTGTACTTCTCGGTACCAGTCGGCAAGTGATTTTTCCAGCAATTTTCTATCATTTGCTGCGAACAGGCCCCGGAAAAAAACATTGAAGATTTGTGAAGAAAAAAATTATTGTGTAAGAAGCTGTACCATTCCGTAGATGTTTACATGTGAACTATAATTTTTTTCTGGAAAATATTCCCGCTTTCCACTGATTTTGTAGATGTAATGTGAAAAAACTCGGGATTTTTTAAAATCTTATCCAAGGATAGCTTGGATTTTCTGGGTATCATGGCGGTATTGCGTAGAAATTTTCCACAATTATGATGGATGTCGTGGAACTATGTAGCACTACCGGCATACTGTAACCATATTCGTAGGATTGCTAGCTGAAAGCAAATAACAGTAAACATCAAGCATAAGAAAAGATTGTGTCGGTCGGTCTCGTTGGGAAGTGAAAATACCCTTCAAGAATAAAAATATGGACTCGATCCATAGAAAACAGCAGACGTCAGACCGAACCCATTCAAAAGTGGCAAGCTTCCTTCAATTATACGTCAAATATTTATTGACAAATGATGTAAAGGAAACAAAACAAAACAAAAACATGTTTGGCAGCTGAACTGACAGTTGAAAGCCGTTTTTGCGATGCAAAACATACACATTTTGATGATTGACAAGAGAGAAATTATTTTCTCGTGGATTCATGACGCTACAAGTTTGAAGATCCTTGAATTTTCCTCATTTCTTTGCATGTGGTTATCCACCAACAAAATAGAATATCTCAAAAAATAGAGGAGATTTAATTTTATTTACTTTTCATTTGATCAGAATTGGATAAACACGCACATTTAATTGTTAGCATAAAGCACAATTCCCTCCTCTTTTTCAACGGATGTACTGCTATCCTGGCTCAAAATCAGAGCCCCAGGATTTTAACGAGATTTAAAATGAGTGGTATAAGCGACAACATAGTAAATTCCACTTCCGGAAGCGGAAGAGTAAAACCCCTTGAAAAGCGGATTTTTGCTTTTCGTAAACAACAACAACATATTTTGAATGTCTCCGACTCAATGTCGACAATTGCTACTCTATTTTTTTTCGCCAGTTACGAATAAAAAGTTAATAAATCAAAATCAATGAATCAACTTAAAATCAATCAGAAATAAGTAAATAAATCAACATTAAAATGTTGGTTGTTGTAAATAAATACATAAAATGGAACTCTGAGAGCTATGGTGTAAACATATGAATAAATATGAATGAATAATATAAAATAATAAATATAAAAAAAAATGAATAAATATAACAAATAATATAAATAAATAATTAATAAATATATAATATAATAATAAAATGAATGTAAACCTCCTTATGAATAGGGGATTATCCTTGAAAATCCCCTATATATCCTCTTATTATTCTATTCGAATTCCTTGAAAGTTGCAAGAAAAAACCTTTTTTCTTTCAAAATTTTAAATATTTCTACCATGTATGGTTCTGAAAAAAAAGAACCGATGACTAATTCTTGGAACCGGGCATTCTTGAATGCAGGTTTTCTTGACGTGTAAAAAAAACGTAACCAAATACTTGTTGTGGTTACCGACGCTTGGGTGGGGGGAAGGAGGAGGAAAAAAGAATTCCCCGTTTCTAACAGCACACATATGAGTCATTTCTGTTGTGACGCGTTGCTAAAGTGGCTGGAAAACTCCGGAAGCGACGGGAAATTTGAGTTAGGAAATCCTGTTCCTCTTAGCGAACTGCTTTTGAGTTCAGTACCACTTAAAAGGCACTAACTAAATTGAGGTGAGCATGCGCAAGTGTTTTTTTTTACAATAGAAGTTATTTTTGTTTTTATTTTGTTACATCTGCATTTGTATCCTTGTTTGCATCTTAATATACTTATATTTATAGTTTTTTCTTTATTTTACATTCTGGTAGTTTTTGCTGTTCCCAGTCATTGCAGGATGACCTCTGGAATGTATTTGTGTTTACATATTTTATATATTTTATATTTTACATATATTTTTTGTTTATTAAATTAATATGCTTGTTATTAGGGCACACTATGATTACCATTTTTCTATCTTTTCAATTAAACTATTTTTTTCTTTCATTCTTCGTTAAAAACACATAAATATTAGAAGAGGGGCATTGAAAATCCATCTGAACTCATCGGAAGAGGATTCGAGAAATGGAGGAGAACACATTTTGTATGAGGGAAAATGTTCTCTTCAACGTAATTCTGAAAAATAAATAAATAAATAATGAAATAATGAAATGAAAGGACTACAGCATCATTTATGAGGTGATCCAATATATCCACACTTTCAAGAACTTGGTGGAACCGCGATGCATCACATATTTGCAGTGAAAAAAACTTTCAAAATAAATATTAATGATTCTGTGTGAATAAATAACTCTAGTAAAATTTAAAATGAGTAATAAATAAAATTTTAACGTCTCAAGAAGTGATTCCAAAAAATCCGGCAGTACTTTTATTTTATATCTCTATTTTATATTGAGAATAATGCTTTCTCTGGCTGCTGTAGTTGTTTTTTTTCTTGAAATTCACCAATCAACCTGATATCCTGGAATAAATGAAAGTAAACACCGTAAAGTGATAAATCCGATCAGATCAGGTGTAAACTCCCGGCTGCTATTCCTGAAAAAAAAAAAGATTTTCTGGAAATAATAAGAGTTTCCTCCAGAATGACTGATAATCGACAATCCCTTTCTGTTAGATGGGGATCATCATATGGTGTATATGATTAAAATAAATTTTTATAATTTGAATTTAATTTGAATAATAATTGATAATTTTAGGATCTATCAACCTTATTGCTTTTGCGCGAATTTTAACATCGAAATAATATTTCTTTCCCCGTTCTCATCCGGAAAAAAGTTTCACTGCTGCTGAAATCTTGCAGAACCGTTAGTGCATGAAGTAATCGTGTGGGAATTTTGCACACGATTACACGATTTGCACTTTTTTCCCCGCATTGGAATTCTGGAATTCTTGCAGCAAGCGCTTTTAAGAAAGCAAATATAGAAGCAGATATTTCGATTTCAGCTGGATGCATGGTTAGTCATGCGAGTAGAGCGCGTTTTTTTTTTGGACGTCGTCTCTCATTTATGCTATTCAGTATCCGAGGATTTTCCTCGCTGACATTCCGTAAAAATAAGATTATCGTAACCGGAAATGAGATAGTAGTCGGGGGAGAGTGACGTGAGTTGAATGAAGTGGCGCCCCGAATCGAAACTAATAAACCAATATCACATTCGTGTGATTCAGAGACCACAGCAGTTCTTAATCAACGGAGTTATTAGTGTGGATTGTGATGTTGTGTCCAGGGAATCGAAACGAAAAACGGATTATGATAAGTGTATTTCCGTGGTGAATCGTGGGATTTCAGATGACGCAGAACTCTTGGATCGCGTTGAAACTGAAACTGTAGCTTCTAAAAAAATTGCCTTCGAGTAAAGTAATAAGTAATTTTCTTAAGTAATTTTCGTAAGTAATTTTCGTTAGCAACTAAGTAATTTTTTGGCGTCAGCCCGATAATAAAGCCAATTTTACCTAAACCTCGTTGGGATAACAAGAAAACGTAATTTTCTGATTTTTAAACTTGAAAATATCCCCCTGCAGAAAAAAAGTCTCCATTTCTGGATGAGAATAGAAAGATCAATTTGGCTTTCCGCAAAACGCACATGTGATCGTCTTTGCAGACGCAGAATTCCAAAGCTTGAGGAAATTTTGCTAATTTTGATGGGGGAGGGGGCGGTTGAGTTATTCCATAAATGTAAATAATTCATATTTAAATTATTTTTTTAATTTTTCTATAGATAACTAACTTCTATTAAAATAGCAAAGTGACCTCTCTACTAAAATAATAGACCACCTGAATGCTAACATCGATACTTGTTTTCCTGTGAAAATTTACTGGAACGGCCCAATAATAAAAAAAAAATTAAAAAAGAACTATTTTAAAAGGCCCGAAATTTAGAAAGAAAATTTACGATTAATTCATAGTTGCGGTTGAATCTGCTAGAACTAAGTCAGAATAATTTTTGGTAAGATTAAAAGTACGATAGGTAAATGAAAATATTGAAAAGTGCGTCTAGTTATCTACTAAGAAAAACTAAACCGAACGTCTTTCGTTTCTTCTCCTCCCATTAAAACACACTTCTTTGATGAGGGATATAAATTTTTAACTGAATTGCTTTTGAATATCCTAGCGATGACTTTTACTACTGCTTCCTCCTTGGATATGTTACCTGGTCAACGTTGGCGATTTCCCAATGGGATATCCCAAAGCTGCCGCGTTATTAAGGGGTTGTTGATGAATGTGTGAAGCTGGTGGCGAATTTTTCCCTTCAGTCATTAGCTTCTCTCCTCATCTTGTCGATTTTTCTCAAAATAAAATAAAAATAAAACAAAAAAACAAGAACCTAAGTAGAAATTATTGGAATATTCTTCCGCAGATGACCTAGTAACCGATCCTGTCACATTTAGCTTACGTGAAATTTCCTGGCTAATATTTTCGTCTCTTCCCCGAAAAAAAACAGCCCAAAAACGTTATCGGCAAATTTTGTGCTGCACAAAATTTCTAGCAAATTCTTCCATATCATGAGGTTTATGAGATTGCTGGGAGATTTCCTGGCTCCTCCTCCTTCTTGTGGCAATGGAATCACGGGAAAAAAAGGCCGCCGCCGAGGCCGCGATGGGTGGGCGGACCATTCCCTCACTTGCAGTATGCGCTCACCTCGTAAGCTCCTCAAACAGCTTTCACTTCCTCGAGGTAATTCCTTAAAGGGTCAATTTTGGGAATTTTATGGATAATGTACGGGGAAGAGCTAAATTTCTTCTATTACATTAGAATTAGAGCACTCACTCCATGGTGGTACTTACAGGAATATTTTTTTTCTTTCTGGTTTACCTCATTTTATGGAATAATTTCGCACAGATCCTGCGTGTTTTCAGGTGAACGACGGCGGCGATCAGCAGAAAATGGCACCAATCAAAATGTACCGGGAACAACATCGCCACGGTTAAGGTAATTTTTAAAATTAATTTTTTTAAAGTTGAACTAGTGGTCAGGTTCCGTGACTGTATGTAGTCATCCTCTCCTGAATTCCATATTTTCATTGGATATTTTCTTCTGAGTGTGGTTCTTACCATCTCTTCTTTTCTCTCATTTCATTTCATCCAGTCATCATCGCCGATTAATGTAAGCTAGAGCTATTCTGGAGCTCTTCCAATGCCATTTATTTACGGAATGAATCCTCCAAATCCTCGAATGACACTCAACTGTATCGTAACTTGAATTCTTAGAATAACATCTCGATATTTGCCGAAAAATTATTCTTTATAAGCGCTAAATTTGTTTCTAAATAAGATAAGAACGTCTACATGAATATTTTTTGAAAGTAATATAAAGATGTATAATTAAATGTTCCATTCGCCTTACGTTTCCGCTCCAAACATCTTTTGTTTTCCATATTTCTTCTTCACTGGATGCCCTTTTCTTTTTATTGCTCCGTGGGATTTTTTTAGGGAGCTTGAATATAAAAAGAATGTTCTTGGATCCATTCCATTTCTATTCATGTCGGCTTCGGATTAATTGCACTTTCCTGTGAATGAGCTAATAATTTTATTGAATGGAATTCTCCAGGAACAGAAGGAACAAAATCAGGTTTAATCAGGATGTCCTGAATGTCCTGAGTTTATAATTTGGTCGCATGAAGTTTTTTTTTGGATTCTATGTATGTTTATATATGAAATACGAATACATAATATTAATATTATTAAATAAAACAAAAATAAAATAAGGTAAAATATTATTAAATGAATAATAAATGTGAATATTCAATCTCTGCCTCTCGAATTTTCCATTTTCTTACTCTTTTCGAAAAATCCACAAAATGAGACGTGGATTCTCTCGTTAGCTTTGTTATTCAGCTGTTTTTTTTTTGGTTTTGGGACAACGTCAGCGAGAATGTTACTGGTGAAGAATATTTTTAGATTTCCAGGAAAATATCCGTGGGAATGTGAATTTTCTTACGATCCTCTGCTTCGAGGAAAGCTTAAAGAAATAATCATATTCATTGTTTACGTCTGGAATTCGGACAATTTGAATTTTTAAGGAAACAATTCGACAGATCGACAGATTCCCTTCCACTGGATGTCGTAAGCGGCTGTATATTAAAATATGCAGGGCAAGGCCGTAGGAGCGCGATATCCCATAAGTACACTTTTCCGGAGTAGAAAGCTTTAAACGCTTCAGGGGTGCGGTGCTACTTAGCGAATATTAAAAAAACGTAATCGTTCGGGAGAATTTCCGGGAATAGGAAAAGGTTTCAGAAATTTGATCGTACGATTTGTTATAAGAAAATTGCGGTGGCACAAATTTGCTGCATTCATTCATTTTCGTATAGGAAAGGCGATCCACTGGATCAGTGATGATGCTGGAATCGGAGATTTTTCCTTTTTGTGGGCTGTGCTCACTTATTTTCAAGGGAAATTTATGTGAATAATAACAAGAAAATTACTTCAGCTAGTTTTAGTTGCTAACATTGAGTGAACAATAAATAGAAGGAGGCTCATAGATGAAGAGGGAGAGAGAGAGAGGGGGTGAGAGAAAGGAAAAAAAGAGAAAGAGGAAGAGATGGTGGTGGTTAAAATATGCAGAGGAACAAAGTGCATCTCATATAGGTTAGCGTGACAAATTTTTGCATTTAAATTGATGATAATGGTATTTTTTTTAGTTTTTATTAATCATCCAAGTCTTATCGACTATTACGGTCCCTCCTGGTGCCAGGCACATCAAATATCGAATGCATCAGTGTGTGTGTGTGCATCATCAATTTTTGTGGATCCTACAAAGTTTGTCTGCTTCTTTTAAATTATAATGTGATTCTGGAGGATAGGAACGGAGAATTCCATGCCGATGAACGCTAAATTCGATCGGAAAGGGGATATTTTAAGCGAAAAATTAATGTAATCAGCGAATTTCTATGACCTATATCTTTGGAAAGAACAAGGTGAAGTTCTTTTTTTTTCACTCGTGGTGCAAATGTTTCAGCAGCATTTTTCCTTATATTTCATAATATCCTAGAATATTTCCATAATCCGCTATATCCTTTAGTTTAAAAATTTAGAAATTGAGGACGTTAATACCTGTTGTTCTTGAGAAATAATATATATTAACGAAAAATAATATTTATAATAAGATGTAAAATCTTAAAATCATTGTTTCGACTTAATTATTGTCAAAAAAAACTGGTCAAATTCTCATGTAGCCTATGCGACGACCGCTTGTTCGAATTTCTACCGTACACGGTTGTGATTTACCCTTAATCCCTGATTATTCCGGATGACTTTACGATAGTGTGGTGCCTGAATTTTGGTGCAACTCATTGTTATCACGAGAAAATCGAAAAATTATGGGAAGTACTAGTTTTTTTTAAGAATTTTTTTGGATTTTTTAAATTTATTTTATGGATTTTTTCCTACATCACATACATTTCGCAACCTCGTATGCAACATTTTTGGTGCAGACTAAAACGCTCTATAATTACCAGCAACTAAAATTACCTCAATTATGACGGATCCACATCATGGGATGACGTGAATTCGCTTCATTACGGATGTCACGGCTTCGTCGTTATTTTTTTTGTGGAATGATGAAACCATCCGTCAACAGTTATTAACCGGCTCGTAATGGCATTCATCAACATCGGCGAATACAACCTACGCACGTTTTCCACTAAATGTTTATTGTTTACGAGCGGACATTGCTCGATCGACACCTCCACGTCTTCTCCTCATCTCACCGCGACGGGTTCTCGTTAATTTATGTTTATGATAGATTCTAAAGAATGATATAAATAAATAAGCTATCAAACATCCTCACATTTTAGCGTTTGCGAGAAGAAAATAGTGTTAGAGAGCGAAAATTAAATGCTAAAGAGGATCACGATGGATTGAGGATAGGATTACAGGCATATAGTTTGAATAAATGGAAAGGAGGATGAATAGAAGAATGTTTAAAGTAGATTATATGTGGATAAGAGGGAAAATTAAAAAGAGAAAATTCAAAAAAATTAAAGAGAAAATTTGTTCATCGAGATGGAAGATTTTACAATGTAATTTTAAAAGAAATTTTTGCAGATTTTATTAATTTTGTACGGAAACGGTCCTAGAGCATTTAACCAATAAAATTTGGAGATTTTAAGGACATAACTTTGGAGATTTTAAGGGCATAAATTTTCATTGCTAATTTAATTATTTTCTTTTCTAGAAAACTACTTCGAAATACAAGTAGACCTTAAAGTTTTTCTAAAAAAAAATTTGCAAGTGAACAGATGTCCTTGAAACGATACTCAGTAAGTCATAGACAGCAGGTGGCGACAGCTGACAGGTGGAATTTTTAAGAAATTAATGTCTGGATAGAAAATCCACCTGCCCTTTCCTACTACAGCCTTTTTCTAACACTTATTTTTTAGAGGGATGAATAAGGATCGTTTGTCGATATTTTCAATCTCAAAAAAATCTAAGATATTTACGGGGACCATCATAAAATATTTTTATGGATTGAATGTTACCGTAGCTAAATTGCAGTGCGTAGTAAATAATTGGATGTGACTCATAGATTTTTTTTAATTTTAAAAAATTCACTTGGCCAAGAATTGCCTTTTCAGAATCGGTAGACGCTCCTCTTATTCCAGAGAATTCCTAATTTTTCTGAATTAAAACACGATTGAGAATTTCTTAACGAAAGAAATCTCTTAGATGGCAAAAAAAAATAAAATGAATAAATAATGAAAAAATATAAAGTAAAATAAATAAAAGAATAAAATGAATAAATAGTGAATGAATAAAATTTAAATAATATAATAGTATTGAAACAGTATTAATATTAGTAATATAAATATTTAACACTTGAATAAATAAATGCATATTTAATATAGTTTAGGTGAGCTCCTGGAAGAAATTGAATTTTTAATAATTGAAATATGTTTTTCCAAGCCTTTCCGGTTTCGGCTGTGTTCTTATACGAATTATCCACGAGGAGGAGGAATTCTCTTTGGAATAATTGCCTGCTCATGAAGGATCACGGCTGCGCGGCAAAATTCAGTCCTCACTTCCTGTTGAAATCGGATAGGTTTATTCAGTTAATGCGGTGAGAGAGGAACACAGCCCTCCCTCATCGTCTCCCCAGGCATCCAGGGGGTTCGGCAGGCAGCAAGGTTTCGTGGAAAGCCATCCTCGGCTGCTTTGTGTTCCGCGGTGGTGATCACGGCTGTAATTGCTATGTCGCGAAGAATACGCACGGATTATCGCCGGCGCACCACGAAGACCGCTCGCTAGAACTAATAAGCTATTATTTTTAATTAAAAAAAAAGATCTATAGGATGTTTGTACCGCTTAGAAAGGAGTAGTCGCCTTTTTCGTCTTGAACTTTGGTTTTAAATGGGGAAAAAATAGAAGAAATTCACCAAGCAGAGATGACTAAACCTAGTCATAGTTTTGCAAGAATTTCTAGAAGAATTTCAGGATTATACTGACCTTATTGGAATCGATTTTAAATCGTTCTATTGATCCTCATTACATACGTAATCTGAATCTTATGACAACAATCAGAGAAAAAAACGTATTTTTCGTTGAGATATTTTTCCCCTCAGTTCTCACAGGGTAGCAGCGAATTTTTGTAGAGTTCTTAGTGTAAACATTAGAGTCAATTTGGCTGAGCTACCGTATCGTTAGCCTCATCGATCATCTTCAAAAACGAAGCTAATTAATACTCTAACAGGGATCTCCGGAGCGAAACGTACTCGGCTTTACGAAAGATTTCCCTCTAAAGATTCGTTTATTTTACATTTATTTTCAAGGAAGATTTCTTCGTCATGTTCTCAAAAACATTTTAACATATTCGTTGCAGAAAAAAATAGGAGAGGTGTAAAATTTGCATCTTTTTTTTGCCCAAGAACTTTTAAAGGGAAAGGATGGTGGGGAGAAGTGCAATGCTCTGAAACTACTACTACTTCAAATGTGTCGATCATGTTGATAATATGAATTAATAAATAGAAATAATAATAAAATAATAGTAAATATAGAAATAAAGCAAGATAAAATACGTAAACAATAAGGAAATAAATAAAATATAATAATAAGTGAATATAAAATAGTAATAATAATTAATATAAAATAGTAAATAAATGAAATAAACCGAGCTTCGGATCACATAACTGAATAAGTAAGAAATACATTTATATTATATTTTTGAGTAAAGGAAAGAAAATAATTGAAGGAAAACAAAACAGCAACGTAGCTACCTGCTCAGACCACTGTTTTAAGTGTTAGATCAATGATAATTTATATTTCATGGATATCTGTCCTAAATCCGACATTGCGATTTAGCTGTGCATTTTGTTACGGGGTGAGGTAATTTATGAGTTAATTTTTTTCACTCAATGCGATTCCATTTTTCTCTTTTTCATTTTTTTTGTCCATTTATCATTCTTACATCGTTTCGTGTGATCGTTCTTAGCGCTTGATGGCGGTGCAAATGTTTCAGTGCCTCGTGATGAGGGACGTATGCTAGGGACGTACCTCAACGAATGTTCGGTTAAGCAATATGATTTTTTTTTGGCACAATTGGCACAAAAAATCGGCAATCAGAAGAAAAATTACGAAAAATCCTGGAATCCTTGGTTTTTTAATACAATATCATCTCTTTCTTTTTCATTTTTTTTTAATATTCCGTAATTTCTAGAGTTTCTAGAAAAGTTTCCCCACAATGTTAGATATTCTAGCATTCTATCAGTTGTGCGAAAAATTAGGAAAATCCTGTGTTTTGTGACTTTCTGATCATCTTTTCTACAACATTTCAATCTCTGAAGGGTTTTTTTTTCGTACTTCCTTCCAATAAAAGAGCGTTTATCTTCCAAACAGCTGTATCCTCTCTGCTGTTCTTTCTCGTGTTCTTTTTTTCTTTTTTCTCCCCATACTAATTTAAGATCCATCCTTCCATCATTTCCCAAAGTATCTTTTTTTCTTTAAGCCCAAATGAATGGCAGTTCGCTTTCGATCATGTCATCTATGATGCTGATGGACGTGCACAATTCACGAAATTTTTGCAATCCGAGTATTCCGAGGAGAATATACTTTTTTGGTGAGTTCATATGCATTTACTACTTCGTTCTTAATAATAAATGTTCGTAATTTGACCCTCAATTAGTGAGTAAAAAATGAAAAAAATTGAAGAAAAATGAAAAATGAAAAAGCAAAACTTGAGTTTGGAAAATTGCAGTTAATAGGAACTGCAGGATATGTGGAGGAACCACAGCAGTCAATAAAGTTAACCAGATTAGAGTATATTTTACGACAGTCCCAAAAAACCGTGTTCTCAGTGCTAACATTGGGTCCCTGGTTACAGTAACGATTACCAGAACATGTGATTGAACCTCTCAATCTTTGCAGGATATTTTTCCCAGGGCACCGCCTAAGTTCTAAGATTACTATTTGCCTAGAGGCGAATCCATGTAATTTGGGCATCTAAAAGCATCGATAAGGCAAAACATCCTTTTATGTAACATTTAAAGGAATTCTACAGGTAAAATTACTAAAAACTAAGTAGTAAGTGACCGTAAAATGTTCTTTGTTGCAAGAACAAATTAGTTATGGAATTCTACAGAATTCCACATTAGGATCCTAATAGCTAAGGGTATAAGGAGGCAAAAAATTACGCCGATTACGGATAGATGGTGGGAGATTCCGGGAATTTTTACTGTCTTAAAACTAACGAGACAAAGTTCAGCTTAAATTCTCTTCTAAATTTTTTTCTCTTTTAAGGTGGGCAGTTGAAGAGCTGAAAACTGTCTGCTCATCTGAATCTCGACCAGAATTCGAGCGTACCGTACTGGAAATGTTCGAAACGTTCATCGCTTCGGAAAGTCCACTGGCTATCAATATCGATCACGACACCAGAACTGATATTATTGATCGGTTGGTTTGCATTATTTGCTTTTATTTTCAAAGCAAATTATCAAATTTTGGTGACAGATATAACCTTATGAATCACACATAATCGAAATATTAAACCATTTCCTGTCTCCTCTACCTCACACATCATTCGTTGGTCATAAACTACATTAACTCCCTCTTCCCGGTAATGACTTACATCACTTAAATGACGGATGTTAGGGGATAATGCGGTTATTCGCATCATCGCCAGGTGGAGGTCTCGTCCTCAGACGCATCCGACCTCGTGCTGTTTGATCTCCAGAGCAGCCAGAGCGCGCTCAGAATATCCCCATCGGTTGCTGTTCGGATCCATCCAGCGGGTTGTGAGGTCCTGCCTGAACTTCCCTTCAGCCACTGATGTCCTCAAATCCTTCCTTTACCACTTGCATTTCTAGGAAACTCCACTTTTTCTAGGAAAACTTCTCTTAACTTTTTTATTTCAAGGAATTTCATTAAGTAGGGTATGTAGGAAACGATCCATCTTTACAACTTCAGCCTCTATCATCTGTCTTAATGGTTCTGGAGCAAAATGCGATCCATCAACATAAAGAATTCAGTGCACCATAATAACACCTAACTATAGAATAGACGTTATACCTGGACAAGTATGCAATAAATATATAATAAAAGAATGATGACCTCCTTATAAGGTAACTGGAAAAAAACAAAAACGGTCCTCTGCGACTACTTTTGAGGGCAAGATCATATTTCTTACTGGGTTACCAATGGTACAATGCATCTTTTCCATGAAAAACCATTGCCAGAAAATCGCCGAGCAACCGTGGAAAGGGCGGGTGTAACGCAGTCGGTAAGAGGTTCCACTGCGACAGCACGATCGATCAAAGGTTCGAATCCGCCCCGGTGCTCACCAAGGCTTTCATCCTTCCGGGATCGATAAGTCCGGGTACCAGACTTGCCCGGGAGGATAAAAACACTGACTTGAAACATCGGCTAGCCCCCGCAAGTCATTGTAGGGGCCAGTTACACGTTCGTAAACCTCGAACGATTCTGAATTGAAGTGGAAGTGGTGGCGGATCCCAAGCGGATTGATTAAATCCAGACACTTTGTCCTTTATCCATGTGAGCAAATTTCTTGTGGCCGTTCTCTATGTGGTTTTTTATCGCTCGCACTGTTTGTTTCCCTCCAGGCCAAGGTCACGTGTTCTTGACCAAATACGAGGAGATACGAGGGCGTACTCAAACATGAGTAACCTGAACCTTTGAATCCTAATTAACTACAAACAATGCTCTACGATAAGACACGTGAAAGCAATATTATAAAAATATCCGAGAAAAAAACGAGGTTGTTGTCGAGAAAATGGGGAAAAGGTAGGTGAGTAACGAGTCACAGGATTAAATCCGTGAGCTAATCCAACAGTCCTCGCGCGCAAATTGACGCCCTGTAGATCAAATGTCGTTGGTCAAATGCTGATCACCGATTCCTAAAGTCGTCATGGAATAACGAAATTTATATGTTTATAATTTATAATTTATATGTACATATATTTATATTTATTTAATTTAACTATAATTTATGTGTTGTAAAGTTTTTATGTTTTTTCGTTCATTTTTCTCCCAGCAATCGAGTTTCTCTGTCAACATACACAGTAAAATATAATTAATATTCAAAATAAATAATTTAGTGAGTAAGGAGGAGTAGGAGTGAGTTAATAAACTTTTAAGCATATTTATTAATATAAATGCTTAATTGTTCATTATAAACGTTTTTTAAATTTTAACCTCTCATTCCTAAAAGCTGAAAGATCATTGATCATCTACATCAACATGCATAAACCGAAAAACTAATAAATTCCGAAATAATGAGGTTCCCAAGCAAATGGGACCCATAATTCATCAGTTTTTACGTCAGCGCCTGATATTCATTTGACTTAGTGGGATTTCAATTAGGTTTCTCACGATCGCACGTGCCGTGTTTTCAATGAATGGAATGAATTGTTTTCTAGCACAGTTAGTTAGAGATTCGTTCCGTTCCTTGCGAGAAAAAATTTCATGTGTTTCACATTTTATCACTTTTACTTAAATTAGAAAATTTCAAAAAAATTCTGAATTCCTGGTCTCCAGGTGAGATCTCAAAACAAAGCATAGCAACCATAAGATCGACTAAGCTATTCGCTCATATATTTTCTAATTTTTAAAAGAAAATGTTTCTGTCGTTTAATTACTTTTTTTCAAAGAAAACCATAGAAAGAAAAAAACGCACTGTAGTTTTTTTCTTTTTTTTTCTGGGGGGTGGGGAAAGAATTCTCCGTTCACATAACTATCTCGAATTTGCGATAGTGCAGGGTTTTTTTTTAATTTTTCAGTTGTGAATTCTAGATTTTGCTCTAGTGAACAAAATAATTAAGCATGACATTGAATAAATATTTTAAAATCTAGGGTAACCTTTAAAAATTTTTTTTGTATTTACAAGTGATTAATTTGAAGGTAACAATATTTCAAAGTTACATAGTTATTTCAATTAAAATTCCATTCACAGCTGTCGTTTAATACATTGCACAGCCCCACATATTTTATTCCCATCCGTCGCATTCGTCGCATCCGTCAGAAAAGGATGCATTCCATTTAAGGCTTTATTTTTTCTTCTTTTTGAACAAATTTAATAGAAAATGTGCTTGCTGTCACATATGTTCCCATCTCATTTCAATTAAGTTTCTGAAGAACTCGTTCCTCGTATCCTTCATAAAATACTGTAGCAGAAGTAATAAGCAGATTACTTACTTTTTCTTTAATTTTCGGAGGAGTGAGGAGGGTCCCTAGACATTAATATCACGCTGTATATGAAAATTTTCAATTTTTCATTTTTCTTCCGCATTTTTCAACCCTCAATTTTTCTCTTAAAATCGCTCCACCGAAGGAATGCGAAGCTACAATATAGTGCCATTTTATAATGCGAATTTCTCGGCTAGATAGGGGATTCTTGCGAAGACAAATTACTTTTTAAATTTCCCAAAAAATTTTAGAAATATTTTTTTCTAATCTCCTAATATTTTTTAAATCCACGCTTGATACGAAAATGTCAAGGTCATTCTTATTTTGTTTTTTTTTTAGGGTTGAAAATCAGGATCCTTCATCGTTCCCAGACAACATTTACGAAAGAGCACAGGCTCATGTTTATCGACTCATGGAAAAGGTTCGTCTTCTAGTAGTTTTTTTTTCAACTGTCTCTCTCAACTATACCTATGTTTATCTAACAAATTTACTGCTGGATAATACCATAAGCGATGTATCCGCAATTCATGCAATATATTTGAAGAAAATTCAACAATTTATTTTTTTCTTTCCTTGAATTATTGGAGAAAAGGGTGGCAAATTGTGTTGATCAAATCGAACAATTCACTAATGTAAAAATGTTTTTCTTCATAAATCCCGAATTAAGATTTGACTAATTATTTATTCTTGGAGTTTCTTGAAGAAAATAGACAGAATCTGGTTAACTGACATATCCAAACGGGAACAACTGCGCGGAAAACGAGTCAAAAATTGGTAGAAATGCGGATAAATCGATAATGACAACTGACACTTTAGCTTTTACTTTGTCTGAAACAAGGATGGGTATTTTCTGATTTTCTCCAGGATTATAGTAATCGCTATCACACTAGATCCTGTGAACATTTAATTATTTACGTTTTTATATTTTTGTTTTTCCCCATCTTCGATCGAATTCGTCAATGTTGCTGTTATTTAACGATGAACACACGAAAGATTAACGATTGACGTATGAAACCTCGTAATTTCCGTGAACGTAAATAAATAACAGAGAAAGTTCCTCTTCTAACATTGAAACACAATTGAGGAACTACACCTTAGAGTTCACCTCATACCTATGAAGAACATGTGGGAATTTTTCACCATCCCGCAATTTTTCCGATGTTTTAAATCGAAAGAATTCTGTGTACTCAAAAAAAAATCACAACCAAATTTTTTTCGGTCATCTTAGTAGAAGGTTTTATTTTTACACACTCAGACGGCCATTATTGAGCTTTCTTCAAATCACTTCAAAACAAATCAGCCCACGTCATTTCGGGTCCCGTTCTTATTCGATAAGATGTCAGGATGACATCGTTGAAGACAACGTCAACAAATCCTTAAGTCGTCTCTCGCCGTTTTGTTTATGTAGGTAGTATTTGACTTGTGTTTACGGGCCCCGAGACATTTGTGTTGGGCGCTTCGGCGCTCAGAATGACAACGATGAAAACGCTACACTTTCGCAGTTGACGTGGAATGAGAAGAAAATCAGGAAGAAAGAAATTTATGGCGCCATAGAAGGGAAAAACTAGCCTTTATCTTACGAAATATTTCAGGTAGAATTATTAAAGAGTTGTGTAAGTATTAAGTACCCCAATATGTGTTTAAAAATTATTACTATTATTATTATTATTTTAAATATTATTTTAAATTATTATTATTCCATAAATTATTTATTACTTCAATATTATATTATTTTGAAAAACACTATATTATTCAAGATTTGTATTATATTATTTAAAAAATATTATTTAAAAAACTTTCTATGTTTGTTTCTTTTACTATAACTTTTTTATATCTCAAAATAAAAAAAAACAAAAAATAAATAAAGTAAATAAAAAATAAAATAAAAAAATAAATATAAATATGAATAAAAAACAGTAAATAAATAAATAAAAATAAATAAATAAAATAAGTAAGTAAAAAAAAAGTAAAAAAAAGTAGTAAATTAAAGTAAATAATAAAGTTTTAAAGCGATAAAATAATGAAATAATAGAATTTACTTCCCAAATGTACTCATCATCATTAAATGACTTTTATCTTCAAATATACTCATTAGCCCTTCTCTTCGAGCTGATTTTCCAAGAAAATTTGAGATATTTAACAAATTTTTAATAAATTTCCGAAATGGTACAAAAGAAATAATTCGTTTTTTTATAGGATTGCTTTTCTCGATTCGTCCATACACCAGCATATAAAGAAGTCGCAAAAAAGATCGGTCTACCGCAAACATTTCGATTCAACGAAAAAATCACACCCGCCTGTTGATCGATGACTACATATTTGACGTGAAATCCATACGTGAAACAGGCAGCCATCTACTATTTGTACGTATTTATTTCTGCAGTGGAATGGATTTTTCGATCGTTTTTTACCTACACTGTATCCGGAAAGTTAACGCTCCTGGTCCTGCAGCAGAGAATGATTTTCTTTTTTTTTGTGATTTCTACCTAATCTCCTCATTTATGCTATATATGTAATTATTTGTGGACCTACATATGTAGCCCCGTTCAATTAAAGGACCACATACTTAAGAGCCTTTAATGTGAATTGTACACACTCTCGGTATTCCTCATCGTCATTTATGTAGTTCACCGAATCAGTTTTGAATTGTATAATTGGCTCATCTGTAAAGAAAAAAATGTGTGGAAATTCTCACTATATTTAAGGATATTCAGAATAATTGTCAACTTATTGATCTCAGCAGAAGTCGTTCCTATTCCTATTCTATACATTACTCCAGAATACATCAAAACAATTTTAATTACTCTCGTTATTTTTGTTCTCTCCTTAGCTGCTTCTTGTAGCATTTGTGCGCTACTATGAGTGGGCTACGATGGGCTTCGTCCCGTATGTCCAGTTTTTGGGCACCATTTCTAATTTTCGATGTAACACTTTTTATTCCGGAGAAATTAATTTGTAATCGTCTTCTTTTTTTTTTCTTCTTCTTTTTTTTTATTTTGCCCAACGGGTTACCTCAGAAACAAATTGTAGGATAGATTATTGTCATGTCGGTCAAAAAATGAACTCCAATAAATATTCTCTAACACTAGCCTGCTTCGATTTTTTCGAAAATATCCATGATTCGGTAAAAATACCGAAGGAAAATTATTGGTAATAGAATCCTATCTTGCTTACGAAGCATTATAAAAAAACTTGTTTAGTTGAGAGAGGTCAAGCAAAGGGAAGTTCCTCACTCAATTCCAAATATTTCCTTTGTTACCCCTTTTTTTTAATTTTTCCACTTGGAGTGGATTACATTTTTACGAAAATTATAAAAAATTAACAAAATTCTTACTAAATGAGAACAAATTACTATTCAAATATTTTCTGGAATAGGATTGAAATTACAAAAAAAAACTATAAAAATTTTTTTTTGTTCTCTTGACACTAGTGTTCTATAACAATTTTAACCACTTAGATGATCCGCCAGTACATAGTTTGCCTTGGCATTGTCTCGTGTATCGCTTTACACGAATCTAAGCCTTGCATTCCATGATTGCCTGGTTAATCGATCTTCTACGAGGATTCTCTACTTCGTGGTCCATATTACTGTGTAATGTTCTCTGGAATAGAATTCCACCATCGATAACATTGAATTCGGGTGTTTTCTCGGATCCAGCGCAGGTTTCTGGCGTTTTCTAAGCGTTTGCTCCGCTATATTTTGATGTTGGATATATTTTGGTTAAAGGCATCACTCCACGAATCTGAGGTGGTACGGATTCCAGGTGGAGTATTCGTATACGGGATAGTAGATTACGGAGAGGGGGCGATTCCGTTCATTTCTTCCTAATTCCCGTAAAAAACGGCCTGGACCATGGAGCGCGTGCACAAGGTTGGCGTGGTCCAATCGAACTCGTAGAAAATTGCGCGCCGGAACGCTCGAAGCCGTATCTTCCCCGCCGTTTTCTACGGTAATTAGGAAGAAATGAACAGAATCACCCTATTCCCTATAATCTACGACCCCGTATACGAATACTCCACAGGAAATCCGTACCACTCCAGATTCGTGGGGTGATGTCCTTAAGGGTTTAGACTCTGATTTGACTGATAAAACTGGGGACTGATTTATGCTCTATGCTCACCTCCGTAGTCTACAACCTGAACTCTACGTCTTCCCTGGGGTTTCCGTACCAAGTCGATTTCATGACACGTTATCTTTAAATTTTGCACACCAGTGTAGTTGTCAAGCCGTGGGTTCGACTTCATTTGCTTCATTCTGCCCCGAGGCTAGGTGTTACTAGTAGGTAAAACAGTGTAAACACGGCACATATATGTTTTTCGATAATAGCTAACCTTTTTCTGAGTTTTCAATTTCCTTGAAGAAGTACCGTTACCTTTTTCGTCCTTTTTTTTCTTTCTTTTTTCCACGTTTTTCCCTTCTCCACAAAAGACTCCACTGCCGCTTTTACAGAGATTTTTTAAACCCGAATTCGGCACAATGTTGGAAGAAAAGAACTCAGTGAGATGTAAAAAACTCAATTCAGTTTTAAAACTTCGAGTAAACTACAACAGCTACGTAACGAGTCAACATAAACATACATATAAACATAAAATATTCATTATTGTATTGTATTGATTATTATATTGAGTCTCACGTTTTTTTTTCGGAATAACTAAGACTTCCACATTTTTTGGTGGATCTATAATTAGTAGAGAAAAATCCGAAATCAACATCTTAAGGGTTCAAATTCTCAGAATGAAAAAGTGTAACATTTCTCTACGTTTACATGTATTTTAAAATTTACACTAGCTATAATTTTCATAAATATTTGAAAAGTTGAACCAGAAATATCAACATTTTGGTCCTAACCTAAGCATAAATAAACATCACTAAAAGTCAGGATACTTCTTCTGACAAGATGAAATATGTGTGAAATAAAAGTTTATTTGTGAACTAACGACTGCTCAAATTAACTTCATAATTTATTTATTTGATTATAATTCTCCTCCGGACATTCTTCTTGTTTCACTTGCCGCACGTCTTCTAAGATGAGCAAGTGGTGGTAGTCGAGTCGGTCGTGCATAAGACCATGGCGAACGAAATACTGAAATTTTTCAAGCATTAACGATAAAGGTTCAAACAAAGTTGTGAGTTATTCTATTTATTGTTTAATTTTATTCTTTTTTTATTTTTAAGAACGGTAGTGGGGAGGGTCCGCAAGAGGTTCCGCTGCCTGCACAATTGATCGGAGGTTCGAAACCACCTTGTGCTGACCAAGCCATTCATCCCTCCGGAACCGATAAATTGGTACCAGACTTGTCTGGGAGGAGAAAAACGCTGACTTGAAATATCGGCTGGCCACCGCAAGTCATTGTGTATAGGCCAATACGAGTTCTAAAACCTCACCTTGATCACCTTGATCACCTTGACTCCCGTTGATCTTCGAACTGGTCGAGCGGGCTCCAGTAATTCTTCCATTTGTCCCGATCACGTGCCAGGGTAGCTCAGTGGTTCCTCCTTTCGCGTGGGACACGAAGAGCATCATAATTTTCTTTGAAGGACTTCGTGAAGAAATCTGACCATCGGGTCGGCGGTCTTCCTGTAGTGCGCTTAATATCGCGGGGGACCCACTCGCTCACGGCTCTGGTCCAACGGTTGTCATTAAAGCGCATCACGTGTCCGGCCCACCATATTTTACTTTCTTTGGCAAACGCGGCGGCATCTCTAATCTTCGATCGTTGACGTAGGAGAGAACTTCGAATCCCGTCCCTCACTTGCGTGAAACGGGATACTCCTAGCACTACTCCCTCAATTGCGCGTTCAATGACGCTCACCGCGTTTTCTTCCTGCTTGCGAAATGCCCAGGTTTCCGAAGCATAGGTCAAAGCAGGAAGTACGGTGGTGTTGAAGAGGTGAGCACGGAGCCGGGTGTTCCTGGTCTTCTTCACTACATCCTCGATGCTCTTGTACGCTCCCCAATCCGCTCTTTTCCTCCTGCCCAGCTCGGGGGTCAGGTCGTTCATCATGTTCAGTTCCCGACCCAGATAAACGTAGCTGCTGCATTCGGATATTTTCGTTCCGTTGAGCGTGAATGGGGCATCCGAGACCCATCTGTTGCACATGAACATCGTCTTTTGCAGATTCAGCTGAAGACCAATGCATCCACATGTTTCGTCGAATTCGGTCAGCATTCGTTCCGCTTGGTTGATGCTGGATGTTATCAGTACGATGTCATCAGCAAAGTGCAAATGGTGTAGCTGCCGGCCATCAACCTTCACTCCCTTGTCGTCCTATTCCAACTTTCGCATTGCGTTCTCGAGGGCGGCTGTGAATATTTTGGGTGAAATTGTATCACCCTGTCCGACCCCCCTCTTCACGTCAATGATGATGTTCTTGTAGGATGGCGAAATTCCGGTCGTGAAGTTACTGTACAACTCTCGAAGTACCTTTATGTGCTGAGTAGGGAGCCATTGGTTGTCCAAGGCTTCCACGACCGCCTCTGTCTCAACTGAGTCGAAGGCCTTCTTTAAGTCGATGAAGGTGAGACCTCGGTGAAGGTCTAAGACCTCAACGATTACGAATTGCAGGAAAAACGCGCTTGTGCATCCCAAGCGGATTGACTAACTCCAGAAACTTTGTCCTTATCCTTTAAGAACAGTAGCGCTAAGGAATTCTATAAATTCCCTTTCGATTCAATATCTATTTCAAGTATTTGAACAGTCCATATCCAACTGTATGAGTTATTTGTAGAATGGATGTACTACACATTTTGTATGGAAGTAAAAATGCGGACCGTGGGTCAAAATACAGTATATACAGTCGCAGTTGCTGCCGAGGTTGAATTCCCTACGGGACGAGCTACTTACCTGTAAGTTTTATATATGGATTAGTATTTTAACGGGGAAATTTTGAAAAAAAAAATTAACTTGCACCAACGGTATTAGTAACAGTAATCATAGAAACATATATTCCCGCGAATGAAGTTAACGAACCTTCTTGACCGGAGATATTCCGCTCAACTGTACTAGTTAGATACGAATTTTCCTCATGAAGACGTCTTTCCTGAAAAATTGATTTCCATTGTTCATAATCACAGAGAGCATGTCAGGAAATTTTTGAGGTCCCTTCACAAAAAGCTAGGACTAAGGATGCAGTTCACAATAATTAGCGTAATAAGGTTCAGTTTATTCTATTAATCCTAAAAAAAGAGGCGTGAGAAACAGCGTTAGTTGCATCGGTCGCTCCAACGATGCTACTTCTTACACGATAGAACGCGAGCGATTCCCGTCGAATGTTTGTAAGCCAACTGTTGTAACTCAAATAATCAGCAGAAGCTCTTTAAAAATCAAAATACAGGCAACGTAGCGTGGATTGCTATGCATCTACTTTCCGTTATAATTTCGTGTCATTGAGGCATCGATGCAACCAAAGCTTTTTCTGTTTCACACGTCTTTCTCTGGATTACTAAATGGGATTGAGCGTGACCACAAGTGAATCATAGCCTTTTCCTTCATTTTTCCGCGGATTATTCCCAGCACAGTCAATTCCCAATACGCTCCTTTTAATGGTAACATCGTGACAGTTCAAATTATTTTCACCATAAAATTTCAAAATTCACCATAAATCGGTACTAATCCTCAAAACTCCAGGACTTTCTTAGGTGATATTATGAGTTATTTATTTTTATTGACAACCATTATTAATAAAATAATAATAATGTTAAAATAAATACATAAATAAAAAAAATAATAATGAAATAATGCAAAATGTGAAATATCTGCGATAAATCCTACAAATTTTATTATGGAAGTCTGATTGAGCTGCGTTTACAGCATTGTCTCATTATAGCGTAGCCATTAAATATTACTTTACAATACTCTTTTCATGTTAACTCTTTCTTCTTAGGAGAAAAAAAGATCCTTTTACGAAGAGAAACTGCAAATTTTTATTGAGACTCATTATCGGGGATTTATTCCTTCTATTCTTTTGCAAAACTTGAATCTGACTCAAGTGCACTCGCGGTTAATTTTTTCTAAGATAATTTTTATCCTATACATTCAAAATTATAGCATTGAGAACAGTAGAAACCTGTAAAAAAGCAAAATTTTATTCAAAATTTTGCTTTTCACAGATTTGATGGAAATGGTGGCTGGTAAAACAAAGCAATACTGCTTTCGTCGATCGCTCGTATATCTGGTAAGTTATCAAGTCAGTCACCTCCAGACATCCTTAGTTTTATTTCAAAATCCTTGTGATATAGAATGAATTGAACGTAAAGAGGAGAAATTCTGGAAAACGAGAAAAGAAGGAGAAGTATAGTAACGAGATTTCTCCGTATGTGTGTGTTTTTGTTTGCTTGTGTCATGAAATTCCAAAAAGAGAAGGAGATGGGTCCCAGTGCGTCGGATTGGTACGCTGACGCCAATAAACAATAAATAACTTCCATTTTGTTTTTCATACATTTAATGTGATGATGAGTTATTGTCAGGGCCAAGCGCGTGATGGGTTTCTCCCATTGGGAGATCGTAAAAGGAGGGGTTTGCAAGGAAAGGAGGGTCGTAAGGGAGGGAGATTGCGGTAGGGAGTAGTGAATGGAGAAGGGCATAGTAACCAGGACAAAATATTACATAGTACTAAATAATTACATATTTTACTGAATATTATATTAAGTAATTTCCAGAATAATTTCCAGAAGTAGGAGAGCATCAACGTTTCGTGTTCACAATGCACAATATGTTAACACTATGAGAATATAACCGCCCAGGTTCGACACCTCGCCGAGTCAAATTTTTGCAAAAAAGTCAGAAGCTTGAAATCACTTTTAAAAGATGAAGAATTTAATTACACGTACTTTTTGGCAGTTTAAAAATGGGCTTAATGGAATTTATTGACCAAAAAGGTTTAGATTATGTGCATATTGTTAGGTCTGGAGGAAATAACCTACAAATAACTTCGACATAAGAGTAGAAATACTTTAGGTAGCTTTTTCCAGAGAAGATTGTAAGGATTGCCCTACAAGATTACTAAACTACTGTTTTTTCTTAGGAATTTCTAGTTATTTTTGGGACTCAGATGGGAGAAAATCTAAAAATTTTCTAGTTTTTTTTTTTTTTGAATTTTTCCCATCTAAAATAGCGTGCACAACACTAGACTGCTGTCTGAAGACTACCGATGTTCTACTTGCGTACTGATAATAAGAATTCCTTTGGGTTAGGGTAATCCATTATATTAATAGCAATAGGCATCAGGTACGTGGGCAGAAGTTATTAATAACTCAATAGTTTAGTGCCTTATGTGTTTAACGAGTTTAAAGGCATCACCTCACGAATCTGAGGTGGTACGGATTTCAGGTGGAGTATTCGTATACGGGATAGTAGATTATGGAGAGGAGGGTGATCCCGTACATTTCTTCCTAATTGCCGTTAAAAATGGCCCGGAAGATGCGACGTCGCACAAAGCTGGAGCGCTCCAGTCGATTTCCTTATAGAAAATAGTGCGCCGGAACGCTCGAAGCCGTATCTTCCGAGCCGTTTTTTTTCCGGGAATTAGGAAGAAATACACGGAATCACCTCCTTCCCCCCTACTATCCCGTATACGAATACTCCACCTGAAATCCGTATCATTTCAGATTCATGGAGTGATGCCTTTAACGCGATTCTTATGTCAAGCGAAGGAAAAGCTCTTGTAACAGTAGACTCGACACTCGAAAATCCGGTAACCACCGTCCATGTACGGATTTTTTTCTTTTCAAATATATCTGTACGCTTTTTACATATAGAAAAGATGTGAATTATTGAATTTTGCAATTTTTTCATTTTGTATTTCCAATTCTCGTAAGAAAAAAAATATAAAAACTCATTTCTAGTGGTCTAAGGCAGTAACGCTGCGTCTTTGTCTAAGATTTGTGAAAAAATCTACTGCACGTAGGTTTGGCGGTAGCTTCAACCTTAGCAAATTTTTCTTTTTTCTTTTTCTGCATTTTTTGGTCTTAAAAAATTCTGCTAGTGCAGAATTTGCGAAAATCTATGGATTATTCAAAAAATTAGATCAATTGACAACTACAGCCATCTCATAGTGATCTACCTGACCTGTTTTCATAGAATGTCAAGAATTAATTATCCATAAACCATAAATTTTTATCTTGTCACCCCAGAAATTGTTTCAATTCAATAAACAGGATTGAAAATTGTTTCCGGAAACAGAAAGCACACCTCGCCATTATCCTTGTACTCGGGTGGTCCTCGTATTGCTGAAGGTGTCGGTTCTGTTTGCTTGAAAAACAATTTTTTTCCTTTATCAGAAAATTTACATGATTCTAGTTAGTTTAGAATATTTTCAACTTACCTTCTTGCTTGAAAAAATCGACCTCAGCTTTTCTCCGACAGAGATCACTTTGTTATTTTCGGTATGAGGTAGACTTGAGGATGGCGGTGACGTTGAGGCCGAGGACAGCGAATTTCCAGACATTGTCCGCTGCTTTATCGTGTTTTGTGGGGGCCTGGATTTTTTTTATTATCTCCTATATCAGTACCTCAATGTAATAAAGACATAGAGTTTTTTTTTTCTTTTTAGTGAAAATATCATCTCAAGCAGTGGGAGATTACGAGATACTCAGTGAAATATTGAAGAAAAAATTGATAGGTAGTTCCCATTGAGGGAATCCGAGTTGCAGACATCACTGAGGACCCAAAAACCGCCTTTAATTTTCTATTTAATCTATATCTATATTTCTGATTTAATTTTCTACAAGCATATTTATTTCATACAAATTAAATGAAATTTCTTTTTTTCACCTCGATGTGAGACTCATCCACTGTTATTCAGTATTTGTTAGGGATTTTCTACGATTATCTGGCTGCATCGCGATAACCTTTAAAGGATTTCTTTCCGATGAATGTTTCATAAATCTCTCGCGTGTATGAGGAGCACCTTTTGCAATTATCTATAGGATTTTCTACGATTATCCGAGCGCCTACTGGTAGAGTAGTCCGCTGAGATTATTTTAAGCCGCGCCACTCAACAAAATCTTTTGTATTTTATATTAAAGCCATGGTGAGGGGGATGGCCTCAAGTAAAAAATACTTTGCGGGCGATAATGCTAATGTTCAGTGCGAAAAGATTATTATTACATTTTCTAACACCATTGAACCACATCCTTAGATCCTTATTTAAGATTTATTGCAAAACTACTGCATCGCATTTATTTTTGCATTTATTACAATTTGTTTATTTTATTTTTGCATCTATTTATTTTTGCATTTATTGCAATTGATTAACGAATTCTACGCTTACCAGGTTCTTTTCATATTTAGAACAACTGCCGATGGTGGTGTACGTTTAAGATTATTCATGAGTTTATCTCTGGAGAGTCTCCTTGGATGCGCATTTAACAGGAATGGACGGCGACTCGCCTGAAAAAATAATTATTTAAACGAAAATCTTTTTATCTCACGAATTTTCTCACGGGCATAAAATTAATAACCATAGAATACGATAGGTTTGTTGTCAAACTGTAGGATTAGGTGACTAGCTTAAGAGAAGGAGAGACAGTTTTAGGTGGGTCTATCAAAGAATCTCTCTTTCTTCTGGGTTCTAGTTGCAAAAAACGATGTTCTCTGGAATGATTGATATTTGAGCATATATCCAGGTAATGTTGTTATTCTTAAACCTTGTGAAAATATCTAAATCTACATAAGAGTAAATTGCACAGAAGAAAAATCAACAAACATACAAATGGTGTGGCTGGAGGTGGACCAATCGTCAAATTCTACGGTGATATCGTTCTCGCTTGCTTCATTGCTTGTTCGTCTACCGAATGATAAACGACGTCGAGGCTGGAAAACCAGAACATTATCGAAGGTGCGATCGGTTTACTATAATAAACTATTTTGTTTACCTTTTATTTACTACGTTTTTTCTTGTTTTTGTTTTTTTTGTTTACTATTTTGTTTCTATGCTGCTTACAAGATGGGTGACTCTGTGCAAAAAATGATGTCACTTTGATGAAGGGCGAAGTCAAGGATTAACTTAGCATAATTTAGATAAAAAAAACATTTTTCTAGTCAGAGCTGAGGGTCCCGTAGACAAAGTATCGTTCTAGTTCTATCTATACCTGGCTACCAACCAGCATACTGTACATCCTTAGATGCCCTTAGGTGGTTTTTCCCGTATAATCCTTGAATATCCGCAAAAAATCGTCAAATAGGCTGTGTTTTCGGGCTTAACATCCCTGTATCTGAAAATTTGAGAAAAAGTGACCTCAAGCAGTGGAGCTCACTCCTACAACCTTGTAACTTTTCAATTTCGGT
Source organism: Necator americanus (assembly GCF_031761385.1). NCBI lineage: Eukaryota > Metazoa > Nematoda > Chromadorea > Rhabditida > Ancylostomatidae > Necator > Necator americanus. The sequence continues at coordinate 38,305,800 of NC_087372.1, forward strand.
GGCGAACGAAGAAAAAAAGGTCTAAGACAGAGAATTTGTCGACTTGTGACCATATGTGGAAAAATAGAGGTGTGATTAGACGTAAATGCTTATTGTAAAATGAAATATTTATAGGAATATGAATAAGATTTTCAATAAGAATTCATTAATAAGAATCGGCATACAGATAATTGGGAGAATTTATACTATTTAGCCAAGCCATTGCTCTGGAATATCCCCATTGCGGAATTATGTCTATTTATTTACGTAAGAAGGACTCACCCTCGTTTTTTGTGCTTCTTTTGCAAATCTCGTAATAAGCATTGCACAACTATCACTTCCAGCACGTACAGCTATTTCCAAAGCGGTCAGACCATCCTCGTTTCTCATATCAAGCATCTAATAGAGTCATAATTTCTCTGTTATTAAGAAACTGAGTTATTTCTCAGTACCTGCCAAAGATTTCCTCTTTTTAGAGCCATTTTGAGAATCCCTTTCACGTGTAGATTACGATTTTCTTTCGCAGCAAGCATCAACGCAGAATTTCCGTGCGAATCCTGCCACATTATATCGAGGAATGCCTTAATATTGGTCATTTCCGTGAGATCATGCTCAAAAACATTAACGGGGAATTTCAACTAACTCACATGAGTTACAAGAGCTGGATCTTCGAATGGATCCTCAAGTTCGTCGTCGATTGTTCGATCAGTCGGTGCGTTTGCATCCACACGCTTTTTCGGCTCATCGCCAACTTCGTCTGAGCCATTCATTTAATCCTCGACTTCGAGTGATAGTTAGTTCTCCCCGCTCCAAACCCGTTGAAAAATTATTTTCTGGAAAGATAGTTCTCTGAAGGTTCGAATGTAGCCGCTAACGCAATTGTACCGAACGTCAGGTCATTTCGATCCGACTGAATACCACATACATACCTTCGCTGCGTACATGAATAGTCGCGGTTTTTTCTTTGTGAAATAATGAGCAGAAATTAAATTATTAAATTAAATTATGCTTCACAGTCTGTTAGCCGTTTGTTATGCTTCGCGCCTTGATTTTTCGACACCTACCTTACTACTTTTTTTTTTACAACTGCCCGTACTTTCAGAAGTCTGACCGTGTCGTTCCACACGGAATTCGGACCAACAAATATCTTATCTACTTCAATCCAGTCCACTGACATTTGATTTGGTTCAATTGATCAAAGAAAATCGATTAAATTAATTAAAGAAGTTTAGCCAAGTTTCATTAAAAAATATTTTCCCGTCTGGATTTAGCGGAACCAACGTTCAGTGCCATCGTTCAATTGAATTGGCCGGGGCCGCTGATCCACTACCTCACTGCTCACTTAAGATCCCACTGTTTCCAATTGTTTATTCTCGAATTTCAAACAGTAAACAAACTTCTTTCGTAGTTCAATCTAATATAGAAAAAAAAGGACCAGGCTCAAAGAAAAGAAAAAAGTGGAATTTGTATTGAGTAGAGATCTAGCACAAAACAAAAAAAGAGCAGGAGAAGCTCATTTTAGTTGATTAAAAAGTTAAATAGCACCTTATTTCAACTTTTAAAATCCCTCTCTTACGAATAGAATTTCGAGATACATACTTAAAAACTCCAAAATATTCTCAAAACAGGACAATTTTCGAAAAAAGCATAACAATAGAAACGTTTCGAGAAAAAAATCTACACGGAAATAACCGATAAATGACTTTCGAGCTGGTTAATAAGTTCGAGTAACAATTTACAATCACTATGGGAACGGAGTTCCTACGACAAATTATAGCGCATATTCAAATGAAACTCCCCTCATCCTAACGTACGTATAAAATCATGAAAATATGAATAATATAATATAATAAATGCGAATAGCAGGCAGTTTTAAAATCCTATGTTTTAGCTGAAAGATTAAAGTGATAACCTTTGCGAAATAATTTGATTGTTTTTTGCTTCATAATTGTTTCATAAGTTTTTCTCATATCTTTTTCTCCCTCTTCCCGCGAACTTTGGAATTGTTTGATGTAGACCTACAACGGTTTTGAATGAAAAAAAGAAGAAAATAAGTAAAGTAAAAATGTGCGACAAGTTCTTGCCGATTTTTTTTTTTTGCAATTGAATTTTTTTCAAAGAAGGGACCACCACTTCAAAGTTGGAGAGTTTTTTTTTGGAGAAAACAATTTAATGAACGAATTCTTCTATTACTGGACATCTAAACAATTCGGGTATGAGGGCAGAATTTAGGTAAGATTTGGAGGGAAGAACAACAATACAACATTTTCCAGAAAAAGAAGAAACGTGGATTCTTTGGAATGTTGATAAGAATATAAGGTCCGGAACCTAATAGCTTACAAAATAGTATATCTTAGAAGATTTACAATCCAGTAATTAGCCCGATTTCATCTATTCTTGACTAATACTGCACTTGATTCGTTTTTTCTTCTGAGATCCCGAGAAGAATAAATAGCATATTCAGAATTATTATATTAGAATTTTTACAACTATTAGAATTGTTATTGCTAGAAGTAATAAAATCCGAAAAAAAGGTTACAACCTCATTTTTCGGAGTAGCTCTCAAATTCTCATAAACACAAGGAGGAGTTACACATTTCATAAGAGAAGACAAAGATGTTTCCCAAGATGACACTAACATATTTCTGATTAACAATACTAGAGCCGTAACGAGAAGCCGGGAAACCTTTAAGGAAGCACACTGTCGGGTTGATTAACGGCATACAACTTTCGAGAAAAATTTACGAGATCATTAGGACCATCGGATGATATTTTCGTAAACAGTAGTTACTCATAGAAAGTGGTAAGTGGGTATGTTTGGGCAAAAAGATTTTCACTTCTGTTGGGATTTATTATCTTATTATTATATATTTATGAAAATTATCTCTTTATTCATTTGATTAGATTTTTATATGTACAGTATGTAGGATTGAAAAAAAAAACCTGGTGCACGTATTCTCTCAAAAACCAAACTAGTTTACAAGTACAAAGTACGATGAAAAGGTGAAAAACAAAAAAAAGTTTAAATTTCTTCTGTTGAGAGATTGCAGAGGGGAATTAGAAAATGGTACAGATTAAGTCTTCTGATGACGATACGTGTTACTGGACGTCTTTTAATATTTTATCTATAAGGAAAATGGAAAAAGAATGCCGTATTATTTATGGAATAAGCTGCTATATATTTGATCAAACCTGCAGAACGAAAAAGCAAAGGATTTTGCTATTGCCCGTTATTGTTGCCAATAGACTCAGGAGCAAATAAAGAGCATTGTTAGTATTTTTGCTTTCATGTTCCCTAGGCGACCTGAGTCTCCATGAGATTGCAGAGGGGAATTTCTTGCGACTGATCGAATAAACATCTACATTCTCGGTGACTAGGCTTGAATGGCTTTAATGTGTAAAATAGCCTTGAGATTTCAGTTGATTAAGTGTTGATGTAAACACATATTTACGTTAATTTACAAATTTACTACATATAAATAATTGGAAGACAATTTTCGGTTGTACGAATTCGTGCACAAATTGTGCATGGAACCAACTATGCAAGCCTATACAGTTAAGAACTGTCAAATTTTGAAGAATATTTTTCTTAACTGGTTTTTTTTCTTTTTTTTGCGATAATTTAAGCATGCTACTAATGACTTATGCAAATGAACTGAATGAAAATGTCAATCAAAAATACTTTGATATAATTCAGCTTAGCTTTCAAATTATTAATTAAACATATAATTCAGTTGAGTTTGATTGCATTTTTAAATTCTAAAATTTTTACTCGAAACTTGATTTATTGCATATACGTATGTGTATAAGAAAAATGTAGAATCCAATAGATCTATAGGAAGGAGTACACTTTTTAAAAGACCGAAAGCAAAATTCATGAAGAAACATCCTATTTCTTTTAACAAAAAAAAAAAACACGGGAAAACACTTTTGTTTGTCAACTCAGGATTAACTATTTATGGTTCCCCAAAGATATTATCTTATTCTGTTTTGAATCCTCCGATAAGTTTGCGTATTTTGTTTTGCGAAAATCTAATCCTCAAAACAAACAACACGGTCGTGGATACGCTTTGATTGTTAAGTTAGGAGAGGTTCATTCTGTATATTTGGGCTTCCATGACATGCGCTCTGTTGGTTGCGTGTTCCTACTTATCATGTTGTTCACCGCTCTAGTGGAAGCACCTGGTTAGTTCTTCTGTTCTCAGCAATTTAGGACATGTAATGGTGACAACACCCTCCGCCGTTGTTGATGCCACCGATGACCAACATTAAAAGGATAAAGGATAAAGTTTCTGGCATTAATCAATCCACTTGGGACCTTCGTCGCCACCACGTTCACTTCAATTCAGAATCGCTTGAGGTTCACGAAAGTGTAACTGGCCATACGGTGACTCACTGTGTCAAGTCGGTGCTTTTATCCTCCCAGACAAGTCTGGTAGCAATTTATCGACCTCGGAGGGATGAAAGGCTTGGTGAGGCGGAACCTCCGATCGACCGTGCAGGAAGCGGAACCTCTAACCGTTACACTACACCAGCTCATGACCGAAATTAGCGATGCCAATACCATCTTTCTTAGGAACTGATCATACATTACGGAGTGGGAATAGGAATCGAAATGACCATAGCGCGTACCCATGTTAGTCCCGCAGCAGAGAAATCATAGGCGGTTAGTTAATCATAGGCAGCGGTGTGTGCCCAGGAGGCGGACAGGGGGCTAACCGTGGACCAGGAGTGCCTTCTGTAGATGGATTCAAAGGACGGACTCTCTGTCTCTCCTGTGCAGGGGTTGACTTACAATACCTCTTTGTCTCGCAGGTCAGGCCAAAGTCCTGCAATCAATTGATTGGAAGGAGCAATGGAAGCTTGTTATTGTTTTGTGTGCATTGGAACACGCTACGCAAACAACTACGACGCAAAAAATGAGCAACACTAGCAATGCCATTTGTACACCAACGGAGAGACCAAACTAGTTGATAGCAGAAATGATAGTATGATAACAACGTGGTTAGGAACAACATCAAGTGAAGTTTTGGTTATTTTTATTCTATACTTAGATGAGACTTCTTACATGCTCTTACCTATCCTTGCAGATATCGAGATCCACAGAGGCCTTCACTTGTACCTGTCCTATGTGATGTATCCTCTGCAATTCTTTGGTCGAGAAACGTTTGTGTGGGAGCACTTATTGGTTTATCGATATTGTTGACACTAGCGCAGTTTTTGTAGTTGACGCTGTGAGACTCGGAGCACTACAAATTAAAAAAAAAATTCATACCAATAATGGTGGCTGAAGTGCAAAGTATCACTAAAAAACGACAACTGGCGCAGTGTGGAAATCTGATGGAAAACTTAAGATACGCTGCAGACTCTGCTTCCAACGAATGAGCTCCATCCGTCCATTTCGGGAGGACTTGACACCCTGCCACAAAACTTTAGGGGTTTGCAACTTGCACATTTGTTTTCTAATTAGACGAAGGACAAAACAATAGGAAAGAGTCTCTTCACTACGGAAGAACGCTCGGTACGACAGCGCCAGGAAGGATTGCACGAGATTGCAGGAGTTCGGCTGTCGAAACTGAAAAGAACTAGGATGAAGATATGTATACGCAACGTACGTACACTTCCATTGGAAGCGATCACTGAAAATCTGATGATGCAAGCCAGGAAGATTAAATACAATGTCATTGGGCTGACCGACCGTCACCCACTGAATGCCGTATATGACAGTGGAGAAGAACTTTTCCTAGCAAACTACGACAGTAGAGGAGTTGGTGTAGTCGGTGGTCTCGTCAACACGACTATGACAATGAACATTGACTTTTCTAACACCTTACGACCCTTCACGGAAGTCACGGAAGAGAAGGTGTGGATCAACACCAATTGTTACTATCTTCGTCGCTTATGCTCCAACATCAGTTCGCGATGAAGGCAGAGTCGAAGCCTTCCATGGGGAACTTTCACAGAGAAAAGGGATTACAGAGAAGACCACACCTTTTACAAGGTCATAGTTGGTGATTTCGTTGCCGAAATTACCCTTAGAGATTTGAGCGTTCATACTCCTGATGTACACCCTAATCCTATCTTTTTGTGAAGAGGTCACAACATCGTCAATTTTGTTGTTAGCTGCCTTTAAAAGCAACTTATCACGAGGTTGACAATTTTGTCACTAATGCAGAGCAATGCAGAGGTTTTTCACCACCTCTCCCACCGCCCCTTGTATATGTGTTGTCCCGTCTCTTAAAGGCATCACCCCACGAATCTGAGGTGATACGGAATTCAGGTGGAATATTTGTATACGGGATCGTAGATTATGGAGAGAATGGTGATTCCGTCCATTTCTTCCTAATTGTCGTAAAAAACGGCCCGGAAGATGCCACCTCGACCGTTCCGGGGCGCTATTTTCTACAACGAGTTCGACTGGAGCGCGCCAGCTGTGTGCACACGCCCATCTTGCGGGCCATTTTACCCGTAGGTGAGAAGGGGAATCCCATCGTTCTACCATCGGTAGCAGTTTGCGCCGTTGCCCATACGGAGTCATGCAAAACTGTTTCACGCGTCCAGTTTTCTGGATCACTAAAGTGATCACACTTATACTCGTGAACTGCTATCTCCTCCTACGTCTATCTATTCATGGAGAGATCCCAACATCGTCCATTTTATGATGCGCTGCCTTTAGGTCTATTAACACTTTTGAAAAATGTAAAAGGATGGTAGCGGTTGGGGATTCTTTAACCAAAACTTTGTTCAAGATAGGATATTCGACATTTTCTAGGAAACACCACAAGAAGTATGACAGTGTACATTACTCATGCAAGAAGCCTGCCACGTAAAAATAAATTACAAACTACTATTCAATCTTACCGCGAAGGTATAAAGCGTAAATTCCATATTTTGATTTGCACTTTGTTCTCAATTACATATCTGACTTAATTTTCATTGGTTACTCATAAAAATAAAATTAGTTATTGTAGGAGAATGTAATGGAGGCGTGGTCACGAAGAATTATATTAAAAATGAAATTATTAAGAAAAAATGCACACGGGTATTGGGTTCGCTTATAATTAAGGATATAAGAGGTTTGTTTAAAAGTAGAAATTCTGATGACCCTAAAATAGTTAGAGCCCATCGAACAAACAGCTGAAAACTCAAACTACCAAAATTTCTTTATCAACCATTTGATTTTCTACTTTTTTTCCATTTTTCGAAACGTCTTAGAACTGGGGAACAATGCAAAAAATGAATATTTGAGAATCAATGCATACGGTCAGAAAAGATAAAAAAAAGGATAAAGCAACTGGTGTATCAATCCGCTTGGGATGCGCCACCACGTTCACTTCAATTCAGAATCGCTTGAAGTTTACGAACGTGTAACTGGCCTACAGAATGACTTACGGGGGCTAGCCTGATGTGTCAAGCCAGTGTCTTTATCCTCCCGGGCAAGTCTGGTGCCAATTTATCAACCCCGGAGGGTTGAAAGTTTACACTAGGACGGTTCCGAACTTTCGACCGTGTGGCTACAACGGACCTCTAACCGACTGTGCCACACCCGCCCATACATCGACTATGTCAACACTAATTTCTACTCTTATTTCAGCACGTCGAAAAATGTTCGATGCATTTCGCAGCATTTTGCATATAGATGGCTCATTGCAAATAAAAAACACGGAAACTCTCGGCAGTCTTGATTTCTTTTCACAATTACAATCCATAGGTAATTGGGAACTCAGAGGTACGTTCATTTTCTACAAAAAAAAACTATCATCGAACTACCGTACGATCTTAGCATTCGCATTTGAGGTCGAAAGAAATCCCCAGTAGAATTCCTGAAGAGTCATTTAGTGGTTCTTTCGAATTTAACGTAATCCACTAAGAATAATTCATAGCATAGGTTTAAAAGCTTGTTGAAGCGTCAAAGCCTGGAGAAAGATGAAACACTTGCACACGAATCTAGTCAGGAACATGGAACTCCAGCACTTTTTTGTTTCAAATACTATCCTAATCCTAAGTCAAGTACTTTACAAAGCAGAAAATACAGTTATTGCAATAGTATTTAGTTTAATAATTATTAAATATTTGATTATTAAAATAAATAGTATTGCAATAACTGTATTTTAAAGATTTAGAAACGCATATTTTCAATGTCGCACGTACGGTAAAATGAAGTGCAAAGGATAAAATTTTGCCCTTATGTTACGGAGATCGTCTATAATTTACAGAAAAACAAAAATAGTACAGTCGACGGCAAATTTTTGAAATTTTATTGACGAATAAGGTGCGCTCGGGATAAGAAAAGAGGATAAAAGTGTTAATGGGGACAGCAAACACCTGCGTGATGACCACTCAGATAGAGGATTTTCGGATTCATTCTTTAGCGCTGAGACCACGAAAGTATTCACTAACCTGGACGAGAAGAAAAAACATCATAATAAACTTAAAAAATAGAGGTAAATAGAAAAGAAAAAAGTAAATATGAAAAATTAATAAATAGATAATGATAAAAGCAAAATGATAGACCGCTACGAACTAGAGAATGGCGCTACAACAGCGTTGTACTGATTAACTTGTATTGGGCTTCGGTAGTTGACAGTGTCGCTCTATGTGCCACGCAGGATACAACTTAGCAACTTTATTCGGTACTCCCTCAAACTTTGGGTAATTAAACCATATAACAGTAACTATAACAATGGCAAGTAATACATGAAAGCAAAGAAGAGCGAGCAAAGGGTAAACAACATGAAGAGCAAGAAAAATGGCACAATGAACTTTCTGCGGCTATTTATACGGTACATTGAGGGCGGAGTAGACTGTTATGTTATGTCCTACACATGCTAACAGAAAGAAACACTCGATTGGCCTGTAAACATCTTTGTCCAAATGAATTATTTTTTGCAGCTGCGAGCCTAAGAACTACAAATTCGGCCGCCACACAGCGTTAAAGGCATCACTTCACGAATCTGAGGTGGTGCGGGTTTCAGGTGGAGTATTCGCATACGGGATGGGAGACTATGGAGAGGGGGTGATTCCTTCCATTTCTTCCTAGTTGCCGTAAAAAACAGTCCCGGAAGATACGGCTTCAGGCGTTCTGGTGCACTATTTGCTACAAGGAGTTCGACTGGAGCGCGCCAGCCTTGTGTGGTGCCGCATCTTCCGGGCCGTTTTTTACAGCAATCAGGAAGAAATGGACGGAACCACACCCCTCTGCATAATCTACCATGCCGTATACGAATATTCCACCTGAAATCTGCACCACCTCAGATTCGTGGGGTGATGCCTTTAACTCAAGTTAAATCATGAATCATCGACAGACAAACGTTACTATAAGACAAGAAAAGCAACTATAGAGCTAATTAAGCATTATCGCGTTCGTTATAAGCGTTGAACGTTTTTCAGAACCTGCACTACAAATTGTGAATAATACAGGACTAATCTCGTTTGATTGTGAATCATTAGTATCATTAGCCAGTTCGAATAGAATAGTAGTAGTTATGGAAGATAATCCTGATCTTACCTCATTCACGGAGAACTGGATGCAGCTTATTCTCCATCCTTTGTATCTAGATATAGACGAGGAGGAGATACAAATGTGTGAGTTGCCTAGTTTTTTCCTCCCTACTTTGAACATTTTAATTTACATTACTAACACTATTACTTAAAGGCATCACCTCACGAATCTGAGATGGTGCGGGTTTCAGGTGCGTTATGTCTATACTGGGTCGTGGATTATGGGGAGGAGGGTGATTCCGTCCACTCCTTCCTAATCACCGTAAAAAAACGGCCAGGAAGATGCGGCGTGAGCGTAGGGCTGACGCGCTTCAATCGAACCCGTTGTGAAAAAAATAGCGCCCCGGAACGTTCGAAATCGCATCTTCCGAGTCGTTTTTTACGGCAATCAGGAAGAAATGGAGGGAATCACGCTTCTCACCATAATCAACGACCCCGCATAAGCGTAACTCGCCTGAAACCCGCACCACCCTAGGTTCGTGGGGTGGATGCCTTTAATAATTAATAATACTAAACATGTTGTGAATTCGAAAATTTAAAATTATTTTTTTAAGTAGGAGATTCTTTAATCTATATCTCACGAACTCTCGCTATGTCGTGTGTACTTGTTTTGTTTCTTATTACCGTTCTTGTGGTAATAACATCCATTCTGAGGCGTCTTTATAATCATCATGTATTAAAACTAATTTCACAATCATTGACTATCTCCGAAGAAATAGAGCTTGACGAGCAGCAAAAAGGACGTCTTCAAAAATATGTGAATGTAAGAATTTAGTAAATTTTTTTAGCTACTAAATATATAGAAATTCCTACTAAATATCCATGGTTTTACGCTGTAACATTTCAGGAAGTGTTTAGTTTGAGTATATCAGACTGGAAACACTATTGTGATAGTGTTATTAACCACCCACATAAAGGTTCGACTCCAGCCGTTATTTCCTTATACTTTGCTAAATCCTGAAGATTTCATGCTAAACAAAACTATTGAATAAAAAATACGTTCCTTCAGACCCTACATACCATAGAAAACCGAAGAAAACACCGGATATGCGCAAAGCTGAAGCGCAACTAAGGAAGATGAACATTAAAATGAAACTAAAAAGAGGAAAACCAAAATTGGCGAAACTTCCGGAACAAAGAACAGCGTTGAAAGATCCAGTTGCTGAAAAGAAAGCACATATTAATCTGTCTGAAGATCAAGAAGATGCTTTTGAAATATGGACTGTGAGTGATCGAGTGATTTTTTTCAATTTTTCTGAGGGTAAAAATTCAATTTTCCTGAAAATACCCAGCGAATTCCTATACGCTTTCAGCGAAATGATGACGAAGATCACAATTTGGCATGGAGCGGTGATCTAATGTCAGCGTACCATAAAGTTTTTATTGGTGATGACCAAGGGAAAATTTTACGTAGAGAGATACCAACAACAAGTGGTGAGACGAGGACATTAAAAAGTAAGTCGTAGTATTTTTTATTTCATTTTTATTTTATTTATTTTTTGGGTTTTACTTATTCAAATTTATGAGAATAACATGATGTAGCTTTACAAAGCTTACACAAAATTGTGTCGCAACCATAGCTCTTAAAATGGTGCTCTTACGATTTTTTATACGCTAGAGCCACTCATAGAAGAGTACAATAAGAGGATCATATGCGAATCCGAATTCTGAATGACTCTTCTACCTATCCTTGAGCCTTACTTTCCATACGATTCAGTGACCATGTACGGTTGTGCTTACCTATCCTTAAAGTGTCCCTACTAGCCCTTCTACGAAGATTTTCGTTGGAGTATACCTATATCTGTTCGCAGTTTATGAATACAGGGGTGGTTCTGCTCATCTTTTCCTGTGGACAGCTTCGGACTGAGGTTCCTTTGCGATGTCCTCTATAGCAATGCGCCACCTTCGCGCCCCGCCCCCGCCTACGATTCGTCCGAGTGGGTTTTCCACGAGTCGCAAGCGGGGGTGGGGCGCATGAGTGGTGCATTGCAATAGAGTACGTCGTAAGGAACCACATTCCGAAGTCGTCTATTTACAATGATGCAAGAAAGATGAACGGAACCATCCCTGTATTCATAATCTACGACTCGATATAGGTACACTCCAACGAAAATCCATACCACTCCAGATCCATGGGGTGATGCCTTCAAACCAGCAACCATTGTTGTCCCAACTATCCTAAGAATGCACTTTTTCCGAGAAGAATAATTTTGATCTGCTTGTAGTTGCCCTAAATAATCGCAACAATTTATAGCGCGATTGTCTCTACTCCTTTTTTCTGAAGTATAAGAAAAAAAAGAACCTCAGTGCTGGAAACATGAGTAATTTAGAGGATTTTTCTCATATATAGAAGCTTCTAATAAATTTTCATTTGCGTTTGCTATGAAATATGTTGCTGTTCACGAGTGCTGTCTAAAAAAAACGTATAATCTTTACAGGACACGACGATGTTGAACTACATATCGAGGGCAAGGATGCATTTATTGTAACAACGAATGTTCTGGAATTTCAACTGCTTATCAAGAAGAAATTTAGAAGTCACAACTCGAACTTAATCACACAAACGTTCACGACACGACCAATACTCTATAATGGATGGTAAGAGAATGTTTACATACCACGAAATTAACGGCGTTGGGATCTTTCCAGTAAAAGATAGGGTAAACTACAAAGAATAAGTGTGATCACGCTCAATCTCCCCTTATCGTCTTGAAAAACACGGTAAGAAACGGCGTTCCCGAACGATATTTCCTACGACGCACCTTATAACGGGTTCTTCCTCGTAACAACCCATACTCTACAGTGGATGGTAAGAGAATGTTTACATACCACGAAATTAACGGCGTTGGGATCTTTCCAGTAAAAGATAGGGTAAACTACAAAGAATAAGTGTGATCACGCTCAATCTCCCCTTATCGTCTTGAAAAACACGGTAAGAAACGGCGTTCCCGAACGATATTTCCTACGACGCACCTTATAACGGGTTCTTCCTCGTAACAACCCATATTACATGGATGGAAGGGTAATACGGGTTGGATCTTCCGTAAAAGTAGGAAAAAGATAGTATCACGTACCCCTTGTCTTGAAAAACCGGTAAACGGCGTTCCCGACATATTTCCTACACGACTTATAACGGGTTCTTCCAAACTAAGTGGATGGTATGTTTACATACCCGAAATTAACGGCGTTGGGATCTTCCGTAAAGATAGGGTAAACTAAAAGAATAAGTGTGTCCCTCATTTATCGTTTACACGGTGAAACGGCGTTCCCGAACGATATTTCCTACACGCACCTTTAACGGGTTCTTCCTCTAAAAATACTCTCAGTATGGTGAGAATGTTTATACCACAAATTAACGGCGTTGGGATCTTTCCAGTAAAAGGAAACTAAAGATAGTGGATCACGCTCAATCCCTTATCTCTTGAAAAAAACGGGTTGAACGATATTTCCTAGCACCTTAACGGTTTTCGTAACCACAGTGGAATGTTTAACCAAATAAGGTTTCCAGAAAAGAGGTTAAAAGAAAAGGTGATAGCTCATCTCCCTTATCGTCTTGAAAAACGGTAAGCGGCGTTCCCGAACGATATTTCCTACGACGCCTTTAAGTTCTTCCTCGTAACAACCCATACTCTACAGTGGATGGTAAGAGAATGTTTACATACCACGAAATTAACGGCGTTGGGATCTTTCCAGTAAAAGATGGGTAACAAGAATAGTGTGATCACGCTCAATCCCCTTATCGTCTTGAAAACACGGTGAAACGGCGTTCCCGAACGATATTTCCTACGACGCACCTTTAACGGGTTCTTCCTCGTAACAACCCATACTCTACAGTGGATGGTAAGAGAATGTTTACATACCACGAAATTAACGGCGTTGGGATCTTTCCGTAAAAGATGGGTAACCAAGAATAAGTGTGATCCATCCCTATCGTCTTGAAAAACACGGTGAGAAACGGCGTTCCCGAACGATATTTCCTACGACGCACCTTATAACGGGTTCTTCCTCGCAACGACCCATACTCTATAATGGATGGTAAGGGAATGCTTGGATACCACGAAACTAACGACGTTGGGATCTTTCCTGTAAAATTCAGGGTAGACTACAAAAAATAAGAGTGATTACGCTCACTCTCTCCTAATCGTCTTGGATAAACGGGGTGAAAAACGGCCTTCCCGCACGAATTTTCCTACGAGGCACCTTATAACGCGTTCTTTTCTTCTTCCTCGTACATGCGCTGCGTTAGCGACCGAGCAGCGAGTAATCAAAGGGGATAGCAGTCTATTCAAATAAAATCAATACATAGGTTGCTGATACGTGATCACATTATTGTCATTATTATTATTTAATTTTTTAAAATATTATTTTGTTATTCTCATTATCAATCATACTATAAGTGTGAAGAGGATTGTTGCGAGTGAAGAAGTGGTTACAGAGAGTTGACGATAATAATCAGCTCAAATCCACAACTCAGCCCCCACCTTCACAGCTGCAGCTCCAAAAAATAAAGCAAATAAAGCTGGACATAAAATATTTTTCCAACATTTACTCTATTTTTAAGTGAATCTTTGGAGACCGTGTTTCTCTAACTGAATAACTTAATCTGAAATGAATTTTTCAGGCCTGAGGACGGTTTTCCGAAAGACTTAAAAACACTTCAAAAATTTCTCCTATCAATTTCCTCAGATACAAAAATCCCAACTGTGAGAATTTTAATTCTTCGCGACACATAAAAATTGAAAACTTAGGGTAATCAATTGCAGATTGTCATTGGAAAATCCACAGATGCATCTTGTGAACTTTTTTGGATGTTGAATCTAGTAGTAAAGTCAGTAGTGGGTCGAGCAACATCAGCTCGTTTATCCTCGATATTAGAAGCTTGTATAAGTGAGTTATGTAACAAAACCCTAATTTTGCAGAAACAAAAAAAAAATACAAGTGAATTCATTTCAGTTCTTTTGAGCCCAGGATTTCTCACATCACATCATTTCCTATATCTTCTCAAATTTGTTCTTAGTTGGGCCTCAAGTGTAGGCGCTATGACGGATGAACAACGTGGGGTACGTTTTATAACAATGCAAAGAAAAAATTCTGGATCTGAAAGTTCTAACATAACACAAAACCTCAAAAAGAGGTGTTTTTTTCACGATGAGCTATCTGGGTCTAAGCAGAGGAAAACTCTCAACGTCTTCGAACACAACACTTTTTTTTTCAAAAATGTACATCTTCAGTCATTAAATATTAAAAATGTTGAAAAAATGAGATTCTCAAGGGATTCAAAGATTTGTATCTAGAAAATTAGGCTTTAATCAAATCGTTCTATCGTAATATCGGCAGAGGAGGGAGCCCAGCCAGGAAGTAATTCTAAAAATCTTATGAAAATCGTGAAATGTACAGTTCCGTAAAAAATCCAACATTTAAAAGCAGATAAAATGTTCAATTCAACTTCAACCACTTCTGCTCGCATCTTGCTGTGCGAAAAAAAAAATCCACGACTCAGTTTCGTTCGTTTAGAAATTGATGCACAGGTTTAAGATCACCATTTTTGATTTCAACAAAAATCTGCACCGATTTTTCACCCATATTCTCATAGCTTTCTGTTGAAAGAAAATAAGGGATTTCACTAATAATAAAACATACTAAATCGCTAAATTATCTCTAGTTGCCAGAGCTGTATTAAATAGCTGTATTAAAGTAAATAGTAGTAGTAAGTAGTAAATAGCTGTATTAAGTAGCCGTATTAAATATTAAATCAATAGTTGCCAGAGCTGTATTAAAACAGTATAGGCGTTGGATTTTTTCGTCTAAAATCTCTCATACTTGATTTCAACTCAGGTCTTACTTTAAGCTTATTCCCGATTGGAGAACCGGGTATAATGCAGAGGAGTTGAAATGTGAGCCAAGACTTTATGGAAAATACTACTTAAGAGTAATGTAAGTTGAATAAACTTATCTGTATTCATTATTGTAAAAAAAAACTATGGATTCATTTGCAGTAATCTCGATATCATCGATAGACTTTGTGATGAAATTCTAGTCGGATTGGATGCCACTAATCCACCATCAAAGTCGGATTTTAAGGATAATCAACATAATGTCCTATTGAAGGATTACCAAAATGAAATGGATACACAATTGGAAACGGGAGAATTACGTGAAGAAGGTGGACGTAATTTAAGGAATTCAAAGCCATCAGAACCTGTTAAAACATCTGAAACACCACCAACAAAGGAGAACAAAGAACTCAATACTGCTCCAAATTCACCAGCAATCAAGAAGAAAAAACCGCATGATAATACAAAATCACCGCAAAAAATTCGTCCAACTATGGGCTTATCATATGCAGCGAATGCTCTTCATTTAGCACTTACACCACGATTTCACAGAGCGGCAAAAGAACGAAGTCAATCAGTGTCACAAAGTGAAAGAATTTTTAAAACACCGACAACAACACCACTTAGGAGCGATCCTTAATCAATTCTTATTCCGATTGATATTAGAGAAGATACTGTCATTATTCAACCATTGTTATCTAACAATGGTTGTCATTAATATTATACGTATTTGTAAGAAGCTCCAATAAATGATATGAAAAAAAAACATGATCATGAGATGTTGGACTTTTCCAGAGGGGATAAGTAAACTCTAGCTTTCATTTTCTTCCAGGTTCAAAGCCTGTCAGAAAACACTAAAAGCAAAAATTGTTCATGAACCTGAAGAAAATCAGTTTAGAGTTTTTTTTACAGGGAATGAAGGGATCCATAAACGTTTCCTTCCTATAAACACTTCCCATATTATACGGTATCCTATCCGCAAAAATAGCTGGATGGTTGATAAAATTCTTTTTTTTTGGGTTGATTTGCTCCGATTTGTCCAAATTTTAAAGAGTAGAACTACTGGAAAAGAAGAAAAATTTGCGACAATTTGTTATTTTAGAACCAAAGACCTAAAAACTTTAAACGTGTCTGAATTTACGAGGAGGCGAGTTGTTGAATGAAATCCCGAGATTCTTGGGAATTAACTGCTATTTCTGAGAGGATAAAGATTTTAGAAAAAATAAAGGGTGCTAAACAATAGATTTAATAAAGATTTAATAACTGTACTGGTTATTTAATAATTTACTGAAAGGATAAACTTTAACTTACTTACCTAAACTCAAATTCGAAGAGATTTATAATTCCAGCTTTGCAAGCTAAGATTTCCAGGACTATACGCTTGTACAAGGTAAACGGGGAAAAAGAAAAACAAGAAGAAACCACATCTTATTAATATTATTAATATATTTATTATTTAATATTATTTTAAATTCGTTCCTACAAAATTCGTCAACGAACCTGCGATTACATTCTTTTTAGAGTCTACCGGATCCCTCTATACCTCATATTTCGATGAGAAAATCCCTTAAATGCCGTTTTCTTCGCTGCTGTGGTTTTTGTGTTTTTTTTCTCTTTGCTTCCATCATCAACCATCAAAATCCATTGCTCTAAATTCATTTCTGGGACTAACAGCAAATTATTTATTTATTTATTTATTATTATTATAATTAGCACTACTTATTATTATTTTATTAGTATTATTATTCGTATTTTATTTGTATTTTTAATTTCTACATTCAAATATTGAATATTTTGTTACAAATATTTTTGTTGGAACTTACCAAGCATGACTTATCAAGTCTGCACATTTGCGACAAAGCAAGATTTTACGTCCCAACTCCTCATTTTCAGGCTGACAGTTGAATGATGCCTCTGAAATTTCCTTAAACGATAAGTATTTCATAAAAGGAAAAAAATTACCATATATCTCTCATCGAACTGTATCCGAGAGATTTTAGAATTTTCCGTTAGCTACATAGCTACCAGTGAGGTAGTTGTTGCTAATGATCACGGAGGAAAACGAACTCTGTACTCAGTTCTTTGATGGCATTGTCCCCCACCCCTATTTTTTCATCCGCTTCAGAAATCTCTGAACACTTCAACTGGAAAGATATTACGTCAGCGATGATCACTCAGGAATTTAAAGGATTCAGGTGATGAATTTAAGCCCCCTACCGATGAGGCTCAAGAGCTGCTGGATTTCACGTAAATACGATATTCAAATACGCATAACAAGAGGACTCCGGTGGTAATTCTCTGGTTTCCTCATGTACTCCTCTTTCAAGGAAAAATATGTTGATTTTCTTTTTCTGGATTTTCTCGTTGGAAAATTGATTAATGGAAGCGTTACTATATAAGTTTTGCTCTCGCATCAGCTGAAGATCAACTGAAAAATCAATTTTACATCGTTGCTTCCCATGCAGCGATACATTTGCTATGGAATTTTTAGCTGTCCGATTGAAATAACTTTTTTTTGTATTTGTTTACTTATTAAATTGAAAGTTTAATTGAAATTTAATTGAAAATTTAAATGAAAGTATAAAATACAAAGAATAACATAAGCTAGTTAAGTAATAAATAATAATTGTTTTAAACCTATAACCTCATAATACCTTAACCTTATAATATATACGCTTTGAAATCACATAAAGGTAAACAAAAACAACACAAAAAACGTAGAATTTGGGCGTTAAAAAACAAGAAGACAAAACTTATAACGTATGGAAAAGCTATCACATCATCGACATTTTACAACAACAAAAAAAATGTTAATATTTCTGGATTTTTCGAGGTAAGAGTTGCTTCAATAGTTGTTTTTTCTGGAAGAATCTAAATCTAACCAATGCTCTGACCACAGAAAACGTTGTTTGTTGCTGTGTTCTGGTCATCATACTATTTGGCTGTATTGATTTTTGCTTTGCTCTCGCTCAAAGGATCACCTCAATCGCGATGAGGGAGAATATAGAGAGTTAGCTCTCCTCGTTTACCTAGTTCATATCTTTACTTCCTGGAAAAACAAAAACAAATCCAGGAAATTTCTGTTTTTTCAAGAAATCAGATGAAATATGAACGTGATGAAAATATTTCCTAAAGCCGATGAAAAAGAAGTACAAGTCTCATGCTGACTTAGTCAATCCAACCTTATCATCAAGGATAGCATGGAAAGATCTCAGGGTTTCCTCACGGAATGGTTCACTTTACTAGTTTCCACTAACCATGAGCGGTCGACGGAAGAAGTCAGGGTCTCGTGGATCAATAAGAGCAGCGTCAAAACGAAGTTCACAAGGTTCACTGAGGAAAGGTAAGAGTTCGATGGTTTTTTTTTCGTGGATGAGAAAATTAGGGACGTTGGGTGCTACTTAAACATTCTACTATCTGTTTCACTCCTTAAAATATGTGAGCCAGGATGAGAAGGGATGTTCGACGTGATAAGTTCAAATAAATCCAGCATCACATTTTATTGAGATCTATGAGACCCACAAAAAAAGGAACAGATTTCGCTTGAGTACGAATTTGTATCGACATGGACATAAGAACAAAATAAAAGTAATAATAAAAATAACTAGAAATAAAAAAGTAATAATAAAAATAGCTATAAACGAATAATAATGATATCTGATACGTTTCACAAAGGAAAAAAATCTAGATAGACTCCGGGTCGCCAATGAGAACTGACCACGGCACGATAGAGACGTTATCCACAACTGATCCTTCTACATCACATCGGACACGATCCTACACGCCCTCCTAGCATACCGTGGATAGAAATTTCTCCACAGATGCTTCAGCGATGTCGCTAGCTAGTCGGCGCACAAGATCAGCACAGCAGATCCATCAATTAGTGGGAAATGATCTACGCTGAACAGCATCCATTCAATAAGAGACGAGTCAACACTGTCACCTCATTTAACCTCATGTACTCCTCAATATAAAAGTATCCGTTTGTATTCGGATATGTAGCGACTTGTACGAGATTTTCTCATCCCCTTATAAAAAAAGAGAACGTTATAGAGGTAGATATTAGAAAAAAATAAAACTTGCTGTAAAGCTGGGATAACCGCTCAAAAGCATGACCCTACTAGCACAAGGCTGGCGCGCTCCAATCGAACTCCTTGTAGAAAATAGGGCGCCGGAACGCCCGAAGCCGTATCTTTCGGGCCGTTTTTTACGGCAATTAGGAAGAAATAAACAGGATTACCCCTCTCATCATAATCTACGACCCCGTATACGAATACTCCACTTGAAATCCGTACCACCTCAGATTCGTGGGGTGATGCCTTTAAAGGACTTAAACTTAGAAAAAAGGGTCACTTCACTGCTGAACGGCAACGTCAAGAAAGAAATAGTTCCATGATGCCATGAACTCATCAAAATGTTAGTGGATGATGAAAATGGGGTGATACCTTCAAGCAGTCCAAGCAAAAATTATCATTAGCTAATAACCTTAGCTCACATAGCTTTTTCTTTTTTCTCTCTTTTTTCTCTTCTCCTGTTAACACTTCTATGATATTTCTTCTATAACAAGAAATGGTGAACATCTTCGCCATTATCATGATACAACTAACGATTTTCGGAGACAGAAAATCTTTTTTTAGTGGCAACAGTTGTGTCAGTTGCCGTGGTCAATGTTGATCTTGATGAGGGAAAAGCTGAAGATCAGGGAAAACTGGAGAGGTAGGTAGCGTTTTGTACAAATATAAACACAGCTGATACTCAATGAGGTGGTTTACGGTAGCGAGATAAAACCCGTAAAAGAATATGTTTCCTTAATCAGTGGAAAGAGAAAGAAATACAGAATAAAAGAGATAAAAAAAGAAAAAAAAAAGTAGAATTCCTTATTTGAGTACACTTAGCATAGAAATTGTCATGTTTATACTCTCATCTCTGGGTCAGATACTGAACGGTGATCTTTGGCGATGAAGTCAAGTTCGCTTTCGCTCTTGCGGATAACCAATAGGTCTTAAACTTAAACTTAGGATCCCACCTATCGATGAAGGAGGGAGACTAACAGTAGTACGGATGAATCCATGTGTTGTAGTGTACACAGTGATATTTTCCGCCTCCTTTCAGATCGAAGCAGCAGGCCACTGCTCTCGCCGAAAGTGCATGTGAAGGTGCAAAAATTGAAAGCGAAAAGATTGGTTCAGTAACCGATTCGTAAGTTTAGATTAATTTACGGATGAGTACTAAATTTATCGTAACTCGTAACTTTGATCCTTGACTTTCAGCACCAAACCTGTCACTTTCACTGTACGTAGAACTGAGAAAGAAGAACCAGATATAAGTGAGCAGGATAAAAACACTACCTCCACTAACACATTCGAACAACAGCAACGAAGTGCTCTGTCAAAACTAGATGAGGCTTTAGATACACCATCACAACCTCGAAGTCAACTAACCAGTGAATCTCGCCTGCCAACGCTTCCCTGCACAGGAGATTCCGGAATTCAGAAGGAAGATGATTCTTCTAAGCACAGTTCGAAGCGTTCTTCTCGATCTAAAAGAAGTCGAAGTTCTCGGTCACGAAGAAGTCGACGCACTGGACCGAGGAGCCGCCGACGAAAAAGAAGATCAAAATCGTCATCAAAAAGTCGAGAATCAAGGAGAACAGGGTAGGTTCGCAGCTTTAGCTGAAGTTTTGGCAAAGCCTTAAGTGTGAGAAGCATAGAGCATAAATCAGTCCTCAGTTTTATCAGTCAAATCAGAGTCTAAACCCTTAAAGGCATCACCCCACGAATCTGGAGTGGGACGGATTTCCGGTGGAGTATTCGTATACGGGGTCGTAGATTATGGGGAAGAAGGTGAGAAGGTTCCGTTCATTTCTTCCTAATTACCGTAGAAAACGGCCCGGAAGATACGGCTTCCGGCGCGCTATTTTCCACGAGTTCGATTGGAGCGCGCCAGCCCTGTGCACGCGCCGCATCTTCTGGGCCGTTTTTTTACGGCAATTAAGAAGAAATGGACGGAATCACACCACTCTCCATAATCTACGATCCCGTATACGAATACTCCACATGAAATCCGTACCACTCCAGATTCGTGGGGTGATGCCTTTAAAAAACATACCTACGTCTAATATTTACTCATGAGCGTTTACGCTGATTTTTTATGCTTAAAAATTAAAACTTAAGAGATATTACCTTAAGAGAGGTCAAGATAACAACAAAATCATACTTTTACAGAGCACGTAGGCCATCAAGCAGAAGCAAATCATCGAAAGGTCGAAAGGTGTCCAAGAAGGTAAATTTTGTTCAGTGGTTACATAATTTCAACTTTTATGAGGCAGTGCAACGAAGTTTTGCAATAATTTCAAAGTGGCTTTTCGTTTTTGCGAGAAAAAAAAAACAAAAAAAAACAGACTCGTAGGTTTAATACTACAAATTTTATAATATATTTAATATTAGTTTATATTTAATTTTACAATTTTAATACTAAAAGCAAACTTGTAGTATCAATATACTGACTCTAGAAGATCTCTAGCAAATATTCGTTAAAATATTGGGGAAATTTCAGAACTATCATTCTGCTATCATTTCTGCTATGCAAGGAAGAATACTTGTGGAGTCTGTGAGTTGATTCAGTGCGTCCCGTTTCCAAATAATATTCGCAATTTTTGCATTGAGAATACTCATGAAATAATTGTTTAGCGAAATTCTTGTAGATATTTCCTTAATTTTCTAGGGGTCTCTGTTTTTTTTTAGCTATTTCACTGAGAGCACATCCTATAATTCCTATAACCGCGCTACATATCTGGAAGTTTCTATTTCTCCTCCCAAACCCAAACGTCTTCTACGCTTTTAAATCTTCTCTTTATTTTTAATTTCCATTGTCACTCTTTTTTTTGTGCTCTCTGACTCAAAACATTATGATATTCCATTAGGAAAATTCAAAATAATTAGTTACATGGACTCGTATCCATGAGTTTCTTGAACGAAGGAAAAATATCAATAAATCCGAGCTTAAAATTGAAGTGTCAATTGTTGCATTTCCACTCCCATTGTTAACCAATCAAAATGCATGCTTCTACGGAACTATTAATTTCTGGATTATTTCTGGATTCGGTTGGAATGTCTCGCATTTATGGTGTCAAACTACGTCCAAGATAATAATTCCAACTATGGAGTTATGCATAATTTTATGCCATGAATAACTAGTAAAGAAATTATTCAAGAAAGAGAATTATGTATGAAGATGAGAGCTAATCTTTTAATAATTCAGGAAAAAGAAGAATTTATTGAACTCTTGGAATGTCCAAGACCAAAGTGTAAGCGTTGCAAGGAACTGAGAAAAAAACTAGGTATTCCGAGGGCACAACCAGATGAGGTCAGTGCTGATCAATGTACCTGATCTTTTAAGTAGGTTATTTCTAAAAATTCGGAAATAACGAAAAACATATCATATCTACGAACTATTCATGGATTAACATTGATTAACATACAAATTTCAGATCGATGTCGAGGTAAAACCCGGAACTGCGGATCAATCAAGAAGACCTAGTTCTCGAATAAAGGTGAGAGACAATTTTTCCCTTTATATGTATTTTTTTTTGATGAAATATTTCTTTCAATCGCTATTC
The DNA here is from genome assembly GCF_031761385.1 of Necator americanus. Taxonomy (NCBI): domain Eukaryota; kingdom Metazoa; phylum Nematoda; class Chromadorea; order Rhabditida; family Ancylostomatidae; genus Necator; species Necator americanus. The sequence goes on from NC_087372.1 coordinate 38,328,732, forward strand.
TTTTTAGCACAAAGCCAAACAACCTACAACGGAATCGGCGGGTGTGGTACGTATCATCTTCAATAAAAAAAAATACTTTTCTGTTGTATTACTAAAAATCCAGGATTGTTTGTTTAGAGATTTTGTACATGTGCTGAATGTTCACGATACAGACAACAAGGGGAAATTATTCAGTATTCTGACGTGACCACTCCACCAAGAAGATATCGATGTTTGAATTTGAGATTACCTGCCAAAATCTATTCACTATTTCCTTTATGGATAATATTTAGCTTCTTCTTCTTCTAAAGTTGCTTATAAACAATATGGGATGAAAACGCCAGAGAGTTCAGTGAAATTGAAATCACCAAAATCAGGTACGGACAGATTTTTTTTTTGTGTTCCTGTCCATGATTTACATAGAAAACTCAACTCTTTCAACTTAGATGCATCGAGAAGAAAATCGCTAGGTGTTAAAATTCCCTCTCCGGCCGGTTCTCTACACAGTACATTTCCTATCAATCTAAAAGAATCAAAACCTACAAGTCCTTTCAAAACTCCTCAAAAAAGAACCATACCTATTCATATTCAAAGAAGTAAACAAGAAGTTAAAACCACTCCGTTCTTTACACCACAAACTCAGCTGTCATCGTCACTTCGTACGGCCAGATCTGGTTCTACACCAACAAGTTCGTGGACTAAAGGTGGAACTCGAGTAAAAAGTTCTTCTCGACCACAAACTCCTACTCAGTTAGCCCCAAGCAATGTGCCGGTGCTCTCCGCTCCAAAACCATCGCAGCCGCCGCCGCCGGCTGTTACCGTGGAGAAGAAAGGTTTCTCGCTAACATCTGGAGGATCAAGCCCTGCTACTGTAACTGCAAAGTTGATCGAATCTCCTGCTGCATGCCCTCCTACTAGAACTGCAACAACTTACATTCCTGAACGCGACTACAATCCGGTACGAAAACTATACCAAATAAAATAAATGAAAAAAAAATCAGAACAACATGTGAGCCCATATTTGTAGGTCTGTAATTGCACCAACTGTAGAACTGAAAGAAATAGACGGGAAGAGAATGTAAGTACAATCTATTTATATTTTTCCTCACTACGGTATGTACTTAAGCGACTTATGTAAGTAAGTAATTAGCTCCACAATATTACAAAATGATAGCGGATTGAGAGTCTTAAAATAAAAACCAGACGTAAAGAAAAAATCCAGCACCTTATTGGGCATAAATTTCAAATTCCAGACTTCTTTTATCCAGAATCTGATTAGAAATTTAGGATCAGCACGCAGTTGAGGCATCCATCATACAAAGATGGACTTTTCCTAGCGAAACTCTTAAAAAACGGCGAAAATTTGTAGGAACATGTTTTTGAGACCTCCTATCCGAGCGAGTCTTCACTCCATCACCCCATTTTCATCATCCACTAACATTTTGATGAGTTCATGGCATCATGGAACTATTTCTTTCTTGACGTTGCCGTTAGCAATGAAGTGACCATTTTTCCCAAGTATTAGCCTTTTAAATGCGAATATACTCCAATTTTTGCTGCTCTCATCGCTTCCGATCGATTCTCTTCTGAAAAAATCTGTACGAAAACAGTAGAAAGTTGATGGTGTACAGTATTGAAAGTGATTTCAACAATAGACGTTGATAAATATTGTCAGCCTTTGCCTCTTAACAAAAACATTTTTTGTTTTAGGATATTTGTGACTGTTATGATTGTATCTGTGAGACGAAATCATCCAAATCTGATGACAAAACTTCATCACAAACAAAGAGCCCTCATCCACCAAAACGAGTCAAAGCCGAATACGAATGGATTAAGAAGTTGCTGAAAATACAACAACCTCATGGACGTTACCATTCTCCGAATCCGAGAAATTATGATTATCCATGGCGGGTCTATCATCGCAAATCATCAACGTCAAGACATTCACATCAGAGCGGAAGTGGTGCATATCGGCAACGATCAACAAGTGGCCCACTTGGGATTTCTTCATCATCCGTATCGCAGAAGGAAAGTCAACCTTCGATTGTTTCATCCGGCACTGGTCAAACGGTCCCATTACAACTGCGTGAGGAAAAATCTGCAGTTTCTAAAACCAGAGGCGAACAACCATCGACCAGCAGTGCATCAGGAACAACTAACCCTCAACCAACAGAACCTGTGAATGAACCAGGAGGACGTAAAAAATCGAATCGAAGAAACCGATCATATCGTAAAAGTCGTTCGAGGCGAGACCGATCTAGTGACGAATCAAGTGAAAGTTGGACCGAACCAGAAGATGATACATCGGGATCAAGCTATAAGACGCCTCGATCGAGAATGAGATCGTTAAGCCAAAGGTGACACTAACAATTTCGTATCGATCCTGATATTTTTTCTACTTTTAACATTCAGGAAATGGAAGAAAAGAAGATCATGGAGATAATATGACTAGATGAACTTAACTACTACATAGCCAACTAGTGTATAACTGACGATAAATTGATATCTGTCTCAAGTATAAAATCTCACTTAATTAGCAACAAGCATTTAAATGGTAATGTGAACTACTTAGAGAAAAAAAAACCTTTTTACAAATCTGGATATTTCCTCTTTCCGACCAGGAAGTGTAGTAAAGCGAGGAATATGAAATTTGACCACAAGTGTCGATGAAAAATGGAAAAATAATAATAAATCAAGTCTCTGCTATGCATTATACTGTTTATCTAAGCAATTCAAATGTACTAAACATTCAAAAAATGTCATGTAACTGTACAAAAACTCTACGAGAAACAAAAAGAAGACAAAAACAATAACAAAGCAAAAAGTTACCAATAAGTAGGTCATTTCGGTAACACATGTCTTAGTGAAGTAAAAAGAAACGTGAAGCAGCAGGAACAAAATTTATAATAATAGTATTTACAAAATTCTATGTTCATTCTTCACTTACCATATGACTTTATCATACGATTACGGTATTTCATTGTTTATTAACAGAATTGTTTGAAACGGCGGTACTTTTAGCTAATTGATAGAATACATAGGCAAGATGTAATTTTATCTGAGTCACCGTTGAGTTATCGGATGGATCATGTTGAGGCATTGTTAACGGTTGCATTTCCTGGAAAAAAAAAGAATATGTTAATGAATGAAAGCAGAAAAAAACTGTCAATACAGTATTTTTCATCTCTACTGACAAAAAAAAAATATAAAATTTACAAAATTTCACTTAATAAGTGACTAACGAGAAGAGACCTACTCACGTTATGCTGTGAAGAGCTCTGTGTTTCTGGCGAGAGATTCTCATCGTCACTCGCTGTGTCCTTTAATAATAATTATTTTCTTATAGAAATATACTATGCAATAAATATGGATCCTACCCTAATTATTTCCGTCCTCTGACGCTCATCCAATCGAGGAAGATCTAATAAAGCACGAAGAACAACATCATTTTTAGAATGTACAGGTTCCGTAAGGTCCTGCTCGGTCAGTTCACGTTTATGCGGTGAACTGAACGGGGCAGCAAGAAGCGCTTGCAATGAGCTGAGATTCCCACGATCTGTAGGTGGATTCGGAGCTGACGCTTCGGGAAGAATTCGTTGCGAATCGGAACGTCCCGTTGAGGTGTCTCGGCTACTGCGAGATTCCAGGATTGCTTGTAAAAGTGGTGAATGATCCTGAAACAAAATAACGATACTAAAGTGGACCAAAAAAAAAGACTACTCTTAGTCTAGTCATGGGTTTTACTTTGTTTTATTTTATTATATTTATATTTATTCATATATTACCTTAGTATATTTATTGCAATTATTTTGTTTTTTTTTTTTTGCTCCCAATCCAAATGGGAGTCTACTTCCTTTCCGTTATAGCAGTACAACTTTAGGTACGGAGACAATGATATCGGAATTTTTTCAAATCATTTCTTTTTTCTAGTCTCATTCAGAGTATGTTTAAAGGAAACACAAAATTCTGTCATTGAAAAGAAGGCAGTATAGCAGTATAACATTTCTAACAGTCGGTGTTCGATATTCTGGGATTGCAGGAAAGAATCAGAATTTTTTTCAAATCATGTTCTTTTTAGTCTTATCCAGAGTATATTCAAGTGAAACAGAAAAATTTCTCTTTTAAAAGAAGGCAGCATCCAGGATAATGTCTCTAAGAGTCGGTCGATTTGATATTCTGGGATTAAAGGAGAAAAAATTGTATTCAATTGTGCATAAGCCTTCAACAATACAACTATATACTTACTATATACTATGCTTTTACACAACTATGTACTATACTTTGCTAATTAAGGACTGTGTACTGCTTTCTCAATCTAAATGGCAAATTTACAGTACAAGTTACTGTACAGTTTGTTCGACGAGATCATGTTTTCTAATGCATTCATTTATTGATAGGGATCGATTAACAACTCGATCTATGGCTCAATCCGCATATCAATCGATAGATTTAGTACCCAGTAGATTTTTTTCGCTTCTAAACTGCAAAATAGTCCTCCAAGGGCCATTTTTGAGGGGTGTAACGGTGATTAAAAAAGAAATGACGTCATTGGCCTGAAAAAATAGGACTTCCAGTAATGGAACGATGGGTAGATCGACTAAGTATTTTCCTTTTAATGGTGGATACTGTGAAGAAGATTTCATTTACGTTTTTATTAGTTGTTATTATTATTATTGTTGTTATTATTGTCATTATTATTTATTTATTTTTTTACTACATTTCGTTTTTATTTATTTACGTACCTGAAGAGAAAAATTTATTTGTGAGAAAAAAAAATAAAAAATAAAACAGAAAAAATAAGCACTACAATGTCAAAGAAATTAATCTGGGATAAAACATTTAATTCGCCGGTTGAAAATATTGGAAACCATTTACAATTCACAAGTTCCTTCAGATTTAAGTCAACATTTCGAAAAGTAAACAATCCGTGGATAATTACGGCACCGTAGCAGGAACTCTGTTTTGACTTCTTTAACTCAGTATGAAATAAATTTATAGTTTTAGCTTGCTAGCGTTGATAGTTGTTCTGGAAATTTTGTGAGGGAGAAGAGGTGCTCCGGAAAAAAAGATTTGATCTTCGAAAATTTAATAAATAATAAGTAAAGCGAATTTGAAAACTATATCAATAGAAAGAAATCTATAGAAATAAATGTCCATAAGATAGCTATAAAAGCAAGAGTCAAGAATAAGTCAAATTAAGAGATTAAAAAATTTATAGCTTTTAAAATCTTGAATTGATAATGCAGCCTCTTTTTTCCCCTCTTTGCTTCCCCGAAGGCTATAAATCCTCACATCATTGTGTCGCCTCCTATCCAGGAACCTTGTTCAGCATGAAAAAAAAACAAATGTCAAACACATAAAAAAGAAAACTCATTTCTGTTGTCATATTTCGTAGTCGTTAGGTAATCTAACTACATAAATTGGGTTTAACGTTAAATGCATGAGGAAAGCTGCAGAAACCTTATTTTCGTGGGAATAAAAATAAAGAAATTTCTAGCACGTAGGAATAAGGAACTGTCTTGAGATTATTGGAAATGTTTTCAGAAATGAATGAAAACTACATACAAAATAGCTCTAATCATCAAAATGAATGTTAAAATACGTAGTGAGAGAAAACATCACCAAAACTACTTTTTTTTTCTCCAGATTTACTACAATGTACAATTCAGAACATAAATGTCCAGAAAATGTGTGAAGAAATATTTCTGGACTAGATAACAAGAACGCGAGATTTTTTTTTGATGATATGGTACCTCTGCTAAGAGATATTTCCTTAGCTCACTTGATATATTACTGCTACATTATTTAGGGTGTAAGCATATTTTAAAATTTTTACATATCGGTTTTTTTGTCCGCAAGTCAATCAGTTCACATTGTTTAGTATAAGTATACTATAATGGAGTAGTAATGAATAAAATTGAAGTTTAACAGTTTGAAATTGTAATAGAATACCAATAATAAAGAAAAAAAAACATCGAAGAAACAAGGTAGAGGCTAAAGTTAAAAAATTGGATCGTATCGCATCTACCTAGACGATCCACTTAGATTTTATCCGCACCTGAGGCTCCTAATAAGAGAAGGGAAACTAACCCAGAATAAAATCATTACTAAAGGAATTTCGAAAAATAAAAAGTAATACATTTAAAAAAGAACTGAGTCCTGTAATCGAAGTTTAAAAAAAAAACGATTCTTCAAACCTTTCGTTGTTCATTCTCTTGTCGAAGTTTGTTTTCAACTTTGTTTATGGGCATATTCTGAAAACAAAAAACAACAGCTATTCCTAATGCTTACGGATGCATTGCCTAACATAGGTGACAGAAAAAAATGAGGTTGATGGGCTGAGATAGTGAAAACTGGACATCGACTCGATTTTCTGGACTTCTGAAGTTGTTAAAGTCAAATTTGTGGAGAAATGCAATTTATTCTATCCTTTCTTCTCTGGAAAGAGAAGATCAACTGGGGCAGTTCCGGTAAGCTCAACGCGTTTGAAATTGCTGCGAATTTTCACTAATTATTTTGTTTTTATGTATTTTGGCACACATTTAAAGAATAACCAACGCGACTGTACAAAGACTATACAAATTTTATTTAAAACTGGAAAACTGGAAAGAAAGAGAAAAAGAGAAAGAAAAACAAAGATATTTAGAGTGCGATCGGACCATCACACCAATTGAATGGGTGACCGAAGTGATCTCGACAGGTCACTAGGTCATAGGTCAAGGGGGTGGTGGATGATGGGGCACAAAAATATGCGGATCTATCCAGAACGTTAATTTTAGACAGGAATGTGAGGGTTACAAAGTTTTCTGCCTTCCTGTGTCAAGGTTCCTGAAGGAATTGGTTTAATCCATGTCCGTTAAAAGTACTGCAATTTCTTCATAAACTTACTGGCCACTAAAATATTTCATCAGAGAGGTGCATCTGTTCATTTCCGTAATTCTGAAAATTCATCATAATGTGAAAAAAAAAGATTTTTTTTTAAAAATTACTAGTCTATAGAAACCAATTCAAAATCGCTGTAGTTGATCTGTCACCTAGTCGTTTGCGACCACCTTAATCAATATTAGGATTTGGTGTCCTAACTGTGAGATTCTCACAGTTAGGACACCAAATGGACATTTTTTGTGCCATTTCATTGGTCATTTCCCCACTATCGTGGATATTTCGGGAAAAACTCTCTGTGGATCTTCGAAACCTTTATTTCTATGAATATCAATCCTCTTTTGCCTACGTTAGACATTAGTAAATGATTACCTTGTATTACAATTGTTTAATTCATTTAAGAAGTTTGAAATCATTTTCTTTTCTTATCCTAATTGTAAACAGCCTTTAGAAAATGTTAAAATAAATGAAAAAAATCTCATTTTTTGTAGCTCCCTTTTCGGTCTAACTTCCTTAGTCAAAATTATTATTGTTCAGCATTGAGTCAAATAACTAGGAAAGCAGATCCTCGTATAAACCTACACCTACTTCTTCTTCAACTGTCTGAAAACGAAAAAAGGGGTTAAGAGAATTTCTGATCTATCCCTCACTCATAATTTCATCATCCACTGCATAATTATAATTTATATGTGATTTTTATTACATATTATTCTTATCTCTACACATTTACATTCTACTTATAATTTATTTATTTTTGGATTATGTACAGTTAAATCACTATTCATATGTTACATACTTTATTGGGTCAGTCGTATTTCTGAAATGTGATATGAATTCCCAAACTAAACTCTTCTGTACAGTACCGTAATCATCAAATATCGAGATGAGTGAGGAGATACAATGCTTGAAATGCTCTTCTGTACCAAAAATACCATCCATCTTTCTTGAATTTTATTTAGAGGTATTGTTCTTCAATGCCTCGTACACTATTGCCACTGCAAGGAAGTCCGATAAGGGAAGTATTTAATGTAGAACATGACCATACTAATTAAAGGAAAAAAAAAGAAAAAGTGGCGCCAGGAATACTATAATATCGATATACTTCCATATTTAGCTGAAATTGAATCTTGTTGTGAACACTACTGCGTTTATTAACATTTATCCGTTATAGAAGGAATTCACTGTCAAGAACATGCAAAAAAAAAAAGAAACAACGAAACTAAGCTCACTGAATCTGTATAATACATTCCATACAGAAAATAGACCCGACGTTACAACACGACGTATTAGTTATCAGAAGTTTAACCCAAGTACTAAAGAGTAGGATATCTCGAATAATGCGAAACACCTAACTGCTGCAGTAGATCCATGCAAAAAAAAAAGTTGTGTGAAGCAATATTCAGGAAGCAAAACAAACAGTACTTTGCCGAAGCAAGGAAAGCAAGGAAGTTGCGAAACCAGAACTAGAGAAGAGAAAGAGAAAAACTTTCAATGGTATGTAAAATCACCGAAAGGGTTCCGAAACCATTCCCTTTCCCCGTATATTGCTTCATCCTCAAGAAGTATTATGAGTGAAATAGGATGAGGCGTATTCCCACTCTCCATTGGTTGTCATCTGATGTTTCAGCCAATCACTTAAGGGAACACTTCACAAGATATTTGAACCAGTGGATCCGTTCTATATCTTAACCCTACCAAAATTCTGTTACTCATGAAAAGCTACTCAAAGTTTTGCAAGATGATATGTATGAACGAATGAGAAATAAAATAAAACCAAATGTGGATCCCGCAACTGAAAATTAAGTAAGTCAGCATGTTAATATATGATACCGGTGCGTGAAAAACAAAAAGGCGGACAATATATGGGAGGTTTTCGCCAATTGACGAAGACAATACCGACTGCGCAAGATGATCGGCTGTTGGTGTCGGTCCCAACACTGCCTCAAGATCTACTAACAGAGAAAGGAAGTGGATACGAATGCGTCCACTGGATGGAATAGGTAACAAAAAACAAAAAAGGAACAAAATGCACATATATGCACACGAATCCAATGTTTGGATGTGTATAAATCTACAATGATGTTTGTGAAAGTTAATTCAAGTTAGCAAATGAGTTAAATGAGATCAAATAGCACTAATCAAGACGGGAACCGTTTATAAACAAGAAACGCACCTGAGAAGCGATAGAGAGTGGACATAACCCTTTCAAAGACGAGAGGAGGTCCAGCGCGATCACAGTGCTGACCAGGATTGCGTTGTAGATGAGTGTGTTAAGGCAACAACGTCCGGATCAGCAGGAAGATCTCAGGGCGATTTTATCAGTTGAGATGATTTATCGAACAAAAACTTGTAGCTAATAGGGAAAAAAGAGATCCCACTGTTAATTCGAATATTGTACGCCGATAGCTATCACAACAAATTAAGAAGAGATCGAGGATGCCCATAGGACTCACCGGAACATGCATATGAGCGGCAACTACAATAAGATTAACAACACTGATGAAAGATAGAGAAAGCTGAGAACCACGTCAACAACTGAGCTGAATACAGAAAGCGTTTCGCGAATCACACCATAAGCGGTGAATTTATCGGAATAAGGGGATCTGTTTGACCATCCTTATCGTTCGCTTCTTTCTCACATGCCTTGGGTAGGAGTGGGACTGAACGGAAGATAAACATTTGTAGAGCATAAGAAAATGAATTAAAAACACTTAGAAGAAAAACAAACAAACCTTTGCTCACTGCAGTTCCAGAGTGATAATCGGAATTGTCATCAGTGGAGTTGTTAAGATCGATGTACTGAGATCCCATTCCATTCGCCAACCTTCGCAAGAAACGATTGACAGTGCGTTCTCTAAACCTTCCAAAATGAAAGAAACCTCAACAGATAGGATCTCTCGCCGAACACGTGCAAATAAAACTGGGTGTTAGGAAACACAAACAGCCAAGGGAACATCGAAAACAGTAAAATTTTGAAAAGGTAGGCGGCCGCCGAAAAGATTCTCCATAAAATGATGGGATGAAGACGAAAAATCGATAAAGTATCGCTTCTTTTCAGTTTCTTCAATCCTCTCTCTAACTGGAAATGAAGAACGCCATTTAACTTTAGTTCTCAGGTGGAAGACCAAAAATAGTCGCTTGGTGACGGATACAGTGAAATTACAAACCCTCCATTCCATAAATGCCTGCCAAATGGTGAAGCATCGCGTAGCCGCTGCAACGGAGACGGATCTCGAAGGTGCTGCAGCGATAGTAAGGACTTCCGATCCTAGAATCAAATTCGATAGACATTCATTCAACTTACATCACCACGATCATCACATCAAACGACACGACACCAACTCCATATCAACACTTGTTTTCGACGCCAACCGCTAACGACGCCTCTAAACAGAACGTCAGCTAGACGGCGCTATACATGCAACCAGAACGAAGGGTCTTAACAAACATGTTCCTACTAAGGTAGCATTTGGATTCCTAAGAGTTGAATTTACTGTCGATAGTGTTAAAATTAGGCCGGTCATTTTAAAACATGAAATTCTGTTAACGTTGAGACACTTACTTTCAATAGGCGGAAATATTAAGAACTATTAGATCAGAGGATTAATATTAAGTACTCTGCAACCTTGGAAGATAGTGCAAATGCGAGTGTTCAAAACATATTTCCGCTCAATTTAGGATTCTGTATGTAGGGCTCGAAAAATCGCTTCAAACATCGTTCAAATAGAAACTCTAGAGAGACTAACTCAAAAAATTAATTGTGCAAGAATTCCTGACTCTATCTTCTGCCTACCCCAATTAAAATAGCCTGCTACAATAATATAAGGAACATGTCGAGGCAAAAACGGATAAAGGAACGCGCAATCAGTTTCTAGTGACATTTAAAGTCGTAATTAATGAAAATCTTTTTTAAGAAACAACGATTTTCCATAAAAAGAGACATCTCACTGAAAGAAAGTGAACAGAGAACATAAGAACGAATCCAACACAATAATCAGAGAGTGGATAAAGCCAAAAAAGGAAGCACCAGGAATGTTACAAAAAAACTGCCAATCAGTTTCTGTGCTCCATTTCAACTGTTCATTCAATATAAAGGTGGTCAGGAATAAAAACGATCTCCGTTTCAAGCGTTCGTTACTTTATTAAGCAAACTAAGAGTAATGAACGAATACTCAATTCGATTTGCACAACGTTAGCCTCCTACGAGATCTCTAAAAGTGAAAACTATATGGTTTTTTTGCTTTTGTATGCACAGTCGGGTTGAAACGCTAGTGCGCTTAATGGGTCCTCCAATCGGCCTGCAGAAATGTAAGGAGGTTGCCATCACCACGTCGAGCCATCCCGCTTACCAAGTTGCGTTTAGACCCGACCATACGTAAGCACATAAAAATGTATTGTTGTCACAAAGACAACAGAATTCCCTCGTTTCTTGGAACAATTATCCACAATTACCAAAAGTTTGTGATTTGTTCGAAAACGTAGTAGTAGAGTCGGGTACTAAATACTCTATGTTCGAGTAGAACCTAAATCTTCTAACAAGTGCGAGTGATTTCAACGTTTATAGTTCATGCACATTCACAATTAACTCACTTTACTCTTGAATCGTCGGCGTTGGCGTCGCGGTTTGCGTGGAGGACTAATTAATGGATCGTCAGGATCTACCTTAAGCGATGTATCCTCCTCAAACGACAGTGGCGTAGCGTGTTGCACGTTGTCGCCGACCGAGAGCGAACGCTTTCTAGAAGGTCGCACAATGAATACCATCCCTTGCTTCCTAAACACTATGTTAGTGGACACACACACCTTCAAACCTATACAGAGACCACATTTTTCACTTGCTCCAAAGCATCAACACAAACATTTCTAACTACAAAGCAGTTACATGGTAACTTGGTGTGAACTGCTTCTTTGTTTAGTTGTATGCTCAACAGCTGAGAAGTTTTCATACTCAGCTACGTAATAGTAAATTATATCGCAAGTAGTTCATCCAAATCATCATTTTCACAAGCGAAACACCGAAAAATCAAGCGACTGATTGAAGCACCTTGGAATAGCAGGAAGATCAGCGAGATCTTTATACGAAGGGTACTGACTAGGGCTTGGCGATGCTGACTGCATCGTTCTGGAGCTACTGAAAAGAATCATCAGAAAGCGTTCTCTTTAGTCTGCACTTTCAATAAAAACAAAACGGATGCGGACAAACACACAAAGCAACGCACAACAGTAAAAGACACAAGGGAAGAGGTAAAAACTCCACTAACTCTATTTAACTAGAAGCTTCACCAATATTTTGAGAGCAAAATAAAAAAAAGAAAAGTGATTTGTTACCCTACTGAGGTTGTAGAGTGACAAATCTGCCCGCTTCACATGCAAAATGTTGAATTGAATGATCTTTTCTTCTGGAAATCAGCAAAGAAATGAAATCGGAAAATAATCGTTTGGAGCGGCCTTCATACTGCAAAACTATGTTAAACCGTAGCAAAAGTGCACAAAAGATCAACAGTTTAGATTCTTACGTTTAATTATGTATTTTGCTCTAGCTGACGAATTATTTGCTCGCTGATACGATTGTTTTACTTTCGCAAAAATAGGTTGCAAACAAAATCGTATACTTTTGAACCTGTAGGTCCCGTTGTACTTGCAAATGAGGAGTCGCTCCATACGATGATCGGATAGGATCATTGCATCAAGGAGTAACTGCCATACAAAGAGGCTGCCAAATGAAAGCTGTGAACTCACTAACACGAAGTGCACACAACATGTAAAGAAAAAAAAAACGGCGCCAGTAAAAAGTAAGAGTGTCGGAGAAAAACGTTGATGAGTCATTTATTGAAACCCATTCTGTTATTCTCTGGCACCAATACTGGATCGTTAAATGTTAAAGAGAAGAAGAGAGCATTTATACAAACTAAAAGGTCAACACCGGGAGTGAGTCTCCTCAGCATAACTACAATGCAAAAAGAATAGTGATGTTCAAGATATTACCTCGATTCTGCAGTGTTCCGTCGTGTGCATGGGGAGCAGTACGACGAAACGGGTGCGGTAGAGTTTGCGCCAGTAACCGGACCAACAACATCCAGGTTAAGCACCTCACCATCAGGAAGTGACGTAGACCTAAACTTTGGACATGGAAGAAGCAAGTTGAAGGGATGGTTGAAACTGCACCAAATCTCACCTTTTCCGAAGAACCACATCACTGTCGGTGGGGAACGAGGATCGGTTCACATGTTGATAACAATTCCTCGTTGATGAAAATGGAGGTCGTCGAACGCTCCTAATGGAAGCGAGTTTTTACACGAAAGGCAGACTTGTAATTACTCACTAACTGCTACCATGGTATTAAAAAAAATTTCCGATATACTAAAAATTAACAAGGAAGGAAGAGCACAACAAAATAAATACCTATGGTTGTAATTGTTGGCTTGACGAGACGCATTCGGCGAATCTTCTTCATGAACACTAGGAAGTTCTTTGTACGAATTGCCCATGGACACAACTCCACCATTAAGTGCTGAGTAGAAAGCACTAGACTGAGAATCGTTAGCCTGAACAAAAAGAGGAAAAATAACAGCTCTTCACAATGGCTCTCGCAACTTTGTTTGCCATTGATTGGTATGTTCTCCACCTGTGCTGACGGTCTCACGGTCCCTATAAAACGCTTCAGGAACGACTGGTCCTTCTGTGTGGATAACGAAACAGTAGATTCCCGATTAAGAGCTGAAAAAAGTGAAAGTACAGGTTGCCCAACTTCAAAGGGATAAACTCATTCTGAAAACAGACCAAATCCTGATCCACGTATCGTTCTAAATGTAGAATTCCTAGGGAATATTTCGGGTGCTAGACTGGGCTCTTCACGTTGTTCATCGTCATCATCCGAAAATTCATAGCCCTCAGCATCCAGCAGCCAATAAGTGGTCATCTGTCCTTTGCCCTGAATTACAAATATATTAGAAAAGAAGCGGAAGTAGCGCATTTAAATGAATAAAATGCTTTTTTTCTTCGAGGCGATCTTCCCAAAGTTTTTCGGTGTACTAGAAAAAAGTGAGGTCTCTTAATACTATGCAGGTACGTTTATTGCTGTAGGTGTGTCCAGCAAAAGGACTTCTAAGTTAACAAATTTTACTGATTTTGGTTCCATTCGAATACTTCATTTTTGAGGAATGTGAAATCTTCGATTTATAATATGTCTCTACTATTGGAAGAGCAAATCTTTGTTAAATGCTCCTACCTTAATGGTTAGCGTGCCTCGTTCTTCCAGAACAAAACCGGGAATACTCGCCAGTACATCTCGTGTAGGTTGTGAACAGTGAATCTTCAAGGCTAGAAAAAAAAACTGCTTGTATAGAACTTCAATGAACAATTGTGAAGACTCTTACGTTCTCCGTTGCTCTCCATTCGACTTGCCGTGTTCACTGTGTCACCAAACAAGCAGTATCTAAACACGATTTTTATTCCGAAAGATATGCAAATTAATTGTATTGATAAAGGATTAGACTTCAAACCTCGGCATTGTTTTGCCTACAACTCCAGCAACACAGCTTCCGGTGTGAATTCCTATTCGCAGCATCAGTTGTTCATTGGGTCGATGTGGAATTTTAAAGTTTCGCACGGCTCTCAATAATCGTAAAGCCATCAACGCTTAAAAATCATGTCAGATCTCTGTGCAATAAATCGTCGCGAAAAAAAAACTGTTAGTACCTATTTCCTTGGCGTGAAATTGGGTTTCCTTGAAGTTAGGCACGCCTGACACAACCATGTAAGCATCGCCAATAGTCTCTACCTAGAATGTGAATGTATACAATAGTCTGATTTTTTTTGTGATCATTTTTTAAAGAAAGATACATCTTCAAATACCAATACTTCTGTTCAATCACAATAAATTGTAAAAGTTATGGCAGAGAAATCCATGTTTTCAACAAAACAATGAGACTCACTTTGTACACATCGTACTTTTGAATAATCCTATCAAATTTAGTATAAAGTTTGTTGAGAAATGCCACAACCTAAAAAAACACGATTAGAAAACAGTGGTGACAATGAAATCGTAACAAAAAATGATCTAAAATAAGCAAACCTGCATCGGAGTAGACTCGCCAGAAATACGCGTAAAGCCCACAATATCTGAGAAATAGATAGTAACAGATGGAAATGATTCAGGTATGACGTCTTGTCCATCTAAGAGCTGCTGAGCAACGCTTCTGAAAATACAAAGTCTGCTTGTAATGAAAAGAAGAACCCGAAAAATAGTGACTACCTCGGTAGCATGCGCTGCAACAAATGTTGACTGCGTTTTTGTTCCTCACGTAGTTCAGCTGTTCGTTCATCGACTAGGTCTTCCAACTGATTCTGGTACTTTTCCATCATCACCATCATATGGTCCTAGAAAAATCCACTTATATTTCAAACCCAAACTGAAAATGCTCAGCTTACCATGATATTCCGCTTGTAAATACCAGCAAACATTGGTTTCAGCTTTTGCCGAATACCATTCTTGAAATCTGGTCGATTTTCTGGATATTCGGACCAGCATAGTCTCATAGTTTCTATGACATAGTCCTGACCTTCGATGCAGGAAAGGTTTGGCCTGCTACAGGTACCGCCAGCAACACGTGCAACAATCTCTGAATTTATAAAGATTTAAAAAAAAGCGAAGAGAAGGATAAGAAACTGAGAATTTAATGGCGCTTAGCGCATGCATGAAGACCAGAACAACTGATGAACATGGTATAAAACTGAATACGAAGTATGTTAAGGCTTCAGCTTCCAGTAAACTCACCGGGAACTTGTGTGTCGCTCTTAGCGAAAATCTGGAATGGTCCCTGCCTCGTCAAAATTTCATGAAGTATGATTCCGAACGCGTAGACATCACCCTTTTGAGTACCTAGAAAGTTTATTAGACCCTTACAATCGTTGGCCTAACTTGCAGGGCTTTCACCTTTCACAGAATGCTTTAACTCGCTCTCTCGTAGCAATTCAGGTGCACACCAAAGGTAGCTCATCCACTGAAATTTGTGAAGAATCAACAACTCAAATTATTTGCAATGAAGTAAGAAATAACCCGAGATTCTTCGTTTTCCCATTGCCGACCCTCGCGAATTTCATGATGTCCAAAATCCGCAACCTGCAGTGCCCAACGCGAAGTTATCAAACAGTTTGTGGATTTTAGGTTTCCATGAACTTTTAGCTCCGAATCATGTAAGTAAACCATTCCCTGAAGCCAGTACGATAGTCAATCTGAATAATTTTCTCATCGATCAGGAGGCTAGCTTACATTAATCAGGTCTTCGACAAAAGAGGCGACGTAAAGATGGTCAAGTTTGAACTCGCGATTCTGGAGAATATCCATCAGCGAACCTTTTGCACAGAATTCGCGCACGATGCAAATCGAATACGGGCAAACGATTATTCCTACAAGTTTGAATTGAAGTTGTTATTTTGAAAAGTCCTCCTCAAAAAGTTATTACTCACCCATAAAACTGTTGATATTAGGATGTGTCAGTTGGCGCATCACTCTCATCTCAATTTTATACTGTCTTGTCAGCTCTCGTGGCTTTCGCGAATAAGTTAATTCTGAAAAAAAAGATCGCATTAGTTAAGAAACGGTCGGTATAAACGTGACGAAAACTTGTTTGAAATGAAGTGAGTACACACGGAACGTAATCCAAAGATGAATTTGAGGTTACGAATGTCATCTAAAAGGGGTTTAACTGAAAGCATGCGCGTCAAAGTTAAAATGAAAGTCAAGGAAAATGACACGGTAGCCTTTTTCATCCCTCTAATTAATAAATATAAACCCTGGATCGTTAGATTAACTTGGACCACTTTTTGTTCGACATTAGCTAATAAATATGGAACGGATCAGGCTTGTTCAGTAAAACACTAGCGAGATAATGAATAATGACAATAAATGCAACTGCTCAATGTTTATCTTATACAAATGCCTATTGGGGGTCCTCATTAAAATCAACAAACTAGAGAAAGTTATCTAGCATTAAGAAACGGGCAGGAATAAAATCCATAAAAATCCCCTAAATCCAAACCACCTACCTTTCAAAGCGACAAGAGTCCCTTTGTAATACGCAACACCTCGTAAACCTGAGCCCTTCTTCTCAGCATCCTGACCAGTGTACCACGTATGATCACCCATCTAAATGTGGATCTATCTGAGAAAAAAGTGTCAACTTCCATTGATCGATCTTTTTATCCTGCAACGACTAGCAGGAAAAAGTTTTGTAATTAATAAATACATCGTTTCCGTCCGGAAATAGAGATGTTGTGGATGCGTTCCCCTGCATTAATCCTTGTACTTCACGCACTTCGATTTTCCATATCATTGCTAGTTCCTTCTCAAATTTGCGGCTTCTGAAATTATTTGAATAAACTGATTCATAACACAATTAGACTATTGTTTACTAATGTGGAGCAATGTTTAATTCATGAATTCACATACCTGTAGACA
The DNA here is from genome assembly GCF_031761385.1 of Necator americanus. Classification (NCBI taxonomy): domain Eukaryota; kingdom Metazoa; phylum Nematoda; class Chromadorea; order Rhabditida; family Ancylostomatidae; genus Necator; species Necator americanus. Next base: position 38,346,052 of record NC_087372.1, read on the forward strand.
AATCCTGCCGAAATTGCTCCACCGATCAATATAATAACAAATAGGATGAGAGAAATAACCGAAATGTAGCCTGAAAGTGAGAAATAATGGTGATTATCTTGAAGAGAGTTCTCCCTGAGATTTCCGCATTTTACAGCATACACACATAGGGCTTATACCAATAAAACCCGGAAATGAGCATAAAAGGCTGCTGACATAGTTAATTTAGGAGTATTTGCCAAAATTATACCAAAATTACCAGTTTGTAACGATACCGCTCAAGGATACTGATTTGAAGTGCCAAATTACTCATAGAATGCCTCTTGTTAGGAATATGCTGAGAATATAGAGATGAAAAATAAATTTTCAAAACAAAACATACCGCCGTAATCTCGACATAACTCTCCATGAAACCCGCAATCCGGCTGGTCTCTTGTAGGCCCGTCTATCCACAAGATAGGTTTATTGAATCTGAATAACAGAAATATTTAATCAGTCTGATAGTCATCCATTAGTTGCAGCTATATAATAAAGTTCATACTTACACGAGTTCGGGCATATTATTTTGCCCTTCACCGCCATCAACGAACATAGCCGTAATATCGAGGGCATGATCAAGAGGGTAGTAGTTGCCGTCGGTTTTGCTTTTAACGGGTTCAACCTGTGATGGTAAGAGTGATGGTAAGTATAGACTATTTGCTATATAACAATGGAGTATGGGAATCTCTGCTATAATCTTGAATTTATTAAAACGCATATTTTATAATGAAATGTAGTCAAGCAAGTTTAAACAGGAATCATATTTGTGGAAGATATCTTTCAAATAGAAGAATTGTATTACATATGGTGTAATGATTCAAAAGAGGGAAACGTGAGGTTCTACTCTAAAACGATGTTCAGACCAAAAACGGTGAATGCCGATGCACCGTACTTGACAGGCTGCTTCTTTCAGAAAAGGGATTGTGTAGCCTTCGAGCGCAGCCGCTTATGCAATTGTATTGCGCTTCACGTCGTCGTTCACCCCACTACACACCTTTCTTGTTATTCCAACTAATTAGAAGGCTGCACGCCAGTTATTTCTGTATGATATGTTAACACTACATTTTTTTATCAGGGGATCACTGAGAAAATACTCTTATTTTACTGTATTAAAAATTGTGCTTACCTCTTGCCACGACAGTAGCGTGTAATTGCCCTTCGCATCACCATGTTCATTAATACGCATGTCAAAGCCTTGCATACCTAGAGAATGGCAAAATGAAGTATGAATTAAAAGTTCGATGATTAATAAAGATTTTGTAAACGCAACAGAACCCGTACTCGAGTACTTTCTGTTCAAGATTTTGTTAATGATCGCTGCTCCGTCCCGAGTTGGATCGTATCCGTGTGCCTGCCTTTCTGACGTTTCTTCAATGAGTTCATGCAATGCTCGAGCGTATAAATATACAGCATCATACAGATAGCAAGCGAATCGATTGACCTTAACAAAGTCTTACATCTAATATTCACAAATCATGATAAATCGAAGTTGAACAAAGCTGGTTGGCAAGTACCTTGATCGACCAGGTGTGCTCATGTTTGCTAATACCGAAATTTGACAGATCTTTTACAGCTTGCTCCCAGAACTTTTTAAATCTGAAAAAGAGTTCTCTTAGAACATACACTTATGTCCTGCAAAAGCAGTACAGTAAACGACATTCTGTTCTTACTAAGGTCTCAAAATTGGGACAGGCAATCAAATATGTCACCAAAATAATTTTGGGCTTTTCCCCCCCTTTTTAAGAAGGGGAAAAAAAAAAAAAAAAAATTGGCTTGAATGTGGAACGGGTGAAGCTGCACACAGCTGGAGGATAGGTAAAGTATAAAGTATCATTGTCAATGAATTTATTGGATTCGCAGCAGCTCCTCTTCCCAGGGATAACAATTACATAACAGCTCTCCTATTTTTTCTACCAATCACCAACCTTGAACTAAATAAGACCAGATTTTGGAAAAATAGAGCGTAAAAGTTACTCCCGGTAAGAAAGCAACGCATGAAAACTGCAAGTAGCGACGTGCGGGAATATTAAATGATGGATCTTTAGTGTCAAGTTCTATTCATTTCTGTTTTCATACTATTTATTTTTAATGAACTATACCATCCATTATTCCAAACCTTTCCTTAATTTTTACAGCTGATTTCTTGCAGCGATACTTCTTCTTTTACTGGCGAAAAAAGTTAACCTCTACTTAGAAGACTGCGACGACTGCGACAACGCGTTTCAAATGAGCTTTTTTGGAATTTCCAACGTTCAAAAAAGTCTGAGACGATGCACTTCAAAAGTGCACAAGCTATAATGTAAAAGATTTATTGCGCTTAGAAGTTTAAAGCCTCTAGAAAAACAATGAGACAGCGTGAGGGAATAAAAGGGAGAATATGTGCTGCTTACATGGCGTAACTGCAAACAGCAGATGTTACAAACAAGAAGGAAAAGGTTTTTTTTCACTTTGGGAGTTATCCTTGAATGTACTGCATTTAAAGTCACTAACTTACCTTGCAGAGTTCAGCTCAACCGGAGTTGGAATGATGGCCAATGCTGCTCGCGAATAACCAATAATGCGATGGTCAGAAGAGTTACTCACGTCCCAAGATGATTCCAAGTCTATCATTGTGTCTTAAAGCACTTCCAAATATAAGACAGAAGCAAATATCGTTCAGTTGGTGCATTTTCTGTCTCTTTTTATATTTATGAATTTGTAACAACAAATTCAATTTAACAATTTTTTTAAAGTAGCAAAAGAGTTTTTTTACTGGCAACAAATTCCAATACCGTCACTACAAAAAAAGTTTAAAAAAAAGCAGAGCTGCGGTTGTTAAAATTTGTTGCTGATGATCTTTTGGGGCAAAAACGCATTTCATATTATCCGATGTCTGTCTTCACAAAACAACTCGAATGATAAAGCCGCTTGCTGGTGAACCCTAGGAATGATTTTTTAGGCCTATGTCAGTCTTACTTACTTCGGAAAAAGTGATTATTCATCGCATGATATACGTTTAGCCAGTTGTAGTCGGGATCGAGATAAATCAGCAGGTACTGCTGCGAGTCAGTCAGGCCCAATTTGCCCATCGACATCAAAATTTTTCGAAACAAGCGTACGTTCCCAAATGTGACGTACACTGAAAACACGATTTTATATTGTTATAAGGTCCTGTTTAGCCATATACAGACTCACATCTCGTCATATCCTTCGTCTGCTCAATGACACTGTCAACGAGCTTTTCTGACTGAACTTCGCTGAAGCGAATCACTTTCGAAACATTCTGCACGGAATAACGAGTTTCATCAATGTCCATACGCCCATTTTCTTGGTCTATTGCTTGCTGTAATGCAGATAATCAAATTAATCAGAATTGAAAAAAGTACGTGTACAAATAATTGCTCTTCCTTTGTGTACTCTCGAATAATTCCAATGGAGGTTTGAAGAAAAAATGGTGGAAGCGGAACGTTTTAAACTAGCTAGCGTAGCGTAGCGGTTGTGATCATGTAAGGATCCTCACTACCAATCTCTGCAGTCCGCCATGGTCCTCGATTCCAACCTCTGTCTCCACCGCACCGCTTCAAGCGCAGCCACTTACGCAACTGTCCTTGCTTCATTTCACTTTGACCCGACTATATACACTCTGACTTCCCTCTCCCTTTCCAACTCTATGGCATCGTGTTTATCTTATTGAACACTTTTGACGTGAAGTATATTTTAAATCATAATTAATAGCAAAAGCCGAAGGCAATGCTACAACAGACTTAGTTATACTGGGAAATTATTGTAAAAAATGATATTTTTCCTAAACAAACTGTCTTCGCTTGTAGCTAGAGTATATTATATTCTGCACCCAATTGTTGTAAGTTACAAGAGGTTATGTATTAGCCAAGAAAAAAGGGTAAATACAATAGTTAATATCAAAATTATGCTAAGGATCAGCTGATATGACCTAACACTTCCCTTGAAATAATTCATTTCATTTGATGTCTTTCCTTTTCTACCCTCGTATAAATTCTCCTACAAATAGGGGAGACTATTTATTATTCTTCTATTTCTGTATCTAGTGCTTGCCACAAAAAAAAAACACTTTGAAAGTATTGATTTTTTTAAAACACATTCTATTTCATTAAAATGTAGTAAAGACATAATATTCAAGAGTTGAATATTACTCAGTATTTTTTCTTCGCGTTCTCCATAAATACACGAGGAACACCATTCCAATATGCAGTTAGTTACAGGTTTTCATGCACTCAGTTAAAGGAATGCAAGATTCTGCAAAGAGAACAGGATTTTGCATAATTTTTAGTCTTGGAACTACTGCTGTACCAATGACAGTATCTGACTAATACTGCAAAACAAAATAACGTTGCCTACTTGGTACATGGAAAAGAAATGCACCGTAAAATCCCGTAGATTTAACAAAAAGAAAATCTCGAACTTACCCGAAGCGCTAAGTAAAGCTCTTCATGAGCAGGGTGCTCCTCGTAGATGATCGCAAACTTCTTCCAACTGTATTCACGGCATAACGCAATAAACGCTTTTACAATATCTGTCTCAGCAGGAACTGTGCGCGCAAAAGTGTTGTACCTATAAAACATCTGGTACCTTATCATAACTACTCTTGCCATAACGAAAACAATAACAATATAATTATAGTACTTTAAACAAAACAATATAACTTATGCAATAAACAAAAACAAAAACAAAAATAGGAATTTGAAGAACATTAAGACCAATCATCACCGAAAAAAACCTACTTTTTCTTATCCGATACTGTCTGATCTTTGCACTTGTAACTAATGATCGGTAAATTTTGTGCTGCTGCCATTGTTGCTTCTGTGCGACAGTTCATTTCGGGACCTATGAACACACGCGCACCCATCTTCCAGTGATCCATAAAGTATTGTGTGCCTATAAAAATCGCTCAGTACGTACTCATGACATGTAAAAGTGTTTTTTTTTTCAGGTTAAACAGAACACTGACTTGATCTTAGAGCAATGAATACGGAATCAGAACAGCTGATTTTGCACAGCAAAATTTTTCGCGCCTACGGTAGTGTACAACAAAGACTTTTTTCTTCACCAGCTGCTCAAATATTACTTCCAAGAATTTCCTCACGTGATATCTATGGCGACCATGTCGTTTTGAAGCAAGATTAAAGCCTATTTGTCATCCTCTGGTTGAGGATGAGAGTATTTTTGACGTGTATTATTCCTGGATAATCGCTCTAAGTATGTCAAAAAGTCTCGGATACAAGAGGACCCACCCCAATGAGGCATCAAGGTGAAGAAACAAAAGAAAAAAAAAACAGCGAAAAAAAATTGAGTATAGCAGCCAGCCTGCTGGTTAACACGTTATGCTAGAAATGATGCACCAACAAGAGAAAACTAAATCGAAAGTATGGAGAATTATGAAGCGAAGAACGCAGCTAGAACCATAGAAGATTATAAAAAATCATAAATGGAGAAGTTACATCCATTGCTAACGGGAACGAACTTATGTGGAAGCAACGAAAACAACCGTGCCTGTCCAAAATACGTAAATTCCAGTGATTTCAGATGGGATCATCGTAATAAATTATTGAAGAAAAAAGAGAAAACGTTAGTGAAGAAGAAGAGAAGCTGAATCTAAATGCCCCACTTACTTTGCTTCTCTTTGCCGCAGGTGTTATCAAAAATGTAAGTGAGACGATGATTGGGCAATAAATTTGGGTCCGCATTGATTTCATTTACGGCCACATGCAAAGCACCAGATATCATCGAGCCTAAAAATCAATGATGATCATACTGGCCCGAAGTAAACCATGGCGGAAAAATTCTTTGTTGAAAGGATCAAAGGACATGATCTGAAAAGCCGTAACCAAGGAAAGAAAAAGGAAAACCGTCAGGATTCACTAAAAAGGCGTGTGTGAGTAAGAATTGCTGAACGTACCATCAAAATCTGTGCTGAAGCAGTTGAACATCGTGTAGATTTGTTTGAATCGTTCATCATGAAAAGGGGACGACGACGATGATGAATCAGATCCTCGCGTCTAAGCCAATTAAGCAAATACGTTACAAGCAAATAACGAAACTACGAGAATATTCTTACTCGAGCAATGCTGATAGCTTTCATGAACTCTTCAGGTTGTTCATCTAACCGTGACACAGCAGCAAGATAACTGATTAAGATTTCGTTATCATTAGTCGAGTTGGGATCAAGAAGCTAAAACAAAAATAGTTGAAATGGAAAGAATTGACATAAAATCAGTAGAGATGGATGGATGGATGCTTACAAATGCTTAGACTGATAGCGTCGCGCCTATCTAGTTGAACACATTTGGTGTCTACTATAGAATTCTGCAGCTATCTGCTCCTAAACCTTGCCTAAACGGTTAAGGTGCACGTACACGACAGTATCCATGTAGATAGTGCTGTCAGTTCTGTGATATGTTCACAAGTTAAAGATAAAACCATGATGAAGTAAATCTTAGTCAAAATTCATAAAACACAAAATCATTTACAAGCCGTCAACTCCGCGTCAACTTCGAGGACATAAACAGTACTAATGAAATTAAAATTGAAGTGAAGACGAAATGTAGGAAAAACATACCGCTCCGACGCTAGGCGGAGGTTCTGGTGCATCGATAGTCTGACATTTTAGCAATCGAAGCAAGAATAAAATAAATAATGTAAGGTCAACAAGAAACCCGTCACGCATGATTATCTTTGATTACACACGAACATCACATTGAATCTGAAAAAAAGACTATCTAGTGAAAAATACACAAAATCAACGCTTATAATAATCACGTCTCAACAACTGAATGAAAGAAGGTTATCAAATTAGTCAAACTTTCAGAAAAAGGAGATGAAGCGTATGAAGCAGTTTTTGAAGACCTCAGGTTGAACAGACAGACAGAACGGACAGTTAGGAGAAAACAAAAAAAAAAAAAAAAAAAATGCTCTCAAGGAATCTAACGATATTTGTTGTCATTACACATTAAATTCTAAAAAAAAAAGCTGGATATTCTGAGGAATCATAGCGGCTGAGGCGCAGTTCGTACACTCTATGTCGCAATTCACATGCTGCGCTGCTCTGAACGCAATCGATGGTTTTTTCTGAATAGTAGATTTTTTCTTAATAGTAGGTCTGTTCAATAGACTAATATGCTGGCCTGTTCACACACCAAAATACACAACATTCTGTTCGCAAAGAAATTATCCATATAAATTAACCTTGAAGTTTTTTAAAATTGCTTTGGGCTTCGCGTTTTCTTATTCGAGCAAATCACGACATATTTGTCGAGTTCAATATTTTGATAGTGCTATATCTAAGCGATTTGTGGCCAGTGAGATACGTTCCGGCCGATCGGAACAAAAATAATCCCAGCGCTTGTGAAGTCTGCAATTTTTGTGTGTATAGTAGAGTAAGAACGACATGAAGCACGGTGTAGTTGCGTAAGCGGCTGCGGTCGAAGCGGTGCTGTGGAGTGTAGCGGTTAGGGTCGATAGGAGACCCTTGGTAGTAACACTCATCACTACAGTTCACGATGGTCCCTATTCATTTCCAAACGCAACGCTCCATCGCTCGGCTTCGGCGCAGCCGTTTACGCAACCTCACCGCGCTTCATGTCCTTTCGACACGACTATATACGAAGGACATCTGGAGGAGTATACTGTAGGATTCAAAGGGAGCAAACTATCAAATTCGCACCGCTGACGGCATTTATGGAATAGCTCTCGTTTTCAAATAATGTGCTGACATCACATATTTTATGGGCCGTTTCCTCTGGAAAGATCTCTAAGTATCTTAGTGAGTGGATCCTAACGGTACAAATCAGAAGGAAAAAATGAAGTCATTATGTGAATAAAATAGTCTGATGATGTTTGATGTTGCTCGCAGTTCCATCAGTTTAAAGAAACCACTTCCACAAATCCTAGCATCCGAACGGTCCCATCCTCCATAGAATAACCTCTATCGCGTCCCCATGGAATGAACATTCTCATCGGGTGTAAGAAATTGTCCAGCAGGTAAAGTGCAGTTTTTTTTACTTCCAAAGCGAGGAGCCGGCACAGTTAAGAAAAAAGTGTCGTGAAAGTCGTGAATGGATCGTTCTTGACAGGAAAAACTTCGACGTGATGTGTAGTGACAAGAGAAGGACTGAATTATGATGCAGTGGAGCGGCGCGCTACGTCCTCGACGAAAGCGCGCCTTCGCGCTCGTCTCCACCGATCGATGGAACCGTAATCGATATTGGTGAGTAAACATTCCACTACGACTACTACTATGAAGTAAGCCTTATCATCTGCACCTTCAAGGAAAACTGCAAGAAAAAAAAAAGAGAGAACGGAAAGACAATCCAAGAAGAACATCTAGCATCTTATCGGCGTCATCGCGCCATTGATCGGCGAAGAGGGCACCAATACCCGCTTCTTTTGAGGATCCAACACATCAAAATAAAACATAACAAGATATAACAGGTTCAGCTGCGACTGTATGCTGAAAGCTACCTTCCATAAAATCACGTGATTACTAAGCGTAGGTCATTTTTTCATGTTCAAACACGTTCATTCCGTGACTGCACGTGATAGAGATTCCCCCTTACTGGCCGTAATAAGTCGTATCGTTAAGTACACTGGTGCAGCTAAGTTTGTTTCCTTCTTCTGGATTAAGTGTCCGGAGTGAATCTATTCGTTTGGGATGCGCCACCACGTTCACTTCAATCCAGAATCGTTGGAGGAACGCGTGCCTAGCCTGTACAAGGACTTGTGGTAGCTAGCCGATATGTTAGGTTAGTGATTCTTGCAGACAAGTCTGGTACCAATTTAAGCGACTTGGAGTGTTGGAAGGCTTGGTGGGCACTGGTGCGGATTCGAACGTCTGATCAATCGTTCAGACAGCGGAAAATCTTACCAACTGCGCTACAACCGACCCGTCTTCTGGACATTCGTGAATTACGAGCATATATCCAAATCTAATCGTGGTAGGACCCCAACACCATTTTCGTGGGACGATTCGTTTAACTTTAGATGAACTATAATAAACATAATAAATATATAACAAGTAATATTGAAATGTTTCTAAGTAGTGCTTCTCAACTATTTGACAATGTTTTTTCTTTGTTGTTCTTCTTCTTCGTCCTCTCTGTTATCGCCACTGACGTTTAGCTTAGCAGAACACTGTAACTAACAGAAAAGCATAGGAAGGTGGATTTAGTCGGTAACTTCGGTAGGGCAGTATGAACGGGTCCGCACCCCTGACATTTCTGTAATAACAACCGCTACCGTTTTGTTTTCTTTCTGTTTCCTTCTGTTTACAAGCGTTGTCCAGTATTCGCAGAACGCTTTACGCCTCTCTCACATGAAAATTAGCAAAATTTGTTGACATTTTTTCTCAACGCGAGGCGTGGAATTATGCGATAGGAGTTGGGAATGTATAAGATATTCTAAGTGCACTTAACTATATTGTAATATTAACTATATTGTAATATTAATAATAATAAAATAAAATGATATAAGAAAATATTAGGGCTGCCTTCCACGGATTGTAACACGTATTGTAGGATTAACCTTTATCCTGACCTATTTATCCTAGCGGCTAAAAAGTAATTTCAATTTAGCGAAGCACCTCAAGCTACCAAAAGAAGTAAATGTTCGAAGTCGGTGTTTAGCAAAATTTTCAATGTCGGCTACTTTCCATTATTGTTTAGAGTTTAGAACGTAGTTTGTCAGTGTCGCTGGAAAAATCCAAAGCATTAAACAAATTTAAAGGTCAAAGGCATCAGTTATTCAAACAAGACAATTCTTTACACTGATAAGATTGACGAAATAGAACTGTGAGAAGTGGATTGCTAGCAAAATATAAAGTAACTTTTTACATCCATATAAGTAATTATGATCATTAGAACATAATAATAGTAATAATAATATTAATATATTAGAACACTTCATTCGATCACTTTTGTTCGGTGTAAAGAGTTGCTTCTTCCTGTAAACTGATGCCTCACCTGCGCCCGATATCTTTAATTCGTGGATGTGGAAGTTAGGGTACCTGCGAACTACGTTCTGGATCTTATCTAGCAACGGAGATGAGTCGGAAACTTCCCATTGCCTTCAAAATAAAAAAAAAGAAAGGAAGGAAGAGGACGTGAGAAGAACGAAATTACTTGACATAGGAGTTTTTGTCTGAGGTTTTTTCCCAAGATTTATAACATTGTTGCACGAATTTTTTCCATTATAGGATCCTTGGAATCATATAAATCTTTAAAAATCATATGACACCTTTCCAATTCACCCTTAAGAATACAAATATATATATATATATATATATATATATATATATATATATATATATATATATGTTTAACAACGTTCCCATATCAAATGTTGGAATTGGATTTGCAATGAGTTGGTGCAAAGTACATATGCAAGAGCGACAAGACCACAATACAATGAAAAAAACAGCATCGTGCACCGAACAAAACAAATTGCACGCGCGAGAACGCGTTCCATTTGCAGACAAACGGAAGACAACGAGAAATGACAACAAGGATGAAAAAAAATGGAACTATATTGCAGCGCTGCAAATCGCATTGCAAAACGAATAGAATTAGAAAACCGATTCAGTTTTATTTATGGAAAAATTCATATTAAAATGCAAATTATAAGCTTAGCATGCTCCGGCCGATTCAGTTTCGACATAAATTTGATGATAATATCTAAGAAATTTTGTGATCGAAAGTTCATTTGAGTTATTTTTTAAAATGTTACAAGATCAGGAGTTCATTTAAGCTATTTCAAAATAACAAAATATGGTTAGTTATAATATAAATATTCAACTTCAAGAAAAAAAAAACTCAACTTATCGCGGACTGGACTTCTATTTTCTATAAATCTATTAAATTATTATTATTGAGATCCAGGATTATACTCTAAGATCCATATTAATTAGAAAAATTCAATCCTCACCTTACCTTGAACTTACGTACATATCTGGACTATTCTGAAGGTGAAGTCTGAAGGGAAACATCGTCAGCAATTATCGGACCAACTATACATTGTTGGTATGGGATTCTCACTTCAGTTCTGTTCCCGGAGCAAAAAAAGACGGAATATTTTCGTTCATGAGAATGATGTAATCGAAGGAAAACCTTGGAATATATGTGGTTTGCAAGGATTTCACAAAAAAAAAGACTTATTATACTTATTAGATTATCAGAAGGCCATTTTTTTTTCTGAAAACAACTAGTTCCAGACTGGATGAGTGTGGAGGAATGTAACTGTGTACATATTTGTGGAACACACTGCGATGCCCACAGTTAGCTGCTTATTTACGGACACAAAGAAAAGTTGCAGGAGTGCACAAAGAAAGGGAAACTAATGGAATGCCTGATTCAAGGCAGAGGTTCTGTACTTCTTTTTAAGACTATAGAGGACTTTATTGCACAGCATATTGTTTTTCTTTATTCTATTATACTCAAAACTAGTCAAATTAAAGAATGTTTCGATTTTAATACAGTATGACAAACTTTTGAAGTCTTGGAAATTGAACTGCTGACAGTTTTCCTGGCTTTTAGAGATAAAAAAGTAGTAAAAATAGGCATTAAGATACAGGAATTATTAAGGAAGAAGTTCTAAATCCTTCAAAATCTGAAAAATAGTAGTATGTCGATTGCTAGCCAAGGAAAAAGTAGAGTTGGCTTCAAATGAATTATCGATCGACAGCAGCAGATATGAAGAGGGGATTTTTATTCACAACGATAATTAATGTAATTAATGTAATTATTGTATTCTGCTAGCAAAAAAGTGAACAAATCCCGAAAAAAAGAGGAGAAGAGGATCGCAACGGTTTATCAACTAATTTTTCTTTAAGGACATGAACCACATATATAGAGAATTTTCTCTTTTTTACTTCTTAAATTTGTCCACTCATCTATGTATTCACTCAGTACCCTCAAAATTAAACTGAATTTTACCAATAAATCAGGAGAGACTTTAAAGTGATAACGAGTCATTAAGAGGAGAAGAAAGGGGAAAAAAAGAGATTCTGAATGTAAATCGGAACGAATACTGATCGGGAACAAAATCACACTATCCATGTTTGAGCGTTAAGTCTCAACGATCCGAATACAGAACGTTGAACACCACAACGACCTCGTTTCCTGCAGGGAAATGTCCCATTACAAAGAACGCTGCGTTTTTTTTTGTCGCTATCTCTTCCCTTCACCTCACAGTCTTTTGCTGCAGCTTGCAAATGCAATGGGAGGCACTAAAACGTCTCTAATGATCCATAAGGGAAGTTTTTTTTTCTCCTCCTCTGCATGGATACTGTAATTTGCATGCGGCCGAGTGCAATTAAATCTGCACTGTTCATGGCTTTGTTCACATTTTGCTGTACACGCTAGTACGTATTAGGATGTTTTGAAGGATTCCAATAATATACGTATATATAAATATAAAATATACAAATATAGGCATAAAGCTGGGCGTAGATAGATGTGTCCAGATTACGTGCTGCATTGTCCTAGTTATCCATACTTTTTCAATTCCCAGTAGTTTTTCCACACTGGTTTCACGCATCTGAAAGAAGCAATCACAAAATCTCATTCGTCACGGACCCAAACCCTTTTCCAAATGATTGAAGCTTCATGGAAAAGCGGATTACATCGGTTAAAAACTTGTTAAATAAAAATATCCACGTTAAATCGAAAATCTTGAAGCATGCAAAGTTGAAAAAAACATGAATTTCTAAGAAACTAGCAATTATTATCAGTATTTATGATAGAAATTGAATAAACACGGTTTCAAGCATGTATTGAGATGTATAGATAATTTTTTCTCTGCAGAAAAAAATACAATTTCCCTTTTGTATTTTTGTCAAAAACAAAAGAGAAGTACAAAATAACATTCAGTTAATGTAGACATAAGGAACGATTTTTTTTCCGACCTCCTTGTGACTTAAGAAGATTGAGGAAAAACCTTAGAAAATTTGTGGCACCAGCAGAATTAGGTAAACATAGCTCTTGTTAAAGATTTTTTTCTAAGGATTGTACTACGGAGGAAATTTGATCACATTTTTTTAAATTTAAAAAAAATGTGATCAGAAATAAAGTAAATTAAAACGAACGGAGAAGACCAATACAGAAGCTTTACGACTATTCAATTCGTTTCGAATTCGGTCGAATATTTAGATTATAATTCATTTGAATTTGTGCGGAAATAAAAACTATGCGCATTCTTTTCCATTCTTTTGAAATCGCATGATCTTTCTGTAGAAACAAAAAGCGGACAAATTTGAGAAACAGCGAAGGACACAGTTACTAAAATTACAAATGGCAGAACAAAAGACTTGAGGTTTTTTGCTATAAAGGTAAGTAGTTTTTTTTTCAAATGAATCACCAGAAATCTCCCGAAATTGATTTTCAGCAAGTGCGCCGTTAGGGATGCGACATTATTGGATCATCTAGAGTAGCGCAGGGTTTTTTTTTAGATCAGTAACTTCCGCGTATGTATTTATTCCGGAAAATAGGAAAGAAATAAATAGAGATGCAAGATATTTCCTTTGATAGTGTGTTCTGCAAAAAATAAGAAGAATACATGAGAAAAAAATTCCAAAAACTCCCAATCCAATCTATCAAAGCTGTTGCTGTGTGATCGATGATAATCTACTAACATCTTTTTCTAGAAGGAGACACATATGGATTGAAATTAGGATCATGCTTAACCATGTAATTAATTTCACGCACATCACCATATTTATAAACTTATAAACTTAGGTTTCCGTTTCGAAGAGCTCATAAATACGGAAAAATGACATTTCGAAAGTCATTTTCCTTCAAAGTTTCGAAGCTTAAGCACAAATACGTGGGTGGATCCTTGAAGGCATCACCCCACGAATCTGAGGTGGTGCAGATTTCAGGTGGAGTATTCGTATACGGGATGGGAAACTACGGAGAGGGAGGTGATTCCGTCCATTTCTTGCCAATTGTCGTAAAAAACGGCCCGGAAGATGCGGCGCGGCACAAGACTGGCGCGCTCCAATCGAGCCTCTTGTACAAAATGGTGCGCCAAAACGAATGAAGCCGCATTTTCGTTTTTTACGGCAATTAGGAAGAAATGAACGGAATCACCCCCCTCTCCGTAGTCTCCCATCCCGTATACGAATACTCCACCTGAAATCTGCACCACCTCAGATTCGTGGGGTGATGCCTTTAAGTACTGGTCCTAAAATCCAAAAGCCATTCCATTAAAAAAATAACAAGCAAAAATAAAGTCTTATTTCTTCATTTTTTTGGAAAGGAATGATGGAATCCATCATTTGGTAGACGTGATATTTTCTATCAAGATTAATCGAATTCGAATCCAGAGGATTGTTTTTTTCTGCGGAATTCTATGCAGAAATTATACGTAATTAACTTTTGCATATTTTCACAACAAAAGGAATTCAATATTGAAATGAGAGATAAATAAGAGCGCAAAGAATGTTTTCATAAACGTTTTTCTGCTGTTTTTTTTCTTTTAAAAGAGTAAACTACAGTACTCATAGAAATTCAAAAGAAAAAATCAACAATCACCCGTTTCATGTTCAACTGCTTATGTTAAAGAAATTTCCCAGAATCTAAGATAGATAAGAATCCTTCAACGTATTTGTTTGTGCTTGAGCCATTTTTGTTTATGCAAATGGACAACAATATGTAATATGATCTCATGATTAACGGGTTACTGGCTTGGAAAGAAAATTTTGAATAGAAAATAGCAGGAGATAGGAGGACATTTGAAGTTTGATTCATCTGAATTGATCAATCACTAAAAATAGAAGCTATTCAATATATGTTAAATTTTTCCAATGCACGCTCATGCCATATAATCATCCTATTGTACTTAATAAACATGCACAGCATTATTGAATGTTCTGACAATGAATTATGAAATAAACGACGAATACACAAGGTTATACATGAAATATTCGCCTCGACTGATCCATCACAGATCAACATGAAAAAAGTTTAATTATTCTTTCTTTTTCTCATTCCTGTTTCGCAAAGTAATCTTTAAAGGCATCACACCACGAATCTGGGCTGGTCCGGGTTTCAGGTGGATTATGGAAGAGGTGGAAGATTATGGGGAGATGGGGTCCATCCAGAATCTGTGAAACTCGCCCTCTTCCCACTGCGCCACATCGGAATGCTATTAATATTATTATATATTATGCAGTATTATTGAGTAATATAAATGCAAATATTATCATGAAATTTTATTAGAATGTTAATTCTCAAAATATCACTCATTTACTTGTGCTGTTGAATTTTTCCGGATTCAACTTCGGTTTCCTTCCGTCGAATGCCCTTGAAATTTCAATCTTTAAAGGCATCACCCCACGAATCTAAGGTGGTACGGATTTCAGGTGGAGTATTCGTATACAGGATCGCAGATTATGGAGAGAAGGATGGTCCCGTCCACTTCCTAATTCCTAATTGCCGTGAAAAACGTAGCGGAAGATGAGGCTTCGAGTGTTCCGGGGCGCTATTTTCTACAACGAGTTCGATTGGAGATTTTCCAGCCCTGTGCACGCGCCGCATCTTCCGGACCGTTTTTCACTGCAGTTAGGAGGGAATGGACGGAATCACTCCCCTCTCCATAATCTACTATGCCGTATAAGAACACTCCACCTGAAATCCGTACCACCTCGGATTCGTGGTGTGATGTCTTTAAATCATCGGAATGTAAGGGATGGAATTCCCTTAGCTATAAATCATCGAATACATCGATGGAGAGTGTAATAATTGTGCGATCGAAATCAAAGAATAGGAATAGAAATTTAGATAATGATCAAAACGCTAAAAAATAATCATTTGAACTTGATTATTCAGTCTACAGTTGAGAGTTTCAATAAAATATCGTTATAGAAAGTGCATTTCAAACCGGTACGTTTGCAGATGGAACAAAAGCCTTCTGTTACTCCCCGTATGTAATGCTTTAAACTACATTACGCAGTGGAAATGCACTTTACAAGCAAAACATTGAACGTCAATGAAAGGAAAATACGATTATACTAGGAAGTGCGAGGAAATATACATTAATATATAAATATGAGCACGATTCACTTCAATGTAACAGCTACTTTTGATAACTGATAAAAGAGAAAATTTTCAGCGATGAAAACGCTGAGGAATTGGGTTCGTAGATGACAATTGGAAGAGATGATGACGTGGAAAGTGAAAATTGCGAATTCCCTTCGTTGTGTGTAATGACAAAACAAAACCAGCAGAACAACCAATATTCATACAGTTTTCTTATGAGAGGAGGAAACTTGGAGGAAAGTTTGGGGCTAAAGATTACGGTATTGCTCACCATCTAAATCACATTTTTTTAAAACACGTTACGGATGTACACGTAGTTGTATTATGTGTGTGTTTCCTAAATATGGAGTTAAATAAATATGAAGGAAATAAATATTAGATAAATATACAATTTTATGAGGTCAAATAGCGTCTGGGAAGATGAATTACAGAAAATTATCCGCTAATATTAATCCTTTACTATGGGATCTATTTAAAATAAAAATAATATTAAACAATACAATAATAAACAAAAATAAAAATAATACAATGAAATAATATTTAAAATATA
Organism: Necator americanus; assembly: GCF_031761385.1. Classification (NCBI taxonomy): domain Eukaryota; kingdom Metazoa; phylum Nematoda; class Chromadorea; order Rhabditida; family Ancylostomatidae; genus Necator; species Necator americanus. The sequence continues at coordinate 38,362,663 of NC_087372.1, forward strand.
AAAAAAAACTGTTCTAAACTATATATGAGCAGCACCGCAATTTCTGCCTCAACCCCTATCCTCCTCTATAAGAATTTTTTATAACAATTATTCTATGATACTAATATTTGGAACAGATAGAGAGAGAGCTCAACATTCCGAAAAAAGAATAGAACCTATGTGAAAAAGACCGGCCACTTGGGACACGTCCCAATGTGAATATGTTCAGAAATTTTAATCAACAATAAACAATAAAATTCAACAATAAAACCACTATAAAAGACGTTATCAACTCTGACTAGGGACTGATAACGCCCTATAATTTGCGTGTTCTAAAACCTTAAAATAAAATATTTGAAATTGGTAAGGTAGTGTGGAGAAAGCGCCATTCCTCTGAAGATGCAATGAGGTAAATGAACAGAGTTCTCGCCTTCCCTTCTGACGATTTTCGATTTTATCGACTATTCTCAGTTTGGCGATAAAAATCACCTATGAGAATCTTTACTCTTTCATATCTTCCCGTTCCTTCCACATCGATTTCCTTGCAGCAATAAGGGTTCCTTTATCAGTTTTCGTTTGCGGCAAGAACGGTTGAAGAACGAAAATTCCTAAGCGATATTTTATTAAATATTATGTGAACGATTTTTAAAAGATAAAAGGTCCCCGTTAATGGAAAGATAAAATCAAAGAGAAAATAAAAGAGAGAAAGAGGAGAGTATCCGGTCTTTTTGTCCCAGTTATACGGTTGTTAAGCTATGAGTAGCATGGTTAAATTTGGTTAGAACATTTCTTACGAAAAAAATTCTAAAAAGATGCAATTATTTCAAAAAAGCATTAAGAAAAAGTTGTTATTTTTATGCATGCAAACGTCACTATCGCACGTATATAATAGTATTAATCCAGAAATAGCGACATAAAGACAAATCCCCGATTGAACAAGCATTTAACACCCTATGCCTATGACGTTAAGTTCGTAAATGACGCCGAGAACCGGCTAATCTCCAGACTATCCGATAAACAGAGTTGTTGCGGAGTTGATGAACGAACCATGTTGAACAAAATCTAAAGAGCAAACTCGTAAGTTTCTTATACGCTAATAATTGTAAACGTACTAATTAACTGGAAACAGATAATTCAAATCCATAGTCGATCTATAGATTCGTTGCAGACGCGTCCAGATTCTGGCGGTAAAGTAACGAGAGACCATCATTTTACAACTTGATTCAATAAAATAAAAATAAGATAAACTCGAGGCCTCGTTGTCCTTTGCATATGTTTCAGATCTGAGAAAGAAAAACTTGTTCAAATAAGGGCCGACGCCCGAAATAGTAATTTAGGAAAAGAAGGAGCGTAGAAAGAGAAAGAAAAGAAAATAAAAAAAATAATAGAGGCAATAAAATCTACGGTTTTCCCTACATTTTCTTTTATTTTTCTACTAATTAGTTTTTGAGTTATTAGTTATTAAATACTAACTGCAATTTCTAGATTTTGCGAAGGACAAGAACAATAAGGATTGTATTTTACTAGCAGAAAAATGAGCAGAAAATCATCTGAGAAAATCCCTAAACTGAAATTGGCATATCGTTTCCAGCCAAAAATGGATGTTATATATTAATTGTTATATGATCCAACCTTCAAATCAACGGAAAAAAGCAGAAATGAAAATATGAAAACTTTTTTCGAAACCATTATTTGATCCTATGTATCCTGACCCTTTGTACAGTATGATTGTCATGGAAAGAGTTCCTCACTAAAATCCATGCATCCGCATCTGTCAGTTTGAAAAAGAATGTTACGCACTGAACGTGAGCAAGCGTTGTTACGTTGGAAAAACTTGTACTTTGAAGAGTATCTACCGATAGATTGTCGAAAAAAGAAAAACTGATCCTAGAGTTGCATGGATTCATTACACTGTGTGCATGCTACACGCTCACGATTCTCAGTGCAACATTTTTCAAACGATGGATACGACTGTCTCAAAATTTTCGATCGATCAAATTCTTCAGAATTTTCGTTCTATGAGTCGTTCGGCTGCGACAACCGTGCATGTGCGTAGGCGTTGACACATCGCTATTTGTGTGGAATTCACTTCCAAGGAACCCCGCCATCCTGCATCTAATCGTATTAATTTCACAGCAGTGTTGCAGTCGCAGGAATAATGCGAATTCCAGGAGGATAATGAACTTGGAAGTCAGTATGTACCTAGATAAATTCGAATCCACCTCATGAAATCTCTATAGAACGTCCTTCGTTATAATACCCGACTGTGGCGCTAGTAGCGGTTGGGCAGCGTTTAGAATAAGACTAAGACTAGGAGTTATGAACTTGTCTAAGTAAAACTGGTACCTTTTGAATCAAGTATTTATCTATTTATTTATTTACTACGCTAGGCAGAGTCCCAGAAAAATGAGTTAAGGAGGAATATGAGTAGATAAACTAAATATATAGTAAAAAAAAGAGCAAAAATAGCACAAAAAAGGATCTGTCCCGTTTACGATACCGGCACAAAGGTGATCTAGTAGTCAAACGCGCTCGAAATTCAGGAAGTTAGATGTAAAGAGTTAAAGGAAATTTGAAAAATAAATAAAAATGTAAGCAGACTATAGATATTAATCCATGCATCTATTCACATCAGCCAACAAGATCTGCTCCTCCTCATAGAAGTCACAGATGCAGGCAGCATCGGGAGTTTGGAAAAACCGGGTTCACCTCGGGTCAATAGATGTAACCAAGAGATAAAAAAAACAGTAATATCTAAGTACATTAAGTAATAACTAAATATTCAAATGATATTTAAGTTTGCTAAAAAGAAAACTAGCAGAGGAATATCATCAATGCTGGACCAAAAGTTTCAGGAATAAGTCTTTAGGAGACATTGTAATACTTGTCTATTCCCTGGTAATAAAGTAAAAAGCGAATAGTTTAATTCTAATGATTCCCTATAATCTGTACCCAACTATGTCCATGATTTACAGGAATAGCTTCTGAGGTATCATAATAATAGCTGTGGGGACATCCGTGTAGTCAGATTCGATTATTCGTGAATTCGAATAGCGAATGGGAACAGCGTGAATGAAAGACGGGGACGAGCGGTATGCTATGCTATGCAGGTGGAACAAGATTAACGACTTAAGCGCTGGATAGACATGTGATGTTCGACTGATTCCACGGGACCCCGTGCTGTGCCAGCGGCTACACAATTATTTATCTATTTGTTTACTTAAGAATTGATTTGAGGATACAGGAATAAATTTGTTTATTTCATCTTTTTTTATCACTTATACCAATCCTGCTATGTTCCTTCCGTGTACCTGCAACAATCATTTTACTAAATAAATGAACAAATATAAATAATGAATTGAATAAAATAAATAATAAATATAAAATTAGATTAATATTAACTTAACCAATACAAAATATGTGCGGAATTCTCCATTTCTTAATGAAAGCTATTAATAAGGTGTTATTAATGGCATAATTCTACATAGACGGTGACTTTGACTTTTTTGAACCTCATAAATTATAAAATCCCTCATTTTGACCTCATATCTCGACTTCAAATCGACATCAGAGGATTGAAGAAGATTCGGGGTAGAACTGTTATAAATATAACTTCAAATAACATTTATCGTTCTGATGTTATTGAATACTGTAGCTTTTCATTCCTAATGCGCTCCTAATGTGTTGTTTAATGTTTATGGAATTTGTGGGAAAAAATGAAGAAAGAACATTTACAACGATTTAGCAGCTAAGTTAATGCAAGATTTTTAAAGGAGTTTTTTTTCTCTCTGGAAATGTTAGTAATACTGCAGCATGGGAATTGTCCCGGGAAAAAAGAAATGCTTTTGTGGGGCTTCGTCATATCTTTTTCAGGATAATTCCAAGGTATTGAACGTAGAGGTTTTCTTGAGACATATTGTGGATAGAGGCGAACCATAAAAGAAACAAGTTTTGATGTATCTATTTAAATTTCGGAGAATTATCCTAGAAAAGGTTGTTTATGATTTGTGATCCGCAATCGTTTGTGGCTTCTCGAAGAATCTTGAGAGAGGAATTTGAAATAGGCGGGAGAAAAAAGCAGATATCCAGGAAGAGAATCCAAACATAGATTAAGAAACGAATACAACAAGTGCTGTGAAGCATAGTCGAGTTGAAAATTAATGATTTTTGGTGCATTTGCACAAGTCGAGTGATACGTGCGGCTGCAAATATTGGAATGCTTCGGTATCGATTGAAAACACACCACAGCACCCCACCTGCGCAGCGTTACTCAGTTCATCGCAAGGATTCTGTGCACAATCTTCGAAGTTACGTTCCATTCAGAAGTAAATGAAGACGTATGAACGTATTTTGCAAGGATTATTTGCAAGAACCGCGAAAAAAATCCAGAAATCACATGGATCAGAAGCACCAGAATGATCATTTCAGCAGACATAACAACTCCACACACACACACATCCTGTCCAAGTGACGAAATAAAAACATCAGAAGAGGATCAGCGATGAAATTAGCGGATGAAGCAGGTCTTAACAGCTGTTTGAGTGACGGACGCCACCCTACATACACATACACATGCGTCTTCGTTTCATCCGAGAACTCGTGGAAGTGCAAGTTCTGAGCTGCTCCGTTCTGAGTTGCAAACGGATCAATCTAGAGCCTCTCCTCATCCATATTTGTTCTTGGACTTACAGGTGATGCTTCACGTTTTCGCTATGAGTCCTAGAAAGTATTGTATGTCCGGAATCCTAGCTGCTAGTGGGAAGAAATAAACTGTAGTAAATTTCCCCCGAAAAAAGTAATCACCACATTAGACATCAGGTTTTTTTTTCAACGTTCTTTATATTTCGATATTTATAGAGCTTAGGGACCGGTGAGCACTGAGCACTAAAGACTCAGCGCAGCTATGGATTTTGAATCATACTGGATTATCGCTGGAAATTCTAAGTGAAAATCTCTCCTGGAATCCACGTTTTTTCGCCGCTAAATTAAATTCTATGACGTTATGGAAGTTTTGCAAGTTTTTGGCGAATTGCGAATATGCTCCAGTGCCTTACTTGGTTGAATATTTTAATTGAAAAAGAGAGCAAAGTTATTGGATCCTCAATAAAGGTCAGTGGAGACTAGTGGAAGAATTCCAGGCTGAACTTGGAATGGTAACTGATGTGAAGGACGTGGAAAGACTAAGGTAAAATTAATAAATACGTTATTTATTGGATCTGGAGGGGAAGAGGAAGTTAGCAAGCGAGAAAAGAGTGTTAACCGCTAATAAATAAATCCATAAATAAATTCCTGGGAAAAAAAACGTAGCAATCGAGGAGAGTTCTTGCAAATTATTAGTAGAAAATTGCAATTCGCAGCAACCGGACAAGGCGAACAGGTGATCGATAAATACACGCGGAGACAGTGCGATGACGCAAACATAGCAACGATATATACGAAAATATCTAGGATAAGTGAATTCATTCAGGAAGAGACGCGGATATTACACTGGAAATCCATCTCGACATCAACAACAGGAGATTATTCTCATATTATTTAAAAGAAAAAAAAGACTTGCAAATTTACTGGTAATTACCTTACAAAACGCCGCAACAATGAAACTCATCCACTGATAATTTCCCCCCTCTGTCGGAAGAGGAAAAACCAATCGGGAAAGTATTAATAGGCATCTTTTCCTCACAATGAAAATAACTCAAAATGGAGAGTAGACGGAAAAAATTGTTAAATCCTTAGCTAACAGTGAATTCCCCTCTGATTTGTACATATAAAAATTGCAATTAAATTAATCTTATTATCCTATTAAACTTGTAATTATAAAAATTATAAGCTGTGAAAGAAAGAGAAATTACAATCCAGGCGTTTTACTACTGATGTCCAGAGCTAGAATTTTTAATGAATGCTTTCTGAGTCATCATAATTTGGACAGCACGATAACTGGACCGTGCTGCCCAAATTCTGCTCAAAATTAAATTAAATTAACTCAAAATTAATCAAAATTTCTATAGTAGAGGATCACTGCGATATGAAACTACGAATAGGTTTACTGACTATTCAAAGTGGCGTAAACATATCTTTTATGGATATAAAAAAGTGGTAAATTGCTCGGAAACCGATGTGGTATACTAGTTTTGACAGTACTATCCAAATTTTCCAGTTTAATCGATCCCAAATGAAGTGATTAACTGTAACTATGACACTGTACTTTAAGGGATCCGATTGTCCTTGATTTTCTCCCAATTTAACTACATTTCTCTTACATGTTTGAGGTCATAGTGGTAGAAATTAGGAAATTATCATATAATTGGATTAAAAATTCATAACTTTCATAATTTCTACCACTATGATTTAAAGCTCTTTTTTTTATGAAGTTTTAAATCATAGTGGTGGAAATTATGAAAGTAGCAGTAATCACCTTTAAAGTGTGGACTTTAATACTTCACCACCGGATTTATTCCATGGAGATCACTGATAGTAGGCGAAATTGAACAGAAAAAAAGGACAACTCCATGGAAACGCACTAATTAAATGGCTGAAAGTTTCTGCATAAGTTTTTTATTTGTGAATTCCTCTTGCAATTTTTTTTTGTTTCTGTTTGATTGAAAAATTTTAACAATATGAGAAATTAGAAGGGAAAATTTTTTATTTTATTGCCATTGTTCCTTCAAGCGATGCGTGCAGGTGCGATAGGAATGTGCACTTTATCATCAAATATTGAAATTTCTAGGGCATTCGATGAAGGAAATCGAAGTTGCTTCCGGAAAAATTCAACAGCAAAAGTAAATGAGTAATATTTTAGATATTATTATTCTAATAATATTCTATGACAATATTTATATTTATATTCTTCAATAATACTGCATAGTATAAAATAATATTAATAGTATTCCGATGTAGCGCAGTGTAGGGAAGAGGGCGAGTTTCACAAATTCTGGATGGACGACGATGGTTCGAAACCAATCAAAGTCGACTAAACGGTTGAACCCTCAGCTCTCGTTAAATGTAATTTATTTGTCTGAGAGGATAAGAGATGCAGATGGAATTTTTATAATATACATAGATTACAGCAGTAATGGCATGTAATAAGAAAAAAAAATGGCTTAGCGGATTTGTTTACCCGATGTGTTATCCACAATTATCCGTATTTCAGCTTCGTTATCGTCTCGTCACACATTTCATTCATTTTTATTTTTGTAATGTAGGTACAAAAATTATTTCAGATATGTGCTAAACTATTTTCCTTTTACTCACCCAAAAGTCGTTTTCTTCTCTAACAATTTATTCTTGAAAAGCTTCCGGAAAACGTGAGAAAAAGATCTATTTATGAGCGCAAAAGTTATTTGACGCAAAACTTTCGCTATTTACTGCAAATTCCACAAAAATTAAAAACAATTAAAATTTTCGAGGAAATCTGGTGCTAAACCTATGGGATTTTGTCATGTGAGGATTTGGGTAAATAATTCAGCAAGAAGAAAAAACTGCAACAATATCCATAATGAGGAGCTGGCAGTTACATATAATTATAACAAAAAAAAGAGAGGAAAGCAATTTCCCTCCAATTTGTGAAATCGAAAATCTGAATTTGAATTGATTGAAAAACATAATTGTGGAATCTCTACAAAACGAATACAGTACGAAATTGAAATTTCTAAAATATTACTACATTAATTAGTCAAATATTACTACATTAATTATTACATTAATTCTTTTTCCTGAATAAATTGGAAGAAAATCAAATTGGAAACTCTAGCAGGATTGAAACGTTTGACTTTCAATGAATCTCGGCAGAGTAAGATGTCGTATTGGGTTTTAGTGAGCTGAACAAGAGATTGTTTAAGATGTAAGATGCAGCAATCCAGGAATTTGACGTCGTTAGGAATCCGCGCGAAGATTTAAAGTTACGGTTGTAGAATTCGGGATCAGGAGTGATTCCGTTCATCTTTCCCCAAAAAAACGCCGTGGAAAACTCCGTGTTCTACCACGTGTTCAGTTGCTACGCTCCATCCATGTACACGCGCCGCAACCACAGCTGCGCAGCGGTCGAAGGCCAACGAGTTCTCCTCGACAGCCCATTCAAGTAAAACCAACGAATAGGTTGTTGAGGGGACCAGAATGTGTACACAGAGTGACGTTCTAACGTTCCTCGTAGGAAATAAAGCGGTTCCCACGCCGTTTTTAGCACGATTCGGGAGAAGTGAGCAGAACCGCCTCTGATCCCGTAATCTACAACTCCATCTCTAGCTTTTCCCGTGGATTCCCTCACAACTTGGAATTATGTTAGATTCGTAGTATGCTGCCTTTAAATAATTTTACTGGTCAACGTTTCTGCAAAATCGCCTTTTCTAGAGCCTGAAATGGACAATTCAATCCACAACTTAGGCGACCGAACCGCTCCAGAACTAAACCGATAAACTCTAAGCCTATTTTTTCGATCGTCAACTTAGCACACACTACACTGAATGCTCATCATGGATCGGAGACGCTTAACATGGACCACTGAGACTGATCAAGCTCATTAGAAATCAATAAAAATAAAATTAAAAAAAATAGAATAAAAAAATAAATGATAAAAATAAAATAGATGTAAAAAATTCGACATCTATCGAGATTGCCGGACCAACTAAGTGACTGGCCCGCCGTATTCGTTCCGGATAAACGCTGTGCGCATGGATCAATGGAGGAAGAGAGTGTGTACACGACGCAAAGAAACAGCGTGCGGTGCGGCAGAAGCGCTGCGGACGTACGGATGAAGAACTCCAGAGTAGAAGAATACATAATTAATATCTTCCTAAAACGTAAATTCCCTCTTGATGGATTTTTACAATAAAAAAATTTCACTTCCAGTATTAATGGCTAATTTCTAAGTGTATACTGCTTCTGTATAGCGCATTCATGGTTATTTGTATCACCACATCATTGTTTACTATCCATCCTAAGCTGGTACTCGGAAAAAGCTACCGTAGTTACCGCGACAATTATCACGGGATGTAAAATTAAGCGATCCTTCAATCCGGAAAAAAGCTGATATTGTTTGCGGATTCACTCGTTCATCGTTATTGAGCGATAAGAATGTAATTATATTTTTTCATCGGGCCAAAGCAAGGAAACACCAAAAAACCGCGCTGAGACTTGAAAGATAAGGACATAATAAATAAGAAATAAACAAGTGATAATAAAGGAAAACATCATGACGGGACAGCTTTTTTGAGAGGAATTATCACAGGTATAGAGAAAGCATCTTATTATTACAGTAATCCATCTCAGAAAAAATGATATTGATCGAATTCTGATATCAATCATCAGCTTATCTGAGAATTATTGATGTTGGACCAATGAGAGCCTAGTGAAAAATTTAACCGTATCACGAAAAAAACCAACGCTCAAAATCTCAAATTTGTTTACAAGATGAAAAATATGGTTGATTGCATATGATTTCAACGAACTTCATTTTTAAATGTGTTACTGTTTGTGAATTGTTCTTCAGAAAATACTGTATTTGTAGAAATGGAAAGAAAAGCAAGATTTTAGAAAAAAAAACAAACATGGCATTCACAGTTTGCTAGTTTCGACTTCTTTTCAAGTATTGAGCAGCAGTGAAGAAAGCGATAAGGAATTAGAATCAAAATCAATACGCCTGTAAAAGTGAACGGATTGATTGATTGATTAAAGCTACAGTATGGAAAAGTTCGATCGGAACCATAAAAACTATAGTCTATTTTATCCATCAAAACTGATCCGAAATGAACATCATATCGGCTTCGATCGATAGTGTCAATGATACATTAAAAGCTTAATCATATTAATAAAAAAGGCAAGATAGGTAGATGGATTAAGGAATAAGTGGTGTGAGAAAGAAAAGTAGGGAAGTGTGATGAGGAAGAATACGACGAAAAAGGAAATTTCCAACAAAAGATCCCGTATACAGCAAGGAATACGGTAACGTATATAACATTGACATATTGTTGCTAGGATGGGGCATATTGCGGGCACATGAATAACCAACAAATTCGGCTCGCTATAAATTCTGAGCCTTATGTCAGATGACCTAATATTGATGTAAACACAATGTGAGAAAAATCAGAAGCGTGAAGACATTTTCTGGAAAAATCCCACAGCGGACGAGACGGTTAGGCGGTTACGAATTACGGCCGAATACTAGCAATTAGGGTGACGGAAAACGATTTTTTTGACCGGGTTTCTTGAACTTTTTTTGTTGGATCGCTTGACTAGATGAGCGATTGGCATACGGTAGGAGGTCTTCATGTGGAAATAATGTCATATTATAGAAGAGAACAGTGTTTCAAGAGAAGTGTCACGATAAGAAAATATGCATTTTCTACAGTTCTCACTAAGAAAATTCTGGAAAACTGCGAAAACAAAGGTGAATATAACTCTGTAATCCTTCCCTCACCCCTCTCCATACGTCCCTTAGCACTATCTTCGTATCGCTATGTATTATCGTGAACGAAGCATTTTAGATTAAGACAAAAAATAGTGCAAAATTTTATTGACGTATTTTCTTGCACAAATCTCGTCACGAATTATTTATTCGATAATGAATAAATGAATGGAGCAAGTTATTTTATTTTATTCACGTTATCATTATTTTTTTCCACGTGCAAAGCATGCATAATTTTCTTTCCATTTTCGTGCTATCCAGCATATGTCAAGGTTGAATTTTTGATAGTTTACGCCCAGGATATCGTTTATATCCCAGGTGAAACAAATTAAAATAAATATTGTGTGTTTGGAACAGTGTGAAGCGTCGAAGAGTGCGCTGAGTTCCAGAAATTTCCACTTCAGATAAAATATTAAGTAAAATAAATCCTGGCACCTCTTTCTGGACTCAAATGTTACTATCTTAAATGCAAGTTTTGTAAGTAATACATAGTTAAAAGCTATTTACATAAGAAAATAATTGTTTAAAGAAATTTCATCCGCTGTTCTTCATCATTTCGAGTGGATTTGAAAACCTTAAAGAGCTGAACATGGTACTAACACGATCCAGGAATAAAACGAACGAAATTTGTCATTATGAAATCGTCTGTAGGCTCCTACTGCAGAATAAAAACAACGCATTTCCCGACGTGAATTGTGTGCTGTGAAGAGAAATGGAATCCATACAAAAAAAAATTGAAGCATCTCATTGAATCGTTGAATAAGAACAAAATCCCAAAACACGCTCCGAACGAATTCAAAATCCGGACAGAAAAATGGCGGCGGATCTGGCAGGCGCCCGTAATAATTCCGTGAATCTAAGGACAACTATGTATCAAGTAACTTCAATGAGGAAACTGCTAAGAACCGTGAACTCCCAGAAAAAATCAATCATTATCAAGAAGATCAAAAAATGTCATCAGAAAAATCGAAAAGATCACCATCCAAAAGACCAAAATAATCAGAAAAAAAGAAGGAAGATATGGTCCCTCCCCGTAACTGACAGAGGATTATTATGCTGAAACTAGATAATAACGCCTACAACTTGCTTTAGAACCAAAACAACATAAAGTGAAAGAATTCAGCTAAGGAGTTGTCCATGAAAATGGAATATTCGATAGATCACTTTTTCAATGATCTCGATACCACTCCACGATACACTGGAAAAATCCACAAAACAGGGTGCAACCACATAGCTCCCATTTGAGATTTGATTAACTTCAACGCTTCGGGCTCAGCCCAGACATTGGGATTGGAGAGGAAATTCCTCGCGCTGTTGCTGATGCTTCCATTTTTTTTAAATTTATTTATCTATGAAAATGCACTCATATTGTCCAAACATGAAAGGAACGATGGGAGGGAACGAGGTAAAGGACATAAATGATCAATTCAGAAAAAAAAAGAATTCGTTAAAATGCACTTAAAATAAGAGAATCACCAACGAGCCAGGAACTCTAGTAGAACAGTGTAGATCACTCGTTCGTAAAGGAAATCAATAATGTGCGAATCTTGTCCCTACCCTTTTTGTCGAACCTCGGAGTGTATTATTGGGATTTTTCCATTTCCATAACAAATTAAAGTGATGCTGAGCTAAGCCATACAGAATTTTAAGTCTACAAATTGAATTATTTTTTCCCACCACGAACAACAGTTTTACGAAGGATCTCAGTGATTTCAGGAATAAGTGTTGACGAGAAGACGTCCAATACTACGAAACTACGATTGTTTGTGGAAACTTGCAATTTTATCTTTCGTTTGCACTACGCTAGGCGCTTTAAACAAACAGAACGTTAAGATAGCGTAACATCGGAGAAAAAAAATACTAGAACTTTTGTACACAAAAAAAACTATCTCTGGAAGTTGAAATGAAAAAATGAAAGAGAATTATGCCCCATAGAAAGAACTATACCGAAATAGACTAATGATTCATCGTCAATAACATTTTTGAACAATGTTGAATTCGATCGACTGGAAAAATAGTCCGAAACAGATCGATAACAGGATGTATTCTAGCATAGTACATAATAATAAAACGTTTGATGTTTTAGAGCAATTTCTAACCTTACAACTTTCTTCGGTTTTTTTTTCTCCGAAAGAAGAAAAAAATGTTTTGAATTGAATTATGAATTGATATTATGAATTATGAATATAATTCAAAAAAAAAGATTTGTTAAAAGATAAAAAGGAAAAGAAAACTGTTGCCTTTGCAAATACTCCAAGAAATATTTACCTTGAAACAAAATGGAGACGTCATGCTATATTACATGGAAACTGTAGCGAAAATAAGAGAAATAAATTAATTAGAGGTAAATTTTTGTTGGATTTATGGAAGATAAAGAAGTGGAAGAGAAAAAAAGTACAAAAATAAGAGAAATAAGTTAATTGGAAGGTAGTTTTTGCTAGATATATGAAAGATAAGTCAATTAATGTGTAAATCCAACAAAATCTTGAAATTCAAATAGGTGACGTTAAAAGATTTGTTAAGGCAGAAGCGTGCTTAGTAATTAATAGAGATAACAGAGTAATTAATAGAGGCGTTAGCGGAAAATTCCAGAAAAAAATATTTCTTCCTAGAAAAGTGATCGAATTCGTGTGAATGATTTATTTCACTTTCAAAGTGACGAGCTGAGGATTTATTAAGGCAGAAAGAGTAATTGGTAATTAATAAGGAATATAGAGTAATTCAGAGAGGCATTAGCGAAAAAATTCCACATTTCTTCACGAAAATATTTCTTCCTAGAAAAGTGGTCAAATCCCGGATGAGGATAACTTGTTTCACCTAGAAAATGAGTGGATATAAATGGAAAATTCTTCTGCAACATGTGAAGTACGGGAATGTGGGTGCGTTGTTGCACGGAATCAAAGTACGGAAAGGTGTTTTCGTTCGTCGTGTGGATTTTCCCCCCACCACCCGTTGCACAGCACATTGCAAAGCGATTGATTAGGACGACGGGGACGTCGGGGGCGCATCGTGTGTTCCACATGACCGACGCAACTGATGAATATTGTAATAGTGTGTCGGTGTCGGTGTGGAATACAAGCGAATCCAGATTTTCATCCATACGATATGTTAAACATTTGAAAATAAGAATTTTCTAATCGAAATATACAAACATGATTCCACGGATTTGTTTCTTTTATTCCTCTCAAGAATTTTTCCCCGAATAAAATCAAATTTGCAATCGATTTTTAGTGCGAATGAATCGGTGTGCAACACAAGAGAATCCAAATTTTCATCGATACGATATGTTAAACATTTGAAAATAAGCATTTTCTAACACGATTCCCCGGATTTCATTCTTTTTTTTTCCTCTGAGGAATTTTTCAGGAAGAAAATCAAATTTTCAATCGATTTTGTGCGAAAGCACAATCAGCATCGTCGACTGTTGAGTGATTAATCGGAAGCTATTACAAAAGTACATTCCAAACATCTACAGAGAGAGGGGGGAAATGCAACAGAGGAAAAATTCCAGTATTCCAGCTGATTTCCTGTTGTTTCAGGAATATATTCGCCATTCAAAGTAATTCTATTCATATTAAGGAAGGGGGAGGAAAATTCATGAATAAGAAAAAACAGAAAAATGTCCCGAAATGAAGAACGTTCAGTGATACTCACGATTTTTCCTCTCCCTGCTACATATCCAGAAATTCCGTATACATACATGTACATTTCTCACGGTTTTTTTTTCTCGTTGCATTACACGATCAAAGTATAATGTTCATAGAATTAACGTGGGAAAAATAAGATATGTATGCGTAAATTTTCTCCCAATTTTCAACGTTGATTCCCTCTTCTCCGATCCCTCTACTTATCCGTTGAATTACGGTAATGTCCATAGTTCTGGTCTATGGAAGCGGAAAAAAAGAGAGAGGCCTTGAACCTTGGGATCAAAACATTTGACTGCCACTTCTTTTCCGATTGAAATTGGCTGCAGTTTGGTGTGTTTTTGCGGCATCAACAATAAAACTGCCGAAATATCATACTGTAGGTGACTGTATGTTCATAATGCGTTCTTTTTGTTATTTGCACATTGTTAATTACAAAAAAGGTTGTTTACCAAATATACACAGAGACAGCGGCGTTACAAAAGTAGAGAGATACTTTTTGGAGTGTTATTCCTATGTCTGATAATTTTTCTTTCATCGGATATCAAAAAAATAATTTAATGTTCCAGTTATGACTTTATATTATTTTACTAATATTTTATATTATTTTATTATTCTGTATTTTTCAAATTTATAGCTCATTCCAGATAATCATCACAAATAATTGCCCAATGACCAACGAAAATGATTGTATCATATGTAATTAACCAGAATTTCATCCGAGATTTGTTTGTTTGTTTATTTGTTCATTTTTGTAGAAAGAGAAGAATAAGCAAGAACAGGAAAAAAGAAGCATTTAGAATTTATAAATATTTTAACTCAAAAACTTATCAAACGAAGCTTTACAAAGGGTTGTTTCACTAGCATGAACGAGAAATTTCCCTAAAATTTTATCTGAGATTTGTTTCTTTATTTATTTGTCCTTTTCCACAAGAAAAAAAATAAGCAAGAACTGAAAAAATAGGCAGCAAAATATAAAATAATATAATAAAAATACTTTAGGTTATCGTAGAGTTCGATTAATCTCATTTAACCCATCTCAATGGCGAAATTTCACTGCAGAGATTCGAGGATATCCTTTACTTTTGCAGAAATCTCACTCTTTTCGTGTTTTTTTTTCGCCTTCGCATCCCGCATGACTTTGTTTCCTCCTTGAAAACATCAAGTGGAGCTGCAAAGCTACAATTCAATCCAGAAATCCGCGCTCTTTGCAGCTGCGTAGGAAGCGGAGAAGTTGCAAAACCTGCGCCGAGTGATAAATAATGCAAAAAGAGGGAATAGTCTGCAGAAATGTGCAGAGGATCCGGTTGGAAACGGTGATCACGTCCACAGAAGAGGGATTTCAGATTGTTTGATGAGAATGAGGACAGTAATCCTAGGCGATCGACCTACCTCATCAACCATAGTGTTAAAATAATAAATTGGCCCAATATTGTTTTGTTTCCAACCAGAATATGCAAAATTCACAAGGAGCGCAATAGAAATTTTCCCAAGAACAAAGCATACGTTCGTATGAGAAGCGATCGTTGAAGTTCTCCTCAAGAGGAGCGGTCAGGTCCCATGTGGAACGGGTGTCATCGTCAAAGTGAAAGAAATGGAGTCCACTGGATAAGGCAGTGAGCCGGAAAAATTACAAAAGAGGTATAGATTCGTAAAAATCAGGGAACAGAAATTAAAAAGAATCCTGGTCAAAGAAGAGTAAGTTTTTTGGAAAATGATTTGTTAAATAGAAAATCAAGAACAACTCATGCTCATTTTTCTGCCATCACAGAAGAACTTTGAGAAAAAAACTTCACTTCCTCTTTACGGATATCCCTTACCTTTAAACCTTTAAGAACCAAAACAGAAAGGCAGTTGAAAGTTTTAATCATAAGTTCTGAGACCGAAGCGTAAAACCATCGTAAATTCCGAAAAAAAGAAATTCTGTGAACACTGAAACTAAGATTAGCTGAAAATCTTCGTTTATGCTTGTGAAACGACCCTTTGTAAAGTTTGTTCGAGAAGTTTTTGAGTTAAAATATTTATAAGTTCTAAATTTGTTTTATTTATGTGAAATTTAGAAAATTTTTTCTAGAAATTTCCGCTTATCTTAATTCTATGAACAATATTTCATGGAAGTCGTTGATCTTTTTCCATACTCAGAAATTTCGTGATTAGCATCGGTCAAAACCTTCGCTGTACCTTGACGGTTTAGAACGTTTTTTTATGAACGGGAAGAAAGAATTTCAAGGAAAAAATTATTCAAATATATCTCAAAGACATTTCTTTTTAATGGGTCCATTCATTCGGCGACTAACGGAAGAACCGAGCTATTTTCTGCAAGGGACTGGGACAATTCACTGATAATTTCCTACAGTTTCTTTGCAGTGACTTCGGAAGATGAGCGCCGAAAGCGTAGAAAACCTCGTATTGGATCAAATACCATTCTGCAAAACAAAATTATTTTCCTCAATTAATGATAATCGAGCGAATATTTTAGTATGTTCGCCTGACACAGCACAGAACACTCAGCACCGGGGCGGTGGCAGATCGTCAGCAGCAGAACGCAAACAATGTCCCCGGGAAAAAAGGGCAGTTGTTACGGTGGTGGTGGCTCGTCAAGTGCATCGCACTGCATTAACGAGACGATCATCGTGTCCTCTATATGTATGTGCAGAAGCTGTGAATAAGCTGGAAAAATTATGGAATTCTCCTCACTGCAGGCCATAACGAAAAAAGAACCGCGGTGAACCGAAATAGTGGCTCAGAAAAAAAAAATTCCGGAAAAAAAATCCCCAAGAATAAGAATGAGGAGTGGTCTTAATTCTGCAGACATTAGAGAATAGAGAAGATTGGAGTGCAGAATGAAATAGAGCTAAAGAGATTATGGAAGAGGTAAACATTTCTCCTCAAATCCACAACAAAACTGTTGAGTGTGGACACGGAAATGCTGCAAAAACGGTTGTTTTGTGATTGCTTGAGAGGCCGGAAATCGTAGAAATGTCGTGAAAACATTGCCCATCGCCGTAAACACACACACACACACACACACACACACACACACACACACACACACACACACACACACACACACACACACACACACACACACACACACACACACACACACACATATGCAGCAGCATAACAACAGCAGGAATTTTTTTTTTGCAAAATTTTGCTAATTTTCCGGGATCGAGATCGTTATAGTTTCTACGTACGATCACGTCATTCACAAAACTAAAACCGATAAGTAGATAATAGAATGAGAACGGGAAGCATCGTAATGAAAGTGATGGAAGTGCGACAAGACGACGAAAACCACGCCTACAATTCCTGCAGAATTGTGCTGCGCCCCAGTCTGCAAAACGCTCGGATCGATGGGATGTCGGCGGTGACGGCGGCGGTGACGGCGGCGGCAGCGACGGCGATGGCGACGGTCGTCGACGACAGGGGGGCTGAGAAACAGAGCGACCATGGACAGACATCGCTACTCCCCCTATCTCGGGAAGATCATCGTTTTGTTCGTGTCGGTCGTCGTGTTGTTCAGGATTGACTGCAATATATAACGTTCGGGAGGGGATTAGGGAAACCCGACGGAACCCGACAGAAGTTCTCTATTAATTCTTTTCCGTCTTTTTTAGCTTTGCTAAGTCTTTAAATAAGTAAAAGATGCTCTGCGAACAAAAATAGAACAGAGGCGATCGAAATTTAAAGTTCTTGACAGGCGCTGCAAGCCGGAAAACATCGCCAAATGTTCGGGGCTTCGATCATTCGTTTGAAAGGAGTATTTTCTTTGATACATAATAGAATGAGCTGGAAAAAAGTCAGGATCTCACTGAATAATTGTGATTTCTTAGTTTCTTCTCTTCTTCTTTTTTTTGCTCGTAAATCACATGCATGCCACCGGAAATCTAATAAGGGGCACAATGGAAAATCATGGATAGACCAGTTTCAGCACGTAACAAATGAAAATTTCACCATCAGCGGCATCAAACTGTTCTCCAAAGAACTTCTTTTTTATTTCCGAAATCAAATTAATATGTTCTCTGAGTTCTCCCGTAAAAACGAAATATCGATTTCGAGCAAAGAACCTCTCTCGGAAGATTCCCTGAAATTTGTTCTCCTATCTTTCAAAGTCGAGAAATTCCATAAACATTCCTTTTTTTTCTTCCGGACATTATTCACTGCTGTCCGGAAATTTCCCGAAATTATTTTGGAGCTGCCATATGGGGGAAGTAACTGCATCAAGTAAAGTTTCTTCTGATGTGTTTTTCACCATCCTCAAAGATTTTAGGATTAAGGTTTTAGATTCCGTTCATCTCAAAAGCGAAAGCAAATTCTGCAGGGGGCCGAAATGAGCACTTTGTCAATTTTTTTTCGAACCCATGACTAGAAGTTTTCTGAGAATCTTTGTTTAACCCCAGCAGCAGACGTTAATTTATGATTCGGAGGAAAAATCTGGTTCAGGTATCAACAGTTTAAAAATGATTTCATAGTTTAATAGCGAGGAATTCTGATGATTAATATAGGTGAGTGTGATCCTAGTTTAACAACATATTAGAAAAATAATATTAATTGAGTTTATCCAGCATCTAGGCATATATTATGTCTATTTTCATGAAATCAAATATTTTTTCGGAACAAAGCTATCTCCGAACATCAGTGACCCTTAATTTTCTTAGTGAAAACGATAGTTTCTCGGTATTTCTGGATGCAACCGAGTAATATCTGTCGTTATAGAAATCAG
Organism: Necator americanus; assembly: GCF_031761385.1. Taxonomy (NCBI): domain Eukaryota; kingdom Metazoa; phylum Nematoda; class Chromadorea; order Rhabditida; family Ancylostomatidae; genus Necator; species Necator americanus. The sequence continues at coordinate 38,381,411 of NC_087372.1, forward strand.
AAAATATAGGTGAAATTTCACGGAAATGAATTTTGCAACTGTTGAACGAAGATATATTTTATGGAAATTCAAAAAAAAAACACAATAAACAAGATTTGCAGATCTTTTATTCACTACATGTTGAAATGTTGCAGAAGATCCCCAATTCTCAAAGGATCTTTGCAGAAAAACGAAAATAATTACAAGAATTGTTTGCTGAAAGTGCTCCGAAATCAAATTTTTTATGACTTAATTTTTTTTTCCTACTAATTCCGCTCTTTGAAACACAGTTCACTGCCATCAGGTTTAGTTTTAAAATATCGCCGATCATTGCGATACATTATTTCTTACCAGTTATTCACATGAGTAACACATGGCATATTCCGAAATAGAATGAATGATGAACAATAGGAAATTTTGCTTGCTCTTCTGGTAAAATGAAATGTTCTGGAAATGAGAAAAGACCTTGGCGACGGGATTTCTTGTTGTTCTCAGTGTTAATCTCGTGAAATAATTTACATGTGTACGGTAGCTAGTCTACTGGAAAAAAAGGGGAAAAGTAATAGAAACTCATTCTAATTTCCTAACAGCAATGGATTTCGGTCGGTGTAGCAGTGGAAAGAAACATGTCCTCTGCACAGGGTGGTGTAGGTTTTCGGCGATGAGCACGATGGGACCCAGCAAGGCAGCAAGGATGGGACAGATCCGTATGGGTGAATGACTAATAGCAAGTTATATTTTATATATTTATAGTGTTTATAATATTATTAAAATATATTTTATATATTTATAGTTATATTTTTGAGACTGCCCACACCCTTGTCGAAAACTGGGAAAAAATTGGTTTAGTCAGCACTTTTTTTAAGGTTAGCATGGGAAAAAAACTGAGATCCTCCTCAGATTCTAACTGAATTTTTTTCTAGTGTTAGCATATGAAATTCATGATTTCAAAGCATCTCTATCGTTTTTTTGTTTGCAATTTTAGTACAGGACTTCCCTAGAGAACGTTGTTGTTTTTCAGCCACTATCCCGCAGAAGAATACTGATGATAGTTTTTTCGTGTCTGTGACGAGAGATTGTACTTAGAAGCGAATGTAAAGTACATATGAACTTTATACGTGAGAAAAAAAAAACGTTTCGTTACGTAGATCACCGCTGGATCTCACGGCTGTTAAGGAAGCGATTTCTGGACGTATGTACAATTGGCGAAAAAAAAAACTGAAAGTAGTAAACGGTGAAATTTCACTGCATAGGCGAAGGTCACTCGCCCGTATACGTCGTCCGTCAATCGGAAGAGAAAAAATCGCTTGCACGCTAAGCGCATAGAACTCTGGAACCCTATTTCTGCTAGAAAATAAATGCCGAAAATTAGCAGCTGCACGAAAATTTCTTTCTTATTTCATCATTGCTTCAACTTTTCCGGAATGTTATTGATCGCACGTATGTAAAAGCGAGGAATGCGATGTGATGACTTTTGATTTATCATCATTCGATGAATAAATCATTTCGAGAGCTCTTTCATAAATGTTTTCACACAAACAGCACATTGACATAGCGAGGTTTTCTTTCAATTCAAGGATTTCTATGATTTTTATTCGTGGACGTCATAGGAATGCGCGTTACTTGACAAAATGTCAAAAGTTCTACTACTTGTAACAATATCAATCCGATATTTCTTCCAGAACATCATTTATTCGTTGAGCTCATTGTAAACTGGGTTCTGCTGCAATGAACTCAAAACAAACTGCAACATTTCATTTCTTAGCCGCTGTGATATCGAAGTTTTTTTCTTCGAATTCAAAAAAAAAACGAGAAGTGATAAATCGTTGAGACATTCAGTTAAAAAAAAGTCGAATTCGTCGAGGTTAACCACTGATGATACGATTTCTCCTTGAAATTCACACCCGTGTATCGATCGATTTCTCCTGCACAATTTCATTGATGTAGTTTCGCAGCAGATTTGTCGTTCTCTTACAACACACCCTATTTTTTAGGAAGACTCTGATCTTTCCTAGTCGTGTTTACAGTCGACGCAGAGTATGTCGCAACCGAGAGATGGCGACGCGTCCCTGCGACGCAATGCGCACACTTTTCTCCGCATATACGCGCTCTCTTCCACCCTACTCCACCTTAATCGATATCGTATCGTCGTCAGTTGGTTGAATACGTTTCTCGCCAACTATAGAACCTCAAAGCCTACAGCGATTGCAGTGTCTAACAGAATTGATTCAAATCTTGTCCCAGTAGATCCTCTTTAATCGATCGATCCATAAATCGGTGGATCGTGTATATGAAAGCTAGAAACCTCAAAAAGATAGAAGTACTTTCTTTTTCCCTGCAGATTTTCTTTTCCCTGCTTCCCCTTAGGGAATCGTCTGAGAGAGAAATCTATAATTTCAGTCAAACTCCATCTTTAACTAACTAAATTACCTTCACCCAGTTGATTCTAAGAGGACAAAAGAGAGAGAAATTTCCCTCAAGCTATGAGTATCATAAACGGGTCGTTCGATCTGAAACTGTCGCGTGTGACCGTTTTATCCACAGGAGCTTTGTAAGAAAATCCTTTTTTGAAACGGTCTCAATGAAACTTCATTGGGAAGTTTCCAGTAATCTGGGCGCTAGGAAATTTGTTTCCTCAGAAGAATTGATTGCGCGTTGTCCACTTTTCGCAGCTGACGATACAATTTCAAAGTCAAAAAAATCCTTAGGTGCCGAAGAACCATCTGCAAAATTCCTTGGACACTACATCTGTTCCCTCCAGTACTTCCAAGTGGAAGTACTGGAGGGAACAAGTTTCTGGCTCTGGCAGCAATCAATCCGCTTGGGATGCGCCCTCCAGGTTCACTTCAATTCAGAATCGTTTGAGGTCTACAAACGTGTAACTGGACACTTTATCCAAGCAGAAGAAATTCTGTCAAATCAGCAAAATCGAGGACGTGGCATGGATCAACTTGGCTGCTCAGATTCTGGAGGACCGAAAGCGAGTTGCCGCAGAACTTAGAGTTATCCGATGATTACGGCTGTAATAACATTATTACATTTTAAATGTTACAAGAATTTGTTGCCGAGAAAAAACTGAATGTGGAAATGGCAAAAGATCAAAAAAAAAGAAAATTTTATTGTTCAGAATAGGGTCTAATAGTCAAGGGATAATTGTTGATGAGAAACTCTATTAAAAAAAAACAAAAAAAAACTTTAAGCGCAGTAATCTTTTATTCTTCTATTTTACAAAATAAGTTTAGCTGTATCAAATATTCATAAATCTCATAGAACTGGAAAAGAATAATTACAACGTCTACAACAAAAAATTCCCTCTGCTACCACCGAATCGTCCCAAAAATAAAATCACACAAAATGCACAGCACGTGAAAGACACGTGAATGTTGATTGTTCAGCTTAACTTCCTCTTATCTAGACAGAATAATGCCACATAATTGAAGGTATTGTAGTTAATGTGCACTAACATCATACAAATATTTATAAGAGAATATTTTATTTGTAGAATGATGTAAATAAAAGGACAAAAGTGCAAATATCCTGGAAAAAGAAGGAAAAAAAACGTGCAGCTGCAATGTTTGCAAATGTTCTGGATTACTTATATATTCCTGTTGCATAGCACGCAATTTCGGAGAGTGCTGACCACTTTTTTTTCTCTTGGATTTCTCCAAGATTTCCTCTAAAATAAACAAAAAGGAAGGGAAGCTCCTCCTTCCTTTTGTCACTTCATCACGTGATCCAATGGAAAAAGTTTCGGAAAAACTTTCACAGCAACGGTTGCATAAATAACGCTCCACGCTCTTTCCTTTTTCCATAATTTCTTTGCAGCAGCAACGTATGGATTCACATTCCATAATTTCCCCGAGACACTACCCCTTCCGATAATTTTTGCAGTAGCCAGCGATTGAGAAAATCAATTTTGAGGGAGTAATTTGGTTGCAACCGTTGCAACGAGAAACAAACATCCATTCATTCATTCATTATTTATTTATTTATAGCTGCAAAATCGTACTGAATATGAAAATTAAATCCTAACTTATCCATAAAGTCCATTCCTATTTCTCTCTACTATATGCTATTTCATTGTAAAAGAAAAGAATTCAATTATTCCTGCCATTGATTTCAAAAAAGGAAAATTTTAGTTTAAAAAAAAAGTTGTCAAAAGTTAGTTTGTTAAAAAGAGGAAGTAGAGCAAAAAAAGCTCCCTTCAATACCGTTTCGGTCGCAGTTGAACCGTGATTACGTTTACAAGTTTACAGTAATTAAAATGAACGAATTTAAAGGGATCACCCCACGAATCTGAAGTGGTACGGATTTCCGGTGGAGTATTCGCATACGGGATCGTAGATTATTGAGAGAAGGTGATTCCGCTCATTTCTTCCTAATAGCCGTAAAAAATGGCCCGGAAGATACGGCTTCGAGCGTTCCGGCGCACTATTTCCTACGAGTTCGATTGGAGCGCGCCAGCCTTGTGCGCACGCGCCGCATCTTCCCGGCCGTTTTTTTTAACGGCAATTAGGAAGAAATGGACGGAATCTCCACTCCCTTCCCCCCTCTCCTTAATTTACGATCCCATATACGAATACTCCACCTGAAATCCGTACCACCTCAGATTCAGGGGGCGATGCCTTTGAACTGGGCATACTGTAGAGGGTGGTGGCAGACGCATTCCTCTCCTGTCCCGTCTCCAGTATTCAAAGAACCAAACATCATCATAGAGCACTTTTTCAGGAATGAGAAATACGCAATATTTCCCCCTCCCTCCTCTACGCTGTGCATCTAAATTCTATAGCCGTCAATGCAATTCTCTGCTGCAAAAATTCTCCTTCATTCAGCAGATTCCAGAAACGTTAGTGCCAGGCACGGATATCATTCTACTTCACACAGTGCAAGCAAGCAAGAGGAAAACAAATCCTAAGATTTATCACTCTTGGATTTTATTTTTTCCCCCAGCGCTTGCAGCGAGCAACGTGTACTCTATCAGAAAGTGGTGGATTTTACAATAATCCCCTTGGGGGATTTATTCGGATGAGAAAAAGGTTTTCAGCGATGCTGAGCCTTGCAGCAAACTTTGTGGTTTCCTTTGGGACCAGACAATACACGTACATCTTCTACATATTTAATTTCACTGGTGTTTTTTTAAATTTTTGATTAGTTGTGTAGAAAAAAAGAGATAAAAATACGTAGGAATCTCTATCTTGGACTTTATTTTAAAAAGTATCTGAAACAAATAATCTCTCCCTTTTCATCCAATTAAAACAGAATAATTTTCTTTCATACTTTTTTTTATTTTTATTTTAATGATATCGTTAAATTTCTAGCTTCTTCTCATCTAATGGGGAAATTTTCAGCTCTGAACTCCCTGAATGAATACGGTAATCGATTTTGAAAAATTTGAAATTGCCACTAGCACTTTTCCATAATTGGTTGCATGCAAAAGCTACGCATCATGGACCTTGTCCAGGAAATTGCATTCGTCCTGTCCGCGAATATCGCGCCGAAGTGAAACGATTGTGTCCTTTAAGCGCTAGTAGCTATATTTGTGCACACGGAGATAATCACAAATCCATGGATTCCCTGTGTATAGGGTACAGTCCTTGTGCTGGCGGCAGTTCCTAATCCGTGTTTGCCTGGAAACCCACGAATCCATTGACGCTGTACATGTGCTGGGACGTACGATGTACTGGGACAATAGTTCTATCTTTTCAGGGAACGTTGGAGTAGTTCGGCAAATTTATTTTCAGGAAAAAAACCCCTCGGATTCTGCGAAGAGAATAGTATCCAAGCAATTCTATGTTCCTTGTAACTGCTCAAAGAATTATGGCACTTCTCAATATGAATAGGTTAATTTCCATCAATTTCAAAAATATGAACTTAAAATTTTGTGTTTAGCTTGGGAAGGATATGAGTGCAGCATTGGCCACGTCAAAAATCCCAACGGAACTCTTCCTATCCTCACACATAGTCGGTAGATCGATTTCTCGGATGTGTACCCACATTTTCACTCCACATAGTACAGTGTTTCTCCAGAACGTACACATCCACCCACGCCTAGCACGAGAATTTTGTAGGATCAGAAAAATCCGCCAGTTGTTTAGAAGATTTACATCGTCGTTAAATGAGCAGCAAAAAAAAAACAAAGACTTCTGGTGCTTCTCGGTTCCACCCAATTTGTTGCAAAGCAAAGAAGGCAACTGTTTGGTAGGCTTCCAGTGTACCTATTCTTATGAATAACTGGAAAGACTCCAACGTCATCGGAGCGGAATTTGCTCTGATCTTCATTGTGGAGAGAATAAGAAAGGTCGAAAGCAGGGATTACATCTTAATTCCTTTTCCGGCTTCTCTCGTTTCCCTTTAAAAGCATCACTCCATGAATCTGGGTTTCCTCTAACCGTGCGGGTTTCAGGTGGGTTATGCCTATACGTGGTCGTAGATTATGAAAGGGAGGGTGATTCCGTCCATTTCTTCCTAACTGCCTAAAAAAACGGCCCGGAAGATGCGGCGCGTGCGCAAGGCTGGCGCGCTCCAATCGTACTCGTTGTAGAAAATAGCGCCCCGGAACGCTTGAAGCCGCATCTTCCGGGCCGTTTTTTTAAGGGAATTAGGAAGAAATAAACGGAATCACCCCGCTCTCCTCAATCTACGATTTCTTATAGGCATAACCCACCTGGAACCTTCAGGTCCTCCACCCCAGATTCGTGGAGTGATGCCTTTAAGTTACAGGACAGCGTAGAGTATATGTACACTACTCGAAGCCTGGTAAAAATGTAGCAGCTATCATACGGATTACTGCAAAAATTACCAAGAATCTTTCTCAGCTCTTTTATGATAAAAATATAAGAGAAATCATATACTGTAATGTTCAAACGTGGGGTTTATTCTCTAAAAAGATCATAAAAAATCAAAAAAAGTCATAAAAGTAAAAGAAAAAATATCATGAAAGTGTGTTTCCAGTGTGTTCAACGTAGTAAGCGCTCTGTACATACACTTTTTCACTGTTCCGACACACGCTCCCTCTTCTCTCTGCGCTCATCCAATCGATTGCGCGTTGCGTTCATCCGGTTGAAAATATCCGGTGCAGCCTACGCGACGTCCTAATAGCACCATTACATTACAATGCCAGCAATTTACTAAATAATAGGTTTTTTTAAAAGTGGTTCTATAAGCTATTTCTGATGCTGATAATACGAAGATAATTGGAAGCGATGTAATATAAAAGCACTTGGAAAATTAACAGCAAATAGAAAAAATAAATAGTTCTAAGAAAACAAATAAAAATTTATACTCAAAAGATTAGGATCCTTAGTTCTGGGGCTGGCAAAAATTCAATCAATGAGCCACGAAACCATGTGAAGAGTAAGCAAACGGTTTTTGTCATTTTTTAGTGGATTCCCGTGGAATCCACAAAAAATTCTGTTACTCAAATCTCGTTTTTTCCTAAAACAAAAAAAAAGTGAAAAAAATAAAGAATATAAGACATATTCTCTAATTTTTCTAATCGATACTACACTCTTTTTTTGCACTGTTCCTGGCTCTTTCGAAATTAATCATAATCTTCGTCATCTCTATTAAAGGTATTAACTATCCAATATCTTAAGGATATGATAATTAAGCTAAGAATTTTTTTTTGAAAAAGAAAGTTACAAGTAAGATAAGATTCCTTAGTCTTGATAAGAAGATTTATTGATACTTTAAAATTAATAAAATTTCCTAACAAAAACAGATGACTAAAAATTAATTTAAAATAAATTAAAATGAATAAAGAATAAAGTAGTAATAAATTAATGAAAAATAAGATTCTTAAAGTAATTCTAACAAAGAGTCAAGCATTTCTGCGAGGGACCATGAATATCATAGCAGATGCACAAGCTCTTTTTTTTTCTAAAGTTTATCGGTACATATAATTAACACTCTCTCCTGTCAATTCAATTTAATCAATTAAAATTTGGTTAGTAAAACCGTAGTACGCGCTTTTTGTTTTTTTTCGGAACGGACTGATCTCACTCCTAAAATATGGTATCCCAGCCATGTTTAGCAGAAAAAAAAACTCTTCTTTCACTGATTTGAATCAAATAACGATAGTGAAAATCCTGAAAAAGTGCTCGGATATTTTGAATATGCATGGCTCACATTAAATCCGATTACATGACAAAATGTTCGTGGAACAATCCGGGATCCGTTTGCAACGCGTCGGCAGCGGATTTTAATTAGGCGGGCAATTAATGATTAGTAGAAAAACATGACACGGCTGTGTTAGAGGATAATTTAATCGTTTTGTTTCTCCCCATTGCGGCAGTGGGACAATTTTTTTTGCTTACCTGACGACAATTAACGTTTACCATTCTTATCAGTGAATTTTGTGTTATCAATGGCTATTTCATCATTTTGTGAGTGAACGAATTAAATTCGAATTCGAAAGAAAAAGAAGCTTATATTCGTTGCAATTTTGCACGCGTGTTGCTCTTTTTCTTATCGTGAAGGTGTCATGATGATCCTTGGCAGAAACGATGCCGAGGCGAATACAAAGCAAACAAGACTCAGCTGCAGCTGCTGCAGCAGCAAAATCTGCAAAATGTGATCTTTTTTTTTGCATTTCTTGCATATTTTCTGACGCTGCAACTCGAGAGGCACACATTTGCAGAAGTGCATCGGAATTATAGACGAAGCTTGGATGGAGAATGAAGTAGAAGGGGAAAAAAAAGTTCTGCTGGTCTCTTCTGTTGCAAGAAATCACTGAACTAAATCTAACATCCAAAAATTGCATACAATGTTGGCTATAAAGTGCATGTTTGCAATTTGTGCAAACGGTAACGGGTTTGTTGGCGAGAAAGAAAAAAAAAACGAAAAAAATGACATAATCAATTATTTCCACAATTATATATCCCCCACATATAGAAGCTATACGATTTGGAGAAAATTAAAGCTAAGAAACTTGGAAAGAAAACCTTGGGATGAGAAAATTTCTTTTTCTTTTTTTTTGTAAAAACATTGATGATTGTAATGAATGAAAATGAATGATGCGATGAAATAATAATGAAAACAATGAAAAAAATGTTCCATAGATAATAGATTGTTCGATGTCCGCATAAATGTTTCAGGCACGTGCATAATGTGTCTCCAGTGATAATCAGATGGAAAAAAAGAAGCAATTCCTATGAAATTGCTGAGGAAATGATTGTCATGGAAAATTGTTCCAGCAATTTCTCTCCAGCAACGAAAATCCCTTCCTTTCTCTTTCGCTCTTATCTATTAGCTGATTGCATTTAGAAAACGAAAAAAAGACAAATAATAATAATATAATTAAAAAAAAAGTAAAATCTTTGAAATTTTTTAAAAAAGATTTTCAATACCGTGCATGACGTGCACATCTTTAACATGCAATACGTGCAACATTCATTTTAGAAAACTATTTCTAGTGGAATCATCCGAGAAAACTTTTGTATTGTTCGTTAGGATTTTTTTTTGTTGTTGTAAAAATTGAAAGAGGCGAATAATTTCCATTGCTGAAAAGCCGGGAAAAAAAATGCCCAGTACACAAAGCGAAGAAGTTAAGAATTCGACGGTTAATCAATTCTTAGCTTAAAAGAGATTTTTTTCAAGCTAAAGTGGTCGAACTTCTGGACTCTCCAACTATTTTCTGCTTTTTTTCTCATATTCAAAGACATATTTCAATTGTTACAACGAAGCGAAGGTCGTGTAACAAAATATGACCTTTGCATGCACTCAGTGAATTCCAAGAAAAACCAGAAATCCTCTACAGTGCGACCACCCTGAGAATGTTTGCGATTTCTTTGCGCTCGGCGCCAATCACACGCATAAAGTGTTTGCAACCGTGGAAACTGTAGGAAGAGCATTTGCAGGTCGTTGAAAATGTGTTGCCTTATTATTAGTGTATTATTATTTTTTATTATATATATATTATATTTTTTGCCTAAGAGAGAACAATTTTTTTAAACGAAGAATTTTGAATTTTTAACCTCTCAACGCAATAAAAGCGAAACAAAATCGGAGCACTAAGAGGATAAAAACATCTCCTCTATACCTATTATTATTACATTATTATATTAATGTTATTTATATACGCATTTAGCTTAAAATGGCTAGAAAAAAAAAACAAAAATGTTTATGCAGAGTTTGTTTGAATATATGGTGATATAATTGTTCAGAGCAATACTTAAACATGCGAGAAAATATGACAGCAGTGTAAATATTTACTTGGATGAAAACAATGGGTCCCAAGAATGTCTATAACAATCCCCTGCCTTTTCTGCTATACCACGTTCTTATTCCGTTGAGCTTTGAAGGAAAAATACTGGTAGAATTCAAATTTAAATAATTTGGAAAATTTCAAAGAGAAATACTGATAGCATCCAAGTTTAGATATTTGAAAAAAAAATTGAAAAAAGAAACAAAAAACGAAAAATTAAATTAAAACTAAGATAAAATTTAAATAACAATTAATTTGATTTAAATACTGTTAGAAACATTATGTGATTTTTCCATTTCTATGCACAAATGGTGAATAGGAACTGAAAAATCACGTAAAATTTCCGACTGTATCGATTTTTTTCAAATTTGAATTTAAAAATCGAAGAAAAACTACTAGCAACGTACTCTACTGATGACGAGTAAAGTGGAAATAAAAATTGAATCTGACTGAAGAACAGCCTTATCGCTTTTCTACCAACTAACCGATAGAGCATAGAAAAAGTTTTATTATTCTGTTCTGCAAACACGGAGAACGTGATGTGTCGGATAAGAGGTGGAGAAAAACATATGTAGTGTTAGTGAGGGTCTTGTGGAACTCTTCCATAACGATTTGTGGAGAAAAAAGTTTGATAGGAGCTATTTTCATTGATTGCCACATCATTAGAATCCCTTAGATTAGATTTGGCAGAAAATAACGGAACCCTAAATCTTTGAAATACTGCTGATGTCAGAAATAATTTTTTCGATTTTTTTTGAATAATTCTATTTTTCCTATCTGCAAAGAAGGAAAAAAACACTCTACTCTCGAGGAAAGACTCTTGAATTGGAACTATGTATACCTAGCAAAAAATAATGGGTCCCTAAATCCTCGGAGCGCTCCTGATACCAGAAGAATTTGAAATCTTATTTTTCCCATCTGCAGAGATGAGAAAAAAGCGCTCCACAGACTCTTGAATTGGAACTACACCTAACAAAAAAAATAACGGGACCCTTAATCCTTGGAGTGGCGCTAGCATCAAAGGGATTTAAAGTTTGATTTTTCCCGAGAAGAAAAAATTGCTCCACAAACTCGTGAATTGGCAAAGACTCAATGGAATTCCTCCAATTTTCCTCGATGATAACTCAAAGATCTGTCATCGGTTACCACAACAACCCCCGTACATGAATCATAATCACTCTTTTTGATGCTAAAAATAGCTGAACCCTACCGCTAATCGCTTCAACTATGTCTTAAAAGAATCAAATATGTATATATATATGAAATTTGAGGAATCTGTACCAGTACCAGGAAGACGGTATGAACGATTTCGGGAACATTCGCGTAAGGACTTATCACGTACATAGGTACGTCATTTCACGAAAAAAGAAGAAATCGATTTCTCCCCTCCTTACACTAAAAGTTGTTGACGCAAATGCACTTTTTGTGTCGTCCAATGCAGCAGCATATCAATACTAGCACTTGGTCGCGCGTACAACATCACAACCTCTGCTATCCCTCACGCCTAAGGTAAGAAAGGGACGAGTACTCACGGAAAAAAAATCCCTCACTGCAAAAAAAAAATCCGTGTAAAAAAGAAAAGAGCTTAAAAAAGAAATGAAAAGAGAAGAGAAAAGGTCAAAACGACATGCGGCGGCGCGATGCAGTTTCGTAAGCGGTTGCTCTCAAAGCGGCGCGCTGAAGCGTAGCGGTTGCGATCGAGGTGGGACTCCTTTATTTTCCTCTCAAAATTAAAGTAAAAATAAAATCACTGGAGTATCAACCCACTTGGGATGCGCCAACGCTTACTTTTACTGGAGTTCATAATCGTTGAGGTTTTGGAACGTTTTTTTTTCAATGAAAATTTTTTTCCTCAAAATTATATGGACAAAATCTACAAGAAGCTTGAGGTAGTCGTAGATGTATCAGTACGGTTTCGGATTTCTTACGGGGCCTCTCTTCCGGATTTCAGATTTAAATTATCTAAAGAAAACACTGCTGGCCTCTATTGGGACCATGGCGAACTGTAGAGATGGGTGCGGGTAGCCGGGGTCCCAACGCGATCTCAACCGCTGCTACGCTACACTGCGTGGCACTGCGCGCAGCCGCTTACGCAACTGCACAGTCCCGCATGTCGTCTTCACCCAACTATACCTCTCTTTTAAGTGCAATGTTGTTTCTGTAGAATTCCGGAGAATTTGCAAATTTTCAACAGAAAAAACACTTTCAACATTTCCGCACCGCAATTCAGATTCTTAGTAAAATTTTGAATTTGATTTTCCCCAAACAAGGAAGCATTCTGATTACACAGTCTTCGAATAGACACATTGGGGAAAATCTTTCTCATGCAGGAAGTACATTCGGATTTCGAACAGGTGATAATTGTGTACTGCATGGCTCTCAGAGTATCAGAAAAAACAGGAAAACTTTTGGCAACTTCGGAAAATTTTTCTCTTTACGACCAACTCAATTACTCCTATCAGCAATAATATCCAGCAGCAGGCGAACAGCTGAGGTACACTTTTATTTTCCTCAAAATAATATCTAACTAATTTATGAGAAGATTGAAGTTGTTTTAGGTGCATCAGAAAAGTGATTTCGAAAGGAGCGCCTTCCTTCCAGATTTCAGATTTAAATTATCTGAAGAGGACATTGTTGACTGTATTGGAGTACTGTACTGTTGGATCAAGGAAGGACGATCCAGGAAGGAAGGACGATCCAAAGTGTATCGATTGGACGAAAAACTCCATAGGATAGATTCAGGATATAATAACTTGTATTAGTTTGAATCATAAACAAATTCCGACCAGCTCCGTGATAACTACATATTGTTATTGTTTACGGATGTATGTAGTAATGGGTAATCCAAACAAGAGGTGTTTACAGCAGCGACGCAAACAGAACTTCGGCTAGTTTTTAGGTAGCCGTCTAGTGTTGAGCCACGTTACTTTTAATTTTTCTGTTCATCTTGAAAATGAAGAATCAAAAAAAGTACTTGCTTTATTTGAGGATTTGAAAATCTAAATAAAGTAATATTGTAATATTTTAATATAATATTTATAATGTATGTAATATATAATAGAAATGACCTGCCAACCCACCACCCCTTATGCTTTCAACGGCCAGTCTTGTTGTGTAAAATTTAGGCGAAATATTAGTGAGCTCTGTCCATCTTTTTTTGTTTTATGGCACAGCTGTAGGTGTTTTCAATAAATAAATAAATAAATAAATAATAGTAATATAGTTGCGGCCGTGGCTCAAAAAATATCCAATGTATATGGTGACGGAGTGATAACTGATCGAGCGGTTAGAAATTGGTTTGTCAAAATCCACTTTGGAGATGGGACCTTGAAAAATGAGTTAGGAACGCGGAAGTCGCGCTTCAGGCATGGAATACGATATTTGGAAGTTAAATATTGGAACAAAATTCTTATCAAATGATGAGAGAGTTTGTAGGGTAGCTCAATACGTAACAATCAGAATAAATCCAGGAAAAACAAAGCGGAGGTTATTGTCGACTCGACCAAATAGTTACCGCTAGGTCAACCGCTCTCATTTGACTCACAGCTGACCCTTCCTTGTGTAGCTCGACGACGATAGCAGTACAGTAACGTATCCCGAAAAAAGATACAGTAACGTAAACATGCATCCATAGAACGCATCCTTCAAAACATTCTATTCACAAATCAATAACAAATAATTAAAAAAAGAGTCACAATAGGTTCCTGTCGAAGAAGAAAATCTTTTTGTAGTAGAGGAAGAAATTTTTTGCAGAAAGAAATTTTTTGTAGAAAGAAATTTTTGTGGTGATGTCAGCTCTGTTACGGCGATAGTGATGCCGTTACTGTATTTTTGTACTGTTTTTTTTTCTCCGAAAAAACCATTTGCTTTTGCATTTTTTGCCTAGATGTTGTTGTGTAACTAGTATTAATTGATACATATTTATATTTTTATTTTACATAAGTCTTTTTCCTTTTTTTACCACAAAAAAATAATATTGCTCTTCAAATTATGCATCAAACATCAGCAAATCATGAGTAGCTTATGATAAAAATTAAATAGTTAATTAAAAAATTTCTAAAAAAAATTAAGGGTTTAAAAATTCATTCAAAAAATATCATGATGTCAAAAATACCACAATATCGTGTAGTAAATAAAATATCCGAAAGATATGCGATATGCGTTTAATTTAGTAATTTATTATGTTGTTTATGCGAATGACTAAAACACGCAATGGCTTCAAAAGCGTCTGAGGGAGAATTCGTGGATAAAGGTGAATGATAGCCAAATAATGAGTTAGTATTTTGAAAAATCAATAAAAATGAATTTGCAAATAATAAAAATAAAACTTCTATAAATAGTAAATGAATTATTTGTATTTTTAGCGAACATTCGATGAACAACAAATGATGTGCTAGGTACACGAATAGCTTTGCTTATCAGATCCGGCAGTGATAAATGTTCCGGAATGTTCGCACTGGATCACAATTGTACTTACTCTTCTTATCTTATAGGAATGTCAGAGAAAAATTTGCATTTTTAAGATTTTCACTGATTTGAATGATTCCTAATCGCAAAAAAAAATATGTTTGTTCAAATTCTGAATTTTCTGAAGAATTAGTGAAATAGAGGTTTTCTATGAGAAAAAATTAGCGGGAGTAACTATGGAGTTTCATATATTTTCTACAAAAATTTTTTCTCTTTCACACAAAAAAAAGCCACAGCGTACAAAGCGTTGGTTAATAATTACAAAGGTTCAGTTATGAGGGGAGTAAAGGCTTTTGAGGTCTGTTTTTTTTTTTCAAAATAATCACTTTTGTGGATGTTAGCATGGATGAAAGTGGACGTATAGTCACCTCCATCCTCATGCAGGAAAGTTAAGGATTTTTTTTTTATTTAAAAAAAAACGAACTTCAAAAACAATTGCTCACCCCAGAACTACACCAAAACGAACCTCAAAAACAAAGCAATTATTTTGAGGTCTGCTTTTTTTTGAAAATAATTCCTAAACTTTCCTGCGTAAGTAACGAGGTAATTACGTTCATTTACAACCAGGCTAACATCCACAAAAGCGCTTGGATCAAACTTAAAAGAGTTAAGTAAATTTTTAAAAGAAAAAAGAACAGAAAAAAAACTCAAGGCAGAGTATTGCTGTGCACTTATGAGCTTGTTATGAGTTATGAGTTTGCAGGAGGGAAGACAGCGCCTGCGACCGAGTGCAAGCTAAATGCACCGAACTAATTAGGACTAGTAGACGGATGTATCCTGCCTGCCTAGAGATTGAGGAAAAAGAAAACGAGCTGATGAACATCGAACATTACAAGGTTAGGAGTAAAGTAATTTATCGAATTTTCTAGAAACTAGTTCCACGATATCGATACGCATAGAAGAACCGAAACCATTTCTATTCTTGATTATTTGATTTCTCTCATCTTTTCTTTCATATTGTGGTTTTCAGGCAAAGGTTTTTTTTTTCAGGAAAACTTTATTAATCCGTAATACTTGTTTATTTCTCCTTCGTGGGATAAAGTCATTACTGTGTGCTGATTGGAGATGATTCGATACTGCTTTTGTAGCGCAAAAGCAGCTATAGATAGAGTAATGGATAATAACATAATTACGTAGCAAGTTGTTGAGAAAAAAAAGGATCTTCTCATTTCTTTTAGGATTAACAAAGTAGAAATAAAGAGAATTTCTTAAGTATAGTGACGACGATAATTTGCTGGAAATTTAGCAGAAGAGAAGATACACATTCGTCATTAACCTCAAATCCTTTCGAAATAAAAATGATGAAAAATGACCATATTGATCCAAATCCACTTATTCCTTTCCTTTCCAGAATCAATTCACTCTGATTCTAGCGACTGAGCAGAATTTTTGCACGATTATTTTGAGGAAATTTTATTTTCCGGTGCTCTCGAGTGAACCATTCAAAAAAGTATTCGAGAGCTGTTTCATTTTTTTTAGTTTAGTTTTTTTTTGTTTTGTTTTTTTTCATCAGCTGCTTGAGGTAGAAGCCATAAAATCACAATAAATCAATTCCTATAGCTTGCACAAAAGAAACAAATATCCAAACTGCTAAAAGAAAAAAAAGAAATTCTTCACTTACAAAAAACAAAATTACGTACATCGTGTGGGAGAGATTATGTGGAATTTTATTTTATTTTATTTTATATCTTATATTTTATTTTATTTTAATTTTTTAAATTTTATTTTTATTTTATTTTATTTTTATTTTTTAATTTTGTTTTATGTTTTATTTCATTTTTATTTTTTGAATTTTATTTTATATTTTATTTGGTTATAAAAAAAGGAAAAAAGGTCAGCTAAGATGACCTCATTTCTGTGAAAAAAAACGTAAGTGACAATAACTAGAAGTACATTTATCACAACTCAGCTGTTTTTATAATTTGAGAGAATTCAAAATTAAAATTACTAAAGCTTTAGAAAACTAAACCTGTTCCAAAATAATGTCCTCGGAGCCTTCTGGAATGAGAAAAAAAAATAGACGAAGATAAGTACAAATGTACTTGGTGATAAGAGAAGAGGCTAGACAAAACTTTATAAAAAATAATCTTTAAGACGAATAATCATTCAAAACTTCTAGTAAGACATATGAAAAAAAGAAACTATTCAGAAGGAAAAAATCTATAGTCAGTTTTACGAAGAGACTTCTTAGGTACTTTGTAAATTTTCTATTATGATTTCAGAAAAAAAAATGGACGAATGAAGTACAAATACACCTGGAACATAGAAAAATTAATACACTAGGAAGCTAGACAAAGCTTTAAAAAAATAATCTTTCAGTCATAAAATCGTTTAAAACCTTTAGTAAGAAAATTTTTTCAGAAAACTACTAAGAAAGAAGGTATTCGGAAGGGAAAGGCCCTTTGCTTACTACTTTATAAAGTGACTTCGTAAGCAAATTTACATACGATATCTACTGGAGCAGTAAACAACTATACGTATAAACTATTAGTAGAGGATTTGAGGCAGCCTATCAATACATAAATGACAACACACATGAGGCGAGCCATTTGATTTTACCTTTCACAGATTTTTTTCTCAAGATTCTGTGCTTTTAAGAGCACAAGATTCGCCCTGAATTACCTCATTAACTCCCTATAAACACGGTGTTTCCAGCTTTTTAGGCTTTGGTTTTTGAATTTCCTGAAAACAGAGAGAAAAAGAATTTCTTTTCCGGGAGAAACCAAATTTAATCGCAACATTAAGAAAAACTGTCTTAACAATAAAAAAACGAGTCATAGGCGCCTCAGGTTTATTGCAGGAGACTTGTAATTAATTATTTGAGGTCTCTATTTATTTATTCGGGATTTGACTGTGGAAAAGGAGAGCATGGTTTCTTTTTTCGACGTTAATTTTCACATTTTATCTTTTTAATTTTTTTTAACAACCTAAAGAGTAATTTTCCAAATCACACCAATGAAAAGACTACCCATTTCCAATGCGGAATATCAGTTCCAGAAACTAACCGCAAACCTCGCAAGAAGTCAAGGATTTTCCGCAAGTAGAACAGGAGTTAATGAACAGCTGCACAGAACTCAAATGACTCACCGACAGATGCATTTCCTCAAATTACCATCATTCATTTTTTTTCAGGTATCATTTTGAAAATTTTCCCACGATCTTGTAGATGTGAGGACTCTTTTGCTCCTCTCCTAACCCGTACAGCTGAGTCAAAACGACCCCGCCATCCCCTCCCTTTCCCAAATATGATGGAGTTACGTATGATGTATTGTACACATATTGCTCTCGAGGTGGGACCTATGCTAGCTCCGCTCACAAAACAGCGATGAGTAAGTAACCAATTGAGGCTAGGGAAGGTCCCACTTTGAGCGCAACCGCAATGTATAGCGCAATATCATGGACTTCGGGTCGTTTCACCGCTATCTGAATTATTTTCCCCATTCTATTAAGTTTTATCTGCAAAATCCGAACAAATCCAGCAAGATTACGGTAGTTCCGCGTGTGCTTTGGTTTTGAATCCGTCTGTTTGTGGTTCAATCTGTCGATATTTCTTATGCTGTATTGATAGCGGTGAACTTGCAGCGCTCCAGCATGTGCGGTTGGTTGTTCTTGGATTTTGCAGCTTGCAATCCGTGTCTACTGCAAGCTGCTGGGGATTCACCGTATTCTGATGCCGAAGAAACGCTGAAAACAAGAGTCCACAAAAGGAAAAAAGTGATTATATCCTCCTCCTCACAACCTCAAAATCGGGGCATCCGAGGCTCAAACAATCGTTTTTAATCCTCCAGCAAAATTGATCGCTATCCAATCCACCGACATTCAGGATGGGTACATGGCAAGAAAATCGCTAGTCAACCGAAATTTTAAAATTGTTTTGTTAGAATAGTGAGGAAATAACAAAAAAAAAGGAAGAGGAAAAAGAAATTGTGTTCTCCCTTTTCACAAGCAAATCCTAAATATAATAAGTAAATAAAGAAAGACTTCAAATGATTAACGCTGAGATTTCCGTGATAAACACGAGGCGACTGTGATTCGCCTTGTGTTATTAAGGAAGTTTTTAAAATTGTGATCAAGTTTGGCTTCTTCCAAGAAAGAAAAGAGGGAGTCTTCTTCCTGCTTTTTCTTTCTAGTAGTAGTAGTTGTAGTTTCTTTTTTTCTAGTAGAGACCTCAAATAGTTAATTATAAATCTTTAGCGATAAATATGAGGTAGCCGTAGAGGAAGAAAAAAAGAGGAAGAATAATATGAGGTGGCTGTAGAGGAAGGGAGAAGAGTGAGTCTTTTTCCTACCGTATTCAGAAAATTCAAAAACCAAATCCTAGAAAGAGAAAAGCAACGTGTTTATAGGGATTTACTGAGGTAATTCAGAGCGAATTTTGTGCCTCTTAAGAACAGAAAATCTTGAAAAAACCTATTAAAGGTAATCACATGGCTTGTCTTATGTGTTCTGTTATTTATGTATTGATAGACTGCCACAAGTCCTCTATTAATTGTTTATATAGTTGTTTACTGTTTATGCAGTAGATTACGTGTGTAAATTTGTTTATGAAGTCACTTCATAAAATTAAGCATAGGTATTTTTTCCTTCTGAACATTTTTTAATAGGTCTTATTGGAAGTTTTGAAAGACTGTTTGACTAAAAAATTATTTTTTAAACCTTTGTCTACCTTCTTCTCTTATCACCATGTGAATTTGTATTTATATTATATTCGTCAATTTTATACTTTATTAACTATAATTTAATTTTATAATTTTTTTTACTATATTGCTCATGGTTATATACTTATTTTATATTATATTAATTATAATTTTTTTGCTTATATTATATTTAGCAGTTTTTTTTTTAAATCATTCCAAAAAATTTTAAGAATAGCATTTTTGGAAGGGGTTTTGTGTTCTATATCCTTAGTAATTTCAACTTTTATTTGCGCTAAGTGAACAACTACTTGAAATAAACAACAGCGAGAACCCAAAGGTAGCCGAACCTCTCCATAACCTCTTCATAAATAATCGTCCTTAACATCACAAAAGCGATCTGCGCGAAGCTGCACCCGGAAATGTTTATCCAGGAGCATCCGTTCCGTGACTAGCGATGTTTACGAAACTCCCATGTTATGCAAAAAGAAGAAGCGTCTAGCGGGATGTTGTGACTTTGGAATAACAACCACAAGCGACGGAAATAAACAGACGGCTGACTCAGGAGACGAGGGGAAGATCATTTACCCTGCGTTATCTGCTCTCGGATTAATCACTAACGGAAATCAGGGGGAAATCTGCTTTGCTGTGAAAATACAAACATTTGTGAAAAAAAAACGCTGGGATCGGTGAATTTCGGAGACTTTTCCACCAATGAAGAAATCACAGGGTCAGTAACTTCTTGGTTTTTTTAGTAGTGAAAAGAAAACAGTTCATTTTTAGGTGGCAGAAATATTTCAAGTAAAAATTTTGACTTATTCCTCTTTTGTGGTTATTTTCTTTACTCCGTCAATGCTTTTCTTTTTTTTTTGCTTTGGCTCTGTTCTAGCGTTTTCCAAAAAAAAAGGAAATGATCATTTCTTTGTATCCAATCGATAAAAATAATCATTTATTTAGAGTTACATACAGCTAAGCTCCTCAAAATATTATACAGTTATGTAGAAAGAGTTATCAAGCAGAAAAATCCTAAAGCATCCCCTAACAATTTCTAAGACTAGTTTTTCTTCTTCCCGTTCATCTGTTTGGCAGACAAATTTTGTGACTTATTAAATGGATACGTAATTACGTACCTAATTACTCTGAACATTGTTCTAATAACAAAGTATACAGTGGCGAAAAATAGTAATAGAACAGATATCATAAAGAGGATAACGTCGATGAGGAAATACTGGAAGACGTTCAGCTTGTCCGCTCCTGAACGCGCGTGTGGCACCTAAAGAATCCAGACTTTCATTGAGTGTACGTTGATTCGTTTTCGTTGATTAAAATTAGAATTAAAAAAATAAAAAGAAAATCAAAAATTAAATTAAAGCGTTGAATAAAAGAATGGATCTGATAGGATAGATGTTAAGGATAAAGATCAGGTTCTTACGGTAGTCAATGACCTTAGGATAGGACTAAGCGTTCGACTTCAATTTAGAATTGAAAAATTTTTTGAAGTTTCACGAACCGGAATATCGAACATCCGAACGAGGATGTGTGGCCTATACCATGACCTGCTGGGGCTAGACGATGAATGAAGTCAGTGTTTTTTTATTCTCCCAGACATGTCCAAAACAAATTTCTCGATTTCGGAGGGATGAAAGGGTTTGGATGGCTTCGAGGCGGTTCCGAACCATCGACTAAGCAGTCGTATCGGAACCTCTTACCAGTTGCGCTACACCCACCAAGATAAACTTATAACAATTATAGTAATTAAGTCAGAAGATCTTACGGGAAAATACGGGGATGTTCCTAATAAGAACGTCAGATCGAAACCTCAACGATGATTATAAACCAGGAAAAATTTGATTGTTGTAACCGTGGAAAACGATAACACCCGTATCCAGAAACCAGAAAAATATACTGTGGTAGTTCACGTTTCTGTGATAGAGGATCACCGTAGCCGATATTTTCCATGCAAAAAGGATATGAAAGGGTCCTCTCGACCACAAAAAAACCGCGACTACGGCGGGCGTGACCGGAGACGACTTGATTTTTCATCAATTATCGATTCAATGAGGTAATTCTGCCCGCTAATGTCTCCAAAAAGTAAAAAAAACGATATATGTAGACGAAAAGAATCACGATAAATAAGCTGGGATTATTAACAGGATCCAAGAGAAAATTTTTAACTCTCAGTTCCAGTTAAACTTAAGCAATGGCAGAGCAAAAAACCTCTACGATTATCAAAAAAAAATTGATTTTTTTCCAAGTAATTAAGTCCTCGAACCTCTTGATGCCTTTCGATGAACTCAACCCAGAACGCTGCATGTGTAAGTTCAGAGTACGGTACGTCACGTAACATATCTTGGAACACCAACATTTCATCCTTGTACCTAAAAAAAACGAACCAACATTTTTCGGAAACACCAGAATTCAAGCAAAAAACGCCAGAATTCCAAGATTTTCCAGAATTCCTTTCCAGAATTGAACTCACGTCTTTCTACGTATTTCTTTAAGTGCCCACAGCAGTTTCTCTTGACTAAGTTCATCTTTAGTGATAAGTAGACCAGCTCCTCGTGCCGATATTCTTAGCAGGTTATCGTAGCCTGGAAGAAGTGCATTTATTCCCCATATCCACAAAACGGGGAATGAAAATATTTAGTAAACAAAGCACACCAGCAACAGTAAGTGGAACACCGATCGTTGGTACTCCATGCCATACAGATTCAATAACGCTGTTGAGGCCACCATGTGAAATATGTACGCGGCATTTCGGATGACCTTCAAAAGATCCATAAGATGAATATTTTCACATTTCACATTTATTTTCATATTTCCATAAGATGAAAAAAGTGGAGTCTTCAACTACTTTATTTTTTAGATTTTCTTTATTTTTTTGTTTTTATTTATTTTAGAGTCTAGCAAGTCTAATTAAGTTCTAGAATTTATAAATAGGCACAAATTTTATTTAAAAAAACTCAAGATGACAGCAGTGAAACGAAAACACTTGGGACCTTTAATAAGAAAAAAAATTCAAAATCTAAAAGATTCTGGATTTCGGATGACCTCCAAGAGATTTAGGAATATTTTCATGAGATCTAACGAATATTTTTAAAAAGGTAGAAAAAGAAACCATCCTCGTTTGTTGTAGAATCCATATACTTAGCCAGAAATTTTCTAAGGAACCAAAATTGCAACCAAAAAAAATAAAGGGAAAAATTGGAACTCATAATAGGTAAAAAAAAATTCAAAACCTAAAAGATCCTGTTGAGGTAACCAGGATTGCGTGAAAACATTCGGAGGAAGATGTGGGATTGGGTCGCCATTGTACTGCCAAACGAATCGTACGTGCGGCAACGCACGAAACGTTCCCAAATACGTATCCTTAAAAATGGGAACTTTAAAATTACGCTATCCCCGGAAGAAACTGAAGGAATTACCCACGCTATGTACGCTCACCTTAACCCATTCTGGTGCTTTTTCCCATTGAGCTGTAAATCCACTAGTGATAAGCACGAATCCTTCTTCATCATTAGCTGCTTCAACGAAATTGCTGACCGCCTTAACGGGAATATCCTTACATTTCCCGTCCCTGTGGAAGTCCCTTACCGTACTCACACCACCGAGAGCGGTCGCATTTCGACAATGTAGTCCTCCAACGAAGTTCACCCTTGGCATGTACGGTCTGGCAAAATCGAATATAGGCGGGTTATTCACAAAATTTATTGACGCATTTCGTTCAATGTCAAAAGCTGTTGCAATTCCAGGATAGTGTTTCTGAAATAAATATTTTATTTTTATCTTACTTCTATTTTTTTTCAACATTTTCTACACCCAAGTGCAAATGCACCAGAAATTCTGCTTTAGTGCTTTCGAACAGTAACAGAACTGTAGAAATACCAAAAGTTTAGAGCCTGTACGAAAAATTCCCTCTTTTCTCCTTGTCGTAGTACTCGAAGAGTATCCCGAAAAAAGTTCTTTACTGTTGCAGATTTAGGGAAATGGCTGGTTGTGATAAGGGTACTGTAGAATTGTCGCTTTCAAAAAAATTTCAAAAAAAAAATTTCGAGAAGCTGTAACATTAGAATGAAAAGAGAAGGAATTTCTTCTACAGATTTTAACGTTTCGTTATTTCTACAAGTATTTTAGGAATTCAGGGAAAAAAATATTGTCCTATATTATCTTTTATAACCTATAATATTTTTAAGTCCTTCACTGCAGCTATCATTTTTCAAGGGGAAAAACACGTTCTGGAAATATTCATCAAAAAAACAATCCCAACAAAAATTCACCCCCACCTGAAAAACAGCATCGATCCGAGGCAATACGATATGATGATGAATGTATAGAGCACGGAGGTAGGAGATTAGATTAAATGTTCGCTCGAAAAATGTGAGATCATCTGTGAGTCTGGAAATTTTAATTTCGCAAGATCCATCCGATCCTATGATCCTACTTTGCACTTACTTTGTGCCCGGTACAGGTAAGTAACTCGGAGGCGACGGGCTTTGATTTGCCCATGCAGATTCGGTCCTCAGTGAAGTCATACTCCAGTAGATGTAGACAGAACCTTAAACGATAAAATTATGACATCGAGGTAAAACTTTTTATAATTTATTTAATTTTTGTAATTTTTTATAATATTTCTTTTTATAATTTTATAGTTTTTAAAAATTCTTTTTATATATTTCTTTTTATAATTTTTTCTTACATATAATTTATAACTTTATATGATTTTTTTTTATAATTTTAGTCATATTAATTAAAGATGCTAAGAACAATATTTTTATTATTTATTATTATTATTTTATTATTATTATATTATTTTACTATTGTTATATTATTTTATTATCGTATTATAATTATCATTTTGTTATTCATTTATTTTTGTTTTATTGTGTTATCAATTAGAAAAATATCTTAATTCAGAAAGAACAATATTTTATTATTTTTTATTACCATTTTTTAGTATTATATTATTATGTCATTTTATTTTTACTATTATTATTTTATTATTTATATATTTTTATTTTATTGCATTAGAGATTAGAAAGATATTTCAATCCAGAATTATTTCCTTGAGAATCACCGTACTAACTAATACAGTAATCTAGAACTAAGTTGCAAATAGTCCAATACATACCTTTTAATGCTACCTGTAGCAAACCGCAGGGATTGTAGAGGTCATCAACCACAACAGTATCAAATCTAAAAAGTAGAGGAACTAGATATTTGACCCTTATGAGGAAGAGGAGTTTGGGGCTTACCTCTCCTTAGCGAGATCGTCGAATTTTCTTTTATTCTTGGCCAACAGTCGATCACATAATCTCACTGAAGCCAACCACGCTGTCGTTTGCTCATTTGGTAGGTCAAAATTTGGGTCCCAGATCTAGGTTGGATAGGCATTGTGTATTCAAAGACGTCTGAAACATGATCGCCAGTACCGTACTACTTTTGCTCCCATATTTCAACTTTTTTCGGAGCGGTGTAGCGCAGTAGGTAAGAGGTTCCGCTGTGGCTGCAGTGTGATCGACCAGAAGTTCGATTCCGCCCTAGTACCAACCTTTCATCCCTCCGGGGTTCACAGGTCCATACTTTACTTCATCCTTTATTTCAACTTTGCTGTAGAGTTTCCACAGGATTTATCCCAAAACGATGAGAAAGGACGAAAGAAAGAAAATTTTGGTCAAACTTTTTCGGATTCGCTGAAGCGTTCGACTTCAATACAGAATCGCTCGATTCTAGTCGCATAGACTTATGAACTGCGAACGTATGGGACCCATAGAAGGACCGGCAAGGTCAATCGATATGTCAATTCTGGACCTTTCTTCCTTTCAAACCAGACGTACCAACCAAAAGCGACCATGGAGGAGTGGAAGGTTTGGTTGCTGTGGGGCGGCGTCAAACTATCGACACACTGCAGACGATGTGGAACCCCTCGTCGTTGCTCCAAATCCATTCGAGCCACTTTTATGAGCCAGCGAGAAAGCGGTAAACATGGAATTACAAATTTGTAAAATTGCAATTTTCAGATGTTGTCAACTTTACGTCACCGGAAACGAAAACAGTGTTTTAGTGTAGACATATTTACGATTGAGGCGGTGACGTTTTAATTCGATTGTTTTGATGCTCTTCTTTTTTTTTGATAATGTGAACACAACGTGAATTAGACGGCAAGGAAGATTTTCTCGATAATCCTCGTCCCCTCTTATCTGCTAAATTCTACTGCTCCGACGAGTTAAAAAGAGTTAAAAAGGTGGTTCAAATAGTTTTTAACCGTTTGATTCACATTAAGTGATCTATTGGCAAAAATCACTAACAGATCAGACAGAACAATTTGATCAAATCCAGGATCAGTACAAAAGTGCGCATAGTCCTTGTGAAAACAACTACATGACGTCCGTGTCTACGGATGTCAACGTTTCTTACCGTACCTTTTTTTTGGTAAACGACAAAAACTGGAAAAGGTAATAGTTTTAGCAGATAACTCTCCATTCAACCGCAGTCAGAACCATTCTTTTCGAGAAAAATCTGTATTTGGACAATCTATTCAGGTCGCCTTGGATCTGGAATAATCCTGTGCTCTTTAGTTATAATTAATGGCAAATCTTGTTATGAAATTTTATCGTGATGTACAATTACTAGTACTATTACCAGTGAGTAATCAGATTGAAAGCATCCTACCTTCAATTTTTTTTTGCTCTTATAGTTCTGATGCTCTTATTTTTTGACAACATATCCTTTAAAGGATTCGAAGGAGCGAAAAAGTGGGAGAAAACAACAAAAATTTAGGAACGTATCGGACTGACGTTGTTACTTATCTCTACTGTACAATACGTTCATTACATATAGTCGTCACCAAATATGTTCAACCAGCGTACCGCGACGCGGGCGCGGCAAAGCAGTCCCTTTACTCGCCGAGCACGCGCTGTTTCTTTCCTCTACCTTGCCCAAATTAGAAAAAAAATTTGCGTTTCTGCTCTTGAACGCAGTCAGTGCTCAGAATATGTTGCGCTGGAAAAGTTTTGTTAACGAATTAACAAATTTAGAACTCCATGTTCCTCCAGAACAATTTCCAGGCGCTCTGTGAATCTGCATCTCTAAATAAGATTTCCGGGAAAAAAAAGTAGAGAATAAGACCTCAACTAACTCCCCTGTAAATTTCCACAACTGATTCCCCGGAACAATAAAAAAATGTGAAAAATAATTGAGTAATTTACCTCACTATGACTAGAATGATTCCGATGTACGTATATATCGGTCAACGTCTGATCATCGAATTGTACAGGCCAATATAATCTTCTGACTCCTTTTTTAAGTGATATTTTTGACTAAAAATCAAACATTCTCTCTGGATGATTCAAATTTTGAAATCCTCTTCTGGAACTAGGCGACAAGAAAGGAAAAGCTCGGAAATACTCTCAAACCTGTGTTGGTCCATACTCCAGCCATGTGACGTCATGCTTTCGCCGAACTAATTCATCAGCAAGATGTTTCATTGTATATCCATGCATTGGATAAAGGATGCTTGGCATAAGTAGCACTTTTGCCGAATTTGCGACGCCAACGATGGCGACGATGATGGCGAGAAGCATCTGAAGGTTTACGGTAAAATGACGTCATAGCAGCAAAATTATACTCACGGTGTAAAAATAAGCGATATCCAAATTTGAACATAAGCAACGGTGAAAGGGTTCCGAGAAAATTGGCCCGACGATAGGAAATTTTTCAATGTACCCTCCTCCATTGAAGTGGCAACACCGTCTGGATTTTTGATCTTTGACTTTGTAGGGCAACTTTTTTTGCAGATTCTATTCTTTATTTTTTCCATAGTTGACGTTATTATAGAATAATTAATTAGTTAATAATATGGAAAAGAATAAATATTTTTCGGCAATTAATCTTCTTAATTGGGACAGAAAGCAAGTAAAAACAAAAATGCAGGTGCTTAAATAGGTTCGCCAAACTTGCTCTCTTAAAAATTCCTGTTCGAAGTGTACTTTGGTCAAACGTTTGTTTTTTTTTTTTTTGGAAAAATGTTACATCATTCATTGATTTCAAATAAACAAATTGATAAATAAACAAATAAATATACAAATAGGTAGATAAATGAATAGATTTAAGTAGAAACATATCTCAGAAGCATGATGGTATACATAAATGCAACACTTTTAAAAAATTCTCCAACTGGGCAGTATTTTTTCGAGAAAAAATATTACGGAACAAAATTTTAATCGGCTCACTTTTCGAGAAAATAATTTGTAAGAGCAAAAAAAAGATGAATCAGAGTAGATGAGAAAATAGAAAATATCTAAAATATATAAAAATCAATTAAATAGGAAATATCGACTGATTACGCAAAGTAAATGACAGAATCCAGAGAATCAGAAGGAAAATTCTAATTTGTAGGTATAACTGATAGAAACAATAATAATTCTGATTGAATCTGATTCTGAATCTGATTCCAATGGAAATTAGGTGTTTACTGCCTGTAAAAAGGGAGTCTACGAGGGCAAAACGAAATTTCAAAGAAAACACCATAAAAACCACAAGGAACCAGGAAAGGATCATCAATTAAATCGAGGAAAAAAAGTGAAACGTTGAGGAAACGGGTGCTGATAACGAATCGACCACTAAATACGTTGTTTTCGTATCGATCAGTCGATTGATAACATGACAAGGTCAAGTCGTCTAGAGAAATCGTTTAGTGCATTCCTTTAGAAGATAAAAACAAGTGGATTTAATCCTTAAGAGTTTAAGGATTCGATCTGATTCCAGAATAAAATTCTTTTTCTATTATCCTATCCAAAAATGTGGTTTTTCTTCTTAAATAAGAAGAATCCATTCAAAGTGACTCATGCCTTTATTTCTAGCAATCGTCAGTGATTAACATGAAAATATCAGTGGTTCTCAAAATCCTTGAATGGATCCAGTACCTTAAATATTTTCCGACATCGATTTAAAAAATCTACTTAAGACATCTATCGGTGAGGAAAAATTATTGCCATAACTTTACAAATGATTACATTATTCGGTGCAAAAAAAAAATTAGAGATAGAACACAATAAATATTCCACAATAAAAACAAAGGAGAGAGAGAGGAATGCTGGATGCAGACCAAAGTAATTGTGTTATTTTTCAATCATCCCACTTCAGCGCACTGAACTGAATAAGAACCAGTTCTTAGTACTTCCTGAAGAAACGAATTAATAGAGTGTGTGAGAGAGACATGGAAGGTAAACAAACAACTTCTACAGTAGTGGTGTCCTCAAACCATTTAGCAGTTGTATTCAAAGTAATCCACGAAGAAAATACTATAAATTTACTGAAATTTCTAATGTACATCGATTAGAAGAGTGAAGGAAGAATTCGATTAAAAGAAAGTAAAGGAAGAATCCGAAGTTGGTTGAGTAGAGGTTCAAAGGTTGCGAAAACAACGACAACGTAGGGAAGGTCACAAATTTCGTCAATTTTGTACGACACCTTGCACTGAGAACTCGCTCCAAGATTTCAAAGAATATATAAAATACAAATTCCGCTAGAAAATTTATTTCCATCAGAAACCAGGAATCAGGATTGAGGAAAACACAGGCTACAACGGGTTTCTTGTGATCACAATTCAAAATAATAGGGTCCATAAGACTAGAATTCGTTCAAAAACCGGTTTTGTTAAATACCTGACGAAAAAAAAAACGATCCAAACTGTTCCCTGTGACACAATACATCCGTTACGCGTTAACGAGATTGGGAATCGGCCGAGGATCGGGATCTCACTCACCTCGAGGTCAACAACTAATCGATAAGGCAACGCTAATTCCGCTGTCGCAGTCAAACTCAGCGGTTTAGGTTTAGGTCTGGGGGAATTTGTCCTCGAAAAGTATTCTCGAGCGCTTTTCAAAGTTCTGGTCGTTCACTCTGGAATCATTTCGTAATGAAAAGAGTTCGATTTTGGTCCCATCACTTAGTTTCATTGAAACCTTTATGCATTTTTTTGCGATTCCAGAAAAAGGACGACAAAAAAGAGTTCACACCAAAATGAATGGTATAGGAGAATAATTTTAAATTTTCACGGAAAATTTATTTAAAAAAAGCAAAGAGTAATGCACATAGAAGAATTATTTGCTGCATTCGGATAAAAATCATGGAATATATTACACGGTTTATCACTTGAACCCCCACTAGGATTATCATTTGACTTCTGGAAAATACGAACTCAGAACCAGGTGCTTTGTTCAAGCACAGTGAAAAAAAATTTCCTTTCCCTCCTTAAAAAAATTGTGAACGTTTCTCATGCTTATGATAGACCTCTATGCTTGAAATAGAACGAAACATTGGTTCTGATTCGATCCTGCTACAATAATTTTTCTGAAATGAATCCACGAAGATTCATTTAAGAAATCTAATTTTCTCTTTGATTCTTTTTTTTTCAACGCCGTCAATATATCGTCTGATAACATTTTCAATGACAAAAATTGACGCGACCAATACAGTAAAACGTCAATCAACACTCAAAGAGTTCAGTCACAGTTCGTCTACTGATAATTAACCTGGTGAAGAAAATAACATCACCAAAAAAAGGACACATTTCTATCTTATCGTAGAGTAATACTGTAACAGTAAAAAGAAATCAGCCGGTTATTGTTCGTCTGGACAAGAGATAGAACGGGAAGAATTCGTGTGTGTGTGTGTGATTTCATATAGTGGAACTCAGCTTCTTTTCCTTTTTCTCTTCATTTTTAGGAAATTTCGATAGTCCCAAAATTCTAAGAAAAACATCCAAAAATGTCCCGTATAGTTTCCAATCGCTCGTTCTAACGACAAAAATTTCAGTGATTTTGTTAAATTTCTCGAAACCTCTAAGAATTTATGAAAAAAAAAACAAGAATGATCTGTTGGTTTATCTTTTGATTTTTCCTTAACTAGTCCTCATTTCTATTTCTTTCTATTTTCCTCCTTTCTATGAGTTTCAACGAAAGAATTTTCTGAAGTGAATGAGATGAGAAAGAAAACAAAAAAAGGACCATGCGCTTCACAGTGGTGTCATTTGGAGTGATGTACAAAGAAAAAGCGACAGGCATACGTAATGAGGGTAAATTGTGGATGAATGCACTGGGAAGATGATTGAGAAGAGTCTTCACATGAATGAAATTGAGCGAGAATCGCAAACAATCGCGGACAGAATGACCTCATTCGAACCTCCACCGCATTCAAACGCTGAAGACTCCTCGCAGTTCACCGTCACAACGGTTAATTGGTGGCGTCCGTAAGATGAAAATTATATTATCGTGGAAATGAAAAATTGAAAATGTCCGTCCACTGTTGAAGTGAACATGGACAGAATTTTTACATTGGGAAATAAATATATCAATAGAAAAAAACGCAAGAAATTTAAGCAATTTTATATCTAATCTCAGTAAAAAATTAATCAGCGAAAATATAGTTTCTATAATAACTAGTGAGAAGTTTGGTTTTTTCCTGAATTTACTGAATTTTTTTTTTAAAAAATATCAATGAAGCTGGTTTAACCATGTCCTGTTAATTATTCTCCATTCACGTTCCTTTTTCGAAACTTTTAAAAATAAACTGAGGTTGTGGCAAAAAAAAGACAATCCTTAAATAATCTTTCCGTTTTTCTTACTGATTGTGTGAAAAAACGTGTTTCTCTATTCCTTCCATTTCTATGAAAAATATATCATATAGAATATAGAATAATATAGAATAATATGGAATAAAATAATTAAACGTAAAAAACAAATAAATAAGAAAAAAGACTGAGATAAAAATAAAAACATAGAATAAAATATAAAAAAAACGTATTTTCTATTTCTTCCATTTCTATGAAAAATATAAATTTTTCAACGGAAACGTCATAAGTTAGGCATCCCAATTTTCTCGTTGAACCCCTCTACAAATGACGTGATTTTACAACTTCTCTTTGCAGAAACTTCTTGGATTTTTTTTTTCTGCCAAAGGAAGCATCATTCTCTGACCACAATTCGTGCCATCTCTTATATTTCTTTTTCTGTTCAATGTGCTTTTCTAAATCACTACTATAAATTTGCAGTTGCACTTTCCTATCAAAGTAGCCTTCTATCTTCCCTTTTACTGTAAACGACTTGGTTCATCACACTGTAAAAGTTAAAATATGGGAATTCCAAAGTTGTAAGTAAAATAGACTCGACTTTCGGTGAAATGAAAACTTGAAGATTAAATTGTTAACACTTTCAACAGTGGTTTGAAACGGTTTCGAAGCCACCGTAATTCGTCCTCAGGGCTTTCCTTTCATCTACGGAGTCGATAAAGAGGAACCATACTTGTCAAGGAGGAAAAACACTGACTTGACTCATTGATTCGTCCCGGCAGACTCTTGTAAGGCTGCACACGCGTTCATAGACTTAGGACAGTTTTAAAGGCATCACCCCACGAATCTGGGGCGGTGCGGGTTTCAGGTGCCTAGACGGGGTGGTAGATTATGGGAAGGAGGGTGTTTCCGTTCATTTCTTCCTAATTGTCGTAAAAAACAGCCCGGAAGATGTGGGTTCGAGCGTTGCGACGCGACGCGCTATTTTCTACAACGAGTTCGATTTGAGCGCGCCAGCCTTGTGTACGCGCCGCATGTTCCGCGCCGTTTTTTTTTTCACAGCAATTAGGAAGAAATGGACGGGATCACCCTCCTCCTCAAAATCTACGTATAGGCATAACCCACTTGAAACCCGCACCACCTCAGATTTGTGGGGTGATGCCTTCAAATTGAACTCGAACCCATAGTGGCGTCCCCATAAATGCTGTGTCCTTTGCTTTATCCATTTTGTAGGATGTCTTCCAAAAACTCGCATGTATAGTTCACTTTTTCAAAGCTCAATTAAATTTCTACTTTTTTTCACATAATTACCACTACATTCATTTTAACCACATAATTTTTCAGTTCTCAAAATCTATACCTGAAATAATCGAAGCTCAGTGTTTTTTCGTTGGTTCGCATGAGCTGTAGCTAGGATTTGGTACTAATTTTTACTAAGAACTAGCGTTTCGGCGTCATCGTCTTCGTTAGAGCCTGGGAATTCAATGAAATCAGTAATTTATACTCTCAAAGCCCCATCATCCTATGGAATAAATCCAAGCGATAAGCAAACTCAAAGGAAAACCCATTCGCGAGTACTTATCTTCTTTAATCTGACATAAAATCCTACTAGCAAAATACTCTACTTTACAGCCAGTGCGAATCCTTCGAATCTCTCTATAAGTTATTTGAAGACATGATTAATAATAATAGTATTGTTATATTATAATAATAGTATTGTTATATTATAATAATAGTATTGTTATATTATTATTATTATTATTATTATTATTATTATTATTATTATTATTATTATTATTATTATTATTATTATTATTATTATTATTATTATTATTATTATTATTATTATTATTATTATTATTATTATTAGGGACGGGTGTAGTGCAGTCGGTTAGAGGTTCCGATTCCTGCACAATCGATCGGAGGTTCGAATCCGCCCTAGTGCTCACCAAGCCTTTCACCCCTCCGCGGTCGACGAATTGGTACCACTGACTTGTCTGGAAGGATAAAAACACTGACGTGACACATTGGCTATCCCTGCAAGTCATTGTATAGGCCAGTTACACGTTCGTGAACCTCAAACGATCCGGAATTGAAGTTAACGTGGCGGCGAAGGTCCCAAGCGGATTGATTGCTGAGCGCCAGACACTATAACTGTAACTTTTATTATTTGTTTATTTATTTGTTTATTGTATTACTTATTTTTTATTTTTAACAATAATCTAACTTAATAATAATTTTAATTTTTTATTAATTTAATATTTTTTAAACAAATAATGTAATATAATTGATAATTAATTTATTATATTATATTATATTATATTATTTATTTTTTATTTTTAATATTTATTATTGATATTACATGATTAAAATTTTAATACGTGACGATTTTCACTTTTATTCAAAAAATTTCACATTTAAATGAATTTTACAAAATAACATTATAAAAATTTCTTATTAAATATATACCGTCGACATAAAATCAATGAGAAAAAACACAATGAGCATAGAATAGAAAATGACATTATACAAATTAAAATCACCCGAACAATGAGAGATCCATGAGGATAAACATATTTATCCCGAAAAGAAGAAAAAACTGCAGAGATCTCAGAAAAAAAAAACTCCGTCCGTTATGTGAATCGTGGCAGCAACAGCAGGACCTTTTACACACGACACGGTTCATCTTCGATTCCAGAATCGCACAGGGAATTGTGCTCCACTATTACTAGACCTAAAAAATTCCCCTATAACGTTATCGTGTGCGTAATCTATGAGATTCTAGGAGAGGGACCTTGAGCCTCACGTTGCCTATCGGTGAGGTGATGAGTATCGACGCTCGCACTTTCGATAACTCGTCGGCTTGCTGCTGGACGAGTTGATTTGTCGTAGATGAACAACGCTAGATATACACCATTGAATCCGAACTGTAGATAATACGGTACCTAAAAATACTGTATGCTGGACGAGTAGGAATTTCCTATGAATGGAAATAAAAATTTTGATGAAATACTAATGAAATCCAACCACTCGGATGCATAATTTATTTTTTTTGAAGCTCAGTTCAATTTCTACTTTTTGTTTCCACATATTTATCGCTTCATCCATTTTTACCACATAACTTTTTCAGTTTTTAAAATCTATACGGGAAATAAACGAGGTTTAGTGCTTTTTGTTGCTTCGCTTGAGCTAAAAAGTACATATATTGGTATAAATAAATGAATTAAAATCTTTCGTTGGTAGATGGCAATAAAATAAACTAAAAAGGCAACACAAAATAAAACAACTATAAATATGTAAATATTCGCCCCAGAATTGCCCCTCATACAAATTTTTCATGACGTGAAAACGCGAAAAGAACTGCAAATGCTGATTTATGTATTCGATGCGATATTGGTGCCAGAAAAAAATCGCGATTAAAGAGGATTGAAAAATAAATATGCAGTAAATATGCATATCATCAAATAATGTGAATGCGATAATACCAACAAAGAACAACATCACCTAATCGAATTCTATTTTTACAGTTTTAATAGAAATTTCTTAAAAATTCAATCATCTCCTAAAGGTCATATTAAATCTAGGACTAATAAATCCACGGAACAATATCGACATAAAAATGAGCGAAAAGAAAAAAAATAAGCAGAAAAAAGAGCGCTGACATAAAAAGGCTCATCAAATTTTTATTATCATCGATTCGTTAAAAATTTGTTAAAATGAAATACACGAAAAAAATTGCTGCATATAAGAAAAAATTAAATTTGAAAATGGATTTGAAACCATTTACAAAAAACTAAAACCTAAAATCTAAAAAGTAGAAGAAAAGTAAATACCTGAGCCACAATTCGGTATATATAGAACAGTTCACTGTCACTGTACTCGATAATCCCGAGTATTAATCCTAAACGTGTAAGATTCTCCGGAGCGTTAAGGCCTACGTCAATTAGGGCGATGACGAGCCATCGCCATAGGTAGTAAGAGTGTCTCTGAAAAAAAAAACCAAATAATTTGGAGGAAAGGCTGTATGTAGTAGTAGAGATTAAAATTTTCGCAATTAATTTCTTGGATACTGTTTAATTTTAAGGAATAGACACCGGAAGGATAGAAAAAAGGATAAGGACACTAAGGGAAGTTTTCTATTGGTGTGCCCACAAGGTTTTTTTTTACATGGGACCTTTTTTTGTCCGACTTTTCAGCTTTTTCCCCATCTCTAGAGGCTTAAATAGAGGTTTACCGGAACAATCTCACATATATACCATTAAATGCCTTGAAAGTAAGAATTTTTGAATTAATATTGAATTTTATTTTAATATTTGGCATACGCAATTTGCAAGTTTTCAATTGAATTGAAGACATTTTCAGCTTCCTTCTTTTTTTAGATCTCTCCTACCTCAAAAAGGGATAAATTGTGGGGATAATTTTAAGAAATTTAAAATTAAAAACTTAAGTAATTATAATAAATTTAACAGTTTTTTTTATATTTATTTAAATTAATAAATAATAAACTGAATAATTTTTTTCTAAGGGTTTCTCTATCTTACTACGGAAATAAAAAAAGTGAGGTTTTCCCTCACTCATAGACGAAACCACAACTTACATGCGGTCGAGGTGAAACATTTGAAACATTCCGCCTTAGGTCCGTTCCTTTGGATTTTAAGCTGTTCATTTTAAAATAAAGCCCAAATAGCACGGATGCGTCCACGTAAACGATCGTAAGCGTTGGTATAACGAATGATCTGGAAAAGAAAAATCAATCACATCCCGAAATTATCCATATTTAATTCCTAATCATTCGCTAGTTCTTACCCGAAACATTCAATCAACAAGAAAATCTTGTTTATAAGTTGTTTGTTGAAAAGTGAACGCATCGTACAGCCTCCCTTCAAAAAAAAGTCATATGTGATTTTGGTATGTGTACGTATAAACAAATCCGTCATTCAGTATAGCATAGTAATATAAAACTAAACAACAATACATGAGGATAACGAATTATTATTCAAGAACTCACTGAGGGATTATTTTCCACTGAGACCAGCAGCCATGCATTGCATATCACTGCCGCGCATACCACCGTAAACATCGCCTAAATTACTTTATACACAAAAATAGATGATCCACAACGTCCCGAACAGCATTTTTAGACTTTTTTTAGACTTTAAAATTAATCCTTCGTAGGTAAACACCGCGAAATACAGTATTACTT
The DNA here is from genome assembly GCF_031761385.1 of Necator americanus. Lineage (NCBI taxonomy): Eukaryota > Metazoa > Nematoda > Chromadorea > Rhabditida > Ancylostomatidae > Necator > Necator americanus. The sequence continues at coordinate 38,417,464 of NC_087372.1, forward strand.
CAATTTTGAGACGTTTGTCACGAATTTTTTCCTCTCAAAAATGAAAAGAAAAGAAAAATAAATAAAAGAAAAATTCTTCTTAGGAAGTATGAAGAAAAATTCAATCTTGCTGCTATTTTTTATTGAGGAGATTTCTTAACTATCTAGCGTGTTAAGTCATTAGCTCCATTTTTTTTTGTTTTAAAGTTGAAGGCAAAGCCTAAGTTTAAGCTTAAGTGAAAGTTCCCACAAAGAATTCCAAAAAATCGCAAACTGTTCTCATTATGCACTTTTTTTTACTCATAGAAGGAGAGGTTCGGGTAAACGGTGGCGACTATAAACACCTAGTCGTAGCAATCAGCTTCTTTGGTTATGTTGGACATCATAACCCTATCGATTATCGTCCCATCGATTAGCTGATAGGGTACAGACGTCCAACAGGACATAGTATGTATGCACTTTGGCCCAACACACTACATTCGAACGTATTGCACAGAAGATTATTGATAATAAAAGTACAACACCCAACATCGATCGATAGAAGGAACGAATCGATCGAAGTTGTGTGTTCTTCAACCAAGATCCTTTAATCCATCGAGAAGTAATCTTAATTGAACTTTTACCGAATAATACTTTTAATTCTGCAGAAGTTTGACTATTGAAGAGAAGACTGGGAAAAATGGGTGGATTTAGAACGCTGAAAAAAACTACTTTTTCCATTTTCCGGATCCGGATATTCATACCAGATGGATGAGAAGTCGTTGGAATGACTTTGCAGCGAATACGGTACCCGAAACCTGGATGTTGTGTGCTTATCTGATGGTAACCGAGTAACGGATTATTATAATCCTCCAACTCATGTCTTCCTCGTATCACCACGCTATTTGAGTCCGCAACTGCAGAACCGAACTATTTTTTCCAATTTTCTTCCGCTATTTCAACTTTTTTTCCAGTTGGAAATGAGAAGATGAGAGGGCGGTCTTTTGAAAAGCACAGAAAAAAAGCTCAGGACAAAGGAAAAAATACCTTTGCAGGGAATTTCCAAAGACGAATATAAAGTAGTGGTCGATAAACGGATAAATATCGTAATGTTGACATCAGTAGCCAACTCCAAATAGAAATAAACGTTGAAATGTGCATCGAAAATGTTGTGATCTAAAAAAAAAAACTTTTTTTTATTCAGGAAGAAAGTAAGTAAAACTTCAGAGCTATTTGTAAAAAGTGCATCTTTTATTCTTTCGTATGAAAAAACTATAGAGCTATTCGTGAACTGGCTAGTTTGTGAAAATAATTTTTCTATCCGTTCTCGACTTTGTTTACACTTGAGGCAGAGCCTATGACGTGGAAGATTTTTTTTCCACACGGAATACTTCTAGAAGGCTCTGAAACTTGAGGAACCTAAAAGGGAAATGAGGACAAACGTCAAAATCCCCCGTTTTCCCGTGGACGAATTAGTTCTACATATCGTTTCTTAAAATATATACGGTTATGCTATATGTTACAATATGTTATAATATATGTTTCCAAAAATAAATCCTATAATATATGTTTTCAAAAATAAATCATATGCTAAATTACTTACTATATGTGCTAAAAGAATTTTTCATTGTTTCTGTACTGTCTCAAAATCAATTTTCAATGGTTTTCAAAAAAAATGAAGGCCCATTTCAAAGAAAATATTTGGTCTTTACCTTCGGTACCCCTAATAAATAAAAAAATTGACTGAATTGGATTTGAGGTCAAAGGTACCGAATTGAATTTTGAGAAAAGTCAGATGTGAAATTCGCTTAATTGAATGTTGAAAGATGCAGAATTCTTCAAATTTTTGTTTTGTAGAAAAGCTCACAAATTAGTTTTTTCCAGAATTTTCTGTTTGAGAAGCTCCTTCTGAAGGTAGGAGATTGTCGGAATAGCGTGAAAAGCGGAAATATCGACCAAGACTATCAAAGAAAAAATAAATCTCTCCGATAACAAGGATCTTTAATCTTTTTTTTCCGAATGAACATTTCTTTATTTTTTCTTGAAATTATTTATCATTCTTGAGACGGAATTTGTGGTCTTATATTACTTATCTTATTTTTCCAAAAATAGAAATTAGATCTAGAATTCCCATTTTTCTAGAAAAATGATATGTTTTTTGAAATTATATAGTCATAACCAAATAATGGTTCCCTGCCCAATGTTTGTTTTTCTAATTCTCTAATCCACATCTAATCGGATAATGCTCCGAAAATGACTAATTCACCTTGCAGACAGTGTTTACCGCATCTCTTCCAATAAAATCCGCCACCACCTGAGTTTCTGTTTGAATACTAAGGATGTAGTGAACAAGAATTGAACATAATGAGCCGATATCAGCTATTGCCATCACAAAAAGACATAAACCGACACCATTGCTGAAAATTTAACGGATTTCATGGATAGATACTATGTGAACGTAACGCCAATTAGCACAGGAGACGCCCGTACGCTCCGTACCTGTACATATCAGCACATTTCCTGGATAATCGGCACATCCTGAATAGAACGAAAACATTACAGGGAATACCGAGAACGATTGCAGCTGTGTAGAAAATATAGCAGCTGAAGACGACGGATACGATCAGATCGGACGGTTCGTATACGTATGCTTCGGGATCGTGTGTGACGTTCAACAACATCTGCAGCAATGTGAAGATGTAATTTTAAATAGTGAAGTTCAAAAAAAAGGTAAAATTTTGGCACATTTGTCCTCAAGTAGGAGGATGTAAAGAAAAAAAAAACTATAAAAGAGCACAAGAGATCTTTAAAAGAAGTGAAGAGATGGCCGAGGAAGGAACGTTAGGCGTCTCCTTCACGGGAAACAAATGTCACGAACGTTTCCATCCTGGATTTCAAATGCGCTGTTACGGGGCAGAACCCTTCTTCATAAAAGGCGATCGAGGCTTTGGAAAAACTAAAATAAATGTCTTTTCAAGATTGCTTTCTGACAGGGAATAAAATTTAAATATTCGTTCGACGGCGACAGGGCAAAAAGATGGATTTTAGATGGGAAACGATGAAATTTTCATCGAACACTTTCGTTCTTAAATGTTCCTACTTATTCACGGAACTACAGTGATACTTTCAAGGTCGGTTAATTTTCTTGATATTATCTATTCGTTGCTCCGGAACTCATAAAAAGTATCATGCCGGTCTCGAATTCGAAGAACAATCGAAGTATTGATTGGATCAAAAAACAAGGGATCTATCTCTTCTACTAGTGTGTCTACGAGGTTTTCAGATGGGACCTTCATTAGTTTAGGTTTAGCTTTTTTGCTTGCATGCTGTTCATTATGGCAGCATAGTTCCAGCACAGTAACGTGATTACGTGATCCTGGTAAATATCCTTGATACGAATATTAGAAACCAGCTTGTTGCGAACAGAATGCACCAAAGTTCTTAAAGTTCCGTGAAAAATGTGTCATTTGCCCTTACGGGAAAACAAGCGGCTACGCACAAGTGAGGGTGATTTATGAGATTGGATGCGTAACGTGTAACGCAACTTACATTGGAGAAACCGATAAGAATGTTGGATTGAGGATCGCTGAAAACATGGCAAGAAAAAAAAAACCGGGGTGGGAGCTTGATGACACCACTTGGAGGACACAAATATGAGGCCCACAAGGGAAATGACCATGAGAAATACGTTGTACTATGGCTCACCAAAAAAAAAGTATTGGGGAAGAAGACGTTGGCGACGCTCTGGATTCTTTTGAAAAAAAACCCTTTACTGGATAATAGGAGTGATCTTTTGTACATTTTTTGTTTTTTTTGTTACATCATACATTTTTTGCACCCTGTACATCTGTGCACTCCTGATACTGTTGTATTAGGTCTACCGAAAAGTTCTGTTCTGTTTTTGGAATGAAACAAAACACAATTTTTTTTGTTACTGTGAATAAACTTTATTGAATAATATAATTGCCATTATTATTAAAGTCAACGCCAGCGTGAGGCCAATTTGTTTATCCTATTTTTGAAAAAATGTTTCATCTTTTGATGCGAAAAATTGAACCCATGCTTGTTTGACAATATTCATTTATTATTAACACTATATATGTTATTATTTATTATATATAATTATTCTTATTCATTTTTAGTTTTTTACCACACAAAAAAAAATTTGCAAGGACAAAAACAAGTGATAGTCGGAGGGTGCTAATTCGAGGGAATGTCGCGGATGCGAAGCGAGTGCTCATCAAGTTTTTCATCCTTCCGGGGTCGACAAATTGTCACCAAATTTGTCTGGGAGGATAAAAACACTGACGTGACACATCGGCTAGCCCTCGCAAGTCATTGTCTAGGCCAGGTACACGTTCATGAACCTCAAACTCAATTCTGAATTGAAGTGAACGTGGTGGCGAAGGTCCCAAGCGGATTGATTAACGCCAGACACTTTATCCTTTATCCTTTATGGTGAAGGCGACAGAATTTCCCAGCCTAGTTTTGCAATTTTTTTTTCTGACGAGTCCGCAAACGAGCGTGTGGCGTGGCATTATTACGATGCAGTGTGATGTCCTTTCTATTGAACATCGCCGGCCCCAATTTCTCGGACTGTTGTCTTTAAATTATCCAGCCGCTGACAGTAAGCTCTCCGAATTGAGCTTTTCGTTCGGTTTTGGAAGCTTATAATGTACTGGGGCGGGTGTAGTGTAACGGTTAGAGGTTCCACTTCCTGTACGGTTCGATCGGAGGATCAAATCTGCCTTAAGTGTCCGCATCCGAAGCGGATTGATTAACCGCAGACACTTTGTCTTTTATCCTTTAATGTACTGGTCCTCGAATCTCCCATTATGTACACAACATTCTCCTATTCAGGGATAAACGTGGTTTAGAGGAGGAAACGCCTATCAGAGAGTTATTCTATCAAAAAATTCACTTTCACCAAACACTTTCAATAAATTTCTACATGCTTCTGTAGCATTTTTTTGCTTCTTGAAATTCGTTTAGAATACAGTGGCGTAAATGAACTTTATCAGTAGCTGGTGACCGTAAACAGCAATATTCGTTCCCTGGCCACATTGGGCAGCGAAAAATGCCAGACACACCTCCGGCCTAACACCACGTGAGACTAGTTTCAATATGCATGGCTTCCGTTTTCCCTCACTTGAACGATCATTGAAGTACAGTCCCAGGGTAGTGTGACACTTGAAGGAATAAACGTACGGTTGTCCTAGGCCGAACCTCTAAGCGAATAAAGGTCCCATCCAGAAATTTCGAAAGTACACTAACAGAAAACACAGACAAAAGGTATGACGATGCTCCAAGACATTTGAATAAGTACAAGAGATCATTAGAAATTCTTTTTGTTCCTTATGCTTAACCTTTTTGAGAATAAAAGATACACCAAACGCTCCAAACGAGTGGAAAACCGAAGAAAAAGAAAACGAAAAAAAAAGAAGGAAAAAAAGGAAGAAGAAAACTAATGGAAGCCATTGTATGGAAATGAAGTGCTCTATGAAACGCACCATACTCACGTAGAAGTTAAATTTTTTTAAAAGAAACAATTAATAGATGAAATGATTGGACTTCTCACAAGAAAATTGGTTCTTTGGAAAATCCTATGCTGTAATGGAAAACTAGTCAAGTATTACTAGCATTAGTTAAAAATAGCTTTTTACCGTATTACATTACCTCATGGGCTTTTTTTAGGTAAAAATATAATATAATATGGAACAATAGTAACACTATAATAATATAATATAATATAATATTTCCTAGGTAAAAACAGCGATTCCATGAAAGAAAAAAGTATCTGAACAGGAAGAAAAAAGCAGCCAACAGACACTTTCAGATGGGAACGCTTCATCATAGGAATAGCACTTTTGTTTGCGACCGAAAGTATGATATGAGCATGGCGCTAAAATTGGTGGATGTGTCCTTGAAAAGTCACCGTTCACCAAAACAAATATTATCAGAAATCCTCTACAACTATGTAGGTGTTCCAGTATATCATAGATCTTCAAGTTCAACCAGGAACAACACGCTGCAGAGAGATCAGCTATGCCCTTATATTTTAGGAAGAACGAAAGGATGTCACAAGGGAAACGAAGCCAATAAGGGAGGGATGTCTCCGATGTGATTCGGATACAACTAGGTGGGAGAAGATTTTGAAAAATAAAGTAATTATTTGGGTGGTAGGTAGGACCATCGAAAAAATGATTTGATTAGGTTTTAAGCAATTTTGCGGTGGGATCGTTGAAGAAATGAGGAAGATGTGGATGCACAAACGTTTCTCCTCATATATTTTATCTTAATATGTAATACTTTAATAATTAAATATCTACACACTTGTGTAAAAAAGTAACATTGCTATTCTCAAACAAAATTTTATTTTATTTCTTATTTTTTACGTTATGTTTTTATTTTTACACAAATTTATTATTTTTTATTCTTGTTCACCTATTATTCACATGCTATTTTTACACAAAATATTTTTGAATTGTCTAACTTATCCGAGGAGGAGATATTTCGAGCGGAACTGAGAGTGTTCAATCACTGTGACGACTTCAAAGTGTTAAATAGTAAAGTAAAAATTCAAGAAAAAAAAAACGAATCAAAAATTGCTAGAAACTATTGTAATAAAAAATAATTATAATAATAAAAATGACTATAATACTAAAAAAATAATACAAAACGTTGTTTCTTAGGCTTCTTCCATTGTCTGTCAATATTTTTTAATTCACAGCAACCTTAGTCCTCGTCTAAAAGAACAACAATAATTTACCACATCGATGGACGAGAACTATCGATTATTCCGATATATTGTTGAGAGGAATACCTCTTTTTCTGGATAAAAAATAAAAATATTCAGCAAGAAAGGAAAAGAGCGTAATGTGAGAACCTAGTTAAGGAAAAAAATCCATAAAAGGCACGGAAGTGGTCCCATAGCGCTTGCTGTATTCAACTATGTACGTAAGGCAGAGATGAAGAAAAACTCTAGGATTACGAATTGAATTCGAACACGTTGGCGCTTATCCGCATTGGGAATTGATCAATGGAAAACATTTTTCTATTTCAGTTCAATTCAAAAAAAAAACGCTCTATTAATATCCATAAAAAAATATTCAGACACGTTAAATGATAAATGTTTCTGCACTATTGAAGTATTATTGATTTCCATTATTTATTGTAGGTTTATAAAACGTTTCCTGTGCATTTTTAAAAATTCTTACTATTAAACACATAAAAGCCAACTAACTAAAAAAAAAAACTAAAAGCTAACACTTGATAAAAACAATCCAGGGTCTAGGAAATTGTATCAAATTTTAGAATTAAAAATAAGGCCCGAATTTTAAAGAAGAAAGAAAAAATCCCATTGAGTGATGTAAGGACGAACAAAGCTGAAATGATGAAAAATACTCAAGAACCATCATTTCACTCGTCTCTTTCGTCTTAGTATCGTAAATTCTCGCATGTGTCCTTAGAATTCCACCCGTACTGGAATTTAATTGCATCGCTAATCTCCTCATTACTGGATTGCGACATACTTGACCTTAGAACGGACTTTGAAAAAATCAATTTACTGGTTTTTATTTCTTTCTGACTTTCAATTTTCTAACTAAATTTTTATCGAAACAGGTAAACACCGCTTTTATCGTGGCAAAAATCTCCAGAACCGAGTTCCGAGTTAATTAATTTTCACACGTTTCAGTTTCATATTTTTTTTCTGTAACTCTAAAAAAATTGGTTTCTCTTCGGATCTTGTGTGCTTAATTGCTTGATCCTTTGTGCCTGTTCTTTTCCCTTTTTAGCTGGTTCTTCTCTAAAAATTCGATTAATTAGTGAAGTGAATTTATGAAAATAGGCGACTATACACTATTGTTTCGTATTAAATCAAAAGGATATGCTTTTTTCAGATGAATAAGAATGAAAAGACGTGAATAGAAGTAATAATAGGAAATTAGTAGGGAAATAATTTAGAGTTACAATATTTCTCACTTTTATTGTGGTGCAAATTCGATAGGAGCAGCAGCAATGAGCTTCGATGAACTCTTTATTTTTTAGGTTTAATTTTTTAGGTTCTCATATTACGGAATATTAAATGTTTATCTAATAACTGCTCAAATTAAACTATCATCCAGAAATAGAATAGAAATGTAGGGACGGGCTCATCAAAGGCAAAGAAAAAACGAATAATCGATTGATCATCCATTGGTGTCTGAGTGAAGATCAGACGGAGCCGATCTTTTTTGTTTTTCTGCTTTTCTGAATGATAACAAACTCCCGAGAGTGGTAACTCTTGTGTTAACCCTTACGAAAGCTCGGGAACAAATTTCAGGAGCACCGCTAACAAAGTAGTTTAGACAAAGGAGCAAAAGAGTCAGAGTAGAATAAATCTGCGTAATTTGATGCGGATGCACTTGGGAAAAGTATGAATGTAAAAAAATTTGAGACGCGAGCAAATCCAAGGCAAGTGCTATCTCCAGGCTCCACCTCTGTCTGCCGCTTCGTGTCGATTAAAGGTCGAGAAATTCTCATAAACCAGAATATTACAAGAAAACTCATTATAAAATGCGAGTTCGAGGGGAACCTAACAAAAATATAAAGTTTAGGGAGCAGTATTGAAATATTTATATATTGAGTAAAAGAAATAGAAAGATAGCTCAATTCCTGGATAAAATATAACACAAAGAACGAAAAATCTCATCAAAGTCTCCATCTTCTGTTACCGTGACATTGTAATTATGTAGCCGAATCATTTTCTTAGGAATTTCCACAAAAACGATATAATTCTCTCACACTATGCACAAGCAAAAGAAAAAAAACAATTATGACAATAAATAAATAAATTGACATTGCCGAGCCTGAGTGAAATCGTGGGAATGAGACTTTTTTCAGGTGCCGCTCATCCAGATCCCGTTGTATGATGGGATTTTTCATTTTTGTCTGGGTGACCTTATCCAAAAGGGGGTTCCTTGGAAGAGCTATGAGGTTTAACTAATTATTGCTATAAATGTTTAATTTTAATAAGAAAGAAAGTTTTTTTTTTTTTTTTTTTTTTTTTTTTTAAAAAAAAAAAATTTTTTTTATTATTTTTTTTTTTTAAAAATAAAAAATTTAAAAAAAAACGTTAAAAATATAAAATTTATATATATTTTTTTTATTTTTTTATAAATTAAATATTGCAATTAATATTATTTTATATAATATAAAGGAATAAAAAAAAAAGTGGAGAAAATAATTTTCAAAATAATGAGAAAATTAAATTAATTTCTCCAAAAAAAATTGCAGAAAGCGGAACCTCTAACCGCTACACTAAACACTCACCAATTCTTATCGTATAGAAAATAATAAAGTTTATAATATACGATAATTCACTTTCATGTTCTTTGATATTACTTTGATATTACTGCAAGAATTGAAATAGAATTTTTTTTTGCCCTTGTTCGACTGTCCTTGAATGAACTTGCTCCATATCAAAATCTGTGCGGGTTTTGATCTACGGGGCGGGCCATTAGGTCCCCACAAAAAACCCTTGTGACTCATAGTTGTGGTTCGTGATGGTCTGTTCCGTCACCAAATCCAGCAAATGAGGTAAGCACCGGCCGATTTGCTGTTGTTTTTGTATACCTACCGTTTAGATTCGTTCTGTAGGGTGATAAGGCGCTTAAGAGGAGGATAAATCACTAATGGCTTTGATTTTTCCAGGCTTCCAGGCTCTGACGAAGGCGAAAATAGCCGAAGCTGCTTAGCTGTTAATAAATATCAATACCAATCTTGGCCAGCCACAGCTCAAGCAAATCAGCAAAAAAAAAGGAATTATCTTGGACTGCTCGAATAGTTATTCTAAATTATTCCCCCTGCCGACTAAATACACATAATCCCTGTGACGAAACCACAATTGACAAAAAATAGCCTTCTCAATATTTTCGACGAACCAATATGGACGGCATATGTAGGCTGTAAACAGCTGTGAACGTGGATTGATTATAAAAATTGTTTCCGTAATAAAATTTAGCCGTAGCATATAACAAAATAATATGCTCGATAGTTTTTAAACTGAGCAGAAATTAACGTGATACTCGGGTGATCACCGAGCCTTAATAGAACCGACAAAGAAATCCAATAAACCAGAAACGCATATGTCCTAGTGGGAGGAAAGGGCTAAAAATCCACGAGGTTCCAGCATGGATTCGATTTTTCTTCAGCTCATGAGATCCCGTGTATTTATTTCGGTTTTTTATAGCACTCCTTTGGCGACTTTTGAATCGATTTCTGCTGCCAGGATAATCGATGAGAGAAAAACGAAGGCTATTTGAGGAAACATTGTCCATAAATGAGAGTATTTGGTAGGATGTGGGACCAGGCAAACCCAAGCACGAAAAATTATGGATCTCACAAAATTCCGCGTACTTATTTGGCTTTGTATGGTAATCCTTTAGCGACTTTTGGAGCAAGTTGTAGAAAATTTCATCGACACAAGAAAAATGAGAGGTGTTGGAGGAAAGGTCGTCCAAGAAATGAGAAAATTTCGTAGTTTGTGGGATCAGGCAAACCCAAGCACGAAAAATTGTGGATAAAAATGGAAAAAGTGAAGAATAAGACGACGTAGAAACAAAAAATAAAGAATATAAAGAATAAAAAGGTTTTCTGAGTTTAAATTCCTCATGTACGGGAAGAATTTATTTTTTCTGAACGAAGAAAAGTTGTAAAAAAAATTATGAAGTAACTTGTCATCTGTTTGAAATGACTAGTATGACTGATACGATAATAATGATCAGGAGGATAGATCCAGGCAAAATGATGGATTCCTATCAACTTTGCTGAGTACACATATCTATGCGAGAACAGTCGATTCGGGATAAGGAACGGATTCTGGCTGCTTTTGGTGCTCACTGCTCAAAGAAACACATGGTCTCCGTCCAGTGAATTGAATTCCATTGAAAAGGCGGATGTGTTCAAGTCTTCTTAGGAATGAAGTAAATTTCGTTACAAAGTTATTCGCTGGGAAAAAAAGAGGATTTACTTGTAACAAATTACATTTATCGCACAACAAAACCTGGTGAAATTTCGTTTTCTACGATTCTAGGATTCTAGGACTAGATGGGGCAGCATGGATTAGTGCTGAAGGATGCGGTAGATCATAGCGCCCAAAAAGCACATCCATTTTTGAGAAAATTAGATAAATTACATAATATAGTATAATAATAGAAATAATAATCTATAATAATATAAATAAATAATATATAATAGTAAAAAAATAAAATAAGTAATATATAATAATAGAAATGCGGAAGCATAGCAAGCGTTCGGTGACTATTTTCTTCCTTATTGACATATAATAGACTCATTCGACGTATCTGGTTGCCGTGTACACGATATTAAAGGAATGCGAGGAGGGAGTGGCTAATTCGGATCATATTCCATACGGAACTCATATCGAAAACCTCATTAGCTAGGATTCTGGCTGTTCGTTGAGCATCCGACATTGCTTTTCGGTTCTCTCACCAGAAAAGGATTTACGCTGAAAAAGACCTTCAAGTAATGTGAAGAAATTTCCTTCCTTCTTTCCCTCCAAGAAAAAAAAAGAAAAGGAAAGAGAAAAAAATTCGGCACTCTATTGAAACGTTCCCAAAAGAATCCACATAAACTTTCACAGCATTCATTTCATATTGCGAATTTTATATTTAATTACTATTTAATTACTCCAAAGTTAAAATTATTGCCATTACTAAATCTAATTTATTTAAATTTGATTTTAAATTTTAAATTTTTAAGCTCATTCCTAAACAGATGGAGCAGATCAAAAAGTTAATTTTCGAATTTAAGTTGTTAAGTGTTTAATTTGTTTAAGGTGAGTTATTGAAACGTTCCCAAAAGAATCTACGTAAACTTTTGCAGTATTCTTTCGTACTACTAATTTTAAATTTAATTGTTATCAAAATATTTTGACGTTAAAATCACTAATATTATATTATTTGATTAATTCAAATTTAATTTTGTTTTTTTAATTTTTTTAAGGTCTTTCATAAATGGTGTAGCATACCAAAAAGTTGATTTTTGGATTTAATCCGAAAAAAATCATTTTATCTCAGATATAAAATTAAATTATGCCTTACTAGGAATGAAACAAATTTTTCAATGAACAGGTTCGGAGAAAATTTAGGAATTAATGAATGTTTTGAAATAAAGCAACTGATTAAGGTGAGCATTTAAGTATTTCAATAGCTATTCTTAAACTCTCGCGCAGAACGTTACAGTCAATGTAAGATATAGGTATTGGTCGTTATTAATTTTTTTGAAAAATGATCGAAAAGTGGAAATAAATAAAGAATGACGAATAACGAATGAATAATTACGAGGAATATTTTTATTTTTATTTAATTAATAATTTGATTTTATTTCAGGAATTGAAGTACGTATTTATATGTTGCAGATGATTCATGTAAAATTCAGTAGGATTCTCCTGCACGAATCATAATTTTTTCCTATGTATTCCTCAAATACTCGTTAGCGAATGAGGTTGAAAATTTCTCGGAAAACTTGGGGGAAAAAGAGGATGCTAACGTAATAGAAACTAGTGTTTCTATTCATTCCACTGCGATGGAAATAGAAAAACGTTGCACTCGTTAATTTCAGGAATTCAAAATCTTCGCCTTCGTCAGAGCAGATGCATTCAATTCAAAACTTATTTTAGAGGAGTTATTTTTCAGCCGGCTGCTCGCTCCACAGTATGATACGTTTGAAAATCGCTCTTTTTTTCAAAGAAAAAAAAACCACCTATTCAAGGTTCAAGTGAAATAATTAGAGAGAAATTCATGAGAAATTATAGAATAAATCATAGAATTATCAGTAAAATCAAAAACGTAAAGATAGCAGCGAGGGGAAAAAATGCTGGGAGGGAGCGAGGCATGATGAGTAATCCACTTGTGAGGATCGCTAGCTGCAGCATTTGAAAATACGAAAATAACAATTTTATGAAATGAACGAGGCGACGACAACAAAACGACAACCGTTTCCGTATGTACATTTATGTAGTGACTAATACCGTACGTCACATGTATGCGGTCGTGTAGGTGGTGTCGATTTACTCTTTGGGACAAGCATCCGGCATTAAATCATTCCAATCAAGCATCCGGCTATTAAATCCCCGAAATTATGAGATGAGATGGAAAGTTTGGAGAATCTGTTTGAAATGACATTTTTTAAATTATTTTTTCAACATTGCTCCGCTTAGAAAAAAAGAACTCTTGAACAGTTCTTTTATTCAGAAAAAAATCAACATTTAGACTCTTAACTCTCTTGGGAAAAAAAAGTTCAGTGTTCTGAAGGAAATGAAGGATTAAATTAAGGATTATTGAGCATTTTGAGCATTTCGAACAAATGATAAAATATTTTATTATTTTTTCAATTTTGCTTCGTGTTGAAAAAAAAATAAATTCTTCATTTCAAATTCTTCACATTATAATAAAGGATTATTGTGCACTCAACTGTTTTTCAATCGTTATTCTTAAGGTCACGTTAAGAACGTCACAGTTACTGTAAAATGCAGATAATGGATGCTAATATTTATTCTAATAATAAAATAAAAAATGACGTAATCAGTAGGTAGGAATAAATAAAGAATGAGGAAGAATGAATGAATAACTGAAGGATATGAGGGATCAAATGATCGAATACTCTTGTATATGATTACCCGAAGTGATTTTATTCGTTGGCAAGCGGCCAATATCTTCTCCATCGTAATAAAATTCGGGTTAAGTGTAAGTTAAATGATTAAAACAGTTGTGTGAAAATAGTTGGAATGTTGAAAAAAAGAATGATGGTTTAACACAAAAAAAGAATCTTGGGATTGAACCGAATGTGATGAGGGGAGAGGCGGGAGGAGAAACGTTAGAGAGATAAGTAGAAATAAATAAAAAATTGGAAAAAATTAAATTAAATTAAAATTAAACGAGTATTGGTGGAGTACAAAGTACAGAGATTCATTTTCAGAAGGCACACATATATTACAAGGTGTTATCCTCTGAGAATGTGGCGAGCAGGTGATAATCGGAGTGCATAAATGCCGCCGTTAGTTTAAAAATGGAGGAAAAAATGCAAAAAAATGACAGTGAAAAATCTTAGGTGAATGAATAATGTGTCAATGAGTTCACAAACAGGTTTTTTCCTCTTAGATTGATTACGATTTTCGCGATTTTATCCCCCAGAGAACGTGTCTGGTAAAATTCCACTCATATATCCTTTAAACTACGTATTATAGGAATATTTTTAAAACACCCAGAAAACATTTTTAAAACACCGCATGGCACACCTGCACCTGGTGTTTTCAATAAATAAATAAATTTCCTTTAAACTATGTTTTATAATTGTTTTTAAAGTCTTATTTCTTATTTATTACTCCTATTATTTATTATTTTATTACTTACTACTTACTATTTTATTACTTGGAATTTATTTTTTTCATTTCTTCCTATTCTTCCGTACTTATTCCTTTGGAGAAAGGCAGTTTATTGTTTTATTTCTGTGCTTCCGTAGCAAGGATCTTTGCTGCTTTCTCCAGAAAAAAGAAAGTTCCTCTCCTTCACTTTTTTTTTCTTCGCCTGGACCTTTACTTCCTTCTTAGAAAAATCTTAAATGTCACAAATACAAATAGAGTTTTGAACCGTAAATGAAGTACAAAAAATTCTCTAAGGTCTACAAAATCGGATTTGAAATTTCACATCGACGACTACAAAAATCATGCGGACGCTACGAATAACAAGAATTTCCTTAGACAAAATTCCTAGATTTTTGACGTTTGTCCGAGATTACGAGATTTAAACTACCCCGTCACCGATCCTTTAGCAAAAATCAAGGAAAACCTTATAAATTAACCGTAACCGAGAACAAAACGAAAAATTTTGTTCTTTGGTGGTGATATAGAAGAGCCGAATCAGAATCATTATTCAAGTAAATATAGGGCACAGACGATCCCCGGAAATAAACTCACACAAATATTCATATGCATGTTCTTCGAGTCACTAATTAAAAGAAATATTAATAATTAAACTAAACATAATTAGGTTGATAAAATAATAAATTAATAGCGCAAACATTGTGCTCATCTACTGCTCAAACATGATTTTAATTAGATTTTTTCATCCATCATGGAGTACAAAATTTCGACATAACAAGGAATTTTTACGAAATCTTACAACTTTTCAAATGGAATTGTTTTGTTTCAAAATCATTTTCTCAAATCAATGATTTCCCCCGGAAATCCTTTTAAAAGCGTTTCAAGCACAAAAAGGTCACAATATTCGAAACCAGACCTAAGCAGAATCGCTTCCAGAGAAAGACCCGCGAGTTTGAGGTTTGGCAGACTATTACTAAATGAAACAAAATTATAAAAAGTGAGAAAGTATGAAATGAAATATTCAAAAAATTGTCGACGAACACCAATATAATATTTTAAGGAACTTAAAAATAGAATAAGTGATCTCTGGAAGCACTTGAAAGAATAAGAAAACATTTAAAAAAGAGGGTACATAGATGCTACAACACCAAAGACTATTTTTTACTTAATAAAATCATTTTTTACAGTTAGATTCAGGCGAGAATCTTTTAAATTCAATGTAGATGTTGAGTTCTTGTTATTTTAGGAATTCAATACGCAGGAAATGCGTTCCCAAAATAAACACCCGTATATTATTGAAGATTTACCCAATGGGTGCCGAGAATCGTGTGTAGAGTGAGCCGTGAGTGAACACTTTTCCTGGAAAATCCTTTTGCATAATACAATCTCACAGTGTTAATTTTTTTAATCTTTTCAAAATTAATATTTTATCATAAATATTTTCCTACGAATCTTATTAGAACGTAAACTTTTTTGTATTTAATAGACGTGTTGTTTTCAAATTGTGCTCCTAAACTGTAACCGTAGCAGAATTTTCTTATATAATACAATTTATATTACTAGAATCAGGGAATAATTTTGTAGTAGCAGCGTTATATTCACTTTTGACATACCTTATATGCTAAAATCTTGCTACAGCACTGAAAATATTTGTATCCATGCGATCCGTAGGGAACATTTTAAGAAATTGAATGGGAATTTGCCACATTCCTAAAGATTTTGAAAGAAAAGATTGGAGAATTTTTTTTCTTGTGTTATTTTCAGTAACCGAGTGAGTTCGTACTCTTAGTTTCCATTGTGCGAGAATCTATGTAGATCTATCAACGCCTTTTTCGTGATGTTTGTAAAGTTCTTTATAATTTTTTTTCTATAAATTTAAAAATAAATAACACATATCATTTCGTCTTCCTGTTTCTGAGCATGGAACGAGCGTAAACACAGAAAAACGGTGCCGAAAACCAAAAAAAAAATAGAAAAAATTGTAAGATGGGAAAAGATTGAAGTACTGCTGTTCTGGAGGAGAAAAAAAAACGTTTGAAAACAAATAAATGAGAAAAAAAAAGAAAAAAGCCACCCTCACCCCTCCAAACAATTAAAAATCCTTCTCAGATACACAATAAAAACTCTAGAAATGTTCTTGCTGATGTCAGGAAAATTAATGTGATCGAAAACCAACAGTGATGTGAGCAAACATACGACGAAACTGTGCTTTTCAGAGAGTTATTTTTTTTAGAAAGAAATGAATTTTTCTATCGGATATTTGTAAAGGAAGAGGGAGAATCGTATAATATTTTGATGAACATTGGAGTAATTTTAAACGATGTTTGGTGTTATATGTAAAATCCGTAGAGGTGGAGCTTGGGGAAATTTGTCGAGACGACGTGTTGTAGCCGTTTCTGGCCAGCTACTTAAGCCAAATGACGCAATAGATCCTAAGGCAACGTAGTATAGAACTATCATCATTCTAATATAGTAAAATGTATTATTTGTATGTAAAACATGCTAAATAATTGAATTAAGAGCAATATAAGTGATCAAATGGAAGATTTCTGCTTTGTTATGTTCACAGTCTGACGGAGAGAACATTTAAGTGCGATCTTTGAGGAGAATCCCAGATGAAGGAGAACATACCGTAAGCCTAATACAGTATTCAAATCCTCACAGTACTTTTTGTTACTTCAGCTCATCCTAAATAATATGCAAGAGGAGCTCAGGGTAATTAGCACAGAAGGGTAATTAAGGTAATTAGCACAAGGAATCTTTCTAATGGATAAAGGATAGGTGTCTGGCGTCAATTAATCCGCTTGGGACCTTCGTCACCACGTTCACTTCAATTCAGAATCGTTTGAGGTTTACGAACGTGTAACTGGCCCGTACAATGACTTGCGGTGGAAGCCGATGAGTCAAGTCAGTGATTTTATCCTCCGAGACAACTCTGGTACCAATTTATCGACGCTGGAGGGATGAAAGGATTGGTTGGCACTGGGCGGATTCGAACCAACGATAGATCGTGCAGGTGTAGCGGAACCTCTTACCGGCTGTACTACACTAGCCCATCTTTCTAGTAACATGTCTCCGCACAGTTTCTCCTAATTGTTCCGGAAAACTTTTGTTCCTACGAGGCACGTTAGGACGCCTACCCTAGTATACACTCCGTTCCCCTCAGCAGCTTATTCATTAATTTTACCTGAATAGGTTAGTGAGGAGATCTCATTGATTTGCAACCGTTCGCTCGTGGACGCAGCACATGAGAGTGGAGCGTTATCATGTATCTCGTAGGAAGAAACGCAATTTCCCACACTATTTTTCATGAAAATGATGGATCATTGAGCTGTGCTGCGGTCATATTCGTAATTTACATTCCGAACTCTATGTTGTCCATCACGTTTCCACACTACGTCAGTTTCGTAATAATTTGGTTTTAAATAAGAGATTTAATAGGATTAATTGATTGATAATTCGATTTAATAAGATTATTTCAAGAATTGTGTAAAAAAAATGAGTGGACGAGATTTTTTGAGAAGAGAAATAGCTCAATAATTATTTATATTATACCCTTCTGAAAAATAATCCTTAAAAAAATAACCAAAAAAAAACCCAAAGTCGCTTTAGAACGATTATGACCTTAGAAAATAAATAGGGAATCAACGATCAGCTCGGATAGTAGGATTTGGCTTCAGGAGTTTCAAATAATTTTTCCAAGACATAATGATTTCGCAGCGATGTGAAGTTAGCCACATGAACCTTCTTCCCTTTAAAAAAACGCTTCATAAATTGATTTGTAAGAAGAAATATCAAATTTCCCTAAATGAGAAAAAATGTTCAAACGTAATTATTCCCGTAAAATTTGATTTTTCGACATCAACGCCCAGAGCAACTTGTCGTCATAAAGCGCAAATAAACTGCAACCTCACCCAGAAAATTTTCTCCCCAGAAATTTGTTTCATAAAAATTGAAGCTGATATTTCGCACACACTTCGGCCATTTGATAAAAATTTCAAAGGAAAACAAGGTTCTGGTATTCTGAGTACGATAAACATTGGCCCACTGCTCTCTTCCTTCTTGGTAAAATGAAAAAAAAAATTTAAGAAAATAAAGGGACCTAAGTTATCTACAGAAACACATCGTTATCTACATTTCTTCGAAAATTCACTAGCAAAATAACACGATGACAGTTTTGCTTCAAAGTAATTTTTTTTTAGTTTGTGCTAATGGATGTAACGTTTATTATGTAAATATTATAGTTTCCCAAAAACAACTGAAAATGATGAATTAATTCTTCATACGGACGACAACTACCCACATACGACCCACATACGATAATTAAGAGATTTTCCTTCTCAAACAAATACATCAAACACCACTGTTCACTGCTTATAGCTGCTTTTCTCTTAAACGACATTCCTTTCACTTTTCGGAAAAAAAAAATTAATGCGAGAAAAGAGAATGTCCTAGCAAACATTAATAAAGTTCGCAGCTTCTCGACTTTATGGATGGATAGATGGAGCTGGACCTGGAATTGTTAGACGTCAATGAAAAACCGCAGAACTTTTAGAGAGTGCGTTCAAATGCATCTCTTAATTAAGCGAGTAATTAACAGAAGCGAGCAGAAGAGCCCTTGCACAGCATTTTCTGGAAAAAAAAGAAACTTTTCATCACGTTCTCAGATTGTCCGGAGAGCAGTGAGAAATTTATTTTTCATGTTCAACACCAAGAAAAAGTCGTCTGTGTTTGTTTTTGGATGAGTTGTTAGCGAAAGGAAGGAAGATATTGGGGGAAAAATTTTGCTACCTAACGGACATTATTCTGAAAATTTCTCCGGGAAAAAAATTAAAATCAGCTGTATTCGGTTTTTATAAGATCTGAGTAAATAATGGGAAGGAAATCTGACGAGTTATTTCAGAGAAAACCCCGACTAACTGCAAATTTCTTACGGTAAAGTGGGCAAGAAACTTGTGCACATATCATTACCGCCCACTGCTGTACATCCGTTAGTCGGCTATAGATCTACTCTTCCAGAAAATTCTGTGCACTACGGAGAATATTCTTGATTTTTTTTTCATAATATAAAAATAAAGAGTGAAGTGTTTGGCATAAGAGAATCCGCTTGGGACCCGCCACCACGTACACCTCAATTCGTTCAAATCGTTTGAAGTCCACGAACGTGTAACTCGCCCATACAATGACCTGCGAGGGCTACCCGATGAGTCAAGTCAGTGTTTTTATCCTCCCAGACAAGTCTGGTACCAATTTATCGACGTTGGAGGGATGAAAGGATTGGTTGGCACTGAGCGGATTCAAACCGATCCGATCGATCGTGCAGACATAGTGGAATCTCGAACCGACTGCGCTATACGCACACATATTTCTTAATATATTACTGATTAAAGAATGTAAATGTTGGTACGTTTACTGTAATTTCACATCCCAAAAAAGTGTTTAAAAAATTCATTAAATCTGCGGAAAAGAACAGAACAAGTCGATATCCATTATCATTACAAGATAAGTAAATGATTCTACTCACAGTGAATTATGAGGCGTATACATAATTTCTTCTACCAGTACTTACTGGATTCTATTAACTAAGCATGCAGAGTAGGATTCGTAAGTACATATAGATAAAAAAATTCTTACTGGTTAAAAAAAAAGTGAGTAAGCGTTAAAAAATAAGTATTAAAACGATAAAAACACGAACTATCTGCCCATGATCACATCTTCGGTGGTTTCGGCTTCTCGAACAGTTCTCCACGGAAACCGTACTCCTCACCACAGTACGAGCATTTGTCCACATAATTCGTTTTAAGTAATTGAAGTGGTAGGAGGCAAGTGCAACAAATAGTCGCATAAGCTAGAGTTTTAATGCACATCTGAAAAAAAACCGTTTTTAAAATAAACCTTAACTTTATTTAATATTTATTTAAATTTTTAGTACTTATTTATTTAATACTAGCGGGCAGTTACAAACGGAAGAAGAATGCTCGATGGGGCAAAATTTCCATATAAAAAAAGAAAAAATTAAAGTAAATTAAAATAATAATAAACCAATAAAAATAAATGAATTAGGTAGAAACAAATTTGCATATGCATCTTGCATGTGTAGTCTTTCCGTCTTTTTCGTTGACTATAATTCGGTTTTTTTCAAAATACTGAAGAATCATCGAATATTCGATGAAGAAACGAATCAAACACAAAAAAGAGAACGATACAGTAATAGTAAAGTGAAGTAATAGGTCTAAAAGAAAACAATTTTCCTCATTTTTCTTCAAAATGTGTACTTCTGTAGTTCGCGATCTGATAGGTCTATCCTGACTACATACATCCTGAACTAACATCGGAGCACATTAGTACACTTCACAGTTTGGCAGGATCATCTCCTACTGAACACTGACTGACTCCATATGGGGAGTAAAAATTTAGTAATTCGTAGAAAAATGTCAACATTTCCGGATTTCTCCTCAAGATGTCGACATTTCCGGATTTCTTCTCAAGATTAGTGCTTTGAAGAGGAATTGAATCGTTTCAAGAACCCGAAACATCAGAAAACTTCCAGGATAAAAAGAGGGACGGCAGCTGTTTGCTAGAAGTAGCAATTCCCGAAAAAAAAATTAGCAAAAGTTTTAACACAATATTGACATCAGCTGACGCTTTACAGCCATCTTGACGACTAATGTTCTACATTTTAGTCCAAGAAAATCGTGGGAAAATTTTTCGCTATGAAAAGTCTGATTTTTAATTTTTTTTTCTGACTTGACATTTTTGTAACATCCTGTGGAATATATCCTAGAATTTGAAAGCATTACAAAAGTTAGGTCCAGCAAAAGAGGAAAATACTACTAACCTCTCTGAATCGTGCTTGTCCACGAGTGATGTAGCCGAGTCTACACTTCGGACATGGCCGTGGTGCCGGTTTTTGTGAACCGCCAGCCCCATTTTTTGAATCCGAGTTTGAATTCGCGTTAGCATTGGTATTTACAACAAGGTTAATTCCACCTAAATTTATCCTTTATTTTCTATTTCCTTACTTTGAGCTGACTTTGATCTAAAATCAATACTCTAGACATGAAGTTCAGCTAAACGAAGCAATCAAGGATATTTTTGACGATGTTTTTGTTCCGCTCAAATGGTAAATAAAGATCAAGACGTGCATAATTTCTAAATAAATACACAGTTCATAAATCCACACATCAAATAGTTTAGGAAAACCGGAACGATCGATTTACTCAACAAAAATTTTCCTTGCATTCAACCGAACAGAAGAAATGAAAACAGGTAAAATTGATTGATGGTGGTGAGATTAATCGACGATGCAACTCCTTACACCTCTACGAATAATTAAATCTACCCCAAATACTCCCATCGTTAGGATTCGGATCGTTGTCCACTTCGTGAATGAATGAAAATATGCTTCGTTGAGTGAACTAATAGCTCTGGAGCTTCTGAAGAATCTGATTTCTGGATTTGTAGGATTTGGAGCACGTTTTTTACTGTAATACTTACAAACTGCATTCCGATCCTTAGCTGCTGTTGAGAAGAATTTAGTGTGGTTGATTTCTTGAAACGTTCCCTTAGTTGAATTTGTCCCCAAAAATCCATGGAAATTTGTCCTTACAGGTAAAACCGAGGCTAAACGTCTTAAGTTCTCAACAGATAATTGATCCGAGATTTATCCACACCTCTACAGTTTTCAACTGGACGGAACCATTTAGCAGATCTTCTATTACTACGGTACAATGGCAAGAGATTCATCGAAAGATGCTCTGGGGGATGAAGTGATGAGGTTTGTCCTACCGAATCATCTTTTTCGAACCTTCTTTCTCATCATATCTTCATTTGAATATTCTATCCGGAAAATTTTCTTTATAAATAGCATAAATTTCATTTTATCCAATCAAACCCATGTATTTTTAACCTCGGTTTCACTTAACAAGATAAATTAACGCAAATTTTAAGAGACGGTGTAGCGCAATCGATAAGAGGTTCCGCTCGGGATGGACAATGATCGATCGAAGATTTGATTCCGCCTTGGCGCCAACCACGCCTTTCACCCCTTCGTGGTCGATAAATTGGGACCAGACTTATTTGGTGGTCTTGGCCACTGTTTAGGCTAGTTACGCTATCTTTAACTTCAAACGATTTTGATTTGAAGTGAACATGGTGGGGGGTTCCCAAGCGGATTGATCAACGCCAGACACTATCCTTTATCCTTTTATTTCCGTAAATCTTACCGGCTTGGCTTGGATTATTCCCCATAGCTGCAGGCATAGGCATTGGATTCATTGGCATCGCTGTAGGCGCTGCGAACATCTGTTGCATTGGCATAGCGGGTGCGTAGGCAGGCATCACTCCTGGTCCTGTTGCGTACGCCATTCCTTGTTGAACGGTTGGCGGAGAGATACAGGCTACTCCAGGTGCTCCGGGTGCTCCCATACTGTAAAACTGCTAATTGGGAAAAGTAGCGTGAATTTTTTATTTTTTATTTTTTTTTTATTCCTGAGGCAAGATAAGGTAGCGAACTCGAGACTCACTTCATTCCCGGCTGTCCAGGATATGGTGTTGGTTGATGAAATTGTGTGGGAAGCGGTGTGTTCGGTGCTGTATCGTATTTTAGTGGTGTGTTGGGAATCGCCTGGGAGGGATTTGTTCCCGTCGGGTTCATTGTGGTCACTGAAGTAGCGAAGTCATTTTTTGTACCATTTTCACACAACACAACAACTATAACTACGAACTTTCAATTGGAGCGTTCGTGGACGGAATGGCGCTTGCCGAACGGCCAGATGTCGAGGATGTTACGGTTGGTTCCTTGTTCTAAAATAAAAAAAAATATTTTTGGAATCTCATGAGTAACTCTAATAATGTGGATCGGTGTAGGTCATTGGGTAAGAGGTTCGACTGTGACTACTCGATCGATGTCTCGAAATCTCTCCAGCCCTACCAACGCACGAACTCACCCTAGTCGCCTTTCATGATTCTCAGTTGAGTTCGAACGCATTAATGTCTAATGATCTACATAGGTATTGATTAAGTTATGTACTTACGTACACTTTATCCACAACACTACTAATACTTCAAAAGATAAACGGACTAGAATAGCAGGAACTAAGAAGAAAGTATTCTTCCGGCTAGAAAGAAAAGAACAGAGAAAAGAAAGAGAAAAGAAGAACAAAAGAAGAAAAAGGATAAGCATTTGCTCGTAGAAACTCTCTAGATTCTAAATGAGCCGACATCTAGTTTACTTTTTAAAAAAAATTAAGGATTTTAAAAACCAACGAGGCTTCAGCAAAAAGCAGAACTAGTAGCCAATCTACAAGCAACTAGGAAAAAATAATTGATTGAGTGATATGGTCACAAAAATACCTCTATATTTAACTATAGTTAAGTATTGTAAGTCTTACTACCTTAGCTGCTTCTTTTCCCTCAGAAAATATTTATAAATTAGACCTACTTTTTATTCGGAAACGATTCCTCAAAGATGATGGATTCAATTTCAAAAATTTGAGAATAAATGTCCCTTGTATTGCGCATATACACCACTTTACACTCACTTTCGATGTCTTCTTAACAGAACCATGATTTATTTTAAAAAAAAATGAAAAAAACGGATTCAATTAGGAGAATAGTTGTCAAGTTGCAGCCACTAAGTTCCCCACTTCATTGCTTTTTTTTAACATTGAACGCTCTGTCTCGACAGAACCTATTTTTCATGTTTAAGATGAATTTACTAGTTATGCATTTTTGGAAGTTCATACCGTGCTATTTTTGAATTTCTATTTTTGAATTCATATGATGGAATTTTCCAGACGTTAGTGGCTGAACGAAACCTGGATGTCTAACGATCGGGAGAACAAATCAAATCGATCAATTTGACTCTCACTCTACATTCTTACACTTTTGGTCCTCAACCATACAGAAATTTTCCCTAACAAATTTAAATGCACAAGCTATTCCAATTTTGATAGAAATATATCCGATGCTCCTTGCAACCCCCACTCTTACCTTCTCAGGAACAATTGTGTTATCCTTGAGTGTCACATCATCTGAGGGCGCATCGTTACCAGGATAGGGAGGAGGCGAAGATGAGAACATCGATATGTTAAGCTAAAACCGTGTTTTTTTTTCGTCTTAAACTTTAGGAACTTCAAAAATAAAAGAACCCACAGATTAATTGAGGTTAGGAATCACGTACAGGCGCAGCCGCTCGCCCCAGAAACGAAACTAGCGCCGAAAGCAGATCAAATCGTTCGATCAGGTGAAGGTCAAAATCGTTTTTTTAGCTGCATTTGTTATTTTATTTGATGCGATTGTTATAAATAAAAGTTTCTATCCTACTTTTTTGTGTATCACCATCACCAAATCGTTTGAAATGAGTAAATATTGAGCTGGAAATGTCGAAAAACATGGATCATAACAGTAGGACATTCAACGGTAGGTCTCATTATTTTAAGTTTACTCGCATTGACACATCTTCTTCTACTAACCACTTGAAGTGGGTCGCCGTGGCTTTTCAGCCCTGTCAATCGTCCAGAAGTTAGCTGAGCCCGATTTCAGGCCCTCATCTGCATGGCAACAGCTGCTTCAAATCAAAGTCAACCAATGGGGGAACCGGTAAGAGGAACTTTGTTAGGGATAAACAATGAAAAATAGACTGAATATTGTGGATCAATGGAGTATTTTTCCCTACACTGGCAGAGTTCCATGTTTGAAAGGGAATCTCCAGACTTAGTCACCGTTGCGGGTGTGTTTTTCAAAAATAGCCTCGGTGAGACGAGTTTCGAGTTCGAGCA
The DNA here is from genome assembly GCF_031761385.1 of Necator americanus. Taxonomy (NCBI): domain Eukaryota; kingdom Metazoa; phylum Nematoda; class Chromadorea; order Rhabditida; family Ancylostomatidae; genus Necator; species Necator americanus. The sequence continues at coordinate 38,442,586 of NC_087372.1, forward strand.
GAAAACAACGAGTTTCTCGTACATCGGTGGTTTTTCTGGATCAACACAGTCCTTAATTCTTCTTTATTTCCGTCCTTCATTTCCCTCTTTTTCTCCTTCTTAAAAGCCAGCGCTATGTGTTCTTCGTGGATCAGCGATCAAGGACCGGCGATTTTCACCAAAAATTTGTATTATTTTCCGTAGAAAAACATTCCAAGCGACGTCCAACTGCGTGACGGTGGTATCCAAATAACCTCATTCACCTCATTCATTAGGATTTTTTGACTAAGACTGATCTCCTTATCATTTACTGCTATCAGTTCATTGACTTACTCGTTCAACTATGAATCGGTTGCACATGCCCGTGGATACTATATTATTTGCTTCGAAGTGAAGAGTAAAATCATACAGTAGTAGTGGTGGAACATAGACACTAGTGAGGTCTGCGGATCCTCCCCACCCCCCCCCCCCCCTTCGAAAAACTCGTTCATCTTGCCTAACGGGACCTCAGCTCCGCGAAGAATGGCAGTAATGGCCCGTGGAGCAGATCCACACAGCGAAACTGTCCATCGAGCAGCAGTTCCATCCAAGAACCAAGACATTACTTCGTCGGTTCGTCGTGATCGTGTCAGACTGCTGGAAAGCGTTTGACGGTGACTGTAACTTATATGAGCACGTGAGACATGATATTTATTTATTTATTTATTTATTTGAAAACACCTAAAGATGTGCTATGAAACGGAACCAAGAGACAGCGGATCTCACTAGAATTTCGCCAAACTTCTATACGGAAAAGTTGGCCCTTCATGGCACAGGTCATTATACTGCTACAGAAGGTGAGAAATCCTCACCACACAAGATCCTTCTCGCAAATCCAGAACGCTACTGTATGTTATATGTTGATGGTGATAGTAATATTTGAATAAGTGACCGGACTTTCGCGTGGGATTCAACGGTTACTAGCAATCATCATGGCGGACGTTATTCAGGGGCCAACGGTTGACGTTCAGATGTCAAACGTCAACAGAGGTGGTGCGGATTCCCGGTGGAGTATCCGTATTTGTGCCACCCCAGATTCGTGGTATGTTGCCTTTAACGTAGCGCAGCTAAAATGAAATTTGACACTCAAATTTGTCACTCACTCACTATAAGACATTAAAATACGAATTAACCTTGTCTTGATGGGAAACATTGTTAGGTAAATACTTCACGTAGTAGTTCGAATGTTCTCTTGTCTTGAAACCTCGGCATATTCCTTCTATATTTTGTGATAGTGTGCCTGCGAGGTGTTTAGATGGAACCCTTTATTTGAAGGATCATTCCCCTGGAATTGATAAATTGGTATCAGACCTATCTGAGAAGAATGAAAAAACAAAAACACTGACCTCATATATCGGCTCTCTCTCGGTCCCTTTATAAGCTGCACACACATCCATAAACGATGATTTGGAGTGAGCGCATCCAAGTCATCTGTATATGAACGTGTGTGTCCAATCCTAAGTGAATTGATACGAAAGAGACCGTATCATTCATTTTACATAAAATTTAAGAAAGTAGCATAAAAAATAAGAATATAATAGCTTGACTTATTTTATATACTAGGTGTGTAGGTGTTATGGGCTACTGCAACGGCAACGAGGCTATTTGCACCTTATGAATCGGGGTGTGTCGTCCTTGAACATATTCGAGCCCATCCTGTTCGATCTTCAGCTAGAGTTCGCATAGAATCTACCCATCCATCGCTGTTTCATAAACGGCGGAGCTCTACGTCTCGACTGAACTGCCTGTGAACGCTAAGTGTCCTCAGATCTTCCATCACCACCTCTGTCCAGAACTTTCTTTCACGATCAAGGAGCCTTTTCCAGTTAGCAAGCATCTGGAAGCATCCTCAGGACTCACGACAACTTAGACATCATGATGATCAAACGGTCTCCTCATAACGTTACCAAAGAAGCGAAGACGGTTTTCAGTGAGTACTTCGGGCAAGTGGCTGGGGAAGCTGCAGATGTTTTCCACGTGTCATGCGCCCGTACACCAGATCCACTTCACTTCAATCGGCCAAAAGTGGCCTAAAGTAATCTAAATATAAGCACAATAGGTAAATCACCTTGGTCACCTTGACTCCCGTTAATCTTCGAGCTGGTCGAGTGGGCGCCAGTAATCCTTCCATTTGTCCGGATCGCGTGCCAGAGTAGCCCAGTGGTTGCTCTTTTCGCGTGGGACACGAAGAGCATCATATTTTTCTTTGAAGGACTTCGTGAAGAAATCTGACCATCGGGTCGGCGGTCATCCTGTAGTGCGCTTGATATCGCGGGGAACCCAGTTGCTCACGGTTCTGGTCCAACGGTTGTCGTTAAAGCGCATCGTGTGTCCGGCCCACCTTATTTTACTTTCCCTTGCAAACGCGGCGGTGTCTCTAATCTTCGATCGCTGACGTAGGAGAGAAGTCTATAAACAAGTATATTAATATACTAATATACTATAGTATATAGTATATTATAGTAAATATATAATAATAAGTAAATAAACACATCTATTACAGAGTGATAAGTGTTTGAATTGATCTGCTCTAGGGGCAAAACAATTTTAATGTATGTATGATGCCAACGAAAGAGCAGGTGGAGGCCACTCCTGGAACTCCTTTAACTAAAGGTTTCAAAGAGGCAACATAAGCTTCTCTTTTTTCTATTTGATCAATGAAATTTTCAAAATCTTCTTCTGTTCCAGAGGAGCTGGCACGATTGCAAGCGGACGGTCAACTTCCACAGGGTATGGATACCTCATATGGGAATCCTACTCTACATAGAATGAGAAGCGGAGATCAAGAAATTCTTGTGGTAATTATTTCGAAAATTTTGGAAATTTCCAGATAAAAGTATTGGTTTTGAGGAATTCATTCATCGCGTTGGGTTAATTCAATGAGTCTATCCTTAATCACATCTTACCGCAGCATATTTTACAAAAAATATTATTGCTAAAGGATGGGAAGGAGAGTTCACAAAAAAATAAGAAAGAAAAGAATTTTTGAATCAAAACAGGTGATGATGGATCCACCTCCATGTGGATGTGCACGACTTCCAAATGGGAAAAAGAAACGTTGCAAGAAGCATCGAGTAGAAAGAAAGGCAAGGCGAAAGGCGAAGAAAGAAAAGGAAAAGAAAATGATGGAAGAACAAGAGAGAAAAGGATCGAAAGAGAAAGGAACGAAAATGGTGAAAGATGACGAAAGTGATAGAAAGTATTTTTTTCAGGAGCATTTTTCACAAGTATTTATTCTTTGGATACTTTCTATCCGATTCTAGGAAACTTGCTGCACTTCGGCATGCAGCTGATTCAGAATCTGAGGAAGACAAGGCTATCGACGGAGCATACACTCCAGACAAAATTTGCGCAGTTGTAAGTCAATAATTACTAATTCTACTAGTACTATGTATTGTGTTTGTAGCCGAATTTGTTTGTTCAAAGCCGTCACCCACGAATCTGAGGTGGTACGAACTTCAGGTGGAGTATTCGTATACGGGATCGTAGATTATGGAGAGAAGGGTGATTCCGTCTATTTCTTCCTAATTGCCGTAAAAAAGCGGCCCGGAAGATACGGCTTTGAGCGTTCCGGCGCGCTACGCCTGAAATCCGTACCACCCCAGATTCGTGGGGTGATGCCTTCAAATCAGTGAGGGCTCATTTGAGTTGAAAGGGAACTTAACTCATTCAATTCTTCAATCGAGATTCGATAGATTAAATACCTCATCCTTTACATATTCTGTAGTCGTTATAGACGTTCATGGTCGGTGCCAAACAGGTTCAGCTTAGTGAACGCGACGCAACGCTCTCACTTCCCTGGCTTCACGAGCGCTCTCAATTCCGTGACATGAGTTGTCTAGGATTCATCGCACTCATCCGGCGTTCACTCCAACATCGACGGTACCTGATTCCTGTCCCTGATCTTGTTATGTACAGATCTATACCAAGATCCACATTCAAATTATCCTCATCCAGTCCCGAAGCTCGGATATTCATCACTTATAGCTTTGTCATATTTCGTTAGAATGCGCTTACGATGACAATGACATCAGTCTTATGGCTTTTTCGAATTTCTATGCGGTCCATGATGCTATTTCCCGTAAACTTTCCTTTTTTCACCGGATCCAAGAAAAGTTTTTTTGGATTGCACAGAAGCGGAAAACTGCTGAAGCCACCCTATGCATAGTCGAGTTCGGGTAATCGAAGAACAGTCAAATCAAATCAAATCAAATCAAATCACAATCTCAGATGTCCTCTATTTCTAACACCCATGAAGATTCCATATCGAAAAATCGATTGAAGTCTGGAAGTTTTTGCGTTGATTCGGTCCTTTTACCTACATGACTACTTTATCGATGTTCATGCACAATTCTGAGCACAGATCCAGAATGTTTCCCGAAAAAAATTCGATGTCTAACGAAAATATCTAAATTTTAGGCTGGCGGTGTCACCTATGCACTTCAATTTTGGATAGGATCCCACTAACAATTTTTTCAGGGTCCTGCTGGTGTCGCCGTCCTAATCGAAATCGAAAAAGTGGATACGGGTGAAGTTGGGCCAAGAGCTAAGGTCGGTGATAAACCAATGAGAGGAATACTGGTTAAAGGCGCTCATGGTAAGTTTTCGGGCGAAAAATGGCCGGATTAATTTTTTCCCTGAAAAAAATTGTTCCTCAGAAACACCACAATTTATTCCGATGGAAAAAGTCGCGAAAGATAGCAACGGTAGACCGAAATACCGTAATTATACCGTGGGAGAACTTGTCAGAGGACCTCATGGCGAGGCAATATTCTATGCGGATGGACAATGTCAAGTAATTTCTTGCACTCATAGGGGGGGGGTATTTTTTTCGAACGATCACTCGTATTTTTTCAACCTACAGTGTGACAAGAATGGAAATCCGAAGAATATGAATATTGCTGGTGTGGATTCGAATCTACAGAAGAAAATTGGAGAAACAAGTGACGGATTATTTTTTTCTTCTTTTCGGAAAAGAAAATTTTACATTTTAATTTTACATGTGTCAAAAATTTTGTACTTTTTTGTTCTCAGCGTGTCCTCCTTGTGAAGTGGAGATTAACGAGAAAGGTATGCCAGTGCTTCGGCAGATTGCTTGTGCAGAAGATGTTCCGAAGGTAAGAAAGAAAATTTCCCAGAAAATTTCCAAGAAAATTTCTTATCAACAAACACGGACGACAGTGCTTAGACTTTACTATATCTGGATGAATTTATCCGTCAAAAACTGGAAAAAAAAGTCGGATAGTATTTCCAACAAATAAGGAAAAGTCGTTTCTTAGTTTATCGCCTTTACATAAACATGAAGAAATTGGCTTTACTGCTGGAACTATTTTTATGTTTTCGCCTGATCATGGGCTCTTTTCCATGAGTTTTCGAAATTTATTTTATTTTATTTGCGTTCAAAAAAAATTATAAAAGCAGCAGAAAATTAGACACTTTGTATAGAATATGGAATCGCTATCTACTCATTGTCTTTCTGGAAATCGAGAAAATTTCAGGATAAGAACGCAGCGGTTGGTGTGATCACGAAGAACAAAGACGGAAATAATGTGTTCACACAATCAGCTGGACAACGTCTTGGAAGCAGTGACAATGCCCCGTGTGTACCCTCAACACCGGGTGATAAAGTAGCACCGGGCGGTTTAATCGGTAGAGTAGTCGAAGATAAACAAGGAAACACTGTTGTGTTGCCGCCCGGCTCGAAACCCACTTCTGATCAAACGGTCACTGCTCTCGTACTTCAGGTAAGTGGCAGTCGATTCGGCATGGATTTCCTTCGTTCGCTCGCTCCACTGATCGCCGCAAACTTCCAGGGCACTTATCACGAACCTGTTTACGTTAAAGATATCAAACGTTGTGAATGTCCTCCACCGGCAAACGTGCCAGTTGTTGCCGCGTAAGTCAGACCGATTTCTCTGGATATAATTTCTTTTTGTTTCCTTTTTCATTGATTCGTTTTAATCCTATTGCAGTAGGTCATGTAGAAATCAAAATCACCAAAAAAAAATGAAATTTACAGCCAGCGCCAAACATGTTCAACCACCCTGACGCGACGCATTCGCGTAACTGGCCTGAATATGGTACTCTGCTCACCTGGCGCACTCGCTAATCGATAGTCCAGTTCGCTGCGCGTTCCTCACTGACATCTTGGCTGGAGGTTTGGGTGAAAGAGTCCTCTAACTGGATCATCCTATCATCGCCCAAGGGAAAATATAGTCCGCTCAAAAAAAGACATTAAGCGCCGTGAATTTGCGTACGCGGTTGCGCTGGAAGCGATTGGAATCACTCGATCCTAATCGTTAAGCACCATCGCATCGCTTCGAGCGCAACAGCTTACGTGACGCATCCGCGGAACTGGGCTGAACATGGTATTCTGCTAGTCTGGCGCTGCTGCAATGTGCTTAATGTCGTTATGACTCTATTATATCTGAAGACTCCTACCAAAACTCTGGATATCAGCCTAACTCCATTGATCCATCACGGACCTGTCCACAAATATGAAAAGGGCTCCAAGATATCCAAGAATTCAGCAAATTTTCAGATAAAAAGGATAATTGATGGCTGAAACGCACACGTAAAATCGAAGACAGTTATTTTCACGTGGTCGCCTTCCGTAGCGCATTTTTCTGCTCATTTCCCATCTATGCGAATCGCTCCTAATCCAACATCACCAATCCATGAACGTGATCCGAAAAAGAATCATTTCAAGCACAAATTTTGAAGGCGAATGAATTAACGTCGAGTAAGCACGATCACCTCTCGAATGTCCTCATTCATAAGCATTACTTCGCAAAAATACGGAAGAGGGAGGGTTTATGAGTTGTGAATACTCACGCAGATCTTCTCTGGATGGCGCAATCCTAGATGATCCTAAAAATGTTCTCGTAGCCTTAACATTTTGCGTGCGTGATGATTCCATCTATTCTATGTAAAACGTTTTTAAATTCAGTGTCGAAAAAGAAGAGAAAAATAACTATCAAAATATCGAAAAAGCGGATACAATTGTTCAGGCGAAAGTCCAGAATAAGACTTGTGATCAAATCATCGCTGTAAGTTAATCCTTGACAACTATAGTACTTGTAAACGACAGAAATACTTGCGTGTGTGGTTTTCAGGAGCGTAAAGAATTGAAAGCTGCAAAACCGATTTATACAGGAGATGTGTACTCACAATCACTATATCAAGAAGGTGGAAGAGGTGCGGCTCAAAAAAGCGTATTTTTGCGAACGGTTTGTTTTTTTTTTCTTCTTTTTTTTTTCTTTCTAGCCAGTATTCGTACACAAACTATAAAGGTCAAGTGCTTCTTTTTTCTTTTTTCAGGATCTTCAAGCTCCACCACAAGGAGGAAATGCCGGTCCGCAACCAGTTGCACAATCTGGTGGTGGTGGAGCTCAGCCACCTCAACCTTCATCTGCTAGACCTGGAGCACCTGGAGGATCTGGAGCATCTGGAGCATCAGGAGCGGCTGCAGCTCCTCATGCTCACGCTCCGGGAGGTCGTTCATGTACGTGTTCGAAGAAATGTCCTCAAGGCGCTCAGCCTCCACCGACGGTGAGTTCTTCTTAACTAGCACTGAGGTTAAGCCGATTATCTGATAATATTTGTGAAAAATTGAAGTACAAAATGGAAAACAAGATAGAGACATTGACTAAGAATACTTTTGAGCGAGAAAGAAGGAAATTTGGACCAATCTTCCAAGAACATTCTTCTAATTTTCAATTAACTTCCGAGAATCCTCTAAAATATTCTTTTTCTTTTAAAACAGTTATGAAAGATCCTAAAAAATATAATACGAACATATAATAATAATACAACAAAAAATAATACAAGTAATGTAAATATATATAATATAATAAATCAAATTAGCAGTTCAACTAGCTCACTAACTCAAGAAAATTCCAATTCATAGTATTTCAGAAACCAGGAGGTGCTAATGGAGCCAATGGAGCCGGAGCAGGTGGAGCTGGAGCTGGAGGAGCTGGAGCCGGAGGAGCTGGAGCTGGAGGAACTGGAGCCGGAGGAGCTGGCGTTCAACCTCCAAAGGTGATCGATGAAACAGAACGATTTTTTTGTTGAGGAGTGATTAAAAATAACTAGATTCAAAATATACTTTAAAATTGTACATAATTAGATGTAAAATTAATTGCTTAATTAATTGTACATACGTAATTTGTTGCACACAGTGCTTCACATCCAATCATTACAGTATGCTCAACAAAAACCTGGCATCGAAGCTGGAACAACGAGTGTATTTTTATGGCGAAAACCATGTACGTAAATGTTAACAGTTCCCAGCATCGTTTTTATTTCTTTTAATTTTATTTTTAAATTTTTAGGATCACCTAATTGAAGAATATTGCATCGGTGATACTGTACGAATAAAATGGTATACCGGTTGTTTTGAACTCTTGAAATTTTCTGCCAGGAAAAATATGTTTGTTCAAAAAAATCTACTCATCACAAGCTAAAACAAAAAAAACCAAAAAAGAGACAGTGCTTACTTATGAATAATTAATTGGCTGTCTTTTTTATTTTTTCTTCTAGTCCTTAACCCGTTTGGGATACGAAAAATGTAATGTAAATATTTAATTTTTATAAGTTGGTGTAGCGTAGTCGGTAAGAGGTTGCGCTGTCCGAACGATTGATCGGAGGTTCGAATCCGCCCTAGTGCTCACCAAGCCATCCATCGCTCCGGGGTCGATAAATTGGTGCCAAACTGGACTGGGAGGATAAAATCACTGACTTGACACATCGGCTAGCCACCGCAAGTCGTTCTGTAGGCCAGTTACGCGTTCGTGAACCTCAAACGATTCTGAATTGAGGTGAACGTGGCGGCGAAGGTCCCAAACGGATTGATTGACACTTTATCGTTATTATCATTATTACATATCCATAAAAAAGATGAAAAAAATGAAGAACTAGAAACTCGATGGTGTCATGTGTACTATTAAGCCTTGCAGCACCAATACTGTATGTTTTTTTTTTCGGTACGGGTGATGTCATACCACTGTGGTTCGATTACGGTAAGTTTCGACAATGTCAGGGTAGTTCAGAACAACTTCACGATCAATATGAAACTATAATACTGGGGTTTTTTTCGGTAATTTCTTGAATTTTCTTCTTTTTTATTTTTCTCTTTTTTCTTTTCTTACGGGGGTTCGAGCGTGCACGACATTTACCACACTTTTTCCAACGTTTCAAAAAATTATTTATTTTTAAGAAAAATGAAAAATTTTATTACTCAGAAAAATCATGTATATTTGAAGAAAAAAAACTATTATGAGAACAAACATAAGGTGATTTATCAATAAGACTTCCTAACTGATAAACAGAGAAAATAAACAAAAAATTGTTGAAAAAACAAGTGAATGTACAATCCGCGGTGACGTGGATGACAATGGAGAAAGAGTTGTGGTAGCGAATGGTCCAGGTGGACAAGCGGTATTACAAAATGACGACGAATTACACAATTTATAATCATAATTGATGGAACTGATTTGCCTGAAATAAATAAATAAATAAATAAACAATGAATTGGGATCGAGCACTTCATATTTGTTTACCTGTATTCGCAAATCCCAAACGCTGCATATCTTCCGTTATCCGGATAAAGTAACTCGTTAGTGTTTGTACATGATTTCTTCAATTGTGATGTGAGTGCGGTTTGAGCTCTCGCTAAAACCATCGTTACAAAAAAAAATAAATCAAAATTTAAAATTTAAAAAAAAATTAAAAATCACTAAGGAGCACTTTTCACTGAGCATAATAAATACAAATAAAGTGCATAAAGAGCATAAAATAGCATTTTTAGCGCATTTTTCAAATATTATTGTATTTTTCAAATATTATTTTATAGTTTTTTTTAAATTTTTTATATGCGTTTTTCAGTCGTTCCGAAACCTACTGTACTGCGTCAACCTATCGTTCGTTACGTTTTAGACCATAACGAGGTCACCTCGCCTCTCATTATCCGATGAAACAACCATGGATAGTAGGTAAATGACGTCGATAAGCTCTTCGAAGCAGTTTTTTTCCTGTGTTTTTTTTCTGGTTCATCCACCTTATCTTTTTCTGTAATTTTCTGTAATTGCATGGGATAAGTGTCACTTCTATAGGATAAGAAATTGGTGCGAGTGTAGGGTAGCGGTTAGAGGTTTGGCTTTTTACACGAACGGTCGGAGGTTCGAGTCCTCCTTACTACTAAGTTACAGATATACGGATGTGTTTTTGTTATTATTATTATAATAATTATTATTTGTTCCTTGCAGTTTTGTTTCGTTACTCCTTCTTAGCCTCTGTTAATAACCTTTACGTTTATTTAAGGAAGGAAAAGTTTAAAAACAGGGAAAATTATTCTATTTTCAGAGAATAATTCATTTTAGGGGGCGCGTGTAGTGTAGCGGTTAGAGGTTCGGCTACCTGTAAGATCGATCGGAGGTTCAGATCCGCCCCAGTGCTCACCGAGACCCTCAACCATCCTCCGGGGTCGATAAATTGGTACCGAACTTGTCTGGGAGGAAAAAAAACACTGATTTGACACATCGGCTAACCCTCGCAAGTCATTTACACGTTCATGAACCTCAAACTCAATTCTGAATTGAAGTGAACGTGGTAGCAAAGGTCCCACGCAGATTGATTAACGCCGGTGACTTCACCCTTTATCCTCTATCCTTAATCCCTATTTCTGGAGTCTTTTTTTCTTAAACGTCATTAATTGGTCGATATAGTTACCACCTCTACGCGAATTCCACATGGGAATTAGGTATCGTTCGCGCATGGATCCCGAACACTGTGGTGGATCACTAGAGAAACAAGAAAAATCCAACGATAAAATATCTTCAATTAAAGGACAAGGGCTGCACCTATAAATTAATTTGAACGAAAAATTCTTGTCCCCACGTGTTTTCGTCTTAGAACTCGGAACAACTCACTGAACAAACAATATTTTCCTTGACATGATCCAGTAGTACAATCGGCTTGATTCGTTGCTTCACATTGATAGCATGTGACTAGTTGTTCTGGAAAAAAAATCAGAGAAAAATTGCAATAATTTTAACTCGATGAAAATCCAGCCAGAATCATTCTTAAGAGGAAATCCAGATCATTCACCATCTTGAATTGGACATTCATCATTGCAATTGTTCCCGGAATTGCATACCCTGACTTGATATTGAATACCGTCGATTGTTCTAGAAATTAAAAAAAAATTATTGGTATTAGAGTTAATTATTAAATTAATTATTGGAGTTGTTAGATATTAATTAGTTAGAAATTATCTATTTCGATTATTTCCAATGTTTGCTCTATTCAGATAATATTGTCAAGCGTGTATTTTTTATTTTTGTAAAAATTCAACTGGTAATACCGTGCTTCACATGAATTTATCGTGGTCGACGCAGTATTATCCGGATATTCAACAAGTGGAACATTAGTGCATGACTTTTTCACATAGCTTGTACCAGTCGATTGACGACGTTGACGTTCTGAATCCAATTTAATTTTAATCTTCAATTTTAATCCATTTTACTTTAAATTCTTGTAGGTTCGAGTAGTTTTAATTGATTTTTCTAATTATTTGCTTAGCATGAAAAAAACACGGTCCAAATTATTCACAACAGGTGTTAATGTCATTTAGATTCCCAGCAACAAATACTTACGGTAGATACAGTACTGGGCGGTACATTGTCCTGTAAAACAATCACCACCGAAAGATTCACAATCGTAACAAGTAATTGACGGTTCTGGAATTTTTCACATTTAGAAATTTCTTTTGAAATATTTGAAGGCTATTTTCCTTGATCATATTCTGCCGATTGTCACCAAACTTCCAGAAAACCTATAGCCTGATTTTTTTCCTAACTAAATAAACCATTAATTAAAGTTTACGTCGTTGTGGTGGTTCGATTGTAACATCCACATTGCAGTAATTATTGCAGAAATTCGCGTCGTTACATATTTTCACATAGTTTCGTGATGTTACCGTATTCCTGAAAATATTCTATAGTATGAATCTTTCCTGAAACGATGGATAATCCATGTGCTATGACGTCAACGAGATTTAGTGTTTGGTTTTCCTACGGTCTCAGAACGACGGGGGAAACGAACCTGATTTCGCACACATCAACTACGTCAACAACAGTTCCGTCGTCGAGAAGAAGAAGAGGAGTGTTCGTGCAACTTTTCTTCATTGTCAGCTGATTGTTGGAAATTTTTCTCTCTACAACGACAAGTTATAAAATAGTTTTTTTTTCTAGAGGGATACTGACGAAGAATAACGGGAAAAATAACTAAACTGTGGAGAAAATGACAAATAAGGCTCTGTTAAGGATTTTATGAGAGGTGAATATAAAAATATGATATTATTTTATCTGAACGGTACCAGCAAGAGTAGCCAGTGCCGAAAGAACAAGAAAATTCTCTGAAAAGGTGGGAAGTTCAAATTTGGAGTATACATAAATTAAGGGCTAGGCGATGTTAATTTTTCCTAAAAAAAAAGCGATGAGACTACGCAGAATAATTGCTATTTCGATTATCACCAGCACCTTCAAAGAACCTCCTTCTGCAGAATTTTAGAAAATCTCATTTTTTCGAGCTATCATTGAACGTTTCGGAGCCGAAAATAGCAATAAAAGTAGCAAATAAGATGTAAGAATGAAAAAAATTGTTATTTTCGTTTATTTTAATGATAGAAATATTCGGTACATTTCATTTAAGCGGAACTTACCGTAGACACAAAAATTCCCCTGGCAAACGTTTGTTTGACAGTCACTACCATCGTATGTGATACAATTATAGCAAGAAACTAAATAAATAAATGAATAAATATTTGTAAAACATTTAAATGGAGATAGTGAATAAAATAGCGCTCACCTGATCCAGGAAGAGGAATTGGCGTTGTGGTAGGTGTCGTAACGCAATTACTATTGCAATCATCCCCGGAAGAGCACAAAAACACGTAGAACAATCCGGTGTTCACGGTTCTGGATGGGACCAGAATGATTATCTTCTGGAGTACTGTAGATAGCACTCACCGAGCAACGCATTGATTGAGGTTTGTCATCAAAGTTCCATCCTCGAACTGATATTCTCCGTGATTCAAGCATGCTTTACGTATCGAAACTACTCCATTTGGCCTGATTACTTGTTCTTAAATTAAAAGGGTGTGGTTAATAAAGAGAGCGAGGAAAACTAGTCTTTGAAAATTTTTAATTTTTTTGAATTTCATTTGAATTTGAATTTGAATGAAAATTATTTTGAAAATTATTGAAATAAAAATAAAATAAAAATTATTTGAAATTTAATTTAGTGAGAATATAAGATGTATTCGAAGTTATGTGACGAAAAAATAATTTTGAAAAATACAAGAATAAATATAAAAAAATAAAAATAAGCAATGTGTTAATGTAAACGTATATAAATAGGTGTAAATAAAATATAATATTGTAGTATTGTATTGCAATACTGTAATAAAATACTGCAATAAATATGTTCGTCGTACGGAGCGTTGAAGACATGTTAAATAAATAAATAAATAAATTAACAAATAATAAATAAATAAATAACAAACAATGCAGACATAAATATTAAAAAAAAGTATTTTATTGTTTGTTTTAACTTTAGCTTAGATGATATCAGCAGACGCCATAATACCCGAAGTAATTTTTTTTAGACATTTTATTTGAAAAAAAGAAATGGTTACTTCTGCTGGCACATGTTCATACTTATGTTTCACTTAAGGACAACGTCCACTAGAATCTATCGATTTTGGGGTTTTAAGGAAGAATGGAAGCGGAAACTTGAAACGTCTACATACTGAACCGAGGGACCGGAAACCTCAAAAACGCCTGGAAATCCGAATTCCTGCGATTAGAAAACGTTTAATAGTCATCCATAGGAGTATTGAGAGGATCTATCAATTAAATCACTCGTCCAAATGTAAGCATATGGTTCAATGGATGTAGTGTAACCTATGAACATTCCTGAGATCACTTATTCCCGGATAGGTAAAAGGGGTTTCGGCGTTTTCTCTGCCACTTTGGTTAATTATTCCCGAACTTCATCTACGGCTGAAGAGGCCAGCATCGAAAATTCTTGAAACACCGCCTTTAACCGAGAAAAAAAAACGGAAAAGAAGACAAAAAGGAACAGAAATTAAAGTTAAACAATACAATATTTATTTATTTCTTATACTATAAACATATTTTCTTTCTTGTACTATACACTACTAAATTAAAATTAAATTTATTAATAAACGGAAGCGCACATACCAAACAAGCAAAAGTTTCCCTCACAACCCGGATTTGAGATACAAGCTTGTCCATTATAATTGTAACAGCTTTGACATCTGAGAGCTTCTGGAAAATCCTACGATGGTCACCATTGAAAAACACTAGATTCTTTTATACGATATAGGAATATTTTGAATACCTGCGAGTTGATGAAGGAAGATTACGGTAATGAAGAATCTGATCATGAGAGCCGTATCGAAACAGTCAAAAAGTCTGGATCACTTTTCATATGACTACGCAGGAATGGGAGCGGTATATTTGTGGAAGGATTAGAAAATGCGCGAATTTTTCTGAATCACATTGGAGACTTGACAAATACGGTCAGATGTTGGATGGCACGTCATGCCTCTTTTGTCGGATGAAGAATCAAATGTCGATCACCGGTAGTCTGAATCCTAAACCCAAAGCTTGCTTACTCCAGGAATTTTCTACCACGAAAATGGCCGCCGCACATTTTTCCGGATGATTTCAAATCGCTTTCTTTACGAGAAAAAAGCATAGCAAATAAGGAGGAGTTAAAAGTAACTCAATGTATTTTTTAGGTTGTCCCTTAAGTTTCCTCCCAGGTCGAGAAAATTTTAATTCACAACAGCTTAGGTCCTCGACCAAAGAAGTCAACAATCGATATCACATCGATGGACGAAGACTATTTACTATTTTGTTGGCATATTGTTGATTGGAATATCTTTGTTGTAAATAAAAATAATAATAAAATAAATAATGAGAAAATAATCAATGATAAATAAAAAACAAATAATAAAAAAATGAGAATATCAGAGAGGAAGAAAATAAATTTATGGCAGAATCTCTGTTTTTTTTTCGACGATAGATAAATTAGGAAATTTAAAATTCACAAAACTAATGTATTCCATAATGGTACTTAAGGATAAAATCTCTCGACTAGCTCTTCCTTAACTAAAAAAAAATTCAAAATTTAGAATTCTTGTGTAGCTTCTCTGCTGCAACATCTCTGTTGTAAATTGTGGATTGCTGGATTTTGTTAAGTCGCTTCACGACTGCAAAACACGGGTTTATGTAAAATTTTACAAAAAAAAAACTTTTGTACTATATTTTATGCTGATATATATGTATAGATACTTTGTAAAAAAATCAAATTAGACTTCTTCTAATGGTACAAAGCTTGTCAGAGCAGATGTATGCAATATAAATTGTAAGTAACAGAATAAAATGAATATAACTAAAAGAATTTAACTAAATGATTAAACTTCAGCGATCTTTTCGAGGAATACGGTGAATTTTTACGTGGCGACGAATTCCACTATGCACTGCCTCCTTAAATCGTAATAAAATAAAATAATCCTACTTTTGAGTGCAATATAGTTACTTTTTCAACATTTCAGACGATTTGCGATGGATATGTAGTTTATGTTCAGCTCTCATCGAGAATAGGTTATTATTATCAAATTATTAAATAAATAAATCTTCCAAGGTAGGATAACTTCTCCTTTTTAAAGCTTTTCTTTTTTAAATGAACCAAAAGCCATGGACAGACCACAGAGAGGGATTACAAAGCAAAAATATGAGAATAATGGACTAGAATAATGGAAAAAAGACGTATTCCCATGTAGGACATTCTGGAAAACGCTAGTTTTTTTCTTCTTTTTTCCTAATCCTAGTCCTTTTGAGCACTCAAATCGCTATTAAATTTTCAAGCGGCGTCGACTACGGTAATTCACCGAGCAACGCATTGTTTGAGGTTTGTCACTAAAGTTCCATCCTCGAGTTGATATTCTCCGTGATTCAAACATGCTTTACGTATGAGAACCACTCCATTTGGCCTGATTGCCTGTTCTGAAATCAAAAGGAAGGTTAAGTCATACAGCGATCGAGAAAAACTAAAAAAAAGTGTTTAAATAATCCAAATAAACAACAAATAACAAATATAAATAATTTTAAACAATTTTTAAATTTAATTAAAAAAGGGCTTTTAAATAATCCACAAGGTGTAAACAGAGCGCAATAAGGAATTACAAAGCAAAAATATGAGAATAATGGACTAGAATAATGGAAAAAAAGACGTTTTCTATGAAAGACATTCTGACAGTTTTTTCTTCTTTTTTCCTAGTCCTATTCCTTTTGGGCACTCAAATCGCTATTAAATTTACTACCGGCATCGACTACGGCGACGAAAATCCTCTGAAGAAGTGTACTTTTATAGGAACTACACGAATTGTACTAAATGTTTTCTAACTTCGAATCAGATGCTAGATCCATGAAATTCTCCGCAGCATCTTGTTGTCGTTTCTCTTATTTTTTCTTGTTTTCCTCGGATTTTCCACATATCCAGGTGCCTCCGGTGTTCAGTGTAACGAATGTTGAATAGAGACCAGGCATGGAAAACCTCCCAAGAATATCCACGCACAAATAAGGGAAGATTTTAATGTTTTTAATTTTGATTTATTCTAATTTCATTTACATGTTATTTCTGCTAATCTAAGTCAATTCCTCTATTTTGTTTTTTAAGATTTGAATACTTTTATTCTGAAATCTAAGATTTTTCTGTGACTTTTCACGAAATTTTTTTCAGTCAGTTTTTTTTTTCATATCAGTTTTTTTTCATAACTATAACATAGCTGTTATATGACTGTGTTCGTAAACATCAATAGCACTGTAAAATGTCATTTTTGGGCTTGTTCGGGAATATCTTACTTCGTGAAAAAAAGAAAAACAAAAATTTAGTCATCGCGGAGCTTATATGAAACCAAATGAGTCACACCCGTTTTGTAATCGCCGTATCTTCACAGGCGCCTCGTCATGTTCGGGGCGATAGCAAGTGTAATTAAATGCTCTTTTGGTGTTATCAAACGTGGATGTTTTCCCGTGTCTCATCGCAGGGAATCGCGGCCGGAATCGCGACGATTTTTCCACATATTTGATAGCGGGACAGCGCTGAGCAAATGAAATGCTGATTGTCATCGTCGCCGACGCAGGTGTCGGCACGCCTGCGTCGTCAAGGTGATACCAACAAAAAGTCTCACGAACCTCAATAATTTCCGTTTTATAGCTGCGAATTCGTTTCACGTGTGCACGAATTTACTTGTTTAGAACCTTCTAGAATGGGATTTCCAATCGCTCCAGAAAATTTCCACGTCTAACGTCTCCCTTCGCCAGCCATGGAATGGCGCCAGATGAAACTTTGCCGGTCATTGCTGATAAGCAGCCGTTATGTTATGTTAGCACCGCGCCCAATTTTTTTTTGTCCTCCGCTCCTTGCCACCTCTTCCCGATTCGGCTTGCGAATACCGTCCATAATCGTCCTTCTCGGGACGACCTTCAATTTTTTTCAACTGATTTTTTTTTGTAAATTTTCAATTTTTTTAGCTTTTTCAATGGAATAGTAGCGTCAAGACCTTTTCTAGAATCTGAAGACTTGTACTTGACTGATTTCGGTGATTCATTCAGTTAGCTGGAAAATCTGGCACGTTTCTCCTCGCTCTCTGTTTGATTTGTTCGAAGATGACGCGCTCTGTTTGATCAGAAATATCGGTGGTGCATGTTGCTTGTAGGATTTTTTTTTCGATTCATTTGATAGAGAAAAAACCTAATGTGCTTCTGCCGGAAAAAAAATCTGCTCTAAAAGAATTTTAGCACCGCAAAACCTATAAAATATTCTATAGAACTTTATTATTTAGTGATCAACTTCATCTCGTCAAAAACTCAGTAAAAATCATTTTTAACTCGTCACCATAATTGTTTTACAATCAAAACTTCTTCTAGTTTTTCAAAATCAAATATTCTGGAAAAAAAAATTCTTTTGTTTTAAAAACCATATCAGTAACAGAGGACTTTCACAATTAATTTCTAGTTTTTTTTTCTGAAATCTAACGAATTTATCCAACAATTTCATTTCAGTACTCAAAAAGACTAATCCTAAAAAATTCCTTCATGCTCCCTCGACAACAAAATACTTTGAAATTTTATTATAAAGTAGAACTCTCATAATTTGACATTCATAATTCAATAAGCAAAATTCTCATAATTACGAGGTCGTAACGGAAAAATGTATATCTTTTTATTTTTCTAAATTTATTTTTATTATTAGTTGCTTTGCTCTATTTAGCTTCACAGCTAGAAACATCTCTAAAATTTGCTACTTCGTGCTATTTCTCATCATTTTCCTCTTTTTTTCTCGTACATACCATTATTGCCCTTGTTATCGAGTGCTCGTGTGCTAACAATGTGAAATCAATGTGTCATGCTTATCACCTCGTTGCTGTTCCTTCTTGCTCATCGGCAAAAGATGTTTAAGAGTTTTTTCTGTATACACTTTTCATTACTTTTCTTTAATTCTTCCAGAATAACCTAAAGAAATTGATTCTCGTTCAATCTATGCTATTTAAAACTCTTTTTTTCAGATAATGCTTCAAATCAGAACACATACATTCTAGGAGCAACAATAAAACAACGTAATTCGTCATTATAGTGCTATCATATTAATCAATTTGTTATTTTCTGGAAAAGTAAGTTTTACAGGACGATTTTCTGTTCTATCCTCCATTTTCAAAGAAGAGACAGGGCCAAATTTCACTACAATGAATTATTTTCCGATTTTTTTGCAAAACATTCCAACTTAATCAAATATGTTTTCTTCTCTTCTTCTTTTCTTAGGTGCATCATTGGTGTATATAAGAATAAATAAATAAATAAGTATTTTATTTAGATCAAATTTCATCCTAAAATTCATTTCCATTCCTGAGACAATTATCATGAATTTAAGACCCTCTTTCGTTGACGCTGAAACGATTTGCTATGTTATTTAGACCCCCATAGTCGATAGCGGCTATACCAGCTCCCACAAAGAATTCAACCCACGCACTCTTTGATGCGTCGCGGTCTCCGTTGCGGCGGACCGCGCGTCATACACGGGTGAAGAATTGAATTTGGATTCCGTTGTTGACTGGACATTGCCTGAAACTTTTTCGTACCTTATGTAGCCGTCAAAAATTAAATTTCATCCAAATAGAAATGTGTGAAGAGTTTAAGAAAAATTCTCCGGTGTTCCACTATTTTTGAGGTCTGAAAGAAGTAGAATCAGAAGATAGGAGTGCTGTACTACTTTTTTGATCCCTACTCTTCCAGAAAAATTGCCGTTGGTTGGTGTATGTATGTGTTCGGTTAGTTTTCCACACGTATTATGGCCGTTTAACGGCATCTACGTTATGACAGGTGTCATACAGATACGGTATGACGACTGTGTACAGCATCCGTAAATACTTCACTTTGATGTCATTCCACTAGAATTCACCTAGCGGTTTGATGCTGCTGATAGGGAACAAAAAGGCCGAAAAAAGCAGAAATTCGCTTTTCTGTGGAGAAGCTTGGATAAGTGACGCTAAATCATACGCGAATCGTCGACATTCCATTTGGGTCCGATGGTCCCGAGAAGAAATTGGAGTCTTGTTCTGACTGTAGAAGATTGAAGTCTCAATTTACAACTCTCCTCCAGTCTCCACCTTAATTGAGGCCTCTAGACAGATGACACGGATATAAACGTAATGACAAAAAAAAAGAAAATGGAAAAGAATGAAAGAATTAGAAAAAAAACCGAGGTTAATTGCTTATTAACTTAACAAGAACGATTATGATGGTAATTATTTATGGATAATTTATTATTTGGTTTCAGGAATAAGAGTATTAGCCTCATTTCAGCGCTTTAGCGTGATAATTTGGAAATATTCTGGTGGTGTTGTCGTACTTTGAATTTTCTACATTCTACATAGGAATGTCTCAAGCATTCCTGTCCTGTCTGAATGGCAGATTGCTCGAGTTAACGATTTTCCATGATAGTTCATTCGTTCATGCCAGGATGCATTCCTACATGTTGCTACTTTTTTTCTGTGAACCTCATACTTATGTAACAATCCTTTCTGAAATTTTTCTTTTTCCTTTTCTTTAGTTGCGTCCTTTTAATCTAATAAATTTATTTTATTTTGAATTTATTTTTAATTTTAATCGTAGCAGCTCTTGCTGATTCCATTAGAAAATAAAGTAAAATAATAAAAAAATAAAAATAAAAGTAATAAGATAATAAAATAACAATAAAGGTTTCGCGAAGTATGTCCTATTGTCATTAATATAAACTTGGCTTTAGGTCTTATCCAAAAGTGGAGGATGGCAAAAATCCCTGGGCCCTTTTTTTTTTGTTGATTATCTATTTATTTATCTATTTATTTATTTATTAGATTATTTACTTTCAGCAGAAAAAAAAATCCTATGGGGAAACGGTGAATGTTCTGTTGAAGATATACAATTTTTAAATTTCAGAATGGGCCAGTCAGTATCAAGGAACGATTTTATGTGGACCTACACCGAGCAACCACACCTGAATCGAAGAACAGCGATAGTGAAAGCACATCCAGAGATCAAAGAGGTGAATCAGCAGATCATTCGACTCATTCGACTGCGGCGATCAGATCCGAAACAGCTAACAAAACACAACGATGATGTGTGGCGTGATCTGTTTGCTCGGAGGAGAAACTTTTTTTCTGGATTCCTAACGTTTCCCTTACGGAGGCGCACAAGTAATCTCAAACGTGATTCGTTACAGCTTTTCGGCATCGATGCATCGTTTAAATATGTGGTCATAACGATGGTGTTATTCCAGATTTTTATGTGTTGGCTGTTACAAGGTGAGTAAATTTAACAGTTAAGGATCGCCGCAATATTGCGCGCACTGTATTGAAGTTTTCCCCGAAACAACACCGTGAACAAATAATAATTTTTTCCATAAAATAATAAAGAGGAACTTATTATTTTATGAAAAAAAAAAACAAAGGAAGTAGCTGTTCAAAAACTTTTTTTGAAATTAAATTTATTTACGACATAAAACAGTGTGCTATATTTATTCTTTCCCCTTCGAAATCGTCTCACACCCCTTTGTGTGGCTTCGGGAAAACAGAAAAAATTAGCCAAAGTGGGTAGAAATAGACAAGCTGGCAAGAAATCCCGCAAAACATACATACTCTCCTGATCTGACTCCATCCGTCTCTATCCTGTTCTATCTTCTAAAAACTTTTTTTCCGAAAAAGAAAAAATTTGTATAGCGTCATTCTACTGAGAAAAAAGAAAGCAACAAGTCAAAGAGCGAAAAATCTGCAAGAAAAATTCTTCAACGACCTTTTTTCCATTTTTTTTCGACTCATTTCCTCAACAGGAAGCACTCCTAAGCAGAATTACAAGCACTGTTAGGTCTTCTTTATTTTCGTCTACACATTATTTCACGTTTCTTACAAATCAAAGAGAAAAACGTCTTCTCCATATAATAATTGGGCATAAAATGCCGAAAACTATTTTGTTTACCAGTGCTTTTAAAAGATTTTAATATTCATCTTCTAGGAAATTCTAAACGTTAGGGCTGGAACTTATTTGCATAGTTTTCAAATGGATTGGGCTTAGCACAGCCAAGAGGGCCATACAGCACAAAATTGTCATTTGAAAAAATCTTTTAAATAAAATAAAATAAAAATTAAATAAAAATACATATTATTTAAGATGCGGATTGGCCGTTGATACTCTTGGAGGCGTATTTGTGCGGAGGAGTTATCAACCACGCTATGACGTTGGCTATTCATGACATTTCGCACAACACTGCATTCGGAAACAAGTATCCGTTGACTGTGAATCGAATTTATTGTTAATTTTGAATTAGAATTTGAAGAACATATCCTGAAACACGTGAATTTTTATTACCACTTACTATTTTTACCGTCTTTTAGAACCGTTTCTTTGGAATGGTAGCGAATCTTCCCATCGGTGTCCCAATCTCTGTATCGTTCAAAAAGTACCACGTAGAACACCATAGATATTTAGGCAAGTTTAACCTTCTTTAGGATTTTTTGTTGTTTAAGACAGAAAAAACCCCATACCAATAACGTCTATGATTGCCTGAGGGCATTTTCTACCACATATGAGCTGAGATCAGATATTCCTGAAGTTTTCGTCACATTTCGCAAACCCTAAGTGGTAGATTTGCAGCCACTTTGAAGTTTGAAACATCATCGCTTTCTAAGCTAATACTCTGATATATCACGAAGAATTAATTCCTAAGAAAAACATGCACTGTGTTGGTTTGTAGCGTAATCAGTTGACGTTGTTCTTCTGTCGGGAAGGGAGTTATTGGGTGTGTCTACATGCAGCCGTTAATTTGGCGGATGGTGTGACATTTGATGAAACGGCACCAGAAATCACGGCACCTTTGCAAATGTACTACCACTATTGTTTGCAAAGATGTCGTGGTTTTCTGAAAGATAGTGGGTGACTTACTTGGATTTTTTTTTAGTTTCCCTGACAGAATGTCTTGAGAAGTGCTACTTTTTTCACTATTCTTCTGCTTGCAGAATAGTTGAGAAACCATTTTTTCCTTGGTCGCTTCCTTTATCCATTCACACCACTATTCATCCAGGTCACATCCTACTCCTACGGCTATAACCATATCACTTGATCTGTAAGATGTGTTCGCCATTTTTGTCGACGTCATAAAAAATGACCGTTAAATCCTGGAGAAGAAGTCCACTACATTTCTATTGCTATGCACTAATGATCACGTCATATCAGCTGATAAAGTGGAGGAAGCTGACAGGTGTTCCCCAAGATACTACAGTAACGAGGAAGTAAAAATTGGGGGTTTAAATCGTTCCACCCAACCGAGGAAATTGTTAAGACGTACATTCACCCGTGATGGAGAATTGCGATCATTAGGCAATTCTCTCCTAACTATAACCCTAGCTTTTGTTTATGATACATGCAGACTAGCTGTAGCTTCATACAAGACCCGTCGGAACTCATCACTGTCGATGAATAGGAACAATGGTATTCCTTATGCTCTCATACATAAATGATGAGCAAGTAGAGCACTGCACCTGGCTGAAGAAGGTGTAGTAAGCACTGGGCTCTCCACTCGCCAATTCTGCCTACACAACTACGTTTACAACTGATTCCAAATTTTTAATGGTCCTTATGGGTTAAGGATTAGATAATCTACAGCAGACATTGAATAGTACCTAATTGAACTTGTTTTGGCTGTACCTCGATGAGTTATTTCCTGAGGAACATGAATTCTTTCTAGCATTCGTTGAAGTATGTGCACAATTGCCCTGGCGTCAGTAAGGGAAACATGAAGGTCAAATAAAACCCTTGTTAACATCGTTGTCGTGCCCGGTATCCGCTCCGAAGAGGAGCGGCGTGCATCGAGGGACTGAAACCAGCCGCGACTCCCGGATCCGGGAATTCTCGCAATTGGCCAGCTCCCACATGGCGACTTAGCCCCTCCGAATCCTGTGGGCACGTGTCCAGAGTCCCGTCCTCCTATCCTGATTCCCTCTTTGAGGTCTCCGGGTGCCTCCCAATCATTACGCCTGAGCCCTATCTCAAGTGGTAGCTTAAAGTGGTGAAATATGTTCAGTGAGACGCGATCAATCACGAATGCGGTTTATTACACCATAGCAATAACAAGTCGCAATAACATTCTGCATACAGTACAGACAGATAGAGTGGGAGAATACAGCGAGGGATGTCGCAGTGGGCGGATGGATTGTAGCTCTCGGCTTCAATGCGGTTGATGGTTGGCGGCTCGGACTGCGTGGAGTACAGCCAGCAGTAGAAAATGCGGTGTAAAAACAGAGAACAGCGAGCTCACGAATACGAAAAGGCTGCTAGCCGAGTTTAGAGCCGCGCGGACGCACGGTCTGGCGGCTCTGCGGTTTTGGTGGTTACTGACTATTCATGACAGTGCGCTCAATGACCACCAAGACCGCAGAGCCGCCAAACTGCGCTCCCGCGCGGCTTTGAACTCTGCGGGCACCCAAATACGGCGAAACCAATTTAAAGGCGGGAAGAAACGCACACCAAGAGATTACGAAAAGGACTGGACCCCGCACGCAGTGAGCCAGCCTTATATACGCTGGGTGATGTGGAGGAGCTACAGTATGATTATGGCATTTTCCCGCTCGATGGCTGGAAAAGTCATGCCGCGGGCGCCACGGTTCACAGAACTGAATGGGGCAAGATTATCATAGAAAAATATTTTTATTTAGGTGAAGATGGTTTGGACACCGATGTTCCGACGGAGTTAGAAGCTCAGCTATTTACGACTCCTTGTCGAAAATTTCTATGGTTACTCTTTCAACCGCTTTTTTATGCCTTTCGTCCGTTAGTGATATATAAAAAGGCACCCACTGATCTGGAGATTGTGAATGCTTTCATTCAGGTAGTCCATGATTCTTTTATTCTTCCATCAGTAAATATGCTCGTTACTGTAATTCCTTACAGATTCTTTTCGATGTTTTTATACTACACTTCTTTGGATATCGGTCTTTCGCGTACTTAATTATTGGAACACTAGTTGCAATGGGAGTTCATCCGAGCGCGGGTCATTTTATTTCTGAACATTATGTGTTTAAAGAAGATCAAGAAACGTATAGGTACGGATCATTTGTCGACCTTGGCAAGAGTTTATTTCCTTTACAATATTTGTGTTTGTCGAAAAAATAATCCTCAACTTTAGAAAAGTTTGAAAAGGAAAAAGGGAAAATTTCAAAATTTTCAAAGACAAAATAGTATTTATTTCAGCTATTACGGGCCGTGGAATTTATGCACGTTTAACGTTGGATATCATGTGGAACACCACGACTTCCCATACATTCCCGGAAGAAATCTTCCGAAGGTTCCTATTTCAAATGATGGATCTACACTGCATGATAAGCACATGTTCCAGGCTTCTAAGGTCCCATTTTTTCCCGTTCAGGTCACAGAAATTGCACCGGAATTCTATCACAATTTGCATAAGCATTCATCGTGGACTAAAGTACTCTTCGATTTTGTATTCTCTCCAAATATGGGACCGTATATGCGGCTTAAGAGGAAAGCTTCTGTGCCGCAAACTTTCAAAGCTAGGCATGCCCTTAACGAGTACTATCAAGCGGTAAGAATTTTTTCCCACAGTACAGAGATTATTTTGTTAATATTTTTTCTTGAAATTATTTCATTCCAGCTGCTCCAGCATATCGGTATCAAGAGTTTAATGCGATTCGTTATTCGTTGGTTGGATATTAGGAATAATAAGAAAAATATTGATTAATTTGTGTGATTGTGTAAATACTTATTTATTGCCAAATATTTTGCTTTACATACCGGCCAGTGCGAAGCGAACCTACTCGCTCACATTGGAGTCCGAATCGGATTACTGTGATAAGCAGCAGGCGGTGACCATTCACCAATGATCTAAGCTGCATCTCGGAAGATCGGAAGATAGTTCCTGACTCATGTTGCAATCTCCCGAGTGCTATCAATGTCGTTAAGCGCGATAAGGGCTCACTAATTTTGTTTTTTTTTTCAGCTTTCATGTGATTACATGCTAGAAGCAGCAGAGAAATGGAGTCACATTCACGAGGATGAAGATACGTGTAGTCGGGTCAAAATTACATGAAATACGGTACAGGAACGTAAGCGACAGCGCTCGAGGCGGCACGTTGGAGCGTAGCGATTAGGATTGAGAGGGGAACCGCTGTGATTTCCGATAGACTCAGCTGGATCCTCTTCAGGTGAAGGGGGATCAACTCATGGGGGTTCTAGTGATGAAGAACCCTTTATCAACCGTACAGAAGTGAAGGAGGTCCCTTCGCCAATCGTCAAGAAGTGAAAGGTGTTTGAACACCCACTATCGCATCTACGGTCCCAGCTCGATTTCGTCGTGCCGCTTCGACGGCAGCCGCTTACGCAGTTGCTATGAGCTTCAAGTCCTTCAGACTCTACTATACAAAGTCACATAGTAGTAGTAATGCCGTCCCGTGAAGAAAGAAAACATGTCCCAGAAATTATTTGCACTAATCCTTGATACCTGATATAGTGAAATTTCTCGGTCTTTAGAGAAAAAAAAATTGTCGAAAAAAAGAAATTATAGTGTTTTTCCGCCCATTGAGCCACAGTGTGATTGTTTACGTTTGTTTGATCTCTTATGAACTGCTCTCGGTCCCAAAGTTTGATTTTGAGGGTACATCCTTACCCTGTAGGGAGAAAAACCCAATAGGTCAGTTGATGTGTTGTTTCGTCAAAGGTATCCTACTGTCATTTGATCGGTGCTGGATTATTTTATTCTATTTTTACTGGATTAACTTAAAATAACTTCTGACATGTGAATGCAATATCGTGCGTTGAACCAGAAAGGAAAATAAGTGAGAAAAGTAAGAGAAATAACAACAATAAACAACAACAACAAGAAATTGGAAATAACGCAAAACAATAAGCAAGCTGAAACAAACAAACAAATTACATATTTAAGAATGTTTCAATTGAATTAAAACAAAAATGGCTCAAAATGCCACTGAAAAGTTTTTTCCAAAAAAAAAAAAAAAAAAGAAGAAAAAAAGCAGAAGAGGAGGCAGAAAAGAGCAGAAATGAAAATTAAATAATAGCAAGATAAGAATTTAGCATCGCTGTCGACATCTCATTTAGACATGCGGAGATTGTTTTTTTTTTCATAATACTGTTTTTTTTCAAAAGTGAAATAAACGGAGTGCACATTCCACAACGCCGTAAAACCTAAGAAATTCGCCAAAAAAAAAAAGAAAATGAGAAAAAGCACATATGTAAGTACAGATAGGAATCCTTTGTTCAGTGGGCAAGAAAAAGGAGGAAGAAAATAAAAAGAAGCTATTTGAAATCCATAGCTATGTATATTGAATACGTGCTTTTTGTGATTTCTGGCATTCACACAGTAAACTCGTCCACATGCGAAAAGATCCTTGTCTAATAGATTTACTTCTCGTGCTGCCGATTCAGTTCGCATTTTCTCCCACTTATCCCTGGATCACTGATCTTATCATCATTAAAGGCCTAATTTCTTGATTTCATCAGTACATTTCCCCCCGAGACCGCCTTGGCCCTGATGTTTTTGTATGTTTTTAGTCTTCGAATTAATCGATAGGACGAAATTTTTACTGAATGCCCTGAGGAAACAGGTAGCGAGTGGGTCATAAGAGATAGAAAAGGGAGACTATAAAAGTAAGATAGGTCATAGACCCTCTTGGTACCCGTCAAAGCTCTCGGGATGTCACGAGGGAGTGAAATGAGTGTTGTACTTAAAGGCATCACTCCACGAATCTGAGGTGGCAAAAATTAATTGCCGTACAATTGTACTTATAGCTTTAAAAAATTAAAAAATAAAGGACACATTCAAAATCGTCAAATTTAAACAATCAGATGTCACGTGAGGTGTTTTGCGTGGTTAAGATTAGGTGGTACAGATTTCAGGTGGAGTATTCGTACACGGGATCGTAGATTATGGAAAGATGGGTGATTCCGTCCATTTTTTCCTATTCCGTCCATTTCTCCTCTTTCTATATTCAAAAACGGCCCGGAAGATACGGCTTCGAGCGTTCCGGCGCGCAATTTTCCACAACGAGTTCGATTGGAGCGCGTCAGTCTTGTGCACGCGCCGCATCTTCCAGGCCGTTTTTTTTACGGGAATTAGGAAGAAATGCACGGAATCACCCCCTCTCCATAATCTACGATCCCGTTTACGAATACCCCACCTGAAATCCGTACCACCTCAGATTCGTGGGGTGATACCTTTAACGACCACATGACTACCGATGTGCTTAACAGAGTCATTCCAAAACACCTCACGTGACATCTGATTGTTAAAATTTGACGATTTCGAATGTGTCGTTCATTTTTTAAATTTTTTTACAGCTATAAATACAATTGTACGGCAATTAATTTGAAAAAGAACCGCGAACAGGTGATGAAGCAGCAGGTGATGAATTCAGTTGGATTCAATAACACTTCTTTTAATAGACTTGTTCCATTTAATTAATTTTGATCTTTTTTAAGTTTTATTTAGGAACCACATGACTACCGATGTTCTTAATGTGTTGTGATGTTTAATTAAATTTTTTTATTTTTCAAAAAAAATTTAATCCTGTTTAATTTGCCTTATTAATTGTTGTAGATATTGTTTTTGTTCTGTTAGAAAAAAAATGTATGGATGTTATGATATATGTTCTTTATTGACAACATATGTACATCTACATAAAAAAGGCGAAGTGACTGGATTTGAGGATTTGTACTCGTAACTAATTGAACAATTTCAACACATCATGGAGAACCGGTAATTATTTTTTCTTTGATGTACAAATATGTGTTGTTCACTTGGTAGGTTGTGCCCAGCCTCGTGCTCTGCTTACCGCTTCCTTCCACCTCCTCACATCCGCTAATCTTCCTTCCTCGTTCGTAGGTGGCATGTATATGTTTCCCTGAAAACGGTAGGATTCAGTACGGTAGCGCTAGATGTAGATTTTTCTCCGCTAAACAACGACCCATGAAAATCCGTGAGCAACTTACTGGAGGATCACGTGAGGTGAACTCATCCAAACTGAAATGATGCGCACCGATTCCACCAGCAACAGCTGCTCCCCAGCCGGAAATTTCTGTGGTCTTCGGTGTCTAAACGAAAATATTCGGTTAACCGGACTAGCATACCGGTATATATCCATATATGTCCATATATAAAGGATAGCGTGGGCGTTAATCAATCCACTTGGGATGCACCGACGCGTTCGCGTTTGAGTTCGCTTCAATCAAGAATCTTTTGTTGTTTTACGAACCCGTGTTAGCCTATGGAATGACCTCAGGGGGTTAGTCGATATCTCAAACTAGTCTGATACCAACTTCTTCACCCATAAAGGATAAAAAATTTAGCTGGCTCTAGGCCGGTTTTGAACCATCGATCGATCGTGCAGTTACAGCGGAACCTCTTACCCACCTCACTACACGCATCCTATATAGGATATACAGCATAACGTAAAAGGATAAAGAATGAAGTGTCTGGTGTTAATCAATCCGCTTGGGATCCGCCACCACGTTCACTTCAATTAAGAATCGTTTGAGGTTTACGAACGTGTAACTGGCCCATACAATGACTTGCCGGGGGCTAGCCAATGTGTCAAGTCAGTGTTTTTATCCTCCCAGACAAGTTTGGTACCAATTTATCGACCCCGGAGGGATGAAATGCTTGGTGAGCACTAGGGCGGATTCGAACCGATCCGATCGATCGTTCAGGAAGCGGAGCCTCTAACCACCTACACTACACCAGCCCCATACAGTATATAACCTACCTTAATCACTTTCCCAATAATTTCGGCTTGAATCTGATTGAAGAGCACGTTGGCTGTCATTCCACCATCGGTCTAAAATTATTCTTATTTTTTCAGGATTATTTCTAGCGCTCCGCTACCACCAAACAACGAAAATTTACCCTAATCGTCTGAATTTTTGTGTCCGCTAGGTCTTGTTCCACTGCTTCAATCATCTCAGCGCTTTGATAGGCGACAGCTCGAAGAGCGGCAAGGCAAATGTGTGCCTTGGTGGTCACTTGAGTCATGCCGAGAATTGTTCCCCGAGCTGTTGGGTCCCAATACGGTGTGTAAAGTCCGGTGAAACATGGGACAAAGAACACATCTTCGGTAGTATCCACGGTACGACAGATCGCTTCCATTTCTCTCGCGTCCTTAAACGATTTTCTTCACCGCGTTCATACTGTGATTCCATAAAACTAACGCATCGTCACCTTGATGAAATTAAAATTATCACGAAGGAAACGGACGACATTTCCGCCGATTGATCCTGAGCCTTCCAGAGCGAAGACAACAGGTGAATCTGGTCCAAACTGAAGTTAAGCACGTTAAGGTCATAAGAATTTGTAACTATCGGTAATTGGGGTAATTACAATACTCGTAATGTAATTATAGTGATTGTATAAACTCATAATTATCAGTTATAGTAACTAGTAATTAAATTAAATATAAATAAATAAAATAATGATAGCAATAGTAAATAAATTAAATACAAGTAAATTGTATTTCAATTCAGCCAAAATATGCTGGTTTAATAAATAACTGAATAAAAAATAAAAAAATAAAAATATATAAAAATAAGTATTAATTATAACATATAATATGAATAAATAATACAAATAAATATAAACAATAATATATAATAATATATAAATATATGTACAAATAATAAAAAATATAAAATAACAAATGTTCTCTACAACGTTTTGTTTTTCTCAGAGAAACTTTCCTAACCTGGAATCCTACGGTAGTTAGAAGTCCATTCTTGCTTATGGTAATGTTTGGTCCTAAAAATTTAGTTTTATTTTTATTTACAAAAGCTGACTAAATAAACAACACAAATTAGTGTAATTTAGAGCTTAGAGCCTTAAAACTGACCAATATTACACAACATAAAAGTCCCTGTCCCATAAGTGTTCTTAGTGTCACCACGTCGTAAACAATTATGACCAACCATTGCAGCTTGTTGATCACCTAAGCATCCAGCAATTGGAATACCTTTGAGCGGTCCTGGAAGAAGATTTACGTTGCATTTTAACAAAATAATTTTTAGAGAAAAAAATTGTTGAGTGATGAACGAGAAACATGATGGACAGGGTTCGAAACCCCTGCAATCCTAACGTACCTTCAAGGAAAAATCCAAAAATTTCAGCACTAGATCTGATTTGTGGTAGGATTTCGGGTGGAATTTCGAAGAATTCGCATAGTTGACATGACCATTTTCGTTTATTAATGTCTACAAAGAAATTTGTTGGGTATTTTAGGTGAAAAAAATTAAAAATAACTTTATTTCCATGAAAAAATTCCAGGTATTACCGAGCAGAAGTGTCCTGGACGCATTGGAAACATCCGTGGCATGTTCGCCGGTAAGTTTCCAAATCAACCAAGTGTCAACGGTTCCAAATAGTAGTTTTCCTTAAAAAGAATATAAGTGTATACATATAAATAAATATAAATATGTAGATAAAAAAAAACAAAAT
This sequence comes from Necator americanus, assembly GCF_031761385.1. NCBI lineage: Eukaryota > Metazoa > Nematoda > Chromadorea > Rhabditida > Ancylostomatidae > Necator > Necator americanus. The sequence continues at coordinate 38,473,741 of NC_087372.1, forward strand.
AAAAAAATTGAAAGAATAATTAGAATCGTTTCGTATTCGTCTATAGCTGGGTTGGGCTAAATATCTACCGCTCACCCTCACTGCTAGCTTTTTTCACTTCATCCACATTTTCCAGAAGCCATTTCAATTTCAACGCACTGAAGTATGGATGAATTGGTAGGCCGGTCTTCACTTTAAATTCATCTTTTGAACTGAAATGGAAAACATCAGAAATTTCTGGAAATCCTATCCAGATTCTCGTGTTATTGAATACGAACCGGCTCGGAGTCTTGGCAATAGTTTCCTCAGCAAGTTGTGATGTACGGGTATCCAACCAAACGATAGCATTATGTAGCGGTTCTCCTGTTTCACTATCCCATACTACGGTAGTTTCTGGAAGAAAATGAAAGAAAAAAATCACCAGAATCATTCATCATCTATCATAGATCGATGATCCTTGATCTGCTCACAAACCTCTTTGATTAGCAATCCCAACGGATTTGATTTCATCGGCTGATATGCCGAGTTCTTGTAATTTTTCAACACCTTTTACGATACATTCTTTTACGGTATCCACAATCTCCATTGGGTCCATTTCTACCCATCCCGGACTTGGAAACAGCTGCCGTACCTCGATCTGTAATCGGTCGCATAATCAAAACACGGATTCATCCATTAGTTGGCCGTTTGCCAAACGCCGCTTTGCACCGCTCTTCGCAAACAACCACCGCTGCTGATAACACATTAGTCAAAATACGCCAGAATTAGACCGGTAGACCTTTAAAGATGACGGTGGGTCAACAAAAAAAAACAACCGCCACTACTTTTTTCTCTTTGATGAATGAAAGTTATTCTGGTTTGTTATTGAAGTGAAACTAGTGAAAATCATGTGTTTTCCGTGTAGTAATCTTACTGTAGCTCGTGCCAGCGATCCACGGGTCACGCAAAGATCCATGCTTAAGGGTAAAGCTGAGTCATCCATACTGTAGCGAAGAAATTTTTGTTTCGTGGAATAAAAGTGACCAATGTGGTTCGAGAACAGGTAATTTGAGGTTAGTGGTAAAGAATGGGCATTTATTCCCAATCGTTTTCTCTCAGAAAATTATAAAATTTCCCCCCCCCCCTCCCCCTCCTCTCCATCGAAAAAAAGAATTTGTGCAAAATATTCAAGCCTTGATCACCCTGACTACATCGGTCACCCTGATCATTTTCGAACTGGTCGATCGGGGAATATTCAAGCAAAATTATTAATTATTTTTTATTACTAGTTATTTTTTCCCGGTGAATCTGATGAATAGAAATTTCCAACCGAGGATTAGGGTAAATCAGAGCCGCACTGATATACGGTAGCTTTTCCACAGAGTTGTATGCAATTTTAGTTCATTCCTTATTTTTTCACATAAAATTGTAGTCATCCTAGATGATATCTTGGATGTTGACCCAAGGGTTGACCCCTATCGCCTTTAGACACGATCCACGGCTGCGGACATCGCATCTTATCCGTGCCCGGAAGGATAATTTTGCTCTCATTCATTACTGTCCAGGTAGTCGAGGTCGCTATTGGTATACTGAGGTGATTTGAGAGGAAAAACCCATGTCCTGACTATATTTGTGCGTTCTGATAAAGTATCTTACCACCTTTTGACTCCGATACGAGGACTTCATCAAGGAAATCACGCGATTTTACTGTAATGATAAAAGTATGTATCGATTAACAATTCGTGGAACATTTTTAGCCCCTCGATTCGAAAGAGTTTCTTCCCAGAAGGTGGAACGGAAGGATTAAAGGCATCACCCCACGAATCTGGGCTGGTACGGGTGGTTCAAGCAGAGGGCTCCTATACGGGATCGTAGATTATGGAGAGGTGGGGTGATTCTGTTCATTTCTTCCTAATTGCCGTAAAAAAACGGCCCGGAAGATGCGGCGCGTGCACAAGGCTGGCGCGCTCCAATCGAACTCGTTGTAGAAGATAGCGCGCCGGAACGCTCGAAACCGCATCTTCCGGGTCGTTTTTTTTACGGGAATTAGGAAAAAATGGATGGAATCACCCTCCCCACCCATAATCTACGACCACGTACAGGCATAACCCACATGAAACCCCCACCACCAGGTTTGTGGGGGGATGCCTTTAACCCTCCTGAGGTTGATCGTTCCATATTTCACAGCCTCGAGCAGTCAGGTCACCCCAATAGTGGGAAAAGCGCTGTTTTAGTAAGAATGCCCATAGAAATGAGGAATAAAATTGAGTTTCCGTAACCTCAACGAGGTTCTAGCTCGTGCTTATTAAATTAATAAAAACTGTACAAATTTACTAACCTGATGGCTCGTCACTAGTTCCCCGGTGTCGGCCTCAAAAACGAGGAAACGACTACTGGAGGTTCCTTGATCGATAGCTGCAAGCAGGACCATATCCGGGAATTATGGAGTATTACCTGCAGGTAAAACGTTGCGGGATTTGAACGGGGCTTCAGCACTGTTAATGCTGGAAAAAACAATCAAATCAACGGGGAAAAAATTCAAAATTCAAAGTTTCGAAATTTCAAAATTTCGACTCAATCGCGGCGAAAGCAATGGGGAAGAGTCGCGAATAAGGTATGGAGGTGGAAGGAAAAACCGAACCTTTCAACCTCTCACCACCAACGTACGGAAAAAAATTAAAACGGCGAATAAACACACCTATTTACATTGTTCAACATAACAAAACATCAGAAAACATTTTTTTTGTGTGTGTTAAAGAGTGGAGGTGCAGTTAGGAGATGATTAAGAGTAGTCTGCCGGCCGACAAAACATTCCTACGTCGAATATTTACGAACGTCAGTGTCGGGATGCCGGTGTAATGACAGCGGCATTCGCGCAACACTTGGTGACATTTTTTTTAGAGAAACAAAAAAACAAAAAATTATTTTTCATTTATTTTTTAAAATTATTGTTCATTGTGAGTTAACTGTGCCGGAATATCTTCCTGTATTTTTTTTGTATTCATATACATTCTATTTTCTTATATTTATATCTACATGTGAAAGAATCATATAGTCTCTCGAAGTTCTATTCCAAGAGTATCAGGGATAATAATAATAAATAATAATAGTATTTTAATAATAAATAATAGTATTGGTAATAATACATAGTATTGCTGTATTAATAAATAATAGTATTACTGTAGTCAAACCCCAAATTTTCGGAAAATTTCGGATTCACTAGAATTTCAAATTATTTCTGTAAGCTAATGGGATTCCAGGAAAACTCTTTTATTTTTTTTGTATTTATACATATTTATTTACATTTTATACTCTTGTCATTGTCTAAATACGAAATGAATAACATAACCTTTTGAAGTCTTCCAAGAATATCTTCCAAGAGGATATTAAGTACATTACTGTATTTAAACTTTAAAGTTTAAATTTAATTTATTTTAAAAAGTTGGAGATTCACAGAAATTTCAAATTATTTCTTTAAATTAGTGGGATTTCAGTAAAAATCGTCTTTTTAAGAGAAAAAGCTAAAAACACGAAATGGATAGTGCCTGGCAGAGAAATTGCGTGGGTGGATCGCCAAAGTGGTCAGGCTGGAGCAGGTTTGATCGAAGGCATGCGCTATCTTTTCGTAAGATTGTACGCAAGGGCAAAGTGTATGATAAAGGATGTCGTAACTCTCGTATCTTTTACTTTGACCCCTCCCCGCCCAAGGGTTCTGTTCACGAAGGAGATCAAAGTCCATGCGTTCGTGGAGTTCCCAGAGATGTTTCGCTTCAAAAAAAAAGTCTAAGCGAAAACGATTCCAGAAAAATTCACCAAGAATAATTCATGTCCATATTTTATAAATATAGATGCTTTTGGAAGTTTTTTTTTTCGAAATATACTTAAAATATACGAATTTAAAATACTTAAAATATAAATAATTAATATAATATAATAATTTAAAATACGGTTTTTCTGAAAACTAGAAATTTCTCCACAAACTACTTATTCTTTTGGTTCAATCTCAATGAAATCCTTCGTAGTTGAGGCGGGACCATTGAGCTATTCCATTTTTTTGCTGATTTTTTCGACTACAGTTACAGCAGGTACTGAACTAATGAACACCACAAAATTAATCAAAAAGTGCAATCAAATGACGTCGCCACGTGGGCGAATGTCAATGAAACCACGTGTTAAAAGCAGAAATTGTTGGCGCAGCGTTTTTTTTTTCTGCAATAAAAATGTCCCCCAAAAAACGATTGAACGATCGTGTCCTGTTATTTTGTTTCTTTTTTCTTCTTCTTAGTTTCCTTTTTTCTAATTTGTTATTTATTAGTTTCTATTGTAAAAAGAGCCACAATAAAGAAATTACGTTTATGTACACACTTTATTTGTAATGCGTTTTGTGTGTGGTTTTTCTTCATAGAAAATATTTAGTTTCCAGAAATAATCTCTAAAAGCTTACTTGCGTTAAACAAATCGAAAAAAAAAAGAAATTTTCCTCCCCTTTTTTTTTATGCGCGAAAAGGGTAGGACTGTGATTAGCGTAAAAACTATAAAATATTTCGAAACAGTATGGATTTTTTCCGGAAATAAAAGCAGTTAAAAGGGAGAGATGTTAGCCGATACATATGAAAGATTCGGTTTTTTGAAACTTGTGATAGCGATGATTTCGTATTTTCCGCAAACGAGGAGCAAAAAAGAGAACCGCAAGGATTTCTCCTGGATGTTTGGAGCCGTTTATATAGACATCCGCCGGACAAAGATCACTCTCGTGACCTTGAAGGTTCAAAGTACATACATCAAAGGATATTTTTATTGTTTTTTTTAAAGAAGAGATCGGCCACACAGACGCACATGTGATCGATGTGACTAAGAAATTACGGCTACAACTTAACAGAAATCACAACAGATGTGGTCAGGTGTGCAGGGAAAAAAAACTGGAAAAAAAATCTTCCTAGAGATCCGACCACCACGTGATCCAGAGACACGGAGCCGTTTGACTGCTTGCTTGACGCTGTAGGTGGGTTCGGTGTGCGAGAACATTTGTGTGATAGCGATGATGTATGCGAAAGCGATTGATACGCTTCGGTGTTGGATCACGCGACGATGACAAGGATGCCTGACTGCCTGCCGCTGCCGCCGCTGCTGCTGCTGTCGGCCTCAGTCAGCAACGAAGCCGAAAACAAATGTTACATGGGGAAAAAATGAACAGCCTCCATCGGATGGCTACGATTTCTGTGGCCCACAGCGAAGATCTTTGACCTAGAGGCGACATCCCTTCGATATCAGAGGCATCACCCCACGAATTTGAGGTGGTACGGATTTCAGGTGGACAGTAGATTATGGAGAGGAAGGTGATTCCGTTCATTTCTTCCTAATTCCCGTAAACAACGGCCCAGAAGATGCGGCGCGTGCACAAGGCTGGCGCGCTCCAATCGAACTCTTTGTGGAAAATAGCGCGCTGGAACGCTCGCAGCCGTATCTTCCGGGCCGTTTTTTACGGGAATTAGGAAGAAATGAACGGAATCACCTCCCTCTCCATAATCTACTATCCCGTAGACGAATACTCCACCTGAAATCCGTACCACCTCAGATTCGTGGAGTGATCGCCTTAATCAGAATCTATTTTTAACAAATTTTTTTCACACATAAAATCTTTCTAAAGTGTCTGGCGTTAATCAATCCGCTTGGGATCCACCACCACGTTCACTTCAAATTCAGAATCGTTTGAGGATGGCAAAGGGTGTAACTGGTCCCTTCAGTGACTTGCGGTGTCTAGCCGATGTGTCAAGTCAGTGTTTTTATCCTCCCAAACAAGTCTGGTGCCAATTTATCGACCCCGGAAGGGTGAAAGGGTTGGTGAGCACCGGGGCGGATTCGAACCTCCGATCGATTGTGCAGGAATCGGAACCTCTAACCGCTACCACTACACCCGGAAAGCCATCCAATCGACTTTCCACACATAATTCATAGATTTCAAGGATTCTATGGATTCATAATTATCCTAGCTGTCGTTGAAACTTTCCTTTCTTCCTGCTTTCGGTTGAATCCACGTTGGGAGTAGAGAAATAGGGAATAATTTTCCATAGCTGGAAAATCTTATGCAATAAACATTCGATTCACGTGAATAATTCTTTTTTTTCTCTTCTATCTATCTATCCACGAAGAAATGGATGTTTTCTGACGGATGGCGCTGCCTCGAGTTTATGACTCGGTTTCGATAATTTTATCTAAAGCAAATTTGCCCTTTGGCAGTTTTTCACTCCATTTTAGTAATGGAACGAGGAATTAAACACTAAAAGACGTTACATTGCTTAGATCTAAATGTTTTTTGGTTATTATCTATTGATCAGAATCAAAAATGAGGTTAAATTTAGATAATCCAGGACCAACACTTATCTTTTAGTAGATAGAATTCCGTTCAATGTCGCCTCTAACAAATATGTTTCACTGTCTGTCCGCTCAAGTATTGCTCAGCCGCTGGATCTATCTACGTACAATCCAGAAAAAAAGGAGATGTGGGAGTATTCTCTGAGTTCTTCTGCCTTTGACATTACAGTAATAAAGAATATCGTACACTCTTTTGGAGCACTCGGTACGGTAGCTTGGGAAAGAACGGGGTCACAAATTTATCAGGGTTGCCAAAACCAAAGAACGCTATTTCTGGATTTTCTAGAGTTCTATTTACTTATCTATTAGCTTATTTTTTATTCATTTATTGATTTACTCTTCTCAAAAGTGTGAAAAGGCATCATTACCGATGAAATAATGCTAGATAACAAAAAGAAATCAGACTTCTAAGAAATTATTAAATTAAATTATAATTTTATAATTATTAATAATAACTAATAATTTGTATAATTAATAATTATAATTTTATAATTTTATAATTAATAATTAAATTATTGTTAATTTTCAAACGAATATAAAACTAAAATAAAATAAGATGTCTAAATAAGAAAATAAGAAGCTTCAATGTTTGAATGAAAATGAATAAATGTTGGAATTTAGAGAAAAATTAAAATTAAAATTAAAAAAATTAAAAGATAGTCCTAACCATACCGTGACCTTTATATGTATGTATGTGTATACCAGTATGTACATCACAATGTATGTATACATTAGTATACGGTATACCTGCGCTCCCTTAGAGATTGTCGAGAGGTGTACAATTTTTAATTTAATGAATTGCTACTTTAAAATATGTGAGATAAGACTTTTTGATCTACCCACTTAAGATCTATTTTTAACGCTAATTCTGCTCACCATAACGAAATTTTTTTTTGTAAATTTAGACAATTTTGTTGTGACGGTTTTCCTTCATTATTGAATTTTTCGGGAGGGATTTCCGCGTATAATTCCTCTGAGATCTCTGTAGATCCTTTTTGTACATGAGAATTTTTTTAAAAAATAATTTAGTAATATTTAGATTGTATGATACCTTTGGGGTGTTGTTTTAATTTTTTTTCGCTAAAATTCAAACTATACGATTTTCTAACAACCAATCTATGATAGGGAATGGGACCATTTTTTCCCGAAACTTTTGGTGGTCTGGATCCCAAATCTTAATGATAACCGCGTTATTTTTGAGGTTAATATGAGGTCAGGTCCCCACAATGTACTTGATGAATGCTGATATTCGAAAGAATTTCCATTCCTGAGTGCAAAAAAAGTAAACGTCGAGTGTGACCGATAAGGAATAACGTTCCCCCTCTTCCTTAACAAAAGCTCAGAATTGAATTTTCGGGAACAGCACGAAATGAAACGAAAAACACAAAGTACTAAGACGTTTTACGAGTCACAATTCGAAACGAACGCAACGTCACGGGAATTGGCTATAAAATGTATTTAATGTTTGTGGCGAGACTGACAAGGACCACATTTATCAGTTGATCGCTCAATGAGTTATTGTAAAAAGTTTATTTTTGGCTACGAGTTAGTGTAAAAAAAATTACTGAGATCATTCTACATGCATCATCTTTGTAACAGGTTACCAATTCACTGAATTAATTTGAAACGAATTAATTTGAAATTTAAAAAGAGAGAATTTAAATTAATTCGAATGTTAATTTGAAATAATTGATTCAGTGAATTTAATCCACATATGCTTTTGTATTTTCAGATGACCAGCAGAGTAAGCAAAAGCAATAGCATAATATTTTCAAAAATTATATACCTATTTAGCCTATAACCTCAGAATATTGAGGCAATATGTTAACAGAATGTGAATTGCAGAAGTACAAAACTGATTTTATAGACAGATTTTTTTGCGATTATAGGGTTTTCCTCTAAGATCTTCGAAAAAAAAACAAAAAAAAACCATAGCACCATACATCTTTGCATTTTTCGTTATCCTGTACAAAAAACTCGTCGGGTGTAGTGTAGCGGTTAGAGGTTCCGCTTCCTGCACGATCGATCAGAGGTTCGAATCCGCCCTAGTGCTCACCAAGCCTTTCATCCGTCCGGGGTCGATAAATTGGTACCAGACTTGTCTGCGAGGATAAAAACATTGACTAGACACATCGGCTAGCCACCGCAGGTGATTGTATGGGGCAGTTGCACGTTCGTAAACCTCAAACGATTCTGAATTGAGGTGAACGTGGGGGCGCAGGTCCTAAGCGGATTCATTGATGCCAGGCACTTTATCCTTTATCCCTTATCCATAATTATTATTCAAATTTTTTATTTATGGTTTAATTTTTAAAATTTGTTGGGGTTATGACGTGTGATGAGAAGAAATCTCTCTGTTAGATTTTTTTCTGCTTAATAAACATGCTTATTGATCACTTTTATCTTAGTTAGGAGTGAAATAGAAGGTAGAATTTATATTTCGTACAACGAAAAAATTCTTATTACGTTTCATACAACAAAAAATTTCTTACGGTAAGAATTTTTTCGAACTACATATCCCTTTAATCGTGGATCGTGTAAAACTTTAGTATTCTACTTTTTTTCGTTCTCCTGCTAGGGGATTTTCCAGTATGTCTTATGTAATTAAGAGGCATAGAAATTGAATTAGAAGGCAAAAGATATAATATTTATTCGAATACAAACAGAAAAAAAAAACTCTCATTTGAACAATATTGTACCAGTAAACCACAGTTGGTTAATTTGTGACGCTTCATCAAGACACTGAGATCAAATTATTCTGTCAAATATTGAGCAAAATTTTAAAAAAAAATATATTCGAATCGTACATATTTCCCCTTCGACAATTAATGCTTAAGCTTCACGCAAAATTTCACAAAATTTCACTATCACGTGCGTGATCATTAGCGTAGACGATAGCCTGTAGGGGACTTTCAGGATCATCACCATCATCACCGTACGGAGAATCCGAGAATACCAGACGGCGAGCGATAGCAATCGCAACCGCATCCAGCTCGGTGCCCACTTGACGGTTCGGCTGATCGACATCACTAAAAAATCACCGATTATCCGTGTTATCGTGTGAATATGGTGAACGTAATTAAATTATTAAAATAGAAAATATTCTTATAGTTCAATATAGAAACTAAAAAACGAAAATTTAAACTAAATTAATATAAATAAATTCAAAAAAATTAGAGCTCTCATGTTCATGTTTTCTTCATTTTCATATTCGTATTTTCTTTTTCTTCCTTTTCATTCATATTATTTCCCTTACCATTTATTCAAACGAATGTACAAAGTAACAATCACCTAATCCTCTAAAAAGGATGCTGATTACGGTAACGACGTCAAGGATATCGTGGTCCACGTGGTGATGGGACCTACGAAGACGATCGCAATGGTGAGTATAACCGGGTACTTTGAGGAAGATAACTTGAGGTGATAGAAAATCGTGCACCAAAATTAAATAAAATTTCCTTAGGAAATTATTTGCATGAACAATTTCTGCCTTAGCTGAGGAATTAGCGAGAGTGGAATCCAACTCAAATCCTGCAACTTGTTATATCCACCCTGTGCCTCCTAACCAGAAAAATACATTTCCTTTAAGAATCTCCTAAGCTGATTTATGCAAAGCACCCAATCTTTGATTCTCTACATCAACTTCACCCACTCCGTAGAACTATACGGTAGTTAAAGTTTCGATATGTAAAATCCCTAATAAAGCCCCAATTACCGGCTCATTGATGGAAGACAAAGGTATGCGGAGAGGTTCAGAAGAGGAAAATAAAATTGAATTAATCGGTGAAAATTTTTAGGTCTGCCTGGTGTTACACATCCGTTCCCTTAAATCATTCTTTAAGTGAGGAAAGTTACGTAGCTGGGAAAGTCGGGGGAAAATTTAAAATTCGAGGTATGGACTACAAGTGCATGCGTCGTCCTCTCAGCCCCCTTAATCATCCTGAAAATAACGGCGTGGGAACGGCGTTTCTTCCTACGAAGTGCGTAAGAACGCGTCATTCTGTACACGCTCTCCTCGGGAGCCTATTAATTGCTTTTACTTGAACTAAAGTTAAGTTTTCCTTGAATTTTGCCTCGAATTTCTGGTTTCTACCTGAGCGGCTGAGGAAATCGAAGAGACCTCATCGATTTTGGACCGCTCGCAGGTGGACGCGACGCGTGCGCATGGTTGGAGCGTTCTTCCGTTCTTCGTAGGAACAAACGCCGTTTCCCACGCCGTTATTTTTAAAGAAAGGTCAGGAGAAACTGGGCGAGGACGCACACTGAATCGTGAAATTATATCTCAAACTCTATATTTTCCTACAGGTTTCCCAACTACGTCAATTTCGTGGTGTACTACTTTTAATATGCAGAAACATTGATATAACTCAGATATCAAAGGTATCTACTGATCGTTATTTAACATTTTTTATAGATTGGATCATATCCTAGAGAAAAATTCCCGACGGTATCGCAGATCCGTGATTTACCCTTGGTTTATATTTGATTTGTTATGTTTTTGTTGTTCTTTAATGAGTTTCAGGAATGCCTACGTGTTGAAATTCTTATTCTGGTCCGAAATTTCAGCAAGAAAAATTCAATTTCAACAAAATGAGCTTTTTTATCGAACCAAAAACCACACATTCACGAAACGGTCGCCGCCGTCACGCGAGAAAATTTGAAAAATAAATTAGAACGTGAAAATTTGGATACTCACAGTGGTTTTGTGTATTTCAGTGTTTTAGAGGAATAGGTCGGACAAAGTTGTTGAGTCATAGCGTCACGAATTTCCTGAACACACACACACGTACCGTAATCCTCAATAGTACCGTATATAACCATAAATGAAAGAAAAAAAATAACCAGACCTTGTTGCATGTAATGTAAACCAATAATCTTGTAGCACATACAAGTACATAAAGTACTGAAATCACATCCGTACATGCTTCGTAAATCTGAAACGGAAGAAGCGTGGAATTACCGGAAAAGTACAGTACTACTATAACCATAATACCATACCACATAAGCTTCTTGTGTTTGAGTCGATTGAAACGCAACATATTCCCATAGAGTGATCAGAACGTTCAGAACGTTTGCAAGTAAATATGAGCATACGATCAATACTAACAGCCGTGTTGCTGATCGTATTTTACTCTAAAAAGTCGAAGAGTTAAAAAGATAGAATGTTAAAAAGCTAAAAAAAGTATCGGAAAAATTTGTTCTGGATCGGATTTTTATTTTCATCGATATAAACATGAAAAAAGGAAAGAAACAACAAGGAATCAATTGGTTAGGTCGTTATTCATATAAATATGTAAAATAAAATAAACAAATAAAATATAAAACATAATATAAAATAATTCGTTTACACGCACTCCAGAAACTGTGTGAAGACGGAGAACTGTAAAAAATCCGACTGGTTGTTTTTTTTTTCAAATCGTGCTTTAAATGTCTTTAATTTTTATTAATAATAATAGTAAGAATAGTATGATTAATGATTAATAATAATATAATTTAGTAATAGTAATAACACTACGCATAACCTAAGACCATAGTGGAATTCTGGATCGGATTTTTATTAGCAAATTTTTCCCAAAATTTTTCGAAAAAAGAAACTATGAGAAATTGCTTTATAGACGTTTTGTTATGTGTCATTGATGTTCTGTAAGGTTCAGTAAACCAAAAACTTTCAGTTTTTTCTAAAAATCTATTTGTTAGTATGCATTCTTCATTTTTTTCCCTCCTTTCGGGACCGCTATGGCACAGTGGTGAGAGGTCCCTCAACGTCACTCAGCAAGTTGAATGATTTGAAACCTCATGAGGCTGGCGAAACGTTCATCCCTTCAACGTTGGTGAATATTTTTGGAAGAATTATATTTTATAGAATTGGATCGATGAGGATCTGAAAAGGGATCTACCAATTCTTCTGAGAGAGGACCAGTTTCCTCCCCTTATTTTAGTCCTAAAAAGTGCTGTCATAAAACACAAATCGGTTGTAAAACCACCAAATTTTGCATACTGAAAAAATCGATGTATACAGAAGGGACAAAATCGTCGGATATTGTCGAAATTGTCAATCTGTCAATCGTGCTCTTCCGGAAAATTTGTCCCCTTCGGTGGCGTGGTCCGCTTTCTTTTTTCGTTTTTTTTTCTTTTTTCTGAACGACATCATTTCGAACGATCGTGTGCCTAATCAAGCGTTCAAGCGGTCAATCCATAAACGTAACACTAAGTAAGGTGGTTCTTTTTTTTTTTGGAAAACTAAAATAATCCCCACCCCACCCAGGATACAAGGATGTGTCCCGAGTGTATCAGCAAAACCGCTGATTTCAGTTTCAGTTCCGCAAACAATAGGCGAATGTATGTACATTTTTCTTCCGTCTTTTTTTTCATTGGACAACTTCTTCATGTTTTTCCTTCACTCTTCACTTTTCAACAAAGCAAAAGGTCAGCCGGTTTGGAATTGAATCGCGGTGAAGCGGCGACGAGTTCTTCGCGCCGGAGGGGAAAAAATGTGCAAACTTGAGATGCGTGCACTTCAGAGGGCATGAGAAGCAGACTCTGACCGGGGAAAAATCCTCATTTTGCACTCATCCAGCTAATATCTTCACAAAAAAAAGCAAACAATTTTCTTTCCACAGTGCCCTAAGGTACACCCCTAAGGTTTACTGTTTTCCTTTAATGAATCGATGTATATACAGTTTTTTTCTACAGTATCCTAAGGTACATCCGCACTGCTTTCTTGTAATGAAAATTTTCCCAAAATCCCCTCGGAACAACATTATCTGCTTTGTTTTCGTGTATGATTAGGTTGCGAGAACAAAAAGTAGAAACTTTGCTAGAATTTATCCTTCCTAGTATGCAAAAAATGCAATTGATATCGCAATTTTCCACGAATCCACGGAAATCAGGAGATACCGTAAGTTTTCCAACTGGAACTTAAAGTACATCAAGCGATACCGTAACATTTTCCCGCACTTAGAGCTTCTAAACCTACAAGGATACCTGGAAATATTCGATTTTCCCTGTAGATCTGAAACGAGTTATATTCTCAGCCAGGAATTTGCACCAGCTTAAAGTCGCCTGGCTAAGAAATATGGAAATCCACGTTTGCAGCTTCGTTTTCTTATGAATACATGCGCGAGAATCTTTAAAGTGGAAAATTGCTATTTTTGGATTTTTGCACCTATTGGTCCGCATCGATTGTACAGAAATTTTTTTTTTTGGAAAATTTCGATTTTATTCTCGATTTTTCATTTCGTTTCCTCATTCCAAAATTTTAATATCCAGAATTAATTATCTTATAATATATTATTATATTTAATATCCAGAATAATTATTATATTAATTAATTATCCAGAATTGTTTCATTTCCAAAATTTCAAAATTTCCAATTGTTCATTTCATTTCTAATCCAAAATTTCAAGTAAAAATTCCACTTTTTTGTTACCATAAACTGATTAAAATTAATAACTTGAAGTGAAAAGATCAATTGTTCAAAGTTAATGTTTTGATCTATCTATATCCGTCGAGGGCAACATTTAGAAAGGAGAAAAAAATCTATGGATACTTTTAAAGGATAATCCAGTAGTATTAAAAGCATATTAATCCTTTTTCTTATACAAATACATTTTTGAAAATCAAATCAAGCCCTTTTCTCGAATACAATAAGAGGATTATTTTCTTCTGTTAGACAATAATGTCGAATTAGAAACAGCTTAATAGATTGCATTAAATGACGTTCATAAGATGTACCGTAACCGTTAAGTCCCTTTATGTTTTTACTACACTTTTGTTATTTCTTTAATCGACAACATTTAAGGCATAATGACACGTAATCTGGAAGATTAAGTTAAATCCACAGACATTTTTCTCGTAATACCTTATCTAATCAAAGAAACTCTAGGCGCTACCTACATTCTTTGAATTTTTGCGACTTTGTACGATGCACGAACAATGAACAATGAAAGAAAATCTAGAAAATTCGATTAGAATCCATGAAAAAAATTTTCCCTTATGCCACCATAGTTTCGTCGACGATTCAACTTCACGCATCACTGCATCCAAAACCCCCGCCTGCGTTTCCTGACAGCTGAATTTTCTACTTTAGACGAAGAAAAACGAATTAAACGTGCATAAAATTCCCGTTCGACCTTTCCGCTACGTTTCGTACGTTGGGGCCTACGAAAGTGAGTAAAAATTAAATTGTTCTCGTATTGTTTGATCGGTGGAATTTTTTTAGAAAGCGAATTTTAACATCAGAAAGTTTCACGAGCCGATTTTACACTAATACTAATTGGAAGGAATTAAGGGGAAGTGCTGGTTGTCTTTCTGAAATCGAGTAAATAGTAAAATAAGCATAAATATAAAGATAAATATAAATAAATAATAAAAAAATATTGTAATATAATTAATTATAGAATATAATATAGTAAAAGTCTATAAAATAAGTAAAAATAGTAAATTGTAAATAAATATTTGGGTCAGATACGTGAATATGCATGTGAATTTCAAATTACAATCAGAATCAAAGGTCCCCTTATAAAAATTCAAAGATTCTCATAAAAATTTATTGGAGGCAATGTATTTCCGTCAAATCACTCAGTCCTCCTTTACAAGTCTGGAAGCAATTTTTCAACCTCGGAGGGATGAAATTCCTGGTTCATCAGCGACGGTTTCAAACCAACGACTCTGCACACGTACA
Source organism: Necator americanus (assembly GCF_031761385.1). Taxonomy (NCBI): domain Eukaryota; kingdom Metazoa; phylum Nematoda; class Chromadorea; order Rhabditida; family Ancylostomatidae; genus Necator; species Necator americanus. The sequence continues at coordinate 38,488,754 of NC_087372.1, forward strand.
TATATTGACCCCCTTCCACTCTGATACAAAAGTATACCGTAGCATACAAAAGTATCCAAAAGTGTACTGTATTTACAAAATCCCACCACTGTACAAGCTGTCGGAGTTGTTGTTTTGGTATCAGCTGCATTTTATATCTCATATTTTATACTTTATATTTTTTATTTGTTTATTTTTCAAAATACTCACCTTATGGTCGCTAGAAAATCGAAACATTTCCGCCGATCGTTGTTGATCTCGCAATGTTCGAACTATTCGATAGTTCAGATATGCCAGCAGGAAAAATGGCAAGAATACAGTCATAATATTTCTGAAAGAAAAAAGCAGAAATTTTCCTTTAAATATTTCTATTGCCTCGAGATTTTTAGATTTTACGAGAAAAGATTTTTCTCGTAAAAATAGACGGACAAGACAAAAAAAAAAGAAAACAGAAGATCAAATGTGGTGAGGAATCGAGAAGAAAAACGATCCTGGAAAGCAGCTAGATAGAGAATTCCATTTACAACATTGACATACCTAATGTAAAATCGAAATACAGTACCATACCATACTGTATGCACAATATCCGTGAGTCCAGGGATATATTCCGAAATTCCAGTACAGTCACCATTTCGATCCAACTGAAATGATTAATAGTTTTTTCAGTTTTCTTCCCTGATCCAGGAAATCATCGTTTTTAAAGGAAACGAGGATTTCTGGTGTCAACTCGGGTGAATAAGGAAATAGAGAAGTTATGGAAGGGGTAAGTTTCCTTGAGTTTCAGGCTACCACTCAATATTGCACTCTTATTTTTTTTCGAGGGACCTATATATAATCACTCAATATTATTTTTTCTCGAGGGACCTATATATGAGCTCAAGTAAAATTCAAAAAATTTAAGTAAAATATAACAAATTAAATATGTATAAAATAAATATATAATATATATATAAATATAATAAATAAAATAGTAAAAAAGACCTATAGGTAGACGAGTAACGAGCTTTGAAGAATTTCTTGTGTTCTTTCGCTATCGCCCCGAATACATTTGTCTGATTTCATGGCTTCGCCAGCGAAATCCCCTCCCAAATTCCATGATTCCACGGGAGCCACGGATCATGGATCGTATGTAAGGGAGGAAAATAATATCAAATTTCCGTCAAGTATACGCATTCTATTGGAGTAATTGGAGGGGAAACGGTGTACGCAAACCTGGGAATAGATAATTCAGAGGACATGGATGGTATCGTATTTCCTGGCATGGTCCCTTAGGCTACCTACCATATGAAAATGACTATGAGAGGAAAAAACGCTAATGAGATCTGCGTAGCGTATTATATTTGTTAAAGAATATTTCCAGGAGGACACCGTACCCGTATGGAATCGTGTTAGGAATTCATGCGGAGGAAAAAAAACACTTATACTCACCTGAATTTCAAACACAAGTGTGCCACGAAGTAAAAGTGACAGCAAAAACATGAAAAAAGCGAGCAATCCACGACTTTGTCGGAATCGTTTCAGACATTCCGATCGTTGCGTGATCAAATATCGTTCGATTGTCCCCAATATGATCAGATAACAGGAAAATGTCATCGAAACCTGTAGCAGAGTAAAAATTAGATTAAAGAAAATGAGCTATTCTCTGGAGAAATCTATTCTCTGGAGAAAGCTATTCTCTGGATTCTACGATGGAATAACAACTTTTCTCTTCATTTTCTCACTTTCAAGTCTGACGATGATGAATCCATGGCTTTTCTGAGTTGCATTTGGATTAGATTGCTCTTTAAAAAAGAGAAACTTTGTTTTAAGGCCACCTAATTCATTTTCTGGATACTGTACTGAGTGAATCCGCTAGGAAATAACTCGAAAACAGTATCTACGAGAAGAGAGAAACTTCAAGAAGTCCAATATATAGTTTATATTTCTTATTTTTATCTTTATTTATTATATTATATTACATATTATTACATATTATTATATATTATACATTATCATTATTTTTATTCTTTTATTATCTTTTTATATTTTCCTATCCTTTGCTAATATGAAGAGAGATCTAGAGATTTACAGGAGATTTGCGGGAGAGGTTGTGAATCCGATTCGTGTTCGATTTGAACAGAACGCCAAACAAAAAAAAAAAGAAAGAAAGAAATAAGGAAGGTGGAAGCGGTTCTACCACGAAATGTTGAACTGAGTAGTACTGTAATAGAACGATTTTTTTCCCGTTACAAATTTGTAGGTATGGATGGAGACTGAATAAATTCTAGGAAATACTGTAGATTTTTTGTTTCTTTTTTGAAGAAGCTAGTTTTTCAGAAGTGGTGGAAGCTTTCCGTCTATTAGGTTTGAGTTTCAAGAAAAGGAAGGACGGAATCTTAAAAAGTTACTGTAATTTTAAAATACATTATCACAAAATAGCAAAAAATACATTTGATTAATTAGTTAATAATTAATTTACAAAATAAAAAATAATTAATAAAATAAATAAGGAACACAAAATTGGCACATAAAGGTGTATGCTTGGGAAATAATGAAAAATAACTACAATCCGAAGACGTGCTCCAGAAAAATCGGTTTTGACCTACGGTAAAGACGAGATTTTTGAGAGAAATCTATGAGGGAAGCAAAATCTGTGCTATTACCATAAACATTGGCGATTCATTCACCTCATCCACAAATAATTATCCATGTTTTTTTTTGTTGCGCGAGGACGAGTTCCATTTTTTGGAGAATATTACCGAGAAATTTTAATCCTACTTTTAAAATTCCTGATGTATTTATTCGCGAAGCGAAGGAATTTTCTCGGATTACATGGATAGATGGGTTTGTAGGACTTTTTTTTAGGTGAATAAGTCCTTAAAGCTTCCACCATCCATTCGGATATAATCATTCCAGCAATCCCGAATGATGAACGCATCAGTAGTGCAATTACACTCCGAATAAACCGCTTCAAAACGCTTATATTGGATTTTTCCCCCTCAGCAGCATCGATTACAGTGCAAAATTAAGCGGTGAAGAACAGCGTGTAATTCAGTTGATGTTTCAGTGCAATTTTGTTGAAATTATCCATAAAAAACCCATAAATGCGTTGCTTTTTTCAGTACATGGATCGGCCAGTAATGTTTCCACGAATATGTAATTCGAAAGCGAAAGCCGATAGAATGTGCTTAAGTGAATTGCAAGAAATAAAATTAGAAAAATTGAGAAGCGAATCCATCAATATCGGCTAAGTAATGGAGTTCTCGGAAAAGTTTAATACTTTTTTCTCTTTTTTAATCTGATTAAATTTTTGAGTCGCTAATTTTATTCTTTCAGAGAAACACAAATTCGAGATTTTAAAGAGGTAAGCAATGAATTAGAATTTTCTTATTTATTTTCTCTTTTTTTAATTTCCAAATTTTCGACTTTTTTTTCAATTTCTAAATTTTATAGAGGATGAGTGAACTAGATGCCATGGCTCTTTTTTTTTCCAAGAGAATAATCCTTGAAAAAGGATTACAACATAAAAAAGTTTGGTACTCTTTTCTGGACTCGGATGGAAATTTCGTTCATAGCTAATTCTTTTTGGGCAACGAAAATTCTGTGGTATCTAACCATAGGAGGAAAATTTCCCTCAAAAAAAGAAATATGGTGGAAAATATGTACCTACCTGACATAACGACAATAAAGGTCCCACATACCACCAGTACAGCCGAGTAAGCCAGAGAATCTGGAGAAAAATTTGTTGAAAACGTAGATTAAAATCTTTTTTGTTGGTTTTTTTTTTGAGTATTAACCGCATTTCTCGAAGCTGTAGATTCTCGAAAAGAAAAAGAAAAAAAACTAGAAGGACTGTTCCAATTTTTTCTCCTCGAACGATCGACATTAGTAGCTTAGAAATTATTTTCTCACAAAATCTGCAAGAAAATTGCTGGTTGTTTGATGCCCTTTTTTCTCCATTTCCAGCTCAACAGGATTTTCCGTTTCTTTTAGCAGCTTTTTCCGGCAAAACACAATGTAAAACAGTCTCTGTCATATGAATTGTTCCAAAAAATTTAAAATTCAAATTAAAAAATTGCTAAAAAAAAAACAGAAAATCCTGTTGAGCTAGAAAATGGAGAGACATGGGCATCAAACAACCAGTAGTGTTCCTGCAGATTTTGTGAGAAAATAATTCTCAAGCTACTAGAAGAACTTTCTGTGTTTTTTCCGAGCTTATTCCTAACGGTATTCGTTTAACTGGCACATGTTTATGGGATTGTTAAAGCTGTAACATGTTATTTTATGGATCGTGCCCAGATTGTGTCTATTCTTAACAGAGATGTTGTTGTTGTTGTTGTTGTTGATCGTTATTCGATCGTGGAATTGCATCCGCACAAATAAACGACATTTCACGCTATCTCTTCGAGTTTGTCAAGTGGAAGTCGTTTGGAATCAACTCCACGAAGGAAAACAACATCGTTTTTAGGGAGGGGGAAAAGAATTAGAAAACACATCCCTTCAGAAAAAAAAAGAAGATTTTTGATGATTTGACGAGGTTAAAGATTATTTACAGTATTTTTAAACAGTAAATACCTGTAATCTGTCCTTAATAATATCCAACGCAATCACTGGACCATACATAAACGAGAGAAAACTATCGCTTACGGCTAGTAAGGCGAGAAAGAAGAAATGTGCATGCTTTGACGAGAAGAGCACCTGAATTCGACGCGTATGTATATGGGCGCTAGGGACGCTACTAGCCGAGCATGTTAATAAATGGAAGCGAACAAACCTTAGCGATGAGCAAATTACAAAATAGTGAGACGAACGAGAGTACGGTACCGGCTACGGCCATATAAAATCGTCGATCATTTGTTTCCACTGCACATAAATCCTCATCATCATAAATAATCGTGTCATTCATCTGAAAAAGGAACAAAATTTTAGAAAATTGATTTAAAAAAAAAGTACCGAACAGAAATCGACGATGGAAAATGGAAATAATCCCCGTGTTTTCTTTTTTCTTCTGGAGGACATAAAACATTTTAAAGAAACAAGATGGGAAATAAAGTTAGAAAAAAAGGGGAGGGTTCGAGTTTGTAACAAAATCCGCGTAGTTTTTTTTTGGAGAACATGAAGAGGACATAAAACATACAAAAAAAACAAACAAAAAGCAAGGTAGAGGAGAAAATTGAAAAAATGGATAAATTTGAGTTCAATTCTGCAGTAGAACCGGCAGTTCTCGAATTATTGCAACGGTAATTTATCGAAGATCCATGAAAATATTATCGGATGAATCTCACATCTCATCAGCTCTACGATGAAGCCAAATAAAGTAATTTTATGAAGAGAATATGAAGAAGATAATTGAAAAAATATGTTTTCGAGAGCGTAAAAAAATCCGAATCGAAACGGATTAAAAACGTCTGGTAACAGACAATAAGGATGAAGGCTTCTCAGCAATCGTTGTCCACGTGGAGAGGGAGATTACTGGATTTGAAGAGCACGAGATATTGCACCATTTTTGCACCGGACATGCTTCCAGTATTCATTAACAGATTCTCGGGAAGGAATGGGAACTCTAAAAAAATGTCGTCCATGTTGACGTAATGTGTATGACTTAATCATTTCCAAGGATAATCAGATGAGATTGTAGGAGTTATAAGGGAAGGGGGTGATGAAGAAGGGAGGAAGCCCAGAATTTCCTTCGGAACGCTTTCGAGAGTTTCTGCTGGAGTTTTCCAGCGGATCACAGGTCTCACCCTTTTTTTGGATTTATTCCACCACCGTAGTTATCGCGGTTAAAATTTTAATTCCAAGATTCTAAGGATCGCAAAAATTTGAATTCAAAGATAACACAGTCTGCATTGATGGAAAATGGAAAACAGGTAGTTTTTCATCATTTTTACAGAAATAAAACAGTCTAGATTCTCAGGAAATCAGAAAGAAACTGTTATTTATTATTTGTTTGAAGGAATAATAGAGTGATAAATAATAGTAAAATATATTGTATTTATTATAATAAGTATAAGTATAGTATAATACATTGCAGTAATATAAATTCTACAGAGGAAGCAAGAGGAATAAGTTGACTAATTTTTTAAATTCTTTTTCGAATTTTTTTTTTCAAAAAAATTCAACGAAGACAATAATTTTTGAAATTTGCGTAGATTTTTAAAACAGATTTTTTTTAGATTAGATTTAAATTGCATTTTTTCCCGAGTTCTACGAGTTATTATTAATAATTATTCATAGCAGTAGATGTATTGTTGTATAATGTACTTATTTAAGTAATCGCAGTTCAATAGAAGTAAATAAAGTATAGGAACTGGTAAAAAAAAATTAGGCTATACCAAGAAGGAATTTTAAAAAATCCAGGGAAATTTTCTCTTCGTTTATTTCTACCGCAATTTGCGCCAGACAATCCACTGGTCTGAGGAAAAATCTTTGGAAGAGAAGGTAATAGAAATAACAACTAACCCTATATGAGCATTTAGGGAGCTGTTAAGGCCATTTCCAGTCTTTCGTGGTTCTTCTTCATCATCCAGACTTTTAGGCAGCAAAGTGAGGAATTTTAAGAGCATGGAGCATAGTTGACGAGGATAGAAAACAAAAGAACAAGCATTTTTCAACTGCGATAAATGTTCTCCGTTCGTTTTCACGAGGAGTAACGATGGAATTAGAGTTTTAAGGACCTAGAAATAAATCAGGATAAAAGAAGAATAAAAGTGGAATTTATCTGAAGAGATAAGATAAGATAAGAAAATTTCATTGTGGTTACCTTCAAAAATTTAAACTCACGCGTTTTTTGTTGCAACATTTCAAAATTTGGCTGGTAGATAATGTCTAGATGAAAAAACAAAAAAAAAACAAACATAAAAAATAAAATAATACCAGTAACAATAGTAAAAGGACATAAGTGAAAAGGAAAAAGCTTCAGATCAAGTTAATTTGTAAAACAAAATCGCTAGAGAGTTTTTCTGGAATGGCTTGGGTTGATCGAATGTAGTCAAGTTTTTTTTCCAGACTTAGGAATAATTTTTTTCAAGAACCTAAAAAAAATGAAATAATAGTAGTCACAATAGTGAAAACACATAAATGAAAAGCAAAACCTTAGAACAAAATAATTTGTAAAACAAAATCGCTAGAGAGTTTTCTGGATGGCTCGAGTTGATCGAATGTAGTCAGTTTTTTTTCCAGACTTAGGAATAATTTTTTTCAAGAACCTAAAAAAATGAAATAATAGTAGTCACAATAGTGAAAACACATAAATGAAAAGCAAAAAACTTCAGAACAAAATAATTTGTAAAACAAAATCGCTAGAGAGTTTTCTGGAATGGCTCGAGTTGATCGAATGTAGTCAAGTTTTTTTTCCAGACTTAGGAATAATTTTTTTCAAGAACCTAAAAAAAATGAAATAATAGTAGTCACAATAGTGAAAACACATAAATGAAAAGCAAAAAACTTCAGAACAAAATAATTTGTAAAACAAAATCGCTAGAGAGTTTTCTGGAATGGCTCGAGTTGATCGAATGTAGTCAAGTTTTTTTCAAGACTTCCAGAAGTAATTTTTTCCCAGTTTTTTTTCGAGGATACATAACATGCGATTCAAAGAGAACTAAATGCGGTATCGTGCTTGATACAGTAAGAACGACGATTCGGAGGGAATAAGAATTTAATTAAATTAAATTAAGAATTTTTTTCGATGTTGTTCTGTTGTAAAAACATGACGGTGAATGATTCAACGATATTCTAATTCTTTAAACACTACAATCCTGCTCTTCTCATCTATTCATGAAAGAAAGAAGTTGAAAGAAAGAAAGGAAGGAATGAAAGAATAAAAAAGAAAAAATAAGAAGAAAATCCCAACGATAAACCTCTGGAGCAGGAAATAATGAAAAAATGAAAAGCGTCGAACAACGCTATGCTTCAATTTCCCTAAAAGCCGCATCGCATTCTGTAGGAGGAATTTCTCGGATATTCCAATTAGTGTCGGTGAAGTGCATCGGCACTTCGACAACGGATGTTCGATGAATAGTAATTTTACACAAATTCCTCTGAAATCCTGAGGAAAATAGCAGTGAAAGTCAGTAAAATTACGGTATCTGCGTCACTGTAGCTATTAGTATCATTATAAGCTAATTATCACGTATCATCCAAAATAGGGGGTGGAAATTTCCAGGGATTTCGCTTTGATTCCAAGGAAAACTTATGTCAGTATATGAAAATTCATTGGAAATCAGGGACTTTTACATCTTAAGTACTGGAATGAGGTTCGACCGAAAGCGTGAACGAGATTAACTGCCCGTTTAATAGAATTTTCTCGTCGCCGCTACACTACAGTTTTTGAAGTAGTGGAATATTCAGAAATGGAGAAAAAAGGGAGAGAAAAACAGATCCGTGAGGTAGAATAGCGGGGAGGAAATAGCGGAGAGGAATTTTATGAATTACAAATAAAAAAGAACGTAAATGGTAGGTAGTGGAATATTCTGAAAGGGGGACAAAAAAAAAAGAATGAGAAAAAGAGAGCCAAGAGGCAGAATAGCGGGGAGGAAATAGGGGGGAGGAGTTTTATGAATTACAAATAAAAAAAATAAATGAGGTGAGATATGACAGCTACAATATTACGTACATATTCTTATAGGGTTATAGGCTACACGACACATAAAGTTTATGACCAACCATTAAATATGCTTGGCAACAAAACGTCGGCTACGCTACATATCACGTGACGACGAGGTGCAGAACACGATAAAAACTTCTGGAGAAAATAAGAAATTTTTCTGGATGATTGAGAAAATTTATAATTACGGTCATCTTCTGTGTCTCGGCCACTCGAAGAGAACGAAAACACCTAAAAATTCCAGGAGACCGAAGTATCGAAGAAAATCACTGCGTCTTACTGTAGAATGGGTGGAATAGGAGGAGTATCGGGAAGCGGAAAATGTTCAAAATTCATCGGGTGAAGACCTCTTGAACCCTGAGGTCTTCTTTTCTGAATCCTCGAGCCGGGATCCGCAGCTATCAGCTGCCTCATGGTCGCCTGGCCTCGACGAGAGGGGCGTGGTTGGCATGAGGCTGACTCGGCTGCAGGACGACGAGGCTTGCTGTGAAAGCCGTTTGGGATTTTTTAGTCATGATAATCTGGAAGAGAAATTTCATCGCTTATGCTGAGGAGCCGGTAGAAGCTCTCTGGATCCCCAACTTTTCTATTCCCAGCGACCTTTGAACGATGAAACGAGAATTGATCATTAATGAGGTTTTTCTCAGGAAAAAATTGTAGTCGGGGAAGGTGAGAATCCTACAAATAAATTGGGAAATTATCGCTTCCATCGCTTGTGAAAACCGGTAGAAGTTCTCTGGATCCCCAACTTTTCTATTTTTTAAAAAGAATTAATTAAGTTTTAAAATTTTGGGGAAATTATGTGGAAATTCTCTGCCCCTTTTCTATTCCCAGAGACCTTTGAACGATGAGACGAGAATTGATCATTAATGAGGTTTTTCTCAGAAAAAAATTGTAGTCGGGGAAGGTGAGAATCCTGGGAATTAATTGGAAAATCCTTTATGTGTATTGTAGTGAATCAATGAGCAAAGTTCTTCAGGTTAAATTATGTCCCTCAAATCCGCAATACTTCCACGTTCTCGGCTAATGAATGTTTAGGACCTTTCACACGACTAAACAAAATTTACTTTGTTTAATTATTACTTGTTTACTCTCCACATAAAATTATACAAGCAGGATACTGCGTTGAATAAAATAATGAGTGAAAAACAAAACTATCATCGTCTGGATGTGTGGTGACGAAGACGAGAAACAAAGCCAGGAATGTGGGAGGGTTATTTTTTCCTACCCTCGGGGAAAAAAGAATCCTCGACGACGACAGAAAATGGGAACGACTGCTGTATAGAAAGACTGAAGGAAAAGCAGAAAAAAAAAACCTCGACACGGTCACCTCTATGAGGTGAAAGTAAATGCGAGTCAAACTTGTAGCGGCCTTACAAAAAACGCCGCCGACACGCAACGACAATTTTTCTAAGGAGTATGAAACCGAAATTATTGTGTTAAGTGGTTTAGTTAAAGATGAAAACATGGAACAGTATAAAATAACATAAAAAATTAAATTAATTAAAGCATAGAAATTTTTTCGATGGGCTGCTACTGTAGTGATGAGAACGAGAATTAGTAATACTGGACCATTTAGCAAATTTTCTTGTAAACATTTAAAATTTCACAAAATAATAATTTCGAAATAATACAAATAAAGAAGAGTACTTTTCGTACTTCTAATTAAAAATATTTGTAATTAAATTGCTATGGAAAATGTTCAGAAGGAAAAAATAATAATTTGAAACAGTGTTGGTTGTGCTTTGTACGCTCCACCTCAGGCTTCCGCCCACCTATTTATTCTTCTCATGTAATTACTGCAGTAATTTGTCTAGAATTGTAGGTTAATCATAAATTTCTCATGAAAAATGTCATCGGCAGTAATTGCTGTCCTCTATGTATTGTTTTCCTGAAATCCTCTGCGTGAGTTGAGAACTACAATATAAACTTGAGTTTATACAGAAAAAAACCCTGATGATTATAAAAAGATTTCAAGGAAATATTAAAAATAACAATCTATAAAATAATCTACAAAATAATCCATAGAGCAACGATCATCTTTGAACACTTGCACCTCTTGCTATTTTTATCCGAGGTAAAGGTTCTCTGATTCCATCTATGTAGAATTAAATCCAACATTTTTGATTTAAGCCGATTTTAAGAGAAACACATTTTATTCAATTATTAGAACATCTGGAATGTCTTCACTGGAAGAAAAATCCAATATTTTTGGATCTAAAGTTGATCTATTGCTAAAGCGTCGGATATTTCCTTTGGAAAAGAAAGCTTTCCAGCTTTCTCGTGAGCTTCCGAGCTAAACTCTTCACTTTTCGCTCTTCACTTTCCTGGGAAAGAGTTGAAGTGGCATCCGGCATGCATGATGTGCACTTCGTTTCAGTGGTGGTGCATTTTTCCGAACATTTTTCTCCAGCTAAGAAAATTCGTTCAAAAATTCGTATTCGAAAAATTCGCCTTAATGTAGCTTCAGAATTTTTCAGTGAATCAAAATTAAAATTTCGAAAGTAAGATTTTAAATAATTTCTTGAAGCACTACTTATTTTGTCTATGGAGGACATTCTTTATTGAATGACGAGAAATTTGCAATTTGCTACGATTGACTGAGAAGCGGAAAAACGAGAAAAGAACAGCAATTTTAGAACAATGGAAAAATTCAAAGATATGCCTATCCAGAAATGCGACATATAAATATGTATTTATAATTTTTGCAGCATCTAACCCCTATAATTTCATTCCTTCACTTATAAATATTTTCATTTTATTTTATTAAACAACAAATCATTCAACAACGTTGCCATGTGAGTAGTCAATAATTTTTGTCCAGATGGTAAACAGCTGATTTTTCCCCAAATTTCTTTCTTTTTCCCCACAATTTCTCCCAAAACTCGCCAGACTATAGGTTATAAAAATTAATGAAGCCTGGAAAAATGTTATAGGGAAACACAGGACTGCAGAAGTAGGTAAGAAGAGGAATAGGCTAGAAATAGGTTAAAGCAGATACTATATTGTATTAAATATGTACATGCCCCCCAGTCATAGTGACACTACTGGATAAAGCACTTATTGTTTCATATGTCGGTGAATTTCTTTCGCTCGCTTTCGCCTCACTTCACAACCTCAAATTTTCGTAATTTCAGGATTAGAAAAAGATCTACGTGTTTCACAAGATTCCAACCTGAGCGGAAGAAATCATCTCTATTTTTAGACAATTTTCAGTTATTATTCCGTTATTTTTTAATTTCAAGAATTTTAAGAATTTATATTGATTTAATTTTAATTTTGAGAACTTCAAATTTTCCATCCCTTCAATCTTTTTTGGTTGTAATAAATAAAAAACATAAACTTATGTGGCAATAATAAGAAAATTACAGAATAGGATAATGGAGAAAAATAATCTGGAGTGGTAGACTACCAAAAGTGAATTTAGATGATGAGATTTCAGGAAGAAAAAGGAAAAAGATGAAAAGAAATCTTTTTAAAACTCTTTACAAAACTACTAGTGACAAGAGAGAATGGTGCAAAAATATTATGCATATTAAGATCCTTCCTCTCCTGACATCTCAAAATGACCAGTAGAAGAAAGAAGAAAAACAACAAAATGAAAGAAATTTCCTCACGAATATGGTCATCTTTCGCTCAACATGCGTTTCACAAGAGAAGAAAAAAAAACAGAGATAAAATAATCAAATAATCATTGCGTGCATTAGGAACATCTAAGTACACGTAATCAAACATTAATTTTGCCCATTTGGAAGGAAGAAAGGAATGAAAGAAGAGAAAGAAATAAAAAAAAAGAAGTGCTGGATAATGAAAGGAATGTGATGGAAGTATGAAATACGAGAATAATATAATAATATAAATTAAAGTATAAAAAAGAAAATAATAATATTTTTTTACAAGAACTCAATTTAGTTTTCTGCAAAATTTCCCTCCATGAAAACATGAAGAAATAAATGAAAAAATCCCTATGGATTTTCTTTTCAGCCTAACTATTGCGACCGCCAGATGCGTTATACTCATTGTTTTCATTCCTTGGAAAAAAAATTCGGACAATAATTTGTTTCTGAAGCCAGCAAACAACTTTTCCGCCATCTTCCAGTTCCCATTAAACCTTTAGATTTCTCCCGAAAAAAGAAAAACATTTCCATATCGGGAATATTATGGGTAGTGTACTTAATCACAATCCAGGAAATAGATTTTCCATTTCAGTGGAGATCCGCTCTTTTTTTTTCTCTGCTGTTCCTTGGAGAGCTTTGAATACAGCAATTAATTTTTAATGCGAGCAACTCAAAGATATCGAGGAGGTGGTTTTTTTTCAAAAGGGGAACATAGAGAATTTATCGCACCAGAAATTGTCTACGTACTTTCTTTTTTTTTTCTTTATTTCTCTGCGGTTTCTTGAAGGGATGAATTTTGGAGAAGACACGAAACGACAACGAAAGATATTGCTGCCTTTTTTTAAACAATTTTATAGATTTTCTATCCGAATTCATTCAGCCAGCTTTTAGTATCCGGGAGCAGGATGTGGAGCTGTCAGAAATTTAGTGTGATCTTGTGCCATTCCCACGTTCCAAATAACATCGTCTCGTAAGCAGAAAGGGGAAAAAATTGAATGTGAACCACTCCAAAACGATTAAATCGACGTCGACGACGACGACGACGACGATGTTGCCTTCGGCAATCGGCATAACAACACTGACTGGAAGCCACACACACACATCGCGTCGTCGTATGAAACGAAATTTATTCGTGAATAGATGGACAAATTACTCGCGCTTTTGCGTGACCTCCTTTTAGCGCCACATGCCCCGTAAAAATTCCCCCTCCCCCCCCCCCACCTCCGAAAATGGGTGGAAATAAAATTCGGTTTATTATCCAGAATATCTATAGGAATTCAACTGAAATGAAATTTTCAAATGCAACATGAAAGAAGGGCTTTTTTTAGAAGAAAATTGTTCCTTACGTAGCTTGTCCAGCTCTGGAGAAGGTCCCATGAAATGCTTCCTTCCCCACAATGTGTTCCTTTCCAAGTACAGGAAACGAATGCATGGAAAAATTATGGAAAAAGTGAGACAATGTAAACTTTTTGAGATATCCGACGTCGTCAACGTCCGTAACTTCCAGACATATGTAGGTAGTCGGAGAATGAACAGTTAGAGAACCTTGTTTTTTTTTAAATCAAATATTATTTTTCTTATTTTTTAAGTTAAGGGTCATTATGAGAAAGGCAAGGGGTCCATGAGAGCTCAACTGTGTCCCTAAAATATCCATAAATTCTATGAATTAGAGAGAAATAACAGCTAAGGATCAACGAAATACGCTCCAAGCTACTGACTACTCAGATTTCAACGTTGTTCGTTCGTTGTTCGTTGTTTAATAAAATAAGATAAAAATATTTATAAGTGTCAGTGAATAAGAAAAGGAAAATAATTAATATTAAGAAAAATGGGGTTCTTGAGATCTTAATTGTGCACCTAAATTATCCATAAATTCTACGAATTCTAAAATTCAAAAAAAAAGCTAAAATTTCTATTAAAGAGCAAATTAACAAAATTAGCAGCTAAGGACCAAGGAAATACGCTCCAAGCTACTCCAATATTAATTCCTCCCCATCGAAGCTACGCAATTTTTTTGCATAATAAATATAGTGAAGCGTTAGTAGAAACACAAAAACATCACATAAATATTTAATCCATAAGATCACATGCAATTTCTTGGAGGAAATTATGTGTTTGCGGGAGGAAAAATTGTTTTTTCCCCCAATGTCTCTTCTAAGTAATTATTTAGAATCAGGCGTGCTTGAGTTCTTATTAATCTTGCGTTAAAAGAAAATTATATGTGATTATATGTTATAATATAAAATATAAATATGTATGTTTAACTGTATCAAAAAATAACTAAAAATTAAACAAAATTAAAATTTCCATAATTTCCTTGTTCTTCTCTTCTTCTACGCACGTATCTACTTTGCTTCCTTCATAATTAATATTAATTAATAGTAATTTGAAATAGGAAAATAAGAAAGAATTAGAGCGCTGAGCGAGAAGCAGTGTATGTATGTATTTGCCATGTAATTATAGGCAGCTATTCTGTGGATTTAAAATTTTGAAAAAAAGCGAAAAAATAAAATAAAATAAATTTAAGAAAATAACAAGGTGGGTTCTGAGCAGAACTGATCCATTCATTAAATACTAAATAAATAAGAAATATTCAATAAATATAAATTTCAAAATAAATTTTCAATAAACAAATATAATATTATAATTAAGTTTTTTTGTCGTAATATTTTAATCTACCTATCAAATATGAGTACATACGTATTTGGTGTCAAGAAATTCGCCAGAACAACTAGCCATCGAGGTTGGAGAACTATTAAATGGGTATTTAGGCATGGATGATTGAATAACGCGGCAAAATCGTAAAATAATACGTTTGATGGATTTAGATGTCGTACGTAGAAAAACTATGCAATTTTCCTACTCTTACAGTTGTAGTACTAAAAATAGTTAACGAGATAGTAAAATAAAAATAGTTAACAGAGGAAAAAACTCGAATTTTTCCTTTGTTCACCTTGAAACTTTCAAGGTTTTTTCAAGAGCCTCAAAGGATGAATCGATAGTATTTATCCGGAATAGGATCAATTTCAGGTGCAGAGGAGTTTATCCAAAGAAAGACCAACCACACGGATATTTACAAGCACATATGGTTAAATTAAGAAATTCCCATCACCTTGGTCAGCGTAATCTTTTTTCCAAAATTTCTGAATCATTCTCTAAAATTATCCGCCTCAAAAAATTTCACGTGAACAATACACAATCGCTGCCATGCGGCAATTTTTCTCGATTTAACCACTAAAAGCTTCTGCCCGAACTTATGCAGAAAAATTGCACGGAAGTGTAGCGGAAAAGGTTTTCTGTTTTAATATTTCGCCGAGTTGATAACTAGAATTATAGAACACCAAGAAACTTCTCGAATTCACATTTTTCAAAATTTATCCGGGAAAAAATCCTCTTCTCGACGCACAAAACACATTCGGGCATGAAATATTAAATGCACCAAGGGCTGCGGGGGGAAGGCAGGTAAGTAGGAGAAGAGGGCGCCTATCGTTTTTCTCCTGCTCTACATACTCTTCTTTTAGCAAAATTGGAAAAAAATTCAAATTTCAGCGATTTGTTCATCCAGTTCTGCACTGCTCCGCCACTCGACGACACTATTTTTGGAGGAGAAGAAATAAAATCGCCGCCAACAATCACAGCATGCACAAGCAAGCAAGCACTGCAATAACAATTAGGATTGGCTATTGCGCCAGTTCTTCGGAACAAGGCCGAGAATAATGGTTTGCGAGGACCACATTCCGAGAGAACACAGCACATACTGTTTAGAGGTTGTTTTTCTCTAAGTTCTGAATAAATTTTCCTCAAACCCGTCACTTTATGGTATGTGAGTTCTGCTCAAGCGAAACTCAAAACAATTCCTCTTCAACTCATTTCAGAAATAATACTGGGATGAGAAAAATCATAAAAAAAAAGCTAAGTGATTGCAGATTTAAGTACCTGACACCTAAATCTATAAAAAAAATACAAATATCTAATGTTTAATATCTTTAGAGACAATAGAATAAATTTTTTTCCCGAAAGAAAAAACTCAAACTTTTTTCTTACATTCTTAATCAAAAAGAGCAGTTATTTTCCTCTTTCACCTACGTTTTCTGATTTTTGGATTGTTAGGGTTATTAGTTATTTTTTGGCCAAAGTTTTTTTGTTATCGCTATACGTGTCGGAAATAATTCTTAACTTTCAGGTAGATTTATGTCCTAAAAATTCCAGGGAAAAATTCAGTGAACTAATCTTATCTTGAGTGGACTGTTTCGTTTGTAGGAAAGAAGTTCATATTCTGGAGAATTGGTGAGATCGGATTAACAAATCTATGATTTTTTCTATAGTTTTTTAAATTATCAGAATTTTTTGTAGCTTTCTTCTCATGCTTTGAAATAATTTCAATTCTTAATAAATAGTAAACACATCTAAATCAACAATGTGGTCATAAGAATAATTCAATAATTAAAATTATAGGCGTTTTCTTTAACTGAGCTTTTTTTTGTTTAGCAATCTGTGAAGCACAGTATTCTAAAATTGAGGGTTTCCGCTTTTTCGTTCATTTCGCGTGAACGAGTAAAATATGTGGATTCGACAGCAAAGAAAAAAAATTGCACTTGTTCTGCGCAAAGGATGGACTTTTTTCAAAGAAGAATTAAAATTGAGGGAACGAACGCATGTTTTTTTTTCCTTTTTTTCTTTCCTTCTATTTTTTCCGCTCAGCTGAGACAGATCCTATAAAATCTGCATATCTTTTTCGGGAATTGGACACCCTCGTTATCCGGTCCGTTGATATTTTCGCAGCTTCGCCTTCAGGAATTATATGATGCGCAATGAAAATGTGTGAAATTTAATTTTCGCTGCGGCTCAAAGCTCACCACCAGGCGGCGGCGGCCCTCAAAATGCAGTTGGTGGGCGCGAGTGACGTGTGATAGACTCCTCGAAATATTTAAAATTTCTCGAAACAGAAAGTAATCGAAGTGAAATGTAGAAGTTTTTTCTCTTCCTGAAAGCGGGGCCAGGAAGTACGTGTAGATTGAACACGCCTCAATGAATTACATCCGTTTAAAAATAATTGCGAATTGTGAAAAAATGCGGGAGTGACGAATCCTTCCACACTTTTCACACCAGCAGGAATATGAACGGATGAATTCGATTAAATTAAGCGTAAAAAATGTACCTAAGCAGAAGGAGTACGGTCACTTCTCAATACTGTAATTATCTAATTCTACAGGCACGGATATGAAATTAACTTATTAAGGATAGCTTACCAAAATTCTACGAAATCCGAGAGCGAAAAAGCAGAAGATCTAGAAATTTCCCTTTAAAAAAACAATTTTAAGCTGTTAAATCAAAAACTATCCAAGAAGTGTCAAGGAAATGTTTATAAATGAAATTATCCACTATTCAATGTTATTAAACAAAGCCAATTTTTCTATGACACTCGATTTTTCAAAAATTTCCGATTTACTACAAAGAGGAATTTTGTATCCCATCTCTTTGCCCAATTACCTACTAGTAAACTAAGAGAGGTGCGAGTGTAGCGCAGTCGGTAAGAGGTTCCGCTACACCTGCACGATCGATCGGCGGTTCGAATCCGCCCTAGTGCTGACCTAGCCTTTAATCCTTCCGGAGTCGATAAATTGGTACCAGATTTGTCTGGGAGGATAAAACCACTGACTTGACTCCTCGGCTAGCCTCCGCAAGTCATTTTGGGTTCCACGTAAACCTCAAACGATTCGGAATTGAAGCGAACGTGGTGGCAAAGGTCCCAGAGACTTCATTCTTTATCCTTAAACTAAGACCCAAGATGTTATGGATAGGAGTTCGTGTTCTTTTGTGATCGCTCGGGGCTATCTTTCTTTACTAATGAGATCTTTTTTGAAGAAATGACCGATTTTAGGGAAGTGTTTCTGAAGTTTTTGTGGTTCTCAAGGGAAATTTCCCAAGTAACACATGTACCATAGAAAATAAAGGATAGGGAAGAAGTTCAGCAAGTGCCACAGTATTCTGTTAGCGATCAGTTACATTTCTAGGACCAGCGTTTTTTGTTTTCTCGTCTTATTCTTGGACCATTGTTTGAGGAATTGTGAAGAAATTCTCGAAGAAAAGTGATCTTCGAATCTCTGGATGTTACTGCTTGCTTATAAATGCAGTAGGATTTTTTAGAAAACAATTTTTTTTTGTCTGTAACGTTACAATAGTCACCACTGATGTTTTTTTTGGGCTAAAACGATAGCTTTGGAGAAATTCTCGAGTAAAACTTGTTACCTCAGTCTATGTTGGTTTAACTTTTCAAAAAACATGCAGAATTCAGGAAATAGAGGCGGTCATAGAGTTCAGAAAAAAAGAAAAAAACTTAGAACAAGCGAAAACAAAAAATCGATGGAGTGGAAAAATTTCTGAAGAAAAAAAAAACAGTCAGGTTTTTTAACAAAATTAAGAACGAGCAAAGAGTTTTACAAGGTTGATTTTTACACGGTTGAGGGTTGATTTTTCATGAAGAAAGGAGGTCAAAGAAATAAGAACTGCACCTCAGTACAGAAGAATTCCTTGTCATAATACAGAAACACGATCGCAGCACCATATCAATTGAATTTGATTTGATCGATATTCGATAATCGATTGATTTGATTTGGCGAAACATTTGACAAACGAGCGATCAGCTTACAGTATCTTTTGAGATTTTTTCGAGAAACTCTCGAAAAAAATTATTAGTTATAAATAATATCGTAATTTAATTTAATAATAATTTTATAAATATATAAAATTATTAAAAAATTATTATTAATTAGCTTATATTCGATTGAATAAAGGCGGATCCATAGAGAAAAAATAAAAATTGTGAAAAATCGATGACGTCAATGGAAAATATCTGGTCAAATCTTCGAAGAATTCACATCTGAAAATTTATTAGCATCTCTTTTCGAGCTTTCGTCAGCTAATAATGGTTATTAAATATTTTTAATAACCCTTATAAACCGTTAATATATAGAAACTCATAGAAAAGCGTGAGATTTACGATAAAATCGAAATAATATATGATGGGAATAGAATGATAATGATGAGAATATATAGTGATGAAAAATACGGGGGTGATAAAAAATATCTTAGAGCACGAGAAATAAATGGGAAATGGAATGCATGGATTGAAAATCAAGCTCAACACTTAATTTCAAACATTCGTATTCATGTTCTGATGTTATCTACGTGTGTTTTATAGTCGGACTGCTCGTATTTTTCATAGCGTTACATTTCGCTCGGAAATTCTAATCATATGGCGATGAAAAATGCAAAATTTGCGTGATTGAATGTCATCATATCTGACGTGTTTCCGATCCAGCGAAATCACGGGATTCGCAGATATGGAACATCAAGCAATCACCAAATAAAATAATCAAAATAATAAGTGAAATTATTGGCGAATGTGTGTGCGACTGTCGTGAATTCCTCATTTCCTGGCTAATCTGTTTCTCATCGAGATAAAATATGAAACCCGTTTATGGGGGTTCAGAGCGGGGAAAATATCCAGAAAAATGCATAGCTCTATTCTTGTCATTTTTTCCATTTCTAAAGATTTTTTTTTCAGAAATACAAAAAATCAACAGGGTAAGAACTGCGTGAATAGCAATAGCAAGGTGATATGAATTTTTCGATGATTCATTCATTCATTCATTCATTCATTCATTCAGTCATTCATTCATTCAGTCATTCGCTCATTCGTTCAATCATTCACTCACTTGTTCATTCATTCATTCATTCATTCATTCCATTCTATTCATTCATTCCATTCTATTCATTCATTCCATTCTATTCATTCATTCCATTCTACTCCATTCATTCATTCCATCCATTCTACTCGTTCACTCACTCGTTCATTCATTCACCCATTCAACCATTCGCTCATTCGGTCATTCATTCATTCATCCATTCAATCATTCATTCCATTCTATTCATTCATTCGATTACATTCATTCATTCCATTCCATTCATTCACTCAGTGGTTGTTTCATTCATTCATTCATTCACTCATTCATTCATTCATTCATTCATTCATTCATTCGTCCATTCTTATTCGTCGCTTTATCAGCACATTTCCAAACTTTTCAATTTCTCCGCTTCAACGATAATTTTTACCGAGACGTCACTTTCGTAAAAATTTACTTTCGACCACAGATTAATTCAGAGGAATTATTACAGGAATAGAGCAACTGAGAAGACGTAACTAGATGTATAGAGGAGACTTAAATAAGCAAAATTTAGGAAAAAAAGTGTTTTTTTGAAAAAAGTTTGAAAAAAGAGACATTTGTGAGTCTGGATGAATATCAAGGAAGGCAAGGACTGCGATGAAATGGTTACGTTTCTTCCATAACACTCAAAAATGCATTATACGTCCTCATCGCCTGCATATGACGAGTTGAAACTCTATTACCAGCAATGCGGTTTTTTTTTTTCAAATCTCTTTCTAAATAATTCTTTCTTTCTAGAACAGCGGAAAAAAATTCAATTTTTGGGAATAGATCCCATCGAAAAATATCCCTTTATTCCCAAAATTGAATTTTTCTTCACTGATGGAAATTATTCCCAATAGACCCAATTGGGATCTAGCTTCTTCGTTTCGGAGAAAGAAAAGAAGAACGTGAAATTTTTTTTATTTTGTGATTTTTGAAACTAAATTAATTATCAATTTAAATTTGACGGCGCTGACTGTTTTCGAAACATTTTTAATCGTTAAAAAATTCATCGGAGCCCTCTTTTTTCATTACGCTTTTGAGGTTGTTCATTGCTTCTTTTTTTGTGGAATATAATAAATATCATAATAGTTTATTTTGTACCTTTTGCCTTTTTTTCCTCACTTTTGTGGACCATAATAAATATCATAACAATTTACGGAACCAGGATATAATGAACTGTTTACACGTTGAATACGCTTTTGAAAAAAAGTGGCCGAAACAACAACAGGCAGGCGGAAATGACTTCGAGTTTGACTCTGGGAAAAAGTCAGCATTTTTCATACTTTTCAAAATTTTTTTAGAACATTAATAGGTGCTAATAAAACCCATACCTCCTTTGCTGTCATGAGGAGGAAAAATTATAAAAATTAATTTCTGAATTTGAAGAAAAAAATTGAGAACCTATTAATTAATTTAAAAAGCTAAAAACTTTTTCGAAATTATTATTTAAAAAAAGATTTCTCTAGTTATTCATGTAAATTCGAATGCTTAACTCACAGATTTGCGTAGATTAAAATTTCTAAGGGGTAGAAATGAAAGAAATCCCCTTCGGAGAACTGAGCCTTAGCCTTAGCAAGAAAAAAAAACCATTTTATACAATTAAAATATTCCTAAACCCATCCGAAAAAAATGAAATCGTTACGAAGCCTCAGAAATACTTCCTATTGAACGTCTGTGTAACGTCACACGTCATTCCTATTCAGCTTTTCACTTTGACTTCTGATGACAGGCTCGGTTGACGTATTAATAGATAGTTGAAGTTGTCATATAAATAAATAACAAAAAGAAACTTTACGAAAGCAAAAAATTTTTAGCGAATCGATATTTGAGGAGAAAATAATTCGAAAGAAAAAATATTTATAGTTAATAGTGATCAAAGAGAATACGTTGCTAAGCTGAAAACCTGAGGTTCCCCCGAAAATTGTCCGGTCCGCTTCCCCCTACATTTCCAGGAATTTTCAGATACAAGCAGATGATGTCTATTTATAGTTAGTCCATAACTACACCCCTCAAGTATAAACTCGATCAAATCTTGTACTTTTTAGGTAAAAAAAATCTTTTTTGTTAATCTGAAGACGATTTTGAACTCATAAAGTCGGAGAGGGAACAGAAAATCCATGCCCATGGGTGGGAAGAGGAAAATTCCTGACTTTTTTTCTTGACAAACGATCCCCTATCATCGGTACAATATACGTTCAGAACACGGAAGTGAAATCTTTCCCGGAGTTATATCGATAGAATGAACGAAAAAAGTTTCGAAAAAGTTTTCTATACTTGACAGTTACTGCAAATGACACATATGTAATTTTTATATTCAGAGTTATGCTGAGTTAAACGAGTACTTTTGCGGAAATGTACAAAATTCGTTCACTTGGAAAAAGATTTGAGAGTTTCCCCGTGGTATTAGGGAGCGTTAGAAAATGAATATGTTTCGCTGATTCTTTTTGAAATTCTTCAAGCAAAGAATGCAAAGATTTTCCATTCCACGAAAACAACTCCCGACTAGAATTGGAAATAATCTGAGAAGTTCCGGTCCGTTGTATTTCAATTGTTGCATTGACTTTAAGATCTTCATAGGTAAAATTGTAAAGGAGACGTGATTTTTTCGTGACTACGCATATTCAACCGCAACTGGGATACCATAGGTTTGAAATCGAAAAAAAAAATCCAAAAAAAAGCTAAACGGCTGTTTTGAATAAACATTTGAAAATGTGACACAGCGTTTCAAACTCGTTTTCAAAATAGAATCAAAATTATTTCAAAAAAAAGGAAATAAAAAGTTTTTTCGCCGAAAAAGAAAGGAAAATAAAAACAAACAGAAGTGAAAAGAAAAACTTGGCTTAGACCCCAAAAAAGGTATTTGAATGGTAAAAGAATAAGATTTCACGTCAAGTTGTGGATCATTCCAGATTTATGGGCTGGTGATGGTGAAATGGCAGAAATTCGAAGCATATTGTTCATGAAAGTGTTGTTTTTGACAATTTGACGCTGCTCACGAAAGAATCGGAGTTGGTGATGGATGAAAATGCTTTTTTTCATCAATTCATCTACATTGCTCCACTTTTCAACGCTATTCGAGATTCCTATTCGATCCGATATTCATATAGGAGCAGAATTACTTCCTCGTTTAGTGTATGGGATTCATGGTCCAGAAAAAAAAACAACACGACAGAAAAAAAAACAAGAAAAGACACAGTTTCTCTCGGGGTCCGGAAGTTTAAAAAAATCCATAGAGCCTTTTTCTAAATCCTCAGAATATGGAATATATTCTACCGGAAAAAAAACAACACCACAAAAAAAGTGCAAGAAAAGACAAAGTCCCTTTCATGTCCGCAAGTTTGAAGAAAATCATAGAGCTTTTTTTTTCTAAATCCTCAGAATATGGAATATATTTTCCTGGAAAGGGAAAAAAGAGGCAGGATTTCAGGTGGAACATATGAATAGGAGGAGGATAGGGTGAGGAGGAGCCGGCAACGGATATGATGCATGCGAAACGAAAAATGCGACGAATGAAGTGCTGTTGGCTGGCTTTCACTTAATAAGCAACGTATGAGAGAACGAATGTTAGCTACAAACACGGAAAACTCGAACAACACCACTAGGTCCTGCAGCGAATCCACAAAATCACCTTGTCGTTTCGGGATTTCCTAAGAATTGCCAGCAGTAATTAACTGAATGTGAGAAAAGGCATTCATTCGGAGAAAAATTCAACTGCACCTTTTCAGCTCTTCCGTTTCGCGAAACTTATATAAGTTTCTTACGAATTTTCTAAGAAATCCTTGATGCATCCAGATTTTCTTCCATAATTATGGGTTTTTTTTTCTTCTGGAACCTGCTTGCTTGATATCCACGGACTTACTAGGAGGATTAGCAATCTATGTAATTAAATATAGAATAAAAAACACCTCTCTCCCGTTTTAATGATTTATTTTTATCCAGGTATTAGCGAAATTTCTAGCAGATTGGCGAGCTCGTCACGTGTTCCACCGACCAGAAAGTAAAGGCATCACTCCACGAATCTGAGGTGGTACGGATTTCAGGTGGAGTATTCGTATATGGGATAGTAGATTATGGCGAAGGGGTGATCCCGTACATTTCTTTCTAACTGCCGTAAAAAACGGCCCGGACGATACGGCTTCGAGCGATCCGGAGCGCAATTTTCTACAACGAGTTCGAGTGGGGCGCGCCAGCCTTGTGCTCTCTCCGGGCCATTTTTTTACGTTAATTAGGAAGAAATGGACGGAATCCCCCCCCCTCTCTCTCCATAATTTACGAAATCCGTTCCACCTCGGATTCGTGGGGTGATGCCTATAACGTGGGCCCGATGGCTTCTCTATACAATAAAGAGTTGGTGCACAGTTTTTCCAGGACCTTGTAACACTACTATACATTATTTAAGGTAACAAGTAAAGTAAGTGTAGTAGTGATAAGTAAACAGGTTTAAAGTAACAAACAAATAAATGTGGATGGGAGAAATGACTGACGTCATCAGCACCTAATATGTACGCAATTTTTCGTGGCCAATATAGTTGTTTTTGGGAGTCAAAGGAAAGAGAAATAAAATAGTCGATGTATTCTTTTTCCAAACATGCCATCGATAACGTCTTCCTTGTTTTTTTTTCTTTCTTTGAGATGTGATAGCACTTAATTCCTGAACCTAACCTAGCTATCTCGAATGGAGATTTTGAGTGGTAGAACGGCTGGATCTGTAGGATATGGACATGGGTGGTTCTACCCAATTGGATAATTTGTAATGGATACGATTCCAAATTACCAGAAGCCGAACGAATTTAAAATGCTCTCATTTTAAGGAATAAAATTTAGTCTTAACCTCTTCAATTTCATACAAATTTATTCTTTCATATCGAAACTTTTTGCAGTGAATTTTTTTTCCTGGTTTTTGATTTGAAATTTCTAGGATTTTCTTTTCTAAATCAAATAATATAAATTTTTAATCTAATCAGGTAATATAAATTATTGAAAAGAAAAAGGACTGTGCTCTTTTTTCTATTTCATTACAAAAAGAATTATATATATTATATTATATATTATACATATTATATTTCGCTTTCATTTACATTTTGGCTGACTTCCGACTGGATAAAAGCCACCATAATTAAAACACCTAAACTGGAAACACTGGAAAAATCCTCTGACCGGTTTCCTCGTGTTATGTTAGAAACGGGTAATTTCAAAAAAAAAAGACATAGGGTCACAGTCTTGTGTATTGTTTACTTAGTAGACGTGATATTTTTCTTAAAAATATTGAAATAAGGAGCGCTTAAGCGAGGAAGATTACGGTTTTGTTTGCGATTTTCACTCAGAACTGGAAAGAACTTATGTGATAGTGATGTTTTTCCCTCTGAATATTGGAAAATAATGACTTTTTGGTAGAGAATGAATAGAGAAATCTCCAATTTTGCGTTTTTTTTTTGCGTTAGAAATGCAGGAGATCTCAATTAATGGATTTCAATTATCTCCAGGAATGAAAAGTGGCTTCAAAGTCACAATTTTATCCGGTGAAAACACTTTCATTCCAACAACAGTTTATGTATATATGGAGGAATTGTAGGCATTCAACTGAGCGACTATAAACATTTCTAAAAAAAAAATAATGACTATGAAATTGTTTTCATTCATAGCTGGCAGGCAGCTGAGACAAAATCTATGAAATGGAGATGTTTTTATTCGAAGAGAGGGAGACGCGTGTTCGGGCAGCAGCCGCATCAACAACACATCCAGAAATTGGTGTCTGGACCATATTAATTGAATAATTCTCGTCTCATTCTCGTCTCGTGGCTCACCAGCCACACAGATTCGAAATTACACGGGAAAATCTTCGCGAATTGTTCGGCAATTTTCTTGTTATTTTCGGCTGTTATTGTATCTAGGCTGTAAAATTCTTCTAAAAAATGTTTTTTTAATGGAATTTTTCGCCGTGACTAAAAAAAGACTGAACCAAATTTCCTTTTTTCTTTTTTCTTTTTTGAGATTTTCTTTGCTTTAAGTCCATTAATGGAATGATTTTGCAGGAAAATGAGTAAAAACGCTGCATATCTGGATGAAAAGCGACGACAGAGAGTGAAAAATGTTCGAAACTACCTAAATAGAACAATATCCAAAATTTTTTCTACCAAATTTTTTCTATTTTTTCTTTCTTTTCTACCAATGAATATTTTTTGAGAAATTGCAAAGAACAAATTACAGGAATCACTCCAAAATTCCTTGAGATGAATGCCGAAGGCATAATGTTGTAATTATATTATTTAACTGACTTCAGTTGATGCTGAATAACATTTTTCACACTAATTATCGAACATAAACAAAGTATACAAGTGCAAAACAATTTAAATACATAACACACATACAAAAAAAGTACAATTAATTTTCTATTACCTTTTACATCACTGAATGTTGAAATCTCGAAATGAGCTCGTAAGATGTAGGGAAGAAATTGAATTTATCATTCTTTGTCAGACGAGACGACGTCGTTGTTCAGGAAGAAAGGAGGAGGAGGAGATTGTGGTTTACCCTGTGTCCAGCTAATGGTATGTTCCCTATGGGTATTATCAGTTAAGGATTCCCAAGAAATGATTAGGAGCTGATTTTTTTTCACGGGATTTAAGCATAATGTTCCCAGTGCATCAGCAAGATCTCGTTATTGTTATTATCCTGGAACTTTAGGGAATTCTGGGTCTGGGAAAAGGATCTCGCGTGAGGATTTCTCACGAATTTCTGTAGCAGGAGAATGACCTCCCAATCCACCACTCCTTATGCTTTGCAGGGCCAGTCTTGTCCTGTAAAATTCAGGCGAAATTCTAGTGAGCTCTGTTCCATCCTGTTTTTTTTCCGTTTTATGGCACATCTGCAGATGTTTTCAACAAATAATTAAATAAATAAATTCTCCAACTCTTAAAAATTACGGTAGAGCAATCGTTAAATGCGTTCCTTTCGGTTTCTCGGAATTCAGCAATGGGAAGAGAACAATAAAGTCTCCTCTGGCTGGTCCTTATTAGATTAGGATTTTTATGGATTTTAGTCATCATTACTGCTAAGGATTAGGAATATGACAAAACGGTCAAGGAATCTAAGAATCCAAGATGTACTCAGTTAGTGCGTTAGCGCGATACAAGGGTAATGCTCACCCCATATTATTATTATTATTATTATTATTATTATTATTATTATTATTATTATTATTATTATTATTATTATTATTATTATTATTATTATTATTATTATTAATATTATTATTATCCTTATTATTTCCCTGTTTTGTGCCTGAGGCAATAATGGATAACGCCTAGAATACCAAATACTAAAAAGGAAAATAGTGGCGAAACGAAATAAATCGATGAGTGTTCAAGCAAAAATATTTTTACCAACTTGAAATTTCTATCTTTCTACTCTTTCAAAAAGTCTACATCGAAAGATGTTGAAGTGCTCCTGAAACTACATAAGATTACTGTAGAAGCGTACGATCAGAAGATCATTCTCTTTTTTTAGTTTCTAATAACAAATATTTTTTTAACCTTCTGCAGACATTTTACCTTCTTTCTGCTATAATAAAATAAAATATAGAAATATATAAAAGATAGATAAATTATACATAGAGCATTTGGAATATAAGAGACGAAAAAAAAATCTGAACATATTAAAGACTAATTTGATTTATTGATTAATCGAAAACAATCAAATTAACAGCGCTTTGATTCACAATAAAAATTATGACTCTTTCAAAAATAAAATCGCATAAATCTTTAACTGGAAAACTCAAAGAACTTTAATTCTTCAAGAAAAAAATTCCAAATAGACCGACACCGTGGGTTGGAAAATCTGGATCAATCCAGCTCGAAAATCTAATAGCACTCTCAAAGGAAGTCGCAGAATTTCCTGGTAAAACAATGTTTCTAATGAAAATTTTTAGTATTTGATATATAATTTCTAGTTTTTTAGTGCATAAACCACAGTTCGTTCAAATTTTTGTTCGAAAAAAAAAGAAGAAAATTTTTAAAAAGCCAAGAAACCAACCCATCTTCGAAAATTTTTAAAATTCCAAGAAGAAAACTAAAAAGAACGAAAACAAAGAAACCAATCTACCTTTAAAAACCACGGTCAGTGATGCTCTTTTTTTCCGCTTCTTGAGTTTCTGGAAGAGAATCCTCGTTGTGAAATATGATATAACAGCAACAGAAAATCTGTAAACATTAGAAGAATTTATTGTTTTCACGCATAAAGTGAAGAGATTCAGAAACAACAACAACGATCTCTGACAGGATGGAAAGAAAAACAATTCTAGTGTTACCGGCTTAAGCTGTTTTTCTCTCGACTGAGGAAATCGGCGGGAAATTACAGAAACTCATGATAACATTACTGCTGAAAGATGAGCTGATCAGAAATCGTGAGGAACCGTTAAGGTATCGAGTAACTAGAGAAAAAAAAGGATCTGGTCGAAAATCCGTGATCACTGGAGATCGCGGATTATGTTTCTGAAAGGTAAGAACACTAAGAAAAGTTCTTAAAGGGAACGTCTGTTATGTTACAGCATGTTTTTACCATATTTCTTCTAGAATTTGAAATTTTTAGAATCAGGAATCGTTTCGAACCTTTTTCTTAACTCGAATTTACTTTTTTTGTAGCAATATTAGAATTAAATTTTTTGTTTATTTGCTCATTTATTTTTTCATTATATTAATTAATTTATACATTACGATTTACAAGAAAAATCAATTTTATTGTTTATTTCCTACGAATTATGCTTTGTTTAGGGGCCCATGGGGTATCTAGATAATTCGTAGGTCATTTTTCACAATTGAGAAGAAGAAGAAGAGGAAGAAAGAAGAAAAAAGGAAAGAAGAACAAAGAAAGAGAAAAAAAGGAAGAAAGATTTCCAAAACGAAGCTGTCTTCCTAAAGATGATTTGAAGATACCTAAAATTGAATTCAAACCAGGAAAACGAACTACTACTACCTGGCCAAGTGCCAAATGTGTACTGAAAAATTTATTGGTGAGTTTCGCAGACGAGACACCTCCTCCGTATGTTCACACTATTATTTACCGATTCGTAAAATTTCTATTTACTTATCCTGAGCTTCAGGCTCATCAACGGAAAATTACTTAATTACTAGACTTTATTAACCCTTTCAGGGAGTAATATTTGTGATAAATATTCCGAAAGAAAAATAAAAAGTCCAATTACATTAGCATCGTAGACGATCCTCCTCAATATTAAAATTTCGGCTCGTCACGAGACTCATCCGAGATTTTTTGAGATGAGCTACTGAGCGACACAAATCACAATCCTCTGTTAAAAGTGTAGAAAAAAAAGCTGAAGAGTGTCAAGCGTTGAAGAAAAAATTAATTGAACAAAATGACAATGGACTTTTCCTTTTTTTGCGAAACCTATATTTGAATTAAATAAATATACAAATTAAAACAAATAAGTGAAGTACATACAACTAATTAATAAACATAATAATTAGTAAGTTGTTGCTAAAAAGGATAAAGAGCCTGACATTAAACCTTCCGCCTGCGATGCATTCGCCTTCAAGTCTGGCACAATTAAGATCTCATGAAAGCTGTATGTCTGGCTCCAGCAGTGGCTTCCATGCGCCCGTTCCAAAGATCTATCGAGTAAATTTTTTCTTATCCTACCAGGAAATTTTCTTACCAATGTATTTGCACTGAATAAATAAAAATTTTGGCTATTTCGGCCTTTGGCTATTTCGAACCAACGGAGAAAAAAAACGGCGGGATCTCTTAGCACTGTACCAGGTGAAGGTCGTTGATCTCACAGCACTAATTATGAATCCACGCGGTAATAATTCCTCGGAATGACCTAGTTTTAATTGAGGTTAATTTTCTTTTTGCCATTTTTAACATGGGTTTTTTTAAAAAAAGTTTAGGCAGAAATTAAAACGGGACAAATTGTACCTCGAAGTTTTTTTTTTTCAATAATAACGGTATAGTTCTCAGTACAATTTGATGTTTAGGTTTCATAGCTTTAAGTTTGTAGTTTAGTGAATGGATACGAAAGAGCGGATGTTTTTGTATTATGGATTCTTATGAGTCGCTGAAAATCTCAGAGAAATCCTGGGTGATGTGAGTTGGAGAAAAAAAAAGTTTTCTAGCTTTACAAGCACATTTTGCAAGGAAAATTGGTTTTGTAGCTTTCCTTATCGTCATTTATTATTTACGTTTATTACTATTACTTACTATTTACTTTTTACTATTTACCATTTACTTTTTACTATTTACTTTCGTTATTATCATTGAAAATATTTCTGGAAAAAATGCATACAGAATGATTTTTCAGTTGCCTCGTAGGAAAAAAAAAGCTCAAAAGGTCCCCCCGTAGTCCCAACCTTTGCGCGTGAATGTTGACTTCCAAAATCATCCGATCCGCTCGTAAATCCTCAAAACTGTCATCGATGAATAGAGCATAAAATACGGATAAAGTCGTCGGATACGAATAGTTCCACTTCCTGCCCACCAACGCCGATTTGTGGCTCGGTCTAATCCCACTTTGTAGGTGGATTGTTGCGTTGCGCCGGTCAAAATGATCCCCTCCCCATCCGCTCGACGTCCCCCCACATCCACTGCGCCGCCGCCAACAAACTGGATGGCCAGTTGTTTTTTTTCCACCCGGCCGACCACGATGGGTCACTAACAATTGCCTCCGTGAACAACATTATCTACCTCATTTCCGCACTCCGTAATACTCTAAATTACATACCTTTTGGTTGAGGATTTTAGCCTCAGAAATCCCTGTGGGGACACTGAGATTCCTGGGAATTCTTTTTCAGAAGAGTATGAAAAAATTTTAAACCAAGATTAAAGCATTTCTTAAAATTCCTTTTACAGAAGAGTATGCGCAAATTTTAAACCAGAGTTAGAGCATCGATGTGCTTGAGAGGTCCTATACTTTCCAGCGATTCTGGATACCACCAGACTTTCACGTCATTAGGTTTTTTTAACGTTCTTAAGGTCTTCTAACGAGTCATTACGTGAAGTCATTATGTTTTTCTTTACGTTTTAAAGATTTTACGGACTGGTAACACCAGACGTAACGTGATGGTCAGAGAAACGATCGATCCATACATTATCCCTACTATGCTCTACCAAGTTGTTTTAATTACTTTTCTAAAATTCCAGAAAAAATGTTTTTTTTTTCTTTCGAAATCTGTAGAGGGTTGGTTCTACTTTTTACATTTTCAATAACGTTAACCCGGATAAATCCAGCTTCGCACAAATCACTTCAGCCGACATGATCTAATCTGATTCGATATTGATTAGAAGTTTTAAATGCCCATCTAATCGCTAAGGATCATAGTTTTCTCCTGGATTCCATGAGAAATCCTTTGAAAAATCCTCTTCTCAATCTGGTTATGATTTTTAGGAACGTTCAACCGGATTTGTTTCGTTTAAGAGAGGAAATTAGCTAGTTTTCCTGCCCATTTTTTAAACATAACTACAAAAAAAAACTCAGAGACGAGGAAAATAAACTTGAAAACTAAGTACGTTCGAAATTAAATGTTTTAAAATACCACTGAACTTAAAAACTTAAAAATGGCGGGATTCCGTTAATTAATCCCTGTAAGGAGTAGGAATATGTAGGTCCAGAGAAATGAATAGAGATCGTGAAATGTTGACTATTTTCTCTTTCTCGTATATTTCCTCCTTTCTAGGATTAATATTCACTTGTTGACAACACCGGCACGCCTATCTATTAGCTATTATTTCATGGATGGGCTAAAATAAATAAATACATACATATAAGCTATCCGACACTAGAGAAAACACATACTACACATAAAGTACAGAGCGGCAATAGAGGTTATTTTGGTTGTGGAATAATTCAATGACAGAGAATGAAAAAATAAGAGTAACTGAGAAATTTTTTTTAGGATTAAAATCCGAGAAATGAAAAAAAAATCGTACGATTAAACAGAATTCAGTTACAGTATGGACATCGTACGAAGATTAAATGTATGTAATCAAGAAAGAAGGTGGGGGGGAAACCCAGGAGGTTGAGGAAAAGAGATTTCACTCCGGGATTCATTAACGTTACTTGTGAAGAACGCTACCTACCACTGATTAAATGGATGTTAATGATGTTATTGTGGAACCTCGAGAAGAAATCTCGCTCGCTTTGACTCGACGCTGACACCGTTGAGGTGTTTGAGCGATCATTGATCTCCACGAAAACCTCCTTGATCTCCATAATCATAGCCTGGGGGTTTGAATTTTGAGAAAAAAATGTTGGTGGTTCAATCGATGCTTTACGGTAGTCTTGCAAGAGAATAAGATTCATACATCTAAATAATAGTTACAATAATCTAAATCTAAAAACTGTGCGGGTAATACCTTTTTTATTTTTTCTACTATTTTATTTTATTTATACATAAATGGAACACACTGCTCTATTTTTCTGTCCAGTAACATTTTTAGTGAAATTTCAAAAAAAAAGCATTTTACAAAGATGCGCAACTCTAATTTTTTGTAATAATTGTCTCCTTGAAAGGAAATGTGAGTCAAATGTAGTAGATTTTATTTATTCACGTATTTATTGAAAACATTTGCAGGTGTGCCATAAAACAAAAAAAAAGATGGATTAGAGCTCACTAGAATTTCGCTTGAATTTTACACAACAAGACTGGTCCTTCAAAGCATGAGGAGTGGTGGAACTTCAAAGCAGAGATTCAAAGATTTCAAAACAAAATCTGGAACACTTTTGAATGTAATTAACGAATAAATAAATAAAGAATGGATTTTGAAAAAAAATTATGAGAGAAAAACTACAATTGCCAGTGGCAACTGTCTGTGTTTTGTCAGGTGTCCTGGACTCTAAGGATTATGTCAAGTGAGGAAAATCAGCATCAGCTAGACTCTAGTGCCCGAAGCTTTATTGAGATGTTATTTGTTATTTATTTAAAAGTGATTTTTTTTAAATATTGTTTTCTACTAAAAAATGATTAGACTGGGGATGTGTTCTTAATCAACTTATTGAGAAAATCCTTTTTTTTTCTCCAGTAAATACTGTCTTTAAACAACCGGCTACCGTATACATTAATGCCTGCTCAAAAAAAAAATAAGAGGACGAACTAATAGAGAAGCCCCAGATGTTGCCACACTACCTACATAATTCTATTTTAACTAGAAAAATCTCTACGTATTGAAATATTTTTAGATCTACAAAAGGATCTTTCCTCAATGCTCCATTTTACCTCCAATCTTCAGATATTTTACGAAATTTAAATTAGGAAAATACTCTGTACTCTGGAATTTTTAATTCTTCTGAAAAAATCTACTATAGTGTTCACTTAGGCCTATTCGAAATTCATATTTTCAGAGCAAGTAAATTTTCTCAGAGAAAAGTATTTCAATTATATTTTCTTGGTTTTTGCCCCGACCTTGAGTTTTTTGAAAGATTGAACGTTTTTCATCAAATGTCGTAGAAATGCATCGGCTAAATAAAAATAAGAAGTGTTAATTTGAAAAAAAAATTGTCCTTCCTCTATACTAAAAACACTGGCAAAATCCTTGCAGAAAAAATGGATTAAATATTTATTTCTCGTGATATTCATAGATATAGCATAGATATATAACCATACCCTCCCCATAACCACTCTCTCAAGGAACCATTACAACCAGGAATTTCCTAGTTATTTATTTATTTATTTGTTTATTTATTTATTCAAATTCACTAATGGTGCACCCTCCCCCCCCAAAAAAAAAAATTATACGCATTTGCCTGAGTCAGGACCATGTTGAAAAATTGGCACTCAACTTACTGTCAGCGAAACCTGGAGCGAAAAAAAAAATTGATGAAATTTTGTGATAGGCGCACTTACTGCAATACAAGCTACCCGGATATTGAGTGAAATACTAAAGAGTAGCACTCAAAATTCCCCTCATACGCGATATATTGACGGTTTTTGATCTCTTCTAAAAAAAAATTAAATTTCTAGGGAACAGTTAATGTGTTTCACGATCTTTGTTTATCATTTTGACATCTTTCCCTTAATATACTCCTACGTTCATATTTTCTATTTATTTTCTTTAATATTTTTTAATTTAATAATACGCTTTGGTGGCTTAGTTTTTGTTCCGATAGTTCATGTCTCTCCGTCATTCTACGTACGTTACACAAAAAAAAAAGAAATCCTGCAAGAAAAAATAGAAATAAGATTAGAGAGAAAGGGAAGAAGAGGAATAAAAAAGGAGAGAAAGACAGAGAAAAAACATAGCTACATATATGTATGAGACCGTAGCAAATAAACTAAGCTTAGGACCACTCATTTTACAAAATTAGGTAACTCATACAATACATTGAGGTAAAGTAAAATAAAGTAACTCATGCAATAGAAATAGTGTCAGTAGAAGTGAACATAATTATTCCGTAGTGGTAAAATTTCACCTACTTCTTTTTGAGATTACAAAAAATCCTGAAATCCTCCATCGATTGCCTCACTATTCACGATCACAATCGAAAATCCCCTCCCAAAGCTGAGCGATCCGAGAACACGAGACACATTTGATAATTACAGAATCCTTTTCCATTTCCAACGTCAACGTCAACGAAGGGATAATTTTTCTTGTCAATAGGGTCGGATCATTTAATGTGCACTTTTCTTTTCTTTCTTTTTTTTCAGAGTCATTATAGAAGCTCTCGTAAATCATAGCAGATGAGCGGAATCGATGTGGACTGCTTTCGCCTTTATGACTTTTTTCACGATGTGACCATGCTCCTCTGCTTCTTCCACATGAAAATTCTACAAAAAATTCAGTTTTTTCATATTTTTCCACGAATACTTTCATTCAGGATTTTTATTCAGCAATTATATCTCTTCAACTTTCGTCCCTTAACATGTTGGCGGCAAAAAAAGTGTCGCCCACATGTGGACGACACTTTTTTTGCCTACATGGGACCGTGTGGTCCATATTTGGATTAGAGTTGTTTTTTTTCTCTATGAATTTGATTTGACTATATTTAATATTATTTATTAATTATTTATTAATTTAATTTTTATTTATTAAGGGACATATTCTCTTTGTCCGCTATTAATTACAAATATTTTTAGTCCAATTATTTGTTTTGGATGGCGGGTGTGGCGCAGTCGGTTAGAGATACGTTGTGGTCACGCGGTCTGTGTATGTATGGTTCGAAACCCCGCTGGTGCAAGCCAAGCATTTCATCCGTCCGGGGCCAATAAATTGGTGCCAGACCTGTCTGGGAGGTTAAATACACTGATCACTTGACTCATCGGCTGACCCCCGCAAGTCATTGTATACAGCTCACACGAATTAAATCAAAAACCTCAACGATTACGAATTGTAGGGAAACCCATTGACGCATCGCAGGTGGATTGCGTTGCGTGTGTAGTGAGGTGCGTTGCGTGTGTAGTGAGGTGCGTTGCGTCTTTTATGCACCGCATAAGTAACACAAATCCGTCGTTCATTCCGTTTCATTCCAGCGATGGAGACACGTCGTTTTCCTGAAATTCAATACGTTTTTTGAGTCAATTAAATCTTTTGTAGTCACCGTTCTCGGTCCCTTACATAGTTTATTCCTCCTTTTTTTCTTGAAAGGGTTTCAATTTGCTTTTTTCCTCCTCTTTTTTCCTGCAGAAAGCGATTCCCTCCAAAACTTTCGCTGTGTGTAAGATTTTGAGTCAACGATATATGGCGGCACTCGTACAATTCCCTCCTCCCATAAAAGAAGTGTCATTTACGGAAGAAAAACAAGAGGCCACACTTACCACACTACAATAAGAATGAAGAACGGTGTTACGTTGAAAGTAGGGCGAAAATTGTAAGTAGGGCAGGAAATTGTCCACTACACATGAGATTCCATACAAAACTATACTCTAGGGCTAATGTATGGATTATCGGTTTTCTGCATCATTGAAAATTGACGGAAAAATTAGGTCCCTGCATACGTAAAAATTCAAAAAGTTAATTTTGAAAAATTAAACGTCCACTCGTTAATCCTCGATACATTCGAGGAAAATTCGTCGTTGTCCGATAATCCTCCAGTCTGTTAATCCGTTAATTCGTTACCAACGAGAAATTGTGTCCTTTTTTCCCCAAATACTACTGTTATGTAATAATCAAGTTTTTAGCTACATATATGGCGATCACTAGCTTCTAAAAAGAATTTTTCACGAAAATCACTTGGAAACAACAACGTAAAGCAGAGATTATTAAAGAAATAAACAGAAAAATCAGGCAGCGTTAGCAAATCTCTTACAATTTCATCGAATACGAACTGAAATCAGAGAAATTCTTGGATGGAGAAGAACATCGATTTGGAACTTTTGAGTAAATATCCTAATAAAATATGTGATAAAAGAGATGAAACATGTAATACGTTCAAAATCTCCTCTCAATCAATCACAAAAAAGTGGTCAGTCAAAGTAAAATTACAAAAAAAAAGCAGTTAAAAGTCCTAGAAAAAACTGAGGCTCCGAAGGTTTTATGATCCGGAGGATTGAAATCCAAATTACAATCGATTTCATCCCTGAAATTCTTGTATCATCGTGCTATAGGGCTGAAGAAAATTTTGCAGATGGGCCACTATCATTCTCGAAACTTTCGCGATTAACAAATAATAAAAAAAACCTCACCTTCACTGAAAATTACTGGTTTAGGGTAAAAAAAAATATCTATTTATGTGTTTTTTGATGGAAAATTCTTCAGAGAAGAAATGAAAGAAGTATTTTTTTAAATATCCTAGAGATGAATTCTTAAGGAACTTCAAGTAAGATGCCGTAAGTCTCCAGTGTTTTCTGGAGCGTAATCTCTACAACAGATATGTACTGCAAAAAGAACGTGCAAGGAAAATAACAGTTTTTTAATTAAACTAAAAAAAGAGCTGTTTGATAAAATAATAGTTTTTCCCTTAATCAATGCTCTTCATCAGAGTTTACTAAGTAAGAATTAATGCGAGTAATGTAGCCATAAAAATGATCTATGATCTAAAATTTAAAAACAAAAAAAAAACGCAGAGCAAGGTTCCAGAATTTGATATTTAAGAAGAATCCACAAATTTTCGCCATAGATTTCTGGACAAAGAAAAAACAAAAAAAAATTCACGGAAGCACGCTCAAATTGTTCGATTATATGTCCACTTTGAAGCAGACCCGAGTGATCCTGCGCGACTTGCATTTCTATCAACTCACCTTGTAACCCTACGAATGTTAACGTATTTCCTATTTCCGATGAATCAGTGGATCATTAGGGAAAATCTTACCGCTGCAGGTAAATGTGTTAATTTTTTACCTGATAACGACCATTTTTGATCTGAGCAAGCTATTTTAATACTGCGTAGATCATGACCTTAATGAGGATATAATATTTTCGTATATAACACCTTTTTATTAAATTTGAACCCATTAAACTTATTTAACTTATTGAACTTGGAGTTTGAAAAAGTAAAATTTTTGTGTCTCGTATATTTTGCAAGAAATGAAATTAGAAAATATGTACATTTCGCAAGAAATTAAAATAGAAAATATCCGTTTTCTTCCAGAATTCCTTTCCCCAGAACCACATCAGATCGAAGACAGGTTTCATACAGGCGTCTCTGCACCACTTGCTGGAGCTTTGTCGCTTTTTTTCTGATTCTATCGGAAAAAGAACCTGAATATCATCCACATATTCACAATAATGTCCTAGTTTTTAGTTGTACCAGATAGCCTAGCGAGCGCTTATTGTCAATATAACATTACTGGGACTAAGTGCATGAATATACAACCTCAAGAATCTGTTTTTATTTTTCGTCCTCAAAAAAGTAATAAGAAGTTATCGTTCTGGTTTTTTCCATCTCATAAAAAAAATGTGGAAGAAAAAATTCAAGGATCAAGGAAAAAGCAGCAAATTGGAGCCGTTTGAGAACGTTTTTCTGATTGTTTCAGCCTCACGAAGAATGAAGTTTGAGTTCATTTATTTACATTTTTTCTGAGATGTTGATTAGATCTCCGTTTAAATTATTCCTGTTTGACTTCGTCTATTTATTTTTATTTATTTATTTTTCTCTTAGGAGCTGCTTATATTAAACTTTAGGTTTAATTCTTCTGACTCTTTTCCAGCTCACCCTATCACCTTAGGTCCTCGTTTTGATTGGATCTTAATAAATCCACCATATACAAAATTGTTAACGAATTGCTCTGCCGGTTTCGAAAAAAGAAAAAAGGAAAAAAGGAAAAAATAAATAAAATAAAAATATTATTATCGCCGAAACGTTGGTCGTTGTTTAATAAAGACGATCAATACCAATCTTGGCTACAGCTCAAGAAAATCAATTTAAAAATAAAAATAGAAAAAAAAAGCGAAGGCTCCTTTATTTAACAGGAAATAAGTATTCATCAGAATCAATTTCAATTTTTCCCCCTTTTTGAGTTTTCAATGAGTCTAAAACCTCTGAAAATAACGTTGAACTGCCGCAAACGTGGTTTTTGAAGAGTCACTTCGAGATTCACCGAGTGAGAATCTGCCCGGCGTTCAACGAGGGACAACGAGGCCGCCCCCCACACTACCAGGAGGACCGGTGGTGGCCTCCGGTGCGCATTCATGCGCGCACAGCCGCGCTCCACACTGCTGCAGCGTTCGAATGCTATTCATATTATGGATTCTTCACGCCACGCGGATTTACTTTTTTCCTTTTTCCATTTCCTCGAACGGTTGGGTTTTCCCTCGGCTATGGAATGGAATCGCCCACCGCCCCCGAATCACGGATGTTCGTAGACGGTTTTACGGTCTTACGCGCACCATCACCTCTTTCCCGTTTTCTTTCCCTCCGAGTCCGATTTTTCCTGCTTTCTCGACTTTTTTTTATAGAATACTCCACGAAGATTTCTCCTTTTCTAGGAAATTACTACGAAGTGGAATTTAACTACTAAGAATATCATGTATGAATTAATATAATGCATGTGTATATTTTATGTTTAATTTATGATGTAAAAAATTGTAAAATAGCTATGAAAAAACTACTCTTGTATTTTTACTCTGTGAAAAATGACCATTCCAAAAATTTATTACTTCCATCTCCTTGATTTATTAGCTCATGAACCCTTGGAATCGAGTTTCCAATGGTCATACCTCTAGTTTTTCGCCTCCTCAAACTAGATTTTACTCAATTTGGTCACTCGCCACCGGTTCACCAGTTCACACTTTACTTTATGTCGCAGGCGGAGTTGTAGGAGTTCATAAAATGTGATGATGAGGTGATCACGTACTCACTGGACCTCCTCTAGCAGCTCGTGTCAGGACTCAGACTCCAAACTCACTCCAGACTCACTTGAAAATTGGTGGAAAAATATTTCCTAAACAGCCCCAACTCGTATTTTTTTTTTGGAGAATTCCATTTTTTGGAGAATTGGAGAATACGAATTCACTCGTATTTTTTTTGGAGAAATTTTTGGAGAATTCCACTAGGGTAGCCCCGATAAGAGATTCCAACAATTTACCTTTTGCACCAATTTTTTGGTCTTGAACTGAATCCATCAAGTTTTTATATAGTATTTATAAATTTATATTATTTATTTTTTATTTATGTTTACACATATTATATAGTATTTATGTATAGTCTTCGGAATCCCCGCAGATTCCTCTCACGTCTCAATATACATCTCAATCGGTGATGTTATTTTTTTTTTCCTTACTATTTTTCCTACATATCCTCCTATCCATAAGACTATTTTATCCGTTTTATTTGAACCGTTCCTAGCATCGTTTAAAATTTCGTTCAATTTATCGTTGAAGTTTTTGTTTTCGAAAAAATTCCGAATTGTTTCAAATCCATCCCACTTTTAGGTCACAACAGATGCATGATCGATGGATAATAATCCTCTCATTGTTTCCCGTATCAGGTGAGCGGTTGGGAAAATTTTTTTGACGTCTCTTTGAAAATTTCATGATACATATGATCGTCTGACGTCGAGAAAAAACTTCAGACGTCTCTTTGAAAATTTCATGATACATATGATCTTCTGATTGACGTTTGGCGATGTCTTCACGAGGTTCGGTGGGCTTCGCTGGGTCGCTGAGTCGCTCGCTCGCTCGCTTTCTGGCTCGTAGACACGAAGCATGACGGCCTGGATTCAGGTCACACGCACTCGTTTGCAAACAGAGGGGAAAAAATTTACAAGTTGCGCATTGAAACTAATCCAGCGAACAAATTGGAACAGCACTGAGAATTGCTTCACTCAGGTCAACACTTGCGAATGTGTCGGATATGCATAAAACCGATCCATCGAATGATAATTATCACCTCAACGTCGAGTCATTCGACTCCTGGGTCATTCTTGGTTTTTTTTATTCGATCAAAAGAATGTTAATTGAGATCGGAATCCCAGTGTTTTCAAGACCACACATTCGCTTGGAATTCCAGAGGTCATTCCGAAATTTTGATTGAGTGGGAACGAACTGTGGAAGAGACTTTGATACTCAGAAGAAAAATTAGGGTCCCATATGTGAAATTTTCTATTCATCGGTTCATTTAACTCCATCCATTGATGCTTCTCTCTGCACAATGAGGACCAAAAAGTGACAGCTATGGTGGTAGCTCCTGATACTGAGGAATGAAAAAGAGAGGCTGACAAAAAGGTAGAAGAAAAGATGATAAAAGTAATAATTCATTTCAGTCCTTTCTTTTTATTTCATCTGCATGTATTCCTGGTACCCTCAGGGATAAAGAAGATTAAAATTGAAGTTTTTATCATCTCTAACCTTCTGTGATTTTCTGAGAACAAATTCTTTTTAATAACAGAATTTTCAGTTCATACCAAGGAGAAAAGATCTGTAGGAAATTTTTTAGAAAAAACCCGGTATCCAAAAAAAGCAAAAAAAATGCGAGCGAGATTTTTTTCTCATTTTTTTCCATGAAAGAAATT
Organism: Necator americanus; assembly: GCF_031761385.1. NCBI lineage: Eukaryota > Metazoa > Nematoda > Chromadorea > Rhabditida > Ancylostomatidae > Necator > Necator americanus. The sequence goes on from NC_087372.1 coordinate 38,529,540, forward strand.
GCTAATGTTCTAGAGGTGTTTTTTTTTTCGGTGAAAATTTAGAAAATCAAATATAAGGGGAAGAATTTCCTCATAGCATCGTAACTGTGCATACTTCTTTTTCAAAAAAAAATTGTTTAAAATTACTACACTTACAAAAATTTTAAGCCGATAATTTCAGAGTAAGTTCGGTGGGGGTTTTTGCCAAAAAATTTCACACGGTTTTTTGAAAATAATAGAAGTCCAGTTGTCTAGGTAAGAAAACAAATAAGAAAATGAGAAGTCCCTGTTGCAAATTTCTAGGGAAGAAGCAACTGAAAGAAAGTGTAACTTCCTTATAAGTTAGGGTTTCCTTTTATTAACTTTAACAAATTATTTTTTTCTCTGCAGAACAAAGTATGTAGTTGGGATTTACAGTGTTTTTTATGACTTTCTTATCCTAGTTTTTATATTTGCTCTGTAAGTTCACTAGGGAAAAATTTCCCTAGTGTATCGAGTGGCTTCTGGGGATTCGGAGGCCATTGGATACTTAGGAATTTTTTCCCTTACCGGAGATTCGAAAAGTGATTTCCCTTTTATGACTGTCGGACACCGTTTGCTATCCTAATGAACTAATTTCTCCTTAGTTCTCTTGCATAGCGTTTCTGGAAATGCGGATAGTTTTCCCGTCCACTTGACGTGAATGGTTCGCAGCAATCGAGTCTTCGGTCTCGATTTTCAGGGGAATTAGAACGAAGTCGAAAGTGAACGATCCTAGGCTGGCTATTGTGGTTTGCGGATGAATTGCAGGTCAATCCTCTGTCCACCTCGTTTCCTCCGCGCGTCCACGAACGATCCTCGTCCGACTGGCTGGCTATTCACCATCAAAATGCGCCAGTAGCCGATTTCGCCCCGAAACTTTCCGCATGCTATCCCTCATTTCTTGCGTTGCGGCGGCGGCGGTGGCCAGGGCGGGGGAATCCACGGAACTCATGCGCAGCGCGCTACCACTACTGATTGTCGCTATGAAACACACACGGTTGTTAAACGAGCAGGTCAAGGTTATCACCTGACGGCGGAAGAATAAACAAAAGTGTGAAGTGTGAGGTTACCACCACGGGCAATTGACCGCAGAGTGAAATGTAAGCAAACATTCGGAGAGGTTCTCCGTCACGAAAAACCTGAAAATAACTGGAAATTCACGGAAAAAAATGAGTTTTTTTTCGGGCAACTTCCCATAAATGCTACATTATTACTTCCAGTGTATTCGTTATCGTGCTACATTTGTGGAGACAGTAACCTTGATGAGTTCGGAGAATGTGCAACGCAATTTCAGGTATGAATTTTTAGATTTTGAAATGAACAATGAGGACTAAACGTGTCACTTGGAATGATTTTTAAATCTGAAAATGCAAGAAAAACGAAAATTCATATGAGTAGCATGCATCCTCCTCATAAAGAGACTTGCATCTGTCTGCTTAGGAATTCGTTTAAATCGTTTTCCTCAAGTAGGCTGGAAGATTAACGGAAAGAAAACAGACCATTGAATATTTTCCTCACTTCTTACTGAACAATAAAAAACAACATTCGCTAGAACCATTCCAGAAATAATCATCGTATTCGAGAAAATTCTAGTAGGAATATCATCGATCCATAGTATTTTGTGAGGTCCAAACTATCAAAGTCAGGAATTTTCGTCTAGGAAATCAATAAAATCTAGGACTCCAGTAGTCCCGAACAACCGCAAAAGAAAAATTAATGAGAACAAATTCCATCCTGCAAAAAAAATTGGCCAGCAACTTTCTTTTCAGTTAGTTTCCTCAGCATTCATTTAGTTTTGAGGTCCAGCGAGGTTGCATGTTCCAATTGCTTTTTTTCACTCAGTCATCATTTTCTTTCTTATAAGATTACATGGTTTTTCTTTTTCTCATCAATATCATTTAAAAAATGACGTCTGCACTTTCTTCTGATGCTTACATATTTTTTCAGAAATGCTAGCCGTAGGTACTGTTATCCAAATAATTGTAGATTTTACTGTGTCAGAAACGATGCGTCGCTGAAAAATATGTTTTCTTAATAATTTTTCTGTAATTTCTACAACAATAATTTTTCTCTTTTGTAACTTTTCTATACATAGAATCAATTTTTGTAACAGACCTCTCCATGCCTTCCATTCCAGGGGGAAAAATTTGAAATATTAACTAATTTTAGTAAGATGATGTAGGCAAGAATCCCCAAGGTTCATTTCTACTAGGAATTGATTTTCATCGGAGAATACTATTTGTGATTCTCAACTTCGCATGTAAAATTCGCAGCAAATTCCAAAATTTCAAAAAATATTTTTTCTTTCAGTACGATTGCCAGAGTTATGCTTCAAGGTTTCCAACTGATGAAACAATCTATTGTCGAACAACAAGGCATCGTGCAGCTAACAGTGAGTCATTTTTTTTTCTTCAAAACATTCGGAAAAGTTATTTCCTCTGCTTTACGTCACAAACAAACTTTTTCGAATAAAATTTACATGAAAGTTAGAGGAAAAAAATCTGACATAGAAGTCCCCTTGATATTTTCCTGGAGAGCAGTGTAGGATGCTACACACCATAGTCGCCAAAACTTTTTATGATAGAGAATTCTTAAGGAGTTTTCTCCGAGAAAAACTTCACCTTCCTGATTTTCCTGCGTTAAAGTAGAGATGAGAACAGAAGAACTTATTTGATATACACGATGATTTTGAGTGAATTATTTCTTTTCAATTTCTGGACATCGCGAATAGTTGTCCAGAAAATGGAATTTTTCAAATAGCCAACGTTTCTAACGAGTACAACTTCCAATTTATTTGGGAAATTTTCTAGGAATCAAACACTTTCTTCGATCTTCCAATTATTTAAACTTAGAGCTATCAGTTACAGAACTAATTCAGTCCTCCAATGATCTGGAAGTGAAGATTTTAATTCCAGACACTTTCACTGTGATGAAAGAATGCATATCGGAACAGGATCACTACCATACATTCCCCAATAAAGGCTATCCGATCGATGAAGAATGTGATCTGGTGGATGTTCAGGGTGAAGAGGTATGCACCTATTCCCCCCAGGGCATCTTCCCTGAATCATTTACCCTATTCCAGGTAGCGTACTGCCTATGCCGTAATCAAAATCTCTGTAACAAACCACCAATCGCTGATCAATTCATAGCATTCGAAGAGGTTACCATCCCATCCTTTACTTTTGCCGAATATTTTCCAGAAAATTCTATCCAGAAATTTGCTCTAGAAACATCCGGAATTGTTTGGAGATGATCCAGCCGTGACCTCGTCAATCCCATCAGGGCCAGCGCCGTTAGCGATACCGCACCCGAATTCGGCAAAGGTTGGCTTCGGTGCACCCCAGGTTCCTCTGCCGCCAATTATCCCTATAAATGATCCGAGGGTCAGTTAACCAGGAGCTGCTTCGTTGTTAAGGTCCCTCAACTCCTAAGAGTTCCAGTTCCAGGCGAAAACTCATGTAACTGAAACGGATATCAGGCGAGCACAGCTACCAATACGAGAAAAAGTGACCGACGCCGGATTAACTGCGGTTGAACCGCCGGTACCGCCACCAGGTAAGTCTCGTGAGAGACTCGTATGTTCCCTGATTTTGTTTGAACTTCATTTCTCAAGACTTGCAAGTTCCAGAAAACATGGATTTCTTCAAATTGTCACCCGCACAAGCTGGACAAGCCCAATTCGTTGGTAGCATCGGAATGAATCGTCATGCTGTGGCCGTTCAGCCCTCTTCCGGTTCTTCTAATGCTCCCAAAGCTGCTAGGATGCCTACAGGTTTTGCCCACTTATTTCTGTACCCAATTTTATGGATTCACGAAATTTATCAAACGGAACGTTGCTGGATGACAAGAGCTCTGAGTAGATGGGATACTGATGTCCTCTTAAGTTTTACGGTTGATTTTTACAACCTCAATCAGTACGTCAAAATAGTAGAACTTTTTCTGAACGATCACTTGTAAAAAATCATTAATGTAGCGCCGCGAGACCACCACGCCCATTTCATTTGGGATTTCGTTTGCGATCCGAAGAGCAGGAGATATGTAACGGAATTAGTGGGTAAAATATAGCAGTAAAAGAACAGTAAAACAGATGGGATTCGAAAGGTCGCGACGCGGTTCCGCGGTGCAACATGAGGTTCCTTTACATCAGAAATATTCTACTTTGAATGTTTTCACTTCCATAAATCTTAGGACACCCTTTTCACCCGATTCTCAATTTTGACAATGGAATTCGTACTCATAATTCAGTCCCCGACAAAGAGAATTGTAAGAGACGTATCAGTCACACAAAAAAATTGTTCATCTTCAAATGAATAAATAAAATAAATAAATATATAAATAATTATTCCTATTAACATCCATCGAATGAATCGGGTTCGTTGATCAGTGCCGCACATCTATGTATCAATCCAATCACCTAATCAATCTAATTTTTCTGCAAATTTCTATTAATTTCGATTTTACTGCATTTTTTTTACAAGTATAAGCCTCTTCACGGAGTCTCGACAGAAAACTTGCATACGCCTGTGGTCGACTAAAGCAATGCTTCAGAAAAATTTTTGTGTGGATGGTTTTAGGGATTGTTTTTTGAATGTAGGCCGGTTTTTTCTCGCATTTAAGGAAAGAAAAAAGAAAGAAGGGACCAGATATTAGCAGAATTTTGTGTAAATTACGGAGAAAAGGACTAAGGGGTCGCAATCATACATTCCACACCACCGCCATTAATTAGTTTATTTATTTATTTATTTAATCGTTTATAATTTCATCTATTTAATTATCCATGCTAATGATGTACAAAAAAAGAAGAAAAAAACACATTTTGTCTGATTCAGAACAAAAAAATTTCCGTTACTTAAAATTGAAAACAAAGGAACAAAGCGAAAAGAAAAAGTGTTGTAAAAAAAAAGTGAAGTCAACCCGTAGGGAAACCATAAAAATTTTGTCTAAATTTTTTCTTCGCACACAAACGCACGTGCATATGTCCGATGAACGGCTATTTTTAATACTTTCGATGAGGTCGGAGGTTGAAAACCAGTTTAGCGCTGATTTTAGTGTAAACAGAACGCTTGAAACCAGTAAAATGGAAAAGTTTACATAGCATTACGACGATTCAGCTATTGTGGATATTCAATCGATCGATTTTAGAGTTGAAATGCGCTCAATGTGGACAATCGGGTCTTCGTACGTTGGATGCGGACTGCGAGAGGCAAACCGTCACACGTTGCCAGGAATCCGATGCCGTTTGCTTTACGAGACAAATTATTGCTAGTCCAGGTAGGAGATTAGGAATTTTTCGAGAAGTCCCTACGCGTTTTTAATGTGTATTTTCTTTTTTTAGTTTTTTTTAAATTTTTTTTTTATTCTGAGAAAATTCTGTTTTTTTTCCAATTTTAAGAGAATTTTTTTATCTTCTTTTATTATTCTAGGAGAAAAGAATGGAAAAATAAAAATTATTTGTGTTAAGGTCAAAACGCCATCGAAAAGATGTGCGTTTCATGGCAAGCGGTTCAAGCAGAATTCCCCTCGGCCACCATGGACTCCTGCGATGAATCAAACGATGGACGAGTTCGTTACTGTACCTGTCGTACAGATGAATGTAATTTCAGCCCTATTTCCCTTCAGGTGAGACCCTGATGAGACCCTGAGGCATAGGAAAATTTTATAACCCTATTATCTCTGGCATTTACAGGGTTGAATTTTATGGATTTTAGATTTCAAAGGATTTCCCCGAAGAATTGTCTCCACAAATAGGAAGAGAACAGTCGGAACACGCACCGATTCCGTCAAATCCTGCGCTACAAGCGAAATCTTCTGGATCTCCACCGGCACCGCCGCCTGAACCACCACGTAGCATCATTGCGCCCCTACCACCTTCACCACCACGTATTGAAGAAGTCCCTACGGAGATTAGAAAGCCAGAGGATCACAGCCAGGAAAAAACGCACAGCTCTCCGCATTTCCACGAGGAAGATAACGGAAAGGGAAGCGAACCGCTGGGAGTAAGTTCACTTCTTAATGTTAGTAATAGTTTTAGTAACACTGCAAAAATTCTAAAAAAAAAACATTAACTTTGTTCCATTTACGTCTTACTATCTAATTTACACCACATTAATCCAATTTTTTCATTTTATTGTGGTATAAAAATAGAAAAAAAATAAAAAAAATAGAAAAAAAAAATAAAAATTGAAAACAGAAGAAAAAAGAAAAAAAGAAATCGAAAAATAGGTTAGAAAAAAATGTCCATCAATATCTCTTGCTCATTTCCGTACTTGCTGTCATTTACGTCCTCCAAATATTCCCATCGGTTATTGCGATGAACCACTGATTGAAAGAGCCCTTTGATCAAATCTCCTCTATATTATTAGGGTCCCATCTCTTCTTAGATCACTTCTCTTTTTCGTAGTATTAGAAGAACTAATAAGGATAGGTTTAATAGAGGTTTATTCAAGCTGTTGGGAAAATTATGGCGTTTCTGTGGCAACCGCTGTCTCAGCTTTTTAGAAGTTATTTTGAAAAAAAAAACCACAAAAATAGAGCAGTTTATGTTTTTGAAAAGGAGAAGAGTCCCAATCACTAGAACGTTAGTTTTTTTTCCAAATTCAGAATACTAAGATCAGTAACCATTACGTAAATAAATATGGTTTACTCACACCACTTATCTTCGAATTAAAATTTCTATTCAAACAAATCCTGCGAATTTATTAGAGAAAACATCGCTTTTGGAGTTTTTCTTCTAAAGAAAAAGTAGGATTAAAGTACTTAAGATTGGATGACGCTCATTTCAGATCCGAGAAGAACTCGTGAGACCAAATCCGAACGCATTACCACCACCAATTCAAGCAGTCCAATCTAATCAGGTAACTATGTTAATCAAATAATTTTTATTGCAATTGTCAGAAGTGTTTATTTTCTGCAAAAAAAAATCCAAAAATAAAAAATGAAAATGTTTAAAGTTTCTATCTTATTCCTGGAACAAATGAAGAACTCTAATTAACATTTTTGTAGCGTTTGCTAAGGTGTTCCGCATGTGTGGAATCGGGAATAACAGATCCCACGGCGGATTGTTCCTCAACCGCTCCAGCGTTATGTTCGGCTCAGGAGGAGTACTGTCTTACGAAGCAAACTCAGAATGATGACGGTAGGTTACTGTAATAGAACGTCTAATTCAAGTGATTCTAACTCTAATTCTAATTTAATTCTAATTTAACAAATTAGAATTAAATTTTAATTCAATTCAATCAAATTCAGTTCAATAAATTCAAATATCTAATTTTCACTTCTATATAAGCCTCTATTTTTTATTATTATTTTATTTTTACTATACTATACTCCTACTAAATACTAAAATAATATACTGCTATGTAATTACTGAATTTTTATTGCAAAGCTTTTTCCTATTGCATCCAGGAATTCTTCTGGATTTCTCTGCCTTAATGGCTGAAGTATACGAATTATTCTGAGTCTTACTAATATTTTTACAATATTTTTATTTATTTATTTGTTTCAAATCTCCTAAATACCCTCATACCCTCAGGTGTAGTATTTTGAGGCTCTTTCACAATGGAGAAACGATGTGCCGATCGGGAATCACTCGCCTCTCTCACTGATTCCTCGGAAGCGAAATCAGGATGTTCTACCGCCGGCGACGGAATGATCAACTATTGCCTTTGTCAGGGTGATCTCTGCAATAAGGACAGCCTTCTTGCTCAGGCACAGATCTCAGGGTGAGCTGCTGACCTCCTGGAAGTAGTCACTATATAACAAAAATCAAGGAACCATCTATTTAGTGTACGTAAGCCAGAATCATCTTCAAGACCGAAAACACCCTCCACAGAACAGATTCAGAGGATCGATCCGCCTAAGGTAAATGGTTTCAAAGAAAAAAATCGATAGTAGACATCTTTACTCCAGAAACTGGTCATTTAGTTGCTCGACCTCTGACGAACAATTATAATGTGGATTTCCGCTAACTACGCAGATAAAACGGCCCGGAAGATGCGGCGCGTGCACACGGCTTGCGCGCTCCAATCGAACTCTTTGTAGAATTGAGCGCGCCGGACCGCTCGAAGCCGTATCTTCCAGGCTATTTTTTACGGAAATCAGAAAGAAATGGACGGAATCACCCTCCTCTCCATAATCTAGGAAATAGATTCTATAAATTTACTACTTCGACGGTGAATTTTGCTAAGAACCTCACATTCCTTTCTGGTCATCTCCATAGCTGGAGGGGTATCGTATCGCAAAATTGAATATGTTGGGATCTTTCCATGAAAAGATACTGGTTATTCGCTACTCGCTGAGTACGAACACGAGCTCAGATCTCCAGATAATCCAGAAAAAGACGAGCGAATCGTCGTTGTATGATCTGGTCCCTCCAACGATGCAACTCATTACATTACGGTAGCAGACGTTAAAAGAAAAAAATAATAATAAAAGCTAGATAAAAAATGAATAAATGGCGTCTATATACGTTTGAACTGTTCAGTCAGTTAGTGAGGAGATGACTCGAGGAACAACTTTTTTTTACATTTAGAGAAGTATAATTAAATTCTCGAGTTCTTTTGTAGAGGCTTTTTTTTCTGAATTTACCACTATTTTGAATTGTGCCGATCCATATTAGGAATCCTACGATTACGGTACATTTTTATATGCATATATTGCTGTTGCCTGATCTTTGTTCTACCATATAACAAAATCCTTCTATCTGTACTGAGGTAAATTTGACTCAAGTTATAGTACCGGATCTGTTTTTTTTTTCAGCCAGCTCCACCGAATATGCCAACCGTATTTTTGGATAAGGATGAGCCGTCCGACATGGCAACTGCTCTTGTGCCAACGATAAGGTATTTACTATTCTCTACCTATGCCCCCACATGGTGATTATTTAAAGCTTTTCGGGAAAAAAAGTACACATCAAGAGATTGTTGTCAGTTATTTTCTTTCTTTTTGTTTAATTTTGCCTTCAGTACAGAAATTCAACTTTAATTTGTGTCCAAATGATTTTTTGAAAGTAACCTTGGAGAAAATTTCCAGAAAAAAATAGTATGTTCTATTGAAAAAAGTCAAAATAAATAAGATAGAGGATAAAATTGAAATATGGATAGTTTCGCATCTATCTAGACGATCCATTTTTGGATTAGCCTTCATTGAGGCTTCTCAGTAGGGGAGGAAATCCAATACTAACAAAACAAAATTTAAACAAAATCATTAAAACAATGTACAACAAGCAAAATATGAAAACAAAGCTAATTACTGAATGTAAGAGTCCAAATCGTACTTTACTATTTATGAGACTTTTAAAATTAGAAATCCTTTAAAAAATTAGAAGTTTGAAAATTAAAAATTAAAGTTCTTTAAGAAATTAGAAGTTCAGCACAAAAAAAAATCCTGTACATAGTTATGTAGTAGATTTATAGCATAATACATCACATAAAAAAATTCCGTAGGATCACTTTGACGCGGTTCCGGCTATGCATGTAGGTGAAAGTAATAATCGAAAATCGGAAACCGAAAGAAAATGTAGCCGTGCGGTGACTCAGGGTACAAAAATGCTGGAACTTCTTCGAGATTCGCACTCCATTTGAAATATCTAGCTTAATTTTTGTTACCCATCATCCCATCTCACCTTTTCACTCACCCAATTCATTTCCTCGAATATTCATAGCCCGTTAATGTTTATTCGTTTACATTCTTGAACAAATAAAACTTTTTAAAATTCAAATTTTGAATCGGACACATGTAGTCGTTGTTTTAAAAGCCCAATTTTTGGATTTTGTAGAAAATTAAAAGATATATACGGAGTAGTTCCGTTAAAAAATCTCCAAAAAGTTCCTGAGATTCATAAGGTCGTTTTTTGATGCTCATTTTTCCATCGGGACATTGAAAACACAGAATAAGGAATCTCTTTCTCCTCTTGTATCTTATATTTTTCTGCCTACAGTTCTAGGATCCTACAATTATTCTTCGGTTTCTTTTTCCGAAGTCTTCGTCCTCTGAAATTCCAGATCTTCTATGTACCTCTATACACAAAATCCTTCCTAAATTTTCCTTCGTTTCCCATGAAAAAATGTTACCTGCAGTAGAACAATAATTGTATCCCAATATATCCAACTGATGTTTTTCTCAAAATAATTGCTCTAAAGTATTTATTTTTTTGAAAATTTTGTTGAAAAATTTGAAATGCTTTCTTCGCCCTTCCTTGCCTCTTACTCTGGGCAAGCCTTTGAGTGTAATAAATAAATAAATAAATAAATAAATAAGTAAACAATTTTCTTCAGGATAACCGATGAGGAGAAGGAGCTTATCGCACGACAAAAGGAGTGGGCGGAAGCGGATCTGACCGGAGGAGGATCATCACCTCCACTCAAATTTATTTTCCTTTCTACCTTTCTCATCATCGTTGCTTTCTTATAAATTCCATAGCTTCATTTCCCCATAAACCTCGGATCATCTCATCTTGATGATTTTCTTGTTGTTCTGTGAAACAATGTGATACTCTCCTGGTGGTATTGATGATCTTCTTCGATTCTGTGTTCTTCGATTTCCTGAACTTTTACGGAACAAACTTTTAAAATTAAACTATTGAAAATTAATCCGGAAATGCTTCATTGTATTGCAATCATATGTTTTCCATCGTCATGTTGTTTACGATTAGCAGCTGGGAATGGGATTAGCAGTTACATATTTGTATGTAGAAACAAAGGAAAAAAGAAAGAAAATCCTATTTCCTATTCGACTGCTCCGTGAAATGTGCTCAATTTATTGGGTTGAATTTTTAATTAGCAACGAATTTTTTTCTATACGATCAATAAAAATACGTATTGATTATGTGTGCGTGTGTATAGCTGTACGAATTCGTACCAACATACTACTTCTAGAACCACTTCGTAAATGGGCTTCAACGGTTTTTGAATTGGCACGATGTGGTCCAGTTTTTGAGTGGTTTCCTGGCTTCCCGAAAATGCTTACGCTCTTTGTAATAGTACACACATAGAGACATTTTAGGGCAACCGGCAGTTTTCGGAAACGCGACCAACCGCCGCTTTTATTTTACCGCGTTTTTTTCCCCCCCGCCGTTGTTGTTGCTCCACACAAAACTTCTAGTTGACTATAGGAAATACAAATGCATGGTGGTGGTTTGTTGAGCGATTGTGGATTTCCATACATAAATGTTTCCGGAGGAAAGTTCGGTCGTCGGGAATATTTTCGGAAAACTTTTCGTATCGCTAATAGTACAATCGCGCCTCGGCCATGCACTAACAGTCACGCGCTGTGTTGTGCTGGTCCGGAAGAGAAAAATAGGAAAGCACAGTTATTTATTTCAATATCTTGAGATGTTCCAATCCGAAAAAAAAAACCGAAAACCACTGTAATTAAATATAAAAATAGTTTAATAAAAAATAATTTTTCTATAAAAACTGGCAAATCCGAAAAATAGGAAATTACTCAATCAATTACTCCAACTTTGAGATGCTCCAATCCTGAGAGAGTGATTAATTTTTTGGATGTTTACTTATGTGATGAACCGAGTAATTTTCAATGGATTTTCTAAGGTTCCATGAAAACGTTGAGTGACGAATCCTTTAAAATAAATTTACCAGGAGGACCAGTAAACCTGTGACAGTATCCTGAATTGGATTTTCCTAAAAAAAACAAATACTACCCCTATCACTACTTGATTCTTATCACTCATGATATCACACAGATATTCTCGGGGGAAATGTTTAGAACTTTTCTGAGGATTTTCCAAGGATCTCATGGAAACGTTCAGGGAAAATTTCAACATAAATTTATGGATGACTACGAACTTGCGACACTATACTGAATTAGATTTTCCTGAAATAGATGTGCATTTCAATCTTATCACTCGTTTGATGGATATCCTGTGTTTACAATTTACATTTTGAAATGGATTTTAAACTTGTTTACAATTTACACCATTTGAACTTAGTCACTCGTTCGATAAATACCATAAGATAGAGAAGGTGTGTTTATAATTTCCTCTTCTATTTTTTTAAAAAGTATAAATAAATAAGAAATCTTTAGGGAAAAAAGACTGAAAATTTTTTAAAATCCTAGAATTGTCATCTTCGTGTTTATATTACAGAATTTGATTAGGATTTTGGTTGCTGAAAAATCCAATTAAGGATACTGTCACTGGTTGCTAGTCCTCCATAAATTTATGTTGAAATCTTCACTCAGCGTTTCCATGGGATCCTTAGAAACTCATAGTGTTTCGAAAGCTTAACTGAAGGGAAGATTCCAGATTAAAATACATTTTTTTAAGAAATTATAGGAATCTTCTGGAAATTCTCACATGAAAACACAAATCCCCGTACCTTCTTATTTCCTTATTTCATTCAGAATTCTTAACTCTAAAAGTAACATAAAGTAGATGGTAGAAATCTGCGACGCTATACTGTACTAGAAGCAAAATTACGACTAAGTTGAAGAAAACTCCAGAACTCATGAAATTTTTACGCTTATCCATGATTCATTAAATATGCCGGTTTTTTTTCGCCTGGACTCAAACGCTAAAGGTTAAAAAATATGCAGCTTGGACTTGGATAAATAAAGAGATTAAATTAGAAGAGTACAGTATTTTTTCTCCAAAATTTCAGTTTTTTCGGCTCAGTTTTTTTCCCCTTTTTCTCTTGGGTGTATTATCCACATGACAACAAAGTTCTTGTCTGATGTCGGTGAAAAATATGTTTATTGACGATTTGATGGATAAGATGACAGTAATTGCTGCAAGTCGACATATTGACTTCTCGGTATTACGTCGATTTTTGCGAAAATCTCCAAGAAATGATTTTTCAAGGAAAAATCCTGAGAAATATAGTTGCACCTAGTTACCTGGTTATGCCCTTCTGGTACGGTAAGTTTTATGGCTGCCACGAAATAATTCCTTTGTGTGGTTTTTCTTTGTTCTTTTCCCGTATGCTCCTATTCTTTACGTACCGTATTCTAGCTACGCTTTCGTAGAAAAATGAAAATGAGGTAAAAATATCAGCTTTACATTTCTTTATTGCATTGTTTGAGAATACTGTGATAAAAATAGAAGGGAAACAAAATTAATATTTGTTTTACATTTCTGCAAGTATCGTGTGCAGTTAACTCAGATTTTTTTTTTGACTTTCCAAGAATTTTACGCATTTGTGCGTCCTAAGGCGTGCAAAATTTTATGTTTAGGTTAGCGAATTTTCTAAGGATTACCGTGAATTCCTGGTTGAATCCCGACTTTAACGGCTGTTTGCGGGAAAAATTGCGTTGTTGAGATCTTTTTACTAGTTAGTTGTTGACTGTCGGTGACGAAGTTCCCAAGCATGACGACAAAACCGCAGGAAAATTCCCACGTATCCATGAACCAAGAAGAAGCAACAGTAGCGCTCAAAGTTCTCTTCTGTGTTTATTTAACGATACAACTCTTTACACTCGCACGAATGATGGGATTCACTTCACCTCTGGTGCCCTAATGTGATGTGATCTACCAATAGCTTAGCTGAACTGAGTCCTCTCCGAAACTCCTCTAACGGCTTCATTTCCTGGATTTGTGGAGACTATTCCCATAAACCTTTTCAGAAATTTTGCCGTTTATCTAATCTGGTAGTGGGAAAAGAGTCCATTGTCACTCTGAACCTCAAGAATTTCCCCTTTTCCGACTTCTCTCCGAGTCCAGACATAATTGTTTCACCTGATTACGTGAATAACATCATTGGTCGACGACGGCAATCTCCCGGGTAGGCGCATAGATCCGAATTTGTAGTGGGAGCGACGGTGAGACTCAGACCACGTATTTATTAGTGTGTGTGTGGATTGGAACCTAAGCGAAATTGACTCAGCCGGTGTCAGTCGTAACCTGGCCCCTTCTGGCTGTCACATTATTCACTCCGTAAGCTCCGTTCCTAACAATTTGATCCTCTGAGCTTTAAATGTGTACCATAAAAATAGTGGAGGGAGAGTTGAGGGAAAATTGAGACTACCGCTCCTCTCCTCTCAGTAAGATATACGGGGATTTTCTTCGAATTTCCTGTTTCTCAAAGACGATTTTATCTCATGTACTCGGGAAGCGCATGAATGGATGGAAGAATGAATGAATGAATGAATGAATTGGCGAATGAATTGACGAATGAATAGAAGAGTGAATGAATGAGTGAATTAGTGAATGAATAAAAAAGAATGGAAGTTAAGAAATAAATGAGTAGATTAGAGAATGGATGAAATAATGTGTTCATAAATTGAATAAATGAGAAAAAATGAAAAAATAAAGCAAAAATATTATGAATATATTAAAAAAAATAACATATAAGAGAATAAAGGTCTAAACAAACCAGTAAGCTAATAAATGAATAAATTTGAAAGTATATGAATTATCGAGTATGTGAATAAGTAAATAAATAAATAGATAAATAAATAAATAAATAAATAAATAAAAAATAAATAAATAAAAAATGAATTAATAAATTAATAAATTAATAAATTAATAAATTAATAATAGAATGAATAGTTGAATCAAACAGAGACACTGAAACCGTTTTTTTCACTGAAGAACCCGATAAAACTAGTCATAATTAATTTTTTTTAGCTTGTATTGAGTAACATATACATGTACCACCCATTTTTTATTATGTCTATTTTTTATTATTTTTTTTCTCGTGTACTCTGTTCATGTACACACGCATATGACTAAGCACATAATAAATGAATAATTAACTGCATACCCTTGACGATGAAGCCCTACGCTATATTTAATTTTTATGGATTTTTCAGCAAGCATCCACGTTTCCACACGAAACTCACTTATTTCACTTCAGTAGTGAATTTTTCTAGTTTTTTCTTTTCCTTCAATGAATTATATTCCTCATATCGTCATCTCAATAAATCCGTATGCATACTACATTTTTGACGTCTCCATATGGGGCGAGAAATTGTTTTTCAATATTTTTTCCCTCGATAGGAGCGGTTAACAACGGGTAAAATTTGAGCATAACAACGAATAGAATTTCTGGCAGAATTACCCTTGTACGAGGTGGTACCTTAGAGAGAAAAAAACCGAATTTTTTTTCCCTAAAAGGAAGCAGGTAGTAATGCCAGTGAGGGAAAGAAAATTTTGAGGAATTTTATGTCTAAATTTTCTAGAGGTTTTTTCTACAAGTAGGGATTATAAGGATTTAGATTTGTGTTCTGAATAGAATCTTTTTTTGTGACAATTTCACTAGAGGAAATTGTCATCGATTTACTATTTAGGCCCTTATACATAATTCCTCTAAGAAGTGATTAACTGTTACCGTATACCATTCGGTGAACGATTTTTCTTATAAGAAAATATTCTAATCCTTTGATGATTAAAGCATTCTATCGAGAAGTTTTAGCAAATAAATGACACCGACGTGGTTGCTATGGAAATACCCATGTCAAAGCTATTTGACATCCTGCTGTTGCTCTAAATCCTACGTTCTGGCCGTTATGGCTACAACATTGTGTTGGTCTTGGTTGGATTTTCCTACTATTTTCTCGCATTTCCTATTTCTGTGGTAAATTAATGATTCGGAAGTGAATAGGCGGCGAGGAGACGATGTGGAAGAAGTGCAGAAATGCTGTCTGTCGCTGCTCCGCCCATCTGCAATCGTCACCAAGTGCACCACACCACACCGCCGACGTTTGCAACCATCCTCTTCTACGTCCGCTCCTGACTTCGTCTACGTCTCCGGGATTTCTAAAACATCGAATTTCTCATATCCCATGTGGGGACTTCCTGACCTCTTCGTCTACCCTCGGGGATTTCTAAAATATTGAACATTTTCTCTTTTGTCCCTCAGGGCGATCCAGACTACTCAAGAAAAAAGTCCACAGCCACAAAATCACCAGATTACTTCAAATCGTATCAAAGAAAACTTTACTACATAGTTATACTTTACGCATTCGGGGATCAAAGCAAACTTTACTTTTAATTTTTAAAAATCGCTCCCAATAATCCCATCGCAACGTCATTTGTCATTGCCGAAGGGAGTTTTTTTTTTTCTTTGGAAAGAAATCCCAATAACATCTCGTTTGCTTCTGTTTTTTTCAGGCTTGTCCAAGAAAAATCAAAATTAAAGAATAACTCGTTCTCGCTTCTATAATTTTTATATTAGTTAAAATCTTCGGATAAGTTTTTTTGTAGCTCCGGTCATCCTTGTACTCGCCTAACACTGATTCCCCGCTCGTTTATACTCTTGTAGCGGCGTTTGTACCCGATCGGTGCTAGGAAATTCCATTGATATCCCGTACATTTACAGTAATTTCCATTTCGGTATAATATATCGTGGTCTATCGTAGTGCCCAAAAAAGATTCCTCAACTTTTTTTTTGGTAGTGTGAGTTTTCGGAAAATTGCGTGGGTTTAAATTGCCTTATAAAAGGATTAAAGAACTCCTGAGACAGCTTTGAGTACTTCATTTCTTCTAGAAACTTCAAGATGCCCGTAATAGGTCTCTGATATGATCTTTTGATGGATTACTGTGTGACGTGGATATAAAAAGTAGGATTTTAAGTGTATGTATATTCGCAAAGAATAGAGAATTTTTGATAAAAGATAATAGGAAAAGTTTTAGATGAAATAGTAGATATATCCAGGCGCATCACAAAATTTTTAACACGCTGCGTTACTAAGAGAAAACCTCTGGGACCTGCTAATGCACCTTAAAATGGTAAACATTGATAATGACGAGAATCCCAGAAGAATTTCCGGCTCTTTAAGAGAGTTACGATGTGACAGGTGAAAAATTGTAGCAATCATTGAATGAGGACATTGCTTCGTTTAGGAAAAATTCTCGACATATTCCAGGAAAGTTGTCCTGCTCGAAAAGAAAATTACCTTCACTACTTTTGGCTTAGAAATCAGCAAAAAAAAATAAAAATAGTGGCAATAAAAATTAAAAAATGTCAACTTTTCTTTTCGAGGAAGAATAATTTTGACTAATAGTACTTCTTTACCTTATCTTCATTCTTTTATTTTTTATTTTGACCAATAAGAGAGGAGGGAAATTAAAATTAAATCCTAAAAAAAGCAGAAAAAATTGAATATCCAAATTAAAATAGAGGGAAAAAACTTTTTGATAGGCATTTGACAAGTATATTATGTGAATTGAAATTTTTATTAGATATTCTGCTAAAGTACACGGAATTTACGGAAAATTATATACTAAGAAGAAAATGGTGAAGAAATACGGTCATTTGCGTCACTTTTACAATTTTGAAAAGAGGTGAAAATTTTAGATAAATTTCTTTTTTAGTTTTTATTTATATAGCCATCCCTAGGAATAAAAAGGTATTGTCCGCTTTGCGAAATCTTTTCTGTAATATCGCTATAATTTTCCGGATGCATTTGCTGCTACCATAGTGATCAAATTTCTTCTCGTTCTCTACTCTCCTTTAAGCAAAGAAAAAAAAACAACTCAGAAGTAGAATATAATTTATTTGAGCCAAGAAAATTGGATATGGATATAAAAAAGAAGGGAAAATTTCCAATTTCCTAGTGTTACCATAATATTAATAGAGTGAAACAATCATAGAAGGTTCCTGGAACTATGCAATACTTCCTGTGTTTTCACCTTTGAATTTGTTAAATTCTGTTAGTGCCGGTTTTCCCAGAAATCATTATTGTTTATTGTTGCATTGTTTTCCTTCTCTTCCTTTTCCATTGACAGGATCCACATTCTCCATTTGTCTAGGGCGGTTGTAGTGTAGCGGTTAGAGGTTCCGCTTCCAGCACGATGGATCGGAGGTTCGAATCCGCCCCAGTGCTCACCAAAGCTTTCATGCCTCAAACGATTCCGAATTGAAGTGAACGTTGGGGCGCATCTCAAGCGGATTGATTAGCGTCAGAAACTTTATCCTTTATCCTTTTATCCTTTTCCATTCAAAAAGAACTGCTGAAGCTGTACGATCCACCGTATCCAGCAGCAGCTTTATCCAGTAATCCGTTACCAGTTCCCTTAGCTAGCTGTCACAATCCCATCCATACTGCTATTTATGACTTAAAGCACTTATAGTTGAATCTCCTGCGCTTGTCTCCCTATTATAAATTGAAGTGGAACAGTTTCAGAAATAGAATCGTTTGTACGATACGGTACAACGCGTTCTCCGTAGGACAGCACTCGGAAAATGGTGGTAAGGTTTTTCTCTTCTTTTTTTTCTCTTGAGAATCATTTTCTGGATACTTAAAGAGAC